>NC_088246.1:20812487-22094987 GCF_036013445.1 Caloenas nicobarica | reverse complement strand
GCAGAACCTGTAAAATTTGTTCTTTCTTCTATATATGTGGAGCTGTGACATTGTAGTAGAGTACTGAACCACTGGGGTTTTGTCTCTTTTTGTTTCTGAGATGTAAGGGTTAAAGCAGAGGCTGAGTTTTTAATTGATGATATTTCACTGCAGGTTTCTTGTTAAGAATTCTCAAGTTGCTCTTTTAGACGTTAGTCCTGTGTAGCACTCCAGCAACTGGCCCCTATATATAATACCAGCAAAGTCCCAGAGAAGGACCAAGGTCATCCCTTTACTTATCACTTCCAGTTACAAGGACAGAGATTTCAGTTTTGGAAGCAACTTGTTCTACAAAGAGAGTAGTGTTTGCATTGTGCACTCCAGTGACTTCAAAATACCATGTGACATGATATTTTCTTATTTAGAGGACAGCACTTTATCCATCAACCTTTTGATAAAGAGAAGGACCTGTCACTGTCCTCACTCAGAAGATTTTATACACTGCAATCTTAGAGTCCAAATGTTGCTAGAGGAATGAAAAGCAAGTTACATTTGCAATGAGTATCTGCACATTTCTAGTTTTTCTGTCCCTCATGCATTGTTCATTATAATCACTGGGTAAGTTTTCTGTTGGTTTTGTGTTAAACTAGGTAAGAAAATGCTTTTCCTTGGGCAGCTTTACAGTTTTAATGCATAGACTAATTATTTTGTATTTGTTATGAGATTTGATACATGATCTAAAGAGTATGTTGGGTATTATTCTGGCAGCTCTTGATTCACAGACTAAAAGAGAGGAGAGGTAGGGTTGTTGGGGGAAAAGGAGGTAATAAGATCAGGATCTTTAAACTGGAATTTCTTTTTGTGTAAATAGTAAATCAGATGGCACTGTATTGGAGGGTGATGAGAGATGAGGAAGCATGGAGCTCTTTCCACTTACCCTCCCCATCACACCCATGGTGCAGTGATCAGTCACAGGATTTTAGAGCCATGTTTTCATGATAGCTGTGCAACTTTTCCCTTTCTGCTGCAAGATGTGAGATATGAGAAGGAAGAACTGGCTTCTCCTCTCCAGTCTGACCAAATTAGAAGAATAGCTCTAGCCTGAAGATGTATATAACTAATCTGGTATAGCTACAGAGAGAAATGGTCAAGTAATAGTGCATGTAGAAGTGAGAGCATGAAGGCCTCCACATGAAAATGAGATTGAGAGCACATAGCAGAAATTTCAGGATAAAAGAATGCTCCTGTAATAGTGCAATAGTTTTAAAAGAAGCAGCATTGCTAACCTTAAAGAATGTGAGTTGAGGGTGAATCTGCAAGACCTCTTCAAGTGCAGAAATGTGCAATTGAAACCTGAAAGTTTCACTGTGCAAAGATGCTTGCCACAACTTGATCTGTGTTATCTTTGCTGAGCCATCCTTTTTCTTTAAACAACCAGTGAAAAGATGGAATGATAAAGCAAACCTATTGAGCTGTACAGAATACAACAATGCAATGAACTCATTTTTGTATGAGATCTGCTTGTGCTTTTCTGTGTTCAGGAACCATAGCTTATCAGCAACTTAGCATCACAGAATTTGACTTTCCTACAAGGCATGTATACCAAAATCTGAACACAGCATTTAAACCCCCGATTCTGCTAATACAACATTTTCTTTAAAACTTCTAGCTACATGAGGAGGAAAATGCTAAAAATGAATTTAAAAAGATGGTGTGACCTCTCAATTTAGATAGACATACTGATAGATAGGTCTATTACTAGGATTACGTTCTTCCCCCTAGACATCTTTACATTACAAGGAAATGCCAGTGGACAGCCATGTGTATTCCCTTTTAAATATAAAGGCAAACAGTACAATGAGTGCACAGATGCTGGGAGGTCAGATGGCTGGCTCTGGTGTGCAACAGCTGCAGACTTTGATGCTGACAAACTGTACGGATTTTGCCCACTAATAAGTAAGTTCTTCGTTTTATTTATTAACTTGTCATGAAACGTTGTTGAGGAAACCATCTATTGAGCCACTAGGTTTGTTGTCAGCTACCAACTGAGCATACTCATGACAAACCTTATCAGAGTAGACTAAATGAAAATCATCTGATTGAGCATTAGGCCCAGAAGCCAAGCACTCCCTCTATAGCCAGTGGAGAGGAAGAGGTGCTTCCAGAGTGTGGTTCAGCCCAGACGGGTCCTGACTCACCTGCTGGAGGTGGCTGCTCCGTTTGTGGACCAGAGAGGTGAGGAGGCTCCTTGACATCTCATTTATGGAATCTAAGTGCATGGCATGACCAGTGTGGATTTAGAGTGACATCTTCATTTCCAAAAATTCCCAGTGCTCTTAATTCTGCAGGCATGCTTTATAGGCCAATTCTCAAACAGCTACATATTGGGTTTTTTTCTGTTAACATCCATTTCTTGTGTCCTATTGCCAGGCTACACAAAAATGCTCTATTAAAAGTATCCTCCTCTTCCACCTTTGTACTATTTTCTGCACTGAATTTATATTTGGATTCTGCCACCTCAGGACACAAACTCTTTCACTCTCCTCAGCAGCTGCCTTCCCAATAACACAGCAGTTTCACAAGGTTTTGTGAGTCGCTCTTCAAAGACTGCAGTTGATCTGCACGTTGGTACTACACAGACTTTTTTAATAGCTCCTCAGGCTGCCAAGGGCCAGGCTCTGCCATTTTTGAAAAATCTGCTTCTCTTGATGATGACCTAAGAGGGCGTTCCTGCCCTGTAAGGACGAAGAACATCCAGAGTCACAGTTCACCTACATGCTTGCTTTCCTCCTCTGACTTCTACCTGGAATCTCTTTTTTCAATCAACAGATATGTCTGGTTTACCCAGTGCTACATTTTGTGTAAAAGAAAATTTCAAAGCAAATATTTGAAACCCATTCGCTCTTTTCTAAAAACTTAGAAATTTAAAATAATTATTTTATTTTTTTAAAAAAATTACTATTGTTTGTTTGTTTGATTGGTGCCTGATTTGATTTCATATTTTCTGGTGCTTTAAAACTGATGACAGCATACAGTTAATACTGCGCATTTTTAGAGCATTTGCATCATTACATACTTCATTTGCTTTTAGTTGGTGCAATATCAGTCCTCTAACAGCAGCACTCTATGTCACTTTTTCTTCCAGATGATACAGAAAGATTTTGGACAGATGTTTCCACTGGCATTCACTATCAGATAAACTCAGAATCAGCTCTAACATGACACCAAGCAAGGAAAATCTGTCAGCAGCAAAATGCAGAACTATTAAGCATCACAGAGATTCATGAGCAAGAGTATATGGGAGGTAAAATGACAGAGAACAACATCTCAAAATGTGCTGTCCCAGAGCTTTAGATGATGAAGTTGGCTGCCTTCTGTATCACCAAAGAAAACAGGGTGTCAGGCGTGGTTCAGGAGCTACCAAAAGGACAACACTTGCTGGTGTTTTTCTGTGAAGGATTGGTCCCAAACCTCTGTAGGGGGAAAATGGCCCCATCCCACCTTAGTGTTTCAGGTGGGACCTACCACATCTTCTGCAGCCTGTCCCAGGGGAAGGGTTTCCTCTGCTTGCTTTCTTGCTGGTGCACTCATTCCAGAGCAGGACTAGGGTTTGGTACTCAAATTTACCTTTTACCTCCGTGTTTCAAAGATTATTAATCTTTCTAGGAGAACATATGATGGTGGTGGCTAGATTGGTCCTAATATGGGTACATTTGCATACAGAAACTCCAAATAACTCCAGTGGATTTCAGATACAAATGTAATAGTACCAATTTGGTTATAAATGGTGTGAAGGAGACTTTGAAACCATTCACACAGAAAAAATCTGGAAGCAACTGATTGGCACATCATCTTTGTAACCTTTTTGGTGTGTTTACTCCACAAAATCTATTACAGAAACATCTTAGCAAAATTCCCTGACGAAAATAAGACACTTTTTATATCTCTTATGCTGTGATGAAAGTCAGAGAAATAAACTCTTATTTAAGTAGTGAAATAAGATGTCCATTTGCCCTTTTAACTACAGAGATCTCCACTAAATCAATATTTATTCATTTACATATTTTACTTTTTTAATCTGTGAACCTCAGTAATGCAGAAAGTACTGGTTTGGGGCTAGTTTAAACTTAGAAATATAGATGTCTTACTTTTGACATTATTTCTTTTAGATGAACTTGCTAAGTATGAGGAAAAGGAGATGTAATTGACTTTTTCTAATTTAGAGCTAACTAAAAAATTGAGGTTTGTGTTCTGGATTGGATTGAACACTTTGAATTTCAACAGTGGATGGCAATGGGCTGGGGGCAGCCCTTTCAGATATTTAAACTGGGCTCCAGATAAGAACTGTTCCTATTTTGTAAAATTTGAATGGATTCTGGCAAGACACCTACTAGTAAAAACTGCCCTAGCTACTTCTATTTCAGGAAAGTCCATTCTGATTTACAATAGCTGAAGATATAGATCTTTATTTTAAGAAGTACACTTCCAAATTACAAAGCTCACTGTGGATATCAGATACAGCAAGTTCTTTTACTTTCTTATATAAGCAAAGAGCTCATTTATGAAAGCAGAGTATGATGTGGAGTGATATATAACCCTACAGACCAGAGATCAGATTTTTTCCACAATGTGTTGCCCAAGAGTATAAATATAAATCAGATCTTCCAAAAGTAGCAAAATATTTAGAAATTAATGTCATTATGTTTTCTGGAGAAATTCTAAATATTACTGAGAGGCTTACAGAGCCACCTCATAAGTCCTCAGCAGTTTATGCAAAATTGCACTGGGCCACCTCAAGGAAGGGAAAAAGGGTGTGCTTGTGGTGCTCCTCACACATGGGGGGTTCTTGTGCTTCTTGTTTTTTTGGTCCCATGTTTTCTTTGTACCACAAGTATTTCAAGCCATCTCCTGTTTTGGAAAAGTTACAAGATGGTAAAGGAATAATTAAACTCTCCTCTAAGTTTTCAAAAATTCTGTAGCAGGCAGTTTCTTTTGCTGCTTATAGAGGTTTTTACACACTGCAACAGAAAAAAAAAAAGCTATTTTACAGGAAAGTAGATTCGTTAAATTCTTGAGACATAGTGAAGGCATGGTATAATTTAAAACTAAATACTTTTAAAGTTTGGAAGTTTTTGGCACAGGACAATATTCTAGCTTCTGGATGCCAGGAAAAGAATCAGAAACTTCCCAGTACCATCCTGATACAAAGTCAATGGAGGGTCATTACTTCACTCTCAAAGCATAGACTAAAAGCAGCGTCCTATTAACTACAACACCAGTTATCCTACAGGAGAATAAGTTGATATTTCTACTGATAATATGATGATTCTGTTAATCTTTTTATTTATTTTTGCCGTGAGATTCTATTTTCTCTCTTACTCAAAGGAAGCCTTTCCCTGCTCCCTGGGAAAATGTGTGGACTTAGGAATCCCAGCAAGAATGCTAAATGTGAAAACCAAGCATGTAACCAGAGACTTGGTACATTTGTAAAAAGAGAAACTTCAGTTCAAAGTCTGATATTATACCTAAAGGTAGGTTAGTCAAATAAAAAGAAATATTTTTCTTTGACTTCTAGAAAGAACAATCTGTAAAGTTCTGCAAATGACAAAAGGTATGCAACATTATCTTTCAACCAAGACGTTAGAAACCTTTGAAACCACATCTATACATGCTCATATAGACTTTTAGATGCTGCTTTTGTACTCACATTGTGTATTAACCATTCATAGGAGAATATTATTATTTTGTTCCATCACTATTACTAAGACCGATAAAAGCTGCTCTGCCGTGGTAACCAATGCTAGCAAATTTCCATAAATGCAGTAGAAATTTGTGCTTCATATTTTCTCCTCGTTTTCTCCAAATGAGCAATTTCAATTACTCCAATCTTAATGCAAAATATTCTCACGTACCACATTCCAACTTTATCAGTCCCTCTTTGATTTGCATGTGAAAATGTTCACTGCATTGCATAGCTATTTCTTTTCACACTTCAGAGTCAACAGAAGACCTATGGCTGGGTCTGAACGACCTGAGGGCTCACTTCTATTTCGAGCAGAGCAATGGGACTCCTGTGACCTTCACCAAGTGGCAGCACAGGCGTCCCACCTACACAAACCGTCTGGAGGACTGCATTGTTACGAAGGGGCAGGTATAACCATTCTGTAGCAATGCAAACTAATAACTATGTCAGTCTGAAATCACTTGCCATTATATACTTATTCAGGAGTCATTTTTTTTATATTAACTTAAAATAGTGTTCCCCATAAATTTGGAATCAACGAGAAGAAATGTTCAGAGGGCAGGGGAGATCAGAAATAGAGAGGTGGCATTTTTCTAGTGCTACATTTGAAATTTCTTAGCTGGTGAAAACTCTGGTCCAGAAATTTTATATTAGATTTGTTCTAATGCTGCAACAATGAAAAAAATTATACCTCTGGGAAAGGAAAGGGAATGAACTAGTTACTACATTGTGTGGTTATCATAGATGCTATTGGCATATGCTCCAATAGACCATTATGTCCCTCAGTGTTACTTCATTGAGACATGGCATTGAGGCATGGAGACCTGGCAGTAGGGTACTTAAAGGGTGACATAAAAAGAGCACTTACACCTACCTGCCAAATACCTAATATCCTACAGTATTTGTGACTGCTTGACTCACCAACTTTATTTTCTTGCAATACATATCTTTTTTGCGTTTACATGCCTGTGCACCCACACACATAAAAGCATGAAATGTTCCATGAACTTTAAAAGAAAAAAACTGAAAATGCTGTTATGAAATAAATGCTGTTATTTGAAGAACTGTTATATCATAGAACACTATTGATGTTTGACAGTATTAGGCACCAATAGAACTGATCCTAAACCTGATTTTATTGGGAAAATAACTCCTATTTACATTTTATGTTTTACACAATTCATTTTTTAAAAGACATCAGTCATTTTCAGAGTCTTCTCCTTGAGGATTGACCAGTTGAATTTGTTGCAATGCCCTCAGTTGTGCATTATTTCAGTTTCATTGATCTTTTTGCTAGAAGTGTAGTGTGATAATACTGCTCTAAATGCAGATCCATTAGCCCCAGATGAGATGTATCTTTACAACCCCCTCATGAAGTAGATAGCTATGATAGCACGTAATGCTGAGACTTCAATATGTCATTTGTTTCCTTCTTTCATATCAAAACAGCATCAAATGGATCTTAAACCAATCCTGACAGATGTGTCTACTAAAAAAAAAAATCTCTAGCAAAATGAACCTTCCTAGGTTAACATGTCTCAGTGGCCCTTGTAGTGAAGAAAGATGAAAGCACTAGTTTTCTTATGTTTATGAATGCTCCTTTTTTACATTCCCTCCTTCTCCCTGGTATTGTAGGATGGATACTGGGCAACTGACGTTTGTGATAAGCAATGTGGTTACATCTGTAAAAAGAAGCCTTCGTCATAACCCTCTGAGAGAGACAATCGAGGACCCAGGTTGCCAGCAATTAAATGCTCTCTCATAAATAATTATGTTGGGAAAAATGAACAGGAATTAATTTACTGGTTCTTGCTTCTTGCTGTGTGTTTGTATCTTCTAGAAAATCTACTCTTGATGAAACCTTTTGCTACTAGCATTTTAGTAATATATGTGCATTCTTCATTTTTGCTTTGAAGATATTCAAGAAAGTAAAGATTCATTTATGCATGCATGAATACTGCCTTTCCTTCCATTCCCAGATGAGCCACCCTGTGATAAAATTACATATATATTTTAAATAATAATTTCACCACTGTTCCTCTTGCTTATGCTCTTAGCCTAAGAAAACATGTAAGATTACCCAAAGCCACTTTGTCTCTTCTCTCAGGTCTGCTGTCTATTTAAAGTCTGTATAAAGTCCTTACAATATAAGGATGGCAAAAGAAAGAAAAGAATTTCAAAACAGAAAAGGATCAGCTCTTCTGCACAATGTTCCTACTGATGGACTACTTCGAGTGATATCAGCAGGTTACTTTTTTCCAAACAAGTAATTTTTCCAGAATTGACCTAATCAGAAAATCATTATAACTATATTGGTCAGCACAGATCTAACAGCAGGAAGAAGGAGAGCGTTTTACTGATATTCCTCCTTTCTGCCATCCCCACAAACAAGCACTGACTTGATTCCTCTTGGCTCAGAAATTCTCCTCACCCATTGCGCTTAGGGATGGCGGGCACAGTTTTGGGGAGCAGTGCTTGTATGTTAGTTCATTTCCATATTGCAATATTTTTTGTATTTCTTTATGTCAGATCCCACAGCTCTGGAAGGCTGGAGCTGCAGCTTCCTCCTGAATAAATCACAGGCTCGTTATGGTGCAGTTTGTACGATCCCAGCCTTACAGAGCCCTGGAAAGTGATAGCAAATGGCACAGTCACAATTTTCTTTGGAAAGTCACATACAAATAAAAGAGATGAAAACTAAGAACTTAATGCCAACCTTCAAACAAAAAAGGCCTTCTGTAGGAGCAAACAGCAACAAAAAAGCAGCTTTTGTTTATTACAAGATTGGCCCAGTCTCGACTTGTTTTTAAGCTTAGCTGCAAAAAATTTGACATAGAATATTTATACACAAAAAAGCAGAACTAATTTCTATATTGAAGTCTCAGTTTCACATTAAGAATGTTATATTTGTCACAGGGTTGGAAAAGTATGGTTTTCACTGTTACTTGGTGGGCTCTGCACTTTCGACATTCTCAGAAGCAAGACATGAACAGAGCACAGCTTTTCTAGCTACGGTGGAAAGCAGGTAGGAAAATATCTTTTTTATATACTTCAAAATCAGTCCTTCTGATGGAGAAACTTGTAAAAGTTGTTCATTTTCTGAATTCTTTGAAGTGTTTTATCAGCACCATTCAAAAATTTTGTAGTAGTAAGCCAAACAAAATAATCCATGCAGAAAAACAAACAAGCAGTCTTCAATGTTTTAGGGCTTTCTACTTATTTTTTTAGAACAATTTCATCAAATTTTTAGCGGTTCTTGAATTAGATAGTTTTATCTTTCAATTCCTAATTAAAGCAGCCTTTTTTTTTTTTTTTTTCCTGGTGGAACATAGTTACTACAATTTTAGTCTATATACTGACGGGTA
The DNA here is from genome assembly GCF_036013445.1 of Caloenas nicobarica. Lineage (NCBI taxonomy): Eukaryota > Metazoa > Chordata > Aves > Columbiformes > Columbidae > Caloenas > Caloenas nicobarica. The sequence goes on along the minus strand of NC_088246.1, from coordinate 22,085,900 downwards.
TTACCTTATGATTCGAAAGTTTAACAAAAATATTTTCCCAAACTACCTTCTAAGCCAAATGCTGAACAAATGGAGGAAATATTGTCCAGGACCTGCCCCACCACAACCAGAATGTGGCATCTCCAACCTACCCATATCCCAGGGGGGCTTTGCAGGCTTCATGGTCCCTGAGGAACACGACTGCCTTCAGAGGTGGTGGCTAGCAAAGCTGACAGTTTGGTCCTGACTTGGTGGTCTGTTTTGAGACACCTCAAAGATTTGGAAAGGCAACACAAATAGTGGAATACAACTAGAAGCCCATGTGAGCAGTGATTTGTGACTTTTCACAGAACTGAGCGGAAAGGAGAGAAGGTGCTTTCAGCTGAAAGGTGAAAGCTATCCCTCACCAAATTATTTTGACCACAATTAAAAGCCTGTTGAGGCTTTACCTGAACTTCACAGAGGAGCTGTTGCCTTGGGGTCACACTAGTGTGATAGTGACACCTCTGTTCGTACCACTTAGATCAATATTGCAAGGCAGTTGGTTGTGGATGAAAACTGTTTTCTACTTCAGAAACAAGCAAGCCTTTCTGGTTAGTCTGATGGGGCTGAAATCCGAAAAATATTTCTGGATTGGTCTCTCCAACATAGAAGAACGAGGGAGTTTCAGGTGGACCAGTGATGAAACTCCTCTCTTCACACACTGGAACACAGCAATGCCAGGTAAGCTCTGCATGGGCTCAACCCTCTCGACCGGAGTGCAGCTGAAATTCATGCAGGTTTTTGGTTTCCATCCCCTGGTGTTAGAAATTACAGGAGGCACTTTCTGTCGTGCTTATGTGTAGGTGCCCTTGTGTTTGATGCCAATGCAACAAGCACCATCAAAACTGAGTGTCAGGTGTTGTTTAAAACAATCTCCTGCAAAGTTTTACAGAAACAGATTTTTAATGGGCTAGACTGAAGGCAATACTGTGCGGGAGTTAACAAGGTCCATGGTCTCATTTTTTTTCAACTTTTTCACACCAGTTAACACCAACTCACCAGACTGAGCGAAATGATTACGGACAGAGTTTTCTGACCCACAAGGTGCATAAATGAGCAGTGAACACCCAGCTGTTTTGCATTTCAACAAAACTAGCTTGTTATGCCTTAAAACAAACTTGTTGTACGTGACTGATACCAGCCTTCTTGAAACTGAATTACCTGGATATTGAGAACCCCAAAGTAGTTGTCAGGCCATCTGCTACATATGTAAACAAAATCAAGTGCCGTTTGCCCTGTGATTTCCCTGGGGTGGCAAGAGAAGGTTTGTATTCTAAAGCTGCAAATTTCTGGTTTTGGCAAAGGTGTGTCTGTGAGACTCATTGGCCCATATCTGGGCTCTGGCAGGAGGTATTAAAAACAATTTTATATCCAGGAAGTTTTTTATCTGCATAATCTGAATCTTCCTTTTCAAAATTTTCTATGGATAAAAGCAAACGTCTCATTTCTCAGAGACCAATTAAGACTTTGGGTTTACTGATTTCTTTTCCATATCACAAAGGAAAAGTGCAAGGCTGTGTTGCCATGGGAACTGGAATTGCAGCTGGTTTATGGGATGTTGTTAGCTGTGAGGAGACAGCAAATTATCTCTGTGAACAGCGGGCGGTGGGAGTGGCGCCTCCTGCTCGTCCAGTACAGGTCCCCGCGGCCACCTGTGCCGAAGGCTGGGATGGAGCCTCCTGGACAGACTCGTGCTTCAAAGTAAGTCTGTGTCTCCTTCAAAGTAAGTCTGTGTCTGCTTCAAAGTACGTGTGTGTCTGCCTTCACTATGAGCCCGAGCATGGGGCAGCCCAGTGGTCAGTGCCCTGGTCACCACAGTACTGAGAGACCCAGGTGCTGGGTCATTTTTTGGGAGTTATCTTCTCCATGTTATTCAAGGGCAAAAAAACCCATGAGAAAATCCATCAAATTTAATGAAATTCAACAATGGAAAACCTGAAACAATAAAACCAGGGTGCTAGAAATACGTTTTCTTTTATTTAAATGCCGGGTGAGAACCTCACCTAATTTATTTGCTTCCAGGAATTCGTGACATAGTATTGCATCTGAAGAGCTGGCTGTGTCACTTGCATAAGACAGTGTTTTTAAAAGACAACTTATAGAAACCCAGCTCTCCGCCAAAATTTTCTCACATAGCATGTGGTACTTTTAGTGATACTTTTAGATCCAGGTTTAATTTGACATCGGTGACTCTTCAGCAAGTAAAGGTTTGAGGCATTCTCTTGATTTAGCTAAAAATGCCTTTAAAAGTCTCCTTTTTGAAAAGAGAAAAAAGCAAAGAAAAGGCAAAATAGATCAAGTAAATGTAAATATGTAACATTGCTCTTCCAGGTCTTTACAAAAGCATTCTCTCACTTTCTCTCTTGAGATTCTCTGTCTCTTGGGAGGCCAGAGTTTATTTTAGCCTTGTATTTATAAGTCTCAACTTCTATGTCACACTTAATTATTGTTACTAACATTATTGGTGTTGTCAGTCACCAAATTGTTGATTATTTTCACCCAAAATGTCAAGCATCCAGTTCCTTACTTCAAGAATATACATACTTCATAGTAGAAAGTGCAGCTATTTGTATTCTTGCACCACCATGCACAAATCTCTTCCTCAGCCAGGGTCAGCACCTTGCCAAATGACTTTCTCCATCCATACTATCTTTTCTGTTGCAACCTTTTCATTCCCCCTCCATCTTCAATTTCTCAAAAATCTCCTGATTTCTACTGCAAAATACCACAAGTGAGCTATTCCATCTTTCTTTGAGCCTTTCAGTGGTCAAAGTTCCAATTAAGTTGTAAATTATTTTTTTCTTCTCTGTATGTTGTGATATCTTTTGTTCTCCTTAGACGCCTATGCCATGCCTAATTTTAAAATAGAAAGAAAAAAATACTTAGTTTGCATTACTAATGTCTAATGATATAGGTCTTGACAGACATGTTGTCTCAGTCAAGAAAAAGGGGTGCTAAATTGATACTGATTTAATTGCATAGGCAATTATATATTTTTATATGACAAACTTTGAACATTTAGTGACCTATTTTTCTTTCTCTTTTTTTTTTTTTTTTAACAGTTTTTTTTTGTGTAAGAGGGAAACCAAAAGAAGGCTTAGTTTGAGACTGAAGAATTCTCTAGAGAAATAAGACAAAATCTGGTCACAATCAATACAAAAGATCAAATTTTATTACGGCAATTAGCATAGTGCGTACTTGTACAATGATTCTTTTTCATGTCCATGTTATGGTACATAAGAATTCCTCCAGAATATATCTGGAGCTGGGCAACTGAATGAATAAACACAATCAAATTTTAAAATAAAATGGACATCTTTATCTGGAGATATTGTCCTGAAAAGAAAATCTTTAATATTTCAAAGATGCTTTGATATTTTTGAAATATTCATCACAGGTTTTTATCAAGGCTGTTCTCCATGTCTGATCAAATTTTCACATGTTAGTCTCTCTTCCAAAAAGGAGACAATAAAATGTTTAGCTCTAACTGTGCCTTTCTTTATTTGGGTGCAATTCATACTTTCATAAATGCATTCAAAAAACCCCTTGAGTTAATGTGTAATGTAAAAATGTCATGGTTTTGTTAAAAACAAGACCAGTTTCTCTTTTAGTGAATTTTCCTTTCAGTTAAGTTCTTCTAAGCAACTGCACTTTTCTGAATCTTTGCCTGCATGTTTTTCGGACGTGACCAAAGGAATGCTGAAGAACTCATGTTTAGATTTATTGCTATGACAGCCAAGAAGACTGATAAGATTCCACACATCCCATAATTGAGAGGGACGTGTTTACAGGAGGGGCGGACAGGACAGGTGACTAAAACTGACCAACTGACTATTCCATCCCATCCACGTCATACATCATATAAAGGTGGGAGATCACGAGGGTCTCGCTCTCTTTGACCATGGCTGGCATCTAAAGAGGACCCTGCCACCCGTGCCTGTGATCTTAGGCCTCAGAGTCCTGCATCCCTGAATGCAGTTTCTGGTTTGCTGTGAAGTCCCGCCCAGGACTCCTGGGTGCCTGCCCTGCAGCTGCTGGAGCAACGCCAGCTCTGCCCACCCAGCTCCGCTGCCGCTGGAGTGATGGCAACTCCACATCGGGCAACTCTACCGTGGGAATTTCAAGATTGGGTTTTGTATATTTTGTATATATAGTCTCTATTTATTAGTAGCATTAGTAAAGCCTTTAAACCTTTTCCAACTTGAAGTCTGTCTCCCTTTTTCCTTCTTATCACTTTTTCTTATCTAAGAAAAAGGGTGGGGGGATTAACAGAGAGCATCTGCCACGGTTTTAAAGCCTTGCTTTAAACCTTGACAGATGCAAGGACTTAGTGGGGAAATTTTCCAACTACAAATTGAAGACTCCTGAAAACAATCAGGAATTCATTTTAATTAATTTTTGCTAGCACTGTAGATGCCATGTCTTGCCTGCAATGTAGAAATTATGCCATTATTTTTCCCCAAAACTAGACCACTACATTCTGGTTGTATTCCATAATGTTAAGACACCTCAATGACACATAATATATAGCTATTTAAGCAAAACTGTTTTACATAGTGATGAATCTAGGTTTAATTTCTCAAATAGATTTAAAACTTTCATACAGAAAATTCTTTGTGATCTCATTCTTTTTAATGTAATTATTTTTCAGTATTGTGAGAAGCTGAATGTATTTTACTTGTGTGTTAAGTCTCTCTGCTTTAGACTATGAAATCTTTGCAGAGGGAAATCTTTGTGTTATGCAGTGAATGAAACAGGGCTCTATTTTATCTGGTCCATAGGTAAAACAAGATAAATAGCGTGAACTATTAAGTAAACTACACAGGAAGCGCCAAGAAACAAATCAAAGCAGTTGAAAAACGATTTTCACTATTTTTCATTACTTAAATTGTATTATATCTCTCTGCTGATGTTTTACTTCTGCTAAAGCCTCTGTCCATGAACTCCTGCTAGATCCAAGAGCTGTGTTGCAGCCAGAAGGCTGGGAGCCTGAGCTGGCTCTGCGCCCCATCACCGGTCCTTTAACTTACATTCAAACATGTCACGTCTTGTCCCAACACAGAGCACTATCCAGCCCCTTGACAGAGCACAGGCGGCGAGCCTGGCTATGGCCCAGCGCTGAAGGAGCAGCTCCTAATTCACATGTGACAGAAAGCAGCATGTTTCTGTGCTTTCCAGCATTTATATCATGGCCCCTCTTTCTACATTCATGTATCTATACTGTATGATCTATTTTAGGGATAAAGGACTGAACACTCAAGCTTTCTGGATTGGTTTGTTTCTCTTAAATCCTGACGAAGGATTTTGCCTGGATTGATGGTTCCCCTGTGAGTACTTATTTGCTGGATATTAATTGACTTTCTGTCCTTGAGAATATATAATTTTTTGTCTTTTTATGCCTTTTTTCCAATCTCTTTAAACCTTTGGCAGGTGTGATGCAGGTCTTTACCCATCAGCTGAACAGCTGCAGTGCTCAGTGATGGTGTTATCTTAACACACTAATGAAAATATAAAATTGCCTCTGTTTCGTCCCTGGTACCATGTTATATGCCATCTTCCACAGTTTGTACTCTTTGATCTTCACAGCATCCCAGACCGGGCAGTGACGTATGTCATCACAGAAAAGTCAGGTTGCCATCTTTTACGAAGTGAGATAAACACAACTCCCTCTGCCCATTGTTTTTTCCTCCACCAGAGTCAAGCTTTTCTATACCGTGTAATCTTTACAACTTCTCTGGTAAGCGATGGGGAAAATGAGCTGATGAACATGACTTTTACAGTGCTCTCAGACCTATCTGAACTCCTGTGGATCCCATAAACAGGGTACTTGAGATTATGAGATCCTGAAATTGTGTTATAATGGCAGTCTCAATTACTTCCACTCAGCTCGAATCACATAGTAATTGAGATGTATTTCCAACACAGGTAATTTATGAGAACCAGGATGAAGATGAACCCAACAATCATGAAGAACTTGAACATTGTGTTATGTTTAATGGATCACCCCAAATGCACTGGAACGAATTGTGCTATAGACCACCCCAAATGCACTGGAACAATTTGCGCTGTGAAGATTTACTTAATTGGATTTGTGAAACAAAAAAAAAAGGTATGATTACTTCCCTACTTAATTGGAGCAATAAATGCAAGTTCAAAACAAATTGTATGGATTTAAGCAAATTGAAAAGAAGAAAGATACTGGGAATTGTTCATTTTAAAGCCATTTGCAGTGAAGGCAACACATAAAGCAAGAGCAATGAATTGAGACATTTCAGTTGTACTCAGATGTAGGAAGTTAAAGATAGCTGTATTACTTTGTCTCTGGTTTTATCTCTTTTTGCCATGGGTTGGATAAATTTGCAAGGCAAAGGTACCTATCCCCCCCTTTTATCTCCTCCCTGTATTTCTATCTGCTTCAGGCTTACCCAGGAGAGCCAAAGATGCAGGACACTAGAGTCCTCTTTGCAAAAGAGAAAAAAAGCTTTGCTTTCCACTGTGAAACAAATAACAGAACCAAAGAGAGGGATCAGTTGCTATAGCAACCAGCAACTCTGAAAAAGCGATCAAAAGCAGAGGCTGGTGTAGCTTTGAAAGACCTTTGCACGCACCAGCTTTGCCTGAGAAGCAGGACTCTAACGCCAGGTCTCCTGCAGCTGGGGCCAGGGCAGGAATCAGACCTGATGAAGGAGCATTGGGGTGCCTGCCCAGGGGAAATGGAGACTTCATGGGCTGGGGGCCCGAGGCAACAATCGATAATGAAAAAACTTGTTTTGGTTTATTCAGTCCTGCTCTTACATTCCTGCTTCCTGGTTGTAAACGAAGTATATGTATGCATCTCCATGGAGCAGGAGATTCTTAAAAGTTTATTGAAAAGGAAATTGGATGCACATAGGGAACTAGTAGAAGGCACAATAGGAAGAGAAAGGGAGAAGCAGTTATATAAAAAGCACAGAGTATATCTAGTATTTGATGCCTCTGCCAACAAATGTTACCCTTGAACGGCAAATAAGGCACCATGCTAACATTGAAAAATTGCTTAACTGAAAAGGAAGAGTCACTGTTCCCTTGTGGTTAAATCAGTCATACAAATGCACCATCAAAACACTGACTGCTGTACACCAGTTTGAAGCAGTGCATCCCGTGCAGCCTTTTCTGGTGTGCTGAGCATGCTAATTTGTACAGATGTGGCTCTCTGCTCTTGGTGAGGTTACTCAGGAGGAGTTCAGAAATCATTACATAAAGACTCTGATCAGTTTATCTTGATCCTAGATGACCTTTCAAAAGTAAAAAAAAAAAAAAAAAAAAATATATATAAATTAGATCTTGTTATTTTGAATCTGGATTATATGATGATCAACATGAGTGGAGAGATGTTTAGTTGTTAATTCTCTCATATTCACTCAAGACACATATTTACTTAAAATACTACATTTAAAAAACAAATGAAATAACAAGGGATGTTTTGTTAGGATCAAAAAATAAGATCAAAATGAGATGAAATATTTAAATTCCTCATGAAGGTATTTGAATTAGTTTAGTTCATTCTTCACTAAATACTTGAGAAGAAAATGTCTAAAAGCTCCCAACTGAATAATTTAATTGTTTTTTCATTTGTTTCCTCATTTTTCATCTAAATTGTTCCTGTCCTTCTTTAATAATGTGTTCCTGTCCATCAAACCACAGAAGACATGGAGAAAGCTAAAACAAGATTTAGTAGTCCTTGTAAATAACAAAATAACAGTCATCCAAATGAAAGTAGAGCCACTTTGGAGGGCTATAGCTGGCTCTGGGAATAGCATGAGGTTAATCACTTCCTCCTGGCCCATGCTGTAATCAGAAATTTGGGGTTGGTATCTATTGGTTCTCCAGGACTCTTAAAAACAGACTTTCATAGGAAAAGACAAGCCATTAGAGTAGGAGGAATGCATTGAGACACTGGAAATGATGTGTGGTATTAACAAAATACCAGCATTACTCTTTCAGTACTTGTGAATAGTTTTCTACTGTGTACGTAAGCTTGAGAACTTGACATATTGGCTGGATTGTTTTTTGTCCCTAGTCCCATGCATATAAAATGAAATTAGCAATAGCATGCCAAGTAAAAATACTAAATTAATTTCTTAAACTGATGTAAGTTTCATCTACAAAGTGTTTACTGCATATCCTGGATTGTTTAATCCAGTGCTTTTGGAGTTACATATAGATGCTTTAAATATACATAATTTTCACTAGATAAATGTTTCAAAATTATACATAGTTTTAAATGTAATCCAGTGGTATGTGCTCTAAAATCTTGAAAATGCATTAGATAGATAATGCATAGTTCATTGGTATTTTGGTTTGTGCTGTTTTTAGTTTGTTTGTTGTTTGTTAGTTTTTTTCCTATTATAAAAGCATTTGCAACTACATAAAGCAAATGTCTCTGAATTTTTTTGTATTTGGAATGTTGCTTATGATGGTCTTTTATTTTACACTGCTAAAACCCGAACCAAACTACAAACTTCATAGGATTTTTTTCCTCTTTCAAATAAAACTTTGTACAGACCAGATATGAACATAATAAATATGGTTCTTTATCTTTCAGAATATCAATCCACTCATGAACCCACAATGTTCTTTCCTGAGGCTCAAATACGGACAAAAAAAATCAGAGGCATGGTTTATGGGCTTCTAGATTTTTGTTCAATGCTGAGGAACTGTTTAGTGCTTAACTGTTAATCACTTTTGTGATTAGACTTATGCGAAACTCAGAGTGAAATCTTATTTCATTTGCTTATTCGTCAGCTTTGATCAGAAATTCAGGTGAGTAAAGAAAAACTGGTAATGGACACAAATGACATTAATTTCATCTCACTCTGTGGGAGTGTTTGTGTGTGCTTTCATTTTACAAGTTAATAACTGCTGTGCAACTGACCTCTGGATAGTTTTCCAGAGAAGTCTCAGATCAGAAGTTTTAAGTTCTATATTTAAGCACATCAGTGCATTTTCCTTTCAAATCTGGGAGAGCAAAACCAAGAGAAGTTAATGACTAAGATTCATTCCACTTTATGTCTTACACTGAGAGAACTGAGTTAAATGTTCAAGCAACCCTTCATAGGTAGTGAGAAGCAGTTAATTTAGGATGTTATTGATCCGATCAACTTTAGACATCAACCTTAAGATGAGATTAACTCTGACCAGATCTCCAATGGCTACAGAGAAAACCCAAGAGATTTTGATAAAATGTGGATGTAAGGGATTAACCAGACTAATCCCAGTGGTTCAAGTTATGTGAGCTAGAAGCAAGAAGTGTAAGCATCATCTCACCCAACATCTTTCTGAAGTTACTGGTAGGGATCCTGCTTTAGAAGTGTGTTTGTAGAAGGCTTCCAGGAGAACACCTTCCTGGGATGAAAGGGAAGTCTGTGCACTGGTGAGATCTTGGTGTTTCAGTCTTGTCCAAACCATAAGACACCTTCCCTTTGAGTATAAGTGTTTATCCAGCCTCTGGCAAAATGGAACGCTGATGAGATTTGAATGTTATAGTACTAAACAGACGAGAAGCAGTAATGCTGTGAATATGTCCTCTCCAGTATATGTAGAGCTTTTGCCCTCTGGTCACTGCTAATACCTTGCTTAGCCCTTTATCTAAACAGACCTTGTAACTAAATGACCACTGGAGATGTCTGTCCGGCAGCCACTGTCCCCTTGTTTCTTTCAGCTGGCTGGATGAAAGCCCAGTGAATTATACTGCCTGGGCTCCAAATGAACCAAATTTTGCAAATAATGATGAAAACTGTGATAATGTCAAGACATTTTGTCAAGTAAAATAGCAACAAGAAATATTTGGTTGAAAATTTAGCATCAAAATCCAAAATGTTTGCAACATATTTAAATTTGAGGCTACTCCACCAACAGGCAGTTGAACAATACTGACACTTTTTCATAACAAGTGTGCTGAGATTTAAAACCACATCATCACTATCAGGAGATGAACGTATAACAGAGGAAAGAGGAGTGTATTAGGGCAAACAGTGTACATGGCAACTTTTTCACCTGCCCGCAGAATGTTTAATTTGTGCTTTATAAATACTGTCTGTAGCTGACTGCTGTAATAGTGGTACAAAGGTTTCAGACAGTGATTCTCTGTATTTCATTTACTTACAGACCTTTGGAAAGATATAAGCTGCACTTTGGAAAATGCTTTCATCTGTGAAAGGCACAATTCGAATTACTCAGGATTTGCTCGTATTGTGCTTCCACCTCCGGGAGAATGTCTTGAAACTTGGCTTTTGTTTAACAATAAGGTGCAAATCTCAGCCATATTTAGCAGACGTGCCATACATAAAGAAAACAACTATCCCTTTGTCTCACTATATAAATCTTCTCGGTTTATACACCAATTTACTAAGTGGTATTCTAATTAGCGGTATAGTCAATTTTCAAATCTCAAAAATGAATGAATTTAAATGTTTTAAGTTATAATTTCTGTAAATGCCCATGTCCCTTTAGCCATAGTTACTTTTTCAGTTTTCAGAATTCTCTGTTTATTTTAGACATACCTACTGCACGGAAATACTCTTCCATTATCCTTATCTGTAAGAGTAAGCCCCTTTTTCTGAGTAACACAGATGAAAAAATGAAACATCACACTTTTCATATGTAATCAACAATCACAACAACTTGCCTTGAGTAATACAAACAGCAATAAATGTCAGATCAAATGTAGAAAACAAAAAAGCGTTGTTTTTTGCTAAACCAAGCAAAAGTAGATCTGGCCACATGAATGTAAGGAAACAGACAAACGGAAACAACAAACGAATGGAAACCACAAATCAGTACCACAGTGTGATCAATAGGAAAATGTTTTGTGCATTCATAGGGCATAAAAATGGAGAAGCAGAACATGCCGGTTAAAAAACATATCCTCTGTTCCTTAGAACATACACAACCACAATGACAATTTTTTACACTGGTATTCAGGAAAAATCCCCTTGGGTTACTAATACACTGCAAAAGAGCACATCTTCCTGTTGCTGTTCTGCTCATACTGAGAGCTCACATAAGCTCAGCTTTAGCTCTAAGTCTGTGGTGTATAACTGAAAGAACTTGACCTGGGAGATGCCGGCTCCTAATTATGTTCCCAATCAGGAAATTCTCTACCTGTAACATCAAAAATTACACTTTTCAGTAATGTGACCTAAAATCTCTACCCGTGTACCTTGGATAGCTGCTTAACTCCTCAAAAGCTTTTGGAAGTTGCCTGCTCTTGCCCTGCACTAACCTTGGGCAGCCCATGGCTTTGTCAGAGCTGCACTCGCATCGTTGGGATCAGCTGGGTCTCCTTCTTGCTGGCTGAAAGCATTTGCATTTCATCAGATCCCCCATCTGCTGCTCTTTACATGCAGGGACTAGAACTGAATTAATCAAAACCAAATGTTTTAATACTCTTCAACATATGAAATTTTGTCTAATCCTTTACTCTCCCTGGAGTGTTATAAAATATTTGGCTCCAGAGAAGAAGAGAGACTGACTTGGCACTCTGCAAGAAGTGCTGGTATAGCATTAGGGGGAAATTTGGCCTCTCTACACAATGAGCAAGTGCAAGCTATGACATATGAACCTTTTGGCACTAAGTATGAAGCCAGTACATTTCAACATCTAATGACAACGCCAAACTAGCCTCCAGATCTAAATAGCATAACCTATGAAGAAAAAGACGGAGCTTCTTGATCTACAGAGAAGACTAGAGCCATCCCTCGGCAAAAGTGTCACACGGAGGGGACAATAATCTGTTCCCCATGGCCTTGGAAGACAAGATAAATAGAAATAGTTCATAGTAATGAAATGCCCACAGATACTCAAGTCAGAAAGTAAACAAATATCCATCAGAAATTATGTACGTGCAGTTGATGCTACCTTGGGGAAGACTGATTAACCCTTTTGAAGTCCTTTCTAGCCCTGATTTCTATAATATTTCCAAGAAGTCTCTATCATTTTTATCTAAAAACCTTCCCCCCTCCCTTTTTTTTAATGAAATCAAACTGCTTCATTTAAATCACCATTGTAATTGTTCACTTTCAGCATTGGCTCATAGTCTAATAATACCGAACCTGGTACTGGCAATATTTTTAAAAGGTGATTGGCTGTGGCTTTTTTTGAATTTGGTTTACATTGAATTTAAAGAAAGGCAACTCTTCTGCTACTCTCTTTTATTTTTCTTTCTTTTTTTTTTAATAGCCTTCTTAATCTTCCACCTAAAGGATGTTATCAATGAAATGTGGATTGGACTGAATGATATTAACAGCGAGGGTACATTTCTTTGGACAGATGGAAGCCTTTATGATTATTCAAAGTGGGCAAGACATTTCCCATTTACAGATAAATACATAGAAGTTGACGGAAAATATATTACAATACAGGTAAATAGAAAAAAGTCAGAAAATGCATAACTCAGATAACATACTCAAGGTTAGCATAACCAGCCTGACTTCTCTCTCAGCTAGGATCCTCTATTTCAATGGTTTTAAGCAGAAGGCAACTGAATAATACTTCAGAGATCATGTTTTTAAATCTGTAGCCAGAGATTAATAGGCCTGTTTAGAGTGCATATTTTTTGTCATTCCATTGCAGAAGTCTAAAACTGCAGAAAAGGAGTGCTGTATTATAATTACTGCTAGAGTTAATTAGAATTATTAGATTTTACTGCAAGTATTCAGTATTACTAGCTGGGATTTTTACTTTCTTTTATTGTTTCTCCTTTATAGCATGAATCCAAATGAAAGTTCAACCAGTTCAGTATGTATTACCATAAACTACATCATAAAAGTAGATTTGGTGCAGTCCAAGAAATTTCTATAATCTGACAAAAGTTCTTGCAGTTATCTGCCAAAGAAAGTATGTTTGCTTAAGATATGTAATACAATCAGTTTATTTTCCAAGAAACAATAAATGAAAACAAGAGTGAGAAAATTACAACAGAAAGCTGTTAAATTTGATTCCTCAAACTTATTTCTATTATTTTGCCACACATTTTGCACTTCAGTAACTATAATTTTCTTTTTTTTTTTTTTCTCCTAGACCGACTGCATTGCAATGATAAAAAGATCTGTAGATGAAGCAGCATACTGGGAAAACACTGACTGCCAGCATAAAAAAAAAAAAAAAAGCTATATTTGCCAGATGGACAGCAGTAAGTTTTACTTTTCATGTTCTTTGTTGGAAGATGTTTACTGCACAATCCAACCATATGAGTCCTCAGTTGTAGCTGCCTGGCTGTGCCGGTAGCAGCCAGGGTGACGGAAGTAGGGCTACTTTCCCAGCTCTGTAAGTCCAGACACAAAACCCGCTCTGCGGTAAGGATTATAAAAAAGTTTTGGCTTTACAGCCTCTGCCCTACCACCATTGCCACCAACACTCACCGAGGCTGACTCCACCTACCCCACACTTAAATCCGTTGCCTGCACAGGGCGAGCAGACACTTTGAAGCCAGGATGCCCAAAACAGGTTAGAAGAGCTATGCCTTCAAAATGCCTTTTTTCTTTATTGACAGAAAAGTCGTCTAGCCATCTGTGCTTTACTCAGCTAACACACAGATACAGGTATCTATATTTGTATTTGCAAGTGCAAATACAATGCACAAAGACAAATCCATCAGTGAGCTCCACCATAGGTATCTCAGCTAGCTAGACAATGTCCTAAAAGCAGATTCCCCACCCACAGGCCCAGACCTAATCCGCGCGCCCCCCTGCCCAGAAACCCTCACACATACTCCATTGGGGGATTAACTAAAGTCAGTTAAACTGATTATTTTGCTCATCAGTGTCTAGCAATGCTTTCATATCACAAGACCAGCAAGAGTCAGAAAGACGATAGTTCTGTCTTTCTTTGTGTACCCTCAGGGTGGGAGACAGACCCAGAACACAGCAACACGGCAGAGTCTGCAGGAATAGAAACAGGGAAGTGCTGAGCAGGGAGTAAAAATACAGGAAGAAGCCACAGCTGGACCAGATGTTTCACAGCTCAATCCCGTGCAAGTATAGAAAGCTGCATGAGGGTATCACTAGCAAAAACAATTGCCAGGGCATTCTCAACGCTTACCGAACACGAAGGCAGGCTTTTTTTCTGTCCTCGTCACTAGCTCCAGGTCTTTGTTTTCTACTTCCACTTACACTATAAAAGGTACAACTACAGTTTCCTTTTTCACTTCGTCCTACATGGCAAAGAAGTAGCAGGAGAGTCACGAACTTTGCTTAGAATGAAATTCACCCCTGTACTGAGACCGAAGTGGTGAGAGATCCTGTCCCGTGCTTGTGCTTGGGATGAATTTAATCTGCACTGTGGGAGGGTGACCTAGAGAGCCCTGGGGGGAGAATCACCCTGTGACCAGTAGTCACACCACTTCGTCTGGTGCAGTGTATCTTCACAGATACACACAGCTTGTTCTCTGCCTCTGCCTGAACACGCTATTTATGCTATAGTTAAAATTAATTCCAAGTTACCATTAAAATATGTCTCCCGTGTTTTAAATAAGAAATGCTTTTATTTGGTGCTTGAGCCGCCACACTATATTCGTCTGTTACTCAAAAATAATACTTCTATTCAGGCAGCTAGTATTTTTCATTGTTTTCTCCCTTTCCTCTCAGATTTGTACCTCTTTCCTACAGACCCTGAACTGTTTCATCCCACGACTCCTCCAGTTTCTGATTTCATTCATTACGGTAACAGCTATTCAGTCGTTCATTCTAAAATGAATTGGGAAGAAGCCAGAAAAGCCTGCAAGTAGAAATCATCAGAGCTTGCCGGCATTTTTTATTATTACAGTAATATATTCCTGCTGCTGCAGGCAGTGCAATATGGAGAGCCCTTATGGACTGGGCTCAAGAGCAATTGGGTAAGATTAATAAATTGGTAGGTGGTGCTTTTAAATGCTATGATTGGACTACTATCAGCAGGAAGAATTGTAGCATGAACTGATTTAGGAACCTAGGACTGAAGGACAGTACTTCATTTAACTTCATCCATCTCAAATCATTAAACTCCATCTTAGGCAACGGAGAAGGATGGGAACCTTTGACAATGCTGGCCTCTCTTTACTAATGCTGTGGGAATCTGAGACACTTAGGTCAAGCTACCTGGTTAACTTTTAGATGGCCCTTTTTGGGAGAGGTGAATTCTACTCGAAGAGAACAACAGGGTCATTGAGGTTAGTGCCTCATGATCATTGGCAGCTGTATCTTTTTAATTACTTTTTGGATCAGAAGGGTTCACAGTACATACCTTGTGCCTCTGAACACCCTCCTTGTTATGCCTGCTAAGTTCCAAAGATTAAAAGCAGTAAAAGCTGTACTGTACCAGAACAAGTGAATACCGAGATCCAGGTCCACCACTGTGTAAGGGAACACTTGAGTACCAATCTGATCAGCTCTGTGACTGAGTGCTGGAATGAGCGTCAGCTTCTCTAGTCAGTATGCAGTTGCAAACCACGACAGCGAGTCAGTCCCGCTGTTGCAGAGTGAAGCTTTGTGGTTCCTCCTGTTCCCCAGGGAGCGACCTTGACCCGACGGTGCCGAGCTCAGGAGGGGCTTGTGTACCTGGCCTCTTGGCACGTCTAGACACTAGAGTGGGAGCACACTTTATCCCTCAGTTCTTAATGTCAGCAATATACTGTCTGTGCCTGTTCCCTTTTCCTTGTAATTCTTCCGATTCTTCCTGAAAAAAAAAGTGGCGGGGGGCGGTGAGGTGAGGAGAGAAGACTAAACAGACACTCAAGACTTCCCACTTCTCTGTATTCTCCTTTTGCTCCTAACAAACTAATAATTTTCTCAGATTTTTCATAGTCATAGCTACAGTTTACTCCGGGATGATTCTTCTCAAAACTGTATCTGAGCTTACAGTCCCTGTTTGACAGCCACCCTCTGAGACTTGTTTCCACCTGAGCTTTCCACTGGTTTCATGTTCCTGTGGTCTCATCGTTCTTCATGGTGACCTGACTCCTCCAGGACAGTGATTCCACCACACAGCATTGCCCAACAAAGGGACTGAGCACCAGCAGTACCCGTGAAGCACCCTTTAGCCTTCAAAACACCTCCGTGGGTTGTTACAGCATGGGAAGCAAACTGCTGTGCCTTGCTTGTACACTGCTGAGTCCTGATTTAATTAATAATTTAACAGTACTAGTACAGATATACAAACTGAGCTCTGTATATCACTGTGAAAATGTGCATTTGTATGAATCTGCTTACCCAAAACAGCAGAGGAGAACACAGAAAAAACGTGTTAAATGTCTGTTTCAATTTTAGAATTATGACTATTACAGATAGACTGATAAAAGGAAAATAAGTTTTTCTAAGTGGTACTATACAGAACGAAAAGAGAAAATAGGCTGTGTATATCTAGAGTTCAGTGGGACCTGGAAAACAGCACTTTGTAATGAAACACATTTTCCTATCTGCAAAAAATCTGAGGGCAAGATACAGTGATGACTTTTGATTTTATGGCAGAAACCTTGCTGGATCTGCTTTGACTGTAATACAAACTAAGGAATAATAAGCCTCAGTATGTAATGTCAATACCTTTATTTTGCATGAGCAATGTTTTATTTTGATGGAGTTTTCATTCACCTGCCAGGATACTGCCATTTCACTGAACTGGGGTGATAACTGCTGTAGGAGCTATTCTATGTTGCAGACAGAGAGAACATAGCGGTTCTGGGAGTACTCAATGTTTCACTTCTAGTTTAGAATGTGAAACTTTCTGTTGACAGGGATTTTGAGGGAAGGATTACAATCAATAGTCCACTAAGTATAAAATAAATTTAGGTCCTTCAACACAAACAGTGTTCATACAGTGGTTACAGCTTCACTGTTACCAGATTCTGAAAACTGGTGAAAGGAGGAAAGGTTGTGTCTGGTTATTCATGCAGCAGTCTGGTGGCTTCTGCTAAAGTATTATAGTGTTGGGGGAAAAAAAAAAAGAATCTGTTATCAGCCCAAACAAAAGTTCATACTTCATAGTGATTCTATGGGGGTCACTGACATCACTACAAATTAAAAGCTACAGGCAAACTTTAGCATGGGACTGAACATTTTTGCTTTCTCATTTGTGTTGGAGCAATCGCTGTTAGTTCTAGTGACATTGAGTTAATGGAAATTTTGAGTTTCTTTTGATCTGTTTTTCTGTAGTTTTTCTTCAATTTCTTTTCCAGGCCATGCTTTGAACTTCAACTCTACTCATTTGCAACTTTCATTTTAAAACCACATGTACTAATTGACAATGTTACAGTTTCTTTCCATAATGTCATTACTTGCAGGAAAATGAGGGGCTACTACAAAAATATTCTATGAGCCTCAGATTATTCTATGCATTGTCAGAGGTCAAGCTGTTCAGAAGTTTTATGTAAGGATTCTTATCTTGAGGAAAATATTAAATTGGAAATTCCCACAGAAAACTATGACTTAGATAATATTTCATTTGAAATCAAATATTTATTTGAAATAGATGAGGGTTTGAGAGTTTTCTGTGTTTGTTTGGGGTTTTATTTTGTTTGTTGGTTTGTTTTTTTCCCTGCTTTTTACCATATTGCTTATTTATACAAAAATGTTGGTTATAACAAAATAAACTAGAACCAAAACTCCCTAAACACTCAAATATGCTTGAGATAGTCCAAGTTTGATTTAGTTGGGAACACAGAAGAGCACAGAATCATATTGAATCATTCAGCTGTGACCGAGCAATTCTGCTCCTCATTGTGACTGTTGAAATAGTCACTGATAATTCTTGCACTGTGTGCTGAAGAATATTTTAAGCACTTTTAAGAAAGTTTGGGTTTTTTTTCTTTTTTAAGCTTGAGTTCAAATCTGAAGAACTGCAATCCCTACTGAATAAGCACATCTATAATATCTCTTTTCTTTTAGAGGTACTTCCTTCTGATCCTCCGCAGGATATTGAAAAATGTCCTGAATCTGATCACATATCTTGGATTCCTTTCCAAAGCCACTGTTATAACTCCAATGCCAATGAAATGAGCTGGGCTCAGTCTGTGACTCAGTGCATTCAATCAGGTAATTCTTATTTTTACCCAAAGACAGGATTTCAATATTTACATTTTTAAAAAAATCACTTAAAAATGTCTTGAAAACTAATGCTGCAAAATCTACACATAATAAAAAAAGGAAATCGATGCCTCATTTATTTTTCACAGGTCCTGTTTGCATTTTGTTTGTTTTTCCAGTTGTGCTTTTTTCTTATACTTCTTTATTCACAATTTTTCTCTTTTTAGTAAGATTTTAAAACAGGTTAACTTCTTTCTGGCCTTATCCCTTCTTTTCCATACCTCTCCCTACACGAGAGCAGAAGTAAATATCATAATAACAATCACTTATTTTTAACAAGGGGTGCATGATCCGCTACCAGCGGCACTCTTTGGCAGCGTGCAGAGCTGGAGGGGGCAAACCCTTCCCTCTCCCATCTCGGGGGCATCTGGTCCTGGCCAAAACCATGAGCTGCTCCTTGGCTCTCTTCCACCTACACTGCTGAATCATCAGCCACCTCATCCATGCCTCAGGAGGCTGTGAAAGAGAAAGGGAAGCACTATACTGCCCAAAAGAAATGGGTCCTTTTGCTTCATATCTTTTTAGATTCTCTCAGTCCTCTTCCTCCACCACCATTGACAGAAAAATTAGTGATTCCATTTGAACTGCAAATTTATTTACTGCGCAGTATTACATGCTACATAATATCCTGTCAAACCGTGAAGAACAAATAGAAAAAGAACAAATAGTCCATAATACCTATGAAAAATGTTATCCAATCACTTGAAAATAATGTGCACCTTGGGGTTTAAAAATCATCATGTTCACTGTGCTTTCATGTCTTCCATTTCTGACGACTTTACTCACAGTCTGTGCTGTTCCTCTACAGCTGAACACCACTTTCTGGTCTCTGTTTAAATCCTTGCTTACTCCCAAGCAGCAGGAGAGGTTTTACTATTGACGTTGTCCTGTATCAAAGGCTGTAACTACCACTGACTTCTAATGCAGGGGATACCTCCAATCATCTTCTGTCAGTTCTCTTACAGATGGTGTGTTGACTTCTGTAGAAGATTTGGCTGAATCAAACTTCTTAGTAGAGCATGCAGACTTATACATAAGCAAGACAAGTGTTTTTTAGATAGGAATATACAGAAATCTACATGGTAAATATTTTAATTTCTATAGATAATCATAAGCAGACTTCATTAAATGGACAGAGACATGAATAAGATACATAGTTGATTTTCAGGAACTAATTGAAGAGAAGCTAATTGAAAACAAAATTATATAATAATAGCATATAATCTAAAGATTCTTGGAAGTTGATGGTTTTATCCAGGAGGTACTAAAGGCTGTAGAAAAGAAATTTGCTTGGCTTCAGTTATGGGCCTTGGATATTGCATGGGTCTACCAAAGGAATGCCAGCATGGAGACTGGCTCAGTTCAAATATCTTGGCT
The DNA here is from genome assembly GCF_036013445.1 of Caloenas nicobarica. Classification (NCBI taxonomy): domain Eukaryota; kingdom Metazoa; phylum Chordata; class Aves; order Columbiformes; family Columbidae; genus Caloenas; species Caloenas nicobarica. The sequence goes on along the minus strand of NC_088246.1, from coordinate 22,066,410 downwards.
ATATCTGGCTCAGTAGCAAAGATGCAGAGAGGTAATAGGAATATTTCTTGAGAGGCACAACACAGAATATATTGTTCTTTAATAAAGCAAGATATAACACATAATTTTATCTGTCCATACCTGAGGTAATAATGGAATCTCACTTCTAAATTCAGCCAGTGTGTGGTCACCCTCTAACCTCAGTCCTCCCTGAGGACGTCTCCTATTCCTGGTCTGTGAGAACCCCACCCCGTTTGCTTTGTGTCCCGGTGGGGAACACGTCCCAGCTGGCTCCCATCTGCTCACAGCTGGGGAGCACCCACATCGGAGTTGTATTGCTTCATAACTTAGATTTTCTTGCATTCTGTGATGAATATTCAATTAATGACTAAAGATGATCAATATTTTGTAGAAAATTTTAAAACTCCATTGTTGTTTTTCTCCCCTCCAATATACACACATATTTTTCTGCTAAGATCCGTATTCACTTTCTATGGAACAAGGTTTGCATCAATAATTTGCTTTTCCTCCTCTTGCTGTACTATGATACATGCTGTTCCAGTAAGTGATGGATGAAGCAATTCTATTTAATTAATAACAGAACGGAAGCATGATCCAGAGCATGTATAGTGACCTTTGAAAATAATAGAAGTGTTTTGGTTAGCATTTTTTTTTTAATATTGTGTTTCTGTGTAACCGAGCACCATCTGCTCTGGTCAGGAAGCAGAAATATCAGAAAAGTATGAGCCAAGCAGCCATGTGGTATTTTGTAGTTTAACTGTTAATTCCGCAAAAAAAAAGTATGATTTCCTACCCTGTTTTGCAACCCTGAGGTTCGGGATGTTTCTGAGATTCTGTCCTTTCCCTTCCCAGAGCAAAGGTGCAGCTGGTGGGGAAAGCAACCGCGTACGTAGCGGTGTCAGAGAATTTTTTGAAAAGGAAAATTATCCTTTTAGGGGAACTCCTAATTTCCTTTCGGTAGTCAGAGGAATAGACGCTATAGTAAGCTAATTCTTTGTTACCAGATATATCAGAAAGCAGAAGCTCATGTCAACACACAGTATATTTATTGGGTTCGACTGTGAGTGGCCCCTACGTGCATTGCCAGACTACAGAGAACATTCCCTGGCACCAGGTTCTCCAGCAGAGTGGGGTTTTCAGCACAAGCAAATATCACATTACAGTGAGCTCTGCATCCTTCCAAGGGACAATTTAACAGTCACAGTTCCTTCGTGCTCACAAACACACTGGAGCTTAGTGCACTGCTGTGTATCTGCTGCAGCAGCCCAGCTCCCAGTACTTTCTGTGCTGGAACACACACCCCAACTCTTCCCGTACCCAGCTCTCCCCACACCCCGACCCTCCTGCACCCTGACGCTCCCTGCACCCCAATTCTCTCTGCACCCCGACTCTCCCCGTGGCTCCAGCTGTTCGGGGGAAGATCTGCCTTTGCTCTGGCCACCATCCAGCCTGCACCCAGCGCCCACAGGAACATCTTGCTGTTGGCGCCCTCTTTGCACGGCCGGGAAAAACTGCACAAGCTCGAGCTTAGAAATGTAATTGTAGACGCGGATGAACGATGGTAAATTAAAATGCGCTGTGTCTCAAAGAAATTGTATGCAGTACAGGAAAACTGTCAGATACCCAGAGCGTTTGATCAAGTTGTTCCCAGTCTCCGCAGGCATGCAGACCCAGTGAAGAGGGCAAGATTTATTAACCAGGGGAGAAGAGAGAGTCCATTTAAAACAGTCAGAAACTACCTGTGCTTGGAGATTCTTTGGTTAATAAATACGAAGCAAGAAGGAGGCTTTAATATGCAAAACATGACAGGTTTATTGCCATGAATATCAGGTTAAAAATCAATCACACCTTTTCATCTGTGTTAATTTAGCGAATGTGTTTCCAGGAGAAATGATGAGCTATCATTGATGCGCAGGTTACTGCACCTTTTGCCAATATAAAACTGTCAGGATGAAGATGTGATCATTTTAGATTTTGACTTAACATTTGTCTTTGTCTTTGACAGCTATTCATAAAGCAGCTGCAATGTGGAAGGCAGGATTTATTTTTCCTTCCCAAGAGTTTCAAAGAGACAGGAAAATAAACACTTGAGGTTTTTTATGAATTGGTATTTAATATTTATTTCTTTTTAATAGATTTATTTATGTGAACTTAATTTACTTAGTTGCCGTTGAATTCATTCCCAGCATAATTTAGCTGTACTGATGAGACACTTTGGTCATCCCTGGATAACTAAATGTTTTGGTAAACTGATCACCCCCTCTTTGCTCCTTATTTTGCATGCTAAGATCTATGAGAGGGACTGACACAAGACATTATGATAGATTTTTAATAAAACTCTTTTCCTAAAAAACCCCCATACAATAACATCTACACCTTAATTATCACAGCTTCTTTGCCCACCCTCCTATCCTTGCCCCAAGAGAACCGTGGAAGAAGGCCAGAAGATGTTGAGGTTGTATTCCCTTTCCTTCATAAATGTGGGTTGCTGATTAACAACCTGGAAATCAAGGGGGAAATTAAATTAATATTTTTCAGTACTCTTCATATTTTTTATGGCTACAGTATACCCACTTCATTTGTTTTGTATTTATTTACAGATGCCAAAAAGGACAAAACACATGGTCACACGAATAAGCGGATACTACTTACTCTAGTCCTCATCATGTTATTAGGGATGGGTTTCACTATTTATTTCTTATTCGAGATCAAAACTCAAAGTGAGACTGAAAGAGAGGCAAGTCAGTGCAGCACACTGCTAGAATACAGCTACGTCCTAGCTGGAATGGATGACGAAAATGATTCTACCAACGGCAAAGAAAAAAATGAACACGGTGTTGTCTAATGGGGTAACACAGTGAAAATATTTGGTTAAGGTTTAAAAAAAATCTAGCTGGAACAAAGGAAATCTTAGTAAAAGTTACATGCACCTAATAGGCAGTATGAACTAAAATTAACTATTATTCCTTTGGTAAGGATTAAGAGCTATTGGCCTATTCTCTTCAAGAAATATTCTCAGGACTAAGACTCAGTACTGCATAAAATGGCTAACTAAACAAGCGTGAAAAATAACAGATCTAGTGGGAATTTAGACTTAAAAGTTATAGATTAATACCCTAGTGTTCTGTCTTTTTAGAGATTAGTGGCAGCATCACATACAGAGTCAAGTACAAACATACAGTGAGCACTCTGCTGAGCACTCAGCCCCAAAGTCTGCATTTTGAGAATATATCCCACCACAGCGTACTGAAGCGTGCATATTGTTACCCAAGCAAAATGGTGTCTGCAATAAACAGAGATTTACATGGTTTTTCCTCCCTTATTGCCCCTGTGTTACACTCTTTACACAAGTATCTTCCTTGCCATAGTGTTATAAGTGAAATGCAAATACTTTTCCTTCATTCATGGTTTCAACTTGGATTTTGCAAAACAAACAAATCTTTGCAAAAACTCATTCATATTCTACAACTTAGATTATTTCGTATCAATTATGAAATGAGATTATATCAGTGAAGGGTCTATATATTACATAATAATACCTCAGTGTTAATTCTGTGTTGTCTATGACAGAATGAATTAAAAAAAAAAATCAAGGATCTCTGGGAAAAACAGACCCTTAGAAAGTACATGAGAACTGTACAGGAGAGGTCACTGAGAAGGAGAGATTCACATGACATTCGATTGCTGGTTTGCAAATATTGCAGTCAAACAAAACATATTGCAGAGGATAGGGACTGCAGGACATTCTGTACTCAAACTACTTTTACTGACAGTCTCCTTGATCTTATACCTTTTGTTTTTTCCTTCATGTAAGTTACAGCACATATCCATATTTATCTTTTTTGTAACTACTGACACTGAATTGGATTCAGTGCTGTTTGATGGCTAATGATAAAGGCAATGCGAATTAAAAGATCAAACAGATAACCCCCCCCACACACACATTATTTATAATTTTGATAGTTGATGTTGGTAACGCAGCTCTGAAGACCCTGTACATGGGTTTCTTCTCTCACATAAGTGATGTTTTGCCCTCGCAGAATACATTGTGAGATTTGTCTGCCTAATAAAGCCATGAAAAATGAGAGAAAATTCTAAGAGCAATTTCACTGTAATATCTTTCTTCCTTTTCCTTCAAAACAAAGAGATGATTTTGCATCATAGTTGAAGCTGATTCCCATTTAAAGGGCTGCAGCTCATTTGCAATGTTTGGGAATATTTCTCTTTGCTTGTTGCATTTATACTTGATACAAAGAAAGATTTATTAAGTATTAACATTCATTTGTACTTTATGGATTAAATAATTTTGAAAGGCAGTTTTGTTGTCAAAATCACTGATTAACAGAAAGATGTGTAAAGATTTGGCTAATTTGTATTTATTTTCCTGAGACAAATTCACATGAAATAACAGCCCAGTAGTGTTACTAGTTGATAAATTGGAGAAGATAAAAGCCAAGTGTATACATAGTGCGCATTTTGTCAAAATATGAAGCAAAATTAAGTTGTCCAATCTGGGTTAATTTTTCACATTGAAGTAGTTGAAATTGCTTGGTGCATCAAATTAAACGAATATATCTTTTGTAGTAGTGAGGACCTATCTGGCAAGAAATTTTCTTTTTTTTTCTGAGTTTACCAGATACGTATGTATGAGATTTAAAGTACATCCATTTAAAGTGCACACCTGGCTTCTTTGTCTTTGAGGGTCAGTGCTTTAAAATCCCAGAGCAGAACAAAGAAACTTAAAAATATTTCAGAGGAATGATGTTGAAGTCTACATACTTTGCCACTTGCATTCAAATGGAAGGAAACTTCACTTTGAGATGCAAAGTTTGAATTTTGTAATTATTTATAGATTTCAAAATACCACATGTGACAGGACATTTCCTTATTTAGAGCCCAGAGTTTTCTCTTTCAACTGAAATTCCAAAACTGAGAAGGAGCCAGCGCAAACTAGTTCCTTAAGGACTTCTACTGCAGCAACTAATTTCATGTCATCTCTTTGTGAATAAGAAGAAATGAAACACTTGACTTTTTCTACAGTCTTAGTTTTCCTCTCTTCTGTTCATACTGCTTTTCAGACACTTGGTGAGTCTTTGTTTTTTATCCCCTGCAAAAGTGGATGTGAAAGTGGGCATTTTTGTTATCTTGCTTGTGTCTCATGCTCTTCAAGATTTTCACACAGCTTGACTACCCTGGATTTCATATTCATCTTAACTGGAGTGGTGCATAGAAGTTTAAAAAAGATGCAGATACAGAGATATTAGTTCACTTTTAAAAACTGGAAGAGTCAAGATGGGGTAAAGCTGTGAATCAGAAATCAGGACAGAGCCGTGTATGTGGATAGAGATTTCCTTTTGGATACAATTTATTGGTTTTGTCTGCCTTGTGAAGTACATGGACTTCACAGTGTGCTCCATAGTTCTTGTCTGCATGTATGACTGAGTTAGAAAAAATTAAAAAGACAAAATAATTAAATAGGGTGCTGTATGTGTACCTCCTAGCCTTAGGATGAGGTTGTGTGGGGTGAGATGGAGCTTTTGGATTAATGTGAGATGTAATACTGGGGCTGAGCAGATGCTGATGAAAAAAAAATATTTAAAAGGTCAGAGAACTGCCCTGGAATAACCACTGCGGCTTTCAAAGTAATTATGAAAGGTATAGTTAAGGCTCTGAAGTTGACCGAGGACAGATCACAGTTCCCTTTTGATGTAACGATGGTGATAGCGTTCAAGGACATTTTTCCTTTATCCTTCAATTCATTAGATTTGTGGAGGAGTGGGGTACAAATCACAGCTTCTGAAAGCAGACACTGTGCCGTGTGAGCTGTGCTAGCACTAGCCTGTGCAAAAAGAGTCTCACCTCTGCTCTGTGAGCTGAGGTCCAGACCCATGTGATATCCCAAGCACGACCCTCACAGTTTCCAACAAGAGCTCCTGAGACCCAAAAATACTACAAGAGGCAATAGTTGAAACTTAGGGCACTACACTAAACACTTAGTTACCAGAAATAAACAAAATATTTAATAGGGTTTACGACCTGTCTAAATGTACAGGGAAAGAAGAAACTAGGCCTTAGCTCTAAATTTAGACTTGTAGAAGTGAAACTTCCATAGGTTACTAAGCTGGTCAAGGTAATACAGAGCCTTCTTGGGAGAGCTCAAGCATTAAATACAGGTAACCTAACAAGAACTGTTCTTCCTGTCAGAGCTTCCCAGAATTTCCCAGACACTTTCTGCTCTGTTCACTACTCAACATTGGCTGTGCCCTAACATGCTGTCCTTGTTCTACCAATTTACTTTTGTGTTTGGAAGGGAGTCTCATTGTCACTTACGTGGTTATTCTCTCAAATAGAAACGGGGTTGATGCTACATCCCTGTTTCCAGGTAGGGGTTTCAGGCACAGAGAACTGAAGGGCAAAGCCTTGTCCTCCTGTCCCATAAATCCTAGAACATTCCCAGTAGTTCAAATTTCACTGCCTCATGACCCAAATCCAGCAGGAGCTGTAGGCTACTCGAAGTTTTGAAAAGCAGGGAGCTGTGTTCAGACCGATGCCCAGCACTGAGTGACCCGCTTTACATGTTGGCAGTACAACCACAGCAGCGCCAGCTTGTCTTCATGGAGTACTCAGTCAGGCTGCCCATAATTGTTTAAAAGCATTAGCTGGCTTGTTCAACTTTTACATGCTGCCTTTCCATAACAAAGCACAGGCACGCAAGAACACACCTGTAGGTTCTTTATTTCTATATACTGCCTGGTGTTTGTTCTTGTAAGAATGTTTGTGCTTTGATTGTGTGAATTATGTTGACTTCTCGTAATAGACGTACTAACAAAAGGATACTGGAACATGGAAAGATAATAAATCAATGTTCCACAGTTTTTTATTCTAAAAAACCAAAAACAACCACAACAACAACAACAAAAACCACAAACACGAAAAACCACAAAAAACAAACCATAACAGAACATTCCGGTTACAGGAGGAGAAAGAGTCACAGGTGGCTCACTCACTAACTGTATTAAGCACAAATGCAGCCCCATGGAGATGTATGTAACGTGAGCTAAATATATAGTGCATGAAACAATGGCAAACTTCCAAATCTTCAGTAAGTTCTCTTCTGGAAATCTTGAAAGAAATGTGTATTTCAGGAGAGATTTAGAAAATAAAATCCACTATGCTCATGAAAATTCCATTACAGCGATGACATTTTTGAAGATGTCATAATGTATTTTACGTGCTCTTATTCCTCTGTATTGTATTTACATGAGTTGCACTTATTTTTCTTTCCCAGAAGGAAATAAAAGTCTTGAAACTGCTGTTTGATCTTTGCAAAAGTGACTCAGATTTACAGTTTCCTGACATGAGTCAGATCAGCATAGAGTCGACAGCACATCTCTCTCCTCACAAGCTCCCCTCACCATGTGCACACCATAAATACATTAATTCTGATTATTTTGTTTTACAGACAATGAATTATTTTTAGTATACAATGAGGATACTAAGCTCTGTTTAATTGCTCAGAGTTCTTATGCAGTCACAACAGCTGTTTGCAACAAAAAAACGAGTTACAAAAACCCAGGTGGGTGCCAGACCACCAGGTGATGAACGTGGCATTTGCACATTGTTTGGGAGCACCCATGCCCTACAAGTAAATCCAGACTGAAATTTCTCTGTACCCCTGCAACAATGAGAGTGAACTCCAGAAATGAAACTGCAGAAATGCAACCTTGTCAGTCCAAGGGGAAGATTTATTTCTCAGTGCTGGCAAAAGAAAAGACGACAATATTGTGTTGAGCACGGGATCAGTGATGATACATTAATGGAAGATCTATGGAACCATGAATGATTTGTGTTCTCAAGGCCATGAAGGTAAAGTTTAAAGGTTAATCTTGATGGTGTCTTGTACTCGCTTGTTTGCCATCAGAGACAGGGTCCTTTGATTTCTGCTCCTCTTAGTCTAACGCCAGCTGTTCCACCTCGGGCAGTGGTGGACTGCAGGATGATTAGTTCACGTACTCAGGCCTGAGTTTCTCCATCGTGGAGATGTGCAGCTGCTTAGCTTTAGGCAGAATGCAGTATATGCAAAAAATGTGCATTTTTTTTCTTTACTTCTAAAGCAAAGGTCGATTTAGGCTATTGTTAATTGTTAGTGTTAATCAAAGCACTTTATTTAACGGTATACCAGTACTAGTGAAATTATATTAGTATTGTTGGATGAAAGGCAAAAATGGTTACATTTAATATGTCAATATTAGAAAATAAAATCCACTATGCTCATGAAAATTCCATTATAGCGATGACATTTTTGAAGATGTCATAATGTATTTTACGTGCTCTTATTCCTCTGTATTGTATTTACATGAGCTGCACTTATTTTTCTTTCCCAGAAGGAAATAGAAGTCTTGAAACTGCTGTTTGATCTTTGCAAAAGTGACTCAGATTTACAGTTTCAATAATGTCAATATTAAACAAAATTAAACAATATTCAACAATGTCAATATTAAATGTAAGGAAATAATTCCATGGACGTTACTATTCAATTGCTTGATGAAATTTCAGATGTCAAAAATCCCACAACATTTAACAATTAAATCAATGATTTATTTTTAATGAATGATGAGATGTTAAGCTACATGATAAGCAAAATAATGCTATTTTTAGAAAAATATATTAAAATATGTGAGACAAAACCCACTACAGTTCTTTCATAGCTGGCTACAGTCTGAAGCTGCTCTGTTTCCAGTTGTTACACCTGGTGATATCGTAAGTAAATGGTAAACTGCAAGATCTACCCAGAACTTCCTTGGAAGACACTGCTGGTGACAGTATGTCCCCAGTTACACCAGCATAACACTTGCAACACTTCCTCCACATAGCCTCATGAAGAGTACAGGTACGTGGAGAACTGGGTTTCCCAGAGTTCTGTACCCGTATTATAATTTCTCTTTTGCCCGCTCAGCTGTGTTCGCACTGTTAGGACGTGACAACGGAGCTCCGCGTGCCCTCCCCTTCCAGCTGAGCGGGAAGCGGCAGGCTGGGTGCACAGCGGCCGCTCAGACGGCTTGCTCTGCTGTGCAACAGCCCCTGACTTCAACACGGACCATCTCTGTGGGTTCTGTCCAACTGGCAGTAAGTCCCAGATGCTGACGTAGATGCTGTAACACAACATTGTTAGGTAAATATATCAATACGGAGATGCTGTTAGTAGTGTGGAAGGGAAAAACCTTCTAATGACTTGATTTTACTCAAAAATGTCTCTGCCATGCCATAACGTTCCCTACAGAAGAAACAAAAATGCTTCCTGTGCGTCTACAGTCAGACTGAAAGTTGTCTCGGTATGTCTGTCAGTAGGTAACATCCAGGAAAAGAACAGTATGCTTTAAATATGACAACATTCAGCATAAAATCATCTTCCCTGGGCAGCCTATTCCAATGCTTGACAACCCTTTCCATGAAGAAATTTTTCCCAATATCCAGTCTAAACCTCCCCTTGCATAACTTAAGGCCATTTCTTCTCATCCTCTCACTCACTACTTGGGAGAAGAGACCAGCACCCTCCATGCTACAACCTCCTTTCAGGTAGTTGTAGGCAGCGATAAGGTCTCCCCTCAGCCTCATTTTCTCCAGGCTGAACAGCCCCAGTTCCCTCAACTGCTCCTCATCAGACTTGTGCTCCAGACCCCTCACCAGCTTCGTTGCCCTTCTCTGAATTCGCTCCAGCCCCTCAATTGTATCATTGCAAAAAACCTAAACTCTCAATCATTGGAAATGTTGGCATTTCCGTTGTACTGCAGCCAAGTATTAACTCAGGCATAGCCTTATGAGCTGCTGAACGAGCTTTCAGGGTGGATAATGAGCAAGGTTCAGTTTTGCTTTGTTGATCTCTTTACACTATTTTTTTTTAACCTGGAAATCATCAGATTTCATAGAGTAAAGTGAAAATAAAGGATGAAAGGTCCATCTCTGCTAATGTCAATGGCAACCGGCTTATTTACATAACAAAGATCAAGCTAATGGAAGAATACAGGTTTTGGAGGTCTGAGCCTTATTTGCTCCAGAATCTCATTTCACAAGTAAGCTTGCAGTTAAATTTTCTCATAACATTTTGTGTAAGATATTTATAACAAACTGCAATGCTAAATTGCCTTTCTCTCACACAGACAAGGACACATTTTGGAGTACAGAGCCTTTGACAGGAACCTACTACCAGATAAACTACCAGTCAGCTCTCACATTGCACCAAGCAAGGAAGAGCTTCCAGCAGCAGAATGCAGAATTAAGTATCACAGAGATACATGAACAAATGTATCTGAGAGGTGAACTAATAAGCAAGACTCAGTAAAGAGTGTCAAATAGGTTTTTTGACTGATTACAAATGTTTCAGTGCTTTAATCACATTACAATTAATAGCTGATATAAAAACGGTATATGTACTACTAGAGAAACAGCACAATTGCTGTAAATTAAGCTTTTTATAGGTGGAACTTTCATAAGTTGTGGAACTGTCATTTGATACTATTTCTATGATTATTATTTTTTCAAAGAAAGTTAAGAATTTCCAGCTAATTAAGTGACGGTTGGCTCAAACTCAGAAAATACCAGCAAGGTCACAGAAAGGGACCTTACAAGAAGGAATGTCATTATAGGAGGCAGTGATTTTATAACTTTTGTGTTAAGAAATCATTATATCTAATGAAATAGATTTCTGGAAATACCATACAAATTTTATACAAAACACGATTGAAAATCGAAAGACTTTTTGGATATATGCATAGAGAGTAGAACAAAGGCCCTGTATCAATCGCATCACAATCAAGAAAAGTTGTAACATAAATATTAAAAATAGCAATTCAGTGTTTCAGTTTTCAAAGCTTATTGCTTACATATAACTGTAGAATAGCATTAAATTCAGATAAACTAATATGCAAAACAGCCTTTTGCCATTCTCTACCCTTTATGTATAGAATACATTCTCTGAGTTTATTACCAGTAAACATGGAATCTGTACTGAGCTTGGAAATCACTAAGCAGAGATTTATTATCTTCCTCTGAAGTTTGAAAATGCAGTGCACTTCCTAACAAATCTCATTAGAATTCAACTCTTTTGCTTACCTAGATTTGATTGACAGCAAGAGATCCTCCCTCTGGATTGGGTTTAACAGTCTGAATCTCAACAGCGCTGGCAGTGGAGCAGTGGCATTCCCTTCAGATACGTTAACTGGGAGCCAGGTAGTAATCGGGTTTTTTAACAGTTTTTGGAATTAATATTTCCTACCAGAATGCTGAATGCATAGTAACTAAAATCTTGTAGTATTCCCTATGAAGACAAGGAAATGGAGATGATAGGCTTATGAGACACATGAGATTAAAAAGCTGAGAAAGGTGCTTTTCTTCTTAGGCTGTATCACAAGGAGTTTCAAGCAGAAGAGTGAAATAAACTCCTCTATCAGAAGTAGATAAAGTGAAAATCACTAGTCAAGCTGCAGCATACTAGGAATGCCTTCAAGTGAGTTATTATCAAACCTCTGTGTCTCTTCAGCTCTCACAAGGATTATCAAACCCCGCATCTCCCTGCAAGGACTCAGCTGTCAGTGAGCTTCAGTCTTGCAAAGCCTTCCCCTTCACTTTTTACGGTTTTCACTTTTCATGCTTTTCACTTTTCTTCTCTCCTCTTTAATATTCAATAGTCAAGAGAGACTGTAAATAGAGTTCATCACATTGGCAGTTTATCTTTGAAAGTTGCTGAAAAATGCACACATATTTCCTCCTTTGGCCTTCCCTAAGTCTCAAAGGTGACACCTGTTTCTGTCTGGCACAGAGAATGAAGGGAAGGGAAAGCCCAGAATTGCTGAGTCTGGTAGATGTTTTTCTACCTTCTGCAATCTGGTCAAATTCCTTAAGCCTTGCAGAGAAGAGGAGCAGCTGGCTGTCAGGTCAAGCAGCCCGCACCCCTGGAGTTCCTGTATCCCCACATGATGACTGTTAGGATGAGTTAATCTAGACATTTCCGGTTGTATCTTTTGGGAGGAGGGGAAAAAGAAAAAAAAAAGGTCATCGTGCTGTGGACCTTCCTGAGAAAAGGAAAACACTGCCTGTTCCCCAAGGACGATTGCTCTGGAGAACTTCCCGGGGGGCTGGTTGCAGAGGCAGGCATGGGAAGGACACACAGCAAGTGCGAGGACGTGTGAGGAGGCTGTGCTCACAGCAAGGAGCAAACCTGCAGCCAGTTGACAAAGGGACACGCAGAAAGGACCTTTCCAAAGGGCATGCGTTGAACTTTTTTGTTCCAGCACACCGCTGAAAGTTGCTCAACCAGAACCTGACATAGAAAGGAAGATTTCACTACAAGGGTGTTGTGGAAATGAGGAAGTTTGTTTTGACATGTGATTTGTTATGCCTCATCCAAAAGATGTGCCTTATATTTTATTTTAGGAATTCCATATTATTATTTTTGTGCTCTGCTAAACAAAGCTCTGGAAACAAGAACCCATTTAACATGCTCCTATACAGAGGAAGCCTACCCTGTCAGGTTTTGTCCAATCTAGGTTCCCACCACTCCCTACTCAACTGCCAGACAACATATCCCACAGATCAGTGGCATTTCACTTTTGTCTCATATTTTTAACAAATAATATTCATTTACTGAGATTGGTTTAGCTTTAAAATGATGAACTAGAACTCTAATTTTCAGGTTTTGAAATTCCTCTTTATTGTTAGCAGCTGATGATTCTTGCTCTGAAGAACACTCTTCATGTCTGTAAAATTCTTTGTCTGAATATGAACTACGTTAAGATGCTCCCTTACCGTGTTCCTGCCCAAAAATATTAGCTCAAACTGTGTCCTCGCTTTTCACAAATGTAACTGAGTGTTTTAAGCTCATTACTTAGTCCTATTAGCATCATTGGGTCCTGACAAGAAATTGTGTATAAAACTAGATGTTTCATGAGGTATGAAACTATGAACTCTGATTTTCTACAGTCTCTGTGTGGCATCACAACTGCAGCAGCACCAGGTTCCCCTTCGATGTCTGGACTCCAGCCCAGCATCTGCTGACTGGGTAACAATATAATTTATTCTGCAACTGGTTGTGAACTACATATTCCTTAATGGATGGGGACAAGGTAAGGAAAGGACTTGCTGCAGCCTTTCCATCAGTGCAGGCTCAAAGTTTAGTCTCTCTTCTGTGCAAGCCAACCATTTTCACAAACTTATAGGAATGTCTTATTTTTGAGACCACTATTCTTCAATCAAATATGGCAGAATGTGTGAGTTATGCAACAAGCATCTGAAGAAATGTTTTGAAGGGTACTTTTAGATCACATTTCCTTATACCTGGCAGAAAAATAACTGTAGCAATGAAGTCATGGGTCTGTAATTGACACATGAAAAGACTAGAAGTAAATTGTTCTTTCAGCTGCTGACATAAAACCTGTGCTACATAAAAATTATTTGTTTCTTATTCTATGAAGGAAGCCCTAAGCCTGAGAAACTCTGTGCAGTACTAAATCCCAGAAGAGATGCTAAATGGGAAAACCAGCCATGTGAATTGAAAGTTGGCTATATCTGTAGAAAGGAAAACTCCACACTGGATCCTTTCATCCTTCATCAGGTATGTCAAGCAAATAAAAACCCTTTGACAAAGACAGAATTGTGTTACTAAAATGAAATTTCGTGGCTCCTTACAATACAATTATATAACATTTTTTAAAAAGCATTGTAAAAGCGTTGTCACTCATTCTTCTGCTTTGATGAGTGGCACAGAAGAAAGCATACTGGGGTTTTTTTAACCAAATATATTTAAATACTGGAAATGTTCCTGGAACCCAGTAACCAGACAAGCAATTTGTATGTCATGTTGTTATTCACAATCCCAGAGTCACCAGTCCAAGCCACCCACTATCACATGGTATATACACTATCACAAAAGTATGATGGACTGCATGGATGTGAAAATAAAGTCTGAGCTGCTTCACTCTTCATGCAGTGCATTCTAATGAAAACACCAAGGTTTATCACTGAAGGCTTGGAAAGATGGCACCAACAGGCTCAAACCACCTTCTCAGTAGGATTGCCTGTAACCTAGAAAGGTGGAAAAAAAGAGCAAGTTCCTTCAGACCACTTTTCTACTACACTTTTCTTGGATTTATTTAATGAGACTTAGTATGGAAAGCCACGTGTGCAGAGAATTACTTGTGCTGTGGTAATAATGCCTTTTCAAAATATGCAGAACATGATTAGGTGGGCTATATTGTGTGAAAACACTATACATGGAATTCCAAAATATTCCTCTGCCAAAAAAGTGAATATTTCACACTAGGGAAGCCCAGTAACCAATGGCTTCATTATTTTCCTCTTTTGTTTAAATGCAGTATGTTTTCTGCAAAAGTACAGTGCAGAACTGCGAACAGACTAAAATGTTTTATGTGTATGAGGAATGAATAGAAGTGCTGCTTATTTATATCCACTCCATTTTCATTCTAATTAGTTAACTAATTTCAAATGTAATTGCAGTTATTCTAGACTTCAGTTTGCACTGTTTAAAAACTTGAAATATGCATTGATTTTCAGGGGATACAGAGCCCGTTAAATGCCCAGAAGGATGGTTGCCCTATGGACGTCACTGTTTCATGGTCCAGAGAGACCCCAGAGAGTGGAGAGAAGCCCTAATTTCTGGCAATGAGAGCAATGGCAATCTGGCCAGTATCCACAACCCTGAGAAGCATGGCTTCATACTGTCTCAGCCTGGCTACAGTGAGTATTTCTGCAGGGCAGTGTTTGGTAAAAATGAAGAATTATATTACTAGAAATATATTTTTTTTTAATATAAAAAGAAAAAAACACCAAAAAACCACAAGAGGAATCATCAGTGGTCTCTTAATTTTCTTTTCATTCTTTTCATGTTGATTTTCATTTGTTTTACACTGCTTGAAATCACTTGAGAGAAATAACAGCTCCAGTTACTTCAGTACTTGAGCTGATTATCTGCCTCAGACACCTTGTAGATGTAGATACAGTAATGGACTTTTACTGATAAAGTTGAGGAATCTGATTTCCTTCTGGCATTTCATTTTTTAACTTCTCGAAAGAAGAATGTGAATTAGATCTTAAAATAAGCTCCAATGTCATTTAATCTAGATGAATGTGTATTGTAACATGGCAAGTTCAGCTCATCTCCATAAAATCTTGCTCCTATGGACTGTTTCAACTTGGGTACTAACATGGGTGAATTTCTGTTCTTAGAAGCTGTGGATGAGCTATGGATTGGTCCGAATGACCTCAACACTCAAATGTACTTTGGAGTCATGGGACTCCTGTGACATATACCAGATGGTGGCCTGGAGAACCAACCATGCAATCAATGGGCAAGCAAATTGCATTATTATGGCAGGACAGGTAGAATCATTCCACATTTGTGTAGCACTACACTATTTGTTCTTTCTGGGGAGTCTTTTGTTTTGTTTTTTCTATTTCTAGGTGAGGTTTTTTTGTGAATGCAACTTGGAAACAAATCAGGTAATGGTATCTTTATTCACTTTGAAATGTAATTGTTCTAAATTAAATTTAAAATTAAATTAGAGATAACTAGATAAGTGTTCATATCTGAGTGAGTGTACATTACATGCCAAGCAAACCTTAACACTCTGCCCATGATGCTTAGCTTAACATAACCTCACAATTAAGCACAAATACTTGGAATTCATTAAAAAATACAGATATTTATTCTCTTTTTGAAGTAATATTTAAAAACAAACAAACAAACAAAATATTTCTAAAGGGAACAGGTTTTGCCTCACTATTTTTTACCTCTTCCCAAACTGCACCTAGGATGGATACTTGGTAGACAGTGCCTGTGATAGAAAGTTTGGTTACATCTGCAGAAGAGACCCAGTACAAGGAGTTTCTGGGATGGTGAAGACTGATCCTGCCTGCCTTGAGGTAAGAAGAAAGTGTAACCAAAAATCCATTGTTTTCACAAGATGCACTTGGCAATGAAACTGTTTTTTTAATCCCTTATGTATGTTTGTGAATCAAATTCAGGGTGATAATTTTCACTACCTTCCCTTATTTAAAATAAAGTAATTTTTTTTTTTTTTTCAGTCAATATGAGTTCTCTCAGAACTGTTTGTGAAAGAGGCTAAAGCTGTTACTGTGGTTTTCTGCATATTTGTTATATTGTTCTACAACCATCTGTGGTTATCTAAGATGTAGTAGAGTCTGGGAATCATTTCTGAACTATGTGACATGATGCAAGATGATGACAAATCTCACGACTGAAGCCAAATCAAAACAATTGAATTGCTTTTATGAATTCGTTTTGAACAAGTTATTGTATACTATTGATTTTTTTCTTCTCCCATCTTTTTACTTTCCTATTTACTACTGTTCTGTTCTTAGTAACATTTTGCACAACCCATGGCAGGGACAGAGCTGAGAGTCATTGTGCTAGATGGAACTAGGCAGCAGCCAAATACTGAACCCAGGTTTTATTTACCTTTTTTGGATGCAGCAAGCAAATCTTGAGCTGGTATAGAAGAGAAAAGGGACTTGGCATTTAGGTCTAATTTTGAAGATTCTGCTTTTCAATAGTTTCTATGCTACCTCAGACTTCTTAGGTGCGCTGATGAGTTAAATCAATTAATTCGTCTAATTACTGTTCTTTTAGCCTAGAAACATCTGGAAACTTGAGTCAGCATCTCACTATAACACATATTACTCTCTTTGGTTCTGATCAAGAAAGTATTTTATTCACCTGCTTCTGAATACACTCTCCATGCTGTGTGCCTTTGACTTTTTTATCAGTTAAAATTTATCAGTTACTAATTGTCAAAAAAGAGGGACTAATATGCATTAAATCTCTTCTTACTGGTTGCTTACTAAGCTTAACTTCCATTAGCCCACTGGAATTCAAATTAATACATTACCACATGAGGTTGTATTAAAAATGTTGATTTAAGAGTATGCACTGAAGTTTAAGCACTATAACATATGCTCTTTTTACTGCAAGTGTATTTCCCATGTTCTTGACGGGGCTGGGAAAGACACGGTTTTTACTGCTACCTGTTTGGACTTTGCTCTGTAACATTTTCCAAAGCAAAGAAAACTTGCAAAAGGAGCAGCGGTTATCTAACAACCATAGAAGACAGGCATGAAAAGAGTTTAAAAACTGTATATCTGATGCAATTTTATTCGAATTTTATAAAATAGTTGAGAACTTTTTGGAAAAAAATGTGAAACCAGAAAAAAAGAGTATAATTTTCTGGAGAGAAAAATAAATACAGCATGTCTTTTCTAGCTAAGTATATTTCACTCATTCATGTTTTCCAGTACTTTATTCTGAAACAACAGACCACAGCTGCCCCTGTTCTGTAAGGAACAGTTTTTCAGTATAGTACAGCTTCACCTGTTATTGAAGCTAGTCCTTCTGGTAGCCAGTTAAGCAACATATTTCCATGACTCCATTCATTCTAGTCTTGCATGGTTTAGGATGCTGAGGAATTGCAGACTAAGGGAAACCTAGGCTTAATCTCCGTATGAATCCTGTCATTTCAGATATGAGCAAGCCTACCTGACCAGCCTTGTTGGTCTGAGCTCTGAGAAGTATTTTTGGATTGGTCTCTCAGACACAGAAGAGCAAGGGATGTTCAAGTGGGTGACTGGTGAAGGTGTTCTGTACACAAATTGGTACACGGCAATGGCCGGTACTCTGCCATTGTAATTCTAAACTGTTTCCCAACTTTACTAAAACATATCCATGATGATAAATATGAACATTATTCCTTTGAAATAGGAGTGTCACTGACACATGTGCTCAGTACCCATGAGGCCCCACCTTGAATACTGTGTTCAGTTTTGGGCTCCTCATGACAAGAAAGACATTGAGGTGCTGGAGAGAGTTCAGAAGAGGGCAACAAAGCTGGTGAGGGGTCTGGAGCACAAGTCTGATGAGCAGTGGCTGAGGGAACTGGGGCTGTTTATCCTGGAGAAGGAGGCTGAAGGGAGACCTTCTTGCTGTCTACAACTACCTGAAAGGAGGTTGTAGCATGGAGGGTGTTGGTCTCTTCTCCCAAGTAGTGAGTGATAGGACAAGAGGAGATGGCCTCAAGTTGCACCAGAGGAGGTTTAGGTTGTATATTAGGAAAAATTTCTTCACAGAAAGGGTTGTCAGGCATTGGAACAGGCTGCCCAGGGAAGTGGCTGAGTCTCCATCCCTGGAGGTGACTAAAAGACATGTAGACATGCTGCTTAAAGACATAGTTTAGTGGTAGACTTGGCAGCGCTAGTTTTATGGTTGGACCTGATGATCTTAAAGGTTTTTTCAAACTTCAATGATTCCATGGTTCTGTGATTTTCTATGATGTCATGAAAATATTTATTTTCTCATTGCTCACAAGAGCAAAATCAAACTGAGTGGGAAGGGTGAAATCCCTTCCAGCCTGGCTGACAGGCTGTGAAATCCTTGCAGTGAGTGGCCTGGGAAAGAGGCAGGCAAGGGGTTGTTCACGCCCCTGTAAAGCTTTTCAAAGGGGAGGAAAGGTGATGAAGGACTCTGCTTGCTGGTTTCCTCTTTTTACAAAGCTCCTCCTTTGAGTGGACACTACATTTAATATTTCAAACAGTCTTTTGTAAATGAATCACATGAACTGTAAAAATGTCAGTGCAATCACTTTAAAAGGCATTTCAATTTTCTTTTATATCTCACAACAGGAATGAAGCCGGTTGTGTTGCCCTAAGGACTGGCAATGCAGCTGGACTATGAGATGTTCAGAACTGTGAAGTACAGGCAAAATTTCTCTGCAAAAAAAAAATAGGTGAAAAAAATCACTCTTCCTCTTGCTCATGAAACTGTTTCTGATTCCAGTTGTCCCTTGGGTTGGGATACAAGCAATAACACTAATTCATGCTTCAGAGTATTTTTTTTCTAAGAATCCTACTCATGAGACAGAAGAGCACCAAATAGATAGGGTGTCTTAACTTCAGAGAACGGCACATTATTGCACAAACATAGTGAGCTTTTACACAATTTTTTCATGGAATTCACTGCAGTTATCACACTATCAGTGATGCGTAAAGTTATCTAATTAGCATACTCTTTAATCCATATTATATATGATAATTGTAATGGTATGCTTTCCTATTTTGCTTACATAAGGCAGTCAGTAACATTCTGTAAATATCACGTTCTACCTGTATCTATAGGTTTTTGTGAGAGAAGAAAAGCAAAAGCCCAAGATTTCTGCAGAGAAAGACTAAAAGAACTGTTGCTTTGGTGGCTCCCTGGGCTCCTTCACATAAGCAGTAAGGGTTAATGTTTAAAGTGATACTTTTCTAAATAAAATAATTTCTCTGCTAGTGAATTATTCAAAATAATCTGATTATAACCAAGGCACATTGTCTCAGCTTCTCATACTTAAAAAGTAACAGTCATAGACATCTATCTCAAAGATATGTTGTGAAGATACTTTTCCTGGTAACTTACTTTGTAAGACCTCACCTGCATGATTAGTACAGCTAAAAATTGTTAGCAAATTGTCTATGATAGCTGTACAGTGTTAATTATTATTAGTATATGAATGGCAGAAATTATAGCCTGAAGAAATTACCATCATTTGCCAGCAGTGCATAATGGTATGCTGAAAGTTGCTGAAATAGTCATAACACTTTGTACTTGCAGAACAGACATATATTTTTTCTTTTAAATCTTTTAACCAATTATACTATAGAAGAGATTATTTTTAAAAGATGACATTGTTTTTTTTTACCCAAGCATATATGTCACTTCATTTAATGTAATTACACAAAACCAACCCAAAAATTATGACGAATTGCTATGGAAAAAAATTACGAAGGTGATTTTTTTTTACATTTTTATAGCTCTTGGCCTTGTGTGTTTAGAGAAACATTGCTCCAATCTCTCACTCCATGTGATGTGGAAATTTTTCATCTAAATTATTTCTCAAAAGCTGGTGGATTTTCAGTCAAATATGATTCTTCACAAAGTAGTTTCATAGAAAAAAAAAGTTTCATGAACAAGTGAATACCAATAAAATTGAAAATACTTTGGAGCAAAAATTTATTTAGTATTTTAATTTCTGTTCAGATACAAGAAACTGTTGCTAAAGAATCTCTTATTATGGTGCAAAATATTCCAACATTGAAAATATTCCAACATTGAAATATTTTCACTCTTAGTTTTCTTTCTGAAACAAGTACTTATTCAGACTAACTTTGGTCACCTAACTTAGGCAACAGTCAGGGTGTACAAGATGCACTTACCAAAAATCTACCTAGACAGAGATGTAGGCCTGTGATACATCTGCTGTTACCTGAACATCCATTTTTTCTCTGCATCAAAGATATAAATATATTCTGCATTAAATACGTAAATATGAAAAACTGATAGAGATTAAGATAATTTCCACTCATTGAACACTTATACTGGCTCAACATTTGGGAAACATTTTACATCTTAATTTTTTTCCCATTTCATTACAGGGACATCCTTGAAACCAGAACGTCTGGGCCCTTCTGCCAGTAAGCTTCTGTTTTTTTTCTCTCAAAGGAGTGAAATAACATTAATAAGTTACTCAAGCTTGAAAAACTAGAGTCAAGAGCCACTAAAAGAGGTGTTCCTAAAATTCCTGCATGGTAGCTGTTGCAGGTAGGCTGTTGCAGGTTGTGATAAACTTGAAGTTCCAGGTTCTTAAGCAGTCAGCACCTGATCTGGTGTAGTTGAAAGATAAATTCTAAGAATTAGAGCTGAGGATAACTCTGTCAAGGACCGTAATTTAGCTTATTCTGCCAAGAATAAATACTATTCAAAGCTGGCTTTGCAAGCCAAATATAAAGCAAGACCTCCATTTATTTTCGTTTCATTCTTATTCAAAAAGTTATTAATAGTCGCTCATCAGTTAAGACAGAAGATGTGAAATTCTCGAAAATAATAGTGCCTTTCAAGTATGTCTCCTCAAAAATAACCAAATGAATAAACAGACTGAGCTGAAGATTTACAAGACGGTAGTTGTAATACAAACCTTACAATATCAGAATTCAAAGAAACAAGGAGTGGAACTACCCAGGGGGTTATAGTACTTTGCTTTATAACTTCTAATGTCAATGTACTCATATTCTTTCCCTTACTCAAACAGTTTGTGTTTCTCTGAAGAGTGGCCGTGCTGATGACATAGGAAAATGGAACGATGAGGTGTGTTATAAGAGCAGAGGGTAGATACGCCAGAAGAATAGTGGTGAGTTCTGTATCGCTAATCTTGACATTTATAACACAAGGATTAAAATAACTTTTCTTGTTTATCATGCTTTAGAACAGTTTCAGTGTTTTGTTTTGTTTTGCTTTTGGTTGGTTGGTTGATTGGTTTTAGGTAAAGGATCAGTAAAACCTAAGGGCCCATCTTGCATCTCAGTGTTCCTTAGCAAAGTTTTGGAAAAGGGAATGATAAACAAAATATCAGAATTTAGGAAAGCAAAATTATTTTATTTTTAAAAGTATAATTAAGTAGCTAATATCTTAATTACCTAAGTTCATAATGATCTATAGATTTTCATAACTGTTAAGTTTTACATTTATCCAAATAAACCTGACAGTCACAAAGCTGATAAGCCTCAAAAAGTATTTTGAAAACAGTCAGGGTAGATGTGTAAGTTTTGACTGATGGGGTGAGTTTACCTCTGCAATATAAGATACTGTGAATTTACTGATTCAAAATTCTCAGAGGATGAAAATGTATTTTTTTCATCCAGAAAGTTTGTTTTATTTTGAAGTTATCTGTTACTTAAAAACAACCAATGAGAAGGCGTTCCATTCCATTAGCAATTAGGTTTGTAAAGAAAGATGTTACTCAGTCACCCAAGCCAAATATGTGGCTGCCGGATTTAACTGTTCTTGTGGTGGTTTTTTTTTTCCTTATTCCTACAGATCAGTCAGTGCTGGACTTTGCTTTTGACCATTCTGGTGGCATCAGCTATTCTGTCACCCATTCCAAAATTAATTGGGAGAAAGCACAGAAAAAACACAATAATAATGTCTCAGAACTTGCTGACATTTTATACCCATATAGCCAGGCACTGTTCTTACTTGCACAGGAATATGGAGAGCATCTGTGGATTGGTCTTAACAGCAACATGGTAAGAACACATATGTTACATACAGGTAGTCAAGCTTACAATGGACCTGATCTTACTTTATGGTTTCAACTTGTAACCTATATGAATTTCTGCCACTGGAGTGCTGAAAAAAACATGTTGCATCAGTACAGTACTCATTGATGCTGGAGTTCTTCAAATGAGACTCATACAGTGGAGATTTTAATGAACTAACAACTCTTACATGCTTTGGCACAAGGAAATGCTCCTGCAAAGCGGTATACAACAATGCGGTGTGTTGTTTAGAGTCATTTAAAGGGTCTCAAATATAAATTGTAAAATCTCCCACATTTTGAATTTATCTTAATCTAAGGAGATTCCAGGAACAAGATGCATCCTGCTTTCCTGCCACGTGGTTATGTACCTCAGTGATCACTGACATGATATCTCAGGTTGCACATCTGAGACCTGAGAAGGAATGGGTTTTATGTGTGTGCGTTTATGCTCAAGTGTTCTACTAGAGTAGTCTTATTTCTGGAAGCAGTAGCAAAATATGGTTGTGGACAGAAACAGGGGTAAAATTCCTTACTTAAAGGAACCTAAAGGCTATATGGTGTGGTACATATAGACCAATGGATTTTTTTTTTTTAATTTGAAAATGCAATTGGTGTAATTGCTCCTATTAAGAAGTCAGAATATTTTGGAAAAAAAAAATCCTTTCTGTTTGTGAGATGTCTACATTAGTTGTATGACAGGGGAGAGAGAACATTTGGATGGTAGGTGTGTTTTCACATGCCACACTCTTCCCCATGAATCACAGTCACGACAACTACAACAAAAGCGATGGCGATCAGCGCTGCTTATTAAGAACACTCCCACCCACACTCCCATTTTCCATGCAGACCTTTGGGTGGTCATACCAACATGATGTCTTATCTGACTCCCAGCTTTATGCCTTCTCTCATGCCCCCTTTCTTTTTTCGCTTCCATTTCCCAGGGCTTGAAAAATGCTCTGAATTAATGTTAGATACTTTCCAGAGGGCAGAAACAAACAAACAAACAAACAAACATTCTGCTTTCACCTGTGTGGATAACAGACACTGTACATCATGTTGCAGTCAGCATCTACAAGTACGAAAGGGGGGCATTAGTAAGCATATGATTCTGTATATTCTGTATCCAGTTTGGAGCACCAAAGCTTGAAAAGCCTCTCAGTTAACTAGGGTTTTCAGATGACCAGGAAACAAGTATTAAAAGGAAAAATTATAATTGGAGTTGGACAAAAGACTAAGAAACAAAAGACTGAGGGAAACCGGATTATCAATTTTAAATACTAAAACTGAGCCCTAAGAATTGGAATTAAATTCTTCTCTAGGTCTGATATGAGTTGGAAAGGAGTAACAGACTTAAATACAGCAAGGAAAACATTCTAATTTTATCATTACAGAGCCTTACTTGGGACAAGTCAAGGAATCTCCATCACTACAGGTTGATAAGAACAGACATGGCTAATATCTCTTAGAAATTATATAACTATATATATCAAATTCATGTCACATGTGAGCACAAGGGTGAAGTAAATAACTCCTTGAGGAGCCTTCTAGGCACAAACTTCCATAATATCTATGGAAATAAGTATAAATATTATTTCATAATTTAGCTATATTCTTGTTTTTGTCAACATTATGGAAGATCTTGAATGATTAGAAAAATTAAAATTGCACGCCAAATTACATTCTAAGATATTGTAATTTGACAAAAATCCTCAGATTTAATATGTAATATCTCTTTCCACTTCAATATTCTAGAAATCTAATTTGAGAGCTGAATGTTCCTTAACAGGAAAAGGAATAGATTGAAGAAGACTCACCGGAAGAGAATGTAATTTGGCAGAACATTTAATTTTTGTTCCATCTGCATTTATCTTCTCATCCAAAATCTTTCTATTATATCAATCGCTATGGAATTTATTCAGGATGCAGTTTAATAAAAAATCCTGCAAGCCATGTTTAGTTATACTGACACTTCCATTCACAATCACAGTTTCTGCTATAAGGCTTTGATCCCGTCAAAGAAAGGAGACTGAAGTGTCAGAAGACATTTTAAAAATTGCAGTTTTAACTAACTAGGCAGGTATTTATGCCAGAAAACCAGCTGGATATTTTCTTGACTAGAGTAATCACAAAAATCTCCATTAGGCAGAATCTGTACTTCTTATAAACTGGTATATCTTCCTAATCACCTTGATAAATATGAAGTAAAATTTTCTTCAGAAGAGGGCTGGGCTGCACTAGTTTAAACTGCACAGGGCAGAGGAGACCTTCACCCCTTTCAATGCTTAATCCCAGTGTTTCTGCCCAAGGCAGGTTTTTGCATGTTTCTCTTTTCTCTTCAGAAAGTCCTCTATACTTAAAACCACTGTCAGTTCAGTGCTTGGGATTAGAAAAATACTGGGTTTTATGAATGGCTTGGTTTAAATTGGCTTCAGAGTGGAGAACAAAAGACAGCCCAGAACTGATGTCAAATATAAATGTTCATACTGTTGTGCATGTGTGTATTTGTGTAGGATTTTTCCTCTTATTTTGATAAATAAGTAATGCCTGATTTTCTGCAGTTTCTGAAGGACACACCACCTCCTCTGTAGCTAGACTGTGATCATTTTGTGGCAGGAAAATTTAATTCAGTAACAGAAACACAGAATCCTTAGTCTTCTTGCAGCCAAAGGAAAAGTTTTACTTTTCATCTGTGGCCACAGAGAGTTGGTATGTGATGGTGTTCGAAATACCAGAGTAAAAACACAAGGATTTATGGAATCACAACCAATTTGTTGTCTCAAAATTATGAAGTTGGCCGTTTGAGAATTAGTCTTTTCAGTTTTCTGTGCTTGTTCTATTACAATATTTTGTTTCTGACACTACTTCTGCATAATGGACTAAACTGTTGGCAATGGAAAATTTTAGTATAGACAGCAGGATGGGCATTGCTGGCCGTGGTTGGTTTTATCTCTAAACTTTCCTGGCTGCACTTAGCTGAGGCCAATACAGACAGCCATGATCACAGAACGTCTTGCAAGAGAAAGACCTGGAGCAGTGTCACCAGAGATCATGAGCCCCTGGAGACAGCAAATGCAGAACCCAGGATCATAAATCTTAGTCCTCTCTCTCTCCATCCTTCTGGTATCTGTCAAGCAATGGATGCTAAAAGAAGTCACAGAATAATTAATCTTCTTATTACTCTCCATCACTTCTGTATGCACCAATTTCTATTAAATAATTTATATTCTGCTACCTGTTTATTAAAGCCTTCAGAAGGTATCAGTAGGTCTGTTCTTCTTTTTGCTGACCTTTATAAACGGCTGTACATAACAGAGCAGACCAGATTTGTGCCATGTGGTTTACACGTGCCCTTATAAATTATACCAAATTTGTAACACACAAATTCATTCATTACAATTATAAAAATAATTTTAAGTCTTTTGAGTCTTTTAAGAATTTTAAAGAATTATAAAACCAGAAGTATACCCTGTTATACTTTAAGGGTTTTTTCATTACTTACGTATTTTAAAGTTTCAAACTTGGACAAAGCATAAAGACTGAATCCAGGTGTTAAAACTGCTTATCACAATAAACTTGTAATCATTACGTTTCTACAAATAACCCTACTGTGTCTTAAGAGGACAAACGAATTTTGTGGAAATGGTTTCAGATTAGTTTCAACAATTACACAAATTCTGAACGCATTTTCACACAGTATTTTGCCCATTTTTCATCACAATTATTTGCAATGACAACGTAACCTCTTTCATACACCGGCTCAGCTATCTAAGATACCTGAAAGGGATGGAATTCATGTCACAGAACGCAGACATGTAAAATGTAGACATATCTAAATGAACTACTCACTCAAGGTCCCCACTGTGGTCAACACAGAGAAATGGGTACATTAGGGCGCAATTACTTGATCTACTCTAGAGACTGATGAGATCCTCTAGACTCTCACTGACACAGAGAAAGCCTAAACCAATTATCTCCCAGTAATTGAGTTCTGCAGAGTACAATTCATAATTTATATCTTATGCAATCTGGCACAGCACACACTAATCGTTTTTTGTTGATTACTTTTAACATCAATAGCTCCAGGCTATTTCAGAAAACAACCACCCAAACCAGTCCCAATAGATTTCCTGCATCCCCCACTTGAAAAGCACTACTTCTGGAAACAAAACTTCTGTTAAATGAAAAAAATTCTGTGGATTTTATTTTTCATGTTTCAGAATGGAAACTGGACAGGTAGCATTTCTTAAGAAAATTTTAAGAACATTGACAGAAGTTCCTACGAAAGCACAAATCATTGAGCCTTTCTACAAAGAAACTACCCCTGAAATGAACTCTCGAGGCAACCATCTACCCTTGCACTCTCATGAATACTTCCCAGCCCAGTGCCAGGATGGGTGAGAAATCAATTAACTGTGTCTGCTTATAGTCCTGATACAATCTTTGTACTTAAAGGATGCCCAATTCTGTTTCCCTGAGCAGCAGCTGATGTGTACACTACACCAGTGAAGCTTTGAGAAGGTTTACTTGTGCCGAGCATCAGAAATGTGGGCTCTGCTGCTTCTATCTCCATCACCGATCCATATAGCCAAGGGAGAAAAACTGAGCACTAAAGCCCTGTTCAGCCTCATACAAAGCGCTGCTGCTAAGTTCCCTCTCCTGTGTAGACTGCCATAAAATCATTGCACCCGCTTTGGATACACTCTGCTCATATTTCTCCCGTCCATTTCCTATTGTCTTCATGATCTTAATGACAAGCTAGAACACGCTGATAATCTCTGTTTATTAAGAATTTTTAAATTTTTAGTTCAGCTAAATCTGGGCAGATTTTTAGTTTCTGTAAGGCTCATTTCTGTTTTCATACCTTTAGACACAGATAAATCCTAAATAACACTTCATCATTACATGTTAAGATCTTGTATTTCCCAGCCACTCCGCCCTACACTGTCCTGACACAATATACAAAACTTTCTTGACTTATGTGGCATTATTTTCATAATTGTTTCAAATAATGCCATGTTCCACTGGTAAAAAGTTATTAGAAATGGCTCTTAACTTGAACTCTATTAATAAATAATTTTCAAATTAACTTATTTTGCATCTTGGTACCTTCTTCTCCTTTTTTCTCCTCCTCTGTGGCTGTTCAGGGACTCCCAAACCTCTGATAAACTGGCTTGCCAACGCTTGCACAGTACCATTTTCTTCTGGCACTGTTCACAACAACAAAACTGTCTTCCAGATAACTGCAGAAAGTCTTTTGTGGAAGCCACTCAGCTCAAGTCCATGGGAGATACTATCTATGTCAACACAGATGAACAAGGAAAGTGAGAAGAGATCAAAACGGTAAGTCTTCAGCATAATTAAGTAAACTGGAGAATCCATTTATTTTCCCTAATTATAGACAATCAATGTAATTTTTATAAACTTTTTTTCAAATATTGTCAGAAGAACATTGGTAACTCACTTCTCACCCTCCAAAATATGTCCACATTAACTTTTAGCAGCTGTTTCCAGTTACTGGCAGTGGTGAGAACCACCGATATGTAGGCTATTCCCTCTCTCCTTAAGAATAGAATAGACTATTTCATTTGTAAGTGACCTACATCAATCATCTAGTCCAACTGCCTGACCAATTCAGGGCTGACCAAAATTTAAAGCATGTTGTTAAGGGCATTGTCCAAATGCCTCTTAAACATTGACGGGCTCAGGGCATTGACGGGCATTCCTCTCTAGCAAACCTGTTTGTCCACCCTCTCATAAAGAAACGCTTCCTAATGTGCAGTCTAAACCTCTCCTGGCGCAGCTTTGAACCATTCTCTTAAGAAGCACTCTCTCTTCTTCCCCTCATTCTCTTCCTCTATTTTGATTTTCATATTAAGTCCCAAATTTAAATGTTAGAAAGAGATCAAAGTATTACATTACAGTTCTTCAGTGAATGCTGTATCAAGAGATCATGTCAATGAAAGCGGACCGGTTACTACAGTTACCTAACCGGTTATGTATCTGTAGGATTCTCTAGAGAAAACTCACTCTATTTCCCAAGACTACCTATCTACCACATACAGGTTTGGAAGAGAGATATGAAAAGATACTTAAATATAAGTTCTTGATGTAATAATCTCAGCACTGTTGTAAAATACTTAAGAATCTTTTGCAAAGTTTTATGGTTGAGAAAGATTTTTTGAACTAGAGCAAATTACACAGTTTTATGTTCACTAGTGCACAAACACAATGAAACAAGACTTTTTTTTCTTAACTGAACATTAGTTTTCTCCAGTGGGTTTCAGCAGTTCTCAGCTGTTCCTAACTTTGTAATTCCTTGTTCATAAGTCTGCTGTATATCCAGAGGAAAATTTTAAACTTCCTGGTTTGATCCCTTCTTTAATAAAAATAGAACTTTCATGGTTTACATTATTTTGATCTTTGGCAGAATCAAGTTCTGGGTTTTTTTGTTGTTGTTGTTTGGTTAGTTGGGGTTATTTTTCAGAAGCTGCAAAATGCAAAAATGTTTTTTCCTACAAGATCACACAGACACTGAGATGACAAGTCTGCAGTGTCACCTCATTACTCCATGAGCCAGGGACTGAGGACAAGGCTTCATCAGAAACCAGCCATGGCTGACAAGTAACCTTTTATTTCTGCCTCCTGGAACAGCAAAGCAGCCAAAGGCCTTGAGGGAGAGTCTTCTCTGTCCTGGACCACTTTCTGCATGTTGCCCATGACTCTGGCCGGCGGGCTGAGGAGTGACCATCAGAAAGTGTGTCTTCCGCACAGCAAAAGAGCCCAGATTTGGTGTGTGCCTTGGAGAACAGCACAGGCTCTCCGCAGAGGTTCTGGAGTCTCCGAGTTTGGGATTCCTCACAGCCAGGGGCTGGAGCAGGTGATTTCCCACCCAACCTCAACCCTGTGGAGACTCCGTGGCTTGGCCACCCTCCCTCCCGCACGAGCCGCCACGCCTCACAAAGCGCGGGCGCCCCAAAGCGCGGGCAGACCCCCGGCTCTCTCCCCCGCCCTGCCCCGCCCTCCGCCGCGCGCGGAGCGCGGCCGCTCCCGCGGGGCCGGCGGCGCCATCTAGCGGGCCAGAGCGGCGCTGTCTGTGCCTATTACAGACGGAGTAAGCGCTGGCAGAAGCTCTGGAGCCAAGGACGGCATCGACGGCATGACAGGGGACCTTTTTTTTTTTTTTTTTTTTCTCTGCAGGGCAGCGAGGCGTTCGAATTACCTCAGCGCGAGTTCCCAGGGCGCGGCACAGGGGAGGGCGGCTGCGCCGTGCTGCGCGGGGCTGCGCCGGCAAAACCCGTGAGAGCCGAGAGGCAGCGCCTGGAAGCAAACAAATAAACCACAGTGCAGATGAGAGATTCAGATTTCGTAATTAACTTTTTAGCTGATGAACGACATGTCCCAGTCTTCTCTCTCCAGCTAGAATTGTCTCTTTACCTAGTCCTTACGTTTGACTTGTAAGTGAAGCAGAAGTAGTAAAATGCTGATAATTTTCTTCTGTTTCTCTTTCCCTGCCCACCCCTACCCCTTCCCCCACAAGTCTTCCGGGACCATCACTTTAATGTTCCAGGGAGACATTTGTCATCATATCATATCAGGGTCAGTTTGTACAGTATTAGCAACAGAGGACACATGGGTGATTTGCTGTTGGTTCTGGTAATCAGTTCATTATGTGACAAATCAAAACTTGCGTGCCTTGGCATCTCCCTCACTAATAAAGGGATAATAATGTGTGTTTGTCTCACAAAAGCATTTTCAAGATCAGTTAATTGCTTTTTAATCTTAAAATGGAAAAGTCTACAGAAATGCAAAGAACATTAGCTTATTATCATTAGTGACATAGAACTGGCAGGAATTCTCCTGGGTCAATTTCAGAAACTTGTTTACACACCAGACTTGCCTCTCTTGAGAATATAAATATGGCCACTTTTATTTCCAACTTTTTGTCTTACTACATCACTAGGCTTTCTGTAAATGTCCATTTACAGCCTTTCAGTAAATGCCCATATTGCTGTTTTTATGTTTTTCCAGACTTTAATGAAGTACATTTATTTCTTTACAGATTCTTCAAGAAGTGAAATGGAATTTCAATTAGAAGCAATATGACTTGGACACATCAGAGAGCATCAGTGTAATTGCTAATAGTACTTCTTTTCTCCTGCGTTTGTTGTCTTTTTAACTGTTCACTAAGATGCTATTGACTACGACAAACAGAGAGACTTCAAATAAAGAAAGCAGTAATAATGGAAGGCTTCAGCTAACTGCAGATAGACTTGTATTTATCATATAGGCAATCATACAGCCCATGCACACGTACACATACATCCCTGCTTTTTGGAGCAAAAGCTCACAACAGAAGGTTAATCTGTATGAAGAACACAAAGCCTTGTTTGTGATATGCTGGGTGAGGGTCACTGTAATACTGATCACATTCCCCTCAAATTTGACGTACTTCAAGAAAAAAGAAGAAGAAATATCCTAGAAGTTGTTCTAAAAGAACTCAATATTCTTGTTTGCTCTAGTACATAACAGCTCTAGTGCCAAAGGAATAGCAAATCACAAATACCACATCAGTCTGTAAATCAAGTTCTGTTTCCTGGGTGCTGTAAGACAGCTAATCTAATTTTCTCCAAGGTAGACTAGTAAAAACAGTAATAAGGAAAGAATTAAGAAATACCTATGATAGTTTACAGAAGAGTAAATGTGAGGTTTATATTGAAAAATTAGGCCTAACAACTACCAGAAAGACCCAATAAACATGTGGAGAATATAGGTCATATGCTATTCAAAAACTCCTGAATCACCTGGAAGAAAGAGCTAATGACAGCTTTTCTTGGTTGCTCATAATTATTCATGGTTGTCAAAGTTAGAGCTTGACTTGTGGACACGTGCAGAAGATTTGTCCACTGCTGAGATATGAGACAATACAATGAAAACCAAATTTAGCATTATGAAACTCAATGTATTTGGGAAAATTAACTCTAAAAATGCATGTGCAGTGTCAGACAGTTAACAAAAAGATCAACGCTATTATGGGGTTACTGGACACAATGAGGTTAAATGCACCAGGAGCTTTTAGTTATAAGACAAGATGATTAAGGGTCAATATTATGGAAGTCTATAAAATCATGAACTTTTAAATTTCTGTAGGATGGCGTATTGTCAAAAATAGATTGGCCATGTTTTTGTGGGGTAGGTGATATCTGGCTCAGGAGGTTCCTAAACCTCTAATTCAAAGAAAACAGGATGATGTGGCAAGGAAGAATTATTCAGTATGTGTTTATTTGTACACACCTGTAAGTGTCTGTAGGAGAGAAGACAATTTATTAGATGGACTTCTGATCTGAGCCACTGTAGTACTATGTGTTCTACTAATTCTAGTTGTTATCACAGAATCACAGAATCACAGAATGTTAGGGATTGGAAGGGACCTCAAAAGATCATCTAGTCCAATCCCCCTGCCAGAGCAGGAAAACTTAGGTGAGGTTACACAGGAAGGCGTCCAGGCGGGTTTTGAATGTCTCCAGAGAAGGAGAATCCACAACCCCCCTGGGCAGCCTGTTCCAGTGTTCTGTCACCCTCACTGAGAAGAAGTTTCTTCTCACATTTAAGTGGAACCTCTTGTGTTCCAGCTTGAACCCATTACCCCTTGTCTTACTGTTGGTTGTCACCGAGAAGAGCCTAGCTCCATCCTCGTGACACCCACCCTTTATATATTTATAAACATTAATGAGGTCACCCCTCAGTCTCCTCTTCTCCAAGCTAAAGAGACCCAGCTCCCTCAGCCTTTCCTCATAAGGGAGATGCTCCACTCCCTTAATCATCTTTGTGGCCCTGCGCTGGACTCTCTCCAGAAGTTCCCTGTCCTTCTTGAACTGAGGGGCCCAGAACTGGACACAATATTCCAGATGAGGTCTCACCAGGGCAGAGTAGAGGGGAAGGAGAACCTCTCTTGACGTACTAACCACCCCCCTTCTAATACACCCCAGGATGCCATTGGCCTTCTTGGCCACAAGGGCACAGTGCTGGCTCATGGTCATCCTGCTGTCCACCAGGACCCCCAGGTCTCTTTCCCCTACACTGCTCTCTAATAGGTCATTCCCCAACCTGTACTGGAACCTGGGGTTGTTCCTGCCCAGATGCAAGACTCTACATTTCCCCTTGTTATATTTCATTAAATTTTTCCCCGCCCAACTCTCTAGCCTGTCCAGATCTCGCTGGATGGCAGCACAGCCTTCTGGCGTGTCAGCCACTCCTCCCAGCTTGGTGTCATCAGCAAACTTGCTGATGGTACACTCAATTCCCTCATCCAAGTCATTGATGAATATATTGAACAGTATTGGTCCCAGAACTGACCCTTGAGGCACTCCACTAGATACAGGCCTCCAACCAGACTCCGCCCCATTGATCACAACTCTCTGGCTTCTCTCCTTCAGCCAGTTTGCAGTCCACCTCACTACCCGATCATCCAGTCCACACTTCCTCAGTTTTGCCGTGAGGATGCTGTGGGAGACGGTGTCAAATGCTTTGCTGAAGTCAAGGTAGACCACATCCACTGCTCTGCCATCGTCAATCCACCTTGTTACGTCTTCATAAAAGGCTATGAGGTTGGTCAAACACGACTTCCCCTTGGTGAAGCCATGCTGACTGTCCCTGATGACCCTCTTATCCTTGATATGTCTTAAGATGGCACCAAGGATAAGGTGTTCCATCACTTTCCCAGGGATGGAGGTGAGGCTGACTGGTCTATAGTTGCCTGGGTCCTCCTTCTTGCCCTTTTTGAAGACCGGAGTGACATTTGCTTTCCTCCAGTCCTCAGGCACCTCTCCCGTTTCCCAAGACTTGGCAAAGATGATGGAGAGCGGTCCAGCAATGACTTCAGCCAGCTCCC
Source organism: Caloenas nicobarica (assembly GCF_036013445.1). Lineage (NCBI taxonomy): Eukaryota > Metazoa > Chordata > Aves > Columbiformes > Columbidae > Caloenas > Caloenas nicobarica. The sequence goes on along the minus strand of NC_088246.1, from coordinate 22,033,371 downwards.
TCAGCACCCGCGGGTGCATCCCATCTGGACCCATGGATTTATGGATGTCCAGATTGCTTAATTGCTCCCTAACCCAGTCCTCATCAACTGAGGCAGACTCCTCCATTGCCCTGCCTTCCTCTGGGGCCTCAGGGGTACGGGGCTCCTCAGGACAGCCTTCGGCAGAGTAGACAGAGACAAAGAAGGCATTCAGTAATTCTGCCTTCTCTGTATCTTCTGTCACCAGGGCACCCACCCCGTTCATCAGTGGGCCTACATTGCCTCTGGTGTTAGTTTTATCTGCCATGTATTTGAAGAACCTCTTCCTGTTGTCCTTGACCCCTCTCGCCAGGTTTAGCTCTAAGGAGGCCTTCGCTTTCCTAGTTGCCTCCCTACATCCTCTGACAACAGCCTTATATTCTTCCCAAGTGGCCAGCCCCTCCTTCCATGATTTGTAAACCCTCCTCTTCCACTTGAGTTTGCCCAGCAGTTCCCTGTTTAACCACGCAGGTCTCCTGGCTCCCTTCCTTGACTTCCTGCGCGTCGGGATGCACTGATCTTGAGCTTGGTAGAAGCAGTCCCTGAATGTTAACCAACTATCTTGGGCGCCTTTACCTTCAAGCAGCCTTGCCCACGGGATTCCCTCCAGCAACTGTTTGAAAAGGCCAAAGTCGGCCCTGCTGAAGTCCAGGGTTGCAATTCTGCTCGGTATTCTGCTCCCACCACAGGAGATTCTGAACTCCACCATCTCATGGTCACTGCAACCAAGGCAGCCCCCCACCTTTACTGCTTCGACCAGACCCTCCTTGTTAGCGAGGACGAGATCCAGCAGCGCACCTCTTCTAGTCGGCTCCTCCACCATTTGCATCAGAAAGTTATCGTCAATGCACTGGAGGAACCTCCTAGACTGAGGCTGGCTGGCTGAGTAGTCCTTCCAGCAAACATCAGGGTAGTTAAAATCCCCCAAAACAACCAGAGCCTGTGACTGTGAGGCCGCTCTCAGCTGCCCGTAGAAGGCCTCATCAACTTCCTCACCCTGATCTGGTGGCCTGTAATAGACTCCCACAACAGTGTCACCCCTGCCAGCCTGCCCCTTAATTCTCACCCACAGACTCTCAACTCGCTCCTCAACCGCACCTGGACAGTACTCTATACATTGCAGTTGCTCTCTCACATAAAGAGCAACTCCACCACCACGCTTGGCCAGCCTGTCTTTCCTGAAAAGGGCATAGCCATCCATGACCACATTCCAGTCATGCGAGCTGTCCCACCATGTCTCTGTTAACGCCACCAGATCATAATCTCCTGACCGAACGCAGGTTTCTAACTCCTCCTGCTTATTCCCCATGCTGCGCGCATTGGTGTACAGGCACTTCAGGGAGCGGGCCGAGTACACCGATTTCACCCTAGGGGCCTGGGGGGCCTCCTGGTCTTTATTGATTCCAGTGTTATGAATGATGAAGTTGAAAAGAACTGAGCTTCACTCAGTTAAAGAATAAGCTTCAAGTTCTTGAATATCTTCAGTATGGCTCTGTGACACATCTCTTCAATAAACATGTCAGATGCCTGAAATATTTCTAAAAGGTACACCACTCTCAGCTGTTGCATATGTACCCTGTTGTTTTTGGAAACAGTGACATTTGAGCAACAAACTGTTGTCTTCATCACTACTTTCACAAAAGCACGTGTAGCGTCCTTTCAGAGACATGAAGAGATTAAGCACCTTACACTGAAGGCTATAAAATGTATTCTCTCTCTTGCATGTGTCCACTGGTGTGATTCCTTCAAAGTGTTTATTTTACTGTCTAAAATACTCGGCTAACTTTCCTTTGTCTGCCACTCAGGAATTCTGACAGTTTATAGCAATGTTTAATTTTGTCTTTGAAAATAAAATGTGGCTTTTCATAAGACACTGCCACATGTATTCTACTGAAGAAAATATGCACTCAAGTTCCATGCTTGCTTACTTAGTGGTTTTCCAGCATTTGAAGCACCAACCTGAAATATGATCTGTTTATTTGTATGGAATCATTTATGGAGACAGATTTCACTGACTAACCAGAAGACACTTTCTGCAACACTGAAAGCCACAAACATACGTCATCAGGAGCGGCTTCTAACTCTGTTTACTAAGAGACTACCTTGAGGGCTTCCATACTAGCGCTTTAATAGGAGCTCAGAACATGGGTAGAAATACATATGTTCAGTGTTCTGAGAAATGTTAAGTGTTTGACTTTTTACTAAACAAGCAAAAGATATTGCTTTTCCATTGATTCGGGTGTTTAGCAAGTATGTAGGGCTATGCCAAACTGCTTGTATTCAAATAAATATTTATATAGCACAAATGATTCATAGATGACAAGGCCAGAAAACAGCATGGTAATTACCTGCTTTAATCAGAGACAAGAGATTGTAAGCTTTATCTGAATCAATTCTTGTCAAGCTATTCTTCTACCATATCTCTCAATTATTTTGTAAATAAATTACATATTTTCCCACTACTGTCAACAACAGAAACAAACATTAAACAGTCTCCCACCTTTGTTTTTGTAGCGTCAGCTTTGTTTCAGAAATATGCTTATTTCCTGCAAGATTTCCTTTCCGGGCCTTTTATTGCTTCTCATTTACCTTAAAAACATCCTTTAATCTTTGCCTTTGGGAATAAGTAATGAACCTTCAGCAATGTCTTTACCTTTGAACCACGCAGGAAATACAGAACAGGCTAATTTGTCCTTCAAATCTAAGGATACTTAGGCTGCTGATTGCTTAACCTATGAAGACCTAGGAAAGGGCAAATAACAATCCTTTTCAGTGTAGCAGCCTTCTAACCCCCATCCATTCAGCCACCTTATCACTTATTCAGAGATGCATGTCTTCTGATTAGGTGATGTGCAGATTTTTTTTTTTCTTTCCAGTTTTTTGCTTTTCTGTCATCTCTGTCATTTCTCAGGCTTTGCAGGAGGAAGCCAGCTGTCTCACTAAATTAGCAAGCTTTTCAGAAGGAAATCAACCTCAGCTTTGTTTTAACTGATAAACTTACAGGCTCCTGAAATAAACAACGTGCACTGTATCTAGCTGTGTGACTACCAATGCTGTCCTTCAACTGCTGTGGAAATGAGAGATATCTAAAAGCGGCCTGTATCATCAGAAACATGTCAGCCCTTCTGGTTTTTCCCCAGAACTGCAGCTACAAGACCATGAGCAGCTGAAGAAATTATTTCCTACTCTTACTGAATAATATAAAGTGGAAAGCATAATATTGCATCTAAAGGTTCTAGTGGAATTGCAGCAAACCCGTTATTTCACAGTATCTTTTCTTCTAATTCCTCCCAAAAATGTTTGTGGCTTTTATCCTCTAAAGCATATATTAGGAAACATGTTTCATAGTTACAAACATGAATATACAGTTGTTTCACTGGGTACATAATGGATTATCGGAAAAGCTTTCCAAGCAATTTGGGTCCGCCTTGCCGGTGACCACCATTGAGAAAGGCTTCTGGAGTTCAAGATGATTTTAACTATCCTAAGAAAGCCTTGGTTTGAAAAATGCTGGTCTAAAAAATGCTAATCTGTTCAGCCTTTATCTATATGATCACATCTTTACATTCAAAAATTCTCAGATATGGAATTGTACCAATATAGGACTGAAGAACGGGTGACTGGAAATGATTCCCAGCCAAACTGGATGCTGAGGAATCTGTCTGAAAAGGGTTCACAGCCACACTGCAGCTACTGTGGAAGCACATGTGCATGCGTGCACATATACTATAAATCAATTCAATCAATACCTGAAAAGCCTTTTTGTAAGTGAAGTTTTACCTCTCCAACCACTACTTTATACCTCCTGCATGTTGTAGTAAAGAAAACAAATGAATGAAATACCTTTGTCCAGCTGAAGCTTGTACTGACCTCCTGAAAACGTTTAGAAGACGTGAGCCTTTCAAGGTTGTTGACACCTCAGAACTGACGGGCAAGTAAAACCACTGTATAATTCAACTCCTCTGAAAAGGCTCCTGCCTACTTCAACATGTGTATGCTGTAGGAGAAAATGAAAGGAAAATGAATGCAAAAAGACTGATGGAAGTAAATGAAATAATTACACCGAAGAAATTACTGGGCATTCCTGAGTCATACTGAAATGATTGTTTTTCATGACCAACTAAGACTGTTTAAACAAATTCTGCTTAAGGTGCTACCCCTTCATTTGACTGGAATATGTTTCCTGAACAGGTTTGAATAAATATTAACAAAACTGGCTTTATTACAGACAAAACATTCAAGACAAAAATAGGAATTTTAGGCAAATGATCTATTCAAGGTAGGCTATTTTTCCTCTCATTTGTCTCATTAGTACTTTATGTGTTACTTTTCACTTGATATAACAGATATTTGTTATTCAATTCAACTAAATCGAAATGAGTGGGAAACACCACGATTTTTATTAAATCAAAGACTGTTTTGTTATAATGATAGGAACTTTTAAATTAATATAGTAATTTACACTCCTAGTTTCTTGTTACTTTTTTCCAAAGTACAAAAAAGGATCATATCATATGAGTTTCATGTTGAGTAATCAAACTTATTATGTTTGATTTCCTACTCTTACTGAATAATATGCTTTCCACTTTATATTATTCAGTAAGAGCAGGAAATCTAACTTATTATGTAAAGAAATAATGATTTTATTTTCAATCGCATAAGAGAAAGTCTGGCACACTTGCTTTCAGGGTGAATTTGCAACCTTAAGCTATAGCTAAATTCCATTTTTAGAATCAGAATCAAGATTTCCTATACATCAGTGGCAAATTCTGCATCATTTCATGATATTTTGAATTTTATAAAGAATATTTCTTCTATTTTGTGTTGAACACTTGGAAATTTAAAAATCTGTTATAAAAGGAAAATATGAGATATGAAATTTACACAGGGAAAGTTATTTCAAATTCTGAAAAACAGAGAGGAATGATTTCCCATGTTGCTTTTATCCCAGGAATGTAGGACCTCCTGAGTGCAGGTCTCTCAATGCTATGCAATAGGTCTTCAATCGAGACAATTGCCCCAGGGTGTCCATTCCAGTAACAACAGGTAAAAATCTTCAGAGAGAAGAAACTGACTTAAAAAGGTATTTTTGTCCCCTTTCAAAAGTCTTCTAATTTTTCTGTTTCAGAGAAACAGTAAATATGCTGTAAATTTCATCTCTTTTTAAATCTTGTCTGAGATTGAGAGTCTTTTTTTTTTTTTTTGAATGATCAGGACTAAAAATTTCTCAACTGGGCAATTCACCTAAAAGACTACATGTGTTGAGGCAGGCAAAACCATGGCTACAGCCGCTGAATAGCTAACGGATATGTTTTTCTCTATGAAAACTAAACCAAATCTCCACTATTTGCTTATTTAGAACCTGTTCTTATATTTGTGTGTGTCCACCTTGAATCTATATACTCTGCCTTAAACAAAGGGCAAGTAGAGGGAAGCTACAAAGTCCAAGTGAAGAGAAAGATGGGTGATTTGTAGAGGACGTGACGCAAGAGCTATTCTAGGAGAATTGTAGCAGCTGAGTATTGGGGCAAATTAGAGCTCAAATAAGTAAACAGAGTATCTTGGGAGGTGGCCATCCAAAGAAACAAGAGTTGTATGTAAAGGAAAATAGGAATAGGAAAAGTAGTTAGGGGAGACACTTGAGGTCAGGACAGATGGAGTCAGGGATTTGTTGTGTCAATGGGACTCTGCATCTCACAGAGGCAGCACTGTAGGATTTCTCGTTGCCAGGTAACTAAATTGTCCAAAAATTTTAATAGTGGCTGTGTTGCACAATTCTTTGATCTGTGACAGTCTTTAAATATGAAGTAGGTAGATAAACTGAAGGAGAGGAAATTGGCAGCTGGACTTGAACATAATTAGAGTAGCTAGAGAAAGGATTTTGCAGGAAGACAGAGAAGGTTAAGAATAACAGGGCTGTTGGAGAGACCTGTAGGGCAACTTCCATAATTGCTGTTTTCCTGGTGTGCTGTTAACTGTATGGCTGTGAAACCCAAGTCATGATGCAATTTAAAAGGCAGTTGAGCCAAATTGTTAAATTGCTGAAGAAAACTATGTTTGTACATGAATATATTAGTAATTCATGGGGTAAGATATTAGGATTCTGTTTGGTACAGATATATTTTGGAATTATATATTTTCTTATGTTGTTAAGAGCTTTGTAGCAATTGGGGGTTTTTTGTTGCTGTTGGGTTTGGTTTGGTTTTTGTTTGTGTTTGGTTGGTTTGAGTTTTTTGTTTTGTTTTGTTTATTGTTGGCGGGGGTTTTTTGGGGGGGGAGCAAGTTTGTGTTTTCTTTGTGTCTGTAAATGCAATAGGAAAAATATCTTCGAACAAAACAAAAATCCCTGTAGTGATATCCTCTCTTTCTTTTCGGTTGTTATATTTTTCCTGCCTGGGAACTAAAACCAAGAAACACTTTTCCAGTTACAATTAGTGTCAGGTTTTATCCTTGTCTGTACCTTGGTTCAGTCTACTGCATAGACACCCTTATATTCCTTGACATGTAGCTTGACTTTTAGACAGTTTAAAATGAAAAATGCCAAGTTTCATTATATCACAATGAATTATACTCTAACGTTATTTTTTTCCAGTTTAGCAAAACCGGTTTCAATGTCATATTCAAAACTGAAACAGGAAACCTGCATGTAAACAAGCCTGTAACCATGTACAGCTGCTCTCTGAGAAGTTATCTGAAATTCAATGCCTAATGTAAGCTGGGTTTATTTGTGCCCCTCTGTAGGCTCTGCTCACTCTAGTCGAGTGTTCTATGCTGCATATCATGCAGTGACTGACAGGATTAGAGTCTTATATAAATATGATAGATGAGGTGTATTGATGAATTCACATCCAATAATTTGTGAGTATTTGGCTGATGTACTTTATCTGTCTTGCCTTGAGAAAATGTCTCAGGGAATTGAGACATCTGTTGTGATGGATTTTGCATGGCAAATGTCAGTCCCAACCAGTAAGTGATTTTCTGTATTTAAATTGGTTTTGGAATGGTATAAATTGCACATTTACCAACACTTTTGTCAGTGAAATTCATCATGGTCTTACAAATTCAGCAGAGGTTTCAATAATTCTATCCTTTGGGCATGTCCCACTATGTATTATTGAACAAAACAAATATGGTTAAAAAACTGTGGTGACAAATAACTATAATGTTATATTTGACAGAAGAATAACTTATAAACAAATAAATCTTTTCAAATTACAGAGTTTAAAACACTCATTACTTAGTCATGCATTTTTATTTTTATTAGAAGTGGTGTTTTATATTAAACTTTAATTCAATGCTTTATATTAGCCATTAAGAAAGTAATCTAGAACTATTGCCAGCCTTAAGCAATCATTATGCAGAGTTATTACTGCAGTACTTGAGATGTTCAGTAATTTTACTGCTTTATCTTTGGTTTATGTTTGCAGTAGAAAAATTGTGGGCAACTGCAAGTGCCTTCTTTTTAAGCAAAAATATAAAGCCAGTTCTCTCAACTATGGTGAATCAGAGAAAGAAACAATTAATATAGAGCTCTAAATGATAAACATCTTTTGTGGTCAGTTGTTTTCCCTGATCGAAAGGACACGAGTTTAAGTCTGAGCAGGGTCTTCAGCATATTTTATTATTGCATAGGGGGTAAGAGGCAATGAGTTTAGAAGGGAAATTTTCACAGTCTGCTAGTTTTCTCTGACACTTCCTTTAGTCTGGATTTTTATGGTGATGTTGCAAATCATGTAGCAGAGAAACAAACTGCAGAATTGCTACAAGTTTGAGATCATGAATATTCATTGGCTCAATTAGCAAATTAAAAATGAAAGCTTTGTAGGTTTTAGTGATAGTGTTGCAGCTGTCTTCCATGTTTGTACAATAGTATGTAATCAACCTCTAAATGAATTCTTTGTCTTGATAATATTTTTTTATTATGCTGTTGTCATTCTTAATGGTTCATGTATGATCCTCTGTGAAACATGATTTAAGAGCTCCATTCTTATCAAATTAAATGGATTCTTTATTAAACTGACTAGTTATGAAGATGTTTTACATACTGGTTTAAGATTCTTAGTCTTGGGCAATATCCTCCATGAGTTCTCAATTTGAGTTATAGCCAAGGCTAGAAATTTAATTTCAAAAATGTTTACTTCATATGAACATTTAAAGAAAATGTCATGTGACAAGTGTCCAGGTGTACCACTGTTCTCTCCAGTTTCCTGTCTGTGGGTAAGGCCAAATTCCTCTTTTTGCTGCTGGGATTGCGTGCTGCTACATACCAGTCATAGCCACCACGAGGAGACCATTAGAATTAAGACTCCAAATGGCTATTTTCTTAATGAAAGGAACATTTAGAATTACGTAAGTGGTGAGCCCAGTGCATCCCTGTCAAACAACAGAATATTTTATCTTGCGTATGATGGGAAATATAAGTGCTATGAAGGAATCAGCTGATGTCTTCATATAGGCAAAGACTAGGCAGACTAACAGAACAAAGGTTGGCAATGCTGATGTATACACACAAATTTACCATCCTTAGGCAACCGAGTGTTACCTGGTGCTGCCAGCATTTACTCTGTTCTGGGCCATAGTACTGTGTTTACCGTCACAGCTCTGCAGATCCTCACGGCAAGGCACATCTGCTCCTGTGTGCGGCATCACGTCAGAATGTGAACGCCTTGGTGTCTGTCAGTTCAGCTATCCCATGTCTAGCGAACAGCAGCTGGAACTCATGCTGACAAAAAAATATACCCTGAGTTTACAAAGGAAGCTGGTGTATTTAGCTAGTCTTCTCTTACATTGGCTCACCCCAGAGCAGGTCTTTCCTGAACTATGTTAGCAGTGGAAGTGATATATTGGATAGATTACCCTCGCAGCCCTGGCCACCAGGATCGACAAGGTAGGATGTGTCTATACGTATGTTTAGTATTTCCTACTTCAGACAGTTCCTGTTTGCCTACAAACTCAGAGATCTTGGACAGTATAAGACTTGTAATACCTAAAGCAGCTTTAATGTGTTCTTGAGGCAATGAGTAACAGCTCTAAACTACATTGGGCAGTGAGTCCCCTAATTGTGAGGCATTTCTCAACCCTTCGTCAGCATGATGTGCTGTGTCAGTCTTATATAAAAACACCCTTGCTACATTATTCCTGTCTTATTATTGTTGTGTTAACAACTGGAAGCTGTCACTACAACTTAAAGACAATATGCTACTTTCCCATGAGACACTATATATGCTGTTCAGTTTGTTTTGGTTTGGGACTAATGGTGTTTCCAAGTGACTCGTATGTTGAAAATGCTCTGTATTGCTAAAAAACCCAGAAGAAAGCAAAATCAGACTGTATACAGTGTTTATATGGAGCTACCTGAAACACAGCAACTTAAAAGGAAAACTACTTACCTCTCTGTAAACAGCTTGAAAGTAAGCAATTTAATTTAACAGTTAGAGCTTGAGGACGTGATATTTTCTTAAGTACACCAAGAATTGCATTTAGCAGGTTAGATAGCTATTAAGAAAGAACATTTGGAAAAACAGGAACTTCGGGAAGACGTTGGGGGGATTAAGAGCTTCAGAGAGAGAGAGAAGAGACATGATTCGAACAAGCATCAGTTCCTTAGGAAAGCTGGGGAAAGTACTGTCAAGTAAAACTTGTCAGCCATCACCTCTGAACATTATCCTGTAGAACTGAATCTCTTCACATTCAGTCTGTCACATCTCAGTTTGTTAAAAATCATGAAGTTCTGTAGAAAATATCTGGATTATGAACAATTATTTTAGCAGAAGCATTCTGATAATTTTCTTAAGGTAAACAAAGGAACACGAAGCAATACCAACTCTGACTTTTCCAAGCTGAGTGCTGCATGAAGCATTCTCTGGTTCAAAGAGAATGTTCCCTTAGACACCAAGAAAATGATAAGAAACAAGACTTTCTGCAAGAATGCAGGATGCATTGTTCATCTGCAACTGTGGTAAATCCAAGCAACATTTATTTGTAGTTAGAGTAAATTCCTTTAAAATCCTTAACTAGTCATTAGGTGAATCTGTATACGGAGCTTATTGTCACATCAGCTGCAAGAGGCCTCTCCTTTTAACTTCTGATCATGATGACCATGGTGTGGGACATGACTATTTGAAATAACGCTATATTTTTTCCTGCCCTCAGCTTCACTGTTCATCAGTTTTAGTGTACAGCATGCTATATTTATCTACCACACCCCCATCTCAGCACGCATTTTCCTTGTGTTGATTTTTAGAGACAGGCACCTTACGGAATGCGTGGGAGAAGGGTGAAAATTGTTGCAGATTACTCACTTTATGCATCAATACCGAATTTAAGATGACCTACAAAACAATATAATGATTCCAGGAGTAGTGTTATATTAAGGTAACTAACTAAATCAAATGCATGCTAGCAGGAATTGTTCAGAAATACATGAGGTTCTGCTAGTTCTGCTAAAACAACCTACTTAGGTATATTCAGTTTCAGCTATGCAAGATTGTGGTGTATTACCCACATCTTGAGGATTGTTTGAAGTTGTAGTCTCCTCACCTTGGGAAGAACATGGGGTTAGAACAAGTACGAAGGCAACTAAAATGGTTTAGGGATAGAGCAACTCACTCTCCTCATCTACTACAAGACATTGAGGTGCTGGAGAGAGTGTAGAGGAGGGTGATGAAGCTGGTGAGGGGTCTGGAGCACAAGTCTGATGAGGAGCAGCTGAGGGGGCTGGGGCTGTTTATCCTGGAGAAAAGGAGGCTGAGGGGAGACCTTCTTGCTGTCTACAACTATCTGAAAGGAGGTTGTAGCATGGAGGGTGTTGGTCTCTTCTCCCAAGTAGCAAGTGATAGGACAAGAGGAAATGGCCTCAAGTTGCACCAGGGGGGTCAGATTGTATATTAGGAAAAATTTCTTCACAGAAAGGGTTGTCAGGCATTGGAAGAGGCTGCCCAGGGAAGTGGCTGAGTCACAATCCCTGCAGGTGTTTAAAAGACGTATATATGAGATTCTTAAGGACATGGTTTAGTGCCAGAGTTAGGTTATGGTTGGACTTGATGATCTTGAGGGTCTCTTCAAACCAAAATGATTCTATGATTCTATAAATGTCTTATAAGAGAGAGAAACTAAAAGGCAAATGCTTAAATATTCCTGAGCTCTTATGGCCCTCTGGTCTGGGTTTCTATTTGATTATTCATTTAATTCCATTTAACCATCCTTCTTTTCACAGGGTTTGCCCTGCATTTTGATGCTCATTTCAGCCAAAAAGTACTGAAAAATACTGAGCTTTATTAAACAGAATAAAATTGATTAAAGCCATGGACTTCTGCAGGTTTTTCAAGAAAAATATGAATTCTCCAGAAAATCCATGAGAAGAAACAGAATTTCCTCAAAAAGTGCCTCGTATTTGTAAATTATGGCTAAATTACTAATGAGCCTAAGTCAAGCTTTGTGCTGAAAAATTAAAAAACAAAACAAAACAAACATTTTTGGGGTGCTGTTAAGATTCTGTCACAATCATCACAGTTGTCTATGCCTTTCACAAGCTAAATACATGGGTAGTTTGACGTGTACTCATTGACCGTGTGCTTACAAAGGTATATTACCTCATGACAGCGTAATTCGGCCACCCTGCAGCGCAAGGTACATCTTCCCAGATGACAGGTGTATTATTGTTGGGAATATGACATGTAAGAATAGCACTTGTCCTGAGATGGTCAGATGGATGGATAGATTAAAAAAAAAAAAAAAGGAAATATTGGAGACAAACTGTACTGAGAGAATCAGAAAACTATATGAACTCATAGACTGTTCGTGTTGGATTTTCTTCTTTTCTTACTGTCTCTCATTTAAAATGCTAAATGAGAGCTGACATTTAACAAGACATTAACATTAATGTCATGGATATTGCAGCACATTTAACTGAGTCCAAATACCTCCTGAAGTAAGTAATTCTAATTTACAAAACAAATTTGAGAATACATTTCTTCTATATATCATATATCATCTTTGGTAATCATTTATTTACTTAGGTATTTTAAGTACTGAAAAATTCACATTCCTCTGTTGCCAAATAAACTTCACTGAAAGTTAAAGCAATAAACAAAAGTGATCGTGGCATATGTGCTTGAATATCTGTCTCTAACCATTCACCAGCTTAGTATGAAATACACTTTGAAAGTGTTCCATGCAGCAGAGGGCAGCAGTGGTGAAATGGTGCATCAAGTATGTTTACTGTAGGTCTGCTTTTATCATCTTTAATATCACATAATGCAAACAGTAAAAATAAAAACTATTAAATAAACCCAGGGTTAAAACTTTTATTTCAGTTTTCTTGCTGATGTTCCTGTCAGCATTTATTTTCATTAATAAGAGAAAATTACTGTCACACCCAGTTTCCAAACTCAAGGCTAGAATTACCGTGTTTTTCACTTTGTAGAAAGGCCAATGAACCTCCTACTCTATTAACTTTGTTTTGTTTTCTTTGAACAAATGAAGTAAAATCTGGTTCTGAATTAGCAAATAGACATATTTTTTCCTGAGATGGTAAATTGCTAGTTCCACAGATGCATTTTATTATGGGTAACCTAGCTTAGCCTGAGTTTTCTAAACCACATATTATTTTCAGTAAAACATGTTTTCAAATAGCATTTTTTTCAGATATGGCTTAGGTTTCAGTAAGTGGAGAGTGGAAGTTAAACAGGATGGAGCATCTTCAAGATAAACCTATAGTTTGTGGGCACAAATGTTCAAAAATTGGAAGGGTTATTTACTTTAAATCTTCAGTTGCTGTCTTGATGAAAAGACAACTTTAATACAGACTGTTACTGTTTCCTATAAAGGAGGTTATAATTAGAACTAAATAGAAAATTCAAGCAAGCTGTTCTTGGAACAGTGTGTGGGAGATTACAGGTACTGATTAGCTGCAGATTGTCTGGGTGGTAACAATTCAAAATCAGTAATTAAAGCTTAAAATACCAACCAACATCACAATGAGTGATGTTTTTACAAAGACTTGTGCTTGATCATTTGCAGCTGAGTATTACAAGACTTCGCATGCTTGATGAAATTCAGGGCCCACTGGTGTGATACCTACCTCAATGCTAGCTGCTTTGGAGAAAGTTCTCATCTGGTATCTGATGGAGATGAGCTTTTGCCCTGAAACCAAACATTCTGTATTATTTCCAAAATGTGGCTGCATGCATTACCACTACTTACTTGTTTATTCCTAATCATCGTCATCACGGCTAGGATCCCTGTGTGTGTCTTCACTAGTTAGTGAAGGAGGCTCCGCATTATTGTTTGTGACATAAGAACAGCCTTAATTGAAAAAACGGTACTATAGCTTCATTAATTTTCTGGACAAGGCAGAAAGTGTTCAGGCAATTAATTGAGGTTTTTAAGTTGATTAACAAAGCGGGAGTCCAAGGTCCGTGCTTGAAATCTGCTTTCCAGCTCACAGTCCTCCACAGTGTTTGCGTTGATATTAACTGATATCATCAATATAATTTACAAGTATGGTCAATAAGCATTGTATGTAACTTAGATAAAACAAGTAGAAACCAGAAAAGACATTTGAGAATGGGATGGAGCCATGGTTATACCAGTGCTGTTAACTTGAAAAGTTGAAGGACATTAAATTAACAGCTTTTTAGTTCTAAGCAACAGCAGTCTAGTGGGAATTAAGAGTACAACTGTCTTTATAATTAGCCCATCTACTCTGTGCCTTTGTTCTGGAGCAAACTTCAATTTCAGACTTGGCTGATTATGCACATATTTTTAGTAACTTCCAGCTGAATTTGCCAGAACAAGTACAAATATTTACTTACCTAGAAACAATCTGAGTACAACAAAGAGATTGAAAAAATCTGAGAAATTGTTTCTTCTGCCAAGTGTTTGATCTAGTATCATTGCACGTTAAATTAAAGCTTTTCTTATCATCTACATTATATTGGTTTTCTTTTCAATATGTTCAATATTTTCAACATTCAGTACTTCAATATTTTCAATATTGTAATTTATTCCATGCATCTACACAACTAGAAAGGACTAATTCTGTATTTCTGTTAATTTCTACTTTTATGAAAAATAAATGTTTATAGCTAAAAATAAGCCATTAATTCAATTTGAATGTTGGTAAAGAGGAACTAATTGATAAACTAGGAAAATAAATGTGTTTGTTTCTTTGTTTTTAAATGACAGGTTTCAGAGGATAATCACGTTTTCATGCAGAAAAAATTAGAGACCTGGAGTTTTAGACATGAGTTGAAACATAGTAGTACATAGTAAGCACATGTTACAGGGTGATAACAATAATTTCCAAGATGAGTAATAGTGGAGAGCTAAGACCTGCACACATCACTTATTGCACAGGAGTTGTGAGGCATGTAGACTGTGCAACCATAAAAGAAGCAAATGCAATCCTTGTGTGTACACAGCCAAGTATTTTGAGAAAAGATGTGAAATTTCTAACATTATTATCAATATACTCAATTGGGAGCAATGATTATGTTTCTAATGACATATACTCATCAGATTAATTCAGTAAGTGGAGAAAAACCTGCTGGGTTGATATAAAAATTAGAATACTCATATTAAATTAGACCTAGGGTTTTTATTGTTTGTGGTTTTGTTTCAGTTTGTCTTTTTTTGAATTTTTTTTTTTTGAATTTTTTTTCTCTAGATTCTTTGGGTTTGTTTCATACTCTTTGTATATACATTTGTGTACAGAGAACATGCAGACATAACAAACTGCTTATATAGGTGAGCACTATTGTTGCCCAAGATCTGTACACTTCATAAATTGTTTTGAATATTCATTTACAGGAGAGGAAAGCAATGAAGATACCAATATCTCACCTCAGTACAATGAGTTATTCTGGTACTTCTCAGTATAATACACACTCAACCCACAATTTGTTTCTTCCACAACTAAACAACACAACACACACAACCAATGGCAAACAGATGCAGAATTCACTGAACTATTATTAAAATACAGCAATTCTCATCCATGAACTGGTGATACAAAGAATTCTGTGGCCAACACTGAGCAGGATGAACAGTGTGTCCTCTTGATGAGAAAATGAGAGTTGTTCCTAAATCAGATAGAATACATGGTATATTAAACTCTACTTGAAAAGTTAAAATAGTAGTTTATTTTGTATTTTCTGTGTATTTTTTATAGGTAGGAAAAAGCAAGCATTTATTTTGTAATCTAAGGGGTACATATTCATCATGAATACTGGATGGTTACATAAAGATGAACAACTTTTTAAAGTCAAAAAAACCCACTTTCTTTCATAAAGTAGGAGCATTTCTTATCATAACAAACTCCCCTCTCATTGCTCTTATTACCAAACCTTTGTACAATGGATATAATACTGGATTACATGGGGGAGGTACTAGTTAGTCAGTGGTTTTAATAAAGGTGGAAACTAAGTTCACTCTAATGTGATGAATTTTGTAACTGGTTAAATTTATATCTTTCTGTATTTCATTTTCCTTCCATTCCAGTATTTCCATTTTTCTTTTCACCTTCATTGCTTCAACATCTATTACTTGAAGCCCATCTGATCACCCAACTCTTCCATAAGCTGCTGTTAATGTTGGTGCCACCTACAAGCTTCCTGAATTCAAGAGAGAGCGAAAGAAACTGTCTTCGCTCCCCTCACCCTGGCTTGTATTGATGACCCAGAAACTTATATTTTTCCTTTGTTTTTAGGCAGACTAGAAGGCCTTAAGAAGCATCAGTCTCCTCTCAGGCAACAGTTACCACAGTGTTTGCTTGCAATGACTCTTCTCTATTGTGAGGAGAATTTCTTTAGGACAACAGAACACTGAGTCATAGTTTGAGAAACAAGAAGTAATGTGAGTAAACACTTGTTATCTTAATTTGTGCAATAATAAAAATAATTTATGAATATTTCATGAAGTAAGAGAAATTAAACAAATGGACTTTTGAGTAATTTTCAAGCATAAGATGATGACTGTCCAACAGGAAAGAAACAGTATGTTGGGATTAGAAGTCAATGGCTGAGGAAGTGACATATGAGACATAATTCAGTTTCCTACAAGGTGAATAGCATAACTGTCAAACACTATTTTTCAATTCAAAAACCTTATTTTTTCCATTAAAGTATTACTTGGTGTTTCATGATGTATGCTTCATAACATTTGGTTTGGGATATTTATGTTTATAGTTTAACATATGTAATTGGACCATAAGTCCTTTGGACTGAATGAAATGTTGGTAAAATCACTTCATATTTTTTGAGCCCAGTGTCTTTGGAAGCCTAGAGGAGGAGAAACAAACAATAGGCATAGCAGAGCCTGATAATGCTCCAGGACATAACCAAACAATAGGCAGCAAAAAGCTTAGTAACCGCTTTCTGCATCTATTTATTGTAGGAGGAGGTGAGACAGCTGAAGCTGACTTGGTGGCCTGGTAACTATACTCGAATGTTTAGATACCTTCGGTAAAGTTAGGCTACTAAAATTCCTGAGGATGAACACAAGACCATTTTTCCCTACGTGTTTTTAACTTAAAAAAGCGCAACATCGTATACATCCTTCTGAAGTCCCCTCTGTTTCTTGCCCAAGATACTCATATCTCCTGCTGCGACTAATTAATTATAATTAATATTACTGTTGAATAGTCTTGATGGTTACCTGTAGATCCTAATCATTGTTTTTTTTTAATTGGAAACACAACCAGATAGTCAACAATGGAGAGTTTGAGTGAGGGAGAAGTCTGTACTAAGATGGGGACAATTAATGAGGTTTTATACCACACTTTCCATATAAACGAACACTTTTTGTTAACCCATGTAAGCTTTCATGCCAGGAATATTTTAGGACAATAAATGTCACAGATTAATTCTGTAATATGTGAGAAGACACTTCTGAAGGTGTATTTCTGAAAACATAAGAGGCTTTTCTGGCCTAGAGTGGAAGTAATCCGTGAGTTCTTTCTCTTCTATTTAAGTGTAATTAGATTTCCAGGTCTTCTTAGGAAACTCTGCTAACTAATAGGTGAATTTCGCAACCCTGAACTAATACAAGTCTTGTTCCAGAGACATATATCAATATATAACTCTACATTAATATATGTAACTCAGATAATTCCAATAGCATTCATTTATTTTAATTTATTGGGAATCTTAATATATGTGATATTGTTAGGATTGACATGTGAGGCCAATGAAGCTGAATAGACTGTGGTAATTCTAAAGCACTGACATTTTTTGTTACGGCATTCTAGCATTAATTCATTGGCAGAGATGCTTCATATATTGAGATTCTACACAAATTACATGCAAAATGTAGTCCTTTCATGTGTCAATATGCTGTGTATAGCTGTAATTATAGCAATGTGCACACATCACATTAATAACATGGAGGAAATCTGCAGTACCACAGGATTTTCTTCTATTTGCCGTAATTGCTGTGATTAGTAAAAGGGCAAAAAACTTATTTGCTTAGTCCATCAGAACAAGTTATATACTATTTAAGAAATAGGAGTTTTATAGCTTCATTTTTCAGTAAGCTGTGAAGTTCGGTAGGGGTCTTGCTCAAATGATGCCTACATCCTCTCTCATTCTGCTGTACAAATAAAATTAAGCCATTTGTCAGGTTGGTAGAGCTCATAGGGATGTCCTTGTCATCTCAGAGTGAGTTCTCTAAAGAGTTTTCCTATTCCTACATAATTTATTCACTGATCCTTTGAAAACCAGTAAATTGCAGAGTGCAGTTATTCATGGCATATGTGAATGGGCAACTTGCTTTTGTTCTCGCAGCAGGTGTGTAGGTGGGAGAAAAAACAAGATAAGATGCAGTAAGTCTTACTGGTTTACTTAAAATTAAAACCAAATAAATAAATAAAAATCCTGTCACCAAAGAGGGCTTGCTGCATGTTCTTATTTGGAAGTTGCCTTCACTCCTATTCACTAAAAATGGAATTTAGGATATTACTATATGACCTTTCTAAGTCATGAAAGAATGCATTTGTGTGTGGAGAAAATCTGATATGCAGTTGTCTGAGATAATGCATCCCATCATGAAATACAAATAAGAGTTTTGAGAACTTTCCATTTTTATTACTCTTCTTTTTATTGTATTTCTTCTGCTACTTATTTTCCTGGGACATGTACCCATGTCTGTCAGCAGTCACTTAGTCTCTTGCAAATATCCCTCCATGGTAACTCTTTAAGCTGATTAAAAATTATCAATTATCTCTGTGAATTCTTGAGCTCAGATCCTTGCTTGATCATGCCAAGGTCCTTAACTAAGCGTAGAATGGAATAAAAAAAAATAATATTAATTTGCTTATTGAATGAAGTTCATCCTACCTTTGCTTTTGCTGTGTAGTCTGTCATCTTGTTAGAATGGTAAGTTCCTTCAATTTGAGTTACTCCAGTTCACCAGTTCCTGTGAGAGCTCTTTCTTCCATGCATATTATCATTCTACAGTAAGCAGAGAGTCACTGGCTTACGATCATTGTGCATGGACTTTTTTCCCCTTTATTAAAAATCACCAAAAGACATGCAGTCGCATTTGAGCCAAAATGGCAGAGACTTGTAACACATGAGAGAAAAATAATAGTGATACGTGCTTCAGGAGGTTTTAAGACATTCAGCTGTACCAGAGATTTCTTTCTGTCTATGTATCTCAGCAAACTTCTAATAGGCATCTAACTACACAGCTCTGTTATTATCCTTGTCCCATTTTATCAGTTGGCACAGCATCAGGATGGGTAGGTAGTTAGGGAATAATGCTACTACAGGCTGGTTTGAAAAAATGACTTAGCGATTGATGCTAGCAGTTATTTCAACAGTACTGATCCAAGTGCTGTGTAGGCAGAAAAATTCTTCGATAACAGTGGCATGGCTGAAGCACGGGTAGAGCTCTGGCATCAGGAGTAGATGCAGAGGCTGAGGCTTGAGTCACCATCAGTGATTTTGCCACCACTGAGAAACTCATTTACAAGCCAGAGAAGGTTTGCAATTCTTGGTCTTAGAAAGGGAAGCGAATTCTCCTTTGAAATCAACCATTGTACCCTGTACCAATTATAATCTGTTGCTTTTTAATACACTGAGTGTTTTCTTTTTTTCCCATCACTCTGTAATATAAATGTTAATGTAAAATACTGCCAGTATTATGTAAATCTCTCGGCAGCTTTCAATAGTTATAAATCTTCAAATGTGTTTTCAAATGTTAGCTTCTCTCAATAAATTGAAACAATTCACCTTCTCTTTGTACATTTTAATTGGATAGAATGAATTCTTAGTTTCATTTTGTAATTATATACTACACACCAAATTATGTACAGATAAACCTATTTTGTTTGTTTGGAGATTGAGTAATCCCCAGAATTAAATGCTGGAAGCTCTTCCTTCATTATCTGAGGAATTATTTTTATTAGTGGGACAAATCTGAACGTAGTTAGCTTTGTTTAACAGAGAAAATAATATAAAAACTAGAGGAGATGTGTATTACCATGTGCCTCTGCTATTCAGTCATTCATATAAAAATAATTTTTTGAGATTAACTTTTCTGTAATTCTTGTTTGCATAAAGTTGCATATTGGGCAATGTTAGTTTGATAAATATCTTTTATAATTTATTAAATAAAATAAAAGATAATTTGATACAAATCTGAGGGAGTTTGTTTTGTACTTGAGTATCTAATTGTAGGACCAATTTTTCAAATGCTCAGACTTGATCAGATAAGAGTTTGTACATATGTCTATGTACTTGTACTTGGTATTTTTGAGAACATTTGTTTACATTTTGCACTTCACACGAGCTGGTGTTGTCAGTTTACATATATATCTTTTTTTATGGTCAGTATCAGTTGCTAGTTCTCAGCTTTACTAAAACGAGACTCTTCCCTTTGACCTTGCCACCTTATAGGAAACATTACCAGCATTTTAGAACCCAGGATTTTTTGTCAATCTAGCTTTAAAGAGAATTATGATGTTTCTATTACTACAGGCTTACCGCTTCACAGGATTTGTTGAGCTGACTGAGATGCCAGTTCTTCACTACTGCACTGAAGGTTTGGAAGGTGGGAGAACAAGATGACTGGTACGTACCTACCACCCTGGAAATCTGTCAGTTGTGACAGTTTTCACTAACTTCCAGTGCAATAATAATGCAATGGCATGGTGATGTAAATGTCGACTTTGTAACAGCATCCCTCTGGAAAATCTGAGTGGGTGGAATAATTTTCTTTTTCACTGCAGTCTGAGCTATCCCAGCTTTTTTAATTGGTGCAAATATGGCACAGAATAAGTGGAGATGAAAGAGGCCTGTTCTCTATGGACAGTGTTTCCCAAAGAAAAATAACATTTTTTTCTGTGGAGATGCCTGAAAAGATTTGTACTTCTATTTATATTGTCATATTTGCATAAAGAAGTAATGCTTTGATGAAACAAATAAATTCAGATTTGTTGTAAAATTGATCAGATAATGTAGTAATGTAGAGAACAAAGTGCTTGCATCCATTACCCATTGTAATGAAATACATTCAGTAGATTTTATGTATCTTGCACTGCTAAAATAAAGACTGTTTACATAAAATGATAACTACTAAAATATGTGAAATACATTCAACAACGTGATGCCTAGAACTTGCCAAGAAGAACATGTACTAATTCCTATCCACCTCCATTGTTACCTTAAGAGCAGCTCTCTCCATAGCAACTGAAAACTTTTCAAGGCAGCAATAAACTAATCCTCTCCAGCTTCCAGAGCACCATCAAGGAATTTTAAAAACCTTGGACTTCCAGCAGCTAAATACTTCTGAGGATTCAGAAGGCCACAAAGCTAGATACACAAGCATTCTTTTTCCCTTCAGAAGGTAAGAAAATAATGTTTAGAAATAAATGCATCTTCGTAACACATTCCTAACTGCTAATGGTAAAATATATCTGAACACCAAAAGGTTTTCTAACATCTAAAAACATACTAATCTTTGTCTGAGTAAATGCCAATTTGAATTCAACAGGTTTTTTTTCATTTTAAATACTCTGTTAGCAGAGTTTCCTTAAAAGTAGACACACAAGTATCATATGGCAGTTAAAAGAAGCTGAACTTGTGTGTGGTCATTTAACATATGTGCATTATCATCTGAAAAATGTATGTCACTGCCAGCATCTGCTTGTCAATAAAATGAAAACCTTTTTGTGGAAAACGGAAGTGAAAGTCTTTTAAGTTTCTTACGCTTTGATATTGAGATAGATTATTGTTAAAGCAGAGGCAATGGTATATTATGAAGTATAGTGACAAGACAGATTTACAGTACAAAATGTCTTTTGCATCTAGAGTTAGCAAGTTAAGCTTGTTGCTTCTGGGGTGTTTGTCTTGTTTATTCACTGAGTTCTGTGAATGAAATTATGGTGTCAGTTTTGTAACTCTTTCATCTGATCATAACATATCACTGATTTTTAAGTATGTCGTGTTCATTCTTGTTTTGTGTTGTATAGTTGGAGTTTGGTAATGTTAATAAAGTGTTTTGAAAATAAAACCTGGTCTATATCATTGCTGTGTAACAAAATTACTACATATTTCTATCAGAATCAGACTAGTAATATTTATTTACATTTATTTTTGCTACTAAAAACCTGTTTCATAATGGAATGAAAGTGAAAGCTATGGTGTTTTCCTGTTCTTACTGAAGAGAATTATTAGTGAATGCAATAACATAATACTGAAATAAAAACCATACACTTTACTTTTATGAGGAGGGAAAGGCACTTTGAGCAACCTCTTGTTGGTAATTCTACAGAAGTTTTAAGGCCATGGTTGTCTTAGTTTCCTGCTGTTCTGGGCTGTAAAGCCCTTACAGGCTTCCTGTTGTTCAAAAACAGCTTGTCACTGCAAATCAGCTTAGCCGACCAATTAATAAATCCTTTCAAACATATTGCGTTCACACTAATTAAAGGGTTGGGGTTTTTTCCTCTTTACTATTCAGATTCCTCAGGTTTGAAGTTTAAGCTGTGAAGTGCAAACAACAATCCAACATACAGTGCAGATCACACGCTGCAGGAAGAGGAGATGTGTTTTCTGACCAAGCATCCAGCTCTTGGGGTGGTATGTTCTGCTTTCATATTCAGCGTGCTCACTGCTGAAGGACAGCCTGGGGAAGAGCATGGGCAGGATGGCAGTTATGCTCCCAGCCAAGGCTATCTGATGGAAGTTTTACGCGTTCTTTCACCTGACAACACTGAGCTCCACATGAACCACTCACGAGAACTGGTCAAAATGTTACTGGAGAGAGCTGAGTGCCCACAGCGGATTTATGGCATGCAAGAGGATTGTAACCTGGTTAGTGCTTCAATTAATGAGGGATGTCTTTACAGGATCATCAGTTCATTCTAAAATTATTTATTAGAGTGGTACTCTCCTGAATACAAAACCTAAACATGTAAAAAGCTTGTTATTGCAGAAAAAAAAAAGTCCCTGCTTTAATAATTTCATTCTTAACTATTAATATTTACTGTTTGAGCTCATGAAGAGATATTCCGAACATGACAGGCATTCCTCTAGAAACTCCATGCTTCAGTCACATGACACTAATAATTTTCCTTTAAAAGATGTCAAGTGCTTCTTTTGCAACAAAGATTTTTCTGCTTACCCTGATCTAACTATAGAAACATGAGCTTGAATTTGGGACACGGAGGATTTCCACTGTGGAAATACATAGGTAAAAATTGGGGACCAGTTCTGGCACTTCAGTTTTGTTCTGGATTTTAGTTCATAAAAATAAAACCCAGAAAGATTTGTCTCAGATTTACGTACCTGTTCAGTGAAATATGCAAGATTTAGAGAAGGGTTTTGGTAAGCAGTTCAGTTAAAGGAAAATCAAAGGCAGAATGATGAATCTACAAATCCAAACTGAAACTGGAAGCAGTCCAGAGTACAGCTTCACAGAAGTTTTCATTGTCTAGAAGAGTTGAGAGTATTTTCAAAACTGATTCCTGATTTGACAAAGAAAGGAACAAGTATAAGAACATCACAGGTTATAGCAGGACAGAGAAAGTAATAAGTGTGCAACTTAGCTGAAAGGGGTTACGAAGGGCTGGGTGAGTCTTTACTTAACGTTACTCTAGCTCTGGCATTGTTCAGTGACCTAAATACACCAGAGTGTCACTTTATATCAGAATGATGAGGATAGTTGTAATTGTGGATGCTTTCACAACATATTCTTCTTGGCAATTTGCCAAGCCAATGAATGGAGATCTTTTTCTCCTGTGCAGCAGACAGCTACTCACTTAATTGTCCCTTTCTGCACAGGTTCCCATTTTTCATATTAGCCCCAAAATGAAATTTCATACATAAATAATATAGATTCCTGTTATTCCTCAAATGGGTAATTTTTATGAAGGAGATTGTGCAGTTTTTCTCTTTGCACATCTGTGCAATGCATATGTACCAGATATAAAACCAGATCGAAAGCTGAGAATATATTAATCAGTAATGGGTATAGAGTCCTCCTAAACTTCACAAAACAGGGGTGTAGGCCTTCTTGTTCTCCCTCTTTGTTTGGTTCTCTGGATTGCCATATTTTTTGCTTCCATTTGTGGAGAACATGCCCCTGTCCTTGGATGGAAATAATCTAAGTGAAATTAGCTGAGTCTTACTTTAGTTAGGACTTCCACTCTGTTTAGACTTCATCTTGGAATTTTCCTATGGGAAGAATTTGAATTCACCGTTTGCAGTAGTTCTCGGTGTTGGCTGAGTCAGTAACACTGCACACATCCTGCACTACTGGTGCCACATGAACACTGTTTTCTGCAGAAAATCTATGAGAGAGAGGCGGCATCTTCACTCCTATTCAGCACTGGGCTGAAATCTTCCAAGATGATTTAACAAGATCTTGTAAATCAAACCAGCAAAACTGTGCAAGAAACACTATCCTTCAAGTCCATCAAAATGTGAAACAGAATGCCCCACCTTAGCTTGGCATTTTCTTTCCCATACTTGTTGAGAATAACTAATTGATTTCAGACCTTTCTGAATCCAGTCATACCACATGAATTTGTTTTCAGACTTTTTTTTTTTCATTTTTTAATGATATCTCCAGTGGGTATCTAAACGCAGTGAAGTTTAACATCATTTTAGACCCTTTTTTGGTTTGTTGTTACATATTGGCCCCAAGACTCTTTCAGTGGGGGATGGCAGCTATTGAATGGCATCTGACACTTCTTTATCTCCTAAGCACACAAAATTAATATATTTCTTGCAATAGTAAGATAATTTTTTCTAACCTTTGGCCTTTTAAACAAAAGACACTCAGGGTTCAGTGTCCAGGCTCAAAGTTGGCCTCTTTTCTATAGCAACTAAACATTTCTAAACCAAGGTGATGCAGTTGATTGCATCTCTAAAATATTAGTAACAGCCAAATAACCAGTGATGAACAAATTTATGTCCTCTTGATATCTCCCCAAGGGTCACTCTGTATGGGCGACCAACATATTGTGGAGTAGCTGCATCTTTTACAATGCACCTGCTTCCTTCCCGTTAGCAATTTCCTTTTCAGTCAGCTTTCTTGCAAGAGCAAACAGCTGCCTCGCTGGTTGTAATTTATCCTCACTGGGTTTTGAACTCCTGTAGAAGTCTCTGAAAATGTTCCACTACATGCAGTATGTTTATTGTACTACTATTGAGTGTTTCAAAAGGCTGATTGACTAACTTTTGGTCTTTTGGGACAGAAAGCAGAATAACTATATTCCTCCTAGCCCAAATACTAATACTCAGAGACATGCACTCAAAAAATAATTATAGATCTTGTTAGACAATGGATGCAGGGCACAGTGGATCATGCTGTAATCTACTTTATTTACAAGTATAAATATTTAATTGGGCAATTACCATCCACAGTTCTCTTTTTTTTAGATTGAATATTTGTGATAATTTTTGTTAGAATTATTGCTATTAAAAAGTAGCAGCTCTCTCAGTTCCTCCAAGGAACTCCTGAACATGACAATGTGTGTTTGATTCTAATCAGCTTCTGTGTAGGAAAATAAACTGACATACAAGCTGACTTACACCAACGAATGCATCATGCTTGTAGCCACAAACAATTTAGTCTGACAAACCATGTTCTGTCTGGATTCATGAATTTATTAGATAGTAGTTTTGATCCTCCCATTGTACCTCCATGTGTTGTAGTTTCTTCTCTGTAATTAACAGTCTGGCTGCTCTACCATAATAGTTGAGATTAGCTGACACCCCTATAACATGTTTAGAAAGGAGCCAGTTGGAAACAAACAAACAAACAAACAAACAAACAAAAAACACCAAAAAAACACCAGCTACACAATGAATGACAATAGTTAGACTATCTCTTCAATAAACATTATTTTTTTTCTGGAATTCAGTATCTTATTTTCCATAGCCTGACATAGAGCTCTATTAGTCTTCTGGTCTAATTTTAAAGATTAACTTTTGCTTGAGCTGGTAAAAGTTTCGGTAAAGGGTCTTTGTATCAATAAAAATGAGATTTTATATATATATATGTATATCTAGAGAACCCTGTGCTCAGATAGAAAGCCTCAGAGGGTGAATATGTCATTTCAGTCCATCTTGAAAAGCATTTGGAGGACTAAATGGTGTTGAGACCTTGTGCTGGGTCTATACACTGGACCAAATTGTTCCAGTTAACAGAATCCATTGAGGAAAAATTAAAATACTTGTATGATTGCAGGGTAAATTAGGTCTCTTCTCAGTGCATTGAATATGATATAACTTCTGTTTACATACCCTGAACTAACTACAATCCAGATATGTTTTTTGTCTAATAATATAGACACATATAGAACACACAGGTGAAAATATAGATAGCCCTTGACTCTGTCTAATATATTTATAACCAGAAATAGATTCTGTTGAAGTTAGTGGAAGACTTTCAATTCTCTACAATTATTGACCAGAGTTAGTCCTGTTTCGTAGTAAATCTTAAATCCCTTGGATACTTGATGTTTCTTAAAAACAGAAGGAGCTCTGGAAAACAAAACAAACAAAAAGCCACACACACAAAAAACAAAGAAACAAAAACCAAACAAAACCAACAAAACCACAAACAAACAGAAAACTCCACAACAACAAAAAAACCAACCCATAGTGTGATCTTGCAGCCATATAACTACAATGAATTACCTGCACCCTCCTCCTGCCAATCCATCAGCCTGTATCTGTAGTGGCTTAGGTTTTCTCTCTTAAATAAAAGAGTTGAATTCTCCTGTTCTCCTCTCTAATTGTGTTTGCAGATGACTGGCAATGTTGAATTTCCATTTATTCTTATTTTTTCACAGTGCCTTGAACCAGATGCTTTGTTAATAGTAGCTGGTGGAGATTTAGAAGACCATCTCAGCGAAGAAGTATTTGAGAGAATTTCTCTTATTCTTCTCTACTACATTCTTCATCATAGAGATGTGTGTTCTTCAGAACTCAGCTTGAATAATAAGGATTATAAATTTTACCTACAGAGTATGCTTAGTTTAAGACACGATGAAGACTGTTATTATTTTTCACGGAATGAAACTGAAGATATTTTGGTTGCAGTAAGGCAACATTTTAAAACTTCTGAAACCCAGGTAAAGAAAACATAACTAAAAATACCTTCATATTTATTACCAATAGAATGCTTTTAAGCTAGTTTAGACAGTGTCTCAGTATCATGGTCCTCCAGAAAACTGATAGATACATTGTGAGAGCACAGGCTGAACATCAGTCTTTTGTTGTATGTGCTGTTTAATACCAACCTTCTCCTTGACTTATTTTTGGCATCTGCTCCCTAACACTTCTACAGGATCCACCAAGACATGGTTGGGGAGGTAGCACATATAAGGGACCTTTCTCAGGAGGTAATTCAGATGCAGTTACCCTGCTTAGGGCAGATGGAAAAGGGTATAGCTGTGCAGATGCAAGATCTTGCACTTCAAAGACAGAACGTACTTTCTCGTATCTTGTGTCTTTTAATGTAGATATCCTAGCAGTGATTGTATTTAAATGGTAGAAAGCAGAATAGTTCCAAAATTGATCTGGCTATATAGCAGAAATGATGAAGCATTTTGCTGTGATGAGATCCTTGCCAGGCCCTGCACTTCCATGTCCATTCAAAGCAGGGTGGAATAAGGAATCTGTCCAATGATATGATGGTTTCCTTCAGCTGGGACACATATATTTGTGAGTAATTATCTACCAGCATGAATATGTCTTATAGAAAAAGTGATACAGATAAGCTTAAATTTAAAGTGGGAAAAAAAAAAGAGAAGAAGAATATTGAGTATATTCGACTAAAAACATCCTTTTAAAATCAGGAAACACACAGCGAGTTTTCTCACCACTGTTTATTATTTCTTATTTCAAGTAGGGTATATAAAATAATAGAATAATATTCTAGAGTTCACAATCTAAAGAAAAACTGTTTTCCTTGCGATGGGCAACAAAATAAGTTTCTGCCAGATTAGATAACTCCTAAAGTACAGGTTGACCTACTGGGAGAAGCCCCTTAGATCTGTTCATTATATAAAGTTAAATCTGGTTTATTGCAAAGTTTGAATTTGCCTTTTTCTTTTTCATTTCATTAGATTTTAATTTACACCATACTGTGGTAGGTTTTCCTATGCAAACAGAAGACAGCCAGCAGTTCTGGCTGTGGAGCAGAATGCTGAGGGCCTCCAGTTCCTTTTTCTGTGTTTTGTGTTATCATTTCCCATCATAAATTATTCATTGACTAGTACTTTTGGTTCCGAGTCTTGGTGAACATTCTGATTTCCAAGAACTCCAATGGTATCTGGGCAACTGTAAAGAGTCATCGGTGGGTATTTGGCATGTCAAGATAGAATAACAATCCATAAAGTGCTTGACTGTGCGGTCTGTTTGTTTATGCTGGCAGTAGAATCAGTTGACAAGCCTGTTCAGTAACTGAGACTTCACCGCTCACTGGCATGAGGGAAAAGAAGGGGTTTTTTAATGAAAGGTACTCAAAACATTATGCAATATCTAATGCTTAGAATCACAACACTTGAGTTATGGAAAAGGGCCAAGGATGCAGCGTAGTAATAGAAGAAAAGCATTTTTAGTGGCTCTTTATATTTTTTGTTTCACAGAAAATATCTTCTTCACAGTCATAGCGGCTAATATATTATCTTAAATGAGAGGTGAAATTTTGGGTTATGGAAATGTAAATGTGTAAAGGATGGATGGGAAAAAAATGCCAGCCCCCTTTCTGTAGTGTTTAAGGCATATATATAGAAAGAGGAGTATTTCTAAAATAAGTAACTGCTGCACTGGCTCATCTACTTGACCTTTCAATTTAGTTAACAAGGGTGAGAGACAAACGTAAATAATTTTTGCCAAATTTTCCTTGTTTCTCTCAAACCCCAACTATTTGCAGTGAAAAGAAACAAGAAAGGCAGAAATGGAAGAAAACAGGGATAAGTTTCCAGGTAACTGAGAGGGCTGTACCCTGCTCCCTCACTTCAGACCCACACACAGGGCTGTGCACAACTGACTGCAGCTCCTGTTCGGTCACCCAGCAGGGAAGTCACCCGTTCTCTGCAGAATTATATCTGCCCAGATTGTCCCCAGACAACTGCCCCATAATAACTTATTGATCCCATTTAAAAGATGGGGAACTAAAAATATGAAGAGAATTCTTTGTGAAGTTTGAGATGAAGAGTTAAAATCTGTGTTGAGTCATTCCTCCCTTTTCCGCCACTTTCTGGAAGTAGATGTAGATGCAGTTGAGGAGGATGCAGGAATGGTAGAAACAGCATGAAAACAACACTA
This sequence comes from Caloenas nicobarica, assembly GCF_036013445.1. Lineage (NCBI taxonomy): Eukaryota > Metazoa > Chordata > Aves > Columbiformes > Columbidae > Caloenas > Caloenas nicobarica. The sequence goes on along the minus strand of NC_088246.1, from coordinate 22,004,569 downwards.
AGCAAAAATCACCTGAATAATGGACTGTACTTCTTCCTTGTCAGATGTTGAGTAAAATTTCAGGCTTTTTTATTCTATGTCTGTTGTCATGAAAATGTCCTCTGCTTTGCATTTGCTGTCCTGCTGTCAAATACAGCTTTAATCTTAGTATCTTTTTCTACTCTGGCTGTCTCTGGAAGTGTTTCTCCTCCTGTCACTCTGATTATTTAAATGGAGGTCATCAGGGCTGTCTTCATGCTGTTTTCTCCTGATGTTTCAGTGTGTTGATGTGAGTACTCTGGAGAAAAATGCTGATATAATGGACAGAGATGGTGCTGATGAAAACACACTTCCACGCCTGGCTGCTTTAATCATTACTCTGGCTCTCCAAGGAGTCTGTATGGGGAAAGCAAGTTTGCCTTCCCCAGAATTCTTTATAAAATATATTTTCAGTTCTCTAAACAGCACCACTGAGCTCCAAGTGACAGGTAAGCTATTTATTTGTCTCTGGTTGCCTTTTGCAACACACATTTGATGTAAACTGTCTTTAAATGCCTAGAGGACTTTTTGCATTTTATTTTAGATTTAAATGCCTTTTCATTTTAGAGCTGGTAAGTAGTCTCTTCTAAATTGAAAAACAAGGTTGGGGGAAAAAAAACCTCCTTATTTTGATATTCTCTGAGAGGTATAAAACAAATTGTTATTGTGATTAGTAAATGTATACCATCACATTAATTTATGACTCAATTGCTCAGCACAGTTTGGACTACCAAAGAGAGCTCTGAGAGTGGCAATCTAGCTGTGGGGGCAGAGTGCACCAGGGCCTAGTTTATATTGCCTCTTTTTGCAGACCTGGACACATTGCAAAACTCATTTAGGGGTTGATGGGAAATTCAGATTAGACATCTTAGTCACCCACATCTCAGTGCAGACATACTTCCAAAAGAGATGAAGTAGAGGCAGGCCACTCTGTTTTGACCAAATGCTCTGATATCTGCCTAATGTACCCAAAAACATCTTTATAACTTGTGCTTGCCTACCCACCTTCTGATTTTATTCCAGACTCACTGACTGGGTACTACGCAAAGTTCATTTTTTCTTTAGGAGCTCTGTTGCTAGACGTACCAAAAGTGCTACTTAGCCAGAAATAATTAGAAGTATAGGAAAGTTCTAAGTGGTCAAAAAATTGAGAAGGGAAAACACAAGTGCTGAACTCGCAGCAGCTGCTGTAAAGAGTCTGTGCATGCTTAGCAGTGTAAAAAATTAAACCATCAGGGGCCAACTGTGGATTTAGAAGGTTATTATAAGACATTTCCTTGTTTGTGGTAACTGCTAACAGCAACACTTTACAAGCTTTTCAAAGCAGTTTCAAAAAGTTACATTAAGTATAGGTTAAAGCAACTTAAAGAGTTGAATTAAGCATAGGTAAAAACATTTTTAGTAGTCTTAGGTTACAGAGAGGTGCACTGAATCACAGGGAAAAAAAAAAAAAAAAAAAAGAAATCCTCAGCCTTACATTTGGACTCCGAGATCATACTTGCACAAACCCGTTTTGCAGCAAAACCCTTCCTTTAAAATTCCCAAGCCAGATCTTCTGAAGTAATTGACTCACAAGAGTGGATGGAGCCGTCTGAGCGCAGTGCTACTAAATAGCTATATATGGTGAAATCCAGGCCCAGTGGAGACAATAGCAAGACTTTTTGGTTTGTGGAGTTAGGGTGTCATTCAGAGAAACAAAAAAATAAAACTGTTTATTACAGAGGAAGTATATTTTAAGCCTAAGCTAATTAAATCATCCCTTTAAATTTATTTTAATTCTTAATAGTGACTGGAGGAAAGTGCAAAGAACTGGAAGCATTAAAAAAAAAGAAAATTAGAATTGTCCACATTTAGAAAACAAAACTAGCTTCAGCTCTGTTCAGATCTGTTTGCTCAAGACAAAGAGAGCAGACAAACATCACAAACCTTTTTTGTAAGACTTGCCATGAGGAATATATCATTTGCTTTTTCTGAATATGATATTAAAAAAATAAAGGATTATCACATGGGAAAGTTCTTAATCATTGATCTAACTCCCTTTAAAATTAATTTGTGAACTGCCTTTGTTTCCAATGGACAAACTCAGGTTTACCAAAATGATCACTATGGCTTCAAATTGAAAATGCAGGGGTGGAGGAAGGTGATAAATAAGATAGGATAGAACATGCCCCCTCATATAGCCAAGCATTTCAACAGCAGGCACACCCATTGCACCCAGGTTATGTCATGGGATAGATCCCTGCAGTGTCTCAGGTTTGGATTAGGGGTTCTGGCTCCCTCCTTCCCACTACAGGGCTGTAAACAAGCGTGCTTCCAGATTAGTAATTTAACCAACCAAGAGGGAAAATCTGCTGCCCTCTGTTCCACTTTTGCAGTGCGAAGGGCAGGGCAGCATCCTGAAGGTTGCGTTCAGGACACCCCATAAAGGATCTGTCTTCCTGGTCTTTCTGGACTATGCAAATGCCATTGTGTCTTGGCATGTTGTTCCATTTACACAGGAAAATTTGAAGAATAATAAAGCTATTCAGCAGTAATTTGTAGATAGATTGGACAGAGATTGATGATTAAATGGACGATGAATTGCCTTCCAGCCACATCTGTTTTCCTCTGTGTTAGTTATAGGAAAAATATCTAAGTGTGGTACTGTAAAGGCTGAGTATGTTGGTGTCTTGAACTTCTAGAGCTGTTAAGCAGAAATTGCCTACAGTACCAAACTGAGGAGAGAAAATAGTATAAAAATAAGGAGTTGAATTATTGTTAAAAATGACAACATTTGAAAAATTACTTTTGGGTTTATCTTTTTAAATGTGTGTTTTCCCATTGTAACATCTCTTTTTTTTTTAATGAATTACCAGAACTAGAACAACTACTAAATGTGCTTACAGCCAAAAAGACCTGCACTGTAAATGGGGAGTTCCACAGTCACAAAAGGCGACGTTATGGTATAGCAATCAGAGATACTGGAAACGAAAATATTACAGTCAAAGGAAACCATACAAAAGGAGACTATCTGAAAGGTTATTTTGAAGATGGTGAAAGTAACACAGACTGGGACAAGGTTAATTTATTTTTATGTTATTATAATATTAGTCACAGATTTTCAGTGATGAAAGTACAAATCTGTTTGCAAACGCTGCATTATTTCTGGAGTATAATTAATAAATTTCAAAAAGTCATGTAGATACTGATAACAATAGATTTTTATATGTTTATATTTGTTTAAGTATTAATTGAGTGAAGAACTTTATGGATGTTGAACGTGTGATTAACGTAGCTGGGAAGAGCTAACAGACTGGTTAGTGTTACACGGAATCAGGTGTTTCTTCAAGACACGGAGGACTGTAGTACCATGGCTTCAATGTTTTCACATGTTTATTAGAGATTTCTTGTGCTCTGGTGTCGCAAAGCTTCTAGGGCTCTTTAAGTGACGTTTTTGAAAGCAGGCTGTTCTGTACTAACAAAAAATGTAAATTAAGGTTTCTACATAAGTTGTTTTTAAAAGGCTTTTGTAAACTGAAGGGTGGGCACTTCCAAAAGGTTTTAATAGCCATCTATGGAGTCCAGAAGCCTCTTTTAGAAAGTATTGAGTCTGTAAGAAAGAATTTCAGCTACTACCCAATATCCTCTTTGAGGACTTTGAAGGACAGCGGCTCATTGCAGGTGATTTTATCCTTATCCTAAATATTTGAAAATAAATAATTTTTGGTTGTAACAATGATTAAGATGGTAACTGGCTTCCGTCGTTTAGACTGGAAGACATTGCTTAGATAAAAAAGACTTCAAAGTATATACTTTGTATGTATTTTGATGTGTACATTTGAAATATATACTTCAAATAACATGTTTCTATTGTTCTCAGTTCTTTACAATTTAGTTAACTCACAGACCAATTTTTCTTCTCCATTTAGGAGAATAAGGGATGTGCACTTGACTTTTGCTGTGTGGTCATTTTATGATGTTGAACTGAGACAAATGGGATCTTGTTAAATACCATTCTGATAGATATTCATCTATGTAATTTTACTGCATTTGGAATACATACTTTATCAATATTTCTTTCCAGCTGGCCACAAAAGAATCATGCTGATGAGCATTGTGAGGCATTTAGTTAGGTCTCAAAACAATTTTAAATGAAGGTCATTTTAAATAGAGGTCATTTTAAATGTGTTTCAAATTAATTTAAAATTTATGAAGGACAGAAATCAGTAGTGATACTATCTGTACAAGAAGTAAAATTGTTCTCCAGCGATAGAAGAATTCATAAATCACAGTTTTTGATTTCTTTAACTTCTGAGACTAACTGTAACTCAAAAGATAAGTGTGCAGTGGAACTATCTAAGGCCTGGGAGTCAAATTGAGAGCCAAATATTCTGTATAGATGAAAAAAATCACAAAGAAACATCTGGAGAGAAGATAATTTATCATCTGTATTAATTCCTAGTTTCCCAGTTTTATTCCGTTCCTCTTCCTTCTAGCTGTGTCTTTTTTCTTTGACATATTCCATTAGAAGGCTTTGTGTTTCAGTGTTTTGTTACTAATTTTGTCTCCTGCTTTCTGCACAGATCTGTGATAGCCATTGTGCTCCATTAGTAACAGATGCTGCTACATATGAGGCATTGACTCATCTGTGGCCTATGTTTGCTAACTACATTAAGATCTGTAATTTGATTTTATGATAGGAATTATATTTTGAAACATTATCACAGAAAAAGGTCACTGCTTTCTTTTTAAGTCATCATTTTCTCTATTGATTTTAAAAATGCATATAAAAGAAGTAAGTAGCAGATGACCTAATAAGAGCAATAATATTAAGTTCCATTAAACTACTTCACAATATCCGTGTTCATTTATTGTTCCTCATTAAAGAAACATGGATCTGAGAAACCAAAATCATCCATCCATCCAGTTTTCCATATGAGAATATGCAAATTTGATTTATTTGTTTCTACAGTATCATCCTGCAGGAGTAAATACATAGTTGCTTTACTAATGGAGACATAGTACTCTGCATCCTTATGTTGAAAAGTTTAAAAGGCTGGGACCTGCAACTGGAAAATACGCAGGCCCTCATGCCTCAAGACTTACAACAACATTTTACTAAATAAACATTAAGACTTTTTTATATATGGGTGAACAGTTCATTTTCCAGATGAAATCTTGCTTTTTCTGTTTAAAATTCCTGATAATAAAACAACATTAAAATTTTGGTTTATAGATAATCCCAGATCTCATCTTTTCTATCCTACTTCTCAAAACAGGGCCAACATCAAAGTCAGATCAAGTTTCACAGGGCTGTGTCCAGTTGAATTCTGAATGTCTTCTGAGACAGAGATTCCACAGTCTTTCTGGGAAACCTGTACTAGTGCTTTATTGCCCTTATTTTTGTGGGTTTTGTTTGTTGGCTGGTTTATTTGTTTGTCATTATTATTATTATAGCAAATAGGAATTTTTGCCTGCTGCAACTAATACCTATTGCCTCTCATTCTTTTGCTGCATACCTCTGAGAAGACTGGCTCTGTTTTCCCTATAATCCCCATTAGATAGTTGAAGACTATCTGCCCCCAACCCTTCTCCAAACTGAACAAACCCAGATTCCTCAGCCTCTCCCTGCATATCATGTGCTGCAGCTCCCTGTCCATCTTGGTGGCCCTCCATCGGACTTCACCTAAGTTGCCAATGTCTTTCTTGTACTGCCGGTCATTAAACTGGATGTAGTCCAGATGTGGACTCATATGTCCTGAGTGCAGGGCAGTAATCTTTTTCCATTACCTGTTGGCTACATTCTTGCTCGTGCAGTCCGGTATGCAATTAGCTTTCATCTCCACAAGGGCCCACTGGTGACTCATGTTCTAGTTGTCTGTCAGGATCCCGAGGGCTTTTTCTGTAAAGCTACCTTCCAGTCAGTTTTTCCCAGCCTTTATTGACGCACAGGTTATTCTGTTTAAAGCACAATAAATTTGTCTCTCCTGATCTTCACAAAGGTCCTGTTGGCCCATTTCTTTGGCTTGTCAATATCCCTCTAAAGAGCAGCCATGCCCGTCAGCATATTGACTATTTGTCCCAGTTGAATTTCATCTGTGAATGCAATATGATGGACGCTGTTCCATCACTCTGGTTATTGGTGAAGGCATTAAATAAACCAGCCCCTGTACTGACCAGTGAGGAATACTGCTCATAACCAGCCATGAGCTAGACTTCCAACTCGATAGCTCTTTTTGGTGTTCCCTACTTCTAGAGTTAAAACCACTGTCTAGAACAGGCAAACTGAAGGTCTTTTCTAATATGGTAGCTCCTGAATTGTCTTCATGCTCTCCTTCTGCTTGGAGGCAGAACAGACTAGATCCAGGTGGCAAGATCACCTGTTATTCTGATGACTTGAGTGTGATATTCAAAATAAATGTATTGGTGCTCAATTCATTCCATTTCTTAGTGAGCTACAAGGTTTATTTTATTTTACTAATGGATGAACAAAGGCAGGAATGTGCCGGGTTTTAACTGGGTTATATAAAAGTTGTTCTAATTACAATTTTTTTTTTAAATAGTAATTTTATTTCAAAAGAAACATAAGCTTCAGTCATTAGAAAAAGAATATTTATGAATCCCTTGACTCTCAGGTGCAGACTAATTTAAATGAAAGGAATAATTTTTGGTTTTAATTGAATCACAACTAATCTGATGAGATTAAGAAATTTTTAAGTAAGATACCATACTTGATCTGGACTTGTTTTTAAAAGTTCTTCCAGAAATTGCAAATAAAACTGTTCTAATGTTAACTGCCCATGTTTTTAATAGAAGTTTCATTCTGGAGACAAAAAAATTAATTCTTCATGAAAATTTTTCAAAACAAAAATGTTCCCAAGGAAAGTTCTTTTTTTTTGACAGAGACATTTCTAACAAGAACAAAAATAACATAATTATGAAGTAATATTTAAACTGAATTTAGTCTATGTAACATCTAGTTTGCTGACCTTAAAGTGACATGCCATTGTTAAAAGAATCAAAAAAAACCAGCCAACTTAGCTCCATATCTCACTAAAGATGCAGCACAAGGACAAATTTCAGTACTGCCTTGATACAGGCAGTATCTTACATTAATACCAATATTGTTGCCATTAATGCAGTCTTACATGAATAGCTAAGAATGGGATTTGTGTTAGCATTAAAATATGTTTGTTAGCACATATAATAAAATATTTAGACATATTATTGTGTCAGATCCTTGTGATGGTAACAGGCTTTAATAGAAATTGTGCTACTTCATCCCAAATGTTCTGATCTTTCTGAGATTTATAGTACTCTCAAGTTTTAATTGGAAAAAATAAATGAATAGAAGTAATTGAACTAAAGTAATGTAACCAGAAAAAGGTGTAGGGAAAACAAGTTTTTTCTAGGTTGTATAACCCTGTGTTCCTCTAAAATTCCATAGTTAACCTCACTGTTAAATGCAGGTATACGCAACATATTCAATAACAGCATATACTTTTCTACTTAGGCTTGTTTCTCTGCCAATGAACTTGTGAAGATATTTTTTAAAAATAGTTCTTCCTCCATTTCGAAGGACCACTTCAGGCAAATCAGTCCGGCTATCATTCAACAACTATTAAGTTGTTCATGTCAGCTTCCTGACCCCAAGCAGACAAAGCTGCCACCAACAACTCTGGAAAGTAAGTTATGTTGTTATCAGTAAAGGATTGTGAAAATTCAGATAAAGGGGTGCAGGGGCTTAACTTCTGGATATATTTCATACATTAATAAACTCCAACCAAAATATGATGACATTTATGCACTCTGTAATTTCACAAGATATATGTCAGATAATAGTACTATATTGAGAAGTGAGAGGATTCAATTTTCTCAACTTTATATTGGACTGAATTCTATTTCAATGTGTAAATTTTATATTAGACAGAATTTTATGTCAATGTGTAGGTCTTTAAGCTTTATTTTCTTCATTTCTTAGAGGCTGTTTGGTGCAGGCAGCAGGTGAGCAATGACAGGTCCTTATCAGTGGGTTGCTGGGCAATAATGGCTTATTTAGTGAAATTTCCACCAGGTTTATACTGGAATTATTACATTGCTCTTACATATAGCCTCAAGGTTATGTCAGCTGGCATTTTATACCATGATATGACAAATGGTTGATATAGATAAGTTCTGTGTGAATGTTGCTGGTTTTTCGTGTTGTGATCTTTTACAGCAGAGAGGCTTTGGGCATACTAGTGCAGGAAGAAAAACAACCAGAACGCGAGTCATACAGGCAGCAGGACTTGTATGGTAGAGCTAGAACAAGATCATTTCCAGTAGCGGTCGTAGCCCTCACATGCCACTGCTTCTAGGGATTACTGCCCCATCTGTTCTGCTGATTCAGTTTCTCCTGTAACCAATCTCTACTCCATCCTATAGAAAAAGACATCTGATTCTAATCTGACCTAAGGGCTTAATGTGTTTCCTGGTTTTGTTTTTACTTTAAACCAGCAGTATCTGGGAAGTGTGACTAAAGTAGTTGTGCTGGTATATTATGGGGGGCATTAATTTCTGATGTGGGATAGAGAGGGCCAGGAATGAGCAAAAAGGAATAGGCATCTAAGCATAATCACCTGTACCTAGAGCAGTACTTTTAGGCTATGAATCAATGCCTTCAATACCTTTATCCTATTATCTACATGGACAGCTCTAGATGACTAGTTCTTTTAGGAGCTGGTAAGCTTTCCCCACATCCTGCTGGCTAACAATCCTTACGGAATAGCATCTTCCGTCTCTCAATTCTGTCTGTACTTTAAGCTACACAAGTTAAACAGCTTGTGGGAATGAGTTGAGCTATCATTCCATGGTGTACAGTTTAGTTGGACCATGCTTGTGAAATAAAAACACATGTTAGATAAGGACATGGAAGGACACTCATGGATATTCTAAGTATGGTTACAGGAGAAAGAAATATATAGAATAGGAAGAATCACTATAGATCCTCAGAAGGCAACAGTCGCTCTTTCTAATGTTATCTCTCATCTCATCTCTCTTGCTTTTATTGTTTCTATGCTACAACTTACCCAGGTAATATACAAGGTTCATGGTAAATTCACAGTTAAGTGAGATTCTCCCAAGTCTAAGGCCATCAGCCCAATCAATGACATTATAGTGATTTCATAAAGGTGAGAGATCTGTGTAGATCAGAAAAGATGAACTATTCAAACATGGAATGGAATTAGTAAGAGCCCTTTCTGCAGCCTTTTTCTTGTGCTTTTTGGCAAAAGAAGGTTTCCGTGATCACAGGAACACTTCTGCTGGCTTGAGACAGACAAAGGACTTCACGTGTGACCGATGTGTGACCTAGTGGCCCAAACCTAGGGTCACTAATTTTATTTTCAGTTCTATTTTACTGAGAGGCTGTGCCGTTTTGGCCAAATCGCCAAGGCCTGACCTTCAGTAAGTATCTGCTACAGTCTTGTATTTGGATGTGTTGAGCACTTGCAGTGCTATTGAACTGTCAAACTCTAGGTGACACATTTGAATGTTTTGGTATTAGTTCCTTTATCTGTTTCTCATCAGTGTTTTGCCCCCTTGGTAAGACTTCATACAGATTAATCAGGATTCATGTTGTGCAAAAGGCTGGAAATGTGAGTAGCGTGTAACTGAAGAATTATAAGAGTAACCTTCAAAAATCCCAGTACCTTTGGAAAAAATATATTGGTGATCCTGATGTAGTAACTAAAGGAGAGTATGACAGAATCACAGAATCACAGAATCACAGAATGTTAGGGATTGGAAGGGACCTCAAAAGATCATCTAGTCCAATCCCCCTGCCAGAGCAGGAACACCTAGGTGAGGTTACACAGGAAGGCGTCTAGGTGGGTTTTGAATATCTCCAGAGAAGGAGAATCCACAACCTCCCTGGGCAGCCTGTTCCAGTGTTTGGTTACCCTCACTGAGAAGAAGTTTCTTCTCAAATTTAAGTGGAACCTCTTGTGTTCCAGCTTGAACCCATTACCCCTTGTCTTACTGTTGGTTGTCACCGAGGAGAGCCTGGCTCCATCCTCATGACACCCACCCTTTATATATTTATAAACATTAATGAGGTCACCCCTCAGTCTCCTCTTCTCCAAGCTCAAGAGACCCAGCTCCCTCAGCCTTTCCTCATAAGGGAGATGCTCCACTCCCTTCACCATCTTTGTTGCCCTGCGCTGGACTCTCTCCAGCAGTTCCCTGTCCTTCTTGAACTGACGGACCCAGAACTGGACACAATATTCCAGACGAGGTCTCACCAGGGCAGAGTAGAGGGGAAGGAGAATCTCTCTTGACGTACTAACCACCCCCCTTCTAATACACCCCAGGATGCCATTGGCCTTCTTGGCCACAAGGGCACAGTGCTGGCTCATGGTCATCCTGCTGTCCACCAGGACCCCCAGGTCCCTTTCCCCTACACTGCTCTCTAATAGGTCATTCCCCAACCTATACTGGAACCTGGGGTTGTTCCTGCCCAGATGTAAGACTCTACATTTTCCTTTGTTATATTTCATTAATTTTTTCCCTGCCCAACTCTCCAGCCTGTCCAGGTCTCGCTGGATGGCAGCACAGCCCTCTGGCGTGTCAGCCACTCCTCTCAGCTTGGTGTCATCAGCAAACTTGCTGATAGTGCACTCAATTCCCTCATCCAAGTCGTTGATGAATATATTGAATAATACTGGTCCCAGTACTGACCCTTGAGGCACTCTTTATGTCTTCATAAAAGGCTATGAGGTTGGTCAAACACGACTTCCCCTTGGTGAAGCCATGCTGACTGCCCCTGATGACCCTCTTATCCTTGATATGCCTTAAGATGGCACCAAGGATAAGGTGTTCCATCACCTTCCCAGGGATGGAGGTGAGGCTGACCAGTCTATAGTTGCCCAGGTCCTCCTTCTTGCTCTTTTTGAAGACTGGAGTGACATTTGCTTTCCTCCAGTCCTCAGGCACCTCTCCCATTTCATGTCCACTGAAAATTTGTAAACATAATTTGGACCAAATAGTTCATGCTTAGAACCTTAATTAGATGCCTACATTCATCTGAGGTTTTAGGCCTTGGTTTGTTTACTGAGTATGATTTGGTTAATAATGTGGTGTGGACTGTAAAGACACACAGGTGTGGCATGGGAGGACATAGAACAGCAAGCATAAATCTGCTCAGAGAGGAAACAAATACCAACCAGCATTCGCTGTACAGCTCTGGGTGTCTCTAATCTGCACAGTCACAGTCTATTTAGCTCTTTAAGTTCTGACATTTAGATGCATTAGACTGTGTTACTCGTAAAGCCTGAAAAAACACGTTTTTTAGGCTTCCAATTCTGTCATCTATATCACAAATGACTAGAAAAATCTATGTGGCACAATGAATCACTTCTCTGTGTGCCTGTACAGAGATGTAGCAAAACACAGCCTCAAAACCAAATACAAATACGAAACCAAATACAAAAACAAATACATACAAATACAAATACTGAATGATTAAAGGTGCCCTTGTTTTGTTTCCTTTGTTTTTCCCTACAGAATATGGTTACAGCACTGTTGCTGTTTTACTTATTACTATTGGATCTATGTTTGGTACAACCCTCATTTTATTTAACTCCTGTCAAGAAATCTATACACTCATTTTACAGCTGTTTGTTGGTTTGGCTGTTGGTACCCTTTCTGGAGATGCATTGCTACACCTTATTCCTCAGGTAGGTAATACACACTTTTGTGTTTTTACAATGTTGACACAAATGCACACACGTGCACACACATCCCACAGAAAAGTTTCATTTAAATCTGGCTTATGTACATCTGTTTAAAAATAAAGCTTTCCATGAAATCTGTGAATCAACTACCCAGCATTCCAATTACATTTACACTTTGTAGTTCAGAGAGAGATTCCAAGTAGTAAGAAAGAGAAGTCAATGAATTATGAATTCAGGGAAAATAACATTCTTATTTTCACAAAAACTTTTCAGAAAACCAAGAAGTCCTGTGCAAGACAGGTTCCTTTTAAACTCTTTCATGAGGCAGGATCTGTAACGCATTTTAGGAGAAATTGTTCAAAGGTTGTACAAGGCATCCACAGTTCCCTCCACATGTTGTTCCTGAGAACCATGGGCTACCAGCCTAATTTCGCTGCCTAGAACTGTAAGCAAATGGGTGCTATGATTTTTACCTAAATTAATAAAATAAATTTTAAGAATAGGATAGTGTGGAAAGCAGAACCGAGCTTTCTGTTGTGAATTCATGTATTTTTGGCTGAGTCTCCTCTGATATGACACAACTGTTATGAGTAGACTTCAACTGGTCATTGAAACAGAGCTTCACACTGTCACTTGAGATTTTGGTCAAAACATTCTTCATACTCAATACATCATCTCTGGAAGCAGAACTGGGACAGTGGTTTAAGGAAGGCAATTCTCAGTGTATATCAGTCAAATACTTTTTTTTAAGAAACACCTTTCTAGTGTGAAAGTATTCTCCTTCAACAGTTTTAAGCGACATATCCAGTAGCCTTTAAAGTTCCCACTTTCAGAGCAAGGGAGGGCTTCCATGCTGTACCTCTGGGGAAAAATGGAAACACACACACTAGCAGAAAGCTTTATGGATTATTTTCAATATGAAGCTTACACCTGAAGATGAAGCAATTAACTTTTTAGACATTAAAGATCAATATACTCCAACCAAAATATACTGAATGTGTATATAATAAAGGGCAATTTCATAAAACTGTCTCTAAAAATAATGTTACTTTCAACATTAGAGAGATGAAGTGTAGCAGAGGCTCCTAATAATTCATTTCATCCGTATACTATTCAGCTGATTAGCTTCAAACAAAATTTACATTTAAAAGAGATGGCAAAAGAAAATTTTCAGACTAAATTGAATGCACATATTATGGATTATTCTAGCAAAAATTAAAACATTTTCTTTTTTTTTTAGACTCTTGGTTTACATAAACATGAAGCACAAGAGGTAGAACATTTCTATGAAGGGAAAGAATATATCTGGAAACTTCTGGGAATAATTGGAGGAATTCATGGATTTTTTCTGATAGAAAAGTTTTTCTTTCTTTTGGTAACACCACGTGAACAGGTAAAGCTTTGTATAATTTATCCTTAAAAAATCTCATTTATTTTGAGATTTTACAGTGCACAAAATGTTAAAATGATTGTGGAAAATAATTACCATTTATATGAGTCAAATGAAGCATTAAAAATTGCTTTCCAAAGTTCTCCTACAAGATTGACCTTCAATTTCTGATTTGCTTTGTTCTATGGATTTTGTACGCTTCATGAATTTGTCCCATATATTTATAACTCAGAAGGAAACATTTAATTGAATGTGTTCGATAAGGATACTTTGATGACTAGCACTGGAGCAGGTGAAGAGTATGTATCCATAAGAATTAGCAATGACAGTTGTTTACTCTAGGCTCTGTTTGAAGAGGAGGAAGACACAGATGTAAGCACACAATATTTTACAGATGATATCTTGAAATTTCCAAATTGTTTTTTACCCCTATCCCTATAGATCTGAAAATCGAATATATATGTTGCTGTCAGTAGAAGCCCATCTTATATTAATAATATCTGCTTGTTCACAGCCATGGTTATGGTAATTGTATCACTCTATTTCAGTGTGGCTGGCACATGAAAATATGATTATGCACAAGGAGATAATGTAACACGAAGTGTGATGGCTCATTAAGCTTCTCAGCATGGAAGGCTGTCTTAAAGTCACTTAAGAAGGCTGAGCCTTTGTTTTTTCTGTTTTATAGACTGTTTAATGACTGGTCTGATTTAGATATGTAGCAATGACTCCCTATTCCCACTATCTTTGAGTCAGTTGTAAGAATATTATGTGAGATTAGTAGAAAGAGAATATTTTGATGATGGTGATTTTTTATTGTTCAATAAAAAGCATTCCTTTTTGTTATTTATTTGGAGAGAAGGGCTATGTGATCATCGCATAAATTTTTAAACTTGTTCTACTGAGAGCTAGATGAATTCTAAAATTTACATTTTACATCCGTCTCAGCTTCAAATTTTAATCTTCTGTTTTAAAACAAAAGAGTCTTTATCAAACCACTATAGTTGTCATTGATTTATCTGATTCACTTTTCACGCATGTGTGGTTTTTGATGGTTTGTTTTGGGGGGGTTTTTTAAAATGAAATAAGCATTGGGAAATGTTTGTACCAACCAAAAATCTTTTTCAATAGGTTTTGTTTTGAAAAAAGTAATTCTTATAAATGCTACACTTTCACAAAAGGATGAGAAAGACTGCACCTGTGTTCATTTGGTTTCAGAACTAATTGCAAAGCATCTTCATTCAGCAGGGCCTTTCTTTAGTTAATGGGCACTGGGGACCTTCCCATGATACTCCAGTGGAATCTGAATTAAATGAACATTCAGGCAGAGGCAAATCTACTTCAACCATACAGTTGGTAGGTTACCAGTATGACATACTTCCCTAATTTTATATTCTTCTTCCTCTGTACCACAAAAAATGAACCAAATTAATGTAATAAATCAGTATTATTTTTCAGTCTTCATTGATTCATCCTTTATTACACGACATGATTATCAGGAATCTCTAGATTTAGACGTTTATAATGAGCTTTTACAGAGATTTTGAACACAGATTTTTACAATAACTTTTCTGTGTATATCAGATTGAGATAACAATACACTTCCTGTACTACTTTTGTTGATAAAATTCTTGAAGATTTTCCTCCTCCCTTCTTTTTAAAAACATATCATGTGTAAGGGCAGACTCTCCCATGGGAAAAAGTTCAGGATTTTCTACAGTGAAAGTTAAGTGCATAATTAGTGAACAGATGAAATCCTGGACTGTTCTTGGGCATTTTCCACAGATTTGGACAGTAACATAAACAAGCTGGATATCTGGGAATAGTACTTACCTATAAGAAGTTACATAAATTTCTGTTGGTCTGTGGAGAGTATCCAGTCAGATACATCTTTGCAAACGAAATTGTCTCATACCTTTTAACCTGTTTTCTCTTTTTCCAACAAATCCCTTCAGCTTGTATGTAGTATCTAGATACGTAGGTTCCTGGTTATTTACATCAGGATCTCCAGAGGTCTTCTGTAATGTGAACTCTATTTTACTAAAGCACTTGTGATGGGCAAGAGCCTCATGAGCCACTGCTAATATCTCGAGCACAGTTGGGCAACTCTCAAGTGAAGGCAGAGCAAATAGATGAGTGAAGAATGTTTACTAATTTATGAACCACGTCATAGCTTCCTGTTCATGATAATGAATGACCTCGTCACTCCTCTCAGATGCAAGATCCCCCTGAAGTTATGTATAGTTCACATGAACTAGACTGGCTTAGCTAGCTTGTACAAGAGCAGCCAATTTTTCAGAATCATGTGAGTAATAGTAAGGCAAACACTGGTTGACTAAGAAAAGCTTATAAATCCTTCAGGTCAGTGATTAGTCTTGCAGTTTTGACTCAGAGTTCAAAGAAGTGGCATGTGAATAAATATATAACAGAAGTGGAACAATTACTGGAATTCATATGACTCGCTGTAATCATGGAAATTAAGGACTTATTTTCCATTTAAAATGTAGAATTTAAAAACCAAATCCTCTCCCTTCCTTCCTCATGTCTCTACAGCAACATATCCCACATCACAACCAAGCTAATACTGGCCAAGGAACATATCCTGTTTTGCAGCCAGAACACATCTCTGCTATAATTTTTGGAGTGATGGCTGCTATCCCTGACAAAGAGCTCTTTCGTGTTGCTGTTGACTCTTCACTGGCTGCCATAATAGCTTTAATATGATTTTTTGGCAAAAAAAAAAAAAAAAGAAAATATAGTGATTATAAATTCAGTTTTTCTAGTTTCAAACAAACAAGTTTTTTGGCTTATCTCACCCTTGCACAAATTCCCAGTAATTTCTCTATTCAGAAAACGAAGCCCCAGGGAAGTAGGAGGAGGGAGAGATGCCTCATGTTCTCCATTCTCTCCCCACAGTTGTAGTTTCTGTTAATTAAACATTAGGACTGATGCATCAAATTAACTCTCTAAGATAAGGACAAAGATTCTCTTTCTTTACTTAAAATAAAGGTAAATTTCACTCATCGCAGTAGAATGTACTCATGTGCTGCTGTGGCCAGTGTTTCCTGATGCCAAGACAAAGCCTTAACTAAAGGCCAAGAGGCAAGGCCCTGAAGAAAGAAGCCCTATATTTTGAAAAGGTGTGAAACCTACCTATGACCGTCTTTTTTAGTCTTGTGCTTTCACAGAGTAACTGTGAAGAATATGAACTCCAAAGAGATGCTGGCGCCTACACATTTTTCCTTGGAAATTCTATAGGTACCCAATCCAGCAGAAAGCCACAATCATCCGTTCATGACAAGATCAAAAGATACAATTTGAATTATAATTACCTTTTTAGTCCTGCATTTTGCTCAGATTTTTGTGTATTCAAGCAGAAACATTATTTTGTTGGGTTAGAACAGTGGTTTGGAACGTCTTTCGTCCTACCTGAATTAGACTATAACCTTTCCTGGGCAAGGAAGATTTCTTTTTTATGTGTTTCTGCAGTACCAATCACACTGCCAGGGTTTAATAAATGATTCTAATGATATATGTGCAAATAACAGCATCTATTTTTAATACAAGAAGCTTGAACTTATTTGAAATTTTCCTGTATTTATAGCAGCAGTTGGAAGAGCCCCTTAACACTGATCCATTATCTTTGCTTTTAACTAGAGAAGCCCAGAAGATTGTGAGTCTGCTGAAGTTCCTCCAGAGAGTAAGGCGATCAGCAAAAAAAGTTAGTATCAATAAAAAGACTAGACAAGCAACAGTAAAAGACTTCAGACCTAAGATGGAATTGAAAGTGTGAAGCTGGTTTAGCACTGTGTTTGTTGTGTGCTACATCACCACAGCTAATTGTGCTTGGCTACATAATTTAGTGACTGCTTGAAGACCTTTTCAGCTGCCAACCCTGTAATTGTGAAGTTCCCTTATCTTAAACTGTCCATGCTTTAGTGTTTGTTTACTCGTTATTGCAAACCATATTTTAATGCCTTTGCTTAAAGAGAAATACTCAAAATTTCACACAAAACAGATTTTTTATAATTGTAAACATTGCTTGAGCTTTTATTTCAGAAGATAGTGAAATGATTGTTTTGCTGGCTTACTACATTAATATAATTCTGCTTCCATCTTCTCTTATATGGTAAAGCAATAGCCTCTTTAAATCAGTAATAATTTATTACATGTATGGAATTATGGGCTCATGATGGCTTTCAGTTTTATGATAATCTCTTTTCTCCAGAGTGTTTCAAAATTATCTGATCTTCTCTGGTTTGTTTCTGCTTAGTCCAAAAAATGGGAAAATAGAGCATAAACAAAGCTCTGCCTTTGACTGTACTTGCGTGACCTCGGCAAATTTAGTAGAGTTGCAATCATTCAATTGAGGAAATAACATTTTAATTGAAATTGGTTTATTTACTATAATTGACTCTCCTTAATTTTGTGATCTCAGATCTCAGGTCATCAGTTTGTTTTATTTAACAATGTTATTTAACAATCTTCTTCTATTTTTTAAAATATTGTTCTTTGTTGTTGTGGGCTTCATTTTCATTTCTGAGGCATTTGAAATCTGGATTTCTGTGTCTTCAGTTTCACCTATCCAGCAGTACACAATCTGCTGCCAGTTTCAGTGTGACTATCTAGTCCGTTTCTAGATGTTTCCATTCTGTTCAATCATCACTACCCACTAAGAACAAATAAAGTTCTAAGGATCTCAATATTATTTGTTTCAAATAACTAAGTCGGGTGTATAACTAAATTTGGGATAGTTTCTCAGTAACGTTCCTTTTTTGGTTCAATTTTTTCTCATACATCAGTTCTACCTCTATATTAGAAATCAGTAAGTGAAACCATAGTAGGGAAGGGGGTTGTTTTGTTTCAGGGTTTTTTGTTTGGTTGATTGGTTTTTGAGAATACATATTTACAAAAGCTTGTATTGTTACGGTTCTTATGAATAGCTAAATGCATAAACATACCTGCGTACCTTAATACTGAGCTAAACTTTTAAGTGTTGTTTTATTTTTTTTCCCCAAATGAAATGGAATCTGCCTCTGTAAGACAGAAGCCTCACATTTCCAGAAATGCCGAACTTCACTGTAAATGCATGTCAAGGAGGATGGTGAGAGGAGTCAGTCACCTCACACAGCCAGTGAATAACTCAGAAAGCAAGAAGCTGAGGGAAGAAAAAGATGTCTCACTGGCCCTCTTCTCATTTGTCCACAGTTGTTCTATCAATATCTGAAAAGATCAAACAGTAGCATTTTATATTTGGTATACTCAGTGAGACTTTACATTAACTAGAAATATTTTTGCTGTATGAGTAATGGAAACATTGGAAAAAAGATCTATTTATGGATAAATGTGTGCTTTAAACTCTTATTCAAAGCTTAAAAAGCATAATCTATGATGGGAGTCCTGCACCCATTAGCTTCATGAAAATGAGAGAAGACAATTTGCTATGAGTTCAGATCCCTTATTTAAGCAGAGAAAATTATCAAAAATAAATGTAGGATTGTTTAAGAGGAAGAGGCTTTGCGGAAATATGGTAATAAGCTAGTAGCGAGTAGTTCCTGTTGCAGCAATATAATGAAGTGAGATAATAGCTAGTAACAAAGTTGCTTTAAAATAGGCTAAAGGTAAATTGAAATAAATATTCAGATTTGTTCATATATGCATCTTCTTAACTTTCAGTCAAGTAAGTTCACAGAACTTATATTTGCAATTGCTCCATAATGTTAACCTGATTCCTATGTTATATTACTGACAATACACTGGAGTGAGCTCTAGTAACCATGGTACATCTTTAACAATCAGATACTTGAATAAGCCAGTGCTCATTAAAAATCACAATCTTAATGTAATGCAGCAATTTATTATTTCTGCGTAACTCAAGCTCTGCACTATTGATCATAAAGTGCCCATAATGTTTAGAAAGAACTGTACAAACTGGGGACATCCACGTCTGGCTCTGTAAACTGGCAGGAAAATTTAACAAGCCTGCCAATTTCTGAACCCGCAGAGCTCTCAGGCAACTAGGGAGGATTTTCTGAATACAGCTGTTAGGCTTTTATGTGCTGTGTGTTTTTTTATAATAGTCTGAAGACTTCAGTTCTAGCCAGTTTCTGTAAGAAAAACATCTCCCCCATCTCTATAAAATGGTCAGCTCTCGAAAAACATTACTGATATGAAACCTTGTAATAACTGTATTCAAACAGTTTTATGCAGCTCCACGTTAGCTCCTTAGACGGTTATACTATGTCTGTGTGGGGCCATCAAAAGTCAGGAAAATACATAATGTTAAGGGTCCAAATCATGACCCTGCTTCTTCAGGCATAAAAGCAACCCTTTGCAAAGTGTTCTGTCTATGCTGTGTAGAGGAAAGCTGGATGAGTTTCCTGAAAGGTGTCGTGAGGTCCTGCTTGAAAGACTGTGGATAAAATGGGTGAAACAAAGTATAGGATAGGGGAGCCAATTTTATGTTGCTAAACCTACATGTTGAGCCCAAATATGGAGTCTCACTGCTACTTGTAGTAGAGAGATAAAATACCTCCCCATTAATCCGTTCAGCACCCTACATGGCTGGCTGGGTTACGAGCTGCGGGGAGAGACTGTTCCTAATTCTCCAGCTTGATTTCAGTACTCACTAGTCTCACTAGTAGCACCTTTCCACTCATGTCAGATGCCTGGTCATGAACATCCAATATACTGTTCCACACTAAAGCAAGGTCACAGAACAGTGTGGGAAAGAAAAGCAGCCATCTGCATCCATGAGTGATGCTGCAGACAGAAGTACAATGAGCATAATGGGCATTAATTGATTGGAACAGAAGTTGGAAATAAGCATGCTGTAACGCTGGACTAATAGTGATACTTGGAGGCCTGTTGCCTTTCATCTCTGTCTTTCACTGTAATACAGTCTCATAAAAAATAGACCCTGAAAATATTACCTAGTAGCAGAATGCTTTACAGTGTTAAAATGATAGCTGCATGAAACCAAATATTCATGTTCACTATAGCTGTGCAATTCTGTGAGCAACAGTAGAAAAACTCCCATCTTTAAAGGAAGAAAATAACATCTAGGAAAATGTGTGTGAATTTCAGCAATTAGAGAAACCCTTAGGATATATGACTGGACTCAAACCTGATTCTAATTTTTTGTCTAATAGTTTACCTAGTAAAAACAAGGAAGACACTTCCTGGTATTTCCATCTCTGACTTCTTCTACAACCTACTTTTTTGTTTCAAATGTATTGAAGGAAGTGTAATAAAAAGGATATAATAGATAAACACTATTGTCCTCTGATTATTATGACTTTCAATAATGTTATATGTGAAGTCACAGAAACAGCAAACCATTTGTACCATAGGAAAAGTTACAAGATCTCTTTGTGTTAAAACTTTGGGGCTTTTTCGTTGTTTGTTTGTTTGTTTTTTCCTAGGTAAGAAAATTAGCTTGTTAGCAATAATGGTTCTGGTGGGTGACAGTCTTCACAATTTTGCTGATGGCTTGGTAATAGGAGCAGCATTCTCATCCTCCACAGAAACAGGTGTGACCACGACTATTGCTATTTTATGCCATGAAATTCCTCATGAAATGGGTAAGAAATATATATGTGTATTTTTCCTTATTGACTTTGTATTTCCAGCTTTTTCGAATAATTCTTTCCTGTATGATGTTAGTGGGAAATCTTGCTTATAGCGTTATGAAATATAACATCAATGCATGAGACGGATATGTAAAGATGTTATGCTCTTCTCTTTCCCTTCACAAAAAGGAGAGGAAGCTTCTGCCCTCATTATTGGATACCATCCCATCTCACCTTCTCCAAATGTAAATGCCATCAGGACAGAGTGGCCCTTTATTCTCATGTGTACAGAAACAAAAAATAGTAAGCTTTGAGCAAGAGCCACCTGTGCCTGACACAATGGGCTATCCAAAAGCTTTAATATGCAGCAGAGCCATTTAACAATGTATTCCTCATGCTACCCTCATTCCTGCTGCTAATCAAGAATAATGAGATAACAAAAGAAGATATATGACTCATTTTACTAGCAGAGAGGACAGGAAGACAATTCTATTGAACGTAGTCCTCAATTATCTCCTTGTGGTAAATCTTTCAGTGTGGAAGAAGTTGCTCTATACATTGTGTTGATGAACTTATATAGGCTGACAAATGAGATGAGAACTGCGGATTCTCATTTCTGTTCTTAAAGGACTGGAGATTTCATGTACTGTCTACGTAGTAAACTTCCCCAAACAAAAAGGTGGGATGGAGAATTGCTGTAAAACTGGTAACTCCTGTTTGCATAGCAAAGAAATTACCAAAGTACTGAACAGCTAACTCCAAAGCAGACCTTCTTAATTCTGGGGCAGTAGTGCCTCAGTGTCAAAGTGGCATTTCTACACTCACGGAGAAGAATTTTCAAAGTCTTTTAGTGTGGACATGTTATGACATTGTTTATTTTAGAAGGAAAATCTGTCATGGGATTCTGATGTGCAATTTACCAGAGTTAATTAGGTATGAAATCAGTGGGATTAAACTCAAACTGGAATCAGACTGGCATAGGTTTTTCTGACTTGCAGCACCTGTAAAACAGTCGAAGACCGTGCTGCAAATATACTCACATGATTTAAATTGGCAAGTTCCCAACCAAGAAAGATTTAGAAACTCTGGGAAAGCATCTGAATTCACTTTTGCATGTATCCAAGCTGGAAATGTCACAGAACATCAAGAACTAACAGAAAGCCACTCCTGTATACTGCATGCTATCTTTAGGAACAGCTAAACAAATACAAGTCAATATGGTTGCTTTATGTTTTGGGGGGTTTTTTTGTTTGTTTGGTTTGTTTGGTTTGGTTTTGGTTTAGTTTTTTGGGGTGTTGTTTTGATTTTGGTTGTTTGGTTGGTTTTTGATGGGTTTTGTGGGTTTTTGGTTTTTTGTCTTGTTTTGGTTTTTGGTTGGTTGGTTGGTAGGTTTTGGTTTTGGTTTGTTTTTTGGTTTTTTTCCCCCCACAGGATAAGTTTATAACTAATTCTACAGAAATCTAAGGGCGGTCCTCCATCATTCACTATCTTTGTGCATATCTTAGTTATTTTCCCTCATGTTTTATTACCAAGAGACTTACAAATACATTTATCAGCTAAATAATAAAATTTCTGTCTTTTTCTCTATGCAGGGGATTTTGCTGTGCTGCTAAGTACGGGGCTCCCCACAAAGATTGCAATTTTGATGAATTTTATAAGTGCACTAACAGCCTTCTTAGGACTTTATATTGGCCTTTCTGTATCAACTGACCTGTGCATTCAGAACTGGATTTTTACTGTTACAGCTGGAATGTTCTTGTATTTATCTTTAGCGGAAATGGTGAGGACTTCTGTTTATTTTTATATTTTCTTTTAACATAGCCATATCACAGATGAGTGTCAGGCAAAAGTACATAGATGAACCTGGAAAGAAAAAGAATTCGTAGCCTTCTTGGGAAGAGCGTGTTGTCTGCCCTGTGTGGGTACAGTGCTTAGAACAATAGTCTGCTGTTGTTTTGTGCCACCGCCATACTAGGTGTGCTAAGTAATAAAAAGGTGAAATAAAGAGGTTAATACATGAGAAAGGCATAAAGAACTTTTAAAGGGGGAAAGGTAAACAATATATATTTTTAGGTCAGATAGGGTTACTTAATAGAACACAAAGAAACATTCAAATCTGTGGGGTTTTTCAAAATTTTGAAGAAGTTTGTTACTTCTTTCTTTTTACTGCCCTTTTCTTTATATGTTTTTCATCCATTGTTTCAACATGAATTTGCATTTCTGAACTAAAATGCAAGATACTTATCCTGTGCTCTTCCTGGCCAGCCTTTCTCTCTCAGAGAGGTTTGAATGAGCTCTTAAGCAGTTCAAAACCCATCAGATTGCCTCAACCTTTTTCATATTTGCCCTATGTTTTTCATACTCCCAGTTCAATAGCAATGATCTGACTATAGAAAAATAAAGTGTGAAGATATACATTAGGAGGAAGGTCTAAGGACTGTGGAAGAATGTGGTGGAATCATAACTCATGCGGATGCCTCATGCCACATTATTTATTGAAGACATGGCTAACTTTTACACTTGTAAGAACACACAACTATTTTACCTTGCCAGCCTTGTCACATGGCTCTTTAACCAACATGTGTCAATGTAAACTCGCTTGCAAGCTTCTGAATAAAGATGGAATACTGTGAGTAATTAGACCAAGGGGGTCAGGGGGAAAGGAGGTCTAGCTCTTCATAAATTATTACTGTGGTTTTCCCAAGCCTGGCTATCTCTCTGTGGTGTTCACTACCAACCTCTACTTCATGCCTGGGATATCATGTAATAGGTTCAAGCATAATACTTGAAACCTGACAGGTATTATAACTTTTTTAATAATCTATTTACAATAATTGATTTTAGACCTTGAGTGTATTTTAGTCTACCTTTGCTACTTTAACAAAAGTAAAGTGAACATAAAGTGCTCCTAAGAGCTTATGAAGAAACTGCGTAAGGATTGTGGCTGTGTCCTGACTGATGTGGTAAATGAGAGGCAAGAACACTGTGTACCAAGTTGCATCTTGTTCTGACACAGAGAATTCTGGAAGTGAGGCTGTCTACCTCCTCAATAGGCATGTTTTTGTTAATGGGTCTAAGAATGGTTTAGGCATATTTCTCCTTCAGTGTAGGATCAGCATCCATCAGGGTCCCAGGGTCCATCCACAAGGTCCCAGAACAACACGACGTTTTTCCCTGAGTCTTTAAAGCAATGCGTCAGCTGTAAATCCCAAGAGATGACACAGTTTCAGGCAGAGACAGGAACATGTTTTCCCTTGTTCTCAGCTTGTCACCACAATCTCGTTCTTGATGTGAAGAGGAGAAAGAAGGGAGAGTTAGGAGAGGATCTTATTTCTCTCACCTCCCTTTTATTGATAGAGATTCCATTCAGCCTTTCTCTGCATTTTGTCAAAAAAGTTGGCATTGGGTTGCTCACCTATGTTTGTCAGAAGTGCAAGTGTTGAATATCACAGAGGTTATTTTATTTTAAAAATATTCCTGTAGCACTACAGGATCTATAGATCTGAAGTTTCGTATGTTTGTGTAGTACCTCTCAAAGGAAATCAGCCACGCTTTATATATTTTTCAGCTTTCTGCACAAAAATAACTTCTATTCTCTGCTGCATTCTCATCTACAAACAGTAATCACCAGTGCTCCTGGCAACAGTGTACACATACTTAATGGTGTACAAAGCTTAACTATAATTTTCAGTATTTGTTTTATGGGCTTTCGCATATTCATGGCTTTGTCAGAGCAGCAGTTAAATAAGAAAGTGGCAGTTAAATAAAACTGAACAGCTTCACTGGTTTCTGCATTAATATTCAAATATATAATCAGGGATGTCATAATAGGTAAAGCTATAAAAATGATCTGTGCACTTGATATCCTGCACATAGGTTAGGCGGAGGGAGCAGAGATCTGCATTGGACATAGGAAGGGTACTACCTGCTGAGAATTCCTTTTTAAAACTTTCTTAGCAACCAACTGTGCATGTGCGTAACACAAAAATTGGCACTGGTACCAGTAAGAGAAAATACTAGCTTTTGCAGTGGGAGGGGAAAAACATTTCCTATTGTACATGTTTAGAGAACTTGTTTACCCACGTGCTGGGGAAGAGGACAAAAGAGACTGATCATATGGATAAACTAGAAAGAACTATGGTCTCACCTGGAAACCTGAATTCAGGCCTAGGTCTTACATAGAAGGTTTTACTTATATACAAAACCAAACCCACATCCTCTGAACTCTTACAAGCTGTCAGTTCAGATTCTGGTTTACATCCGAACTTTGAGATGTTTATACTTGCTTTAGATTAAAAGTTTCTGATGATCTTGAAATACAAATTGAATACAACTACATGAGTTTCTAAGATGTGAATTAGTACCATAATTTAAACCTCTCCCTAGCTGTTATGAAGATCCAGGACGTTTGGGATTGCCTGTTGTTTTTATGCAAAACTTTACCATGGAGGCAGGTTTTTCTCTATAGTTTTTTTTGGAGCTATGCCAACCTCCAGAGAAAGAGGAGTGCAGAAGAAGCAGATCCCTTCTGACAGAGGGCAGGACAAGGCACAGCAAATCTCTATGAGCATCCCCAGCTCACCACCTCGCTCAGCACCATTCCCCCGACTCCCAGTGGCTGAGGCTCTTGGAGCAGAGGGAATATAATTAACTAGCTTCATTCAAGTGTGGGCTGTGAGTGGAGCAGGAGAGGACGATGGAAAGTACCAGGAGCACTCGCTCTCATTTTGAAGTTCACAACAAAGAGACAAAAAAAGCCTAAGCAAAACCAACAGTCAGTACCAGGCCATTGCTCTATATTTATTTCTGAAGTTGATATGAAAGTATCAGCAGCCATTAGTGTCTCCCCTGGTTTTTATAATACATACAGCATAAGTACTAAGAGAGTCTGAGCCTGAGGTGTTATTTTCACAGGTTTTATTGCGACATACATTTTCTTTAAGCCTTTGATAAAAGAGGACCATGTACAACAGAAGATCAATGTAGAGAGCTTTTAATATTATAAACAGCTGCTGCTCCTTTACTTGATTTAAAACTCACAGAGAAAAATATTAAAGGTCATTTTTCAAGTGTATTTAAAAAATCGTGTTTTCTACTTGTATGTTTACTAAAGCCCAAGTAAATAGGAGTGTTGCCAGTTATTTCAGCAAGAGCAGGATTGACCCTATATATAGTACTGAAACAAAAAATTCAAACTAGTTTATTCCCACAAAAGGAAATCACTAATTTTACTAAACAAGCATTTCCTTACAGACAGCTGTATAAAATTACTAAAAACTATTGAGAAGTTAACAAATTTTGGAATCTAATTTATAATTCTTGTCAGTGCTAGTAAAAGAATGAAAACGGGTAGAATTTCATTCATTTGAATATTTCACTGTCAAGATCTGTGTTTTTACAATGTACAAAACATGCTACAGATTAATAGCTATATTCAGAAACCCGTCATTTTGAAAGTCTTTTTTTAATGAAGTTTGTCTCATTTTCCCATAAGACTTTTTTTCCCAGAGATGAATATATCTGGCTCTCATTCTGGTGTCTTATTCTTTTTTTAGCTTCCTGAAATGACTCATATTCAGACACAGCGACCCTGGTTGATGTTTCTCCTACAGAACCTTGGATTACTATTAGGCTGGCTTTGCCTCTTACTTTTGGCTATATATGAACAGAAAATTAAAATATAAGCTTTCTGTTGGAAATCTCGAAGTACCACTTATGACAGTGGACAGGATTATTCACAATTTTGTCGTGTCTGCTATAGTGATATATAAATTAAGTTGCTGAAATTTTTGTATCTGAATAGTAGATAACTATTTCACTTTATTAACTTATTCTTCAGATTTTGTAATATTTTTTTTGTAAACATGAATGTTTAGAATTATGTTTTATTTGTTACTGAGTTTACCAGATCCCATGCTCAAACTCACAGGAGCTTTAGAGTAGTTTTTATTGAGACTGTTCTAGTTAAATGCTCTAAGTCAGGGGTGTCAAGCTCATTTATATAGTTCTAAAATTACATTTGTCCCTTTGAAGGGAACTGCAAGGCTGATGTGGTCCCTGGCGAAAATGAGTTTGACACCCCTGCTCTAAGTGATCTCTGCCAGTGTGATTGAAGAAAAGAATAAAACACTTTCATACGCCATAATTAAAGTGGACTAACTGTAGTTGAATAATTTGAAGCAGAAGTGTTTGCTGCCTCTTAGTACAAAGAATAAACGTATTTTTATAACTGAAAAGTATAGTAAAACTGAACTGTTAAATGACATACAACAATCTCATTATAATATCTGCATTATCTACTTTGCCAGCATAAAGATCCTAAATAGTCATATGTCATTGGTCCACTGTGGTAGGTAAAAAATGACGAGTGTAAATGTTGAAGTTTATGATCTTGAAATCTGAGAATGCACTTTTCTGGCCGTAATATCATTTCTCAAATGTGTGATGGAATCTGTGCAGTCAAGCATTGGACTATAGTAACCCACTTCTGCTTTACCCCACTTCTGACGGTTGCTCATAGCAAATGCTTATGAACGATTATAAAAAATGTGTTTAAATATTTTTCCCTGACATCCCTTCCAGGCTCCTCAAATCAAGGGATTCCTTGAGCCAGATGTTGCTTCTGAGCCATCATGTTTAATGAACAGCAATAGTGCCTTCCTGTCGGCAATTAGCTTATTCATACAAATGTGATGTGCATTGTGGAAAGAGCTTTTTCAATTGTCTAAAGTGCATGTAATCACGCTTTCCTAGGGCCCCATTACTATCTTGAGTGATGTTTGTGTAATTAGTCCTCTTGATTTCGAGGGAATTCTGCATAAGTTAAAGATGACTCATTTAATTTAGTATTGCTGAATCAAGCCTGAAACAAATGTATAAATTCTGCCCTGATTCTGAGATGCTGAGCAATTTGCAGGAGGTACTGAGCAACACTCAGTTGTGTGATTTCTATTACTTACATGCTATCAATTTTTGGTGTAAAGACTCTCCCCGACCTAATTGATATTTTTATATGGGAATTGAGATGGATTCTTTCTCCTTCCTCTGATGAACTGTAGAAACAGAGAAAGTTACAGAACAAAGACATATACTTTATGCAGCAAGTGGATATTTTCTTTTCCTTGTCTTAACTCAAGCGTGAAATATGGCAACATTACGACACAATATGACTGTCTCGCAATGTGTCCTGTGTTTATTTGACAGCTCCTAGTGAAGGTACAATTATTCTCATATTACAGAGGGGAATAGAGTCTACTCTCCTAGAGCACTGTCAGTTCTCAAAGGCTGTCAGTTCTCATGGGCTTGTGGACCCCTAGTCATCCAGAGACTACCCTTGGGAAAAAAGGTAATTTTAAAGGCAGATATGCACTGATTTTCAGCACCCGTTAATTATGAAAATCTGTAGCAAATATTCCAGTACACATCTAAATGTACATCTAGGCATTTACATACTTCAAAAACCTTGTCCCAAACTACTTATCCAAGGTCACGCAGGAAGTCTCTATCTAACTAGGGAAATGAACTGAGCTGTTTTAAGTCCCAAAGTAAAATCCTGGCTTGTTTTATTTAGGTGTGCAAATATTACGACTGCTTTTTCTGTTGATTTAGCTTTGAAAGATGAGCTGAGAAGCTATGACTGAAGCTTCATTTTTCAAAGTTTAGATTTTTAAGGAGTTTGTGCTTGCTTTTAGTAAGGTAAGGCTTTTTTAAAAGAGGTTTCCTGGTATTTCATCTGTTTGTATTGGCACTGAGTCACTTCATGACCTTCAGCTGTGACAGTCAATTCAAGCAATAGCAGGACACCACTGGACGTAAGCAAAATCTATTCCTGTATTGGACGGTACAAATGAATATTGGAAACATTCGTTATTTCACAGAGCTACCACAATTTGAATGTTTATGTGTGCATAATGTTCACTACTACAAAAAACAGGATTACCAATATGGTCATGTTTCAGCAATTTAATGTATTCTGAAATGTTTTCCTATTATTTTTTAATGTATCTGAAAGAGGGCAAGTAATTTCTGGCAGTATGTACTTTAGAGTTGCATATGAACATAGGTTCAGATCCTGACATGATCTGTGAACATATTGCATCCTCATCTGTTCAGAAAATGCCATCTTTTGGCTATATATATTTACCAGGTTTCTTGATCACATTTAACAACCAAGTATATTTATAAAGCTTCCACCGCTGGCACAAATATGTTGGGTGCCAGCTAGTCTTTATTTCTGCCACAGAATTTGGATGCTTTTGCAGTATTTGTCAGTAAGTGAACAGTTCAACATGATTTTGCCCTGGTGTCAAGTCTGAGCACCTGAAGTCTCGTTAGCATACAGAAGATTGGATTTCTATGGAACCCATGAGAGAACTTATTTCACTACCTAAAGTTGGTGCCTCTGCTGTAATTCTCTTGACATTAATATCTTTAAAATGATACTGAAGGTGGAGCCTTACCATATGTAAAACAAGACTAGACTGTGTATTAGGAGCAATGCATCATACAGGGGGCTGGAAACTATTCCTGTAGGTCACCGAATTAGAAAACTAAATCAGTTTAAACCCAAAGATATCCACCTACAGGATTCATCTGTTTTGTTGATGATCCCTGAAAAGCCCAAGAAGGAGAGATAAATATGGGTTTGCATCCTTAGAAAAGAGAAGGTGATGCACAAGTATTCTTATGATGCCTTCTCTTTTTGTTTGTTTTAAATTCTGTAGGATTTATTTATACAGATTTCAAACAAGGCTCTATTTAAAGCCAGGTATTTCTTTCTGTTCCTCCAAAGCTAACAGACAGAGAGCATAGTATGCCAATGTTTTCATTGAGTCAAATCCTGAGTAAGGACTGCAGAACTTCATCAATTGCAGCCCTTAAATCATGACTGGGTATCTCTCTAAGAGGTATGCAATTACTCAAACAGATGTTATGTGCTTGATGGAAAGATTACCTTGTGAGGTTTTACAGCCTGTCAGGAAGTTCTGACTAGATAATCATAATGTTCCTTTGAAACCCTAAAATATATGAAACTATAGATATGGGAATTTTTCTGGAAGAAGCTGGTTAGTATTTCTCTCTTTCATCTATTCTGTTTTCAGGCACTCTCATGATGAAAAAGAAAAAAAAAATCTTGCTTTTCTACACAGAAAATGAGAGAGAAAAGGAAAGATTGAAACGATTTGTTTGCTACAGTATTTTTCCCTGGAAGTTAAATGGCAGACGGCCTCATAAAAAATACCTCCAATTCCAAACTAGCAGGGCTCCTAAGCATAAGACAGCTGACCTTGTACCTCTCTTTTCTGTATATGTTACACATTACCCAGTGACTCCTAAGATAAATAGTGCCTTCCTTGCAGCCAGCTATGCTAATGCCCTTAGAAGTTTCTGGAGCTCATCTGCATGTTTTAAATACTGCCATCTATTCCTTCACTGTATTTTATGCTTTAGGCATGAATATGGCATTTCTCCAGAAACAAAAAATGTCTTTTTCATATAAGAAAGAATGGCTACTTTGGATACATATCTGTGGATTGTTTTTCTTTTACCTTGCCATTGCATTTGAGAAAGCACATTATCATTGTAACAATTTAGAGCCTGCAGCCAGAAACCATAACCAGGTTTATACCAAAGTGAGGATTAGGGCTGATAATTTTATACTAAGGGTCAGCTTTTCTTGCTTTACTGTAACCTTTTGTCAACTCTTCATCTCATCTTAAAAATAAGCTGTGTTCTATTGTGAGCGTAGCCATAGGAATGCGACTGCAGAAAATACAAGTGGTAGTTACACAATGCCTTTAATCAAAACAAAAAGTTCTGCAATTTATTTTACTAGACCCACCTTCATTCCCTTCTCCCCAGAAGAACAAAAAAATCCACACCACGGAGCTGTTGCTCTGGGTCACATAGGAGAATGTAAGAAGTGCCTTCTTCCTTTTATGTC
This sequence comes from Caloenas nicobarica, assembly GCF_036013445.1. Taxonomy (NCBI): domain Eukaryota; kingdom Metazoa; phylum Chordata; class Aves; order Columbiformes; family Columbidae; genus Caloenas; species Caloenas nicobarica. The sequence goes on along the minus strand of NC_088246.1, from coordinate 21,973,957 downwards.
TCTGATAACGGGACGGAGCACAATGGGAGACCCTGCGTAGACGTCTGGCTGCGTTGAGGTCGCTGCCAAGCTCCCGTCATCGGCAGCACAGAGCAGCCTCCTGGTGCAGGAATCGCAGAGGGCTGGCGCTGCTTCCTTTTGCAGAGATGACAAGAGACAGAGCAGGCAGGGGGACGCTGGTGGGGCGTACTGCAGTGCAGCACTTCAACAGTTGCAGCAGGAGGATCAAAGGTTTTATAGTTGTCTCCGTAGCATCCTGCAGGAGCTCTTTTCAGGGCAAATTCTCAGACGGTTCACACTGTCGTGGCTTTGGACGTGAAGGATATGGGGAAAGTGATCTGGCTGATAACCCTGTGGATGCGGTCTCCCACAGTGCAATAATCCACAGCAGGCAGGGTGACCCAAGGGAATGCCCCTTCTCTGCAGAAGAACCTCCCATGATACTCTCAGAAATAAAGGAGAAGGCCTGTATTCATGACCAGGGAGGTCCACCTCCACATTTCAGCCGCAGGGCACCCAAATGGAGCGTGGTGTGGCAGTTCCTCCTCCCCAGGGTCTCAGCTCAGACATTGCCACAGAGCATTAAACACAGGATTAACTGGCAACCTAAATCTGCCTAGCAACTATTTACGTATTGATCCAAGATAATGCTGACCAACCGCTAATCTACTGCTACAGGTGTGTCTAGATGTGACATCATTTTGTCCCACTGTGGCTGGCTGGGGAACCCTCCCTCAATCCTTTTCCCAGAGGCCAGCAGAAACTAACTTGACCAGAGAGATGACAATAGATATGCATAGGGGAGTAGACTAGTCAATTATTACAACACATTCCAGTCTTAATTTAAGACTACACCAAATTCTGCGGTGTCTCCACGGACTCTTATACTGCAAGGAAGGCACCACGACAACATCTGTACTGGTCTGTTGGGTAGCTGCCCCAGTTGTCCTCCCCAGGGTACGTGGTGGGTGAACAGCAGCCATATCTCAGGCCTGACAATTGCACAAGGACTTTCTAGCATTTGTCCTGTTTGTCCGCACTACACAAATATGGTATGGGCTCTTAACTGTTTTCCTCCACCATGCATACTGATGGGTTTGGAGCAATTTGTTGCAACTATTTGTGACTTCTGATTTTCAGAAAGGGCAACAGAGATTTGGAATTTTCACTGAGAACCACACAGGAGATACTACTATCTACACTCTGGTACCAGCAATTTTACGCTTCTTGTTTGAGAGACACTGCTACGAGTACTGAACACAAGTGCAAGCAAGTAATTATTTCATATTCCACACTGAAGTGTGTTGATGTTGCATTGGTGGCCTTGGATGGTTTTGTCACTAGCAACTGGTCACGTGTCCTAATTTCAGGATTTCAAAGGCCATCCTCATATTCCCGTGCAAAGGTTTTTTATGAGCTCTGGAGCAAAGATGCACCTACTTTATGGCTAACATCCCAATCCAGAAGAGGGTGAGTACTGTACTTCTTAAGTATACAAACTAAAGTCATCTATACACATGGTACAGCAGCTCAGTAGCAAGTAGCTGTAACTACCAGCAAGTTTAGAAAGGTGTAAGTGGACAATATACATATGGTGGTTTTGTATGCCCAGGACAGCATAGAAAACATGACATTCAGAACTGAGCTATAGCTGTGAATGCAGTTCTTTTCCCAGGTACTGTCCACATAAGGAGTCCCATAAATATTAAAATCGTTCTGTCATACTCCGGGACCTCACTTATGAAATTTTTTTGTGCACTTTTGCACAAGCTTCAGAGGAAAAGATGTGATGGAGAATAAGGCATATTCTGTAATTCGGTAAAGAAAAATGAATATGAATACAAGTGCACCATACTCTAAATGGCATAGCGATTCATCATCCTGCACAAATACAAAGCATCACCCTTCCCACTTCAAGACAAAAAGGGCAAAACAGCTATCTAACAGGAAAGCCAGAACAAGGAAGTGTCCAGCAGAAAGTTCTTGTAGATGACTGTGCAAATACCAAAACAAACAACAAATATGTAAAGAATATTACCTCCTCCTCCTTGTGGTTCATTCTCATTAGTAAACACAGAACCCACACAATTCTATGCAAATGTTGCTGGAAAATATCATGTCTAAGAAATTGAGCTTTAACACTGGGAATAGTTTAAATATTAAAAAACAGATGAGTTTTAACAACTCTTAAGCTTGAGACATGCATTGAAAATATGATCCATATGTTCATAGCCATATATTTTGGAAAATACATATTCATAGTTGATGAAATCTGTATAATTTTGTGTGTAGGATTTCAATTTCATCTCAAGTAATGAGAAGGAAAAAAGCTTATGAGATCATAGTCCATTTTTTATCATTTCCTACTGCCATAAAACCTACTTTTTAATTTGGCTTTTTGTACTTGCAATTAGCAAGAATATGCCATTTGTCTAGACAACAGAATAGCTGACTGTCTGGCATAGTGTTTCTGGTATTATTGGAGTGGACTAGGAAAGCACATGACTGTTGTAAATTCTTCTCTAGTATGTAATATTTTAATATGCCATCAAAATTCTTAGGTCTGATTGCACTTAATTAATCCTCCATTCTCGACGTTGATTCTCCTTCACGGAATCATGTTTTTCAGAAGTAATTATAATGTACTTCACTTGAGTGAAGTGGGGTTTTTTGTTTCCTTCTCTTCCTCTCCCTTCATTTCTCCCCCAATATAATTTCTGCTATGTATTAAATTTCAGTATTGGTGGAGAAAACCTAATTTGTCAGAAGATCTTTTTCCAGACATTTCATAATTATAGCAGATATTGGATTATGCACAAGACGGACCTCAGAAAGGATTGTCTGAATTCTAACGAAGCATAACTAGAGTAAGAGCAGTTCCTACCCACTTTTTGTTGGTATCAGGAAGCATGCTCCAGCTTTAAAGAAAAAAAAAAATTAAATGGCACAGTGCAAATACCAACACTGGTATTCACCAGTCTGTTTACATCAGACTCCAAGTGAACAGATCCCCTGCACCTCTTCAATCACACTTTTTTGAAGTTACTCTTTCCCAGCTGAGACATGTTAGCTGACACTGGGCATGTGCCTAATCTTTTGCAAATTCTCAGTAAAACAATTCCTAACCACTTGCACTTTTACAGCCTGTTAGTATTACATGCAAAGACATAGAAAAACAGTTTCTAATAATGGATAGTTACTTGATTTAGGGAATATAAACTGAAAATCTCTGGTGACTTGAAGTAGATACTAATCAACTTGCAATTTGCTCTTGCAGTTTACAGTTCTGGTATGAAGATAAATCACAGCCTTAACAAGAGTCACTTTTGATTCTCTCGTATCTGTGTCATATACTGCATATTTCATATAATTCCCTCTTCCTCCAGAACTCACAACGCAAAACATATCCCAGACTCAGGACAGTAAGAAAAAAACCTACAGGTCCCTAGCTTTCCCAAGAATCACTTTTTTGTATGTTCAAAATGGCTATTTGAATAGTAAAGAGGCCCTTTCATCTCTTCTGCACTACTTATTTCAGAAATGGCTACCTGTCAAGCTTGTTCCCAGTGAAGCTGGTGGTTCACCTGGTAACAAACAGTCTTGGCAGAAGAGCTGTTCATGTTCACTATATTCATTTTACAAAATAGTGTCAGATCTCAGATTAAGACTTTGCTCTCTTATGCTCTTCTAATCAATGAGACTTGCTTCATAGCATGTAAATATATAAACGACTTCTGAATTCTCAGGTTAGTTTTATACTGGTGAAATTTTACTAAAAGCAATAATTTCTCCTTTATACTGTATTAACAATAACATCAACAGACGGGCTTTTACATTCTTTGTAACAAAAAACCCAACTCTGCACAGTGCCTCTGTTGCTGAGATCTACATGATAAGGAGATCATCTGAAATACAGCTGGCAACCAGCATCATTTCTCAAGTACTGAAAGTTCCTAGGCAGTATGTTTGATGAAAAACACATTGCATGTTCATTTATCCTCCACATCTATTTAAAATGTGAGATATAAACATCTCTTCTACAAACAAACTGGACAAACCTGTATCTGGTTTACATCCTTCAGTCACCACAATGACATTTCGTTAGCTAGTCCATTGTGGAACTGATTTTTAGCAAAACAGAAGCAAATTAATTTCTTAAGTTTAACCTGATCATGTAATACACTTGCAATAAGTCTGCCACAACAGTTCTGGCTGCCTTATGTTATTGTTTTCTGGTGACAGATAGGCTGATGCAAATACTTCCACCATAATTAACCTGCTCCAAGAGGGAAGGAAAAAAAAAAAAAAAGAGTTGAAAGTAAACTTCTAAATGACATAATACTGCACCTTATAGTGTAAATGGGTCCTTGTGAAGATAAGACAAATAAGACAGAGCAAAACTCCATGAAGTGTTCAGTATATCTGTGACTGCTAGATAATAATCATCAGTGACAACGTAACAGTTTTGGCACTAGGTTGCTTCTCTCCAATTCTGCCTCTTGCCTACATAGTCATCTACTGTTTCCGTTCCAGTTATACAGTGTTTCATATTAGCTACTTAAATGAGAAAACAATTGATCAAGCTTTCTCAGGGAAAATCTAATGAAGAAGAAAGCTCATTCCGAGATGAGATTTTTCTATGCCTTGTCTGTCACATTATCTCATCAGTTGAGCTGTGCAGAAAGGTAAGAAAATGGCAAGACTTCTACAAGAGTTCAATAGAAAATTCAAAATCCAGGATTTCCCAGCAGTTTTAAGCAGCATCTGTGGATGCTTAAAGTAAACCTCAGGGCTTGGTAAATTTCTCAATTTGTCTGTCAGTAGTTAGATACAACAAAAGACACTTGCTTAGGTACATCGTCTTATCTCTGCACTAGACTTTGAAAGAGAGCACAAGGACAGTAGAAAAGAATGGAATTGTCAGTGAAAAGCCCCAAATATCCTGTGCAGAAGCCAGACGTTTCTCAGGCTGGCTAATGCAAAAGGTGGTAAGGTATTTTAATCTAGCCATTCTCTCTAGAGGCCTTTGAGACTGCAGGGACAATCCTTTATCTGGATCTGGCTAACTGGAGGTTAGCTACCAGGAGGTTGTTCTGCCAAATTTTATAAAAGAGCATGGCAAATAAGAATACTCAAAATCTAGTCCAGAACTACCTAGTCCCAATTCCAGAGACTGTTATATATTTTCCCCATGGCCTATGAAATGGAAATACAGAAACAGTCCTTGGAGCAAAGACTAGAGTCCAGAAGTGATAAACTGGTCACCAGGCTGAACTGTAACAGAATCACAGAAGAGCTGAGGTGGGAAGTCACCTCTGGACATTGTCTATTCCAACCACTCTTATTCAGAGCAGGCTCAGCTAGTTGCCCATGGCCATGTCAGCCTAGGTTTTGAGAACCTCCAAGGATGGAGACTGCAGAACCTTTCTGGGTAACCTATGCCACTGCTTGGTTACTCTCACTGAAAAAAAAAAAAAAACAACACAAAAAAACCCAAACCTTTTAAATTATGTTTAAGTAGAATTTATTTTATTTCAATTTGTGCACATCACCTCCTATTGCTAGACACCACTGAGAAGAGTCTAGCTCCATTTTCTTTACTATTTTACTTCAGCTATCCATATTCATGGATAAGATGCGTTCGAGCATTCTTTTCTCCAGGCTGAACAGTCCCAGTTCTCTCAGCTTCTCCTCATGCAGCAAATGCTCCAAACCCTTAACCATCATTGTGGATCTTCACTGACCTTGTATGTCCATGTGTCTCTTGTCCTGGAGAGCCCACCACTTGGCAGAGTACTCCAGATGTGTCTCACCAGGGCTGAGCAGGGGGAAAGGTCACCCCTCTCAGCCTGCTGGCAATGCTCTGCCTAATTCAGCCCAGGATGCTTTTGACCTTCTTTGCTGCAAGGACACACTGCTGGTTCATGTCCAGTTTGCCCACCAAATTTCCCAGAGCCTTTTCTGCAAAGCTGCTTTCCAGCTGATCCTCAGCCTGTACTGCTGAATGGGGTTATTCTTCCACAGGGGCGGGACTTGGCACTTATACTTGTTGAGCTTCATGAGATTCCTGTTTGCACATTTCTCCAGCTTATCAAGGTCCCTCTGAGTGGCAGCACAACCCCAAGGTGTATCAGACACTCCTTCCAGTTTTGTACCACCTGCAAGGCATGCTCCTTCTTTGCTTTATCTTTGACCTACTACCATAAATTAGTTCATTTAGAGTGCTAGAGTTTGTAGATCCTGAATCCTTAAGAGATAAATTCTGATTTGCTCATGTGACAGAAACTGAACTTTAGGGAGCTTACAAGTCAAAGAGGAGTTACTCAGTGGGCTTATATACCTCTAAAAATTATGCATCAAATGAGTAGATGCCTCAGGACTGAAACTTTTAAACTAGGTGCTTAGGTCCTGCTTGACATCTGCTCCAAACTTCTTCATAGTCTATGGGGTCTAGAGTTAAGAGGGAAAGCAAATGTCACAAGTTTTTGGTCCAAGGATATGACATATAGCAACCTTACCCTGACTTTGTGCTTTCCATCCAGCTGCACTGCCCCCACAGTGTACAATACTCACTGTCAAACTACTGCTATAGACTCTAGAGAAAGGAGGAGAATGAGAGACAAGACAGACATTACATAGTTATGTCATCCTAACACTCCCAGCCCGTCCACCTCCCTGAAAATTAGTACAGCTTCTGCTGTACAAAGAGTCTTAGAGCTACAGATTTTTATGTTTGAAAGTTTAAACAAGTGAGCATTTTTGAAAAATAAAAATTGCAAATTGTACTTACTACCTATCATCTCCAGACATCTCCACTTCTGCCAAAGCTATGTGAATATGCGAAATACCCAAATACCAGTTCATCAATAAGCTTGTTTGGAAATCTGAAATTCAAAGAATAACATCTTATTTTCATAAGTTAACAGTTTAACTGCTATCAATAAACTTCTTTGGTTTCCTGCACTGCACAGTCCTGACTGTACTAGGAGCTTTCCGTGCTTTTGCTAATCCCAAAATGTGCCCATCAGATAATGATTTTATCTTTGGATAGCACTTCTTGCCTTTCCAAAGTTGTTCATAACTCTGGAACATAAGCTTTAAAACGCCAAGTTACTAAGATGTCTCTTTATGTGAGTGAATGCGTCCTCAGTTAAAGTGATAGTCACCTGCATTTCAGAGATCATCTTGACAGAAACCAGAAAGAAATTAAAGATGAAAATGAGTAGTGACTTACAATAATGAACCAAATGTATCTCAAAGGTGATCTCAATCCATTTTAGTTGTATAATTTAATTTAATGCAAATTTTATAAGTCATATACCCTTTGGTTAGAATAGTTTTCAGAGCTTCTGCTTAATTTCTATAGCAGTTTCAGGCTTGACTCCTGCGTGAAGTAATTGAAATTCATCTACACAGAAGAGTTCTGCACCCTTGCAGGGATGCAAAGGAGTCATTTTAAAAGAAACATCAGCTGTCAGATGTCAGGGCTCCCTCTGGTATCCTCAAGGGTCCAAATATAAGAAAAATATGTACCTATCTAAGAGGAAATTGGTGAAGTAGAAATGGTTAATATGCAGACCTGTGGTTTCTTCAGAAGATCGCAGACATTTATTGGTAGAATGAAAGCAGGATTTTTGCCTTGTTTAGTATTTCAACAGAACAGAAGATAAACAGTAATCAGGTAAAATATGGGACGTGAGAAGACTAAAGCTGTTAAACAAGGCAGACTGTACATAAGAAAATGGTTCTCCCACAAGCAACATCTTCTTTATCTCCTGAATACATGATGACTCTCTTACCTCCAAAAGCAGAGAGAGAAAATTGTCACCAGGTTTTGGTCCACTGGCTTCTTCAGCCTGTGTTGTAGCAACCAGGTGCAGCCTGCTCTTTTCTGGGATGGCAATCACCTGGGTCATGCTCCTCCATCCAGTCTTTCCATAAGGGGTTTTACAACTTAGTCTGTCAACTTTGGTTGAGAGAGGAAGCAGGGAACAGATTGATTAATAGGTCATTTGATCATACAGCTTTTATACCCTATGAAAAGTAAGCTAAAAGAATCACTGTAGGATGTAGTTCACTCTGGTGTTCAAAGCTTTAACAACAGTTTGAGTTTCAACAAGCATTTCCAGACTACTGTCTTCCTTTTTTAAAGGTAAGTCAGGCTTCTAAAATGCTATTCAAACATACCAGTATCCAAACCAACACTCAAATTATCAAAATTCAAATTTAAAAGAAATCAAATTGAGCACTTCTAGTCGGGCTAAAACATAAAGGGGACATGCTGTCTAAAATATGATAACAATATCAAGTGTTTGCTGAACCTTTGGTGAAGATTTGTGCTGTGTTGATGCTGTAAGTGTTTGTATTTTGTAGACTGAGGGCTAAACACTAAGTAAGTTTAGACTGCTTTTGCTTTATGAAGTGCTGTTAGTCTCCCGTCTTCTCAGTGGAGCTATATGTCTCTAGGTAACCTCATAATTATACAGGCAGGAAAATAAAAGGTGTTTTGCTTTGGTCCAGAAAATTATGAGGCTAATGAAATGGTAAGATTATTTTAAAAGACAGAGAGAAAACATTGCCTCTTTCTAAGTGTAGCAGCCAGTTCATATATTTATCCTTTCACCACAAAAATGGAATTGCTTATTACTTGCTATCAAAAATTTATCAGCATTTGTAGATGTAAACGTAGTTACCTGTCCAACATTTCCTCTGTAGAAAAACAAAATTAAATGATTTCTTTAACAGTGAAATGAGTTCTTTGGAAGTTCACAGACATACATTTCTGTGCTGTTTCAAATACTTTGTGCTTTGATCACATGCTTTCTCAGAAGTTTATCAGGTGACTACAACTAGTTAACACTTCACAAAGGTGCTACAAGATGAAGTGGAATATATTCAGTGAGTTTATTGCAGCAATATTTGTTCCCGTTGACTTTTTTTTCTAGAAAAAGCTCTTTTATTTGCCTTAAGACTCATATTTTACTGTGGTAAAACAAAAGACAATCTCTTTCTTGTGCTATAAAGAGCTATGGAATTGCAGAGAACCCAAATTCACCCAAGGAATGCTATTTTTCAATAATATTTATTCCCAAATAAATAGATTAAGGAATTTATTTAATGTGAAATCTCTAAAATGCAATTTCCTTAGGAAGTGTAATTCCCGTCCTTTCCATGGCATGGTTTAGTGGGTCTAGTGTAAAATCCACTGTAATCTCATTGGTTTGTAATCCAGTCTGATTTCACCATGGAATTTTTTAGATATTGTTTCTTGACATGTTTTAGGTATAAACAATATAAAACAGAAGCTGATGATATGGCTTCTGTAAAGAAATAGTCTCTGTTTCCTAAATGCTGTAATTTTTTCTGGGTCAGGTACATATTGCTCATAAAATCATAGCAAATAACAGTTCATATCACAAGTGATGTAAAAATACTAACATTTTTAGACAAGTGACCCCTACCTGTGTGTTGCATGTTTGCCCTCAGAACACATTTATGGTCTGAAGAAAATCTGGAGATAATGAAAGTGGTAGTAAATGCATTCTTAGGAATACTGTATACTTCATGCTACCCATGTGGGCCAGATCCAAGATAGCAGAAAAGAAAATCAATAGCTATTTTCTGGCAGGAGAGTTTACTCCATTGTTAGGTACTGGGTATCACAACAAAGAAGAGCTGTTTCTATTTGGGTTCTTCCAGTGAATTGACAAGACATTTGGCTGTCATCCTTAAAATTTTTGGATATACAAAACCAGGCTTAATAAATATTTACATTTGTTGTTTTATACAAAGCACTGTGCCAAGACCAAATGAGAAAAAGGCTTTAAACCTTCAAAAATGTTGAAGTAATATTTAGCTTTTCTCATTTGAAAGCATTCCTTTCTTTTAACTGTATTTGTGCTTCTTGTTTGGGAATTCCTAGCAAGATCAGATTGTCTGAGGTTTTTAACATAATGGAAGAGAAAATTTGGAAGGTGCCATTGAAAACAGGTTATTTTCCTGTGAACTTGTTTTCTACCCAATATTATATAGAGGTTTAGAAAACTAGGTTGATATTTCTGGTATCTTCAGTGAGGCTATTTTGTCAGGAAATAATAATATCTATCTGAATTGATCTCATTTCAAGGGTTTGAGGATTTTAAACAGTGGCTAGTACAAAATCTTAAAGTGAGATTTGTATTTATTTATTCATTTATTAAGAAGGTTGACAAAGAAAGTAAGCTAAGCTGCTTTCATGTGAAGTTACTACTGAGGAATGGAGAAGATGGCAGCAAACGTAGCTGTAGCATTTCCTGCTTTTTTCATCAGCACGCAGGATAACAGCATATCAGGGTGAGCGCAATGGGCTTGCCCAGAGTTCCCAGCTCAGGGCTGGGGAGCGCACGGCTACGTTACAGCCCCGGCTTTGACGTTTCCACCAGATGTGACTGTACAGGGGAGTTGCGTGAGGACGCGAACTAGATAAATGTGTCACTCATGTTTGTGAATTATGAGCCAAATTTTGATTCTTTAGTATTACGGTATGACATTATTGCATCCATATAGGGAAGAGATATCCATTCAGTATCCAAACCTGTTTTTCAGGCTGCTGTGCAAAAAGGTCTATCTAATAGCTGTCAGTGTTATAAATTCTCTGAGGAGCAATAGTTCTAGCAACTTCAGAGAACTGCAATAAACCAGCTTCACCTTATGGCAGTTTTAATACTTGATAGAAGCCCAGAGCACTGGAACAATCAAACTAGAAAAATCTGATCTCCTCTCCAGAGTGACTTATCTGGCAATGCTCGGAGAACCTGACCCAATTTCAGCAACCCTTCTTGCACTCATGCTAATATGAAATGTGACAAAAGCACTTAAAAACTATTCCTGATAAAATCTCGGGGGCAAAGGGTGGCTTGTGTCTGTTTCCTCTCTCATTATGCCAGCAGGCAGCTATAAAAACTGAGCTGTCTTAGCTGGAATCCAAGTGACTCATCACTCTAAAGACAATTACGATGCTAGCATAGATTTAAAGCATGCATTCTATAGCAGCTTGAAACATTCCCTGTGGCCTGTAAAGGAGATGATTGTTTATAAGTAAAAGCACATATTTATATTCTTAATATTTTGCTTTTCTCTAAAAGATTTATGATAATTATTCCAAAATAGTTCATCCATATAAAATATATAAGATTTTTGTCAGGAAAGATTGTTTTAAATTATTACTAAAATAGGTAAAGCATGCATGGTCTCTGCCTCAATTCAGAGCTCTTCTATAGGAGTTTATCAGTCAAAATAACAAATAAGTTATCCCAACTGGATTATATTCAGCTGGCCTGCTGGTAAAGGTGTAGACATTCTAGGACAGCTGATGTCACAGAGAGGAGTTGTTGTTGTTGTTGTTATTCTTCTAGTCTGCTCGATAAGATATCCTTTATTAGACTTGATTTGCATGTTTGGAGCTGAAATAAAATACCAACTTTTCAAAAAGTTGTGCCTAGACCCGGTGCAGTATGATGTGATTTTCTGTCATGCCACTGGTAACATGGGCATGGTGTTGACAAGTCTCTCAGGGAAGGTTTTATGCTCATGAGTAACACTGGTGAAATGTTGTGTTTGGAAATGTTCTCATATTCAGCATTTTTACCAGCAGCACTCCTGCACATGAGACGAGTGCAGTTAGAAGTACATCACTGTTAATCTGAGAAGCTTCCATGACTGCTACAACCCATATATGTTTAAAATAACCAGGATACAAGTTCTGTAGGGCTCTAGTAATAAAATTCCCAGGTGGAAGTGTATTGATATCAGAAGTTAAAGTCAGAATAAATACCAGAGTACAAGGGCATGGAACAACATGGAATAATGAGGAATAACATGGAACAACATGGAGTAAAAAAGCAATTGCTGCTTTGATGAAAAGGTAGAAGCCACTAGGGAGCAGACTGTGGAATTTTAGCCTCAAGAAAGTGACCAGGTTTATTAGGCAACAAGTGATGCATTTTCATTTCATTCTGTATGATGGCTTCAATTGTGATTGCATCAAACCACAGTGTTTCAAAACCACATATATTTGATTGGTTGGTACTTCATATGCCAACCTGCTGGATATGTATAAGCAGCCGTCAGATAAATTTCAAACTCTGAAATGGAGAATCATGCTTAATCTGTGTCAATGAACCTTGTTTTTTGATTCTGTTCCCCTTATAGTTAAAACTTTTTCCTTGGTACCTATCACCATTGTGTAGTTTTTTTGACATTTTGACCTTTTTTTCTAAGTGGGATGTACAGCTCTAACCATATTTTTCTTTTCAACTTCATGAAAAGCAACTGAGGAGCTGTAGAAACAAAGGTCTCTTGGTGTATATATACTTACTAGAGTGAAAGGGAATTAGTCATATAAGCCAAGATTTTAAAATCCTTCCAGACTAAGATTAATTACCAGATGTTCCAGGAACTTTATCATCAGTCCAGTCAGTCCTGATGTCCTTGCTTTGTGGTATACATGGTAGTTGCCTTTTTGGCACTGTATATTATTTCCTGGAGAGCTTCAAGGGCTGCAGTTACATGGCCTTTTGCGTGAACGGATTTTACCACACACAGACGTTGCATGTGAGATTCACTCAGTATCCAGAGGGTAGCCAAGCATCACTTCCCATTCATTAAATCCTGCTGTGTTAATCTTAGGGCATTTTGGCCTCATAGTTTCCATGAATGTAGTCATAGTCACATGGAGCAATTTTTAGTTAAACCATCTCCCCTCTAAAACAATAAGGAAAATAAACACCAGAAATGTTAGAGGTGCCCTGAGAGCCCTGCACATAGCTTACCTGTGAGTTTCAGCATGTGTCCCACTATAGCCACGGATCACACAGGCTGCACCCATAAATCAGAGCTAGTTTCACAATAGCTGGCCAGCACAGAAGCAGCATACTGTGGAGCAGGACAGAGTGAAATACATGCCAGCTACCTGAGTACCACCAGCTTGCTCACGCTTGAATATACAGCCCTCACTGAATCCTGCTGCTTTCCTTTGAGCCCAGCTGGCTCACCTCGGCCACTGGCAGTACAGACACCTGAGACACCCTCACACGCTTACCTAAACCCTGTGGTCACAGACCAGTTGCTGTTCCACAGAAGGCTTTCATTTCGCGTTGGCATCATAAACCTTTGTGGATCAGCAGTGGTGTTTGAAAAGCATTTTGAAGCAGGACAGAAGGTGATGAAATAATTTGGATTTCCAATTTGCAGCAATTCGCTCTCAGCAAAGCCACTGACTGACAAATATTTAACAATTCATTCTTTTTTTTGCTAGAAATGTGAAGATGCGACTTAGCTGCAGGTGTAATTTTTTCACAATATTAATAACCTCTTAAGGTATTTTTACAGAGAGCAATGTAAATTGATACAGAGGTTATGAAAATTCTTCTTGACAAAGCTGATACTTGTTAATCAGAGGTCCCATGGAGAAGTGTAATTTCTTATTGGCTAAGAAATGAAGAAAATTCAGAGATCGTGTGGTCCTTGTCCAAAACATCTAACGAACAATGAAGGAGCTGATTGTACTTCTGCAGCAGCACAGCCTCAGGGATTCACACTTTCTGAGGACTTACGGTACTGCTCCGATGCCAGAGAAATGAGACGACCTGGTAGAGTTCACAGCCTGTCAGGCTGAGATCACTTCACATGTTAATAATGTGATTTTACTATTGCTTGACTGGATGGCTAAGGAAATACTAAAACTGTTTGGAAAATATTTTATGTTCTATAGAAAACAATAGCTTTTCGTCAAATAACAATTCTGTCTGTGCTTTCACTTTTCAAGTCTTGCAAGACCTTTATTTTTACTCACTGTACTGGCAGTTTTCCTTTATTTTTTTTTTCACCAAACTTGCCCTTGGATCACAGAGAGCTCAATCTAAGCTAAGGATTACAAGTGGGGTTTGCTATATGCTTTTGTCAATAAAGTTGGCCAGTCAAATCTTGCCCTCCTCTTTTTTGTATGAATGATAAACACTGTTATCAAGTACTTGCATCTAATTATTCTAAAGAGGTTTGATACCAGTTGTTTCATTGATGACAGTGACGATTTTAAGATACTAAACCTCGAAAGACAATCTTTTCGTTTTGGAAGGGGGGTGTGTTTGCTTTTGTATAAAACTGATCCTATGCTCTTGGTGCATATGGTTCCCAATCTGATCGTTAACTTTCAATGTAAAACAATGCTACTTCTACCTCTCTAAGCTCTGAAAATCTAACCAAACTACTCTTTCATAATATTGCATCTGTTAAGTAGGTTTATTCTTAAGTACTTTCCTTAGTGAAACTTATACTTACTAAGGAAGATGTGGAAATGTTAGTAAATGCTTTAAGTTTCTTTGCACTGATAAGTTGTAGTATATAATTTTATCTCCTGGACAAAGTGATTGTGCTTTTTTTGTTTTGTTCTGTTTTTTTGTGGTTTGTTTTTTTTTGGTTGATTGATTTGGTTTTTGTTCACATTTTACTTGGGTTTTTTTGTTTTTGTTTGGTTTCTTTTTTTATTTTTTTTTTTTAGAATTGTTTTTGGAAAAAGAATTACTCTTCAAACATTTTTCAGTTACAGATTTTTTGTATTAGTATGCTCATTTACAAGCATTCTATCTTTTAATATTTGTGTTGCTTATCAGTAAAAATATATATGTGCATAGACAAATTGGACCTATAGTAACTGTGCTGAAAGAGTTTTGGTTTGTATTTTTAAGGCTATTTTGGTTTCTAATCTAATGTCTGGTTTATTACCTAAAAACCACAAAGGGACATACTTAGACAAGTAATATCAGCCTTGTTTACTGCTTGTGTTTTTAACACCATTTGTCATATTTTTCTTTTTGAGCTGAATATTTTTTGATTTGACAACAAATTGGATTTCCTCTGAAAGATGGTGTCTGGAATTGAAGCTACTTCTAAAACATAAAGTCTGATCTAAAACTAGGATCAGTCTCATAAAATGTGATCTGAATTGAGGTTCTGCAGTAGCAAAGAGCAAAACCAAAAAGCACTCCTAGGATGCCAAGCGATCTCAGAGGTACTCAGCTGAATGGACATGTTATTTCCTTTTAGAGCTGCACCTGTGAGCAAAGACCAGGTAACTTTTTTCCCTAAGAAACATGTACGTTCTTTATCTGTTAGGAGGTTCCTGTAACCATCAGGAATGGTCTGTTCTGAAAACAAGATTCCTTGGGACTAGGAATGAAGGGAAAAGTAAATATTGGTTTTTAATCTGATGGCTGAATATTACGAGAAGATGGGAAAATCCTGAGATTTGATTTCTTAAAGGACATTTTAATTTATCCAATGCCTACTTTAGTTAAAAAGCCAGAGTAGTCTCACCTTGGAAATATTTAACTATTCTGTACTTCTGTTTCCTGACCTGTAAGTTATAATTTCACTGACTTATTATACTATTATTTCTAATCAACATTTGGGATCTGTAGATGGTCTATTTCTGTGCGAGAAACCATAAATAAAAAAGATTGCATTTAAATTATATGGTGCAAGACAATTAGAGAAATTACTAATTCTATCAGACCTTAAGAATAATGAAAGCAGTAAATGTACTAGAACATATACTTGTTGTGCATGAAAGACACCTATCTTGAAATTGGTTTTCCCTTTCTAATTGAAGTGTGGTAGCAAATGTAGAATCTGCTGAATTTTCTTGCAATATACAGAATTCAGCTACGTAAAGGAAGCAATTATATATACACACTATACTAGTTTGTGGAAAATAAACTTTTATTGCAGCTGCAAACAGCAACATGAATGCTAATTGAATGGAGTTTATAGACTTATTGCACAACAGCACATGTGCAATCCCAGAAAAAGAGAACAGAAACTCAGCCACGTTGTGAGCTGAGGGCGCAGTGTGGAGTAGCATGCGTTCCGAAAGCAGCACTTTGTGAGGAGCACTTACAAGCAACAACCTAATCTTCTGTTTCTGAAGTCTCAGGGCAAGAAGGATATGAGAAGTTTATTTGTCCTACATGATCATGTTCTGCCTGATCCTTCAGTGTGCACTCTGCATTGTTAATTGGTAAGAAAGGCATACGAAAGCCCTTATTACAACTTCAACCCACTTTAACCTTGTTTATTTAGAGGGGAAAAAAAAAAAAAAAAAAAAAAAGGAGGAGGATTAACTGGTATACTTATACTGGCAAAAGTTCCTAGTAAAAGCCCTTTTAGTTTACACTAATGGCTGAACAAACACTACAGTCAAATTAATGTTTCTTCCAGAAGGAACTATAAAGCAAATGAAGTTGGAATCGCTGAATGGGTGACCACTCTCAGCTGGCCACTGTGCTGCTTCAGGACATTGCTGCGTCAGCAATAATGATGGCCAAACGATTATTTTACTGGTTGGAGAACTATTGCACTCAACATATCAGTGAGAACTAAGAATTAATCTTGTTTTAAATTTGCATACTGGATTTGAAACAGCAGGAGTTCAGGAGCTGATTCATGAACAATAGTTTGGCTGCAAACAGCCGAAATTATGGTCCTGACTATCTCACTGTGTTTACTGTCATTGTTTCCTTTATGCTGGGTGACATATAAAGCAAAACTGAATAAAACAGTATTGTTTTTGTTAAAGGCATGCAGTAGAGATTTTACTCAAAGAAAACAACCTCACAGTGGACAAAACTGCAAATCCCTTAGCAGTTAATAATGAGATTTACACTGATAAGTAATTCCTATGACGTTGGCCATATTACTTATGCAAGTAGCCATTGACCAATGTAATATTATATTATAATTATTTAAGTATATATAGATATAAAATTATATAAGTATATTATACTTAGTCTAGTAAACAGTGTTGGCTTTTTTCATATGTGTTTGATCTATTCTAAACATTTTGTGTCAGCCTGTAGAAATGAAAACATGTTTTTCACTATGTGTTGAATAGTAGATGAGCATTTGGAAGATATAAAAGCATTTACTGCAGTAAATATTGAATTAGTTTGTGTAAAGTGCTTTGGAACGCTTGCATGAAGAATTGCGTTAGTGTTTATAAGCCATACTGAAATATATCCAATGAAAAAGAAAAGTTATTGTTTGGGATACTGGTATCCAGTTAAAAACTAGTGTAGAGCACCTCATAACTCGTGAAAGGTTCTGTGAAGCTAATGAAGCCACTTACGTTAATAATTTGCAGGACTCCTTTTGGTGTCTTTACATACAGCTCATTCACAAATCTAGGAAAACTAGGGCTTAAGTAACAGATGAACATGAATTGTTCTCTTTTTCGATGCTTCTGTCTTCCCATGGGCATGTAAGATTGCACTGCAGTCAGTAGGACTAGGAGCGACAGCTGGGCTTCAGGGTTGCATGTAAAATTGCTTTTCTTACCACTAGGACATGACTAAATTGCACCCAGTTTCTCTAGCCAAATCTAGATGTCAGCAAATGAACAGGTGATCCTACTGAGAGATGTCTCAGCTAGGAAGCCAACAAGATTAAAGGTTAATTTGGAAAACACTATATGATTTCAGCAAACCTTCACATATGCCTTTGATGTAACTCTAAAACTAAGTTAATTTACATATTATCGATGTCAACAATCCCTTAAGCAAGCCATGCTTTAAAATTGCCTCTCACTAGTTATTTTGGGAGCCTGAAATAAACCCATTTCATGAAAACCACATTGTTAGAAGAAAATAAGAGACTTTGATGATGGAGTTTCCCTGCTTTAGTGAACTCTGCATTGATTCACTCATGGGGAAACGTATTCATGTATGTTACTGTGAAAGCTGCAACAATGGTTATTTTACAGTTGGGGGTTTTTTTGGTTGTTTTAATGTTCACATTGGTTAATATGACACTCAAAAATATTTTTTCTATCCTCATTGACTCCTTATATAGAAACAGCCCACAGGTACTAGCCTAATGATAAATGGCTTCAATATTCTTGTTCTTATAGTAACTTCTGGTTCAAGATTTCATGAGCTGTGAATGAATAAATAGACACACACTGATTATATTTAAAAACAAAACAAAAAAATGACATCAAAAAACCCCAAAACAAAACGAGCAAAAAAAACCACAATGGAGTGAAATTGGTTTGAATATTGACCGAAGGCTGTAAAATCTCATCATGAATTTATTTTGTTCTCAGAAAAAATCATCTAATGTACATAAAAATTACTAGATACCAAAGACCACGATCAGCTTCCATTATTGAGGAGGAAATTTTTTAAGGCTTTGCTAATTATCACTGTCTGAAACATATTTTTCTTCCTGTTGTGCTAGAATATGCTCCACATATCTTTGGGGAATTAGGTCTCTGGCTACCAGGCTGCTTCTCTAGTATTTGTTGCCATGGAGCTGCCTCTGCCTATTGAATTAACCTGGGCAGACGTCGGATAGCACACTGAAGTTGATTCAGTCTGTCACTAACATGTGTCTTCGGTGACCAAGGAATTTAACAAAGGCTGCAAGAAAAAGCAAGACTTGTTCAGATTTCATATTAAGAGATTGTTTTAAGTAAAATAAAAGGTTCAGGTTTTTTTCATGGGATGCTTTGTGAGATCACTGATGGCCTGACATTCCCTCTTTTGAAAGAACAATGCTTCATCATTATTGTACTTTGCTGCCTTTTTCAGAAATCATAGAATCATAGAATGTCCTGAGTTGGAAGGCACCCACAAGGATCATGGAGTATAACTCCTGTCCCTGCATATGACAGCTCCACAGTTCACATCATGTGTCTGAGGGCGTTGTCCAGTCTCTTCTTGAACACTGTCAGGCTTGGGGCTGTGACACCTCCCTGGGGAGCCTGTTCCAGTGCTCCACCACCCTCTGGGTGGAGAACCTTTTCCTAACATCCAACCTCAACCTCCCCTGGCACATCTTCCTGCCATTCCCTTCGGTTCTGTCATTGGTCAAAGAGAAGAGACCAGTGGCTGCCCTTCCTCCTCCCCTTGTGAGGAAGCTGTAGACTGTTATGAGGTCTCCCCTCAGTCTCCTCCAGGCTGAACAAACCCAGTGACTTTAGCGACTCCTCATACAGTTTCCTCTCCAACCCTTCACCAACTTTGTAGTCCCCTTCTGGACACTCAGTATGTCCTTTTTATCCTGTGTTGCCCAGAACTGCACACAGTGCTCCAGGTGAGGCCGCACCAGTGCAGAGCAGAGTGGGACAACCACCTCCCTCGCCCGGCTGGCGATGCTGTGCTTGATGCACCCAGGACACGGTTGCCTTCTTGGCTGCCAGGGCACTGTTGGCTCATGTTCAACTTGCCATCAACCACAACCCCCAGATCCCTCTCCGTGGAGCTGCTCTCCAGCATCTCGTCCCCCAGTCTGTATGTACAGCCAGGGTTGCTGTGTCCCACGTGCAATATCTGGCACTTGCCCTTGTTGAACTTCATGTGGTTGGTGATTACTCAGCTCTCCAATATGTCCAGATCCCTCTGCAGGGCCTCTCTGCCTTCAAGAGTGTCAACAGCTCCTCCCAATTTTGTGTCATCAGAAAACTTACTAAGCAATCCCTCAAGTCCTGTGTCTAAGTCATTTATAAAGACATTGAAAAGTGCTGGCCTTAAGATGGATCCCTGCAGAACCCCGCTAGTGACTGGTCACCAGCCCGACATAGCCCCATTTACTAGAACCCTTTGAACCTGGCCCGTCAGCCAATTGCTCACCCACTGCACTGTGTGTTTACCCAGCTGTGTGCTGGACATCTTGTCCAGGAGGATACTGTGAGAGACAGTATCAAAGGCTTTACTGAAATCCAAAAAGATCACATCCACAGGCTTCCCTTGGTCAACCAGCTGGGTAACTTTGTCATAGAACCAAATTAAGTTTCTTAAGCAGGACTTTCCTCTCATGAACCCATGCTGGCTGGGACCAAAGACTGCGTTGTCATTCAGATCTTTTTTGATAACTCCCAGAACAATCTTCTCCATGATTTTGCCACGCACAGAAGTGAGGCTGACACCCTGTAGTTTCCAGTCATCACTGTTGCCTTTCTTGTAGATTGGGACAACATTTGTCAGCTTCCAATCATCTGGAACTTCTCTAGATTCCCAGGAGTGTTGAAAAATCATGGAGAGAGGTCTGGCCATGACGTCAGCCAGCTCTTTAAGCACCCTTGGATGAATCCCATCAGGCCCCATTGAATTGTAGGGATCTAGCTGGAGTAGCAAATCCTGTACGAGTTGCAAATTGATTGGGAGTTTATTGTTCTCGCAGCCATGGTCTTATAATCCAGGGTTATGAGACCCCCGAAGTCCATCATCAGTGTTGAAGACAGAGGCGAAGAAAGCATTAAATGTCTCAGCTTTGTCTATTTCCCTGTTAATAAGGTGACCAAGCTCATCAAATCATTGGCCAATGTTATTTCTAGTTTGCCTTTTGCCATTAATATATTTTAAAAAGCCTTTTTTATTGTCCTTCACAGTACTGGTCAGCTTCAATTCTAATTGAGGTTTGGCAGCGCAAATTTCTTTCCTACAGTGGTAAGCAGTATCTCTGTACTCCTCCCATGTTGCCTGACCTTGCTTTCACTGACTATGTAATTTCTTTTTTCACTGTATTTCAACAAGAATATCCCTGCTCAACCAAGCTGGCTTTTTGCCTCACCTACTAGATTTTTGGCATTTTGGAATTGCCTGGTCCTTTGCTTTTAGTAGGTGGTACTTAAAAAATGACCAGCACTGATGGACCCCAACACCTTCAAAAGCTTCTTCCCAGGGAATCTTACTAAGTACTTCTCTGAGCAGCCTGAAATCTGCTCTCCTCATATCTAGTGTTAAGGTCTTGCTGGCAGAATACCTGTTCAGGACACTAATCCAAGAGCAGACGTGGACGTGTCTCACCACAGCTTGCACCAGGAGCAGCAGCTCCTGCGCTACCCAGCACGGGTAGGACAGCATTGTTTGATTTGTAATGTCCTGGGTGTCAGAGGCTTGGCTGCCAATGCATTAGCTGTTGGTTTTTAATAGCTACATCATTTTAAAAGCTGATAGTTTCCTATTATTTTTATCAGTGTAATTCTATCATTTTAAAAAAAGGTATTGTGTCTATTTCAAGCTATTTTTCCTTCCAAAATAGACCAGGGAAGATTGAAGGGAAATTCATTTTCTTAGCATCTAATGATATAAAGAAACCACCCAGATTTAAGAAACATGTCATAGAAAGTACTTGCGGGTGTATTTTAAAATACATGGTTTCAAAATAATATTAAAGTACATATTTAGCTACAAAGTGTAGAGTAAATCTGATCGATGCTTGCCACAGTTTTCTTCTTTGCACATGACTGGAACAAAATGTTGCTATTAGTCTTCTGGCATTTTTTTCTACAGAAGTCATATGGGATACTTTTGTGATGTTACTACAAAAATCTATAATCTCAGCACAAACTTGGTTCTTAGGTTTTCGGAGGACGCTTCAATGACAGTTATCTTAATAAAATGCAGGGCAGCACAGAATCAGAGGTGAAGATGGTGAAGTCTTATGCACTTTTTTATGTTTCAGGTGGACAAATGTTTCTCTCAAAATTTTACTCTGGAAATAGATAAGAGAGTTTTGATGGCAATTAATTGACTGTAGCTAATGCAGATTTACACCACAATATTAATATGACTGCTGATATCTTATTTTTCAGAATAATTTTTCTTATGAAACTTGAAGGCTGCTAAAGCTTTATTGAAAATGGTTTCTTACAAAATAAGAACTTCACTTTTGGTAAAGATTGGGGGGCAGTTGAGTAAAAGAGGCTTAGCAGTAAGGGAGAAAAAGGAGGAAGAAACAAAAGCTTGAAGACTTGTTTTTTCTCACTCTTTTTGCTGCATAAACTCAAAGTACTTATCCAGAACTACTTTTCAGAAGCCAAACCAACGTTATTCTGCAGTAATGTTTTCTAAACTGACCCTGGTCGCAGTTGCTCTAAGGGCTGGCATGCTGCCAGGAAGGAATTCCTGCAATCCTGCCCTAAACTGCATATTCCTGCTGTCCCCCCCTTCCCCTTTCACCCTGGTAGTTGCACTTGTTGACTTCATGGTACGAAGACTCATAGAGATAAAGCAGCAGAGAATTAACCCTGTGGAAAGGTAATTCATTTTGTGCTACATTTTGCTTTTAATTCTTGAATGGAGTCCCTGGTTCTCAGAGAAGCACAAGCAGTGTGCCACGGAGGATCAGGGTAGTGCAGCCAAGGCGAGGAGGGAAGGTAAATGCTCACAGTTTGAATTGACTTGATGGTAACGTGGAACTGTGCCATCAGGGATCCACACTTCAGATATGTGTAGGTAGAAATTGGCAAAGAATTCGTAAACTCTTAGGCATATTAACTCTGCCAACAACCTTGGCAATGATGAGTTAACTGTCAACCACGTTGATGGTTTTGCAATCCTCATACAGATTAGAAGATGTCATTGTTTTTTCTTGCACCATTTACTGTGAATGAAGTTTTGCTTCAGTGCCACAAGTAAGTGACTGTTGGGTGGAAAAAAAAATAAAACAGAAAAGCCCAAGCTGAGCACAGGGCTTAATGAAGGGGGAAGGCCAACCTTAAGGAGCTGAGAAGAGCTCGGATGCCATCCATGGACACAGGGTGCAGGGTCTATTAAAAGCTGTCTCTCGTGTCAGTAACTCACATGGACTGAGCATATTTGTGGGTGAGAATGCTGCAAAGCCTTTTTGTGGTCTTGCGATTCAAGCATTTAATAATAAGAGAGCAATAACGCTATAAATAGCAACACCATAGTTGGTAAGGACTGGGGATAAAAAAAGAGATATGGGGTCTCAGTTATGACAGGAGGGCAAAGGAAAGAAAATATCAACTGAAATGAGTAACTTCTGCAGAAGTGCTTAATCAAATATGAACTTTGTATGTAACCCATCAACAACAACATTGCCTCTCGCAAAGTGAACAGCTTGCAAGCAGGAGTGTGCCTTTTTTGGTCACGTTTTGCGAAGGGCTGAAAATATGTGCTTAGTAGGTATTGTGGCTTTTGCAAGTATTGTGAGCCTTCCCGTGCATTAGGAGCATTTTTGCTAGTGTTTGTGTCTTTCTCGTATCTTCTATTATGTAGAAACCCTGCTCCTTCCAATTCCCAGAATATAACATAACAATATCAATCAAGGTTTTGCTGCACCTCACCTACGTGCTACAGAATCAAGCATAATAAACATGAGCTGGAAGAACAGATCAGTTCATTAAATCCAGGCAGGCGGTGTTGTGCACTGATACAGACTGATAATAGATTCATAAGCCAGCCTGTCTGGAGTGGTTTTGTTCAGACTTGTCGCGTGAAAGATAAAGTACAAAAATAAGAAGAATCTCTTTAGTTTGCACTTGTGACAAACAGCTTCCAGTTTATCACTGGAGAAGATGAATTATATCTATTCCAAGATATTAAATCCAGGTAACCAAGTGAATTCTTGTTCTCACATTTCTAGCTACAATGCATTTTAAGTAGGAGGTGACACAGAGTAATAGATGGCTGGCACTTCTTTTTAACTGATATTCCTAAACAAATTTTCTGTATCGGGGCTTTAAACATATGCTCAATTAGAAGCATTTTAGTAGCTTCATAAGAGCTACTTATGCTCACCAGCCCATATTTCTGCAAGTTTTTAATGATGTCCCTTGGGCCTAAGTTATTAGCTTTTAGCTGCATTTACACAAATATCAGCCAGCCATCTTAGGCCTATTTTTGCACATTCAGGTGACAGTTACAGAATAAATCAATCCTGTAATCACTGCACGTGTGTGCAAAGGTTAGGCTACGGTGCTGACACCACATTCTTATATTGGCAGTAAAGGACAATTAAACATGCAAAGTAATACAGCCCTCCTTGCTCTAAAAGAACATCTACTATATCATACAACTAAAAAGGCTACTTTTTTGGCACTCAAATCAGGTTATCTTCTTTGTCAGCCTAAGGACTTCTTTTTTTTTTTTTTTAGCACAAACAAACAAAAGCCCCACAAAACAAAACAGCTTATGTGTTCTTCTGGTCTTCTAACATTTACATGTTTAGAAAAATCCAAATAAGCATGCACAACACCCTATCATTGCAGATAAAAGAGTAAAAAAATGCAGCAGAGTGGTTTTCTGCTGAGAAGCGATTAGGTATAGCAGGTTGTTTTCCCCTTGAGAAAGAATGAGCAATGTGGAATCTCTGCATATTGGTTTTACACATTGACCCTTATCCTGGAGCAGATGTAGCCACAACCAGCACGCAGAGGGATGACTGCATGTGAATGTGTTCTGCTGAAGGATTTTCACTGCACATTTCAAGGTTAGAGAACTCTGTTCGACTGCTAAACAAAAGGAGTGAAACAGACTAAGATACTTACAATTATTTTTCTAGGCTAAGCATCTAGGCACTCATTACATCAAGGCAATGAATTACAATTTCTACTAAAAACACTTGGGTAGAATATGTTTTCTCAGGAAGAAAAATAAAACAAATTTACTAGGAATTTGGAGGTGATTAGTGTGTGGGGGGGTTATAGTGTGTAGGTGTTTTTTTTTAGAGGCTACTGTACAACACAGCTATTTATATCTACTTTTTAAAGTCAGTCAGTTCTCTTTTGTTTATTTGTGCCTTAAAAACTTATTTCCTGAGTCCCTGCTTTCTGCAGCCTTTGTATGTATATATATAAACAAGCAAAATTATTACCTTTATCGTTTTATAAAAGAAAGGAAAGAAGACAAAGTAATCATAAAAGATGTAACACTCAGCAAATATAAAATGAACTTCATTTGATATATTCAACCTCTAATTTATGAGGGAGTACACATACCCCTTCAACTCAGATACACAATTTATGGTTTTAGAAACTGTAATGCTTCCAAAATGATCTCTACTACTCTTAAAGAAGAATGGTATATTTGAAAAAAACCCCAACAAACCACAAGCTGTGTTATTTAGGTACTCTTTACAAAGTTAAAGATTCAGAGAGCAACGTGAAGCATCGCTGTTACATGTTTAAATAACATCCACTCCCTTCTCTGCATAAGAGAAAAATAGGTGATCTCTGATGGATACCTAAAAGTTTACCAACCAAAGGTACTGAATCAGAGTGGATCAAGTGCCTGCCATATAGAACGGTTTGAAACAGAAGGATGAATGGTTCCAAAGCCAAAAAGCTGTAGGAAGTCAAAGCAAACATCTTTCCATAACAACACCCTGCTAAGCAATCATTAACAGGAATACTGTGTTTCGGTTATTTTGCAAATCTTTATTTATTATCCTTCCTTAATTATTATGATGGTCACAAAAAGTAATTCCATTAAAATAATCTAATTTGGAAGTGATAAAGAAATAACTACTTCAAGGCCTATAAGAGAAGGTGAAGTATACATTCTTCCCACCAGATGTGTAAAGAGAAAATATCTTTTTGGTTATAGCCACTAAGAGAATATCTAGCATCTTTACAGTTCCAAGATTGAACAGTGTGAATGAAATGTAAGCACATAAATGACATTCTTTTCACTTAATATTAAGGTTCTGTTTTGCCATAGACAACAACTTGGACAAAGTTCTAGAAATTATTGTTGAAGAATACTATGACAACTTTTCAAAATGAAATGTGAAACTTCTTGGACAAGTTCTCAAGCTCCTTCAAACCTCAGAGCACTTGCACTGAAAGCAAACTTCTTCACAAAAAAGTGGGTAGTTCCTGCAGGATATTTTCACTGTACATATGAGAA
This sequence comes from Caloenas nicobarica, assembly GCF_036013445.1. Taxonomy (NCBI): domain Eukaryota; kingdom Metazoa; phylum Chordata; class Aves; order Columbiformes; family Columbidae; genus Caloenas; species Caloenas nicobarica. Next base: position 21,948,269 of record NC_088246.1, on the reverse strand, counting down.
AATCCATAGGGGTAAGCTAATTCAGAGATGAAATTTATTAATTCTTATGGAAAATGAGACAAATCAACCACAAAATTGAGAGAAAGCTTGAAAGTACTTCTTGAAGCTGAACTGGATTTTGTGCTGGTTTATGTTCGCTGGCTTCTTTTCCTGTATATTACTATTATAATGCTCTCTCTTAATGATGGTTGTGATTTTAAGTATATGACATGAGGCTGCTCAGAGTTTCTGTACTGATTTTTCACTGTTTACGATCAACTGATAAGTGATTTCACAAACAGTCACAGAAGTTTCCCTCTTGTGCTGCGTGGAGCACAGCTGGGTCCAAACCAAAGATGGCAACAAGAGGTAACAAGTCATCATCTACCAAGTCTTCCCTGACTACAAATATCAGCCCATTGTGTGTCTTTGTGGTGAGAGGGTTTAGTCTCTGGCAGGACAGCCATAAAGTTGGATTTTGTTTTCCAAGGAATGGATGATAAATCGTCCCAAGGGTGGAGGGTGGTTTTCCTGGGGCAGGTTTCAAACAGGTCTTTCAACAGCCTCCTATGCAATACCTGATAATACAATTAAAATTCAGCAGTGGCCTTCATCTCACCTGATAGCTAGGAACTACTCATCCCTTGTGGACGTGTGCACGGGAATCTTCAAGAAGTACAGGAAGAAACCGTATCAACGAGACAGACCGATGGAACTTTCTCTTTGGCAAGTGCACGTTCGTTCACTCAACCCAACCATACCCCACGACGCTGGCTTCGCTACGGCCTGGGACATGCGACGCCATGCGGTCAGGGACGAGCGGCAGCGCAGGGGTGAGGAAGGGGTGCGCCCTGCCGCCCCGCCTGGGAGGGGGGCCGGCTGCGGAGGGGGCAGCGCGTCTGTCCCACCGCTCCTACCCAAACCGCGCCCGGCAACCCCGGAGCTGGCTGACCGCTGGGAAGCGTCGTTCGCAAATAACTCACTGACGGGAGCCAGCCTCTCCCGCCCTCGGCCACGAGCGGCTGGGAAAAGCGAGGCCTAACCCCCCCCCCCCCCCGCCCCGCTCAGCCCCAACTTTCTTGCTCGCCCCTCCGCCGCGGCCGCGCAGCCCCGGGCGCACCGGGGGAGGCAGGCGCCGCCCGGTAGCTGCTGCCGGGCGGGAGATGCTCGTTGTCACTTTCTCTCTTCCCCACGCGCCGCCCCCTGCCCGCCCCCGCGCCCGGCGGTGCCCCGTCCCCCGGCGCCGCGCTGCGCGCTCCCCGCCGGCAGCAGGCAGGGCCGCGCCTCCGCCCGTCCGCCCCTTCTCCCGGCATGGCCGGGTGCTGAGGGGCGCCCCGCCGCCCCGGCTCGGCTCGGCACGGCTCTGCCCCGCCGAGGGGCTCGGCGCCCAGCCGCCCGCTCCGCTCGCCAATGGTCCAGAGCGACATGTCCAAATCGCCTCCCAGCCCGGCGCAGGAGGTGCAGATGGAGCTGCTGGACAACCCCCTGCCCGCGGCGGGGACAGCGCAGGTACCGCGGGGACGGCAGGGCTCGGCCGGGGCTGCGGCGGCGAGCGGGGCGGGGGGCGGCGGGGCCGCGCCGGGCTCGGCAGGCTTCGCCCTGAGGCAGCGGGCGGCGGGCTGGGAGAGGCAGGGAGAGGAGCGGCGGGGCTGCCGAAGCTGCCGGTCCTTCAACTTCGGCGCCCCGCCATCGGAAAAGTTTGAGGGCTCTCCTAAGGCGCCTGAAACCCCGGTCCTCCCTCACCCTCAAACGCGATTTAATTAAGATGCAGAGTGGGATGCTCTGAGCCATAGCAGCTCCCTAAGTCAAAAGAACCTTTCAGTGATTTGGAGGGTGGACGTGGAAGAATACGTCGCTATTAAGGTGCCCTTCCGTGCGTGTATTACCCCCAGATTACAGCTATTTTTCCCTGCTCCAGTAACCTGTTGTATCTCTACCTGATGCTTACTGCGCACTGCTGAAACCTTCCTCATCTGTGACACAGGCTGCTATCAGGCTGTGTTGATGGGGGAAGGCAATTAATGCTGGTTGTCGAGCAGGATTTTGGAGGAGGCTGAAGGTGTTGAGCACGCTGCGGATTTAGGCTGCTCGATTACCGTGCAGAAGGTGGCTGTACAGTCATCTCTGAAATTTTAACAACTCAGTCCATGTGCACTGTGTTCAGGTGGATGGATGAAGAGAGGGAGACAGGGTGTGGGTGTCAGCACACTTGGTAAAGACTTTATATTTTGAAAGGTGGTTCCTGTTTAATATATGAATGTTGCATAATGTCTTCGAGTTTGCAATAGTTGGCTACTAAGACTTACGGTGCTATTTTTAAACCCAGTAAAAGGGTGGTAAAATCTGATGGCGTGCATTTTAAATTACAAACATGCTTGTTCTTGTTAGGACAGAGTTTTTTTCCTTTTGGGGTGGCAGTTTTTGTTGTTGCTGCTGCTGAAGCTATCTCTGATGCTTTATTTTCTTTGAGAAGGAGGTCCGGTTTCATCACAGAAGTGCTCAATTGCCAGAAGAAAATGCTGTCGGTCTGTCAAAAGACTCACTAATTGATCTCTACTTACTGGGGACCAGTGACAGCAGAACAAAATCCAGGCACTGAAACAGAGACTAGGTTTAGCTGAAAAAGTGTCTCTTTGGATGTGAATTTGACTGCAGCCTCCAAGTGCAGAACAGACATTTCAGTAGGGCCATATGCTTTGCCAGCTTCCCCAGAAACAATGACAAGGGAACTCATTTCTGACCTACAAATTTTCCCTTTTTATATCTTTTCAGCCCTAAGCACAGAATTGGCACTGTGAAATCATACGGTGCTGCTCTGCTGTGGACAAAAGTCAAATACTGATGATAAAATTGATTTTCACCCCTTCTAACTAGGCATAAAGAGCCTCTGTTTAGAGAGGAAGGATAGTTTGCTAATACCTGCATTATTTATGTTTCCGAACATTCACAGCCAAAAAGGTTCACTTTTTAAGATAATAGTAATGCAGATTTTAGTTCAGAGGCTATTTTTCAGTTTTCAGAACCAAAGCCATTAAGCAAAATAAGAATCATATGTTCTCTGTAGATATATATTCTAGTTGTATGTAAACCTTTAGTAGAGAGGAAATAAGATTATGGAAGCAAAAGAGGCCTTTGGCTAAATAATAATGTTAGTTAATTCCTTAGCATGCACTGCATTGAGAGACAATTATTCTGATTTGAATTTTTGCTCTGTTAACATGATTTCCAAAAAATCAATATTGTTAGATCTTGCCGCTTTAGAACACATTCACAGTGGGGAGAGGGTTAATAAGAACATGTGAATCATCAGGTAGATTGCCTACAGGTACTTCAGTTGTGCCCACTGCTATCTTTTTCACTAAAGTACTTGAGTATCAATCCTAGAAACATTACATGCCAAGTAATGTGTCATATAAACAAAAGCAACCAACATACAAGCTTATGGAGTGATATCATTCCTAAAAGTATTCTCTCTGAAGTGCTACTTCTGCAAATTAAGATTTAGCAAAATAGAATTGAAGAGCCTTTGTAGAGTTGTAACAAGCCTCAGTATTTCTCTTATCCAAGAATTTTACTTTTGCAAAGCTGAGGGTTTCTTTTAACCTAGCTGTACATCATGGTCGATATGTTGGATTGTGCCTGTCTATCGATTTTGGCCAAACTTGTCACCACTTGGCAGAGGAGTGAATGCAGTTAACACTGTGGAAGTAATTACTCTTAAAAGGTACTTAAATATGTGAAATATTCCTGGATAAGTTATATTTCTTATTTTCAAAATGCATTTTCCTAGCAAGATCTGCAAACAAAATAAAATCCCTTTAGGTGTTGATTGTGACAGTTATACCATGTTCTCCCTGGGAAGTTCTTTGCAATGGGTACAAGGTATTGGTGTGTTATTCTGTACTACCTAAAATTCTGTGGATTTCAGTTCCATGTTACTGTAAAAACATAGTTCTAGGTACTCACAGTGGTCCTAATCCAGATGGGGTTGTGCTATAGTTTTGGATGTCCAGTTTTATCCAGATGAATGGACACACTGACAGTTACACTGTGGAGTTATTCACAACATACCAGTTTTATCTGTGGTCCTTTTGTAATAAAATACGCATTTGATTTTCTGAAATCATAATACAAGCAAACTCTGTTCAAATGCATCGGTGTTTGGTGATCGGAATCTATTTTTTAAAAAAGCAACTCCAGTCCTGTTTTTTAATTCTTTATTTTAAGAACTCCCAAATTCCTGGAAGCTGAATTAGTAGAATATTCAATTTAATAATTTTAATTAACCCAAATACCATGCCGATTTGTTTATATTATATTGTAACATAGCATATTAATGCCTTTCATGGTAACTCTTGGTCTGTCGTCTTCTCTTTTCCCTCCCTCCCATGTAATTTTTTTCTTATCCTACTTCGAAGATCCTCAGAAATCATTAGATTCAATTTCTATTGCTGTTTTCTCATAAAGCTTCCTGTGTTGTATCATAGGAACAGTCATAGCAAATCAGATCAGTAAATTATACGAGATGTTTCAAAGACACTATAATTGTAACATTGCATCAAGCAACTACAGACTTCCTTGTGGAAGGTACCTTATCCTGAATGAGTTTTTCCCTATTGTCCATTATTATTTTCCTCCTGTTCTTTTTCTTGCCTTCTTATGCATCATCTGTCAATGCAGGTCCTAACAACCTGACACATTTTAAACGAAAACAGTTCTCTTGATTGTTTTCTTCAGCTCTTTCACTTGCATTTGGATTTCCTTTCTGCCCTGATACTGTTAAGTGCTTCCTCCTTCCAAGTCGAAAGGCTTCACCATCCCAGGAGCTTTGGGCTCCAGCAGATAGGGTTGTATTGCTGAAGGTAAACTGCAGGCATGGGGTTAGGGACAGGCTTCTTCAGTTTTCCTTCTGCATTGACTGCGATTGTTATTAATGTGAATTTTAGAGTAACATCCATGTGGTGACTTCAGAATATCACCTTAGTTATTTGGCCATAGCACTGACCATTGTCCTTCCTGGATCTCCAGCTATCTTTTCAGTGGCATAGCACCATCGCCTTACTGCCTGTTTTGTGGTAATGAGAAATGGAAAGAATAGCCAGAGATTTATTCTCAGCAGGTTAATCACACTGCCCTCTGCTGCTCTCTTTCAGCTGAGCTGATTTATCACAATTCACACCATGTTTACCTATGCTTCAAATAAACATTTTGCAACAGTGTATTTCCCAGTGCTAAAACAAACAAAATTTATATTCATTTGCTTACTTAAATAATAACAATGGCCATTTGTTATAGGCATGGAAGGTTTTTTCTCTCTTCTGGCAGCATCTGTAGAAGCCAGATCCGACGTGGCAGTGGCTCAGTGGAGCATATGCAAATGAAGAAGAGATTAGATCAAACTGCATTCATTGGACTTTCTTATGGTCCTCAGCAAGAAGTAGTGTTTTCTCTCCTGATGTGGTAACTTCCTTTCGGTGTTGTGCTCGTCGTCCTTCACTGAAGAAAGCCCTTCAGGTTTCAGCGGTTATTTTTCTGATGATTCTCCTCTGCTCTTCAGTTTATTTTGCATTGTCCTGAACTCCATCAGTAATAGGTGATCTTGCATGCTTATCTCTTCCAGAGACATTTATTTGCCACTTGGGTATTACACATCTTCAGCATACATGTGCTTTAATAATTGTTTTTTACATTTTCCTAGCGAGTAAAATCCCTTTGAAACAATTCAGCAGTTTCAGTCCTAACGTATTTGCGTATCTGGTAACCCTCTTCTAGAGGCTACCTCTGTTTTTGTGTTGTTTTGTCTCCAGGTCTATAATTTCAAACCATTATGGATGAAAAGTTCCTGAACTCTTCCAAGGCTGGCTTCTTTGGAGTCTCGGTTACTTTTCTTGTGCTTATTTTACTCTGTTCTTTCCTGTGCCAGGATAGAAGAGTTTCAAAATAACACAAAGCGACCCAAATCACCCTCCCTCTGTTGGCAGGGCAGCAGACCCTTAGCAGACGGAATCTTCCACCTAGGTGTCTGTTGCTCCCTGCAAATATCTTTCTGCAATACAGCCAGATCGCTTTTTCTGTTTGCTTGTGTCGGAGAAATACAGAAATCCATGGAGGGCAGGTGGGGAGGAGCAGGCACATGGCCTGCAACTGTAGTTGCCAATCTTAAAAGGCTGCAGGAGGCGCAGTGGGGTTTGGACATGAGCTTCAGCACCTACTGCTCTTGTGTGCTCTTGTTCTGCTGTCTTGGGAGCAGACATCTTCATCACTGGTGTTACCGGAGATGTGCAGCAGATTTGCACTGTGGGTTCCCAAGCCACTGGGGAGGAGGAGAGTGGACCAGGTCCCCTACTTCTTGTCTGTCAGGGTGGAAACTGCCAGGTGACCTGGTCTGATGCCAGGGCAAGAGCACTGGGAGATGGCTTAGAAATGTAGGAACTGGTGAGAATTGGGCTATTTCTAGCTGCACTATTGGCAAGGCTTTATCACAGGCCAGCAGAAAAGAGCATCAAAGTTTTAACTCTGTTACGTTATTTCTCAGCAGAAATGAGGTTTCTGTTTTCATGAGGGGAAAAAGAAGCATCTGTCAAACAGTTATTTTTGGATTATGTATGCAAGTTTGGATAAATAAATAATTTGTGGAGAGTGGTTTGGTTTTTTTGGATGGATTTTTTTCTTTTTGTGGAGGATTTTATAAAAGGACCATGGAATGGATTTAACAGTCATTATTGTAGCTTGTGTAAACTCGATGACTGTATATGGAGATCCTCAATTTGACAGGATTTCTGAAGGGAAGCCTCGTATTTCCTGAATTGCGTCCTGATAGCAAATATTGTTTGTTTGAAGAAATCCAGGTTTTGAGACCTAACCTTGGGCTGCTTCTCTGCTATGGGGACATGAGTCTGTGCCCCTCAGGCAGTTTCATCACTGAAGGTATGTCACAGGGCTGAGTGCCTGCCAGAGGACTGCACTGGTGTGGACTGTGTAGGGTGACCTGAAACCCCAGCCCTCAGATGGAGGCAAGCCAGGATATATTGCTATGTCCAACATTGCCCTGTTACCCCTGTTGTCATTGTGGAATGGAGCGGTGGAGTGCTGGGGAGCTCGTCACCAAGGTCCATGTATGTCTTCTAGCCCTTGGCTGTACTGTCAGAAGGCTGACCTCCCCTCCGTTATGAGACTAGTGGGATTTGCCATGCAAAGATCAGAAATATTCATGTCTCTTTCCAAAGACATGTGGCTTGTGTTATTTGAGTGGCAGGTGTGGGGATTTACCATTATACAGCTGATACTGGAGGGTGCACCGTTCAGTAGCTGGACGTTATCATTTCTGAGTGGTGGCAGGTCTGGCCATTGACCAGAGGGGGCTCAGGAGGTCCGATGTACAGGACCACTCTTGCCTTGTAGGGAATTGATAACAGTGGCAATGACTTGTTTTTCTAAGAGGTGGATGGAGCTGGATGTATGTGTTCTGCACTGTCCTGGCATGCTATTCTTCAGCTGGGACATAGGCTTTTAAAAATATCTTTTAAAGTTTTTTGCATGGGAAGGAAAAATGCTGAGTGCACTCTTTCATTTCTGACTCTTCTAGCAATTCTCTAATCCTTCAGGGTGTCACTCTTTACCTCTAGGTATTCTTTTGATCCTTGTAATCAGTCATTTGTTCATCTGAGATTGCGTAAGCTTCATTCCAGCTCTTTTTATTTTCTGGTTTTGTTCTCCCCAGCTCCTTTCTTGCATCATTATTTTTGTTTTGAGATCTGACTCCACATCAGTGACTCTTCTGCACCTTTCCTTTATTTTTTGAATGAGACTAATAGGCTAGTTCTTAAGAGTTTATCTTTGCCACTTACCACGATATCAGTCTCAATACTGGTGCTATTTTACCCATTATAATTAGCAAAGGTTTGGGCTCACCCTGTCTATATTTCTTTTGTCTGCTTTGATACAAAATACCAATGGAGTAGTTGCTGGTGAAGGGCATTTTAAGGCTCTCACTGAAGATTAATTCTCTGGTTGTAGACAGTTGGTCACTTAAAATATTTTATATTCCCTCTTCCAGATGGTAGTATTTTTCCTACAGGGATGAACCATGCGTCTGCTTGTCATGTGTGTTAGAGGATTAAATGTTACAGATGCATGCTTTTCACATGTTGAGGCAGAACCTCGTGAAAGTTAAAGGGTTTCACTGAGTGACATTGGTCTCATCTGTTTGCAATAACAAATAAATGCATATGAAACTGTTAATTATTGTGAAACAGCTAAGCATGCCTCTAATGCTTCTTATGATTCCTGTATTTCATTTGATTACATGGGCTGAATAAAGGTTGCAGAGTTGGAAGAAGAGTCTTTCTTTGCTTTGTTAAGACTTTGATGATGAAATGTTTTTTATGAGATTATTTTGGTAGGTTTGTGTTTGGTCTTCGTTTTGTTTTGGGTTTTTTGTGCCTTTTTTAAAATTTAATTTTTATTTTTTTTATTAAGGTTTCACATTGTCCACCAGGTATCTTAAGAAGCTGTAGAACATAGAGGAGTGTGTTGCGTTTCTCGCCTTTGGCAACTCAGCCAATTTTAAAAGAACTTCACACAGCTGACTAATAAACTAAGCTACACTTTCGATCTTGTAAACACATGTATACACAGCTTTATTTGTATAAGATGTTCTGCTGAAATCCCATGAGAATGTTCCTGTCAGCAAACTTTTTATATAACTAGGCTTGTTCACAGGGCTGGAGTCAGTTGCATTGACATTAGCTGGGGCAGATGATGATACTCCATACGCAGCCGACTATGCTGAGTTTCGAGATTGTTACCACTGGGGTGCAGAGACATTTAGTCTCCTATGGTTTTTCTGTTAAGTACAACTACTGTATAGGTTAAGAATGACTGTCCCGTGTTGCTGCTTTTACTGGCCAATGTCCGCACATCATGATTCAGCCTCATATTTTTAGCTACCTAATTGCAGCCAACTGCTGCACAGAACACAGATAAGGCAGCTAATTTTAATATGAAAATCACAGCAACATATTGAGTTTGTTGTTAAAAAAATTTCTCCCCCTCCCCCCCGAATTGAAAGTAACTGGTAGATTTTTTTTTTTTTCCTGTCACAAAGGTCTTGTTCTCACATTAGGCTCTTATGGAAAAAAATACATTCAAAGAAGCAAAAGCTAATGAATATGACAGGATGAGTATTCATGGTTCTCCACATGACAAAGTTATTTGATCATTTTTTTTAAGTATGTAAGAATCTGCTTTGTTTATGGAAGACTTATCTCATTTCTAGAAGAAACTTTCAGGCATTTCTGACTGTGGGAATAAGCTTGAAAGGCCTGGAGGACAAATGTTAACCCAGATTGGCATCATTTAAATCAATGAGAACAGTTATCAAATCCCACTTTTCCCATGTGCTGAAATTGTCTCATTTTCCTTTGATTCAGAGTTGGTCTGTGAACAGAAGCAGCTATAAAACTGACTTTCCCTGCACCGTGTAGCCATGGCCTGTCACCATGTCAGCTGCTTTTTTGTGTTTGAAGTTAGGATTTAGCTTGTCCTCCTGAATCATTTCCACTTATATAAGACTAAAATACAAATTTGCGTGCTGCTGTGCACAAAAAACCCCCACCAAAACTGAAAAAATCAAGGTGTATTTCAGCCTGAGCTGCATTTACTGTCTGATGTTGCTTGAAATAAATGCTTTTAGTTGTTGCTTCGCAGGTAGAGAAGTGTGCATTTTATCTGTGCTTGTAACACGTTTTTATTCTGTTGTTGTTTGTTTTGTCCTCCTAACTCCAGACACAGTCCCTCTTTTGCATTTGTAGTGATTTTTTGCGTTATAAAACTGAACACTAGGATTCTGTAAATAAATACTGTAGCAACTAGGTACAATACAAGAAATGTGACTGCGAAAGAGAGCATGTATACATTTTTTCTAGTATCTCCTTGGGGATTACACAATACTATACTGTACATTATTTATGAAATTGCCTAGATTGTTTGATATTTATGTAGAAGCTTTATATTCTTGAGCTGCTATGTGAAAGTTATGAATTCTTTATTTTTTGTAAGTGTATTTCCATATCCTTCCACAAAAATTGGAGAAAAGAAAATCAGAATGTTGGCGGGCAACTACAGTCAGTTACCTCAGTAAGAACCATTTTTAAGAGGTGAATTTTGATTTAAAGATGTTATTTTATTTGAAGACTACTGATGTCAAGGATATTTTAAAATGTATTCTAGGTGCCTTAATATTATATAATATTAGGTGGAATATTATATCGTGTGGAAAAAGATGGTTCTGATAGAACTGTCTGTTCTAACAGTAACTGTAAAATGTTTTGATTAATTTACTGGTAACAGCGATTCCGATCTGCTTTTTATTCTTATAGATCTATGAAGACATTTCTATTATCAAAAACTTCTTCTATTATCAAAGATCTCTTTTAGAAATACAACCGTGTAAAGCCATTCCCCATTCAATTTTAATTTTATATTTCGTGACCTACTGGTTTACAGTTCTACATTCATCAGGAAGTCCTATTCTCATCCTCATAATGTGTAGCATGCTGATTTTTATATAGTTCTGCCCTAACCAACATACGTAGTATCGATTCATGTGCCTTTCAGAAACTTCTTATATGGCTTTTTTACAGTTTTGTAAAAATCATATTAATTTAGCAAAATACCTTTCCCATAAATATATATTTTGGGGAAATCATTGCTTTTCGTGTAAGTCTTTGCTAGTTGAGTGGCATAACAGGTATTAAATTATTTTTGCTGAGAATCAGTGTCAGGCTGACAGATCTATTGTTACTCAAGTCATTATTTCTAAAAGATTGGTATAATATTAGATTAGAACCAGTGCTCCACGCTTTCCCAGAATCAACAGTGACAGTCCAGATACAGTCCGAGGTCGTTCTTGTGCATCTTATGGCGGCAAGTTACCTGGATTTGTCAATTTGACAAATCATATCAAGTTAGTAGTGGCTGTCTGTTGTCCTCCTCATTTACTCTTAACTTGCAAAATATTTTATCATGTTTACCACATGTGTTATTGCTGAGAGGTACAGCTCAGATTTTGAAGTCATGATCTTAAAAATGTGCCAGTATGAGATTTTAATTTATGCCTCTGCGCCTGTGCTGGAGCCCAACCTTCCCTACCCCGAGAGTTGATGGGCCGCAGGCCCAACGCTCCGCGTGGTGCTCTGGAGATGGCCGCAGCCCGGAGAAGGACATGCTTTGTGCACCAGGCAGAGTTTTATCCCAGGGTTTGCTGTATCAGGGCCAGGTTGTCAGGAGTGTTGTGTTGTAACACATTTGCAGCCACGGTCTCCAATAAGCTGATCGTAATATTCTCATCATGCCTAAACCCAGGACTGACTGCGGCTTAGGGCTAAAGGCAACAGCAGGATGTTCATACATGGACTTGTAGGAAATAATAGTGGATAAATAATATAATTTATTACTGTAATATTTTGAGATACCAGCACGCAAGTATCTTATTGTCAAGAGGTTTTTTTGTTTGTTTGTTTGTTTTGTAGTTATATATTTTAAGGACAACAATGAGATTTCTGTAAAGGGATTTCTATTCTGGGGAGAAGGATTGTGAGGTAGTATAGGGGAGGAAATGAAATTAGTCTCAGAAAATTTAGCATGTAGGTGATGGAGGCTGGTGTTTTTTGTTTTGTGGTGTGGGTTGGTTTTTGTTGTGCTTTTTTTTTTTCTGAGTTATTGTGGAACTTGAAAGTTCAGTGCTGAATGCAAGATGAGAGCTAAGATTGGGAATAGGCCAACGCAGACCTTGAAAGTGAGCACAAAGACCCTGTTTATTGCAGGGAACTGTGGGAGGTATTTAAAGACAGGAGACATGACCCAGAGAAATGGATTAGTAAAATGACCTTAACAATAGCATAATGAGTGAGGAAAAAAAATGCTATCTCAAGGAAAATAATGTTTGAAGTAGTGAAGACATGATTTTGATGGAAGTTTAGATGAATTTAAGCGATGTGATTAGATAGGAAGGGCTGCCTCTTAATGTAATTGTGCAAAACAAATCTGCAAGATTTTGCTACACCTGGGAAGGATGCTCTGGGAAGGGGCTGAGGTGGTGTCATGGCACAGTTTACAGTTACCACAAAAATAAGTGGTTGCAAATGGCATAGTTTTAAACTTTTCATATTTTTTGAAATTTGTGTTATAATATATATATTGATGGTCCATATTCATCACAAAGAACAAATTGCTTTTTGAGGGGATTGGGACATTTGCTGTGTTTCTAAACCATAGTTTAATAAGTTTTGCTTCAGCCAACCACTGCTTTCTCCTGGTGTCTTTGATTTCTGAAGAGATAAAAATGATGCCTTACTTTTTAGCTGTATATGATCCCTTTTCCAGTTATTAATACTTTTTTAGTCCTTTTTTACTGTTACACTGCTTTTACTAACTTAAACTTTTTGTTTGTTTCGTTTTGTTTTTGTTATGTATTCTTCCCCAGTTGTAAGATTGTCTCTGAGTAGGCAAGTCGTAGGTAATTTCTCGCTGTTTAATATTTCCTCAGCTGACTTGGCTCATAGCTGTGAGGTACTAGAGACTGCTCCAGTATCTTCTTTCTTCTTTCCTAGCTTGTTTATTTAAACTTGCTGCAAAACAAACTGTACATTTTAAATCGTTGTGACTTGGGTGAATAATACTACAAGTATACAAGTCTATAAATGCTTCTCCAAACCTGAATATGAAAAAAGCCCCAAAACAGTCAGGGCTCAATTGTCCAAACCTGGTCATGTTGGTGAGCACTTGTGCACAGAGCCTCATCAGTTACTTATTGAATATGTGCTTATTAGTTAGCATAAAGCTAATTATCTGAATCCCTACTAGCCTAGGAGGCACTAGTGATGCTCGTACTGAAAGCTTTCTGTGCAACACAAACTTAATGCCATTCCTTTAATCTTATTTTTTTACAGTCTTATGGTAAAGGTGCAAGAAGGAAAAACCGATTCAAAGGATCAGATGGGAGTACATCTTCTGACACTACCTCTAACAGTTTTGTACGTCAGGTATGTCTTTTTCAGTTTTTAAAAGACTTGCTGTTGTTAATGTTCAAGTAATTTTTTTTTTTTTAGGTAAATTATCAAATCAAAGAGTGATACTGTAGTCTGAGAAACAGGAAAAGTCTCTGCCAACACAATGAAAAAAATTTGGTTGCTATTGTTTTGATCTTGGCAGAAAAATACTTTTTCATTTCTTATTCATTTCTATGTATAGTAGTTTGCATTATTTTTGTTACTGTAATGCCATCAGGTGATTTAAGCTGGAGGAGGAGGTGCAGTTTGATGGCAGTGCCTAAAGTGTCAACATTTGGGAGAAAGCATCAAAACCCTACCAATCCTTGGGGTTTACCTCCTTAAAATAGTGCTCTGTAATGCAGTGTTAACTTAGATGCTTTCCTCCCACATCCCAGTGTTATTTTAAAGCATGGGTTGGAGGGGAAATGCCTGGCAGCATTTGTCCCCATCACACTGATGCTGAAAGGCCTGCAGAGGATGGGGCGGTGCCGTAGGCTCCCATGACCTGTGCCTATTTGTCTCTCCCTCAAAGGGGGAGACTGAAGTGAATCCCAGACCTGTGTGGGTGCTTGGGGGACACCTCAATCTCACCAGCAGATGTGACAAAAAAATGCAGGGAAGGGTATCCAGAGCGTGGTGTGGCCTTCGGCTGCAGAACAGTGCTACTGAAGCTGTGCTTTTGTGTAGGGAGAGTGCATTTTGATGCATGTCTGGTTGGCAACAACGTGGAGAGCATGAAGGGTGTCCAGAGCATCACAGTGGCAGTATCAGTGCAAAGTCTGAAATACTCTTCTTCATGGCCTGCTGATTTAAGCTGTAGTTTTGCAAATACAGACTTTGCCATCTTTTTTGGAAGCGTTCTGGAATTCGGGAAGGTTCCTTGTGGACTTTTTGTTTCTGCCATAAGCAGGCACCAGACCTCCTTCTCTACCAGCTTATCTTTCATGTTCCTCCATCTCAAAACATTTAATGACTTCACTGCTGTTGCATTGGCTGTATCAGTACACATCTTCTGTTTGCAAAATTGATCTACTTTGTCCTGCTGTGATCATGATAGGTTTTGTGATAGGCTGTGGATTTGATAAAGTCAGGCCCCTATTACATTTCAGTGTCTGTTGAACATAGTTGTGAAATATTAATTGCTCATGGGAGTTTTTCAGTGGCAGTAAACCATATCAAGATGAAAACCCTGGATCAATAAATTACTTATTTGTGACATTTTGTCCTGTTTAAAAATGCTCTGAAAGAAGCAGTCCAAGTAGTGTTTGGGAGCAGCAATAGGTTCTCCCACTTCCAATGAGCCTTTCTAAAGACATCTGTGTGTTGCTGTTTTCCTTAGCTCCTTGTGGATGTTGAATTCATTCTGGAACACTTTTTGCAGAGTATGAGTGTTTATTTTACATCAGCTGCACATGGTTCTCTGCCTTTCTTGTTTACCTAAATAAAGTCTGAAGTTGGTCTCAAGTATTTCTTCTTGCTGTCATGAGGGGGAGCAGGGCAAAGAGTGTGTAGCACAAGGAGGTAGATCATCAGACTACATATAGATGTTGAGGTGGACTCCTGTAGCTAGAGGAGAACTAGTTGGCTCTATAGACTGTGGGGCATGATTTATAAAATCTGCAAAACAAGACGTATAAAACAGGGTTGGTGAGCTCCAGTCTGAAAGACTCTGTATCTTTCCCAGGGCTGTAAAGCGAGAATACCGTGTGACTACCTCAAGCGTGGATTCTTACAGAAGAGATTTATGTATTTCCCTGGAATTAATCCAAATTTGGTAGTTACTCAAGTGATCTGATACAAATGACTGAATGATGAAATAGGCTTCTGCAAAAAACCAGAGATTTAATAGAATGCTGAAGCAAAACTCAGTTTAGAAATGCTATTGTCACTGAAGATAATGAAGGGATGCTAATGGATAAATATTTTTGTGACATCATACAAAATAAATTTAAAATAAGAAAATCATCACAAAACATTCCTAGTAAGTGACGGCAGAGTTGTTCGAGTTGTAGCAGATGTATGGGAGAAGTGTCTCTTCATGGTTGAGGTTGAGAGGTTTACTTCAGGGTTTGAGCTGCATCTTCAACAGGCTTTCCTGTTCTGATTCTCCCCCTGGGACAGCGTGGTTTTCTCTTGCACTAAGGAAGAATTGCCACCAGCATGACCAGGGTGTTCAGTGCCCCAGATATTAAATAGAATGAGTGCAGTCACTTTCTGCTGGCTCTGCTGCTGTGCCCTTCCCAGAAAACACCTTGATGCTGCATATTGCTTGACTCCATCTTTCTTGGAGGATATTTTACATAGTATAAATGAACACAATTGTTTTGCCATAACCATTTATTCGCAGGAGAAAAAGTGACCCCAATAATTTGGTGTTTTTTCTGAGGTGGGTAAAAATTACAGAACAGCAGAGCAGAATTGATGATGTACCCATTTATTTTACATTTTTTTTTTAGGGGTATTTTAAAACTGGGAAGTCGGTTTTGGCTTGGAAAGGGGTTTGTGGCATTTTTTTAGTAGGCAAACAAACTGCTTGTTTCTGTGATGCTTATGATGCCTATATCTGCCTTTTTTTTTTCTCTGAATTCCTTTATTTCCTCTCATTTCCTGTCTCTTTTCACATTTACTTCTTAACTTGGCCTGCAACTTTTATGTGCATCTCTACAAGTACTCCCTTCTGCTCTCAAGAAGGAATCCCGGGATTGTCCTGAACATTTATGGCTAAGGTCTTCCTACATCTCTCATAAAGAAGAAAGAGTATTTGGAAGGTGCTTTGTGTCATATTTAGCTTTCCCTGTCCTTAAACTAGGAGAGCAGCTGGAGGCGTGCAGTTTCTTCTTGTAAGTATGGGTGGAAAGTGGACATTTCCTGACAGAGAAATAAATTGGTGCTGAATAAGAGAAGACAAATATGTCTAGTCCTTAAGACCTGTTATGCATGAGGAAGGCAGCGGATGTATTCTGCAAGAGCAAGTTAACTTTCTGTGTATAGGATTCAATCATTTGAATCCACAGAGCCACAGGCCATTTAAATTAAAGTTGCTGCAGGAGGGAGGGAGTTAGTATCCATTACTTACATTGACAAAGCTTTATTGTGTCTGTGTTTTACCTTTTCCTTAAGGGCATCTGCACCTCTGGCTCCAGTATGTACCTGGCAAGTTTCCTGTAACGCATACAAAATGCTACAGTAGTAAAAATAATGCCAACTTAGTTTTGCTTCAAATTGCTTGTAAATTCCTGCTGTTGTATAAAGAGGATGAAATGCACTCTGCACAGCCCTGTTCACAATGATCTCTTCCATTTAAATCTGTTTTTCAGAGTACTGAAATAGTGCAGAGCAATCTATTTCTAATGTATATAAAAGGAGCTTTAAACCGAAGCAAGAGCATTTACAGATATAATTTTAAAAACCCATTCTTTTCAATCCAGTACTATATTTTTTATTTTTTGATATAGATTTTCATTTCTGTTTTTTACTTGTGACGCTGTAAAACCTATGGAATTTTAGGAGAATGTTTTGGATCATGTTCTATTTGTTTGTTACAAAAACTTGTTTGTTTAGTTTTGTTTCCAGAAAGTTATTGATGATATTGGAGCTTAAAAACATAACAACTTGGCCTTCCTTTCACTTGCCAGCAGCCACTGCTTGACTTTCTGTAGCAGGAGAGGGAGGAATTTTTCTCCCCTCTGTTGTGTTGTGAAGTCTTATTGGCAATTAAGCAGTGTGTTTGGAAAACAGAAGCATCACTGCACACCAATCAGCTCCTAACCGACTTTAATCAGTTGTCCTTAGGGAGCTGAAGAACACTGTGTTACAGTTTTCATCATCTTTTTTTGAGCTTTGGAGTGATAAGCAGCTTGTTCTTAGGGTTAGCTATGAAAGGCTGAATTGGATCTGATCTGTACTTGGAGCCATTTTGACTGATGCGTGGTAATGGTTTTGTTCCCAAGAGTTTTTTTAAAATACAGGTCAGACAAAATATTTTGCAGACAACAGTATGGCACTTCCCAGCAACATTATTTTAAGCAAATGTCATGTTCTGATAGCATTACGTATTTTGTAGTTGCACTTCTGGACCTGTCTTTGTAGAGGTTTTACTTTAAATCCTAATGATTAATCATAGAGGGAGTCTAAGTTGTTGGGATTTTTACATGTTGCAAAGGCAGATTAGATTGTGAAATAGACTGTAGACTATGGACCTGCTTACTGAAATATTTAAGGTTTAACCAATCTGGATTTTTTTTCCTTTAAATATTGGCTTCATGCCTGTTACACTGTGTTCACTCAAAAATACAGCTATAAATAATTATGTAGGAAATTCATTATTCTTCACTTTCCTCTGAGGACATTTGCCTAGCTGTGTAATCACCTATTGAATTTTATGAATGGTAAAACTAAGATTTGCACTAAAAATGACTTGAAAATATTGACTCAGTTTTGCTCATAAACACACCTCTTAA
Source organism: Caloenas nicobarica (assembly GCF_036013445.1). Taxonomy (NCBI): domain Eukaryota; kingdom Metazoa; phylum Chordata; class Aves; order Columbiformes; family Columbidae; genus Caloenas; species Caloenas nicobarica. The sequence goes on along the minus strand of NC_088246.1, from coordinate 21,930,778 downwards.
TCTTGAGTTCATTGGAGAAGTGGACCATGTCAAAATGTATTCCTCTTCTTTTAATTGCCTTTTTTTTTTTTCCAGAAATAGAGCTTAGCTTTGATTTTTCTTTTTTTTTCTTTTTTTTTTTTTTTTTTTCCTTTTCATGGGGGGAAGAGCTTATTTATTCAGCTCATATTCATGCCTGCCAGTGAGACAATGCATTTACAGGCCGAGCCATGAAGAGCTGGTGTAGAGTGGGCAGAGATATTAGCTTTGGTCTTAATTTCCCAGTACTAAAACTCTTGTGCTGAAAAGCTGCTTATGCTTTCTGTGCTAGGACTATTCCTGCTTCTTAAATAATATGTGTGAACAAGATCGTGGAGCCAGAAAATCTAAATAATTTTTTAAAAGCGCATTTGAAAATTAATGTATTCTTACATTCTTTGTGTGCCTCTAATTATGAGACATGTTTGGCTTCTAGGGAAAAATAGATCTTTTCAGACTTGCCTTTTAGGTTTTACACACTAGAAAACAAAGTTTGTCAGAAATGTTTAGAGAATTGTGCAAACACGCATTGTAACACATGAAAATGAATACCTACTGCTCAGCTTAATTTCTTCATCTTTTATTTCTGATGCTACTATCTTGGCATATTTTGTCAGGTTCCTTTTTTTCTGGTTTGATTCTGCTGATTTCACTGAAAACCACAGCCGTGATACCTGTGGCCTGTGCTTGCTATTGTGGTTGCCTTGAAGCCTCACACAAGTGATATGGACTGGAACATCTGCTTGTTTGAAACACATTCAAACCATTATTTTGTGGGGTTTTAATTTGATTGAATGGTGGCATCCTATGTTTTTCACTGTGAATTATTAATGTAAGTGTTCGAAGGAAAGTTATTACCCTTGGATAAAGCCACCTTACACTGAGGTTGGCTTATGGAGTATGGCGTCTGTGTTGTCCTGGCGTTAGCGGGAGCTGCCAAACTTTGCTGTTAAGGCCAGTGTGTGTGACCTTAAATCGTGGTCAGGCAATGTGGTTTCAGAGTGGTGTGCTGTATGTATCAAGTAATGTCAATAAGTTTTTAGTCAAATCTATTAAGTCTGTGTTATGATACAAAATTATATCCTGTCTCTAAGAGCAGCACTACTATGGGAAAGTGACTATTTTTAATGTATTTCTTGTCATATGAAGTGTAGAGATTCACAGGAATATGTCAGTTCAGCTGTTGAAGTAGAGTTTAATTCGTGGCTGATATCTCAGGTCCTCAATCATGTTGTAAAAACAAGCTAAATGGGGAGTGGGAGGAGGACAGATTTTAGAAGAGGCTTGAATTGGGAGTATGTGGCTGGAGGAAGGGTGGAGGGAAGAGAAAGGGACTTGCCCTTCTGGTGGCAGTTGTGGAGCTGCCCTTTAGGCTCTGTAGACATGGGAAAATCACATTATGCTCATTGAGCTATAGATTTCGTCAGCTGTAGTAAGGGTTTGAAAAGTCTCCTTTTTTGGCCTGGAGAGAATAGAACAGATGCCCCTATAAAGCATGGGATTTTGGCACACATGACTGGACGGGAGATGGCTGAGAAAAACTCAGCAGAAAGGAAGTTCATTTGCGGACTTCAATTCTTTCATGGGCCCTTGTTGTGCCTCAAGTGATTTCTAAGAATAGAAATCAAAATGCTGCCATGTGTTTAAAATAAACCACACACCCTCTAACCAAAACAAACAGGCAAATCATCGTAAAGCTCTTCTTATGTGTCCATTTATTCTTCTTGTAGCAGGGTGTGAGAAAACTACGGGGGGAACAACTAAATATATTACTTATTAAAAACTGAAGGATATGAGCCATCTTTATAGCCTTGGGTGGGCATACGTGTTTGATGTTACTTGGCAAGCAGCTGAAGTCAACACATCCTCTTCCAAGCAGCCGTGGAAATTTTGAAGATGGGGCTCGTATCTGGTGGCTGCTGAGATGATTGCCAGTGTTGCTTTTGAGCTTGGGTGGGTGTCTGAGAGGACATATGTGGCCTTCTGTGAGAGGACTGGGGAGAAGCGAGCCCTGAGTGGGGAGGTTGCATCCCCGATGGTGGCAGCTGTTGGACCTTCTCCTTTGTCATTCCCATTGCTGCCATCTCGCATGTGCCTCCTGGTTGTGTGCTTCTCCTCTGGGTCTGTCAGGGACAGGGAACAATGGGGCTTTCCAGCTGCTCAGGAACTACCACAGCCTGCACTCAAGTCTGGCAGCATCAGATGTGTCCCTTTGTAGTGGGACATTTGAAGGGTTTGACAGGACTTGTGCATCCCTGAGCCACATGGGGTTTCTGCAGGTGTCAGGGCTGCCTCCATACTGAGGAGGAGGAAGAGCAGGAGGCAAGGGCTTGGCTGCTCAGGCAGTCTGAGATGTGAGTGGTTTTTAAGCAGTTAGACAAACTGATGGAGCTAAAGCATCATCTTTGCAACTCTTCTGAAGATACAGTTAAGACTCTTCCATCACAGTGCATGGTATGGGGAATGAGCAGAAGGCTCAAGCCCAACTGTGTTTTTAGGGTTTCCCTTTGGCCAAGGATCTTCATGACTGGCCATTGCTCTCTGGCAGTCTCAGTTCTGTGCTAATCAGAGTGTGCTTTGCATGAGCTGAACCTCTCAAAGACTTACAACTGCACCGAAAACCTCCTTGCCTGTATTTGTTGCGCCTTTGGGTAGGATGTAGTGGGAGCTCCAAGGAAAAAATTACACAGTTGTAAACAGTTAAGATCAAAATTAGGAATAGGGTTGAATGAGAATCAAGTGGTTTGTTTTATTTTGTCCCCTGTTTCTCCCAGGAAATTCACTCCGGTTCCTGGTTCTCGTGTGCAGCATTGTCTTACTTGGAATAATTTTAAACATTGTGGTGAGATGCAATGTTCTGTTACATGCTATCATAGATGTCTTCCAATTATAGTAAGCACAGACATACAAAGTATTTGCAATGGGGCAAGAGGTCCAATAAATATATTTAATTATAGCTAATGCAAAAACTGTCAAAAATAATTTATGAAGATAAATGCAGTATTTTGACAACTTCTTCTTACAGGCCTGTTTAGTTGGAGTGGATTTGTTTTGAGGTTGAGTGTTTAAATTTTTTTTTTAGATTGAGAGGTCTATTGGAATTTTTTTTTTTTTGACAAGGCCTTAAAATACGTGGTTGTTTTTGTTGGTGGCTTTTTGTTTGTTTGTTTTTAATAAGATGGTTTAAGTCACTCTCAAAGTTCAAGTTTGTATGTAAAACCACCCTAAACATAGCTGCTGACTTAGTTCCTTTTGCGGAAAAGTAAATCTGAAGTGATTTTTGTCATTTTGAATATTATATTGATTTTCAGGGCTTGCATTTATGCTGTATGGTTTTGATTGGGAACGAATGCCTAACACAAGGGAACAGTTTGGTCCTCTGTAAAGCAAATGTCATTCTCCTCCAAAATGCAAGCAGTTCCAAGGAAACATAACCACCAGTTGGCCGACGTGCCGCGAGCTGCTTCAGTGTCTCTTTAACGTGGAGCCGAGTTGTTCTTAATCACTGGCAGGGCTCAGGGAGTAAAGAAAGGTACTTTGCAATTAGCTAGAGGCGTCTACCGAATCTTTTGTCTTTCTTGATACCCCACCAGTAGGCTCTTTCTCAAAGTCAGGCGTGTTTGGTTTTGTACCTCACTAAGCAGGTACATTAAAGCATACACAAGTGACATTTCCGTCCAGTTAGTCACAAACTTGCGAGTTTTATGGACAGTTGCATGAGGGAGCTGCCTTAGGCTATGTATTTAGACAGTACTTCCAACACTGGTTATATCTTTCTGCAGATTTGAATGTTGCTTTTTTCATCAGATCTCACTCAGACTTTTCTTTGCTCAGGTTCATTGAACAGCTTCATATTCCACCACTTCTAAAATTAATTGTAAATCTTCAGACAAATTTACAGTAGAGCTTTTTTTCTGGGCATTGGATTATGGACTGACATCCATGGGAGCACAATTGGTGCACCTTTTTTTCACTGATATTTTAGTTCCCAAGTATAACTGGCCTGAAGCAGTTATAGGTATATGAAAAATTAGAAAGCTATCCTTCCTTAAAGTCTGATATTGTGAGATATCTGAATTCTACCACCTCTGCTAAAGGAGGTCATTAATAATCCTGTTGAGATGTGTAGTATAAATTCTAAGCTCCACATAAACCTGTAGCCTTCTACATAAATAATTGTCACCAGATGGTTTACCTGTAGGATGATCAAGTCTTGGGTAAGAAAGAAAACTGGTTCTTGCCAGTGAGTGAGGAGCTGAAAGAGGGGCAGACAGGTGAGGTGACGAAGGGAAAAATACATCTCTAAATGCCTTTGATGTCTTTCTTCCATTTGCCTCCAGTGATATTTTTGAGTTTTCAGTTGTTTTGCAGATTGAACCAGAAAGTATTTCTGAAATCTGGGAAGGCTGTTACAGTATGAAAACTAGACTTCTGCTCTTATGCCAAATTAGATTGAGATGCTATCTATGTCTTTTGTGTTAGAAATACAGCTTTAAGCCATGGTTGATCAGTTGGTTCTCAGAGGTCTGCTTATCAGATGCTGCTTTTAAAGGAATGGAGCTGAAGGCAGGCACCATTGTTCCTGTAAAAACAGCGAAGCATGGCTAGGTGGGTTTATTTTTCTTACCAAATATGAAAATTATAGTATATATTCCGTCATCTCCCCTTATTGCTTTTCTAAAAACATGTTATTGCATGCATAGCTCTCTGAAAAACAAATCATTCTTGGTCCACCTTCTTTGACCTTATTTACTTCTAAAAAATTCTTTTGAAAACAGTAATGTGTCAAGGAAATGTTTGCTTATAATAAGAAAAGATTAAAGATTATTTCAGCCTTGTCCTTGAAATAATTGCCAAGGAAATTGCCACACTTAGTAATAGAGTATAATCAGAAGTTGGTTGGTTTTGTACATCTCTTCCCAACATTAGCTACAATTTATCCATCATCTGCCATTTATACTGAAATGGAAATAAGATGCTTTCCTAAGCTGCTTGTGTTGTTAAATAACACGCTAAAGTAAAATGTTAAAATAAAATTTCCCATGCTTATGAGAAATAACATTCGCTCAAACTCCATCAGCAGTTTGAAGATATCAAAGGGTAAAATTTGCAAAATCTTCGTGTTCCTATTATTATCTGAGAAAAATAAACAGTAGTTAAAATACTGTTACAGAAATGACAAAGAAACGAAAGCACATTAATAGATTTGACCAACTATGCTGTTACTGTACTACTTTGAAATCTGAATGTAGAAAATGAGTCAACACCTTACATAATAAATAAGTGTGGTGATAAAGTGTGGTGTTGAGATAAAGCCTCCAAATGAGATGACACAACCAAGTGGAAGAGAGACAGCATCAGTCTGAGGCCTAAGAAGCAGTGGTTCATTGGAGATAGTCTGGAAGAACTGACAGTGTGCTGTGTGCCTTTTTTGTGGAAATGACTTAACTCTGAAAAGTTTAAGATTTTTCTAATATTATTTGAATAATTACTCATAAGCAAGAACTACTTAGAATAGTACTTAGATTTTTTGCAGTGTTCAGCCTACATGTGCTATTTATTTATTTATTTTAGAAAGACTGTATACAATTAAAAATAACTTGAATTGCATTATTAGGTAAGAGCAAAAAAACTTTTTTTTGCTGAAGGTTTTGAAGAGAGAAAGTGCTTGAAGGTTATAATTCTCTGTCAGCAGACTTGCAGAAAATTTTAGGATTACCTCCCACAGGTAGTGTTTGAACTTCAAGAACCGCGACGTACATTAGCAGTATGCAGTTCTTATTTGAACCATTGCTATATCTTTATTTTATTTTATTTTTAAAGTGTATGCTTTGCTATTATCTCAGCAGTGCAGTCCTGGCTAGCTATGGCAATTGGAAGCCAGTCACTCTGCCAGAGCGTCCTTGTGATACACACTGGGCGTGAGAAGGGCTTGCACCAACCCATCAACCACAGATTAGGTTCTTCTCCCCTCCTCTACTCTGAGGCAGATATGCTAGTGCCCATTTTATGATGCTCTGATGCCGCTCTTTGCATCTGTTTCCTAAAATCCCTAGTTGAACTACCTAGATGATTTATTAATGCTGTATTAAAACTTATGTATTGAAAGTTTTCTATTTACCACAAAACATGATCTTTCTTAAATGAGGGTGACTAGTTCTAAATCTGTTGGGCTCAGATGCAGGCAAGGGAGCAATGCTGGTCAATGGAAACTGTGTGGGGGAGCTCCACATGTCCAGAAAATGTGTGATCACCAGGTCCGTGTCAAAGCTTGGGGCTCATATAGGCCTGTGTCTAGGGTATTCACTGAGAGATGCAGAGCATCTGCTCTGCATTTTGAGATATCTAATTCCCATGTACACTAAACTGTAACTTGTAATGAAAAGTGTTGTCCAGGTCTATAGACTCCTGAACTTCTGCATGAACCAGCAGGTCTTGTTAAGAGGCTACCTGGGAAGATGAATTTAGAGGAGGAGTCCCAAGAATGAATTTTTTTTTTTTTTCAACATTACAGTGGCTTTCCTTTTCCAGTCTTGCTCAAGAGTCTCATCTCAACCCAGTAGACTCTTTTGTGTTTCTTCATCTCTTTGCTTGACTGTATGGTTTTATGTATCTGCCTGAATAGCTTGTCAAATAGACACAGCTATCATAAATCCTGCAGAAATCCTGTGAACAGATTATGTGAGTTGCTCTGTCTTGAAAAAGAGCCAAGAAATGTCATCTTTCTTCCAGTGGGGCTGGATTCTTTTTTTCCCACTCACAGCTAGGATCTCTGGTGGCACACTTGAAAATGAATAATCTAAGCCACAATTGAAAAATCTAACAAAGGATTGGGAAGCAAAGCATATTCTGTGCACTGCTTGTATTGTATCTCCTAAATACAGTTTCCTTTATACACAAATAATACACCTTAACTGTTTATGAGCCACAGTCACATTTATTAGAAGACTCTGATGAGAGATATTTCCTAATTTACAACAATGTAAATTTGGGGGCCTCCATAACCCTGGATTATAAGACCATGGCTGCGTGAACAATAAACTCCCAGTCAATTCGGAACTTGTACAGGATTTGCTACTCCAGCTGGATCCCTACAAGTCGATGGGGCCTGATGGGATTCATCCAAGGGTGCTTAAAGAGCTGGCTGACGTCATGGCCAGACCTCTCTCCATGATTTTTCAACACTCCTAGGAATCTGGAGAAGTTCCAGATGATTGGAAGCCTACAAATGTTGTCCCAATCTACAAGAAAGGCAACAGTGATGACTGGAAACTACAGGCCTGTCAGCCTCACTTCTGTGCGTGGCAAAATCATGGAGAAGATTGTTCTGGGAGTTATCAAAAAAGATCTGAATGACAACGCAGTCTTTGGTCCCAGCCAGCATGGGTTCATGAGAGGAAAGTCCTGCTTAAGAAACTTAATTTGGTTCTATGACAAAGTTACCCAGCTGGTTGACCAAGGGAAGCCTGTGGATGTGATCTTTTTGGATTTCAGTAAAGCCTTTGATACTGTCTCTCACAGTATCCTCCTGGACAAGATGTCCAGCACACAGCTGGGTAAACACACAGTGCAGTGGGTGAGCAATTGGCTGACGGGCCAGGTTCAAAGGGTTCTAGTAAATGGGGCTAAGTAGGGCTGGTGACCAGTCACTAGCGGGGTTCTGCAGGGATCCATCTTAAGGCCAGCACTTTTCAATGTCTTTATAAATGACTTAGACACAGGACTTGAGGGATTGCTTAGTAAGTTTTCTGATGACACAAAATTGGGAGGAGCTGTTGACAGTCTTGAAGGCAGAGAGGCCCTGCAGAGGGATCTGGACATATTGGAGAACTGAGTAATCACCAACCACATGAAGTTCAACAAGGAAAAGTGCCAGATATTGCACCTGGGACACAGCAACCCTGGCTGTACATACAGACTGGGGGACGAGATGCTGGAGAGCAGCTCCGTGGAGAGGGATCTGGGGGTTGTGGTTGATGGCAAGTTGAACATGAGCCAACAGTGCCCTGGCAGCCAAGAGGTGCAACCGTGTCCTGGGTGCATCAAGCACAGCATCGCCAGCCGGGCGAGGGAGGTGATTGTCCCACTCTGCTCTGCACTGGTGCAGCTCCCCAGAGAGGTGTCACAGCCCCAAGCCTGACAGTGTTCAAGAAGAGACGGGACAGCACCCTCAGACACATGGTATGAACGGTGGGGTTGTGATATGCAGGGGCAGGAGTTGGACTCCATGATCCTTGTGGGTCCCTTCCAACACAGGACATTCTATGATTAATGTCTTGAAGATTTTGATTGACTGCTCTTGAATGAGGAAAATAATATTTTTTTAAATGTACATGTAAGGTTTCTGTAAGTCTGCTTGGTGTATATGTCCCATGTTAACTGATGTACTCATGGTCATGATGTCTGGTAAGTTTTGTGGGCTTCATGGATGTGGTGCTGACCAAGAGATTCAAGACACTGTAAGGGACTTGTCATCTGAGCAGGAGAATGAATGCAGTGTGCTCATAAACCCTTCAGGTCAATGTAAGGATTTCCAAGATATGCTTTACTCCAACAAAGTCTAAACTCTGTTTCTAAAAAGAATGAAATTGTATTACCAATAATTATCTCACATATCCTTAGCAAGCCACTTTTTTTTTTCTTTTTTTGTTTACCCTCTTGGAACTTGGCAAATTTTTCTAGAAGAAAGTAGGGATTTTAGAAAAGACAGAAAAAGTCCTTTGTTTTTGCAATTTAGCTTTAGATAGCTGTTTCAGAGACCTCCGTGCCTTGTTTTTGTCAAATGGTTAACTTTCTTCAAGTATCTGTGCTTTTTGAAAGACTCGTATCTCAAAGACCGATGCAATAAATAATTACTTTATGATACAAAGAGTGTTTATTTAAACACTTGTTCATTCCAAAAGAATAAAAAAATGAATCGAGTTCATCTCAGACCAAAGCAGATTTGAAACTGTGACAAAATACAACTCTGTGGTTACATTTGCTCTTACAATTCTCTCTGTAGAACCTGGAGGCTTCCTCTGAATCTGTTAGGTCTGTGTAGTTACAAGTGTTGGTAGTTCTAGAAATCTTACGTACTTCCAGTTTGATCATGAACACTTGAAGTAGAAAGGCTTTTTGCTATGGATATATATATAAATAATATATATATGTAAGTTATACATATTTTATATGATTCTGTAAATCTCTATCTCTATATATATATCATGACCAAACTCCTGGCAGTCTGAAGTACACAGCAGTATCACATTTTATCTTTCCTGCAAATTTTCGCTATTCAGAGTGCAACTCAGAACTTACTTAATTGGTCCCCGTTGTATGCCTGAAAGTCATCACGGTGAAATCCAGTTTAGCACAAGTTCAGAATTTGGCATTTAATCTGGTATTTTTATTTCTACCAGAATTCGGCTTTCTGCCTTGGCAAGATTCATCATGTCAGTTCAGACCTAAATCCTCACACCGTACTCAGGAAATCCTTTGGTGTCCTTTAAAATGTGATGTCATGTACTTTTTGTTACGCTATACTCTGTGTTTTCCCACAAATCAGGGTCAGCTAAATCTAGGGCTTCTTTCCAGGATGCATCAACTGTATATGCTTTGCAGAACATCCTGTTAGTTCTTTCAGAAATGGTAAGTGCAGCCTAGAAACACAGAAGAATCTGTATCTTTAGTACTTCATCTCCTGCTTGTAACTATAGCTATGGATGTCTCATTGTTCATGTGGGGAAGCACTTGTGGGTAACTTACATTTAGCTAAGAGTTACTAATCACCAGGGGAAACAGAAAAATGAAGTAATTGTGAAACCCAGTGCTGCAATATTTGCCTCATTAAATAATAGTGGGAAAGTTCATGCATGGGAACAAGTAGGGTCTGAGGTATTATAATTTTGGCAGATCTTTACTTCATTTGTGCTTTTATCACCTCTGCAGAATGGAAGTTCACAGCTTTCCCCGCATGCCGGCCCCAATCAGGAAGGGAGTCTGTCTTCTGTGATGGTTCCCTTGGGGTTGAACTGGATCTGCCTATACTGTGCTCCTGAAAAAAGACCGAAGCATGTTGTTCAGAAGGTGGCCGTGATCTGCTCCATTTTTCTAATTTTTTGTGCTGTAAAACACTAACCTGTTTAGGCTTGTCAGTTCTGTTGGTTCTGCAGGCCATTTGCAAGAAGAGACAGGCCTCGGCCAGATGAAATTATTAACTCTGCTGTTTTCGGGGTAATTTTAATTTTCCATCACTGGAAAATTTGTGGTCAGTCAGCTTACAATTCTTTAGACATCAGAAAAGGAGAGTGCTTCATTTGAACATTGATTGTTTTCCTGTTATTGCCTGACTATTTGGTAGACATTGGACTTGGGGGAAATCTGACTTCTAGCTTATACAAAACTTAAACAAAAGTTTCTAGGCAGACTTTCTTGGCAGCACATATAAGATTTTATTTTTCATCTTAGAAAAGTTCATGGTATTTATAAGACTGGTATTATTCATGATTTTTCAGACCGCATACTTGAAGTCAAGCAGCTGCAACTTACAGTTAATCTGGCAAACATTTACCTCTGCTTATGCTGAGTATCACTCAGGGGCTTTTCTCTACTAGCTCTTTATAAGGCTTTTTGAAATGTCTCACTAGCATGGTTCTGCCAGCTGTGGAACAGGACCTTAACTTGGTCTTATTTGTACTAATGAACCTTCCTTTAAAGTCTGTTTAACAGTGTATGCATCATTACATTTACCTGCAAAAGTGGTGTTTTAGTGGTCACTCAAGAGTTTGAAATTCAATAGCTCCTACATTTCCAGTAAGGCAGGATCTGTGTCTGAATACGTCGTCGGTTTTATTATGTAAGTCATCCCCAAAGCAGAACACCAAAATCTGAAATGTTGTAAACGAATCTCTGCCAACTCGGGAAAGTACTTCTCCCCGTTTTACACTCGGCTGGTGAGAGTGTTTGCTAGCCGTGGGGGCAAGGAGACAGCCCTGAGACAAGCGGGCAACCTGCTGAAGATTAATTTGCCAATGCTGGCAGCTGCCAGACTCCATGGTCACGTTTGCTTGCCAGGGCACTGGGGCTGCACAGACTACTCTGCCTGCTGTAAGGGGAAGGGGTCTGGATGCCGTGTCCCAGCAGGTCACCTCCCCAGCCCCAGCTGGTCAGCCCAGCAGTCAGGAGGCCTGGGCACTGCTGGCATGTGTCAGGTCAAGTGCTGCATGCTGCTTCTCAGCCACAGAGGATCATAGGAGCCGTCACTTGGATGTATACTATATACAGTACAGCCCAGGGCTGAAGAGTGTGGTTGAAGACCCTATCATGCCAAAAACTGTCAAGCTGGGACGCCTTAGTCCCTCTGGTTTAGCCCAAACTGTGGGAAGCCCTTGGGTTTGGAGCACATTCTACCTTCATTCTACCCGAGGTAAGTGTGGACAACATTGCCTTTTTCCTCATCTCTACATCATGGTTTTCCTGGAAGGAAATTAGTTTGGAATGAGACACAACCTGCTGTGTGTTCCCAGAAGGTTCTGAGTTTGGGCAGTGGCTGGAACATTCTCTCCCTGGGGCTGCAGGATATTTGTCCCACAGGTTCACAGCTGTCTTGTTGTCATGGGTATCTCCAGCTACTAAAATGAGAGGTCAACTCCTGGTTTGAAAGAGTGTTTTGACAAAAAAAAAATGCATTGGGAACTGTGAAGTGTGCAGGTGCTCAGTCTGAAATAGGTCTGGAACAGACAGAAATGGAAATGAAGTTAATATATCAGAGCAGAGAATAATTCCCAGCCTTTTTAAGCAGAAAACCCACAATACCAGAGTCAATGGAGAAAAATTTTCCCACTGTGCCTACAAATATTTTATACAGTCCATTTGCTGTATAGACGATACTAGGGATTTCTGAATAGAACTGATTTATCTGATTGCTAGCAGTCTGTTGTTTGTTAGGTCTCTAGGCACCATAAATGAGGGCGACTGAGGTATTTGGATAAAGATTGCTTCTGCCTTATATGGTACATCCTTACCATCTAGGAGAGTATCTGTTAATTACTATCCACTTTGTAAACTTGTCTGTTTTTTCATGAGAAGACAGGGTACAATTTGTACTATGCTATTTTAGAATATTTTTTTCCTTGGTTTTATCTTGCTTTTCTAGGAGAAATGGGAGAACCTGATACAAAGTCAGTCCTCTCTGTTGCTTAGCACAGTTTGTGTGCCTTGTGTGCTGTTGGCGTCAGCCAAGCCAGAAAGTGCCACTTGAGCTCTCACCCGAGCTAGCAGCATTCCTGTGCAGGCTTGATGGCTATGGAGGCAGACCAGCTCTTCCAGAAGTTGATTTTTATTACCTAAATTAGTCTTCTGCTCTGAGTTACTCTCCCGAGAGGGTAATTGTAGTCCCACTAAGTACAGGGGGAACATGAGGGAACCAGATTTCTCATTTAGCTGCCTGTTGTTGGTTGTTGTGAATAGTCTCATACCTGTATCTGATGGTCAGACACTCTTCTCAGTTGATATTTCTACAGCTGATTATCATAATTAGCACCTCTTTAGCAGTTGAGCACAGATTCAGCACACATTGCTACAGTGTTTTCTGCATCTATGCAGCTTTCTTATTTCTATGGAACCTTTTGCATCTGTTCTACTCTACTGAAATCACATGGTCCATACCCATTATGTTGACAAAGCCTATTGTTCAGATGGTGCATGGTGAGGTTTACTTTATTGATAATACTATGGCCTGTGTGTAACAATCCTATATGTAATTTTCTAGCAAATGAAAATGCAATACAAGGACTCCTTTGCAGAATCCAAAAAGTGACGTCTTGGAACTCAGACCTGAGGGAGCGTTGGATCAAGAGTTTCAAAAGGCTGCAGTTTAATTCTGTTACTCATACAATTCATTGTCATTGATATGAACCTTGATGCTTTTCTGAGCAGTGACATTTTTCTTTATTTTTCAATACAAAGCTTGGAAAATGGTGACAGCCACCTGATTCAGCAAGAGATTCGTTTGAAAACTATTTTAAAGCTCTTACTTTATGTAATGGTAGTCTATAAAGTAATGCAGAATAATAAAACAATTGGAAAATCTCATGCAGCCTTGCTCCCCTGTAGTTTTATGATTCACATTTAGACAAGAATTCTAATGCAGAACATAGCTCAGGAGCTACCTTTTTTAATTCGTAAGACTAGATGGATTATCTTCTTGTTTAACTATTTCTTTCTACTTCACCTTGGAATATAATGTCTCCTGTCTCCCCTGCTTCCCCCCCGCTCCAAAAATCCCCAAACCAAAAAGGAAGGATCTATACAGTCTAATATTTGCAGTATAAAACATTCTGAAAGTGAAGAGAAGATAATCTGTGCCTTGGCAAACAATTGTTCCTAAATTAATGAATTCTGCCTGTTGCAGAAACAAGTGAAAACTAGGAAGCAAAACCAGTGGATGGTCCACTGAAGAGTAAGGCTTCAACCCTCCCCCTTCAAAGACAGTAGTATTAGGTCAGATGTAGGAGCAGCCTGCTTTCCTAGGTCTGGGCAGCCTGGCTCCGCAGGAACTTGAAGTTTATCTCTTTGGACAAAAAGCTGTAACATCCCTCGTGGTGAGTGTTAGAGTTTGCAACATTTGTGTATCCTTTGGGAGTGGTAACTTTTGAGATAGTGAATTTGCTACAATAACATACCCAAGATGAAGATTTGGACTATGGTAAAATGTATGGGCAGTTTTCAACTTAAGCTAAACTTCCTGGTTTTAAATAATTTCTCCTCTGTGGGCCTTTTCAGAATATTTTTGCTCCATGTGAACTGCTGTAAGTTTTTCCTCCATAGTGCCTCTTCTTTTTATGCTGTAAGAGGTGTATGTGTAATAAGGTGTATGTGTAAGCTGAAGTAAAGAGCTTTACTTTTTTTGTTATCTGTGTGTGTGTGTGCAGATTTTCGTTTCCTCCAGAGGATACAAAAATAGTTCTTTTATCCTCAAAGTTCTGGGCACCTAGTGGGCACCTGATGTGTGAATTTGCTCCGCTGTTGCTGGAGGGCAATGTTCCCTGAGTCACAGTGATTTTTTTTTTTTTTTTTTTGGCTCATGTAAATGATATCTGCTCTGTTGAACATTGTATGCATTCCAGGGACTGTCTATTTATTGAAAGTGCAAGACTAGAAGCAGAAACTCCAATTTAAGAAATATTTCTTTAACTTCCTATAACTTCATATTTTTAACTCCAGTTTAGGTTAGAGATCATACCTAAACTCAAGTAGATGGTATTTTGTCACATCTTGCTTCAAGATACAGAAATACAAATGAGCGAGTGACAGGTAAACTGTATGGATATAATAATATAATATAATACCTGAAGTCCACAGACAACCTTGGATATTTCCTCTGCAGCCTGTTTTCATTGTCTGCCTGGGTTTCTTAACCTCTAGGATAAGATAAATGCTGAAATAGTCACCTTTTTTCTTTTTGGTTATTCTGTCCAAACCTTTATTCTTTTCCACAGCCTAGGTCTGTGGATAAATTATAGTAAAAGTTCTCCTGAGTAAACCAAGAAAATTTTATCAGAAAGTAATGTCCCAAATATTAGCAGCTTTACAGTAAGAGACAAAAAAGAAATATGCCTCCTATACCTTGCTTAATTACTGAATAAACCTTATAACAATAAAGAAGTCCAAGTATGTTTTTAATGTATGTTTAAAAGTGTTTTTTATCCAAGCTTAATAATTTTTAAATTTCTGTAGAAATTTATTTTGAACTTTGATTAGTACCATCCCCTTTGTGCTACAGGCAGTAAATCAGAGCACATAATCTTTTTAGAATGTGTTGGACACAGGCTTTCACTGTTTTCTAAAATATTTGTGGGAATTAGACTAGGTTGTTTTCAAAACTTTTTCAAAAGTATATCTTCTTGGTCCTTTTATTTATTATTTTTTTTTAAAAACCCTTACAGTCTGCATGGTTATATCGTAGTATCTCCACTACTGTGATTTGTCTTTGTCTTCTCCAGACCAGCCCATGGGAAGAAGGTGGGAAGCAGCAGCCATGAGTGGGCAGGGACCCCCCCAGAGGGTCCTTGTGTTCCACTTGGGCCCTTGTTTCCCCAGGGCCTGGAGAGGGCCTTAACCTTGAGCAGTGATGTGAACGGGCAAAGAGAAGGTTAATTCGGGGTGGAAAGGGCAAACGTGGGGGAAACATAGCCTTGCATGCCATTTCTTTGGTGTCCTACAAGCGTGGGGCCAGGTCTGTGAAGAGCAAGTTGTGGATGGGTGTCCAAGGAAAGAAAATGTGTGCCACGCTTTTTCTTCAGCCTGAAAAGCAAATGGGAGTGTTTTGTTCTTAGCCTCTGTCAGCACATGCACAAGGCACATGTGTGTCAGTCTGCAGTGTCTACTACCTGCGACCCTGTGCGACCCTGTTAATTGTGTTAAACGGGCAGGGATGGAGGGAAATACATGAAGTGCTTGAACAGGTGGGAGAAGCATTCAGTACTTGCTATCCTTATCTGCCCAGAAATTTTAGGATTAAAGAGGCATGATTTGTTATGGCCGTTTTCCCCTCTTAGAGCTGTCATCTGGGCTTTAAGTAATGGATTATTTTGAGGAGGAAAAAAATGCCTTGAAGACACAACTCACTGCCCTCACAAATGACTTCATATCTTTTTTCACCATATGTTTGATTTATTTATATTGGAGATTCTGAAATAGTGCCCTGGTACAAAAGTTGTGGGAAGTATTGCAAAGCCTGTGAGCTTTTGTTTTCTTGAGTGTGAATTTCCCTGATCTTGATGAAAGGCTCTTGCACCCTGGAACAGAGGCAGCTGATTTCACTCTCCAACCACAGTCACAGTTCTGCATGGCCTGTGAGCAGCTGTCCTGTTAACCGCAGGAGATGTAGAGGCAGCGATTTGCATACTGTTACTACCTACTGTTAACCTTTCTTTTGGGGGCCTGTATAATTTCATAGTGTTTTAGGCTATTGGTGTTTGATTTTTATTCTGTGACTTAAAAATCTAGCTAGTACATTAACAATGTTAGTGCAAGAGGTGTCTGCCATTCACTGAAAAGAATCTAAAATTTTATGCATTAAAAATTATTTTTATTAATGAATAAATATATGTTTATTCAAAAGTATTGGGAAAATTTCTGTTTCATCTAGCAATGCTTTCCAGCAGTTCTACATGGAACCTTACATGGGACTTTTTTCTTCCTAGACAGTCAAAGGATATCAATTTTTATTGTGATTCAGGTAGTTCAGTAAAATGCTAATTAAATATATCCAACTGTTGGAAGATGTAGCCAGGTTTTCCCCTTTGCCTTTTGTGTTTGCCCTTTCCTTCCTTTCTAAAATTACATATTTGGTCCCATACTTTCAATCTGTAATCCCCTTGGAGAAGCTTGCATCATCTTCTACTTAAACTAGGTAAATCTAATTAGCAAATTCCTGCTATAGCATTTTGTATTTGCTGTAACACTACTTTGAATACCAACAAGGTAACTGTCCTTCATGTTACTCATGTCTGTGCGTGAGAGCTCCAACACTGTTGCTGGTCCCACCACGCCGGACTGTTTGGTACCAAGTGTTACCTTCCCGTTGGGTCTCTGTCCTCTTGCAGATTTGTAAGAAGTTTGTTCCCAATTCTGTTCCTGGCTCCATTTTGGGGTTACTTTGAAATCTAGGCCTGATTACTGGAAGCTTTAAAAAGACTCCTTGGAACACACAGGTATCAATGAGCTGAAGCTCAGTAAGCCTGAATAATTTGCATCAGTTTTGGCTCTGTCTCACCACTGGAATGTCTAGAGCCTTCTTCTCATAGGACCCACTGTGCTATTTTTTACGCGTAAGCTACTTTTCAATAATTCCTTCAAGTGACATTAAATCTTATCTTGAATAGATATAGCTCATGAGCAGAGTAAAGGATTGCTTATTTAGACTAGGTATTTGAAAATGTGGCTATTTTAAAACAGGTGTGGTTCTTGTTTTATTTACTTGATAGGAGCAGGGTTCAGGTGTCTGTAGTCTTTCCCCAGTAGAGCCGATGCTATCATTGCCAGGTCACTTCTGCAAGGAGTGCTTTTTCTCCGCACCAGGTTAGCAATGGAATCGGCTCTTGGAGAAGAGAGGTGGGGTCCAACACCCAATAGTCTGCAGGAATCAAATATTTCAGACTTGACAGAGGACACTCTAGATCTTAGACCCAAGGATGAGCTGGAAACAATTCCTGTGGAAGAAATTAAAGGCCTTAAACCTGAGGACTTGGAGGAACCTGCTCCTGCTGGAGCAACGCAGGACACTAGACCTGAGACTGGGCAGGTACAGCAAAGACATACTATAGGTCAAAGCTTTGGGATGTTTTTATGGTTACAGTGATATATTTGTTAACAATTTTAAACTTACGGTTTTCTTAATTATACTTGAGAAGGCTTCTTGAGTTTTACAGATTGAGCCTGTTATCTCTGTAGAGGTAGGTTCTGTGAGCCCCAGCAAGGCCTGTGGTGCAGGGCTGTTTGGTGCATGCCATGCAAACTTTTTGCCTTAGCTAGGCAGGAGTTTCTGTTTGCTCCTGCCATCCTCAGGTGTATTGAGTAGAATGAGAGTATCTGTTGCAAGCTGACCTACATAGCTAAATTCTTGCTGGACATTATCCATAGTGGATAAATTGAAGCTACCCTAATAGGAGGTGGACTTCTGTGTGCAATTTGAAATTTCTGGCCTCTGTTCCGAGTAAGGCTGTAGAAATATGATTGTTTCTACCTGCAATAGTCTTTGGTTTCTTTGTGGTATTTTGTTTCTCTGCAGAAAATTGCACTCCGCAGTGCCATCACATAGCTCAAGGAGATACATGGATATTGAAGCCTTTAAGTAGAGCAGACGCAAAATAACCCTTTTACATTGGAACAAACTTTACATCTTTTTCAATGTTGCTCCTAAAAAGGGGAAAAAAATGTCAGGAATGAGAAACAGGCTTTGATGAACAGTCCTGGTGATCTGATCCTTTGCTGCTGCATGAGTCCTTGCTCTTCTGTGTTGCAGGAAGCAGTTATGTCCTCAACACTGGACTGTGTTCTTGCCCGGAAATGTTCTCCTCTTAATGTTTGTTTGCAAAGTTTTCCTATTTATGTGAACTGTTGAGCACTTACTGCAGCAGGCAGTTGAAACATCTCCTGTGTTCCAGGTGAGTGTCACATCCAGCAGGCTAGCAGGTCTGTGTCTTTTCTGCCTAGTCAGTAGTCCAAATCTGTAATACCAGAAGTTGCATCTCAGTCTGGGTATCTGCATCCTGCATGAGTGTCTTTTGTTCCTTGAATACTTGTTTTGTGCTAAGAGTTTTGGGGTTTTTTAAACTGAAATTTTTACCAGAAGTCCTATCCTGAACTTGAGAAGTCTGTCCCAAAGAAACTTGTTAAAAACAGCACTGTTGCAAAACATCTGCATTGACAGGTTGACTGCTTTTATCTAGTGTCGTTCTTTTGAAAAACTTCCAGTCAAGAAACGTTAGGAAGAACTCCTTGTCAGAATGAAAAGATGACTGTTGTTTCTGGATGATAGAATACTTAATAATACAACAAGAAAATTAACAAGTGTCTGACATTAGAACAACTTAGGAATCTGAAAATCTTTTTTTACAGAGTACCTCGACTATCTCTCAGAAAAACCTTAACTTCTGATGTTGAGTAGTTCTGGTTTTTTTTCTTGTTGAGGGTTTGTCTGAGCTTTAGAGAAAAGAAGGGTGGGATGGTAGTCCTCTTAATCAATGTGATATGCAAAAACTCAGGTACTAACATTTTGAAGAATAAATGCTGCTGAAGCAGGGCTTTCTATTTCTAAAAATGATTTCTTGGCATGAGCAGATTTCACTCTAAATCTTAGACTTTAGTCTTTGATTTTTCTATTTGTCAAATATCTTGATTATTCACTAAATGAGAATATTAGTCCATCTGTAAGGTTAAAATATGAAGGAATTCCTTAAGTTCCACTTTAACAGTGCATCGTTGGTATCTTTTTATCCAGGTAATTTTTCTATAAAGCATTAGTATTGTAATGTGAAACTATTTGGTCATCATGATAATATAAGAGCCATCTAGTTTTCCTGTTACTTACATCAGTTGCTCACTCTACCATATGTTTTGTGAAATTTTGCAGTTTGCACCCAATTGTTCCAGCAGTAATCCACAGAAGCACATGTGCCATGGTTAGAGCTCTGTTTTGGTATGACATATAGCACAGGCTGCCACATGTTTGCACTTAGTGTTGCTGAATGTACGAGTGTGCTTGATGAACGAGCAGTTGTGATCCTGTTACATGTGTCCTACATTCTTCAGGCTGGTTTGTAAAGCCGAATTGACAGGAAATCGGCGCAAATGTGCATCTTCAAGTATGCGAGTCAGGAAAGGACAAGGGCTATTTTCAAAACCTTGTGATTTAATATTGGCATAGTTTATTACTTTGCTCTGACACTACTGAACATATAGTTTCGGAACACAGAAATACAGCTCCATGGAAGCCCTCACTTTGGCATAGATCTTCCTTTGTCTAATAGCTGGGAACAGTTCTTGCTGTTTAGTTCTGTAAGTTTCCCGAATTCTTTTTGCTGTTGCTGACTGTATGTGCAGGACCCATATGTTATGGGGTTGTATGTGTACGTGGCCTCTTTCAAAATGAAACTATAAATCACACTGATAAAGTTGCAAAAATCTTGGCAGATGTACAGGAATTCTTTACTTAGATTCAGAAGCTCTTTTTATTGTTTTTAAAATTCACCTAAAGTATATCCCAATGTTTCTTTAAACTCCCTAATAAACATTTAATTTAGCTAAAAAGAAGGGGTTCATTAGAAACTATGTTCTCTTTTAGGAAATTTCTTAGTCTTAATACTTTAATATAGATATAAATAAGCTTAGAAGTTACTGCCATTAGTGCTTTGATGTGAGGTAAATAAAAGTAAAGAGCAATTTATAGAGAACTAGATAATGATATTTTTAGTAATGATACAAAATGCTCAGTCTATGTTTTTAAAAATATTTCTGCCTTTTTAGGACTGTCAAAAGCAAAATTTCAGTGTATTCTGTAAACTAAGTACTTGCATTATATAATGATGGGTGTGTAGTTCTTGAACTTTTAAAATAGTGTTTAGTTTATGAACTTTTCAACTTGAGATACAGCAGATTCTGCCTGGTGACAGAAAGTAAACAGAAGTTACAACCTGCAGTTTCATTAGATGCCTGAACTAAATACAATTTGTTTTCTAACACATCAATACGAATGCTGTTCATTCCTCAGCCTTTATATTCAGGGACTTCTGCTAGATTTATGGGTCTTGAGTGTCTTTTTCTATCTGTTTCTTTGTCTCCCTCCCTTCCCCCCTCCTTCCCTCCCTCCCCTTCTTTTCTGGCATAATTTTGTAATGATTCAGATATTCCACTATTAGTCTCTCTTTAAAGTGAAAGTAGTGCTTGCAAGAAATGCCAGTCTAATGGACTAGGAGATTCTGGTTTCTTACCTCTAGAACCAATCCAGGATAGGGAATGGACATCCCAGCACCATCATACAGAGGAGAAAGCCACCATTTCTTATCAATCTTAGCCTACGAATAAGAAGTCCTCAGTGGCACGTGGCTGCCCCTCATAACACCAGAAGCAAATACTGTTATGGGAACCAGACTGAACTGGGTGTGGGAGAAGATTGTTTCCAATAAAGGCTGCATTTGTCCCTTTAAAATGTGTGTGTGCTTACATATGAACAAGTGAAATGCTTAGCCAAATGTCTGGGTTTCTGGGTAACCCAAAAGGGTTGGGAGACTTCCCTGACTGGATCAGCTATGGCTCTGTTCTCTGTTGGGGTGCTGCTGGTTCAGCATTACCCTCAAGGTGTTATTCTGCTCTATTCCCCTTCTCCATGAGAATAACTTCATTGATTGCTCCAAGTTACTCTAATAGATCTCACATAAAGAAACTTATAGTTCACTTCAGACTGGCTTCTTGATATAACATATACATTCATGCAACTAGTTCCTTCTGTCAGTGCTTTCTTTGGATGCAAACATAAAGCAACCCTAAAAGGACCTGGAGTCTGCGGCATTGGCTCATTCCCAACATTTGTTACATCATGTCTTCTTCGGGGAGTGCAGTCGCGTGTCATCTTCACATATGTTCAGAGTGCATTAGAATGAGTGGATGTTGCTCTGTGCCAAAGAATGTGCAGCTCTTGTGTCTGTTTGTGAACGATTTAGATTGATAATATCCTTGGAGGAAGGAAACATATATTTGTAGTGATGGGTATCCTGCATCTGAAACAGCCTGACTTCTGTTCGTTATTCTCAGTAGCATCTAATTTGTCAGAATTTGCAATGCCCGTGGTGATGGCTTCCTTCTTTTAAGGGGATTCATGTACAAATTTTATCAGACTGTCTAATGCTTTGTGAATTTTCCATGAATTCTTTTAATGGCATTTGAGATAGCTCTTGTGATTTGTAACAGGGTTCACTTGGATGTGGGGTGTCACCCTACATCATTGGCCTGTCCTGGGTGAGTCCTGTTTTTTAAATGCGTAACATGCTGAATCTCAAGCCAGCAACTGGAAATGAGTTTGGCTTGTTCAAGTTGGTCTGTAGTTTATTGGCAGATTACTTCTCATGTCTGAACCTGGGGCAAGCCATTGGTTTTGAAGCTGAATATTCCATCAGGAAACTGCTGATTCTTTCAAGCTGGGTTTAGCTGTCCCTGGCCATGGTCAGTAAACTGGTGCTAAAAGAGGTGAAGCAAATGCATTGCATGACTTACCTCACGGTGCTAAAGCCCTTTAAGATGACAGTCTGCCCAAGCGCCATGTGAAACCTGGGGGAGCAGCTGGAGAACTGCGAATCGTTTCTGATAATGAGGAGCCATAACTTAGGCAAATATAAGTGATGACTCAGGAGGCCCCGTGAACTGTGAAAACAGAGAACAACAGATTAGTTTCAGAGGGGCAGGTAGGTGAATGCCCAGCAACCTCACTTCAGCAAACCAAGGAGTGGAAAAGGCACACAGCATTAAATGGCAAATGATCCAAACCACAAACTCGAATTGTATGCATGATTTCAGATTCTAGATTAAAATTAGAAGGTTTCATAAATCAATAGGAGGAGAAGAAAGCATGAGTTTGAGATCGGTTTACAAAAGGCTTTTTCAGAAAACACAGCACTGTCTATCAGGTTTATTATCGTGTCTCAGATGACATTAACTTAGGCCTCATATTATCTGAATTACTTAAGCAGATCAAAGGTGTTTCTCTATGTTTCATTACTTATGGGGTTAATGGTGATCATCACAAGTTTCTTCTATTCATTGTAATGCTAAAAATATCACTTCACTCACTTTTCTCCACTCTCCCTCCCATCCCTTCAAATAGCCTTTCCTGATTTTTAAGATCTTTGCCATCTATATTTATTCTTAAAGACTGACCAAAATGCAGTTACTGTCATCTAATTTATCTAGCTTCAGTTTGTAATCCTTTGCTTTTATTGTGACATTTTCTACTAGATTAAAGACCTGTTTACTGTTCAAAGCCCTTCCTGCTCTAGTTTACATGTAATCCTTGTTCAGGTCACCTCTTAACTTTCTCACTGCAATAAACAGACTCAGCTGCTTTAAAATGCCCAAAGTAATTTTTCGAGCACTTCACTAAATGTTACCGTTTTCAGCGGCAGCCTAAAAGATGTGTGGACACCTGTCCTACCCGTATAATCCCAACAATAATCTTGCTAATATTGTAACACCACTTACCTGCTCTCGACATTTCTTTAAAGGTTCAAAGAACAGGCTGACCTTCTAAGCTACAGACCTGCAGAGAGACTTCATGTGAAACCAGGATTGTTCATGATCCTTTCTAGATTACTGCTTTCCTAGGTACTCTGCTATTACCTAGTTCCCCTTTTTAAATAGGTGTGTGTGTTTGGCTTAAATTAACTTAATTTAATTGGGCCAAGTTCCACATACGTGAGTTACTTCCATCATTATCGCATCCTACGGTTTTCAGATCAGCCTACCAGTGAAGTGTCCACTTTGTTGATTACCCTTTTCCTGCAAACTCTTTGTCTTATTTCATCAAGTTCGGCAGAGCAGCGGAGATCCCAAAGACATTAATGTTATGCTGACTTTGTGAAAAATAGAGAGGAGGGCTGTGAAGCAGACAGAAGTGGATGGGTGGGCAGGCAGGTAAAATCTGGCCTTTGCCTACTCTTTATGGCAATGGTTGGAAGGTCAGTAAATGTGAAGTTCGTCGGGGGCAACAAGAGGATGTGCAGCTTCAGCACAGCCGCTGTCTTCTGAAGCTTGTCCTTGCAAAGGTGGGAGAGGATACTGGTGGAAACTGGGAGCACTGTGGTGCTGCCAAGAATGGGGAGCTGGTGCATGAGGGAGCATAGGAAATCGGAGTCACTGGGCTGATGAGATGGTTGTGATGGGGAAATGCATAAGGACTTCAGGCAGACAAATGTATTTTTTGCTGGTTTAGGCTGCCATTAGCTCTGCTGAACTTGTCCAATCCCTTTTAGCCATTTTTATGTTCACATGTTAGATACATCATGAGAGTGCGGGCTCCATATTTGTCAGAGTACTAAAGACTCAAATCTATCTGAAAAAGCTATTTTTATTAAAGTTAAAAAAAATGACTGTACTATCCTAGTTTTTCACAATGAAAAAGTTCTAACAGGAGATACTCATAGCTAGAAGCACTAAGCAAATATTTTTAGAGCAGCAGAAGAAATCCAGTGTTGCATCACTTTGGGTACTCCATGACAAAACTGATTAGAGTGCTGTTTGAGACCTACGCTCTGTTTCCAAAGATAAATCCTGCATGGTTAGGCCACTAATACATAATTCATGTGATACCAGGGAGAGGTATAGATTTCTACTGATAGTTAGGTGTGGCTGGCTACAGCAGTGGTATCTAGTGTGTCTTGCTGTTGCCTTCCATGGAGGAGCACAAGCCGGCAGACATCGTGCTGGTACTGGGCACTTCAGCCTGTCCTCTGCTGTGGAAAAAGCCACTGCACTGTAAAATGCAGAAAGGGAATGGTAATGAGAAGATATTATTTTTCGTTGATTTTTTTGGATAATAGTGGTTCAATTTCAAGTAACACCTTTTAATAATGATATATTTGTGTAATTGATATTTTTTATCAAATTTATATTTTCTGTCTTAAAAATACTGTAGCAGAAAGTGTGCAAGCATGTAAATCAAGAAGAAACAGATAAAAATGTTAGATGGCCTTCAACTGCATTTTTCAGAAGAAGTCTTAAAAGTGTTGCCAGGCCAGATTACTTGAGTTTTTCCATGTAACTTTCTGTTTCTTTTTGGAATAATAGTTTCTAAATAATAGCGCATTATGATATAAATATAAAAGTTAAGGCGTGTTGCATGTCCTCTTTAAATGGTTTGCCCATTGAATTTGCTCTATTAAAGCTATCTGTTATAAATATTTTGCTGGTGTCCAAGCACTGTTCAAATAAACTTTCTAATAATGTCTCTCAAGTCTGACAACAGGAGATTTGTTACGGTTATATAAAGGTGGGACTTGACAAGATTAAGACGCTGGGCCATGGAGGTTTTGACTGTGAAGCTCAAATGTTCAGTTTGAATCGAGTGTATGAAATTACTTTGTACTACTGAAGACAGTTGGTGTTGTGGTAGGTTTGACTTATTACAAAAATGTAGGAAAGTTATATAAAAGCAGGCCATATTGAAGTATTTTATTTATTTGGAAGGCTACTTCTTTTAATGGTATGGAAATTGGGTCAGTTGTATCCCCCCCAGCCTTCTGTGATCCACTAATGTCCAAATCCTTTTAATTTCTGCTCTATCTTGTAGCTGCGAGCTCCCATGCAGATTTAATGCTGCTCTCTGTAGAAATACCGGGAATAGTTTTGATTTTAAGTCCATTAAGGCCAGCATTGTATCATTGATGTCTATGTAGCGTGTAACGAATCAGACTCTGGTGTTTATTAGTCTTGCATGACATTTTAGGCTACATTTTTGCTATAAGCAATAATTGGTTGGAAAGTCAGCTTATATTTTTCTAGTTTAGTAATACAGCAAATTTGTTTTTGTACAGACCCTTCAAAATATAGCCGCAAGAATCCTGTTCTACCTGAAGAATTTAATGAAAAACCTTTTTCCCGTGGCTCAGAGGGGTATCTCTTTACCATGCAAGGAGATTGAACTAAAAGCTGTCGGGCCTTTGAGGGGAGTTTTCACAGCTGGCTCATGATAGCATTAGACCTAGATTGCAAGAAACAAGACTGAATTTGTGATCTCTAGGGAGTTTTTTTGGGTGTTACTAAAAAATTGCCTCACCTATTGGAAAAGCACACGACTTTGGTGGTCTCCAAACTGGCTGCCAGTGATTGCTTCTGCAGTTCAGATAATCAGATTATAAAGATCAGTGTCCAGTGATTTACTCTTGGCCAACTTCAGGACATTTTCTAGTCGTATATAAAGCAAACACTATAAAAAAAGCACGTTTAAAAATAGGCAATGAAATTTTATATGTGCTGTTCTGTGAATGCCAATTAATTTATGAGAATTAACGTTTGATTTCTTGGCAAATACTACGCTTTCAAGTGTAAACTCCGTGAAGGTGAGCTATATGCTGCAATTTACATCCTTTGAGAATCATGCTGAAAGAGATAAAAAGTGCTTAAAAGTGTTATTGAAAGCCAGTAAGAAGGCAGAGTTATATTACAGACAAGTATTATTCCAGATGTGTGAGCATGATCAATTCATCTGTTAAATATAAAGCTAAGTATTTTTTTTAAGACTATACACAGGAAAAATTATAATACAAAAAAGAAAAAAAAAGAATAAAGATGAGATTAATAGTATTGGGGGATTTTTTTTAAAGTATTTTTGTTCACTTTTAAAATTTAATTATTTTTATTCTTGTAACTGCAAATATAGTCAACAGGTTAATTACATTAATCAAAGATAGCGACTGATGAATCAGGCAAGGGAGGATAAGAAGTTGTCACCACTTCAGTAATAACTGGGAAAAGCATACTGTAAAGAAAAATACAGCCCGAATGCATGTGGATTGGGATATATTTTAGAGAGGCTGCTAGAGCTGGTTTCTGTAATTCTCTCTCTCTTCATGATCACTGCTGAAACACCCGTGCCCCTGTGTTTATCGCACAAGGGAGAGCTCTTCACAATTGTTATTGCCCATACTTTGTAACTTATTTACAGAGTGAAGTAGCATTAAAATTTTCTACCATATATTATAAGTAAAATTTTAAAAAAATGATCAGAATGTGATAATATTCAAAATGGAAGTACAATAACTTTATTTAAGAATAAGTTATAATGTTCTTCTGGCAATAACAGGGATGCCCTATTTGGGTAACTTGTTTTTGTTGTATCTCAACACCACTTATTCAGGGAAACAGAAAATGTGGTTATCTGTAGTTTCTAAAATATGAATCATTGTTAGAAAAGCATCATATATCATATACATATCTTTTAATTGCAAAGGCTCTGTGCCCATAATTATTATGGGGCGATGTTGTTTATTCAATTAAATAAAACCAAAACATTTTGAAAATATAAGTTACATGATTTCTTTGGTAAATAAGTTTGTCTCTTTTTGCTGCTCAGCAATCAGGCTTATGTCCTCTTGAATATGCATGTTTATCATTGTCATTTTTGTATTAGAGTAGTGCTGAGATAAATGTGGTAGAGCCGAAGTTATTGTGTGCTGCCAGAACACAGTATTTTTTTCCTAATATGTATTCTTCTGCATGTAGTGTCCAGCAGCACGTGTGTGTGTAGCAGATTCACGTTTTTATGTTTTCATGTATCCTTTGAGGATAAATCTTTTGATGCAAATAATTGTAATATTCAGAACATATTATCTCAGGGACCCAAAATGTTACATATTTTGTAGTGTTGCTGCCAGCTTAAGAGATATCTAAGCCTAAGGACACAAATAGATAAAAATATGCTTCCAAAATTCTGATTTTGTCCTTCATTGTTTAATATTTCATAAAGTTTCTCAATACAGTGAATAAACCAAAGCATGGCAATTACTCAGCTCTATCTGAATTAGGCTGCAACAAGTAGACGCAGAGGTTAGTGCACTAAATCACTGTTTCAAGGGTGGTTATAGAAAATGATCTGTCAGTTGTATTGAACTAATTGATTCTCTGAAAGGAAAAGTGTCTTTGACTACAGCGCGAATGTGCCTTCTAAATTTTGCAGTTAAAAGTTAGACACGAGAAGTTTTGTTAATGAATATTAAAACCAGCCTTTTATGTTATTTAAATCAATTTAGATGAGTTAAAATAAAAAAAAAATGCAGAAGCCAGTCTTAAATGGTTATTTAGCATATTTATGGTGAAGATAAATAACAATAACTGATTTTTTGTATACTTGCTGAGATGGCCTTGGAATTCAAAGAGTTACAGGGGAAAAAAAAGCAGCTCTAAGAAATTTTACTGTAGTTTTAAAGAGTAGACCAGCAAGGAGGTTAATTATGTTTTCACTCAGTTTCCACACAAATGTGTGCAAGTTCCAGATAAATTGTAAGTCCAATGAGATGACAGACAGTGAACTGGTTAATATTCTTGGGTACAGAACTATTGCTTTTTGTTCGTCTGGAAAATGCGATTCCACTTTTAATTTCTAAATATATGTTTGTTTTTCCTGGTCTCTAAATTTTATATTTAGTACAATACTCATGACATGGATATTAAGTTTATCTAAAACAAGTATCAATCGTGCCAGCCTTGACAAAGTTAGGGAAATTATTCTGACCTTTGGCAGTGTTATTTAAAATTGAATATGTCTCATGCTGCAGTTTTATAGATGTCAGAGATGGAGACAAACTTTCTAATAAGAATAGTTTTGATTCCATCTTATACTTCACCATCATATGCTGGAAGTAGATCTCTGTTCCAACAGGATTACCTTGTGTTTAAAATTTATGCATGCTATTTAAAAAAAGTATAGATTTAAATTTATCTGGTAGTGCACATTTATTTGTCACAGATGTAGCACTAAAGCAATTAAGTCATAATGGATAAAGCTGCATAGAATTCCCAGATATCGTAAGTTGTATGTTAGTTATATTATTGCAGGGGAGAAGTTCTGCTGTACTATGAGCATCTGAGGATATAATTACTATTAATGTTCATAAACTTGCTAAGACACATATTTTGAGAATGTAAAGCAAATTGGATTAAACACTATGTTGTTACTAAAAATTTAAGAAATATTTTCATATAATTTTAAGAAGATTGGTTTAAACGTGCATGTGAGTGTTGTGTGGTTTGGGGGTTTTTTTGTTTTCTTGATTTTTTCCAAATTGTCATTATCTCCATAGATGGCATATTTGCTCTCATGTTCCCTTTCTCACCGTAAGGTTTGAACACATCTGAAGATAAAAACTGAACAAAACTCATAAAGTCCCTTGACTTTGTGCTGAAAATTTTGCATGATAAACAGACTCAAGTGAACTCTACTTTACTGCAAGATTTCAGGGTCTTCTTTCTTTATGTATTGAGAATATTTTACAAATTGATATGGAAGTAAATCTCCTGATTATAGAAATGTTTTGATAACCATGAACCAGATTCCTTAGGTAGGAAGCTGTGTGGAAAAGCAGAATCTTGAGATGTGCCCCAAATGTACCCCAATCCTTTATGGTGCCACTATGGTCCAAACCAATGGTTAAACCATATGTATGCTGGAAGCATTTTGTCCTGGGAACCAGACTAAATCTTGTCTGAAATAAAAATGTTAGGGGCCTTGGCACCAGTTTATTCAGTCTACTGAATGACTGCATAATTGCTAATGGAGACACAATGAAGAATATAATCTTCTGCGGGTGTGAATGACTTCCTTAGATAAGCCATTGCAAGGCTTCCTCCTTAGCATCCCACAACCTCCCCACTTCTTACTTGTATAAACGTTAGTGCATTTTGTAAAACTCGTTACTACTGCAGTTAAATAGAGCGAGTTTTTTAGTTACAGGCTTCCACTACTTGTGCACTGTGCAAACATATTGGGAGATATGGTATTGCCTGGACTTATGGCTAAAGAAAAATAATGATTTTAGTAGTACAAGGTACTCATGAAGCCAGAAGTTGGTTTTTTTTACATCTGTCACCTACACATTTTTATTATCAGGAAGGATGTACAGCATCTCAACATTTCTTTTATTGTTCACTGACATCAGTAATGTGGTAATCTCATCAAATGGGTTTGTGGGCAAAAATGTGAAAACAACACTTTAGATCTATTTAATTTTGCCTGAATTTGCAAAAGAAGAGTCTATACTGACTACAGCTGTTGGTTATAACTCAGGATAGTTATAGGTCCAAGCTAAGATTGCTTGGCTGCTGAGATTACTCTCACATCTAAACAAATACAGACATCTTTACGAAAGGGACTTTGAAGGTCCAAAACATGAAAGAAACTCCTTAGCATTCGATTGAACTCTTCTTACAAAACTAATCCTAAATTCCTTCATAGCTACTCAGTCAAGTAACTACTGACTTTGAGTGTCAATGCAACCTGTGTTTCCTGTAAAAATAAAAGCATCTCAATGATTAAATTATAACATTTTAATTGTTTTAATCCCATTGCACTTTGATGTCTGGGTTAGACCACTTTATAGAGCCTTTATATTTTAGAAACAGGGTAGTTAAATGTTTCTATCTGACATGATACCTTTCTAAATACAGTTCCATATAATAGACAGTAGAAATATTATGCCATTAGCCCTCTTACAGTATTTGAGTTTCAGAATAAAACAGTAACCAAAAACTTTATTAGCACATGGATTATGGATCTTGAGGGTCATATATGTTTGATGTCTGAAAAACACTGGCTTTTGTATCAAGGTGTCTTGTAGTTTGGGAGCTAGAGCTGGTGGATTTTTAGTATTCTATTAAGTAAAAACTTTTTTCAGCAGCTTATGTAGATTTCTTGCACTTAAATAATATTTTAACACTAGAGTTGAACCTTAAGGAGTGATATATTTAACATACACAAAGTCTTCCAGGATGCAAAATCCCCCATTTTGTTTCTTTTGCTATGATTCCTTTGATTACAGATGGTCTGTGTGATAGTTGCTATAGAAACCAGACCATTTTACTTCAATCTCTCCCTGTTGCTATGGTGTGCAGAGAGCTCCTACATGTGAAGTGTCATTTAGATTTTTTTGTGATACTCCCATGTAATAGTTAACTTGCAATCAATATTTTCTGACGGCAGAGAGTAATGTGACACTAATTGATGCTTTCTGCCACCAACTGTTGGATACAATGGTTCGGCAGAAATTAGTTGCAAAGTTAGTTTAATGAATTCTGCAGATACGGCTTTCTTCAAATGCTTAATATTAGAAGAAAATAACTCTTCTAACTCACTGTTAGGCAGAATTGTTTTTGGTGCCATAGCTCACTCCCTAACTGAGCACAAGCATCCAAGGCACCCAGAACATCTGAAGACAGACACCTGGGAGGTCTCCAGGGATGGTGGCACAGCTGCCCCACCAGCCGATGAGGCTGGTTTTGCCATCTGCAGTTGTGGTTGCAGATGAACCTTCCGACAGTTGCTTATGGCAGCAGCGATTGGGATCTCAGAGTGGGAATGAGCTGGAGCGCAGCTCTCCTGGCCTCCAACCCTCACCCTGCTGCCAGCTTCAAACAAAACCAGTGCAGGGCAGCATGTAGCACTTGTAACACTTCCGTGTTGTAGTTTCCCTTGCTGGATTCGGCACCCAAAAATAAAAAAAAAAATCAGTTTCTATCAGGTTTCAAGAATTAGATTTTCAGGAAATACTCTAAGGATGACATGAACGAGTCCTTGGTGGAGATGATGCTGACAACGATGTATTATCATTGTTCTGAGATGAAGATCAGATTATTTTTCATGCCCAATAGTTGTATCCGGAACAAAAGCCACATCTGAAGCAGGTTAGTGAGGGTATCCACATCCCACAGCAAATTTTCAGTGATTGGTTTCCTGCCACCTGACTTAGTTTAGTAGTATCTTCTCCTTGATTTATGTGGTTCACATCCCACAATGGAGACGCCAGTGCAGCACCACAGCAGCAAAGCTTGCCCTGCCTCTGAGGTGTGAGGAGCAGTCGCTGATGCAGGAGGGTGGTGGCTCTTCACCTCCCTGCTGGGTTTAACCAGCCCCCGGAGTTTTGTGCCATGAGGGGAGTCAGGACCAGGGCTGCTGCCGCTGCGGTGTGCTGGTGCAGCACCTCGCTCTGCAGGGTGCCGTGCTCTGCAGCAACACATTCTGTGCAAGTAAAGCAAGTTCCATTTGTTCCAAAGTTTTGCCACCCCGGAGAGGCTCCAGAATCCTCATTCCACTTTCCCTACACCATTTCGGTGATAAATAGCAAGGAGTGTTTAGATGCTATTAGTTACGTCCTGAAGCTTCATCAAGAACCTGCTTTGTGATTCTGTCTCTAAGATGGGAAAATGGCACCACCAGGGTGCATCTGTATATGGCTTTGGTAGAGTTCTTTCGGAGGAGAGACTTTGAGTCATGAAGTGGAAGTCATTCTGAGACAGGAAAACTTCATGATAGTCCCTTTTCAGATGTGAGTTATTCTTAAATATTATTTAACTGTCAATGAAGAGGAATAAAGATAAATTCTCTTAAGAGGAGTTCTGAGGAAATTATGTGTGATCTTTGGAAGTGCAAGAAGATAAAACTTTGCAAACATTTGGATCGCTCTGCCATTTTATGTATTATGCACTATTTATATGTTAGTGTAACTCCATTGATTGTGGTGAAGTATTCAGAGCTAAGCCTGGTGTAAGTTAAATGAGAATTCTTCTTCAGCCTAGCTAATTTCCTTACAGCTCACACTACATTTGCATCATAGATGTATGGAGTTAAACATGGTGAATTGAATTTTTTCTTACTGTGATTTCCAGTGCTGAAGTTGAATAGCACATATGCCTACTACCTGCCATCTGAGCAGCTGAATCAGAGGTAGTCATGGCACTTACACTTTCCACTGTTTTTTCTTATCACTTCTCTTCCTGTTTGTTCTTGTCACTTAGCTTAAAATGAAATAATTGAAATTTCTGGTTTAGGTTTCATGCCTTTGTTTAGAAAATAAAATACGGTTCTTTTGCATCTTGAAGAAACATTGAATCACGTAGGAATGAGTGCAAAGCACAATTCTTCTTTGAGGGATACGTTTATCGTGTAGGAGCTAACTTCCAAATTGCACCCTTTCTAACACATGTACAAATGGCACTTGCAGGGTTTTTTTTTTCACATATGTGCTTTGCTGAGAGAATGGAAACCTTCTGTCACAGTCTGTATGGGTTATGAGTTTGGGCCCTGTCCTATTCTAACAAGATGGATTTTCACAGTTGTAATACTTTATTAATTTTTATTAAAGAGAGGATAAATGCCATTAAGGAGTCAATACTATATTGCAGACCCTCTAGCAGTAAAGTAGGTGCACATTTCAGCATAGTTCTTCATATTAAAAGTTGAATTACTACTTAAATAGTCCGCTTAATTAAAAATTAAATCACCCAAGACTCTATAGCATTGAGAAAAGCTGTCTGAAGCTGTTGCTGTAATAGTGAAAATTGTAAAGGAGGGTAAAATGTGTTTTTGTTCCATCTCATTCATTCTTTTTTTCGTTACTGCCGTACGTGAGATAATGAAAATGGAAGACCACTAATCTAGATAATTGAGCCTGGTCAGCCAAGATGTATGGAGAATTTGACATCTGGAGACATAAGGGTAAATTAATTTTTTCATTTTAAGTGGTTGCGTTTTAAAGGATACTGTTAAGACTGCTGTGCTCTGTTTACGGTTTGGGCTGCTTCCAAAATCAATCTTTGTCTTAAAATATTTGCCCCTGTGGATGGTATTGAAGGTAGGTGTGCAGATGGATACATGAACACATAGGAATAGAATCTATTTTTACCAAGTCATATATAATGTGTCCTTAAGCAGGAAATGTTACGTGCACCATGGTGGCATAAATAAATTTTGGTTTTTGGCTGGAATGCGTTCGCCTGCATTATATCAGGCAGGTCTTGATACTTTTGAGTGTAGTTTTAGTTTTTGTAGTTATTTAGCAACTAGAAAATCTTTAATTATGGATGAAGTATTTTTCATTTATTTATTTTATGTTGAGCCTGCTTGTAATATTTTCGTTCTGAACTGCCTTGTAAAAATGCTTAAACAATACGAAGTTTTGTTAAAAGCATAGTCATTATAGTTTATGTGCAAGACTACTTCTTACAGAGATTTCCTTTATACCCTAAAGAAGTCTGCTCCATTTCTAACTGTCTTTCTGTAATAACTCTCTTAATCCCTCTTCAGCAAAAGTGAGACATCTCTGGCTTCTTTAGTTGTGAGGAGCTGTACTTGCTTGTAAAAATCGCAAGAAATTGCTGTAACGTTGGAATAGGACTGCAGGATGTCAGTGTAGGGTAAGAAGAGGAGCAAGAGTTTGTTGGTGCTATTTCAGGCAGAGACATCTAGTGTCTGGTTGCAAGTTAGCATGGAAATAGCCTTTATATGCTTTTTTTTCTCCTTAAAAAAAAAGGTTAGACTCAAAATAGCACCTTAAGAGCAAAACCACGAAATCATGCCTGTGTGATTTGTGAGTCTTAGGGTTTAGGTCAGTTTTTACTGCAGGCAAAAGATTGCTAGTGGTGCAGGAATCTCTTCTTTTAGGGGACATTTGGTACTTCATGTAATAGTGCTTTAGGATTAATAGTGGAGGTAGGGTTCTGTTTTTTTTTTTTTTTTACATTCGTTTCAGTAGAAAACCAAATGTGCTCTGGTTATTGGATGTTCTTGTATTTCTAGAAGTGAAAATTTCTCTGTTGAAGAATTGAGTTGAAGTGGAATGAAGCTTCGGAAATTACATATTTATTGCTTCTTTGCCGAAAATGGTTGTAGATCTAAATCTGTCATTTTTTTTTTCTCTGAGTGTGGAATTGACGTTAATGGCTCAGCATGGTGTGAATATTAACTAAACATCTTTTTTGTCAGTTTGTCAACTAACGTGTTTTGTGTATTATTATCAATGGGGTCCTTGTTGATGGGACTAATGTCTTTCTTCTGTTGTCACACTTTTCTTTCCCCTTTCTGATGTTTTAAAAATTACAGTGTAATCTCTTTGGAACACAGCCTTTGCTCTGTTTGAGTTCTGTGAAGTACTTTACACAGTTAAAAGAATGAAAATTGTCAGATATTACAAATATTCCAACATTTTTTTATGGCAACAAAAGGGAAAAAATATACATAGAACTTTTTTTTTTTAAAAAAAAAAAAAAGGAAAATATCTTGTTTTATTCCAGAATTCAGGAGTCACTTTGTGTTAACTTTAGCATCCCCACCATTGCTCCCCTTTTCCGATTTTTGTGTAAGGTATAGCACACAGAACTAAATTACAAAACAAATTTGCAGGAAGCAAAACTTGCTTCGCTATGTGTTGTATATTCTTGTAGGAACCCTACAAGAAAGCTAGAGAGGGACTTTCTACAAGGGCTTGTAGTGATAGGACAGGGGGTAATAGCTTTAAAGTGAAAGAGGGTAGATTGAGGTTAGAGATAAGGAAGAAATTCTTCACACGAGGGTGGTGAGGCCCTGGAACAGGCTGCCCAGAGAAGCTGTGGAAGCCACATCCCTGGAGACATTCAAGGCCAGGTTGGACAGGGCTCTGAGCAACATGATCGAGTGTAAGGTGTCCCTGCCCGTGGCAGGGAGTTGGAACTAGACAATCTTTAAGGTCCCCTCCAACCCAAACCATTCTATGATTGTATGGTATTTTAACAAAAATAGCGAATGTACTGTTGAGATTCCTAGTGACAATTAAATCTACACAGTTTGATGGAGCGCAATATAAATTTAAACAGTAAGTCCATAAACGTATTTGACAACTAAATTCTTCATTCAAGAGAAAACTGCCTCCTCCTTTGTTTGGTGCCGAAACCATTCTGTGCCTATTGTGTGTGTGGCAGCAGCTGGATGAAATGATTTCCTATACTGTGAATATAGTTAATTGCTGCAGCTATCATTTCCCTTGGTGGGAAAAAAACCCCATGTGGTACAACGGGGAAAGGAGAAAAGGGGAAAAAAAATGCTTCAGGATTGTAAGTGTGGGTTTGTCTTCTCTGTTCTTTGTCAAGGTAGCTGGGTACTGAAAAGCTAAGCCTGTCAGTGAGTTTGAGAGTTGCTGTGGTGCCAGAAGGTTGCTGTCCTTATGATGAATGCAGTGCCAACAATGTGACATCTGTGAACAGTGTAACAGATACCCATCTCCATGAGTCACTGATGGCAAGGAATGTTCTTGGTTATTCTAAGATGTAGGACTGTGTTGAGAAATGTCTTTCTTTTCCATGAGCTGAATCTCTCTCTGCCGTGTGGACCTGTTTGCCGCTTCATTAACACTGTCACTTCTGTGTTTAATTCTGCTGAGGGAACAGACGACGTAGCGTGTACAAAGCACATCCTCTTTCACCTGCTCGGCACAGGTATCAGGCTGCTCAAAATGGGAAAGATGTATTGGACTCTTTCTTCCTATCTCTTGTTTACCCTGCTTACTTCTCTGAAGATCAGGGAGTATATTACTGTATAGATTTTAGCCTCTGACTTTGTTTTCCTTTAGTCTTCTTGGTATTTCTTCCCTATAAAATAGTTACGTGAACAGGTAGGTAAGTAAAAACATAGCAATTTTAATGTTGATTATGAGTAGTCCCTTTAGGAACCACAGTTGTGTTTTGAAGGAGAAATAGCTTTAATTTCAGAACCAGTTCCAGTGACTGGTATAAAAATACAAAATTTTAATATATTTTATTAATTCCCCTTCTGAATATATATATATTTAATGTATTATTTCTCAAAAATAAGCTTACTAACTTGTTGAGTACTGGTCGCACATTATAAACAAGCTGGGGAGTCTGGCTAAGCCTAAGTTGTACAAAATTTCCTGTGTCTGTGATCCTGGACAAAGAGAATTTGGGGCAAATCCTTCTGAATCATTTCATTCTGTGAATGAAACCAAGTTGGTACTTGTCCAGGACTAAGCATTTGGTGCATGATAGTGGTGCTTAGCCTGTTACCAAGTGTCAAGTCCTAGTATGCTATGCAGGAACACATCTACAATTGATCTGAATCCAGCTGCGCTCTTTGTTAATATCATTTATTTCCTCTATCGTAACTAAAGCAATATGCAGGTATTGTCTAAACCATTTTATGAGGTAAACTATACTTTCAGTCCTCTGTGGAAAAGCAGTGAGGATATAAAATTGGACATGGAAAGTTATTTTTGCCTTTTAATCCTATTTCGCTTTTAGTCCTATTTCCAAAATGTATTCATATTGCACACAGTTAGGTAATACCTAACTTTTGCCCTCTATAATATTTGAAGGAAGCTCTGGCAAGACTAACTATGACAAACATCTCTCTTGTAAGAGCAAAAGTCCTAAAAAGAATAAATGATGTCAAGGGATGGGAGAAAGCAAGATTTATGTAACTGCCTGTAGTGACCCAGTAAAACTGTGATGAAAGGCGCAGAAGTACTGTATTGCTTTTTAAAAGAACTGTAGCATACATTTCTGGAGGAGATTGTCCTTAAATAAGGATAGACAGTCCTGAATTAGCATCAGCTAAGATCTTTATGCGTTGTGAAGAGTAGGTGAGAGACTGGAGGAGATAGCGGAACATCTTTTTGCAAAAGATTTGTTCTCTTTTGACTTTCATGAAGCTGAAATTGAAATACCAGCTCTGCATTCCCAGCACTTGTGTGTGCCATAGTAGTGTGAAAGGGTAATGCTGGCCTCTTTTTGCCATTTCTTAACCATTCATGACTCAACTCAGTGGTGACGTTGAGTAGGTTGAAATTAGACATTCTTGGGCCACCCAAGCCTTCTTCCAGGGATAATTTAAAGGCACCACACTGGGTAGCGCCTGGTTGGAGGAGATGTCTCCTGTCCCCAACTCTCCCGTCACCCCAGCGGCCGCTTCCCAGCCCAGCCGGACCACTGGGGGCTGCGGGAAGGGGCCTGTGTGTGTTCATCTGTGAGCGATGCTGATGCCGATTCCCGGCCTCTCCCTGGGGAGGAGGCTGTGGGCAGCAGGGAAGCGTTGGGCTGGCTGCCAGCAGGGCCTTGCAGGATATTAAGCTACAATATAAATTAATAAAGTTAGTGAAAGGGAGTTTAACTTCTGGCTTTGAAACAATGTTTTGTTTTGAAGGCTGACCTTTTTTTTTTTTTTAAAAAAAAAAAAAGGCAGTTTAAGACTACAGAAACTGAAGATTTCATTATAGATCAAACAAAAGGTTTGGGGTTTTTAATATTATTGTTTCCTGAACTGTTCATGTCAGTGTAAACAATCTGATTTCTTTTTCTTTTTACTTGAACGCAATTTACTTTCTTAATCTGTAACAGTCCAAAAAATATTTTCTTGCAGGATATCCTGTCATCTTTTTAGTTATTTGCTCTTGCTCCTTCTCAGAATGAAGCTGCTGTTTTTCTGTTATTTTAGTCATTGCTTCGTGTCTAGTGTTCTCCTCATTTCAGGATTCAAAGTGGCATCTACAAGGGAACGTGAAGGTATTAGCAGCACATGGCACTACCATTGCTTTTCTATACCACACTTTTATTTGCAACTAGTAATGCTTTTTGACTTAACTATGCCTCTTGGAGGAAAAAAAAAATAAATATAGCTGGAATATGCTCCTTTGTAAGTAGTGTGTTGTATACTTTATCATTTATACATTACATAGCTGTGAAACCTGCAGTCCCTGTTCTGCTACTCATCCCTCCTTCCAGTCTGCTTGAACTTCTGATTGCTCTGTTATCAAAACCATATACCATCCAAACACAGAAGCCAATATTAGTCAGACTTAAGTTATCACATACACAATCTGTCTCAGGTGACAAGGACTTCCTGACACCACATCAGGTTTCAAGTAAATAAGGACTGCAAGGTCGACAATGTTTTCATTTCCAGTGAAACACTTTGGTGCCATCTGAATTCTTCCAAGCAACAAGTAGCTGGAGGAAGTAGAAATTTCGTGACTTAATACCTTAGGGATGTCTTATTTGAATTCCCGAGATGTGCCATCTGGAAATTCTTGTTTATTCACATGCTGCAGCCTTTTTTAGACACTGAAGAGCTCCAAGGTGCTTGGTCTGAGTTGCTTTGGAAGTGCCCAAAATAAAATGGGGAGAAATGTTCGAAAGTCTTTATTAAAAATAAATAAATAATAAAAGAATCCATTTCCATCTGAGTTGCCCAGGTTACCCTACTCCGCTACGAAGCCAGTCCATACTTTGCTGCTGTGTACTGCTACGCTCCAAGTGCTGCCTCTTTTCCTTCTACTTTTCACCCAGTTGTCCCTTAAAATTCTTCATAGGTTGCCAGCAGCAGGGTATGCCTTCTCTCTCCCTCCCTTTTTTTCTTCTTCCCAAACTATACCCACCAGAGGCTCCAATGGAGTCCATGGGGAACATTGCCAACCCTGGGTCTCCTGGTGCAATTGGGTTTTGTTTGGAAAATGCAAATTTGGGAAAAGTCTTTTATTTGGCAGGGTCTGATGTGTGGCAGGGGTGTATCTTGTGATTTGCGGTGTCTCTTCACCTCCTACCCCACAGCCTTGGCCTTGTAGCTCAAGGGCTCCTGGGCTTTCGTGATCTGGGTTTGACGGCTAGCCATGGAACCAGGGGTCAGGAAACCCTCATCCCCGTGGAGAGGGGCAAAGCCTGGAGGGTGCCGTAAACCTGGTAGTAACACGTGGTTTGTATCACTTACCGTTGTGTAACACAGACATCCTTTTTTGGGTCTCGGGTCACATTGGAGAAGAATGTTTTGAGTGATTTTAATGAAGTTTGATGAAATGTTAATAATAAAATAACATTATTTTGCCTTTTAAAATATTAAAATCCATTTAGCAGTACTTTCTAAGGCTTCTTGTCTCAAAATTGAGGCACTTTTGTGACTTCTGTGTAACAGTGGGGATGTTTATCCCCCAGTGTTTCCTACAGAATCTCCGGTTTCTTTTTACTTGGCTACTTATTTAGGCAAATCTGTAGGAAATTAATATTTAGTGAGATTCTCCCCCTCAGTCAAAAACTGGCAAATGAACCTAGTACATAGAGGGAGAAAGTTTTATTTTATTAAGAAACTAGACTACAAGGCTATTATTTGCTTACTTCTGTCTGGAAATCATGAAATATTGCCCTTCATCTTCAGAAAATCCACTTCATATTGCACCAACTGCTTTTACTATAATAGATTCTGTTTATTTTCCTAGAAAAAGTTTGTTTTAAATAGGCTGTGATATATATATTAAAAAAAAAAAAAAGAGAGAGAGTTGGGTTTGTTTTGTAAAAAAGAACTATGAGGGAATTTCACTGGGTTCTCGGAAACTCTTAAGAAGTGTATTTTGTATTGCATTTGAACTTCCCCGTTCCTTATGTTATGGTTTGCCTATCAGTAACAGCACAATTCAGTAGAAATACGTTAGACAGCTGGCTTCCAAGGGTCCAGCAAGTTTGGTAATTACGGAGGGAATACTTGAAAAGGCTTTGGAAGATATTGGAACTACTGTAAAAGGAAAATTTTGTGGGTTTTTTTAATGTTGTAGCTAACGTTTACTTCTTCGTAGCACCACATTCTTAAAACTTTCCAGCGTCTTCTTAATAACAATAAAAGCTTGACAAAACAATTATAAATTGTCATGTAATTGTCTCTTGAATACGTCTTCTTCAGTAATAAGGACAGATTTAGAAAAACAGACTTCTTTTCAATAAAAATTAAACTGGTGATGCCATAATAAGTAGTAGTGCATTACTTCCCTATTGTTGTCTAAGTGCTGAACATTAAGTAGTGTAATAAATGGAGATTGTAAATTCTTTCTCTGAGCAACAAGACTACTGCCAGTTAAGTTTGGGCAAAATTCTGAGGAATTTTATGCAGACTGGCTGAGGTGGGAGGGCACCACTGGAGATCATGGAGTCCAGTTCCCTGCTCAGTGCAGGCTCAGCTGGAGCAGGTTGGTCAGGGCTGTGTCCAGGGGGGTTTTGAGAATATCCAAGGATGGAGACTCCATAACTTCTCTGTTTAATTGGAATTGCCTGTATTTCACTTTGTGCCCATTGCCTCTTGTCCTGTCGTGGGGTACCACTGAGTAGTCTGACTCCTTATAGCTTCCTTTCAGGTATGGATACATATGGATAAGATCTCCCTGAACCTTCTCTTCTCCAGCTGAACGCTACCAGCTTTCTGTCTCTCCTTTCATGACAGATGCTCCAAGCCCTCCATCACCTTCATGGCCCTTGGCTGGACTTGGCTCCAGTATGTCCATGTCTGTCTTGATGAGGCTGTGTTTCTCTGGGGAAGAACATTTGCAAGATTATGCCCTGTTGGAAATGTGTGGTGAGCTCTCCCCATCTCCCAATTGGTTTTGAGCCCTCCTGAGATCCAGGGACTCAGACTAAGCCCACACTGTGGACATCATTGTAAGCTGCTTCCAAGTGACCTTTCAGCAGACTCCTGCTTTTTTTGGGCTGAAAATCAAAGGCAGCCAGCTGTGAGAATACCTTTCTCACACTGTCATGTGCTCCAGAAACTGGACTGCTTAGCAGGTGGCTTGTCTTTTGTTCCTGCATCCCCTCCTACGCCCTTGCTGTGTCCTTTGGACAGAGAGTTGCAGTAGTTTAGGTTAAAAACTGCAGCATTTGAGCTGGAGTCAAGGTAGGGCTCAATCTCAGTGTGGTTCTGACTGTTTATTTTAACCTCTCCTGTGACACAGAAGCTCATAGATCTTATAGCTGCGTCACTGTGATCAGTGGTTTACTGACATGTTAAATGACACACATCTAGGAATGGGGGTGGATGCTACTGGGCAGAAATACATTCCACATCTATTGCATGTAGCTGGTAATGTTCCAAACAGGCAGTGCACATTGCTTTGGAATGACTCGTTCTCGGTCTGGTTTATTCTGTTTTCTTTCCTCCTCATTCTGAGTGGGAAGTTTTTTTGTTGACTTTCACTTAAAAGAAAATGGAAACTAAATAGTGCCAATACTCAGCATTAGCTTTTCCCCTTTTACTGTGAGGAATATGATCAAAACTGTCAAGCATTTAGTATCTGCAGTGGTTGCCTCCCCTTTGATGCTCATGCTCCTTCCTTGACAACGTGATGCTGTAGGCCCAGGGACTTTTAAAGAGCTTGAGTTGGATATGACAAGAGTTTACCTTTAGCACACCCACTCAATCCCACTCAATAGATTAAGTTTATAATTTTCTGATTAAGTTGTTTAGTCAAGTCAAAAGCCCTCGACTGTGGAGCTCACCATACTTCTATCTTGGAGCTGCCAGATTTGTCTCATGAAACATGAAGAAACAAGCCAGGATCCTCCTCTCTTCCTGTACTCTTTGGGCACTTCATGCTCCTGGCCCATGAATTTTTTTGGAAGAGGGAGATAATAGTATTTGGAATAGATTTTTATTAACTGATGGTTCTGTAGTTCTTTGGGGACCGTAGGACAGGAAAGCTTTTCCAGACTCCTTTCTTTAACATGTGCCCTATGCGTCAGATGGGGTTTGTTCTGCAGTGTATTTGCAGAGAGCTTGTGGATCAACTAATGTGTATTTCATGTCACTGTTACCTTCATTGCAGGTACCACTAATTCCAGTACCTTGGGATGTGTAAGTGTATATAGTAGACAGCTTGGAATTTTGCACCAGGGAAGGTTTAGATGGGGTCTTAGGAAAATTTCTTCATGGAAAGGGTTGTTGGGCATTGGAACAGGCTGCCCAGGGAAGTGGTGGAGTCACCATCCCTGGAGGTGTTTAAAATACACGTAGATGAGGTTCTCAGGGACATGGTTTAGAGGTAGACTTGACAGTGCTAGTAGGTTAACAGTTTGACTTGATGACCTCAGAGGTCTTTTCCAACCAAAATAGTTCTATGATTAAACAAGCAGATGTGCTGAAATAAGGAGGTGGAAAAAACCACAACCAACCAAACAAACAAACAAAAAACCCAAAAAACCTAGCAAAAAAAAGGTTAAGGAGAAGGAAGTACTACAAAAAAAGGTTAAAAAAACTGGCTGTCTTTCTAAAGTATTTGCTGGAATTTAAACATATGGAGAGTTTGACTGTACTGATTTAAAAAGGAAGAAAAGCAGTTTTTATGTCAAGAAACATAAGGAGTACTGTGTCATCTGTAGTCGAAAGATAGGAGTATTGTGCCCGATATCGAGTCAGAAGATAGTGAATGTGTTTATAGGTGGTCTTTTCTAAATTTAAAATCTGAATTCAGTATTTTTAATGCTGCCCAGTGCAGTAATTTCTCCATGTGATTTCAAGAACATTCGCTAAAAATGTGTTACATTAAGTATTTTAGGAATTTTAATAAATAGATGAAGCAGTTTAATAATATTTATAGATAATGTCATAAAATAGGTTTCTGGTTATTGACCTTTTGTTATTTCACACTTTTTAATTTCCTGTGGCATTTCTAATAAGCCCTTTTATATTCAAACAGATGCAAAGTCAAGTTTCAAATTATTTACTGGTAATTGTTCTTTGGCCAACTTTGCCACCTAGTGGCTATAATTAAACAGAACAGTTAATTTTCTTTATTTTTAAAAAAACTAATGCAGCACAGTACTGCTGTTTTTTTTTTTTCCTTTGCATTGAATATTCTATGATTTTTATGTTGGTATGATTTTCAGATGCAGCTGAAACCACTCATAATAGGTTTATGAAAATAAGCACTTTAGCTTCTAATGTGGTTTAAAAGCTTAGTAAATGAATTTATAGGAAAGTATAGGAAAGTTTAATACTACATAATTCTCTATTTTTTTTACAAAAGTTGTCTTCTCAGAATCAAAAGAAAAACTGTAAGCCCTGTGAAAATCTAACATAAAAAGATGTAATTTTAGATTACTGCTTGTATGTACTACAGAATGTTTTTCGTCTAATATCCTTGTAGCACATGTAAAATCTGCTGTCTCGTGTCTGGGCTACACCAAGCCACAGGCACGGCAGCTCCCCAATTTATAACTTATATTTAGTCTTATTTTTTTCCCCTCTTTCTTTTTATTTACTTTTTTAATATAGAGGCATTACCTTTTTTTTTTCTTCCTCAAATGC
This sequence comes from Caloenas nicobarica, assembly GCF_036013445.1. Taxonomy (NCBI): domain Eukaryota; kingdom Metazoa; phylum Chordata; class Aves; order Columbiformes; family Columbidae; genus Caloenas; species Caloenas nicobarica. The sequence goes on along the minus strand of NC_088246.1, from coordinate 21,887,640 downwards.
TTTGAACTGACCTTGTTTAATACATTTTTACTAAATTTAAAGAGAGATGTTGAGGGATAAATAATTCTTTCAACAGGAAAAAAGCATCTCTATCTGTAATGTGGGCATTTGAAATAGACAGTCATATTTAATGTTGGAAAACATTACGATCACCATCCAGCAAGTTGTTTTTTAGACACAGGTTGTCTCCTTTCTGTCTCTTTTAGGTTCCAAAGGAAAAAAAGGAGCTGTTCTCTGAGGAGAAGAGCCACAGAAGCTTGATTTCCTTTTATGTCCTTTTTTTCTTTTGTATGTCAAAATGACAATAATTCTTTCTAGGCACATGACAGCATGTGCTGTTACTGATTCGAAGTTACATATGTGGTGATTTGCCACGTATCTAGGCACGATATAGTGTAATTGTCCTGGCAGAGCATGTGATGCTTTTTTATAATTTAGTATGATTTTGTAATTATCTGGGGTTTGGATGTCTCTTATTTTATCCATCTTCTAGTACTTGCCAAGCCTGTAGAAAAGAAATAACCTTGAAACTTCCGCTATTTGAATTAAATTCACTGAAAGGTGGTGAAAGGCCAGAGGATCTGCTGGATGAAAGGAAGGATCACTCAGTTATATAAAGTTTTGTTCCCTGAGAAACCTCATCTAAGGCCATCATATGTCTTGATCAAAATACGGCCTAGCGAGCATTCTGTGTATAATAAGAAACTGAAACAATGTGGACATAGCGTTGTCATAGCGTTCATATTATCAGATTCAATACAGGAAATTATTTAACTGTTGGAATATGTTCAATCAATCCCTGAAGTACAGGAGTGAGTAAATAGAGGAGCAGAAAAAAAGGGCAACGTGGTGCAGACTTTGTCTTTAATGAGAAAGAAACAAGTCCTTGACTTTTGAGCTGGGGACTGGGGAGAGGTGCTGGCAGTGTTTGAGATGGTATCAGAGATGACCTTCACATTGAAGGAGAAAACAAAGATATTGAGGTGTAGAAGCTGCCAAATGGGCATTGCTGATGAAATTTCTGATAACATCTGTATGTGCCTAGCATGTATGACCTGAACTTGTGGCAGAACATACCTGAGGATTAGAGTTCTCAGGTGGAAACAGTAAGTTTGTAGACAAGTTGGAGGAAATAAGAGAGGATACCATATAGAAATATGGTGTGTTCAAATACCTGTCTGACAGGAAAACCTGAAGAGCAGGCTGCAATCCAGAGGATGATGGATACAAGTAGAGGATCACAAGAAAAGAAGTTGAAATACCATTGAAGTTTCTGGGTAACAAGAGACAGAATGAAGTGCAGGCAAAGGGAACAGTGGGGCATAAAGAACCTCAATGGGCATGAAGATGAGTGTCTGTGAGTGGAAATCCCTTTAAGACTAGATAACTTTGAGAGCAGATCACATAAAGTCTCCTCCTGCATCAGAGTGGTAGTCCCAGTAGCACAGTAGTCTGTCTCTGTATTTTCAGCTGTAGCTAAAAATAATGCTAGCTAGACATGATATGATGGAACCTGATGGCTTTATGAGGTCCCTTGTTCTCCTTATTTTGACAGAGGGTATATCCCTGACTATTTGTGTTTGTACCTGCTTATGTACCTGCTGTCCCTGAATTTGTGCAGTCCCTTCTTCCCCAGTAGTGTGTGTGGTACTGCCAGTGGCAGCAAATTCCAGAACTTCATGCCTGATGTTATAAGAAGTACTTTATTTTAGTTGTTTGAAACTGATCTCCTAGAAAGTTTAAACTATGACTTGCTGATTGCAATTCTCTGACGTAGATTGGTATGAGAACAACTACAGCTATAGTTAGGATGATAGCTTGACAGATTTGTATAAACCAAGGTTAGTGATTATTTGAGACAAATTGTTTATTATCTGTCTGTGGATAGCTTTTAACATGTTGAAAAATGAGCTTGCTAAAATTGCAGTTTTTGTTTACTTCTCTAGATTAACAGGCACAGTAAGGTTTGCACATATTGCCTCTTTCAGAATCAACTATGATAGCAATGAGGGACTGCTTTATTAAAAGACAATTTTTAAATGATTTAACTTATTTTTGCTCAGAAATTATGTATGCATAGCTGATGTAAGCAAGAAGGTTTTAAGCATTGCTAATTAATTAATACATGCTAACTAGGAAAAATAGCAGAGTGACAGATCACTAAATCAAAAGATTTCAGGTTAAAAGGGTTTTGTTCTTTTTCAGTCTACATGAAGAAATAGTTGTCTGCAACTTCAGCAGTTTTATAAGAAAAAATAAAAGTTGAGCAGCATGACTCTGAAGTAAAGCCAGGCAGCATGAAGCTCCTTAATGAAAATGGAGACTCCTCAGTGCTAATATTCTTTTCCAGACAAACCCTGGCAGAGAAGAGGATGTTTATAACATTAATAGAAAGTCAACAACATTCATTTCTGGTGGAAGACAGGAAGGTGGGAGCCATAGTTGGCAACACTCATTGTCAATGATTAAAGCAGCAAACCATTATTTAAGAAGGTTAACTGAATGCTGAAGTCTGTAGCTAATATTCCATATTTTTTATATTAAATTTAGTTACTTAGATTTTTCACAGAGAATACAGATCATGTATGGATGATACAGTAGAGGTTATCCATTTGTAATACCACTAAAAAAAAAGAACCTGACCGAAGAGAATTTCATTGTGCTCTTTCAAGCAGTGGAGGAGCTGGACATCAACAAAAGTAGGTTCTCAAAAAGCCTTGGGAGGAATTGGGTACCACACATGATCAGTAAAATGCCACACGGAGAAAGATGGCACCACTGGAGAGAAGTCACATTCTTAAAGTTATTTTCAGCACTTTCTGAGAACTAGATTTTTTTTTTTTGCCTGTTTGTGTATGTAATACATTGCATGATATGTAGCAAATGGTTTGTAAAAGACTGTTTTTGAGAATCTCGTATAGGTTTGTACCACTAAATTCATAAGCAAAATAAATTTTTGTTTTGCTTTTGATATTTGAGCGGAGGGGGGGGTGCATCTCTTTCTCTGCAGTTCACAAAACCGAGGGATTCAGAAACAGCTTGTTCTGCCAAAAAGTCTGAGATGTTTTTGTCACAATTTCTCTGTCACCATAGACTCCTCATACAATTTTGCATGAATCCTTAAAAAGCTTTATTTGTAGATAACTGCGTGACTTAAAATATCTCAACTGAGTTTCTCTGTAGTGCTGCATGGAAAGAATGTTAAATGGTACTGAGTAAATTAATGCATTTAACAGCTGACTAATATGCCAAAAACCTTTAGTTAAAAAGAATACATTATTTCATACATGCTGACTCAGATAAACTACTAAGAAGTGGGCCCGAAAAGCTTTAGCAAAAGGTTTACAGTTAGAAGCAAAGTAAACATTTTGCTGTAAAGTTAGGAATCCATTCAAGTACTTCAAAAGAAGTTGTTATGATGCAAGTGAGAAAATCGAACCTAAATATTTGTGTGTATAAATTTTAGGGGCAGAGGCCTTTCTGAGGGACAGTGGTTTACACTGAGTATCCATTACCACTAATCTTGATGCCCTAGAAAAATTGCTCTTAATAATCTTTGAAGGGTCATAGTGATCGGGAAGGTTTATGAGGACTGGAAGAAAGTAAATATAACCACAGTCTTCATAAAGAGTGAGAAGGAAGATCTGGGCAGCTACAGGCTGGTTGGCCTTACCTCTATTCCTGTGAAGGTGGTGGAGCAAATCCTCTCGGAAACCATTATTAAACGTGAAGAACAACTAGGTGACTGGGAGTAGTCAGCATAGATACACAAAGGGCAAATCAGGCTTGACCAGCCTGACAGCCCTTTACAATTTTATGATTGGCTTAGAAGACAAGGGGAGAAGAGTGGGTGCTGTTTATCTTGCCTCTGACAAGTTTTTCCAAGCTGCTTTCCAGCTTTCCATAGACAAAATAATGGACTAAATAAGTGGATGGTGAAGTGGACTGAAATCATCAGCACTGGCAGGTTTGTGATCAGTGGCATGAAGTCCAGCCCAGATGGAGGCCAGTCACTAGTTTTGTGCTCTAGGGGTAGTCCTGGAGCCAATACACTTTAACCTCTTCATTAATAGTCTGGATGATTGAGCAGAGTGTACCCTTAGCAAGTTTGCAGATGCTACAAAACTGGGAGGAGTGGGTGATAAATCAGAGATTTGTACTGGCATTCAGATGGACCTCAACAGGCTGGACAAATGGTCTGACAGGAACCTCATGAAGTTCAACAAAGTGAAGTGCAAAGTCGTGCACCCAGGAAAGAATAACCCCATGCACCTATATAGTCTGGGGCTGATCAGCTAGAAGGCAGCTTTGTAGAAAAGGCCGTGGGCGTCCTGATGGACTCCAAGTTAAGATAAGCCAGCAATGTGTCCTTGCAGCAAAGGCCGACAGAGTCCTGGGCTGTATTAAGAAAAGTGCTGCCAGCAGGTCAAGGGAGGTGATCCTTGCTCTCTGCTCAGCATCTGGAATGCTTGGTCCAGTTCTGGGCTTCCTAGTACAAGAGAGATACGGACATTCTAGAGTCCAGCCAAGGACCGCAAACTTGATAAAGGGCTTGGAGCGCACGTCGTATGAGAACAGGCTGGGAGGGCTGGCTGGGACTGTTCAGCTGGAGAAGGGAAGGCTCAGGGCGATCTTCTCCAAATGTATAAATATCTGAACGGAAGGAGTAAAGAAGGTGGAGCCAGATTCTTCTCAGTGGTGCCCAATAACAGGACAAGAGACAATAGGCACAAATTGAAATACAGGCAATTTCAATTAAACATAGGAAAAAGCTTTTTTTTCTGTGAGGGTGGTCAAGCACTTTAACAGATTGCCCAGAGAGGTTGTGGAGTCTCCATCCTTGAATATACTCAAAATGCCCCTGGACACAGCCCTGGCCAATCTGCTCTTGTTGAGCCTGTGCTGAGCAGGGAGTTGGACTCAATGATCTGCAGCTGCACCTTCCCACCTCAGCCAGTCTGTGATTCTGTGGATAAACTGAAATAATAAGTTAATGGCACTACTTGTTTTGGGGGGTTTTGAGGAGGGATTGCGTCTTGTGGTTTTGGTGTGTTGTGGTGTGGGGGTTGTTTTTGTTTGTTTGTTTTTTCATCCAGAAGAAGGATTCAGCATGGTTTTAGTCCACCATTGCTCTTATTTGGAATGGATGCAATGCCATTTGAGGTAGTTGGGGCAGCTGTGTATTGAGCTTGCTGGCACTGAACACTTCAGATCCATCTCATTAGCTCTGGGCAGTCACTTGATCAGATTATGGAAAGTCTGGCCAGGAGCTTTGGGTGACTGTGAGCTGGCAGAGGCTTCACCCAGATAGTGCTGGTTAGCTGAGGAAGCCAATCAAAGTAAATTATAACAATCTCCTGACAGCCTCTTTTTCTTTTCCCACCTTTCAGTTTACCTAACCTGTGAAATGAAGCACTTCAGGAGAATACAAATAGCTGTATCACTCATTTACCCTCTAAGGGTTCATTCCTACTCAACCTTTTATTCCAGCCTGCTCATTTAATTTCAGATAAAAACTTCTGTCCTTTCTTCCATGCTGTTTCAATATTGGAGAAGCTGCCTCTAAATATTTGAAAATCAACCTCATGATTGCTTCAAAACACTTCTGAAGTTTTTACTTATTTGTTGTACCTGCTGGTGTATTTGTTACCACTGTGTCACTGTTTCTTTCTGCTTCCCAAGTGTTTGTACCAATCTTCTGAATATTATTTTATATGTATCTGTTATGCTTCTTTTTTGAAGATGCTACCATTATGCCCTGTGTGCAAAAATAAAATTATTCACTGAGAACATTAGCCTTGGTATTATCTTAATAATGACGGTGAACTAAAAGTTCATTTCAAAAATGTATCACAAGAAATACAAAATTAGAATAATTGCTGTGTTCATAGAGCTATTTTTTTCAATGTTAAAGCATGAAAAAAATATTTTTCCCTGGCTTGGTAGTATTCTGTCTTTTAGTGGGGTTTTATGTTTTTTAGTTATTCTTGGGTTAGGTGCCTTGTTACACCTGCAACTTAAGGTAGCATGGAGATTTTTTTTTTATTATAGTGACAATATTGAGGAGAGTTTTGGTTGCAGATTGAGATTAGATTGTTGCAGTTGGCCTAAAGACTAAGCTCACCCAGAAAGTACAGGAAGGATAGCGATAAAATTTGCTACCTGAATAGTCATCATTGTTTCTTTAAATGCAATAAATACTGCTAGACATCATAAATGAGGTAATGAGAATGGGAAGACAAAACAAAGTAAAATCCAGTCTGTGTGCTGAAGAAAATATAAGAGAGGATGTAAATGGCCTGGTTCTGTATTCACTGCATTGTCCTACGGGGACTGTAAACAAAGTCATATTTGCAGAACATAAAATTTTACTGATGAGTTTGCCTTGGAGATACTTGTGTCTCTTCTATCCTCAAAATATTCATCCCTCCCACACCTCCGTGAAGTATGATCATGACAAAGTATTATAGTAATTTGGGAGGAGGAGGGGAGACAGACAACCAAACAATTTTCCTACCTATATTGAAAGGAGAAGTTTTATGGTTCGATTATGAAATTTTGGTTGTGAGAGTAGATGCACGATAATTTGAGTAAGAGTTGTAATACTGATTTTTATAAGGGATGTTTATGGTTACTATGGGTCTTCCTGATGAATTTTAGGAAGAGTTAGAAATACAGCTGCATTTAACTTCTTCAGAAGCAACTGAAACTTCTAAAATTAATTGCTACTTTTTCATATTTTTTTGCCTTACCAGTGCTATAATCACATATATGAAACCAATATTATTGATGATTTCCAAATAAATGACACAAATATTAAAAAAAATCTAACTCTATGACATATAGCTGAAGTATGTCTTTCATACTGGTGTTAGTTTATGTATGGATCTTCCCTAAGAGTAAAAAGTGGTTGTTATAAGGAGAGAATATGGAGAACTAATTGTTATGTATGTATGTACGCAACTACTGTATTATTCTTTCTAGCTTTATTTACTTAGTTGTTTTGAACAAGTGATTCTTTTTTATGGTACTGTTCAATATGTGCTGAATTTCAAATGATTTTTTTCTTCCCACTAGTTATTGCTGCATTTACTAATGGATTTTTTAGAATAACTCTAAACAGTCCTGATCTGAAGAGATGAATGGTCTGTGTTGTTTATTGGTCTGGTATAGTGCTTTTGGACTGTGGAGTTGTTACAAGGACACTTCCTTATGTGTCTTTGTGAAGCACCAACTTCTGTCCTGCTAAAGGTAAATCATTACCTGTCTGACTGTGTGGTAGGAAGTAAAATAAAGCTAACTTAGATTTAGGTGTAACTTAGATTAGGTCCTTACATCCAGAATTTCCTGGTTTTAATTATATTAGTCTTATTATATTTTTTTAAGATGCTGAGAGCATCTGCAGGTCCAACTGAGATGAGTTATCATCAATACATCTTAACTAACAATTCTGGCTTTTCACCAAAAGTGCATTTGGCTTAGAAAGACCAGTAATCCACTGGTGTCTGCAGCACCTGCTGGTTGTTAGATGATCTGGAAAAAGCCTACCAAAAAGACCCCAAAACCAGTCAAACTAGTGATATTTACATGGTTAAATATGCATTTTGGTCCCCAAAGATGCATAGATGCTTAATACGTGATTTTTTTTTTTCTTTCTTTCTTTATAAAGAGGGAAATTGCACATGAAAAAATCGTACTTGAAATTGGCAGGAGTTGCTTAAATTGAATTTTATATGCCAGACTTTGGGGTTGAAAATGTTAACTCTCTCGTCACTTGGGTTCAGCACAGAGTCAGAGGGCTGCCTGCTCCTCTGGGCAGAGCTGCACTGTCTTCCAGTGGCAGAAAACTCTCTCCTGGCCATTCAATTAGATTGAATACCTGGTACCATTTTTCTTGCATGCAGATAACTTGCCTTCTTTGGGGTCTTCTCTTTCAAGCTTGGAAGCCAAACTAATTTCTGAGGGGCATTGCCTTCTATTTCTTTACCCTTTTGAGAAGATTTAACCCTTTCATTAGCTGTCAGCACACAGCCTACATAAAAACAGGATAGAAATATCTTGTATCATCTCTAATTTTTTCATTGCAGATTTTAATAATAAACTCAGTAATTACATTAAAAATAAAAGTACCTTTATCTTTACCTTTTAAAAGTAATATACTAGTTCTCCTTTTTTACTATTTCAAACATACTATGTATCCTATTTTTTAGCAAAGTGCTGGTGGTGAAAGAGTTAAGTCTACCTCAGTGTTATAAAAGTAAGTGATCCTGTATTCATCTGACCGGAGATGTACAGTACTAGAGACATTTCAGACTCTTAGACCACTGCTGTAAAGTACTGAAGGATTTAATTTTAAGATATAATATAGCTATTAAGCCTTTTCAGTACTGGAATATTCAGTCCCTCCCAGAAGAAGAGTGATGAACTGTGATCATAAACAGTTTAATTTAATCTGACCTCGTTTCAGATGTGTCTTATTGCTTTAAGGTTAGTAATTTTTCATGATATTTATCTTTTCGAAACTATTATCCATAAGTCTTCATTATCCAAGTATTTAATTAGCTCTGTCAGTGTTTTAGGTAAAAAGAAAAAAAGAAAAAAAAGAAAGAAAACCCAGAAGGATGTTAATCCCAAAGTCTAAGCGTATTTGATGTTCTCTCAAGTTCTTTTTGTAAACAGCATCAGCAGAGGAGGCTGTGCCTCTGATGCGAGTCAGGTAGTAAGGCCACTCAGCAGTCCTGCCTCATATGAAACACGTATCGCCAGACAAAGCATCTGACTATTTGGAGGGTGGTTCTGTAGTCTTGAGAATCCAGAGTGAATTAAAGTCTAGACTCTGTCATTTTTTCAGGCTGTTGGGAAGGGATAAATAACAAATCAGATATGCCCAAGATAGAACAGAGGTAATGCTGAAGCAAGGATGCTCTTGCTGGTCTGTGCATTGGGAAGAAAGCTGTAATAGCAGCAGCAGCAGCAATAACAACAGCAGCAGCGGTGGCAGCAGCAGCAAGAGACCTTTGGAAAGCCGGGTGTTGCAGTAGTCTGAGAGATAAAGATCCTGTTACGTCTCTCGTCTTTCCTAAGTTCAGAATGGTTGATACAAACCTTATGCCACGTGTAGCAAAAGATGTATATGAATACGGAATTTGCTTTATAATAACTGGATGCTGAGGAAATAAAGACGCGCCTCTGGGTTTTTGTTATTGGGCTTTTTTCTGCCTTTTTTTTTTTTTTTTTTAATCATCTGAAAGAGAAGAGATTGATTTACTCAGAGAAAGTAAGTTTCATCTGTCTTCAAGCTAATTTCAAAGGACAGCTTGAGAGCTGGAGGGTGGCTGTTTTTTCTACCTGTTTCCTTGCACCTGGGGCTGAAAAGTGAGGAGAGATGGACAGTGTCTCAGAGGAGACAGGAATGACTGAAGCTTGGTGAAACCGTACACTGATTGTTGTCTGCTGTCCTCTTCATGCAGTGCTGTGGGCTGGTGCACCGACGGCGAGTACGGGTTTCCTATGTAAGTTTTCATTTGTATTAGAGTGATGCTAACTTGTATGTTCAACTCCTAATCTAGTCGATGGTATGGTATGCCTCAGGCAGGTATTTTAATGTATATCTGAATGACCAACCAGAGCACCAGACATAGGATCATTTTAACAGGTATGAGTTTCTTGTCATCTATTTTTTTTAGAACTTCTTCATATCGAGAATATATCTTATTTCAAAATAAGCTGCAGTGTTAAAAGACTGGAAGCCTGACCCTTCTGATTTCTTTCTTAAATCGCGTGGTATTTTTTTTGGTTTTGTGGGTTTGTTTGTTTGTTTTTTTCTTTGTTTGTTTTGGGTTGGGTTTTTTTGTGGTGGTGGTGTTTTTTTTTTCCTAGTACCTCTGTGTAAGTAGAGTTATTAGAAAAGGACATCTCTATCCGTATATGATAACAGAAAATCAATTAAAGTTATAAGCAATTATGGACTGGCATAAAAATTATTTGGAAGAGCCTGAGGCACATAAAAATCCTCATATGAGGTAGTTCTTTTGAAAAAGAGCAGTAGGACAGTGGCAGAAGTATGGCCTGATCATTTGCATGGTTTGTTTTCTTTCCAGAACAGGGTATTTCAGTACTCTGGTATTATAAGTCTCCTCTGTATTGCAAAATGGCTGTCTTTAATAAATTCCTCAAGGAAGGCCAGCACCAAAGCTTAAGTATTAGTAATGAAAAAGGTTGTCTATTACCTGAAATATGTCTGAACCATACTCAGCTGATGTGACAATCTCCTAAGTAATTCATTTATGTTTTAATGTTCGTTTTCTATTCTACTATTCAGTTGTCAGATAGATGTGATAAGAAACAGGAGGCTGAAATGATCTGGCTGAGCTGAAAATTGAAATTGCTGAGTATTTGCAACAAGCAGATTGTAGCTTGTTGCACGAGAAAAGAGCAAATATATCAGGAAAAATAGTTCTGTTGTCAGGAATGCTGTGTGTTTATGTCATAGAAAGCTCTTTTACACAAAGCTTAAAAAATGAACACAGAACAAGCAAGGTCATAAATAGGTGTAATCTAAGTCAAAGTTTGTGTAGGGGATTGATGAAGAGAATAAAATTATTAAAGAGTAAAAAATATCTCTCCTTCAGTATCCATGGCAGAGATGTAAACAGAAATGTGAGTGTTGTCATAGTTATTTTGCAGAGATAATTTGACTTTGGATGTGTTTTATTCTTCCTGGTGCAACAGTTGATACTGTTCTGTAAGAAGCAGGCAGAAACATGGAGATTCAGATAAGATCTTTGCTCAAGGTTAGAATTTAAAAAGTACAGTATTTTGCACAAATTATGCAAAACCCAATGTCTAGTTCATTTTAACCATCAATTCAATATAAAATCTAAACTTGGCATCTGTTATGCAGATGCTTATTTGATATATAGCTATTATGCAGAAATTGAAATATGGATACATTGAAAGAACTTCTTATGTGGAGATTGGGGCATATGAAAATAACGACTTCTTGAGATGCATCACCTGCTCTTTCATTTCTTCTTGTTATTACTACTTAACAATAACACCAGTCACTATGAATAATATTATCTAGACAGAATAAAATATTTGCCTGTTTGTAAAGTATGTTTCACAACCTGGAAGCGTCAGATTACTCATTTGTGAACCACCGTGACATCTACTTGGGTTTAGTCTCATTAAACTCCATGAGCCCTGTCATTTTTTTGGATGTTTGTGGGTAATGGAGAGAAAGATGCTTAGTGAATGTGTTACAAAGTACTAAGGTTTGTATCTTATTTGTTACACTTGTTGTGTAAAGGATATTGTGCAATGCCGCTGGGCCTCATGGTATTCTGAGTACCTCACTGCCTATATCTGAAAAGGATGCTTCATCTTAGGATAATTGAAATGGAGTTTGCCCTTGATCTTTTTGGTCCAAACCCCATTACGTGAAGGATGACCGGGTTCTCAAATAACTTAATTACAATGAAAATTCTCTCTGTTGTTTGAATCCTTGATTATCCAAACCCGTTATTATTGAATTTTTTTGGTACTCCCCATGGCATTGGGCTAATTGAGGTTGTACTGTGTGATTCTTTTGGGATGAAAGCACTGAAATTAAAGTGAGCCAAGGTATGACCCTTTTTATTAATGTCTGGCTCACTGGGGAAAAACATCAGACTTTTATTCTAGGTTATTAGTTTACAGATTTTGAGTTGCTTATGAATTGTAGTGGTGAATGATCCAACATAGAAGTTCTGATTTTTATTTTTTTTTTTTAAATTTTTCTGGGAGTTTACGGTATTTTACTTTATGCATCCAAAAATGTATGACCAAATCATAGCTGACCATTGTTTTGCAACCAATATAGCTCTTTCTGGTCCAGGTCCTAAAAATTGTTCAGATCTTGGGCATAATCAATCCCTTTGATGGTCTTTTGGGTCAGGAATAGACAGATGACTGCAAGTAGTTATGTGGGGTCACATTGTTTCTTTGGAGGAGCATCATAATTGATAGAGAAGGTGGTTGTATTATGTTGCTCCTTTCTATGATGTTGGACTCTCATGCACAGAAATTAGTCCTGCATCTGTGTGCAGCGATAAAATCGAAGGCCTGAGTGGATTGTATCCACCTGTTTGAATACAGACTTCAACTTTTCTCCAGGTTTTGCTGCTTTTTAGTGATGTGCAGGTAACACAATGTTAACAAGATTAAATTTGGCTCAGGTGTTCTCAGGCTTTCCTGATCTGTGACTCTTCCTTCAGCATGGCACCCTGTACTGTCTGCATCTGTTATACCAAGTTTCCACTCTTTCTCTTCTGAGAGTTTCTCTCTGTGGCTGGGTATTGAGGGGGCTGTTGAAGGCGATCCATTTAATATACTCTGTACTATAACCTGCAGCTTCTAAAGATAGGATGTCTCATATGGCCAATATGATTGCACGTTAATACTCAATTCCAGAAATAAAACCCCTTATATTGGACATTTTCATAGAAAAACTGGAAATAATGCTGAATAACATCTTCACCTTATGTCTTTAGTCATGTCTGCAAGATGGGGTCATGCCATTTTTCAAATGGTACCCATTTTGGGCAGTGTGGAGGAACAGCTGTGTCAAGCTTTTCTAGGAGACAATCTCATCTCTTTCTGAAACATGGAGTCTAAAACATTAGTACTGCTTGTATGTTGCCCAAAAAATGTTTTCACAGCTCTCGGTGACAGGATGTCACAGAAATCTAAGTCCACTGGAGCCTAAAGACTAACCAGGGTATTTTAGCTTTCAAACTTTAATTCAGTCTACCCACCTGTTGGTCGAGCATTCAGCAGAAGTTACAATCTGATGGAATTCACTCAGGAATCTTGCACTGTTTTCAGCTCTCTACTGTTCTCTCTGGATATGTCTGGAAACCCACCATGAAGGCTGTTTGAATACAGACTCCAAGATATTTCCAAAGTCTGCACATTTGCAAGTAGAACAATTAGCTGTCAACCACTCTGCTTGACTGTATGTACTGTCTCCTCTAATTGCTGGGAGAGTGGTCTCATTTGCAGTGGTGCAGCGTGCTTGTCAAACTGGAAAAATTGCATATATGGCAACATAATAGGGATTGACTCTGAACGTTTTATCTATGGCAAGTGAAAGCAGTGACAAGTATAGGAGGAGAGTCCATACAGTTTCTTGAGAGGCTCTTCAAGACTGTTAACTTGGACGTGACCTAATGCATAGCTCGAGGTCACCTACCAGAGTATACAAATCTTGTAAATCCAAGTACATTGAGCACTTCAGTGTAATGCAAAGCATTGCTGGACTTCTTGACTTCTCAGGGTGTAGGTGTGTTTGCAGGGCACATTTATTGCCACTGTTACAGCTGCACAAGGAGTAGGTGGGCGTAGCCAGGGAGGGCCAACATCTTATGATAATCTGGATAAGCAAGCCACAGGCTGGAATCTGTTTTATTTTTAATAACAGCTTAAAATCTTTAGTTGTGTGGATTTCCAAACATCAATATTTATTTATTTAGTAGTTTGAAAACTCATCTTGCTGACTTTTTAAAAATTTACTTTTTTTTTTTTGTTTTAAGAATTATCAAGTTCTGGTTCTGCTTACCTGAAAAGACTTCAGAACAAGTCTGAACCAGTGTCTTAAAGATTTTTCTCAGATATATAGCTAGTCTGATAAAACATGGAGATGATGTCTGGAAGGCAAATATTCATTATTCTGACTATAATCCTTTCCAAAAGACTATTACAATTCAGTATTAAAAAAAAAAAAATCCAAACAAAACAAACAAAAAACCAACCGACAAACAAAGACAACAACAACCAAACAGCCTTAAAAAATGCATTCCAAAACAATATAAACTTTATATAAAGATTAGTAGTGAGATTTATGGTATGGCTTGTACTGTGTATTTCAGTTGAATGTAATTAAGGACCTTGGGATGGTTTTGTTTCAAGATGCTTCTTTTGTGATGCTGGGGACTGTAATTGGAGCAGCAAGCAGGATCCAGACGGCTGGCTTTTTGTGCCTGTGTCTGGAGGATATCTCAGACCTCCTGAGGGAATGTTCTCTTTTTGGTGTTGTTAGCTTTGCACTAGGGTTATTTGTCTGTTCGTCTTGATACTATAATCTTTTCCACCTATCACTTAATCGGGTTTCTCACCAGATCATTCTTTATCATAGCTGATGCTGTCCTTTTTCTTCCTTTTGCTCACTCCCTCCCTATCTCTTCATTGGTGATTTATAGTTCAGTTTTGTTTTGTTTTGTTTTCCAGATACAGCTACCTTTTTTTTTTTTTTTTCCCCCTCCTCTTCTTGACCATGCTTCTCTTGTTTTGACTTGCAGAAATCTTGCTTCACATTTGCAAACTTCTTTTCCTCCTGTTGACATTAGTCTCAGCTTTGTATTTTCCCTTCCCAGGATTGCACCTACCAGGGCTGTTTCTGTGACCCTTAGTAGTCCTGTGCCATGAGCTCTGGCCTTGTAACTACCCCCTTCTCTTCTTTTCTCCATTGCTGCTGTTATCAGTTTTAGTGGAAGTTGGACTTGTTGACAGTAAGAAGTTGCAACCAAAGGCAGCTGTTGATGAACTGTTGTTATCAGAACTTGCCTCCACAATTCTCTCCTTTGTGTATTATAGGCAGAAAAACACATTGAGAGTAGGAAAAAAATGTATAAAGATGTTGTGGTTTTTTGATAATGAGAATTAAATTACAAGTTTTAGTATACACACAGTATATTACACAAGAATTGGCTGGACGAGCAAAAATAGTCCTTTAACTTTTTAAAGTGACTGGACTGTCTTTGGTACTAGGTGGGTATATCTGACATAAAACTGCTAGGGAGCAACCCCAAATCTCTGGATTTTGGGGAAACTTTGTATTTTAAACATCTGTTGGAAGTCCTTTTGCATTTTTTCTCTACCCTACTTTTCTAAGATTTTAGTTTGGTAATATGGAAAGAAAACAATAGGGGAATAAAGTGGAATACACTGGTGTGGCAACACCTGAACCAAGACTGTCAGGCATTGTATACCAGCCAAAGCCCGGGCAAACTTTGCACTGCCCAAACCACAGGGAAATAAACCCCCTTTATCTGCATTTCCTCTGCTACAATAGTCCAACAGCCTATATGTGTTATGTTGTGGAGTATTACTGAAGCTAAACTGTTTCCATTGCAGTTCCAGTCCTTTCAAGTGAATCTTCACACATTTGCTCTAATTATTTTGGTTTTTACATATTAGGTGGCCACAGTTTCTTATTTTTGACTCCCATGTCTGCATTTAAATGATTGCGCTCTGTTTTACAAGCGTAGAGTTTGGACTACAAAGCCTTTGTTTAGAAAAACAAAATAGGAATATATATTTTCGTCTCGCTTCTTCAAGTTCTTGCTGCATTCCCTAGGTACAACCTTTGGATTTAATTAACTAGAAAAAGGGGCTTCTTTTGAAAAGCTTTCTTACATTTAGGAGAATTAAATGGAACATTTATAGCCCATTGTACATTCTCAGTTAAAATTATATAACAATACGGCTGGTGGATAAAATTTTGCGACAATATATGTAATAAGGGCCTGCTTGCTTTCATTTTGTTTGTAATGTAACTACTTGAATAAGAGATTTAAAATATTGAAAATTTCAAGTCAGCAGCAATATCACAATTTTAGATACACTGAAATAAAGAGTTAGAGAACCCCATTTTAGTTATTTTCCTCTATCCTCATCTGTTAAGGCTGAATTAATTTTTTCATTGGTAGTACTATCACTAATTGCTAAACCAGGGCATTATTTTGTTACCCTCCACTAATTTGAGTATATCAGTCAGTGACCTTATTTGCATTGTTTCTGGCAAGAAAAGCTCAGACTTGTAAAGCCAGTCTGTGTCTCTCATAACCTCCTCCTCCTATACCAGTGGCACCCTTGACACTGTTTTTATGCATATTATTTTAGAGTTTTCTGAAACTGTATTTTAAATGTTGTTCTTTAAAAGTCTATGTGTTTTCTGAAACCTCTATTATATTCATGAAAATAAGTTGCAAATTTGCAGTAAGTCATACGCTGCATGCTCTATTATTAGTCTTTTGGTGTTACTAAGTGGGAATCAGGAGTTGTAATCTCTGCATGCAAACTCGACAGTGGTTTCTCCTGTGGCTGTGGAAAGGTCATGTGGAAGGAGGCCTGAGGTGCTTCCTTTCCACAAAGCTGCTATTCTTTGATGGAAGAAGAATCCTGCTGCATAAGTATGTGTGCAGAAGTGTAACTTTTTCAACAAAACCTGAAAAAAAGAGTATTTGTTAAAAATAAACGCTTTAAACTAACTTAACAGATTGTGATGAGTAAAACACAACCCATTTTCATCCTTTTTTTTTTTTGCTTCATATTTTTTACCCTCTGCCTTTTCCCCCATTTCATACATAGTGAGCTTTGCTATCCTCACTTGGTAAAAATGTTTTTTATTGGTTTATTTTCTTTGTTTTGTGTTCTGACTATTTCTTCCCTTCAACATTTACTTGTTCTTTGTGCTCTTCTTGGGTGTAATGTCTTTGGGTACAATGCTTACAGACTTCACTTGTGATAGAAAAATGTAACTATTTTTGGCAATGTTAATACATTTTCTGATGAGTTGGCATTCCATAACAATTTTATGAGATTGTGAAGCCATGATAAATTAACTGGCTGTTTTACAATAGTAATGGAGTCTCCTGACTTCTCTGAGGAAGATTGCTATGTTTAATGTCTTTCCTGCTATCTTTATTCTTAACTAGAGTAGCAAAATTAATAACTTACTAAAAGGGACATGAGAGGAAAAATAAAACAAAACCAAAAAAACTACTTTTAGATTTAAATTGAAAAGACAGAATTGGTGAAGTGCTGAACATAGCCAAGAATGCTCCAATGAGCAGAAACTTTTCTGGAAAAAGCCTTGCAATAGTTCTGGTGTGATTAAACATTCCCTTCCAGAAGGAATGTTGAAGGACAAGGGATTTGTTGGTCAGTGAATGAAAGAAGAAATGGAGAAGGTCAAGGTCCAGATAAGCTGGAAGAGGCCAAACAAGATTATTGAAAGGTCAGCTTTTTACTTTATCCTAAAAGAGCTGAAAGAACTAATTTGGTTTAAGTAATGGGTTAATGTGCCTTTTATGTGTGGCAAAAAAAAAAAGGAAGCTTTTGGCTTTTGTGGAGTCCTTAAAAAGTTTTGCTAATTACGGCAAGGTGAAATGGAATTAGAGCTGAGAGTCAAGGAGCTGGTTTTGGTTTGCATTGGTTTCAACATATAATTTACACATCCCTACACAAGTTCACTTGTAGACCTCTTTTATATGTCATTCCTAGTCACATCTACTTGCACATTATTTGTGGGTGCAGATACTGCCAGGACTGTCCAGCATGTTAATAACTCTGGTTACTACATTATCTTTTCTGTCCAGTGCAGCCAAGCACAATTTGCTCTAAGAAACAGATCAATCATGGAGCTATGACATCAGCTAGCAGGCCCTTTATACTGAGTGTGCTGTGTTAGTTTTTTATGCCTATTCTTTATTTAAAAATAGCTAGTCATGAGGGATGAGTAGTTTTTACACACTCTTCCTCTAGATGGAACCACTCTGCTGCTTCAGTTGGCTGAAATTCTATTTGTTTAACAGCTGAAGGAACTGTTGCAGCGGGTCCTTGCCATCCTGCGTCTGTGTTCAAATTGCCTGTGGCTCAAAGCAGACTGTGGCATTAGAGGCACGAAGAGAAAGGCGGAGTGCTCTTGGCTTTTGTGTTGCTTCTGGAAATAAATATTTGGAAGGTAGTGTTTACAAACTTTGGTCTGTTACAGAGTAGAGAAAATTATTATCTTTATGGGAATATTGACCTACTTTTCCTACATCTGGTGAAATGCAGTCAGATGCTTCATCTTGCCCTTTGTCTCTGTAAAGTCTATTTCAGACTTTATAACCAGACTGTTAGCAATAACTCTCACTATCTTCACATTTTATGATCCTTTCTGTTTATGGATTTGTGCACAGAACTTGGTCTACTACAGCAGGCATTGATACCTGCGTTTGCACTAGAAACATCCTGCTTCATTTATTGTGTCTCTGTTTCCATTTGTTTTTTCCAGAAACTATCTTTACTAATGCTTTTCCCATATTTTGTGATTATGTTTTTTTTTTTCAGAAATTTGCGTATACAACTTTCTCAAGGTTTTTCTCTTTTTACCTGATGTGGAAATAAGTAGATCTGTTTAATGGTTATCTTCCATTTGTAAATGTGAGCTCGATGTATTACATAATATAGCCTTCATGTTGTTTTTATTGAATTAATCTGGGAGACAGAGATTTTACAGAAACAGTATATTTTATTATTTGTAAGAGTAGCATACATATGCAAGACTTGGCCCACTGCACACCTTGTAAAAGATTGAGAAGATAAACTAGCCTGATCAGAATCAAACATAGTAAAAAATTGTCCAGAAGAGAAGAAAGAAAAAACTGTGTAGGACAGTTAATCTCGTGGGTTTTAGGCTTCTTTTTCTCCCAGAATATTGAAAGTGTGCTGGAATAGCATGGCCCTACACAAAACCAGCACCAGTAAATAAGTAGAACATGCTGGTTCTTGGTCCCCAGCAGCTAAGGGAGGTAAGTCTTAGTCATACAATGGCTTTAAGACTGTATCCATCGATTGATGTTACTCTATCCTGTAAGCAGAAATAAATATGGCAATGGATTATTGTCCATTTTGTAGAATCTCTATTACCACATAATACTATTAAAATAACAAGTGATGAAACATTGTTACTGGGCTATAGATTTTTAGAAAAGAAAAATACTGTTCAGCAGTTATGTTGTCAGTGCAGTTCCTCTATCCTGAGTTTTCCAGCTTTTGGTAAAACATATCTGATGTATGCCAATATTCATTATCATTATACTAGAACTAATCCATAAAAGTCCAAATGCAAATCTAGAAGTGAGTTTAGTCTATATTGTGTTTGTGTGGAGTAATAAACCATTGAAATTGAAAGAATTAGAGAAAGAATGAAGATAAATTTAGAGAGGATGCCAAATGGAAGAATTCAGCAGGCCCTGAGGAGGTATGCCATGTGTATAGAAAAATCAGATGGAGAGGGGTTGCGTGTGTGGAACCTTTTCTTATGGAGGAAATGGTTAATGTTGTTATGAACTAGTGCACACATTTCATTATTTATGTTTGTGTGTCTATATCTGCAAACACAGTACCATAATTCATGTAATATGGACAGCTGAATTTTTACAGATTTTAATTAAACTATGTTGGCTAATGGCTGCTGGTAAAGTGTTGTCATGTTTGATCTATTGAATTAGCAATGTGCCACGACCCCTTAATGTTGTTTATATGTTAGTAATAGTCAGTCTATAGGTGGGCTAACACGTTTGTGTAAGTTACGTAGAGATTACAGTACAAACCTTAAAGATGACAACAGGTGGAACAGACACCAAAGTGCAGGAGAAGGAAAGAAATGTTACCCTCATTGACACAAAGAAATTTTCATTAAACCAGTCAAGTACATGGGATAATACCTGGTCTAAGAAGGCAATATTTGCACCTCTGAGGAAACAAAACAGTATTTATTTTGACAGGAAAAATGACCATGCAGTTTTGTAAATCTTAAGTCTCAGTCAGCAACATTGAGGGAGACTTCAATGATCAGATTGGTTATAAAAAGCTCTGCTTCACCAAAAAGAGGCGCTCAGTGATGGTTGCAGCCTAAGGGTTAAGAGATACAGAAAGAGGGAAAATGCAATAGAAACAGGAAATTCTGTAGAATGTTTTCTGGAGAAGGATTTAGCTTCTTCACGTTTCTCTTTATAAATATTTTTGACTGATGACTGCTTTGGAAGTTGTATGGGACTTTTTTTTTTTTAATCAGGCTTGTGTTAGATGTTGGAAAGTGCCTGGGTGATAACTTCTCACCCAAGCCTATTGTGAATCAAACATCTTAGAGTATTCATTGCATATTTTAAGAAATATTCTATTTGTCCAATGTGTCCTCATGGGTGTCCAAAGGTAATAAAGTCTGCCATAGAAAAGAGTGTCCCAGGGTCAGGCGAGTCTGTGCATCCCAATGTGTCCCAGTTGCTGGTGGGAACCAAGACAGCAACGTTTGAACAGGTTTCAACTGAGCTTGTCACAAAACGTTTTAAAACTGTTTTTCCTTTTGTGATCTATGGTGATACACCCTCCTGTCCATACAGAGTAGGATTTCTTAAAAATTACGAAGATTTTTCAAAAAACTGAATAAAAAAGACAAGAAAAAAATTAAGGCTTCGAAGGAGACTGTCAGATTACCCAGCAAATCTCTCCTGGTGCAGTGACCTGGCCCAGTCTTGCCATGGCTGAGCTCCTGCCAGCTGTGGACACAGGACTTCCCGCAGGGGACCCTCCCTCCAGCTGTGCGTTTGCAAATGTGGTATGGAGGCCAAATATTGTCCCTTTATTTTATACTCGCTTTTTAAATTGCTTTGGATTCAAAGAGATACGGCATCATCTTATGATTCTTTTTGTTGTACTACTGGTACTTATGGTTAAGGAGTTGACTCCAATCATAGCTACATTTCTAGTCTGGATGAAGTGATCCTTGTAAACCTTAAAGAAAAATGTCAAAGTACTGTAGATTGAAATAAACACCAGACATGAATTGAAATAATTTTTTCTTAAAAGAGAGAAATTAAAAGGAGACAGCAGAGGGAAAAACAAATAAACAAACAGAAGTCTTTCCAGAAATAGCAATATCTACCTATGGTACAGGCAGAGATCACAGAGGTGGGTTTTGTTCTGTGAGCTCTCTTCAGTCGCTCATGGCTGAGATCTGGCTGAATTCAAGGGAAGTCTCTCTGCCTTCATGTGCAAAGTTTGCTCACAGTAGCAGTTGTTATTGTGAGGCTTTGCCACAGGACTGCTGAACAGAAATGTTTTCTGTATGCTTCGAGAAGTGATGTGATTGTAGGCAGAGAAAAAATCTTTGTTCTCCTAAATATTGTAAAAATACCAAAGGAACAGTGTAGATATTTCGTGTTAGGGAAGTCATATATATTCTGGGAAAAATACATTTAGACAAAAAACATGGATGATGGATGATACAGAAAAGCCAATTTGTAACTACTACAGTAAAAAAAGAAAATTGTTAAAGAGCAGTTCAACCAGCTGGAAATAAAAATTTTGAAAAACTGCCAAGGTCAGTACGATTTGCTGATTAAATGATGCTCACATGTTCGTATGCTTGTGGGTTGTGTCTAATTCCTGTACTTCCATGATTCAAAATTGAAAGCATGCTAAAAAAGGGCAAATTGGAGCACAAAATAAAGCTTGCATTTGTAGGCATTCCTTTAGAAGTTGCATTCTGTGGATGTGACAAATTTCTGGAGTGCTCTCCAAATAGAAAACTGTGTGAATCGCAAATTGAAAGTTACTTCTCTGTCAATTTGTCATCACATAAAATGAGGATTTCTGATATAGAAAGTGGAAAAGTAATTTATTTAAATATTTTTAAAGTAAATTATTACATTCTGATTCCTTGATTTGATGTAGCAAATTAGATATACAATTCTTAATACAGAAATTAATATAAGCAACTAATTTATCCAAGTAAAGACGAAACTCTTACTATTATTTCAGTACACTAACCTTTTCAGGTACAATGTGATGTGAGTAAAGGCAAGCTGATTACCCAAGGCAAGCTGATTAGGTGAATTTAAGGCCTGTTTGAGGGAGTTGTAATGGAGTGTTGCTTGCCTAAACTAAATGCAGACTCCAGCAAGCTGGAGAGGGTACAATCGGGACTTTTTTCAGCCAGCAAGCCTGGTTCTCCTAGTTCAGTTTCAGCTTGTTGGGGCAGGATATCTGTGCCAGCCCAGCAGCAGGGGCCTCAGTGGCACCAAGAATGGAGGAACCTGCGGGAACCATTGCACAAGGTAAACCCATCTCCAAACACATGTCCTTTTAAAGTCTTGGAGATCAACGTGAATACCAGGGTTCACACATTTTGTCAAAAGGCGGTTTCACAGCTATTCCAGTGGCTGCACTTAGCTCTGAAGGAGGGCAGAGGAGTGACCCCACCAGTGGCCATGGCCTGCCCTGTGCAGGAGGAGGAGGCTGCAGTGATGCCGCCTCTTTGCTAGCTTAAAATTAAGATATATTGCAGCCTTAGTGTTATATGTCGTGAGTCTTGTTGAGAAAGAGGTGTTTGTGTTAGGTTATGGAGTTTGTGAGAATCTGTTCCACTTTTTCTTCATGTATTTACTCACTGGCTCTTCTCTCGGCTCAGGAGGCTGCTCACTGATGCCACTCACTCCCAACACTCCTGGTAACAGGCAACATAAACTGCTGAACATCATTCTGCCATGTGATAGTCCCCATCACTTTCATCCATCAGTGCCTGAGACGTGCTCCTGAGCTCGCTCTGCTGCTGGAACATTTAATTCGGTGCATGAACGATGATGTAATTTGTGGCCTTTTTCCAGAACAATACTTTTGATTATATTGGATTTTGTTGTGAAGCCCAGGAGGATAATCTGTCTATGTAATATATAAATATTACCTGAACAAGCTGAACTTTACTTAATTACCTTTTTTTTTGTCCCCCCCCCCCCCCCCCCCCATTTCTGCCTTTTCTTCTGAGAGCCTCTCGTTGACTTTAACTACAAAGGTGCTATAGGCCAGAGTCAGAGATTTTCTCTTGATCTGTCCTGGACTGGCTGCTCATACCACACCTGCTGTCTTACTCACATGTGGACACTAAAACACAAGAAGCAGAGGTACAGATCCAACATATAATTTTGTCTATAGCAAATATAAATAGGCCTGAGAAAGGTGACATCACAAAAGGCTGTACAATCCAGTATCTTTCTTGACACACAATCTTCAAGATGGCAAATATTATCAGATTTGTTTTTAAGAGCATGTTTTAAAGTGTTTTTGCTTTGAAATCCTTGCTTCGCAGTATGTTGCTTGTCCCTGAGGAGCAATGTGACGTAGTAGAACAGATTCTAAATTGTACTGGCTTTTCACTGATGATTTAATTGATTAAAATAAAACATTGTGTGAGTTGAAAATGAAACTGTCTCTCTGAAAGGCTAGCATGGGTCTAGTAGTGATTTTGAATATCAATACTCTCTAAACCTCATTGCTCATTTTTAGCAATTTGGGCTTGAGATGCTTCATGATGATGTCTAATAACAATAGTAGGAAGGTTGTATTCACCTACACTGTATCTGATACAAAAAAACCTTCAAAACAAACAATTGAACATTGAATAAATTCAGCATCCTGTCCTTTTCAAACATTGAATGTGTAACTGAAGGTTTTATAATCTCTGTTGTTGCTGTAGTCTAGGGTATTTGGCTTTTCAATCAGTGAATTTTCGATGAATGCAAGAGATGGCCACAGGAGAACACTATCATCTAATGTTGTATTTAATTAGTGTTAGAAATAAAGAAAAAGTTAAAATAAATTTTTATTTCTCCAAGCACCTTTATACTCTTTCATGGCTTTGCTTATGTCTGTACAATGTTCTGGTTGTTTCGTTATATAGAATATTGCAAATGAGTCAATTTCTTTTTGCATGCATGTGTGTGTTCTGAATGAACTGTTGGAGTAGTCATAAGACTAAAAACCAGAAAAATAAAAAGGAAAATATTCAAGTCATAATGTCAGTAAGTCATAGTAAAGGATATTGCTCAACTACTCAAATAAAGAAATGCAGCTAAGAACATTTATTTAATGTAAATATATTTGGATGAGAGATCCATACAAAAGGATACAGAAGGGTTGTGGTAGCAGGTTTTAAAGTGTACTCACTCTACTTTTGATACTCTTATGTAAGAATTACACAAATATTTTCAGGCATATAGAAAAAATTAATAGTTTTTAAAAAATTCATAGGTATCAGAATTCCTATTGCTCACTAAGGCTTAAGGAATTTTGTTTTATCAAAATATTCTTAGAATTAACATATTACCTCAGTAATCAATA
Organism: Caloenas nicobarica; assembly: GCF_036013445.1. Taxonomy (NCBI): domain Eukaryota; kingdom Metazoa; phylum Chordata; class Aves; order Columbiformes; family Columbidae; genus Caloenas; species Caloenas nicobarica. The sequence continues at coordinate 21,863,655 of NC_088246.1, read as the reverse complement.
TCTTAACGTGCAGTACATTTTCTTCTTTCACAGAAAGGCTTGATTTGACTTACCATTGATGATTGATTGATGCTTTTGATTATTTTTCTTTGTCATTTCAAATACAATTTAGTACATGACACTCCCCAAGTATTAAATCTTACTTATTTGAGCATTTTAAGTACTTCAATTATTACTTATATACAGCGAACTGAAATACCACTGAAATATTACATTTACATACTGTTTGAGCTTTCCTTTGCTGTGAGCGTCATTAATTTTCTGCTCATAAATATCCAATGAGAACTTTTCAGTAACCTCTAAAGCAGGAGTGTCAAACTCATTTTCACCAGGGGCCACATCAGCCTCGTGGTTGCGTTCAAAGGGTGAAATGTAATTTTAGGACTGTGTAAGTGTAGGAGTAGTTACATGTATACAGTCCTAAAATTACATTCTGCCTGTTGAAGACAACTGCGAGGCTGATGAGGCCCCCGATGAAAATGAGTTTGACACCCATGCTCTAAAGCATCATGCAAAGCTTGTAAAAATCATAGGTATTTTCCATTTCTTTCTTTCAGTGAACCTCTTTTTTTTTTTTTTTTTTTTTTTTGCACTTTTTTGCATTGTTATGAAACGTTTATATTTGTGCTCTGTATTGCTGAGTAGGACAGATACGGAAAGAAGCTTCTTGTCCTATCTACCTTAGACACTACTGGCAACGGATACTCTATGTTATTAATATCCATAGCATTTCTTCCTATTTTGAGAAACATAATCCCTGAGTCAGCTGCAGTATCTCAGATAATATATTTTGAAAATACGAATGATGATTATAACCCTATTACAATGCGGAAGAATTCTTTTTAAATCAAACTTTGAGTTTTCTGAGTTTTGGTTGGTTTCACAGGTTTGTGGTCCTGGGGATTGTGGCTGTTGTAAACCCACCGCATTTTCCTCCCTGCCTGCTGAGCAGCCCTGCCATGGCAGCAGCCGCCTCCCCTTGCTACCCAGCCCTTCATTTCATCCCTTATGTGTTGGCTTCCAAGCTGTGCAGCTTGGAGGTTTTCTACAACCGTGGTCTCCATTCCAGAAGAGATTTTTTTTAGAATTAGTTTAGAGGAAATAAGCTGATCCTTTGAGGAACACTAGTTACAAGTGTGACTTGGAAGAAGCTGTGGGGATGTGCTTAGAGCGAGGGGCCAGCCTGTCCCTGTCCTGCCTTTGGCTGTCCGAGCGGGTGGCTGCAGCGCTGGTGGCCGGGGCTGACAGGAGGGACGGAAGGCAGGGGAGCTGGAGGAGGATGGAGAGGCCTGGGAGTTGGGCCATGCAGTCACAAGTCATTTGATGGCAGGGGGGAAATGACCACCAAGATATGGAGCTGGTGGGGACAGCAGGAGGAGGAGTAGGAGGGGAAGGGGGCCACACCAGGGTCTGAGCTGCAGTATCTTTCTAGTATCAGCAAGCAGAAGACCGTGTGCCTTACTCTTTTTGAGGGCCTGGCCTATGTAAAGAAAAGCAATTACAATGTGGCAGCCCATGTCACAGACTCCTGTGTTATGTGTACAAAGGCTTTTCTTTAATGATCTTCATTAAGCAGTGCAGTCTTCTATAATGTTCGTCTGATTGCTTCGCAAACTTTAATGAGCAAATTTACAGCATTTCTTTGTAAGGCTGTGTTGTTATTTCTGTTTTATATCTAGAGACCAGACATGTTAATTCCAGTGCCTGTATATTTTGGGGGGCCAAACTGAAATGACTCTGGCAAAGTGCATCGGTTTCAGCCACAGCTCTGAACTGAGGACAGTTACGGGCAATACCTTGAAGCTTGTTGCAATCAAAACCATTCCATTCCATGCATTCATATGATTTTGGTTTGGTGTGTGTGGTATTTTCGTTTTTCTTCGTCTTCTTTTTTTTTTTTTTTGTCAATGGTGCTGGGACTTTAATTAAAACCTATAAAAAATTTTAAAAAGGGAAAACTTATGCATTATAAATTGTTCAGATTAGGAAATCGGTTATTTGAAACATGAAACACCCAAGAATTGTGTGTGTACACCGCAATGTAGTATTTAAAGACCAAGCAGCACATTCTCTTCTTCCTAAGATCTCAGCTGTATTCATCACTGGATGGCTGATACTCAGAAAAAAAAAAAAATCAATTTTCTTGATGTGAGGCATCAGTTTGTTGCTGAGGTAGGAGCTTAGTAGGTGACCATGAGACAGGAAGAGAGAGGATAGTTTTGTGCTTAGGGCAGAAGTAGATTTGGTGCTTGTTTGGCTCTTGGCAAGGCTGGACGCTTTGCTTAAATCAGAGATTCAGGTCATTCTCTAAGTGTCTTGTGTACCACCATTTGGGAATACTTGGCTTAAAACAATTCTGATCTCAAAACTGAAGTAATCAAGATTTATTTGTGGAACTGCTGAGTATGCAATAGAGCGGAAGTTCACAAGTGTGCTCTAAGTACAGAAAGTATTACAGAATGTTAAATTCTTGGAAGGATCAGACCAGAATCCTCTCAGACTAGAGTCCTCATTAACTAATGGACTCATCTGGAACTGATATTCCAGCTATCAATTGAGAATAACAGTAGCAACTTCCCTCACAAGCATGTTCTGAAAATGTGCTCGTTAATGATGGTACAACTATCAGAAGTTGCAGTGAGTGTGCAAGAAATGCATCCTCAAAAAGGAGATGAGGTGTGATCAACATGTGCAAAATGTGTCTGTTGGTTTAGGTTTATTGTTCAGCATTGTTCATCTAAGGAGGACCTTCTGTTTTCTATAACACGAGGAAATTTGTGTCCTCTGGAATTAAAGATTAGAACATAGGTCCAACATACCACAGGGCTAATTTCTGCAATTTCTAGTCTTGTTAGCGTCTAAATTTTCAATGTTTATTGTCTTTTAATTCATTATTCTTAGTGCATCCTCTTGTCACTAAGGTAGCTGTTTTAAGTAAAATTCAGTATTTCTAAATCCTTCTATGTGAGGAAATATATTTATTACAGTTCATTTTACTCGAGTGTATGTCTGGCAAGCCATCAGCAGCTGCTGCTCTAAAATCCTGTGAACTGGGTTAGTATCAAGAAGGAGAAAACTCAAGTGCCAGTTGTTTTCCAGGTTGTTTGTGTGGGACCAAGAGTGTTTATTAGCACAGTATATAGGGTCAGATCTGACCTAATCTGTTCTACACTAGTGACAGTATTGTAGGATACCTTTGTGTTAGGTATGCATGTAGCAAACTCTATATCCTCTAACTTTCAGAATGGAATAAAGTCATTAATTTATCTGTGAAATATTTTTTTTTTCTTTACTATGTCTAGACATGGCATATTTGAAACAAAACTGTTTCTAATAACTGCTTAATATCTCATTGAGAATCTTTCTTGTACTTTCAAGCATTTGACTATGGAAAGTCACCACGCTGCTGTAGGGATGTCCATCCAGTCATATATACCCTTTTATTTCAGCAGTCCAACTACTAAAATTTGGATCTCAATGCACTTCTTGGATGCAATCATCCACAGTTTTATTTGAGCCACAGTCATTTAAAAATTAAGTGTAGCTTTGCAGATAGAGTTCTTCCAAGGACGCTACTGCCGTTGTGCTGTGGGACCTGGACGAGAGCCTGGTACATGGTGTGTGCCATAATGAGCGCTTACTACACAGCATCCTGTCCATACATACATATGGACAGCATATGTCCATACATTGTATTTGGACTTTCGGAAAAGATGTACTGATGTTCTGCTGTGCTGGTAGTGATTCACTTTACATTTGTAAACTGGCATCTAAATACACTCACTAACTTAGATTGTTTCACTGGGCATACACCTACGATACATGAAAACTGTAGAAACTGTGAAAATTGAACTGAGAAGCAGAAATTGATATAAGTGCATAAATGTATGTTTAGTGTGTTTCTGTCTAGGCAAGCATGCAACACACAGGTGCTCACCTTTAGCATTCTGAGAAGCCCAGAAATTCTTACCTTTTAATTTATTTGCAGGTAATTTTATTAAGTAGACCTGAGATTACCTCAGTGGCAGCCACATGTATGGTACATATCCTACTTAAGTTAATGTTTCTTTTGATATATGTATACTGGTGCCATTTCTTCCCCTTCCCAGGAGTAAAATGGGATTTGAACTCTTCAGGGTTTCCTCTTCCCTAAATTGGCTGTAGGCAGACTTGTCTCAGCCCGGTTCCGTTATCAATTATTTATGATAGTGCAGATTCAGCAGAGATCGCAAAACCGCAGATTCAAGTCTGTTTAGAGTGCTTCACGTTCCTCTTGCTGACATCAGTTTCTTAGTTTCACTCCACTGGAATTGAGAGGATTACTGAGAATAACTGGACATACTAATGAAAATATTGTTGACTGTTTAATATATCTGCCTGATTCTCAATCTGTGGAAAGCAAATTAACTTCCGAAGTTATTTTTCCCATGTTAAGGACAAACCTGTTGCAGAATAGTGCTGAAGTTTCCTTTGCATTTATTTCTGTCATGTTCGTCTGTATTGTTCCTACCAGAACTGATGTTTTTAGGAACTTTTTTTACCTTATAACTTGCATATATTTTATCATTTTATGGTCAAAGTCAGATAGTGGGAAATAATCACTATCAAAGTATATGGGAGTTCTGTTGTGATATTTGTCTGTGTTACATGTGTGTAAAGAAGTATGCATGCATACTATAAATATGTAAGAGATATTTTGTTACCATAAATAGAAAAATGGCAGTGACAGTTTTCTAGTGCTAACAAAACCATATATGAGATGAAACAATGTATTAATCTGAAAGAAGTAATTTATATTTTATCAGAAATCTTTTCCAGTGATATTAAGAGAAAGTGCAGATCTATAGCACACAGTTATTCATAAAATATGCCCTCTTTTGTCTTTGGTGAGTAACACGTTAGAGATTTAAAATGTTTCAGTAGAAATTAATAGATAAAAATACTGCAGTCTTCATTGGTGCTGAAGTTGAATCCCATGCACTCAAGTATGTGACTCTTAACAGGAATAAATGCGCAACCTAACAAGCTGTTCCTGATGATGTGTCACTGATGAATGGAAGGCAGCTCCACCAGTAAGCTGTGCTGAAGTGTTCAAGATTGGCTTGTATTTTATTGCCTCCAGACAATGTTAACTTGCAGGCTTTGTTCTATGGCATTTTATGCCCTGAAAACTATTACTTGTGCATTGCCATCTGTGGCTTATGCATTTTCTTTCTCTTTTTTGAAGGGGGAGGCCTTTGTTTGGCCATCTTAATTACAGTGCTACTTCAAAGAATTTTTACTCTTTCTGCCTTCAAGTGTTAGGTTTTAAAATTGATAGTTTCTTTCTCAGGACAAGAAATATTTATGTTTTCTATATGAAAAGATAAAACGTTATTGGTACAAAGTATTTCTGTGGTTAGAACTGAGCCAGTGGCATTTCCTCTGACTCGTTTCAGTCAGCGCTTGCCATTTCAGGCATTTGAATGATCCTTCTCCTGGTGATGCAACAGCTTACCCAGGCAGAGGAAAATCATCACAGGGGAACTGCATAAATCCTGAGCTTCTGTTTGCATCTGTTAACCGGGTATATCATGAGTGACTGGTTAATGGCTTGCTGGCAAGTGATTCTATGGTCGGCATGAACAGCAAAGGGGATAACAGGTATCTTGATATATGATTCATGTAAAGTTGAATCCAAGAAGAATGCACCTCACTGGTGAATATCAATGCCAGAGTTGTTCTGAGATTGAGTAAAGTTATTCTATATGCCATACGAGAGAACAGTTATGAGATTTTGGACAGTCTCTGTATCCCAGAAGAAGTGCTGCACAGTTTGGCAATGTAGATACAGCTATGCATATATCTGTATATGCATGTCCAAATTGTCCTCCCTGGTTAGGTTATGCAATCAAGTGAAAGATGTGCCTGAGCTTGTATTTTAACATTGATCTTTGTAGTTTTCACCGAAACTTTCAAAACATAAATACTTCATAAATGATCTATTCATTTAAAGGATGACATTAAAAGTACTAGTGCAATTTAGGAGTACAAATACATACCCAACTTGGAGCTCCACTGAAGGAAGCAAGTTCAACCTGCCATTTTCTAATGTCATCTTCCCTGGAATGTGTATTGACCTGCGATTTATTGAACTTAAGTCCTGATGTAAGGCTGCCAACGTACAGTAGTACAGTGTTTCAGATTTTTGTTCTTTAATATCCAAGGTATTCTATATCTCAATTTTTTGGAAAAGGCTAGAAACTTTTTTTCAAATGCAATCTTTAATATTTGCATTCTTTGTAATGTTTTTTTCAGGAGTGAATTACAGTTTCCTTAACTCCTCCAGGATTTCTGCCTGCTGGATTACATTTGTACATTTATGGTAGAACAATGAATGATGTTTTTCTTAAACAAAAAAACCCTACTGTTAAACTACAATGTAATTAATACCGTCTCAAATAGATGGTTCTACTTCCTCAACTTCTAGAGTTTATCAGCTGCTGTTTTCCTAGCTACAAATCAAGGTCTACGGATTCTTCTAGTTAAAGATCCTGATGAGCCGATAGTAGATAGTGCTTCAGCTCCATGAGACTGGCTGGACTTATTAAAATAGTGGGATTTATTAAACTACAAGCCTTCATTCTAGCATACACAAAGCAGTGTGTACCAAACTTGTTTTAGTTACCCTTGGTGTGGACTCTAAATCTGCAGGAGACTGTAATTGTTTTGAAATCAGAGCATTATCACCACTGGAAAATACATGTATTTTGCTTTTCTTTCTTTTAAAAAAATAGAAGTTTATGCTATCATCTGGGAAAAGACCTTAATATTACTTTAATACCCACAAACAAATCACAGACCCATCCACAAACTGAGTTTATGAAATCATGGACTCATTGCATTTATACAAATACATTAAATAATGAGTGTAAAGTGACAGATGATGCTTGGAGCATAATCTAGGTCTGTATCGTGTAGATAATATTAAGGTTGTTATTATTTTGGAAGTCCTAGAAAAAATGTATGTTGTAATGCAAACTGCATTTCTGTGTCACATTCACAGTGTCTGTCAGATGGACTTAACTGAATTTTGTACATTTTTTTTATTTTTTTGTCATCTCACCCCCTTATTTGTTCTGTTCCACCAGTCTCCTTTTGTATTTCAATTTTTGCTGTCTTCTTTTTAAGATTCAATGTCACTGTTTTATGATGGTACTATAATTTTGTAATTTGTCCTACCTTTTTGCTTGATAGCCTGTGTTTGTATTTAAATAACTGAATATATATATATATTTGAATATGGGAATATGGGTCATGCAGGTCACTTTCTCATACATTTAATGATATGCTTTGGAAAAAGCACATTTGAATTACATTATGAGTAGCATAGATAGTGGCAGGATTCTGCAGGTATTACCCAGGGGAAGATGGTACTTCTCACATGTTTGGTGCTCAGGTGCCACGCAGGGATGCTCATGCTGAATCCAGATTTGAGCAGTAGCAATCCAGTACACAGAGCGCTTTAGGTACAGAATACCACTCGTACCGTGCTCTCATGGGAGAACCCGTCAGGCTCCAGCAAACTCTTCCATCTGGAAATTGTTTGAAACATTCCTATAATGTAGCTATTAAAAACAGGATCCCGTTTCCATTTTCTCTTTTTGAAGACGGCGCAGTCTGGCTTGTTCATACTTCTCTGTTCCTCTCAAAATGGACTGCTCCAAATGCTCTCACACTGTGCGGCGAAGCAGAAGTATTTTGCAAATGGTACTAGCCCGCGTGCTGAGTGAGGAGGCAGAGGTCTTCCTGTATAATCCGATTTCAATCAACTCACCCTAATCACTACTGATAGTTGCAAAATTTAGCCTGGATCCGCTCTGGTAATCTAGATTGACAGGAGGTAAAAGTAAAGGGACAGAAGGGCAGAGGAACAAAGAGAAACGAGCAGGGACAGTGATTTTCTGCGTTTGCTTCCCATTTTGGGACGCGTGTCTGTGTTGGCGGGTGCGCCAGGCGCCGCGGTGGGGGCTGGAACCACCGGTGCCTCCGCAGGGTGGGAGCGGCGGCCACCTCGCCGCCGGCACGCGTGGCACAGCAGGCACCCACACAACCTGTTGGCGTGCGTTATTTATTGACATCGAGATTCTAATTCTCTTCATTACTCAGAAGATCCCGGGGTTGTGAAATATTCAGGCATAGCAGCAGTTAAATGGTGCAGCCAGCAACCGGGCGTCTCTTCGACATCCTCTGAAGGCAAGTGGCGTCCAGCGTTGGGCTTCATTCTCCTACAAGCTCAGAGCTTGTGTGGAGGCTCAGTGGGTAACTGGGCACTGCATTTTGCCAGAGGAAGGGGGAAGTATCTGTGAGAGTGGGTCCTCTTGACTTTTGGTTTTACCTTTTCCAAGAGAAGATCCAACTTCGGATTTCATGGATATACAGAAATACAGCCAGCTGGTGCTGAAGCCAGGTATTTTGCAAAGATTTGTCTCTGTTTGACTGGATTGTACATCGGGAAGAAAAATGACTTTTTTTATTGTTACCTGACCACATGCTCAGTGTGCCTGCGTCAGCCAGGCTAAGGGACTGTCCTCCCTGGGGTAACAGAGGCACCTGGACTGCTCCTCCATCTGACTTTCCATGCTGGTGGGGCTGTTGTTGGTCGTCTCAGCCTTGCATGTTGCCATGCTAAAAACACCCAAGGCTAAAAATGTGTCCTGGGTAAGTACAAAAGGATGAAAAAAGTTTCTATGAATATGCATGTTTTTGGATATATATGAATATGCTTTGCTCTCTCTATATGTGCAATTATAGAATTAAATAGACTGAGGTGCAAGGTAGATTAAAAAATTATAAGTGATTTCATGTCATAACTATTTAAATTATTCCTGAGAATTAAGAAAAATAAAAAAATACATTTATTTGAACACAACTATTTTGAGGGAACTATATTTGGAAATTTTAAAATTATAGGCTTTCAACTTGGTTTTGATATAAACTTTTAATCTATGCTAGTAAAGAGTTTGTGCTACATACTTTTAAATCAACTGCAAAATTGGCGTGGCTTTCAGGGTACAGGATCAAGGCCTTAAGAGTAAGGTTTAAAGATTTGAAGGGGATTAATTATTTTAATGATGTTAAAATTTCTATTTTTGAATATTTCAGTGATTTTTTGACTGTAGGTGTATGATCCATGTCTTTAAACCTTATTTAAAAAGTCCTGGGAGTTGTTTCAGTGTGTTACAATAAGTTGTAACACAGTGGGATGAAGGAGTCCGTGTTCAGTGTCTTTTCTGTAGACTTTCTTCATTTTTACTAAGAAAATGCATTTTTATTTTGTCCTGATGCATTATTTCAGTGTCAGAAACTAGGCTTCACTGTTGGGCAATAAAGTAAGCCATGAAATACATTTTCAGAGTAAGTAACAGTGCCCTTTCCTAACCCCCGTCACGTATGATTATACAGCGCTGCTGGCACCCAGCCTGCTCTAGCAAAGCAGCAAAGCATCATCAAACCCCAGCTCCACACAGAAACCTGGACATGCTGGCAGCTCCTCCACAGATGGCTTTAGGGCTTCTTGTGTGACCTCATTGAGTCCCAAATCTTGCCCCAAATGGGTTGCCCGTAACCTTGTCTACAGTGCTGGGTGTTTTTGGGAATGAAGGACGTCACTGCCAGACATGAGGGTGCAGAAGCCTTCCCTTCCCTGTGGCTGCTCAGTGATTAATAGCTGGGAAAATCCACTAATTTTCATCTGACTTAAAAATTTTGGTGTGTTCGTGAAGTAGGCTATGGTTGTATATAAGTGTAGTTGATAGATGTTCGTAGCCCCCAACTTAGGTATTGAAGGATAAACTGCTCACATACCCAGTGTGTCTTCCTGGAGGCAGAAAACTCAAATGTTTGCAGCTATGATTGTCTCCAGGTTTAGGTATTTAAACCACCTGTTTCTGGTGATTATGTTGGAGAATGCCAAGGTGCTTACTCTGACCCATAGTTTTGCACTGTGGAGTAATCACAGCAGATAATATAAGACCTCTCTCCCCCTCCATACTTCCACTACCAGTTTGCATACAGAAGGAAATGTATATCCTGTCATGAAAACAGTACATTTCGGTAATAATTTCAATTGAATGATTGATACATTTATGTATGTTTATGTATGATGACATAGCTCTATATTGTAAACACGAGCGACTTTTAGTTGTTTCACTAAACCCATAGTTATACATGTGAAATGTACAAACTACAAACTGATTTGAAAAATCCAGTGCAAAAATGGCAATTTAAAGGTTGCAGCTGTGTGCCATGTAAAGAAACAGATGCAGCATCCAAACCACTGTAGCTTTTGGGATTACTTCTACTTTATGTAACACTTTACCCCTTCAAAAATAAATCAGTAAAACTGCAAATATTATTTGTAAGGATTTCTGACTTAAGGTTAAATAAGTATATTTTATTAGTAATTTATGGTTGTGACTCAATATCTGTGTGAGACGCAAGGAGCAAAAGAAAGAAATTCATGGTTCTGTAGAAAGAGGACGATAGTTCTATGTAATTCTTGCATTCATCTCTTTCCCTTTGGTTTTCTTGGGGGGAAAGGTGTGTGTTTAATCACTTCACCCATCTTTGGCAATATAGTATAATGGTTACTCACTACTTAGTTATCATTTTCTTAGTAAGTATAAAGATAATTTTGTGACCAGTATTATAAATTAAAAAAAAAAAAATCAGAATAGCTATTCACTGAGGAAGTTTAAAACAAGTGATGAGAATTTTTCAGAACATAATAGTGGATTAGTTTGGGGTTTTTTTTTAGTGCTCTAGTGGTTTGGAAACATGAGATAGATATCCTGAAGTAAAGTGTAAGGGCACCTTACAGGATCAGATACCTGCTCAAAGTATCATTTGGTTTAAATCCCAACAAGTGGAGATTATCTTCAATTTCCTGAAAATCTGGAATTTGACTCTGTAAGTTTTACCTGTCTTGTGATTTGATCTTGACCTTTGTGGATATTGAGTGAAAATATGAACATCCAAGGCTGAATCACAAAGATGAGTGCAAGAAAAAATTTGGATATAATCCAGCAAAGCACTTAAACATCTGCTGAAATTTCAGTTCGTTTCTCACCCGCTTAGAACTTAAGCTTGTGGTCAACCACATTTCTGAATTAGTGTGTTTGCTAAATTTATGTTATTCTGTAATTAAAGTTGGTGTTTGATCCTTGTGTCATTAGCATGCAAGTTCTAAAGGACAGAAACTATGCCATCATGGTGTGTCTTTGTACAAAAGACTGCTACCTGCACGATTCGTGTTTCCCCTTTAGGGCTTGCAAGTGCCTACCTGGGTGCATTCCCCTGTGGAAAACAGGCAAAAAACTGCTACAGTGTTTAAAAGCTAGGAAGTTTCTGGGACTTTTGCCAACATCTTGCACCAACGTGTCTGACAGAGCCCTGACTCCTGCAGGGACTCTCACCTCAGAAATCACAGGGCTGAGAAACGAATTTCTTGTGTCTTTGAAGAGCTGAGGAATTGACAGCTCCTTAATGGGCTGTTTCTTCCCCAGAAGCTCTTCAAATACTGTTTGGTAGATCTGCATGACTTCAATACAGGCTCTAGGGTTTCCAGATGTGAATTATAGCCTTGGTTTCATGCATGCAGTCTTGAGGAAAGCTTTGGTTACTGCTGCACATGGTGTGTGGCTTTTTAAGTGCATTAAATGGCCTTGGAGGAGCTGTGGTGACTTTAGTTTTAAATTACATAGAGAATATTTTCACCTTTCTCTCTAAAGGCTGTTGATGCTGCCACGTGAATGTTTTTGAAAGTTGCTGGGAAGAACCGTGGCTGACCTAGACAAGACGAATGTAAAATCTGTTTATCTAATGCATTGGGATTTTTAAATTTGATTTGCAAAATGCATCCATTTAATTATCCCTAATGGAATAAATTTGTTAAATTGACTTCTATTGACATGAATTTCATTTCTATTGTCCAATATCAGCAATTCTGTCGTTTGTTACTTTATGTACATACAAGCAATCCTGTTCTTGAGCTGTGACAGCTTTAGGTAGGACCTGCACTTGTGAAAAAGCCAGTAAATTACAACAAATGCAGCTAGGAGATGTAGTGGATTTATTTAAATTATATTTTTGACCTAAGCAGCAGATCCTGGTGAGATTTGAGCTTAAAGGAACTTTTAAATTTGAAGTACTATTGAGTATTCAAAATACTGTTCTATGCCTGATAAAGATTTATTCCCTATATATCTTGTAAAATATTTGGCCAGTCTGCTATTCTGCTATATTACAAGAGTAAACACCTTTAAGTATTCTGTAAAAGACATCTTTTACCCGATGCCATTTTCAAGGGCAGCATGATTTTACAGAGTTCCAGATACAGCCCTTTTTCTCTGTCCAAACATCCTCTGGCCTTTGGAGGCACACAAGCCTTGCTGCAGGGCTGCAAACCTTGACTCCGTGCCAAGGCAGACTTCTGAGCAGAAAGGTCATTGAGCCACAGATACCCCAAAATAAATTCTAGCTCTTTAGCTGAAAGCTGTGGAGCTTCTTGCCACGCTTTGCTGGCAGCAGCTGTAGACCGTGGTACCTATGGGAAAAAAACAAAACAAAACAAAACAAAAAAACCACAACCAAACAAAAAAACCAAAAAACAACCAACCAAAAAACCACAAAAAGCCCCAAACAAATGAACAAACCAAAACAACAACAAAAGTCTGTATGCCACTTTGATAGGGTAACTCTTCTTCCCTAAAAGACAGGTTTGAGTGGGTAGGAAATTTGCTGCATTGCTATTACTGTCAGTAGGATGCTTAAGAGTGCATACCCAGTATGTTTCTGCTTTTATTAATATTTAAATTGAGTTGTCATTGTTATTTAAGAGAGAAATCTTCTTGATTGCAAAGTTTCCATTATCTTTGTCCTCTTACTTATTAACGCTCTTTGTCACACACCCAGTATGTTTCAAATTCAAAGGAGTGGAATTTACAGAGGAGGAAGACTGACTTTTATGTAATTAACTAAATTACAGTTCCTGGTGACTTCCCTGAGCTAATAAAAGGGACTGATATTTCTGTATCTCTTTATTACTTATGAAGTTACATGGTGGTACACAGAGTGTCACAATGGTACAGAAAGTGAAGGATAAAAGAAGAAAGATAGGATGTAAATAGTGAAATATGCTTATTCCAGCTCAGAAAGTTTCAAGAGAGGATGGGACATATGTGGAAAATGTAAATAATAGTTCCATTCTATTGTTTTGGAAACTTTCGAAATATGGAGTAACTTGAAAAAAATGGAAGATTAAGTAGTCAAAGAAAAACAGATAACATAAAATTCTGAGGGGGAAAAGACGAAGAGAAAGACAAACCAGAACTTAGAATTTTAAGACATATAATAGTAGTAGAAAGGAAGGATTAAACAAACGCAGAAACACCAAGAGGAGGCTGTGGCTGCATTATTTTTGTGTTTGCACTTGGGGTCAACATGAAAACAGGAAATTGAAAAAGAAGTTTGAAGAATAGACAGTGGGAAATGCTTGAAATAATTGGAAAATTATCTGAGCATGTGTTTACCCCAAAACATAGAGGACAGTGATACTACAAATTAAATTTGCTGTGTTTCTAATAGAGAGGACAAAAGGTTCCCTCGGATGAGTTCTTTATGCTTGAGGTTCTCAAGGTACATGGAGAAGAGGAAAGCTTGGAGAGAAACACGCGCTATTTTCAGGCATGTGATTACTCACAAGATCAATACTAATCTAAACCAGAGGAGACTGCTTGTACCTACAGAAGTGGGTGAAGTCAAGAAATACTATGGAAATATCACCTGTCTGTGGACCGATAATAAAGCCATTGCTCAATTCAAGGGGTTATTTTGAGATGTTATTGAAAGAGAGGAGACAAGGATCTGATGGAAGATCTAAGCGGATAATGTCTGCTGCAGCAGTATCCCTGTGGGCTTAAAGATCTCTCCATGCAGTAGCTGAAATAGTCTTTGGCACAAGAGGCAATTGATTACTCAACTCTGGCTTGCATGGTGGACTTCACCCTTTGATAAAGCAAGGCTCTTGACATTTAAAGACTGACATAGCTGAAACAGCTGGGGATATTTTTGGCTGAAATACAACATTATTGGCAAAAAAAAAAAAAAAAAAAAGAAAAAGAAGAAAAGAAAAAAAAAATCTCATGTTTGTTACATTGCTTATGAAGTGGCGTTTCTTTCCAGTAAATCAATGGGTGCTGCTTTGGTTCTATCTCAGCCTGGCCTAATGTGCACTAATGTGATACTCATTCTGTCAGATAGTCATGGACTGAAATGACATTGACAATTGCTTTCCTTCTGGTTGTTATCAAGTGATAGGGAAAGCTTCCTTGGCAAAGTTCTGATGAGGACTTTGCTTCTCTCTGCTGGCAGCCCAGGTTTTTCTATTAATAGAGGTGGGCTTGGGTTGCCTCAATCCTTCAGAAGGAAACTGGTGGGAAAGCTCCTCTGGCTGTGGATCATCTCCCTTTGCTTGCCAGGACTCAAGTGGTGTGCTACAGAAAGTTCATGGGATTTGAAGCACTAGGAAACAAAAGCCAAAAAGCTCAGTTGTCTATTATCTCCCCTCTGTTTGTCTTGTACTTATTTATCAGTGTAATTCTCAGTGATTTTGGTTGGAGCTACATGCATAATCTGATTAGCAGAAAGGTCGTCAGGACATGCAGATCTTAAAGTGGTCTACTGCGAGAGGACGTGTTTCCCTTGAAATTTCTGAAAGTTTTCCCTGAATCAAGGGAACCAGCATCCTGCCCGTGTCCTCACCGCTGATGGGCTGTACCAGCAGAGTCACGCTGGTGGCCGTTTCTGCAGGTGGTACCAGACTGTGTGTGGAAAGCTGTGATTGCGCTCGGTCTGCTGGCCATGGGACTCTGGGCTGGATGTGGGTGATACATCTCTATTGGTAACACTGCTTGACTGAGACAAATTGCATGATCTTTAAAATTAGGCAATCCTGTTTGAAAAATAAATCAATGATACATCCCGAATTGGAATCTGTCATTAATTTTAGTACTTCATCTTTATTTGCAGTGTGCTGAGTTTGTGACTGCCATGCAGCAATTTAAAGAGGCTGGAGAATAATTTATGCTAAAGGTAGAAACTTGCTGTTGACTGACTTCATACAGTAATGAGATGGTAACTTTCCTAGAGTATTTTTTCTTAATACTGTGTAATAGAATACATAAGCGTTTACCACAGACATCTAATTGCTACTTCTTTTTCACATACTTTTGTAACCATACAAAAGGAGTGGGTTACAAAAGGTAAGAGGAATGTGTTTTCCTCTTTTTAAGATGTAAAAGTCAGTTCGTTTTCTTGTGTCATGAGTTAACAAAAAGGCAGAAGGAATTACCAGATGACCCAGTCAGAATCAGTTTGAGCTGCCTTGAACTGTTTTCCTGAAAATAAATGTTTAGAGACCTGCAGTTTATTCTGGAATAGAGGAGAGTCTAGGAAAAAAATACAAACCTGACTTTGAACGTAATGTTGCCTAAGATAAAATAGAAAGTGAAATTACAGAAGCATCTGTGAATGAAAGGAAATTTATGCCTGTTTTTCTCAGTAGTATTTGTACTGGCCTTTGACATTAAAATCTGGATACAGGAATGCCAGCTGAATATTCCAGTGGGTTAGTTATTTGTACTGTCATTTCCCTTTTTCGTTTCTAAGTTTTGTGCGGCTACTAAAATCGGAGAACCTTGCAATATAAATTTGCAGGGTAATTTTCCTGTATTTGAATTGCAAAGACTAAAGCTGACTGAGGTCTGCCTTTTACTTAAATTTATGACAAATTGCTAGATAGATCTTGCATTTCTAGAGGCATAAATGGGCCCAGAGTGTTTAAAGTGTAAATGGTTTTATTTTTCCAGTGATGTGTGACAAATTTAAACATGTAACTGCATAAGCATTTATGAGTTCTTCACTCAAATCATCAGTGTATTAATGGGAGATTTATTCCTAAAAATTTGGTAGCCAAGGGAAATCGAAAGGTAGAGAAGAGAACAGCTACTGGACATACAGGGCTGAGAACCGAGTGCAACACTAGGAAGACTCTATGAATATTAAGAAAGATGGGGAAGTTTTAACCTTTTCATGTTTCATAAATGTTATGGATGATATAGAAATGTTATGTTGGGTTTGAGCAGACTAGGGCTGTATGTTAAGGCTGTAGAATTTTCTGTTTGGATTCATCTTGCTCCCTTTTGAAAATCCTTTTGCTGCCACAGTTGTTAAATTTCAGCTGGAACACCACTTGTGTATGAATTTTGTAATGTCCTGCAGCTCTATACCATCAAATGATATTGCTCTTTAAGTAGTGTGTGCTGCCCAGCAAAAATCATGCATACAGTAAGAAAAGCTCACGAGAAATATTGTAAGAAATGTGTCCATATTTTAGTCATAAAATTTTGGATACAGTTGATCGGAATTTCATGGACATTTAATTATTATATGCTTGGGTTTTTCGGTTTCTGTATCTACTTGATATTTCTTGATACTCATTCATAAGATATTTATATCTGACATTAACTATTTTATACTGAATTCATAAGGGCTACTGATTACATTGAAAGCCTTCCTAAGTTCTGTTTTCATTAGGGAGCGTCGTCTTGAAGGAAACTAAGAACAGGTTTCCCATGTGGAAATAGTTTTTGAATATTTAGAACAAACCTGAATGTAATACTGTGCAGAAAACTAAACCAAGTAAGGCACATATTTTTATCATTTATTGTGGTAGAAAGAACTGTGATAAAAATTATCACAATAAAGAAAATAACACAGTTACCATAGCTTCTCTGAATGATCAGGAATATGCTTCCATAGTTACTAGGAAGTGTTTATTTGTTGCCTCTTGAGGTGTCAGAAAGACGTGTTCTGTCTGTAGTTCAATCAAAACAGCATCATCACTTGGTAACAAAGAATACAGCAGTTGATTACTAGACTAGATAAATCTGGGCAATGATATGCAAAGGTACATCACACAGAAAAAAAGATATGTACAAATAACATGCTGAAAAGTTACATGTGTGGAAGCGTATGTTACATTCCCAAAATACATGCTGGGAAGGCAGATCTCTCTCTTTCTCATGATACATGATTCCTAAGTGAAATCACAAGTGAAAACATCTTGGAAATGAGAGCAGAGATTCAAAATACATTAGAGATTCAAAATAATTAGCCCTGAAGAAAACAGCAATGAAGTTAATACCACTGTAAAAAATTTCTGTTTCAAGAATTAAAAATCCAGACCTGTGCCTGGAGCCCGTTGGTGATATCTTCTCTGCACAGGCCCCAGGGACTGTCTTCATGTCTGACTTCTGCTCTCTCTGCTTCCTAATTTTGTTTGCTTCATCTTGGCTTTGGTAAATAAGCATCTGACTACTATAATAGATTCAATGTTGTCAGATACAGCATATTGAATTTTTGCCCTCCGTCCAGGCCAAGTGCTGGAACATGTCCTTGGCCACTCTGCAGAGCAAATTGCACTCCACAAGACTTCTGCCATGTTATGGAACCTGGTTCTTGAGTGCAAAATATTGATAACCAACTTTGGGAGAATTTATTAAGTCAACTTAATTTGATAAACTACAAAAGGCACTTTGACAGTTAACATAATAGTATCTTCTTCAGAATACTAAGAAAATGATAGGAGGTGCTTTGCAAGCAACATCTCAGTTTTTGAATATTCAGCGTTTCAAACCAATACTGTATTCTTCGGTTGTGAATTATCTTATTGCAGGGCTCATATATGTTCAGGGTTTGCAGGCTTTCCTGTCTTGTGGGTTTTTTTCTTCATTGGGAGGCTTGCTTCCAATTTGAAATCTACCCTGTGGCAAAAAGTGAATCACACTTCTTTTTGATACAATCTCCCTTGAGCCTTCCAATAATTTTGAGGTTTTACTGCCAGGTTTCCCTCTATATCTGCCCTGTGTTGAATATAGCACACAGAATTCATATGCACCACAGGAGAAAGAAAATGATGAAGAGAGAAGGCCATGAAATGCATAAAGTACTTTTTAGTGGACTAGGTACTCTTTTTGTGAATCATATTTTAAAATAATGTTAAATGTTACTTCTTGAATAAAACTAGTGAACAATTAGAGACATATTTAAAGAACATAATGTCTCTAAAACCAAGAAGAGACAGACAATGTTTTTTATTAAAAAAATGGATATATATGCTGGGTCCTTTAAGTGCACTAATATACGAGATATAATTTTACAGATTTTGTCATTGCTGCACTACTCAATATGGTTCCCTCTTGTTAAACTATAAGTAATGAAAGTTCTGGTTTATTCTTTTTGTTTGTTTGTTTTTTGAGAAAATCAGAATGAAATCCCAAAAGCACAACGCAAACAGGGAAATCAGACTAATGTTGTCTCAGCTGTTGATATCTTCTTCTCTATTTATTTCTTCTTCGAAAGTATGGGTCAGATACAACATCTTCTGACATACTACTTCCTCTTCACAAACCATCATCTCAGCCTAGTCCTAGAAATGTTCCTGCTTATTGGTGAAAATGGGACATTACTGGAATGCCTCAGCATAACTATGGCCTTTTTTCGGTTGTCAAAAATTAGAGCAGCAGTTCATGTACTCTGCTTTGATTCAGGTGGATAAATATGCAGCAGAAGCACCACAGGACAATCCCCGAATTCAAGAACTCGCGACTTCTTCTCACTAAAACTTTGATTTGCAGGCTCGGTGGCTGGTCATACTTGCTTCTCACAGACCAGACAACTAACTTTTTGTCAAGTGTTTGGTTGACCACTACGGAAAGAGTGTGCTTTTTCTCATTTTTACCACACTTTCCATTGTAAGGAAGTTGAGGTTTTATTTTGTGTCTATTTCTGTACACTGATAAAACAGGAACACGTAAGTACTTGGTGTGTGTAAGTGCATGGGAGACTGTACTTGGAAGGCAATAATACATGGTGATATCCTTTGGAGTCATTAACAATTCGATAGAGAATAAAGTTAATGAGGCAAACTATAACTAGAAAATGGACATTAATTTCCTCTTAAAATAACATTTTTAGGAGCAGATTTTTATAGAGGAAGAAGGAAAGAAACATAATCACCCTTTGCCAGCTGAAGCAGTTTTGCAATTCAGCAAGTGATAAATTGTATTCTTCTGCAAAAAAATAAACAAAACATCTAGTTTCAAATATGTTTTCAGCTGTTAAAAAGTATTACTGTAATATTAATATAGTGTTAATGTCTGTCATTAGTTTCACTTCGGTAATTTTAATTTTAAGATTTTTTGACAAATTCCTGTTTGGTGGTGTGTGTGTGTTTGTTTGTTGTTGGTTTTTTTTTTAATTATAAAATGTTTCTCAGTATCAGGGAGACTTGTGGTAGAGGATTTTTCCCATTGTAAATAGAAATTAAACAAGCTTCATGCCAGCTATTTCAGTGCCGACAATTGGGCTTTTTCAAGGTCACTTACAAAAGCTCATAAATTTAATTAAGTTCTTTTGTAAGCTTTGACGTGAAGAGTAAGTTGAGAAGTGTCAAATTGCCAGAAATTTTGAAGTGTTCCCAGTGCTACAGCCAACAAAGTGGCGGGAGAGGGGACAGGGCAGAACGGGGCTGTGCTCTTTAGTTCCTGGCAAAATGACACAAAGATAGAACAAAATCTCTTAAGTGACTTTCCAACTTTCTTCTGAACAAACTGTACTCTCAAGTATCTGTTCAAATGTCATCAGCTCTGTCACACGCTTAATGTTGTCATAAAAGGGTAAGAAATTTATCTCTGAATGTTTGTTTGAAGTCAGTAAATATAGTCTGATGTAACCTCTGTGTGCTATATAACGGTGCAAGGACAGCGCTAGGTGTGATTATACTATATTTCTGATGAGTAAGATAACATCAGTCACACAACATCTTTCTACACTGTCAACAGAGTAGATACTTCAGTCTTTTCACCTATGTTAGGGATGACAGGGAGTGTGGGCTGCACTGTGATACGTGTGTTATTGGGTCTGGTTTTCTCCATCAGATGATCTTGTGGCCAGTTGATCACCTCTGTATGCTGTTGGATTGGCAGTCTTTTAAAATGAATAAAACTAATGTCCCACCTTTCCAAAATGACTAGGAAGTTTATATCAGCAAATCCAGTGCCTGCCCCCTGAGCAGGATTTGGAAGGAAACCAGAGGCTCCAAGTAGGGGTTTAGCCGGTGTGCATGACTGCAGAGAGCTGGTGTGAGGAGGAGAGAGATTGCTCTGTCTTAAGCAATAGCAGCATGGCTATTTAATCCAGTGCCATCACTTCTAAGCCGTCTGCAGGACGACCTGACCTGCAGGGATCAGATCTGGGGCTGCTTAACAACCACCCAGATACCATCAGTCACAGCATCAATCTGCCAACCCTTACTTTCTCTTCTATCCTCTCAAGTTCTTCCCCTTTCCCACCCCTCATTCTCACCCAAATAAACAGCCTGCCCTTAATCACTCCCTGCCCACCCCCTCCTCCCCCACTCCAGTAGGTCCCAATTTTGGTGTGTCTGACTGATGTTGTTGCTCAGATAATATGACCTTGTACCACCTTACTGGTGGAGTTGCCTACACACTGTGTTGCCAGTGTGGTGGTCACGGAGAAGGGTTCATGTATTCATGGGTAAATGGGGCACAGGTACCTCTTTAAATCTGAGCTGCTACTAAGAAAGCAATGTGCTAAGTAATCAGATCCAAGTAAGCAAGCCGGTTTTAGTTAGAACTATTTTTGTGAGTGATTCAAGCACTCATGAAGAAATGGCTTTGAATTGTAGCCTTTCCTGTAAATTTCCCTTAATGTCTTGGTAAATTGGAAAGAGATTATTTTAAGAAACATTTTGTAGGTGACCTCTTCCAAGAGACAAAGTATCTGGTTTGTTTTTAAAGTACCTCCTTTGAAATTGTGTTTGTAACTAAAATCTTAAAAATGTGCACATTGCCTCATTTAAAAACAATATTAATTTTAAAAAAATCACTTAAGTTGAAATCCAAACCCCAATTATTCTAAACTACTGAAGTAATTTCTGCATATTTATGACTTGAGAGCGGTACTAGACTAGCTCATGATAGTGAATTAAGAACTTCTTTTCACTTACAACCAATGCTTTTAACTGGTCCCTTATTTCTTGTTCCATAGATTTACTGTTGATAAGGGAAATACTTTGAATCCTATGAGAAATACAGTATGTTCCCACACTGATGGAAACTATTATACTGTATTCTTGTAGTATACAGTTTTCAAGGAACTCCTCATGCTGTGGGTTACATCATGAGTAACAAAATGCGTTGGCTCTGGGAACTGGTGTTCTCCTAGTGA
Organism: Caloenas nicobarica; assembly: GCF_036013445.1. Classification (NCBI taxonomy): domain Eukaryota; kingdom Metazoa; phylum Chordata; class Aves; order Columbiformes; family Columbidae; genus Caloenas; species Caloenas nicobarica. Next base: position 21,842,304 of record NC_088246.1, on the reverse strand, counting down.
CGGTGTAAACTCTCTGTTGTAAATATTGCATTTTTAAGGCAAAGGAATGCAAAAGCTCTTTAGCAATAACTCAGGCATTCCAGATTAGTTAATATAATGTTGTGTAGTGCTCTTTGAACTCAGGCACTTCTTCAAGTGGCAGTAGCTGATTTCTTCTTGATATATTTTTGTGTGCTAATGTCGTACCGGTGGGTTTTAGCAGTGTGATTTTATAGCTGTATAGCTGCTGGATAGTTATATTAACCGTTGTATTGTTGCTACACTGAATGGCATTACGGTTCTAAATCTGCATAGAAAATTTAACTACTGAAGATTCAAGGCCAAATATCACTATGATGTGAAAAAAGAGGAGAGTTAGCTTTCTATGATAGTTTCAGGTATAATATACATAGGAGAAGATAAATATTAGCGATGGTAATAATGTTGAAGCATATTTGGAAACAAAGAGTAGAATATCTCTGAAGTGCATTAGGTTTTGGTGTCCACCCATCATTAACAAGAGACTTAATGGCGTTGTTAAAATTGTGGTTTAGGTTGAAAACTTCAAGACTTGCCAAACTGTGTAATTTGTAAAAATCCATAGATAATTCCTCATATCCAGACAGCAAAAACTGCTTTAGTGTTTCTCACTGAAATCAGAGCCTTTAAAAAACAGACTTGGTACATGCCCAAATTAACTACTTAATGCATGTGTTCCAGTAGGATTTTGCTTGTATGAGTGTGTCTGACTAAAAGGAAAACATTGAGGAAAAGCCATTCAGAACCAGTGTTTCCAAAGTGAGTGATTTCTATTATTTCTGATATCAGCTGTGCCCTTGTATCAAGCTACACAAAAATTAGCCTAGTTAGATGTTCACATCTTGTGTGGTTATAATGTGCAAAGTGACAAAGAATATTAAGTCCAAAGAGGATAAATTCCTTCCTAAAGGTACCAAGTAGTTGTTGTAGAAAAAAAGGAGAGTTTATACCTCACTGATGCAAAGGACTGTTTATTAACTGATAAGTGCATGACTCCAAATGTAATGTTTATGAACATAACAGAGACATTTATCTACTTGTTGGACAGGGACAAACTTGGTTCTCATTGAATAGGGTGAGCAGGCTGTTCTCTACTTGAGGCAGAGAAAAAGGAGTTTAATGAAAACGTAATAAACCTGCTAAAAATCTGAAAAGAGAGACTGGCTGTGAAAGTGAAGAAAGTTCATCCAAAGGGCAGAGGACATTCATGAATGCTGAAACCTTTGCAGTTTTATCTTAAACTAGTTTGTGCTAACTGTGAGCATCCATGGTGGGCCATTTCTCATGCAAGGGGCCTTGCAAAGCCATCAGAGGTGTTCCAGCTCTCTCTCCTCTGCATCCTTCAGGACATCCATAAAAGAAACCAAGGAGAATAGCAAATGTTTAGAATCAGGGATTAACTTTTAAGACTTGGGAAGATAACAGGACCTTGGTCTGATCCCACAGTCTGAGACGGTGACTGATTCCCATTATAAGTTAGTGTAAGGTGAAGAAAAGGTATACCGAAGTTCCGAACCTTTCCTCATTAACCCTCCCTATTAAGTTGCATTTGCTTGGGTAAGAGTAGCAAATTAAACACTTGTGCAGTCAAAAAAATCTGTTTTCCTTTCTAGCAGAAAGCTATGTAGAAAGGAGAAAGGACTGCAGGGTGAAAACATAAAAAATAAAGTTGAATTACAAAACAATTCGGGAATAACAGTGATTATTAATAGGAAATGTATCTAGTAATTAAAAAGAATTATTATACATTATTTGCTGTCCCTTAAGGCCATTATCAATTTTTACTCAAACATTCATTTTCAGGGACACTATGTAGCTAGAAACACAGGTTTTATGTCACAGTTTACTTAAAGAATGCATTTGGTAAAGATTTACTGTAGAATTGACAGGTGTAATATTTTGTGATCAAAGTCTTCAAGTTCCGTAGAGTAATTCATGGTGCCTTTGCAATTCTGTGCTTAGGGTTATTTATTTTATTCTTCCATTAATAGATTGTTAATCCTCTGAAATGTGACTAAGTGGACCTATTGCACAAAATCTAACAACTGTGACTTAATCCAGAGCCACCTGTGAGGACTGGGTTCCCATGCAAGCTGTGTTATGGTGTGTTGTGTTCCTTAATTGTACTGAATTTACTAGACCAGTATTAGCAGAGAACTGGTCAATTCTCTAGCTCAATGGGTGCAACTCCTCAGCATTGTTACTGCCAAACTCTGCTTTCTGTTTCTGAGGTTTTAAATTTTTAATTTGCATGAATAAGCATTGCTTCATCTGTTTACAGCTGTAAATTAGGATAGTTGAATGCTTTTGTTTTCACAGAACAGGGCAAATGGGGGTTATTTATGGGAATATAGCACACATGGTGGGATTTGGGACTCCCTTCTGCATCCCCTCGCTCCCCCCCCAGGCAGGCAGCCTGTCCCTGGGGTCTGGGGTGTCTGATGCAGAAGGTCTTCCTTTATGGGTGGCCAGTCCATGGTCAAAGTGAGGGATCAAAACTTTAAATCTGATCATTTTGGAGAGTGTTTAGTTATTTCCATGATTCCCATGATGTGGGCACTGCTGATAAGATGTTAGTAAAGATCATCCCTCTTTTCAGCTTGCCTTACCCTGGTCAAACACAACTTCCAGGCTCAGAAGGAATTCAGCTTCCTACGTTCCTGAATGTGAAATGGGGACTCTGTTGAAGGAGAGGGAGGGTGTGCGAAATACCTTCAGTGAGACCTGCTCCTGGCTTTTTTCAGACATGAAGTCAGCATATTAAAAAGAGCTGTATTTTTAGCCAGGATTGCTTCCTAGCAACGGATCATTTACTGTTCTGTGGGCTTAAAATGTATTAAATAATTTTAGCTTTCCTACTTTAACCTCGGTGGATTACACTAATGCCTCAAGGCTCTTTTCCTGTGCTGTGCTATATGCCTTCCGGTACAAGACAGCAAACTACTGGCAAGGCCATATTGTGCTTAACCCCAAATGCTGTTAAACATTTTTGGCATAAGGATGGTAACAAAATTTCTGCTGTCTTCCTACTAAGCAACTACCTGAGTAAATATTTAGAAACTCACGAGACTCCTATCCAAAAACTGTCCTGATTTATATTTTCACAAGTTAAAAAAAATAATAATTAAAAAATTGTGAAGTCATGTAGTAAAAACTGTAAATAAACATGAAGGAGAAAATCAGAATGAGGATGGTTAACCTTCAAATGTAATAAATTTGCAGAAGTTTCAGTTATTTCAATGGGATAGGAAGGAATATATTTTGCTATATTTCTGTTATCTTGGCTCATTTCCTTCTAATTCTAACTATTTAAGACTTATCACTGAATGATTTTCATTGTATGGTTCAATTTTAACTTTTATATTCATGTTACACTGTTGCTTTGTAGAACTTACTCCAAAAGCAGTTTTGATTTTCTGCTGTAACCAATGTGCATATTATGCTGAAGGCAAATAATAAACCTTTCTGGCTTGAGCAGCTTATTGTGTAAGTAAATCCTGTACTGTTTAAGGAGGTTACTTTAACTGAAGTATTTAAATGGTCTAGGCCTGATAGGGCAAGAAGGCAAAGGTTATACCAGTCATTTTCTTCCATACACTCCCACCTTCTAAATGTTGGTTAAATCTGAAGAAAATCATCCCCTCTGATAACAAGCCTGCCTTTGCTTTGGCACAGTTTAGTCACCTACACTAAAGCAAAACTTACATTTGCGCACATTTGAATGGCTAGAATTGGTTATAGAAAAAAGCAAATAACAAAACTTCAGTAAATTCTGGCTAGTGGCTACTCCTTATAGACTTCTAAAGTATCTTAAAGGTTAATTTTAGAATGGATTAACCAAACTATTTTTAAATTATTTTTTTAAATTTATTTTTAAAATTTGAATGTTTGAAATATTTGTATTTTCTCCAACTACACAAATATTGGATATTTGAAACATTAAGTTCTCAAAATACTTTAAAATATTCTCTACTATTTAAAAGAAATATCTACAGATTTAGCCCTTGTTACTGTATTTGCATCCCATTCAGCATTGAGGTCAATAGTATACAAATCTCCTGAGAATTAGGAATTTCATAATTTTTTATTTATTATCATTTTTTGCCCTGTTTTCTTTTCTAGTGCTTTCTTACTAGGTCTGGGCTAAGTGTTTTTCCAGTATTTCTGGAAGTGATAACCTTTTTCTTTGCCCTGTTAGGCTTCACATTTAAAATGTGAAGTAAAAGTCTTGGGGCCAGTTTTGTTGTTATTTATGCATGGGTAAAGCAAATCACAGCTGTCAAGTTTTGTGCACACCGTAGAAGATATTTATGCAAATAACTGAATAAGTAATTTTGCATGCTTAATGCGATTTTGCATATACTAAGAAAACTTCTGTTTGAAAAACAAAAGTGCTGATGAAAAATGTCTGTTCACTCTGGTTGGCGAAGTCTTTTATTATGTACAGCGTAAACATAAATGGTAATAATACTGCCCTATTACCATGTCTCTGTTCTTGCCTGGTGGGAGCAACACAGTTATTTCTGACTTGTTTATTTGCTTCAGGTGCTTTTCTGTTTGATTACTAATTAATATTAACTGTGGTAATGAGTATGTAGTATGGAAGCTGAAACTGAAATCTCAGCAGCCTGGCAGATGGGAGATAAGTTTAACTGTTACTGAGCTGCAAGGGGCAATCATCGATGAATTCTTGACACTGTTTGTTACCTGGCCGCAAATAAGTATAAGTTTCTGATGAGGGGTCGTACTAGTAACATACAATCTTAATTCAGATATTTCTTAAAATTGAATCCTGAATTAGACACTAATTTTTAAAATATTAAATTTTTAACCCCAAATGGTTCATTTTGTACTTGCATTTCAGTAAGAGTAAACTGAAAAAAAATCCTTTTGATGTGTTCCTAGTATGGTACAAGACATTGCATAATGTTACAAGACACTGATTTGGCCCCTGCTCCCAAATGTGAATTATTCAAGCAGCTCTAACTAGGAGTGATAGAACATGATCTTCAGCATTGCTTTCCCACTTTTCAGTCTGGGAGACCAGGTGCTTGAAATCAGCTGATTATTTTCCCTGCTTTCCAAACAGCTACACATGCATTATTTTTACTCTGTTGAACTTTTTATGTATTTGGGTATCGATCTTTCACGTGTTGTGTTGCAGCAGCTCGCTCCTGTCTGTGCACGCTCTGAGGCTGCCAGCTGAAGTCTGGCGGGGGAATGAGGTGGAGTTAGGCTGGGATCTCACCGTTAGGAGCTGCGCTCTTGTTTGTCTCAAGAGTAAGATGCTTCTTTCAGAGCCTTGTAGGAAAGAGCTTTCAAGGTTGAAACGTTGGGTTTGGCCTCTACCCTTGCCAGATCCTTTCCTGGATCTGATGCTTCCTGTGGTACCTTGGTGCGGTCCTTGCCTGCCTGGTATAGCTGGATGTGGCTCCAGTCAAAATGGCCTGAGGTGCCAGTAGCTCCAGAAGGTGGTCAAGGGAGGCAGCTTGAAATTCAGCCCAGTGCCACGGTGGGATCGTCCCCTCATGCGTTACTCTGAATGAGCAGCTCAGTCTAACTGTGCCCAACTGTGATCGGCACCACCTTTGTGATGGGAGACTGTACAGGTCGGTTCTCTAGCGTTGTGCGTGAATTATGCTTTTTTCAAGGTTGGGATAATTCGATCTAAAAATGCTGTGTAATAAATATTAGGATTATGCTAAGCTTAGAACATTCCATAGTGCCTTTTATATTGTACCAGGAAGATTTCAGCCCTCATAAAAACTATGGTTTGGAATGTCATTTAATGCCTTTTTTTGTATCGAACTTATGATTTTCTCTTTTACATGCAGTTTGACATGAGAAAAGATGAAATCATTGGATGTATTTCAGAGCAAAAAGGCACGCTGTAATGAAGTGTCCATGTTGATATGGCAGTGGGCTGCAGATCACAGATGAAAACTGGTTTGGAAAGTCTAAGGTCATCTTTTTGAGGTTTTAAATTTTCAGAGAAAGATGTTTTAGTTGCAGTTTTCGGTATGCTTGAGAAATGTAACCGATGCTTCCCAGCCAGTGTGGATGCTGCCAGGGCTGGCTGGGGCTGTGGGCAGGGACCCTCCAGGGCCTCTCACTGGCCTGTGCAAGGGGGTGAAGGATCAGCTCCTTAATCTTCTCTTTTCTTCTCCCTTCTACAAAATCCTGCCATGATGTGAGTTTGTGCTGCGGGCAGCCCTTGATGTTTTTATCCTTCCATATTTTGTATCGTCCCAGTTCAAGATGAATTCTCTGGAGATTATATTAATAGTAAGAACATGTATTTTAAATTTTCTTTAGTAAATCTGAATAGATTAGTCTGAATCATACATATAAGAAAAAATATTAAAGTAGGTGTATTAAAATCCCAAGGATGAAACATCATACTGAGTTCCTCTGAAAACAAACAAACACACACAAACACAGAAAAATCATAGTAGCATCATAACTGCCAGAGTAAAAAGTGAATTTTACCAAGGATACTAAATTTGAGTATTTTTACACAAGGCAAGGGACAACAGGTGGATAAATTGAGTGAAATTGGAAGATGAGCTCTAATAAAATCAGTGGTCTTTAAATGGTACCCAGGTGTTCTGAGGAGACGTATCAGTGAAAATGAAGAGATAATGTCATGTCGCTCATGTCCCTTAGGTCACGAGGACAGGAATATCCTGAAAAGTATAGGTGTATTTATATGCACAGTATGGTGTTCCTGGCTCTGACATCAGTCAGAGTGGCGTCTCCTTTCAGCCCTGCTGCAAGCTGCCTGTTTTGTAGAGCCATGAAGAAAAGGCAAGCACACAAGCAGGGCCCGTTGAGCTCTTTTTCTCCCTCGCAGATGGCTGGATGTAAAGAAGGAGCTGATAAAGCCAGGCTGCCAAAGAGCACAACACGCTGACCTGGTGCAGAAGCTGGCCCTGTTCAATTCCTACATGGCATAAATGGGAAATCAGAGACTCAAACAGGAGTTCTCCTCAGAGACTGCACCATTGCAGATCGCCCTTTATTCCACATAGATTATAGTGTCAGCACAGCAAGGAGCTCAACTTGGAAATATTTATAAAACTGGTCTCCATTTAATAGAGAAGACCTATTTGTTTGCAGGATCTGGCTTTATTTATATCATAAAGCTTAGTTTCCTATGCTAAACCCTCAGCCTTATACAGATAATGAGCACTAAGTGCAGCTCAAGCGGGGAGGTGCAAAATGGCCTTGAGCCATCAGCCTTGGGACAATGATGTGACCTAATCTAAACTTTCCTTGGCTCTGCTCCAGCAGCCTCTGGGATGCTCAGTCCATTGCTTCTCCCTGTGTTCCCCTGCCCTCCCAGGCCCTTTTTCTGGGAGCGAGGAGATAAATACTGTAAAAAAACAGATGCTCTGCTCTAGCTTCTCCAGTGTCTCATTTTTGATGCAGTCCTAAAATGCTAAACAAATGGGTTTGTTATTTTTATCTTACACATTACATGGTACTCTATCTCTCTGATCCTCCTGTTCTGAATGTTCTTCTTGTATTTTATAATTTAAAATGTACCTTGTAGACATACAATAAATGAGGGAATACACTACCCTTGCAAAGACTCAGTTATTTCCAAAAGAGTTGCTCAATCTACAGGCCAAAATACTCATTGTCTTTTTTGATGTCTTTCTCAAAAAAGACACCGTTGTCACCATTTCTATGTTGCCATGCAAGTAGAGTCAAGTGGAAAAGGCTTAGAAATATCATTGTAGCACTAGGCAAAATGATTCAGTGGCATTGAAATGTCATTTCTAGAATTATCCGGCTTACTGGGGAGTGTTTCAAGGAATAACCTTCTGGCATGGCAGACTACAGTGCAGGGATTAGATGAGGCTTGAACAGGAGGCCAAGTTCTGCCTGGTGTTAATTAGGATTGTGTGAGCATGAGTGAGGACAGGAACTGTCCCAGCGATTGCCATTTTGTTTTTAAATTTCTGTGGTATGCTATGTTTGTAACATTATTTTTTCCCAGATAGGAGTGGATTCAGATCCCTTTTACTTAAAACAAAACAAAACAAAACAACAAAAACTTCAGTATTACCCTGTGAGCAGGACCTACAGTTTTAAAAGGTTTCTGAAAACATCCTTAGACCATAAGTGGATGCTGATAACAGAGCTCTTCCAGAAAAGCGGGAAGGTTCCTAAGGAAGCCACAGAGTGCTCAGCCCATGAGGTCCTACAGTCATCCCAGCCTGTGCAGGGGCATAGAAAGAAAGAAACTCATGACAAAACTTTTGGATTTTACTCCCAAAACCTATGAGCAGAAGAACATGGGAAGTTAAGATGGACGAGTTTTACCCCAAAATGTTAGCGTAGCTTGTTTCCCAAATTGCTGTTTAGCGGTGTCAGAATGAAATACTCAAAGACACAGCTTTGAATTTTGATTTGGTCCAAATGTAGAACAGAATATTCAGCACGCTATCTTCTGTTTCAACAGGCTAGAAGAAATTGGAGCTGATTAAATAGCATTAATACTGTTATTTTCAATAATGTTCTTTTGATCTGGAAGTCTTTGCTATTTTTAAGAAAGCAGATTAAAAGTTCAAGTTCTAAGAGGTGCTATAATTGTAATAAGCTTCTAACACTGTGAAGGGAACTTTTGGAACTATTGCTAAAAGGATGAATGAGACTGATTTAATGGTGTTTGGTGGGACCTACCAAACTGCTTATTTAAGGGGGAACATAGGGCCTGTAAGAGGATTTAAATTATTTTGTGAGGAAATAAGACAATATGTGAGCTGTCTTTTGGCCACTTCATTTTCACCTGGAAAAAAATTGCACGTGTGTGTTGGTGGCAAAGAGTGTGAAAGGGAGTGAGGAAGAGCAGCTCAGCCCTGCTGCTGGGACCATTTGTGGGGCAGCGATGGTTCCTCATTTACCTTCTACTGGGCATCTGGCAAACTGCTATTTTTATGCCAATTTCACAAAGTTGATTGTGGGAATGATTGGGCCAGTTTTTAAAGAATTCATAATTCTGTTGTGTAATTGTCCAGATTGCAAGTATGTGTTGAACACAGGTTTAAAAAGCAGAAACTATTGCTTGCAACTTCAAGCATATTTTGTGTTGATATTGTAATTTGAAACAATTAATTTCAAGTTTTTTTGTAGTACTGTTATTAATTCTATTTACTGCAAAAAGACCTGACATGACTTGAAGCCAGATATGAGTGCTAATTTCAGCCATAGTTCTGATATAGATATACTGCAGGGACCAGGGAGCAGGCCCTAGGCAATAATTATTTATTTGAGTTCTGTTTCGTTATTTAGATAGTTGGAGTTGGAGAAGCATTTAATGATAGTCTATGCATGCTGTGTTTATACTGTTTGTACTCTGTATATAACTCTGTGTTAATTCTGGGCATTCAATATCATTATTCTTCGTAAGATTTCCCTTTTTATTTATATTTGCCTTTATAGTATATTTAATTTTTTTTGCTACTACAGAAAAAGGAAGGCCTTTAAAATAGGTCCTATGATTTAATCATAAGATTAAGTAGTATGTTTAAAAAGGGAGAATACACTAGAAATGACTAACTTTTATAATTTTTGCCGGCCGCCCATGCACCCATAGCTCATCAAGGAAGGTGCTGGCAGCTGTTTGTTTATGTTAAGAGGGGATGGCATTTATGTCTCCTGTTAAATCCTTGATTGACGCAAACTGCCTAAATCTCCTTAGGAAGAAAGAGTCACCATGCGGCACGCTGGGATGGGTGGGCAGGAGACTCTGTGGGCAGGACACTCTGTGGCAGGACACACGCGGCTGCCGTGTGTCACCAGCACTCAGACAAGGGGGGTTGCTGAAGGAGGAGACTCAGGAGCTGCAGCCCCCCCGTGCGCAGCCTTTGCTGGCAAGTTGGATGGGGTGTGCAAGGGAGTACATTCTGAGTCAAAACTGTGCTTGAATTTTCCTCTCACAGTAAGATAAGGAGTAAATTGTGAAAGCAGCAGATGTAATGAAAAGTTATTTTTTCTGTTCTCTATGGGAATTTCCCTCGATGGATCAATAAACCCAGTGATGTTTGTTTGTTTGTTTGTTCGTTTATGAACAGAATTGCAGCATTCTCCTTCCTTTAAGTAAGCCTGCCATGCAAAGAAGGGGAAAAAATTAAATTACATTGCTTATCAGCAACAATAGCTTTCTGTCCCCGTTTAAAGAAATAATTAAACCTGATGGTTTTGCAGCCATTACATGACCCGTTTCATGACCGTACTGGGCTGGGCAGTGGCAAGCTGATACCTGTTTCCTTGTCTTTCTGTTTCCTTGTGTGAGATTTCTCACCCAGACTGATGTGCAAGCATGTCAGGAGATGAGAAACACGTAATCAAGTAGAGAGGGGGACTCTGAACTCTCCATCAAAAAAATATCTGTCACAAAACGTTCTGTAAAGCAACTTTAAACCAAAAATACTAGAGATGTACCACCTTGCACGTGCCCTAACTTTTCCGAGTATCTGAATGATTTATGTTCTCCCTTGCAAATTCATTTTTGTCATGGCTGATCTTATAGATTTACTACATAAATAATTTTGCAAGTAATGGATCTTTATTTAGCTCTACTGGATTTCATAAGGAAAAAAAGATTAGGATTTTTTTTTCTTTTAAGGAGACTGTATACTCTGACAGATCTCAGATGAGATTTCAGATATTTAAAACAAAAGTTCTGCTGCTGTTTCATTAAATTCAGTTTTTCTGGATGTTTAAAGAAACTAGGATTTGGAGCAGGGGTTTCCTTGCAGGGTTTTGTTTGTTTGTTTTTTAAAGAGTGCTGATATATTGGAAAATGATGGAATAAGTTGAAGTAGAATGGATTAAAAGGTTATTGTAAGGAAAATCATATTAATTAGAAAAAAAAAAGTGAAAATATGGTGAGAGCAGCAAGAGATATATAGAGAGAAGAGGATGATGATGTATATGAGTGAGTAACAGAAGATAGAAGTGGAGAGAAGACACAAAAAAGAATTGATCCAGAGTTGAAGGTGAGCTTTTAAGTTAGCTTGAGTAACAGCCATGTTTGGGGGAAAAAAAAAAAAAAAAGTGGATATAGAAATAGGCAGCTGTAATTTGAAACAGAAGTAATCTGAAAAATTGAATTATTAAAAATTCATCTGATTTATAGGTATTCTGTTGAGGTCTTAATGTTTTTAGATGTACTGAAGTGGTACTTGCGATTCAAATAATCAGATAATCACATACAACTGAATACTGGATTCGTATCTGTAACTCAGGGCTCAGTGTTGTCAGATACCACAAAACTGTGTACACTTCTGTTTTTCTTTGTTGTCAACAAGATTTGCACAGTGCATGGGAGACAACACAGCCTGATGAAGTGTGCTTCATTTCTGACTTCTATGTGCTATTAATGAAACTAAAAATGCAATCTACAAGATAATTTCAGTTTCTAATAATTTAAGGAAAAGAATTAAAATTAAAAAGATTAATTCCATGTTTCTTTACCGTCCAGGAGCTGGAAAAGGGACGCCCCTTCTCCCTCGCTCAGGCTCAGCTGCAGGGCAGGCTGAGGGTTTGGCTGGGCAGACCAGCACCGAGCCTGCCGCAGCCATGCAGCAGATTCAACATTGTTCCTGTAGTAAAATACGCTCTTGCAGAAAATCCTTGTGTTAGGTTCATTCTCTTCCTTAATCCCTTTCCCTTCTTTTATTTCTGTTACACAAGCAGCCTAATTGCTTTTATAATTCTCATTCTTTCTGTTCTACAATGTATTCACCTCTCCACATCATGAGCTAATCCTAAAATATCTGTACATACCAGAAATAGCAAATGGGAGTTTTGTGTTCTGTTTGTTTTGGTTTTGTGTTTTTTTCTAGAAGCTTCTTTCCAGCAGCCTCTTGTCTAAATACTGCCCAGCAATCCTGTGGCATTCCCGGATCTGGGACACAAAATCATTCTCTTAATTCCTGTCTCTGATTACTTTCTGCTTCGGACCAGCCTCTGGAGCTGAAGCACACAGATTTAGTACGTTTGATTTGCTGTGCCACTAAAATCTTTTATCAACCAAGAATAAAAACCAAAACAAACAAAACAACCTGCCCAAACCTGTTCTCTCTGCAGCTGTACAGGAGGAAGGAGTCTTGGGGAGCTATAAAGTTTAAATTCTGTCCAAGTGGTACAAAGCAAACATAAGCTTTAGTTTGTATTATTTTATACTGATCTGAATATTTGCTGGTTTTTAAAGACAATGAAATTTGGTGTGGAAAGGTGATACAAAGGGAAACAGTGGTTGGTGTTGGTCAGTAGCAGTGAAAATTTATCTTAAAGAGATTTATAGAAATAACCCCAGATGCAGGGAGATAAATAGGTATTTTTCTCAATGGATGCCATCAGCAATCCTAAGTCTGTCTGTAAAATGCCTGGAAGTGTGATGGATGTGTATATAACCTAGGCCTTAATCAAACATCAATTGCATTAAACTAACCAGGTGTTTAAATGACAGTGCTGCACCCAACATAGTTTTGTTTTCTAAGTCTCCTTGTACATGCTTTAATAAAGCCTTATGAAAATAACTGACTGAGTTAAAGTGAAAAATGAAGATTCAGAGCAGAAATAAACTGCTATCAGCGATTCTCAGATTTGACTGAAAGTCAGCCTTGTGAGATGCTCTGCGCTGCGTGGGCAGCCGCTGGCCTGGGCCTGCCTGCCCACGAGATGGCCGGCTGTCCCACCGGGCAGGGCCGGCTGTCCCACCGGGCAGGGACATCTGTCCCACCGGGCAGGGACGGCTGTCCCACCGGGCAGGTACATCTGTCCCACCGGGCAGGGACGGCTGTCCCACCGGGCAGGGACATCTGTCCCACCGGGCAGGGCCGGCTGTCCCACCGGGCAGGGCCGGCAGGGCCGGCTGTCCCACCGGGCAGGGTTGTAGATGGGTTTCTGGAAAGACACTGGGGAGGTTTAGCAGCACAATGTCTGGATTGATGCCGTATGGTGCCGGATTACAAGAAAACTCCAAATGAGCAGGTGAGGATATAAAATGAAAACACTTGAGTTGGCTTAGAAATGATGGTGAAACAATCGCCTGAGCGCACTTCAAAGTACCTTTGTGTCCCTAAATGGGTCCTGGCTTTGGCTGTCCAAGTTATTGGAGCTGTTTAGCGCCAGGCTGTTTCTGTGTGCGGGAGCTGAGGGGCATCAGAGGTTTCCTGGCACAGGAGTGCAGCTCTGTGGAGTTGTCAGAGCCGTCCCAGGTGTGTGTTTGGCTGGGACTAACTCGCAAGCTTCCAGGCAGCTATTTGGCATCCCTTGTGAGACAGCACAGGCCAGGTAGTATTCCTGTGAGGTGGTTTGGATTCAGCCATCTCCTTTTGAAGGGGAAGAGGGTTAGTTTAATACTGTGGACTTCGGCAACGCCAGGCCAGTTGGCTTCAGTTCAGGAGAGCGGTCCAGGCATGTTTGATGCATTAGACCCCAGTCAGAGGAGCCAGGAGCACTGTCCCACGCTAGTAGTTAGCAATTTATCTTCTGAGGCCCTGCAGTAATTGCTCGAACTGCTAGGAGTGGACCAGGAGGCAAATGAGCCAGGAGAAAAAGTACTGACCTTCCTCCAACCCTTGGAGGTACCTCTTTTTTATTGTAAAGTGGTTTTGGTTTTGCCCTTGTATGAAAGATGGGCATGTGCACAGCCAAGGTACGTTTTAGCAATCATTCGTAAGTCATGTTGTGCTTGATATAATAATTCATAAAGCAGTAGCTCTTTTGCAGAGTAATTTTTTTTTTTTTTTTTGACTGCACAGCTGATCTGAAATGCAATCAGTGGTATTGCACTGTCAAAAAATATTAAGAGTCTTGGTTAAATTGTTCTCCATATTCTTCTGCTTTTGAAAAAAGAATACTTTCACAAATACATTCTGTGTTGAAAAGAAAACTTTTCAAACAAAAGACTGGCATTGGCTCTACAGCAAAGTTAAATAGGAAGCGCAGTATCTACTGTGACTTCTGGTTATGGGCAAAATCAGGTTTAAAAGCAGGGTGTATCATGTCTTTGACTTTTGGAAAATATTAAGGGAGTAATCATGGGAAAGAAATGGACTGAATTATATTCAGAAGGAAAATAAAACAACATTATCAGCTGAAGTCTCTATTTGCAGAGATAATGTAACCTTCTGGGCAGTTCCTGCTGTCATGGGCTGTCCCTCCGCTGCCTAGTTCATGGTTGAAAGCACTGTTTAAGGCTCTAGGGAAAACTCCTTCCCATAACCTGGTACATGACAGTACTAACATCCCTACTGACCTATGTAGTTTAATGGAAATGCACAGCAGTTCTTTGAATGTGCATTTTTTTTTCCTGTAGACAGTCATCTAAAGGGACTGTTTCTGGAGAATTTGTACTTCAATACAAGAGGTTGCCTTTTATTTTACCAGAGGGAAAAGTAAGTCCTTGATCACAAAACCAGAACCAGAGTTAAAAAAGAAAAATATAAAAAGAATGAAAATGAAACTTTAAGTATATTTAACAGCAGCCTCCTTCCCTGGAAGATTTTTCAGAGGCATCTCTCAGCCATGAAGCCTTGGGGCCAGCTCAGCACCATGATGCTTCCTGGGAGTTATGTTTCTTACCAGCCTTTAAGCTACCTTTGAAAGTCGAAGAATTCGGCATGCATCTCCTTTTCTTCTCTCTTTCTTCTTCTTATCTGTTAATTTAGCACTTGACATAAAACATGCTGTATCAAGTTATAGCGAAGATTCATCTAGCTGTTTCCAACAGTAAGTAGTAGCAGAAATAGGGAGAAATATAAGCACAAAGCAAGTGTGTAGAGATACTCTCCACAAGACAGTTTATTCTCCACAAGATGTAGCACAAGAACTGTGATGGTGGTATTATATCTAAGGTTTATTTAATGTATGTTCAATGGCTCTCAGTGGATTTGAATTCCAAGAACGTGTTCTGTCCACTCACTTTTTGGGTCCAGTTTTGTCATTCTTTGCACATATTATTTACTCAACAGAGGTATGATTTCCAAATTTACACTGGGATTGTCGAGATGGCTCCAGTTCATTCTTGAGGACAGATCTTTGAAATCAAAATTCAACAGGAAGGGCACTTCTGCCTTAAGGGATTTGTCTGCATTTGAATTCTGTTTTACCCATTAGTTAGCGTGTTCCTTCTACTTTAAAAAAGCTTCTTTTTGGTCATCTTGTGAGTGCCTGACAGGTATTCTGCACGTCTTCCAAAGACTTGTGGCCTTCCAAGAGGATCTCTTACTGATGGCAACTACTTGGAGGTGAGGTGCTGCTGCTGGGAGCAAGAGGGTTTCTCTTACACAGCGAATTTTAGTGCCACGGGCAACAAACAGATCACATGCTCCCAATTCAGATGCTGAGGTGAGGAACAAGCAACCCCTTCTGACCATATTTCGTCTGCCTTAGCTAGCTCTCATCTGTCAAGTGGGAAAAAAAGCCCCCTTCATCTTACTGTGCTTCTTATTGTGAAGATAAATTCTGTTTGAAGCTCTAGAAAATGCTAGTGATGAGCTTCTCAGAATATTCAAAGGAAAAGTTAATAATGCAGGAGGCCTGAGGCCCAAAAACTCAGGAGTACAAAGAAGAGGAAAAAAATATATACATAACATAGCAGCTCAGTAAACATTCATCTGTCTGTGTGCTGAAAAATGTAGGAGCTCTCTGGAAATCCAAATATGATTATGTAGGTGAGGACAAGGGAATTCAATTAAAGTTGACCGAATACTTAATTGCTTTATTTTGCAGTCTTGGTCATTTTCTGTCAAAGTAGGCTCTGTGTGTAATATATAGTAGTTTAACCTTGGTATGGCTGTGGTTTTTGTCATTTGCTGCTCATAAGAAAAAAAAAATCACTAAAGTGTTGGTTATTATTAAAAAGAGTAACTATTTTTTTGCTGTTACATTTTCTTGAGCCTATTTGCATGTCTTAATTTGCAAATAATTGCTCTTCTAATCCAGATAAGTAGTGTTGGACTGTGAATTGCGAAGTCTGGTGCATTTTAGATGGATGGGTGGAGACTGCTGTTGTTTGTGAAGGATCACTGAAAATTCTGCATTATCAGACTAATAAACTCTAACTTCTGTCAGTAGAAAAAGAGAATCTCAGATATTTGTAGGCTGTAGTATTCTGTGATAAATGGTACTCCAACAGAGAACACAAAATACAGAGATGAGAGTGTGAATAATCCACTCTTGCATTGATAGACATTGGGAAAATAATTTTAAAATAAATTATTTTTAGTCCTTTTTATGAGCTGTTGTACTGACCTATTTTTTGTATAATCTTAGAGGTTGTAATCTCAACACCATTCTCTGATTCCCTGTAAACCAGTGCAGCTTACTGGCTAGTAGTTCTGGCTTATCTATTTATTTCAGCAAGGCTTTTTCTATAGTAGTAATACTGAATTCTTCACAAGGATTTATTGATAATCGTGTTAATATTTTATTGTTTGTGCAATTACAAGGATGGATATAGATAACCTCATGTGATGTTTTTATTGTCAATAGAAAAACAAAAAAAAACCAACAAGAAATTGTAATTACTCTTCATTGGGGGAAAATCATGCTTAAGAAGAAAGTGGATTATAACAGGTCATCATAATTCTTCATTACATATAGCCTCACAGCCTATTGTATGGGGAGTTTTCACTAATTGGTAGCAGTCCCTTCCAAACTTCACTGTGTAGTTGCACATAAACAAATACACATTCACTCACGTATTGACAGTTGCTTCATGTGAACTCTGCAATGGTACTTTCTGTCTTTTGTACTGTAGTATTAGATTGCTTTACTGTCTCCTGAGAAAGATCACAGATTAATCTAGAATTTAGAAAGTATATGTAATACTTCACGTACTTTGTATAAAAATAATGTAGGAGAAGAGTACTGACCCTGGGTATTCTCCCTTCCACTAATTCCAGTTGTGACAATAATGGTCTGCTGTGGTTTTTATCCCCTGTGCAGAGATGGATGTGAATTTCCGAAGCACAGAAGTTTTAAAAAAAAAAAAAACAAAACCAAAAACCAAAACCAACAGCAAACCGCCCCCCCCCCAAAAAAAAAAAAAACCCAAAAAACACATAAACCAAAAAACGCTGGAATGCATTGTGTGTATGTCATACCGAGTTACATTATTTATTTCATTATTTTCTGGGAGAATATGTATTAGCTTGTATGTTCGATTGAACAGAATTTCATATCAGTTCTGCTTTTCCAAAATGCAGGCATCTGTTAAATAGAAATGAATTTATACACACAGAAATTGTGTCTGTTGGAACTTGCATAGTAGAAACGAGCCCCAGATGTTACAGTTATGTAAGAACCTAAACTAAAGCCAACCGAAGAAAGCCTTATGGGCTTCAGATCATGCCAATAAGAACATTTTCAGGAGAATTAACTTCGAAGGAGATTGCAATAAGCTAACATTGTCTGTAGCTATTGTAAGTATGAAACCAAAATGTATGGATAGAGGGGTGTGCCTTAATCACTAGGGCTGGAGCTAAATTTGTGCTTTGAAGGGGAAAAATGTGACATGAATTATCTTTAATAAAAAAGGACTTCATTTAAATGTTAAGCACAACCATATGTATCTTAAAGCCATCATTTTTTCTGTTTATTTAAGTAAGTGTTAGTGTGGGGGTGGTTAATTATTGATATTTTGAGTATGAGATACTTCTTTTGAAGTAGATGTCTTTTCTGCTTTTGAACTGATACAGCATTGCATTGCAAAGCTATTGCTGTGCGTTACAAAGTAGAAATTAAATTCACAAAGTGAGTTAGGCCCTTGGTGGGTTATCTTCTGAGGTTTGGGTGGTGGAGGTTTGTTGCCCCACCACTACCAGCATCCTTTCTCCTGCTTTTGTTCCCTTTAGCTGTTTTGTCTTACTGACCTGGTAGAAAAAAAAAAAAAACAAAACATAAAAAGAAAGAAAAAACAAACAAGCAAGTAGTTTCCTACTGGTCTGGGTATGTCACTGTCTTCCTGGAGGGGTGTGACAAGTGCTGGGACCAGCAGAGGGGGAGGGAAGGTGCTGCTGGGGTACCAGGGATGGGGATAGGAGTAAAGAGGACCAAGAGCTCCGCTCTCAGCGGTGGTGTTTACTTATTTAAACTGCTAGTTTAGCAGTTTCATGTGTTATTTGTATTTTATATGCTGCACTCAGATTCCTGTAAAGTTCCTACATGTCTTCTAGTGCCATCAGGGAACTTAAGTTTTCATCTAGTGCTGAAGTTCCTTCTCTGCAGAAGACCTAACCAACACCTAACCCTAAAGTACTCTATACTGATCCTGCTTTGTGGACTTGGCAGTAAGGCAGCGTCATGTAAAAGTGAGACTATATTTAGACTGGTGGAATTCCACATTTTCCATGAAATAGAATTTTGGCAAAGCAGTGTGTACTTGAAGTCAAGAAGATCAGCATCTATGAAGATGCAACGGTTTTCTCTCAGATGCAGCTGTAGCTCTCAGGAGTAACAGTTTGCAAGTCAAATTCCTCAAATTAGCTGGTCAAAAATGAGGAGTATGAAGGTGCAGGTCATGGTAAGCCAGGCACTCTTATTGTGCATTTTAATTGTAAAATGTACCTGTGAACCTCTTTCTCCCAATAGGTATCTATCCAAGTCAGCTTGCCCTTATTAAAAAAATAATAATTAAAAAAAATGAAATCTTCCTTGTGTGTTATAACCAGTAACCCTACTGATATGCTTACTTACCTGTTTCAAACCTTCAAACCTATTTTGCAGTATTTAGGCGTTACAGAATTTGGTCCTTTATTCTGTGATGAATTTTTCATTGTGAACCCTGTCCCACTTATAGAAAATAGTTGACTATATTCACAGCCACAGAGAGAAAAACAAGAGATTGACTTTATATCTGGTAGTGAAAAAACTTTTCTTTGGAGATGAGATACCCTGTTTGTGTCCCTTACTCAAACTGGGCAGAGTGTACGTGGGCAGTAGTTGGCCATCCTGTAGCTCAGCTCCCACTGTGCTGGGATTTTGTCTTTTGCTAGAGGTATCTATCAATTGGCCACTCTTGCAGCTTCTCACCTGGGACTCTGCTGCGTGAGCGGCCCTACTCAGTTACTGTGCAAAACACCAAGCAGAACTGGCCCTTTAGTAAAGACCTGAGAGGGAATGATGAACCTGAGAAACCTTCATGAGCTTCGACATGAGCAAAGGAACTAAACTCCTGCCAAATGGGTGGTTTTGAGTATCTTCTGTGGAAAGGCTGTTGCGGCAATATAGGAAGTCTGGGTTGGGCCTGTTTGCTACTGAATTGTTGACTCTGTGTGAGCTTTGACTAATTTATCATCTGTCTTCTCAACAAAAAATTTGTAGATGTTAAAATTCCTATTCAACTTTGCATAGGCGTATGCAGAGTTCTGCTGTCATATCATGTTAAATAAATGAGAGATTTTAATCCCTTGATGTCTTTTGAGAATACTTTGGATCTCATCAAAGGGGAAAGGAAAATCTTGACTCTTGCCAGGTGAGAAGAGCTGGTAATATATGTAACTTATATGAATAGCAAAGGGATAAATATTCACCTTCAAACAGAGAAAGGGGATGGCTTAAACCATACTTAACTCAGCCTGAGGTCTTTGTATGAGATACTAGGATACCTAAACATTTGGCTGAGGAATCTCAGAAACATGAACTTATCTTCTGAGAAACTGTAAAACTAGTGAGGTACCTGGTGACTGAATAAAAGTAAATTTGATATCTCAGGTAACTGAAGAAAAACAAACACAGTATCTGCCTTTAAAATTGGAAGAAGAAGTAGAAGAATCCTTCTGTATATATATATTAGATTGACATGTGGATTGACAAGCTTCCATGCATTACCTATTCCTGCATTTATCCATCAGAAAATGCCACACAACAGAATCCATAGTGAGGCAGAATTACAATAAATTGCCTTAATTTGTTTGCCATATGCTAAGAGTGCCCACATGTCCACATATGGATCAGCTGATGCACAATAAATTGGTGATGAGAAAAATTACTCATATATCTAAGTCCTTATTATTTCTGAGATATTGACTGTTGTGATCTCTAGCAACTCATTTATGATCTGCTTTGTCAAGAAGAACTTTCTTAGACAGACATCCATTTTCAGCTTGGGATAGAAAGAAGCAGAGTCCAGATACTTTGATTTGCTAAACTAAGAAAAACAGAACCAAAAAAATTTAAACATTCACAGGCAAACTTCTGTTAGCGTGCTGCTGAGAAAGAGTATTTAGTCAGTGCTTCTATTTTCTTATGTGCTTATTGGTATTTATGGTCCAAACATAGTAAATTTCATAAGGTTATGTTTACAATTGATTTGAGACTTCTGATGAAAACACTGTGAATATAGAGTGTTAATATTTAATGTTAAAGCTACTTCTCTATTAGTGCTATATAAGATTGAAGAATGAAAACTGTAATCATTGGATGAATTGTGTTCCTCTTCTCTTAATAAGGACCTTATATTTTTCTGTAAGTGGATGAATGTCACTCACTTTTGTTCTAAGGCATCTTAATTAATTTGTAAGGTTATGCACAGCAGGCAGCTTTTAACAGACCTGATATGTCTGAGGTGACAATTCACTCTCTTGGGTAAAAAAGGACAGAAGTCATCTGTTATTTACTACCACTAGTTCCGTGACTGACGGCTGCTCAGAACATTAAAAAAAAAAAAAGAAGAAAGGTGGTGGTTTCTGTTCTATGGCTAGAAGAGTATGGTAGCTTTTGAAACTTAATGATCTGTACCAGGGAATTTCTCTATTGCTGTTTCTGTGTTTAAATCATCTTATTACTGTGTTTTCTAGTACAAAGTTCTTTTGTTTCAATATTGTGATGCCAAAATTTGCCATCGTGACAGCCTGGTCTTGCAAGCTTAGTTTCAGTATTCTGTAAATTCTGCTGCGGGGCAGAAAATAGCCTCTCGAATCAGAGCTGCCCTGTCCTAATTGCAATATTCCAGCTGGGACTGTGATTGTGTGTTCTTCAGAGTAGTTCTGACTTGCCCCGAGCTATTTGTGTCACACAGCATGTGTTAAACTTTTTAAGGATGATAATTTTGCCAAAAACTAGCTCAGTAATTGTACTGTAAAAAAAACCCCTTTATTAATACAGTATTGCATCAGAAATGGCCATACTTCTCACAGCCTTCTAAAATTGAATTCACTGAAGTTTACTATTTGCTTCCTCTGAAAACAGTAGTTGTTTCAACATTTCCAGTTAATAATGCATCCCAGACGTGCCTTATGGAAGTCAGAACAAATTATACAAGAAGTTTTCAATGTTCTGTGTATTTTTCTTTGCTGAATCTATTTCAGGTAAATAGAAATATCTATTTCATGAGAAATAAATATTTGGCTATCATAAAATAAAATTATGCAAGGTTTCTACTTATTTAATTCTATTTTAACATCTGAACTGAACCTACCATGAATATTGTTTTCTGAAACAGTGGTAAAGTTTTAACAATCCCGCATTCCCAGACTTGCCTTGCAAGCAAACACACACACACAAAACAAACAAACAAAAATAAAAGGCAAGCAAACAAAAAAACCCAAACAAAACAAACAAACAAACAGCCTAACAAAAAAACCCCTGTTATGCGTCAACCAAAAGTCACTTCTAGTGTCAGTGAGTTAGAGTTGTTAAGAATACGGTATGCACCTAATATGAATAAGAAATCACATTTTAAGTGATGGAGGGAGGTACGAAGATAACTGACCTTGGTACACCTTAAAAGTAGCTGTGTGAAAGTATGTGTAGAAACCAGTTAACACAAATGGAAGCCAATCTGAAGTCTTTATTAAAAAAAAAAAAAGTTTTGATTCTTATTGTGTCACATGTAGGTGGAGTCTCCAGCTACTGTCAACTCTACAGAGTCTAATTACAAGGTCAGTGTTAAAGGCTTTTGCCTTTGGAAATAGGCAACATTTTCAGCTCTCATGGACCCGAGTTTTTACTTCATGGGACTTTGCTGGCCTAGCATGCCTACTAAAGACGAGTCTCGAGGCGTAAGCAGAGGTGAAGCTTGCCCAGCTCACTGAGCAGCTGGAGCCAAAAAAATGTTTGCACTTGTTGCTACTCTCAGGAGTCACTGCCTCATCATTTATTATGTCAGTGGTAGCAGGAGCAGAAAGCTGCTTCTCCGCACTTCTTTCTCTCTTCATACCGTTCTCTGCCTGTTGCTGCCTGCTCCTTCTTCCTCTTTACTACACCTCCAGAACCCTCTGACCAATACAGGCATGTATCCTTCATTCTTCTTATTTACATTCAACCTACAGTCTAATTTTAAGCCAGTTGACCCTAAACTTGCAAACTCTTAAACACATTAGGAACAATAATATTCCTGATGATTTTAGTGTACTGGCTAATGCATGGAAGTACTGCCCTGCTGATGTGTCTAATGAGGTTGATTTTCTTTTTTTTTTTTTTTAGAACAGTAGTTTATACAAAGAACCATGATTAAGGTTCATTTTAATGTACCTGCTACCATAGTATATCTTCTGCCTTAATTATGGTCAAGCATAATTTTGCTTTTACAGAGGAGATTTCCAACTTGAATTTAGATTTCCAGCTTGAAATACCAGTGCCTAATATCTGGAAAAATCTGGAGGGTGGAAAAAAGAAAGAAAAATATCCATATCCACAAACATTAAGAAATCCGATTATCTAGTGTTCATGTTCAGATACTTCTCCGTTATTTGGTTCTGGCTGCGTAGCCAGTTGTGGTATGTTAACAGGAGGCCATGTGTGCTGCAAGGCACGCATCTGAGATTAATAAAATGTTGTGTTACTCCAGCAAGCGTGCGGGCTGCGTTCCTAAAGCGACTGACGTCACCGGGAGCACGGAGCCCTCCCACTCCTCCTGGGTAATCGATGGTGACGGGTTCTCTGCTGAGCTGTAGCCCAACATCGGGACTGAATCAGATCAACAGCTGAGAGCAGTCGCCAGCAAACAGTATCGCTCCACACAGACGAAAGCTGAGCACTTTAAACCAGGCCTTAGATGGACAAGTATCTCAAACGATGGTTAATGCGGGCTGATTTGCTGAAGTTTCCGCTGGTGCGCTGTTTTGCATTGGAGGGTTTGTTCCTTGTAAGAAGCGTTGCTGCTGCTGGAAGGGCTGGCCCACGTGGAGCGAGGCTGACATGCTTGACAGACGCCTGATGTCTCCTCAAACTAAGCACATTACTCCTGGGGTAAGCATATGTTGAAGGAGTGCAGGCCAGATGCTGGGGAGGCCTTTAATTTTACAATGCAATGTACAGGCTGGCTTGCAAGTTAGTTAATTATGGTTAAACTGTTTCACTTTGCTCTCATCTAGCAAGCGCAAATGTTGTTGAGAAACATGCCATCCTTTTTATGGAAGTTCAAATTACACTTTTGAGCTTCCTTTTTTCAAATGTACTATCTGGCTGTCCCGTTGAAAAGCTGCAAAAAACTAGAGTTGAGGGGAAGAGAAAGCACTGACAAGTGGCTGTTGCTGAGAGTGCTTGTGTCTATAATCCTATTAAAATAGTTAAAATGAAGTAGCTTGCTGTTTGTTCTGTGTTTTGGGGGACTGTGCTAAATTGTTTTCACGTCAATACGAGAGCAATGGGACTCTCTGCTGGCAGTAGTTAGAAATACATTCTCTTTATAGACACCAATGTTACGCTCTCTATTAATTTTTGGTTTGGATTAGGATGTAACATGCTCGTGAGTTTTGATTTGGGAGCATTTGACCAGGTACCTATATCCTGCAGCCAGAGACCTAAAGTTGCAGATATACCACTACAGCTGTGCTTGTGAAATCTAAGTAGATGACAATTTTTTCCTAAGTTCTAATCGTATGTACTTTGTTTTATTTTTTACACTGTAGAAAACAAAAAAAATAATAAAATTAACATAGGCATAAATTTCAGCCGAATGTTTGGCTTAAACTTGCTCCTTCCTATAACCTTTATAAGAGATTTTAATATAGTTGCAGTGAAAGAAGTGTACCAGAGGCATGAGAGTAGCTTTCCAGAGTTATTCTGAGAAAACCCAGGGACAGTGTCTTGTGTAACAGCCGCTCCACAGCTTTCTTCTAGAAAGAAATCAGCTTTGGATCATTCCTATTCCTGGATTATTTAGGGATCTCCACATAGGAAGCTGAGTAGTTATTGCTAAGATCCATTCTGTCCTTCTCTTATGGACAACTTTACTCAAATTAGAATGTGCTTGTATGTTTGTGACTGGAATAATGCAACAGTGGGTCTTACAGGAAGTGTGCCATGAAGTAGGAAGGTATACAATTATTATATACAACTCCTCTGGACTTTTTTCAGCATGGATGTTCAGAGCAGCAGAAATCAGCTGCTAGTAGAATCACTGAATCATTTAGGTTGGAAAAGACTGTTAAGATCAAGTACAACCGTAGCTATAGCTGCCTTTAACCTTTTCTTATGTGATTAATATAGTTAAAAGCTTAAAAATTTATGTTTCAATATACATATTTTCCAAGCAGTTCTTAAGAGCTCTGAAGAATTACTGTATTTTGGAGTTCTCTGACACAATATCATTTTAAATGGGGTAAAATGAAAAAAGAATCAACTGGAAAATATTCTTTTCCTAAAAAGAGAAGCTATCTGATATTAGAACATAGCACAAAAATGTCCACGTTTCCATGCAACATTTTTATCTTTCTGTCTACTGGTCATCAAATAATGTCATCAAGGGGAAGGTGAGTTTGATTTATCTGGGCTATAAAGTAAAATGTAGAAGTCCAAGCTCTATTGGCAGAGTCATAGAGGTCCTGGTTGTTGGAGGAAGAAGTTACTGGCGATCACAGGAAGCGGTGCTGTGATGTACAGCTCTTGTGAATTGAGAAGCAGCACCAAAGCAGGATAGGTGAAGGAAACAAATAAAATTTGGCCGAGCGGATTCGGCTGTGTATATTACGTGGATTTCTGAACATTTGGTCAACCCTTCAAAGTTATGGTTGATGACCATTCTTTTCATGTTTCCTCAGTTTCTATCCTAGTTTCTAGATGTGTCATGAGGGGAAGACGACCATTTGACTTTGCTAATGTGATTTTTCACTGTAGTCACTTCTTGTTCAGAAGCATTTTACAGGAAGCTCTGTTTGTAAATTAGCTTGTTTTTAGTGGTACTAGTCCTCAAACATTATCTAATTTTAAAAGGAATCGTTTAAATGGCTGAAAGTAATGAGAAGATTGGGAAGATTAAAAAGAGAGAGCTTCAGAACTTTCATATTTCTTGGCATGTGTAATTAAGTAAATTGGCTATTGATTATAGTCTCTTAATGACAGATGTTGCACCAAAAATGGATACAAATTACATAATTGGACAGAAAATCAGATAACCATTCAATGGGAACATTTTTCTGAATTGCCAAATTTCAGGATGTCCCTTGTAACAAGTTGACCCCTAAGGTATTCAAGTAAATTAAAATATTAAAATAGAATGGCATAAAATAATACTTATTGTGTAATGACTGATACATTTTTCACCACCAACACAGTCCTTGTGACATAGAAATTCATCAGTATGGAAAGTCTGGTAAGTGGCAGAAAGTGTAAGCACATCAGGCACAGTAATTCCTTCCAGTCTCCTGAGGCTGCCCTTTTGTCCTTACCTCACCCACTATGCGGAGAAGTGACATCCTGCCTTTTGCCAATTTACCCACATCTTCCTGAATTTATGTTTTTAGCATCAGTGGAATATATAATTGCTGCTGTTATTATTTATTCTGTTTTCAAATTGCAGCGAACGAGCCTAGGAATTAATAAACTTCAAAGGGTGAATTCTGCTGTTTGCTTCTCAGGGTGGATGGTGTGAAAGTGCAGCATAAAATGGGTGTAAAAGGAGGGGAGGTAAAGTGCCTTGAAACTTCCATTGCATTCAGATATCCGTTTTCATAGAATCATAGAATAGTTTGGGTTGGAAGGGACCTTCAGAGGTCATCTAGTCCAACTCCCCTGCCATGAGCAGAGACATCTTCAACTAGATCAGGTTGCTCAGAGCCCCGTCCAGCCCGGCCTGGAATGATTCCAGGGATGTAGGCTATTAAATCACTGGACTGATTGTTTTTGTTTGGTTGGGTTTTTTTGCTACGGGCCAAAATACAGAAGATGTAACAATTTTGAAAGTAAGTTTTCTAATTACATATGCATGTATGACTTTCTACAATTTTTTAATTACTGATCCTTTATTGTAAGTACAGTATTTTTATGCAAACTTTTATGCACCACTGGTCCTGCATGAACACTGCATGAAAGCCTGTGGTTTATATCATACTTTGCCGCTGCTTAATAACAGCAACAAATGTTCTCTGAAAAAAGTAGTTTGAAAATTCTCCATAC
The DNA here is from genome assembly GCF_036013445.1 of Caloenas nicobarica. Classification (NCBI taxonomy): domain Eukaryota; kingdom Metazoa; phylum Chordata; class Aves; order Columbiformes; family Columbidae; genus Caloenas; species Caloenas nicobarica. The sequence continues at coordinate 21,815,925 of NC_088246.1, read as the reverse complement.
TCACTGACAGTCTAAATGTTTATATTGCTGCTCATGCCATCATCTTATATTTAAGCAAACTGCTGAGTATTAAAGCATGTGGACAGTCTTTGTATAACAGCTCTGATTTTACAGGTTGATTTCCTAAAACAAGATTTATGCAATCCCACTTTCCATCTGTTAGTTGTGCTTCTCAGTAACTTCATTCCAATGGCCAATTTAAATCAGTCTTGCAGAGGTCTCAGAAGCACTGAGTGTTTATAACAGACCTTTTTGTGGGCTGGATGGGGCGGTTAAAGCCATTTGCTTGACATGCCAGCATGTGAGAGTCAAGGCACTCTCTGGGCTGCTCTGGCATCCAAAATCTAGCATCCAGCCAGCCAATGAGCAGTTTAACTCCAGAGCCGCTGAAACAAATGCCACCTCTTGTTCAACCAGCAACTCACAGAAAGGGAAGGGAAGTTTGGGGAGGGGAATCGAGGGTACACAGAGCATGTGGTGTGTAGGGAAAAGGAGAGAGAGCTGAAGGTATTGTGGAGGTGTGTGTGGGAAACCAGGCTTCGTTACTTCTGCTGTTCACAAAACAACTTGTTTTTCTTCTGCTCATCATTAATGATCCATTGCACTTTGCAGTGTTTTAGTGGATATAAATTTCTGTTTTTTTCTGAACGTTTTGAGGCTGCTGAAAGGATGCTGACAGATTGATGATTTAGAATATTTATCCCTTAAAATTATTAGATTGTTAGTTAATGGTATTAGTAGAATATTAGCATCAGAAAAAAATAATTTTAAAGCTCTGCTAGTAATTCTAGGTATAAAAGCTAAATTTCATTTTGAGTTGGCTCATGCTGATCAAAGGCTGTCAGTGGAAATACTGCTCACAGTTGCAACAGTTGTAATGTAACTTAATGTCTTCTCAGTTTGACAAAGACCTCAGTCAAGTATGTATTAGCATTTCTGTGCAATTCAGCACAGTCTTGTAAGTGCGCAGTTCAGCAGCTTGCTTCATCAGGGAAGAGTTTCTTTGAAAATCGGTGTGACCCAGACATGCTTGGGCTTTGCCTTTTTCCCTTTCATTACGAGCCTTATGACTGGGAGGCTAGACTAGATGACCTTTAAAGGTTTCTTCCAACCTAAACTCTTCTATGATTCTATGATTTTGCTTATTTGTTTAAGCACTATTCAGGTTTTGTTTGAAAGTTTCTGGTTGTTTCTTTTTATGTCATTCACATATACTTTACCATTATATAATAAAATAAGCATATCTTTCTTGCATTTTAATAATGCAACAGTGAAACAATTATTTTCAAATCATAGCATTATTTGAAAGAGTAATCTTTCAGTATTTGCTCTCTAGAAACTAGTAAATGCTATATGTAAGGCATTGGAAAGAGTAGTGTTTCAACTTTTTAAAGACTGCTTTTCAGCAATATTTCCGGTTCATTTTGGAAAGAGGGTCACTTTGGTACATAAGAAACAGGTTAATCCTTAATTATATGATACTTTCAATAGCTTATGTCATGGTGGAATGCTAGAAAAGTAATTTTAAAACTAACCACTCCGATAACATTCTGCCAAATTCAAAGTCAATCAGTGAGTTCCCAGAACATGATGATATTTTCTGGCTGAATATTTTCTGTCAAGAAAATGTGATCAGCTTCTATTGCTGTGCTTTCACATGGATCTCCCAACTTCATTAAAATTTGTATAGACTTAAACAGAGCAACTTGCATCCTAATAATAGAAGTCTTTCATTTTAAGAGAAGCTTAAGGTGTCTGCACTAAACTGCTTGAGAGAATCATTTCCTTCTTAAATTTTTAAAGCAACTTTCTGCATTGATGCTGATTTATTGCAAATCCATTATTGAGTTCCCGTCATACACAACACAATATACAACTTAGGTTCAGTGTTATGAATTTAGGAGAGGAGAAATTCTTGTACCTTGGAATGCGAAATACTGTCTTTTTATAGGTCACTACCATATTAAGATCAACAATTATGGATTTGATCAGAATTCTTACATTTTTGACTTATTTCATCATGGTAAATTGATTGTCTAGTAAATGTTTTGTACTTAGGAGTTTCTCAGTGACTCCAGAAATCCTCACCCAACTCACCTTAGTATCATGGATTTGAACTTGAAAGAGGTAGTGGGGGGTGACTGCTGAATCACACACACAGGTTCCCCTTTGAAGCTCTAACCGGGATGTAGAAAATGCTGGAGTGCGTCTCTCAGAGTATCGGAGCCCTGCAGGCTCCAACAGAGAAGGCGAACCTGACACAGAAATGCAGTTTGAGGTGCGCTCTTTGGTTTGATGCACAAGCTTTCGGTGTTGCCAGCACCAGGGAACCAGGCTCTTCAGAGCATTCTTTTTATGAACACCGATTGCAAATCATAGCAAGAGGGAGAGGAAAAAGTCTACTAAACAGAAAAACTTAACTGAAAAAAAAATCACATTTTTGCACCAATCCAGGAGAATATAACTGGGAAAAAGTCTCATTTCAGTGAGGGAAGACCTTTCCCCCCTGCCCTAAGTATTCATGTTCTTACTCTCTGCTAACAAGATTCTGTTAATTTGAACAGACAAGCAAGATTGATTAAAATTATCTTACCTTCATGCTGCATCTCATCAGGGCAGTTCTGCAAATGTCAGTGTAACATGTTGCATTAGTTCTCTGTAAGGAACAACTTATTGTATGTATTTTATCCATTCCATTGCAAAGTACTGACTCTGCTTAGCTACCACACTGGTTATTCTGTCTGCATTTTCACCATGGTGCCCTGAGAGTCAGTAGCCAGGGTTACACATCTGGCTCCCTGCTCATTACACTAAAGTATGTTTCTGCAGCGCCAGGGTAACACCCATCCCCATAGGTGAGAGAGGCCGTTACAACAGCACACATGCTGCCTCAATTCTACTTAATTCCTATTCTGAGCTTTGAAGTGGGTCTCAAGGCCTTTCTGCAGACACAAGTTTTCCAGCTTTGATATTTCATTAGAATTCATTTCGCTGGGGCTTGTTAAATTGCACAAGCCAGTCTTCACCAAAAGTTAAACATGATTGATAAAGCTTTAATATTGCCAAAAATGCAAACATCAGAAATATTAGGTTCTTCAAGCACAGTAAAAATAAGAAATGGGAACTGAGATTTGAAAAAGTGATGAGGCCAAAGAAACCACAACGTTTGGCGAGAATCAATAACTTAAACTGATGGAATTGTGGAATAATGACTTGTGCCAAAAATGCATAAACAAAGGCAAAATGTGTGAAAAAGCCTCCAGTGGCCTGCTGCTGTGGTTCTGCTGCTCAGATATGTGTTTGTTTCTGAAATGAGAATAGAATTTAGAGGTATCAATAGCTCAAGTCTAACAAGTACTTTTGTAAATGTGATTTTGAGATGTGGTTGGACTTGGTATTATACATGAATTATAACCTCATTTTTAAAGCCAAAACAGTTGTAAAGGACGAAGGCGTTGAACCTCTCCTTTGTGAAGTGTCACTTGATAAGTCAATGTCCTGAGTATGGGGATTGCACAGCAATAGTACCCAGAGGACAACCTGTGACTCGGGCACAGTTTTCAGAACATGGCTGTGGCCAGAGGTGGCCAGAGGTGGTTAATATCCCTGGGAGGTCGTGGTAGCTCCTGTATGCAGCTACGAGCCAAAGTTACTCCTAAGCCACCCGCTCTGGGAGCAGCACCTGGCCATCATCGAGCTCATGGCACTTGAAACATTTCAGTGCACCCAGAAGCAGACGTGTGCTGACTGTGGGAGTTAAAAGCCTTTCACTGAGATTAAATCCCAGTGTTTATTTAACGTAGCTTTCTGTGTAGCAGAATGTAGTGGTGACATTATGGAGTTAAAATAGTAACTTTTCAGTGGAAAGCTGTATTTTTTAAGGAACATCAGCCATCACAGGCTGTTTTTCCAGAGTTGTGTAAGTTTTGTATATTTTACTTCGAGATCTTAGTTTTACTTAGGAAGATGGGTTCTATTATTGATGTTCTTGTGCTCAAAAAGCACATTTCCCTTCTTGCAATTAATAAATATGGCAAAATGAACATTATCTTTGTTTTATTCTTCAGGGTATTATGTATTTTAAATATGGTTGTTGGAGACAACTTTTTCCAACCACTTAAAGCTCTGACAAAATTTACGGCTGTTTCAGAAATGTTTGCCTGCACATTCAGTTGCAGGTGACTTGCATGAGCACCCTAGACCAGCAATGGCATGTTGAACACTTGACTTGTTCTTTCCATCTGTATCCTCATTCTCTGTGCTTCACTGCTGCAAGGCTTCAATCTTACCCATGACTCTGCATTACATTAAAAAAGAAAAATTAAAAAAATCTTGCCCATGCATGGGAACAATCACCTGTGGGCAGATCTTCCAACTTTATAGCACCTCTCGAATATCCGAATGATGCAGAAGATCCATAATACAACAGATATTTGTATTATGTGTCCATAATACAAATGACTTCAAACCTTTGCTATTTTCCTGACACTCATTGTGACTTGGCCTAAATGTTTTAACATCTGACTGCAAGGAGATTGGCAGCTTGTTGTTTCTGTGACACTGTGAGAACATACTCATGTTATCTTTCAATGCAGGAGGAGATAGCATGTGCCTCTAATGTATGCATCTTTGCAAGTTGAGAAGTTTAGTCTGCTGTTAATGTTATCACTTCTGTATCCTGAAATAGAAAACTGCAGGCAGATTGGATTGTGTTAGAGAATGGTAACCATAATAACCAATAACAGTCTGTAAATGATAAGCAGCTTTAGTGTTTAAAAATAGAATTTAAATAGCATTCCAACAGTTCCATGGGCATACTTTCAGATTTTATTATTCATTCATTTTAAGCTTGTTTTTGAGATTTAAGATGTGACATTAATCTTAAGGAAGTATTTCATTATTGCATCTTAAATTAGTTGACATTGCTTTATTATATACCTAAATTAAATCTCATAGAATAAAATGTTACTTATCAACCCTCTTTCAGATGTACCCCATCTGTAAAGGAGAACTACAAACATCCTACATGATGTATGGAATTTTATGTAAGGAATGGACTTTTATCTCTAGATGTAAACCCAATATACTCAGAAAATAAATACAAAGTCTGCTGGGGATGAACACAGAGCATCTTGATAGTTTGGAATCTGCACCATGTTCTGGGATGCTGCCCAACGCTTCTGCTGACATGAAAATTAAAACAAACAAAATTTTTTTAACTTGACCCAAAATATACTGGTTTTCGGGAGTGCTTTAAAAAGTGAGGAAGGTGTCATTCAAAAGAAGTGAAGGAGGAGGTCCAAATCATGTCCTGGCCCCTCCATTCCCCTTCTTCCCTCCCTCCCTCCCTCCCCCCAACATCCAGACTGGGGTGTTTAGCAGGAGTCTGGGAAGCTCAAACTCAGCTGTCACGAAACTCAGTCTATGAGCAGCACGGTGCTATGACCAAGCTATTAACTCTTCTGGGTTAGCTTGTTTGCAGTCCCCCTTGCTGAGGTAGTCCTATCATTTTCATAAAGTACCTGGCTGTTTCTTAGAACACAGAGTCTTATTTCCCAGTTGTTCCTGACTGCCAGGACACTGTGGTTGCAGTGTGGTGGTATACGGGGAGTAGCAATGGTAATGAGAAGAACTCTTGCAGGGCAATAACATTCCTGGAGGTGTAGGCAAGCCATGGTTTATGCTGCTGGAAGCGTGGTGCCCACAGTTATCCTCACCACCACGGGAGAAATGGGAGAGCTAAAATTCATAGGAAAAACTGAAAAATTACTTGCTAATCATAATTTTGCCAGCTAAGTAACGCTGTTAAGCAATCGTTTAGTGCTGGTGTGGGATAGAATAGTTTGGATGGTAGGTAATTAAAGTGAAATAGCTCTTGCTCTTTGGTCTCATATGTGAAAGGGGCTAAGTTAGAGTTTTTGCAACAGGTAAATGAAAAGTGAAAACAGAAGCGTTGCTGAAGTTCCCTTAAGAATGAAACACTTCTGTTTACAAGAGACAATTCTTGTTGCTGGCTGTGCAAAAGAGAATTACCAGCTGTTGACATTCTTCACTGGTATTTGAATTTGAATCTGGATTAGGTAATAGTCAATTGCTTTCTATTAGAGTTCCTGAAGAAAAAAAACGTTGTTACTGTTGGATGCAAGTTGAAAGGTTCTTGTTTATCAAAGAAGGTCTGTTTAGTCTATTAACCTTGACAACCATGTCAGCAGCTTTTTCTGTTTGTTTTCCTAAAGGCATTATGTTGAAGTAGTATGATACACGAAGTTATTTATAGTGTAGACAATTCATAGCTATGCTTAAAAGACACGGGTCAGAGTTTAAATACCAGAGTTAAATGCTAACCTTCTAGAAAATTTGAAAAGTTATTATGCTCACTCTTTGAATATTGAGAGATGGAAACACTAAAATAACATGAATCAGATATTTTTTTATATGAATTTATTATGGTTTCACAGAATGGTTGAGGTAGGAAGGCACCTCTGAGCCAGTCTGGTCACCAGCTCAGAGCACCAGATGGCTTTTGAATATCTCCAAGGAAGGAGACTCCACAACATCCCTGGCAATCTGTGCCAGTGGTCAGTCACCCTCACAGTAAAACAAACCCCCCCCCCTCAACAAAAAATACTTATGTTTAAATGAATTTCCTGTATTTCAATCCATGCTCATTGCTTCTTGCCCTTTCACTCGGAGCCACTGAGAAGAGTCTGGCTTTGTCGTCTTTACTCCCTCCCATCAGGTATTATGCACATTAATAGATTTTTATGAAGGGAACAAAATTTACAGAAACAATCAGAGCAAACAAGGTCCATGCATATTCACACACTTGCATTTGTATCTACTTGCCTCTCTTAACACCTGTTCAATCTTGCTATTACTGTCCTGGATACCACAGATGAGCAAGGGCTCCTCTAAAAGTACTTGGCTACAGTAGAAAGCTGAAGAAGTGATTTCTTTTATTCTTGTGATTTACCCATCATTTCAGACTGTAGTCTTGACTCTCACCATCAAGCTTCCAGGTAGTTTGTTTTTCTTTCGTCTGAAGGATGGTTCTTAAGGCCCAGTCTTCATCAAGTTGGGTTTGCCTACCTGTGTAGCTGTCATACATCTTCAAGGGCATGTCCTGCTGGAAAGTACCAGTGGAGGAGAGGAGCAATTCCAACCTTAGCTTTGTTTCCACCTTCTTTTTGTATCGAGCCATTGCTGTGGTTTTGACAATTTCTGCCTTTGTTCCAGTTCCATTGCTGTCTTAAACTTTGTCTCTTGCTGAAGTCTTCACCCTACAGGTTTTTCAGTAGCCCTTATTTGCTTGATCAGCCAGTTCTGCCCAGACATCCCACCTTAGCATCTCTGTCCTGCTCCTCACCATTCTTCTCTTCCCTGGTTACCTTCTAGATCTAGGCTAGTCAGGTAGCCAGCTGTCGCTATGCAGGTCTTTTCAAATCCTATAGTGTTTTCTGTCTACCATGAATGTTTTTCTTGCCTCATCTTAATTTGTGTCTTCTGGCCTGGTTTTTGGCATCTCCTCCCTGTAGGTCACACAGTCACGCTGCTTCCTTCCTTATTCTGCACTCTAGTTTTGTACCCTTCCCATTCCCACCACTTCTCCAGTCCCATCGCTGCCAGATTCCTTTTTCCAGCCTACTTCTCTCTCTCTCGCGTTCCTACTTCTGTGCTTTCTCTTTCTGTGTGGATCATGGGATTCTCCTCTGTACTGCCTGGCTACAAGGGTCAGCACCGGTGAGACACTGTCCGCCCTGTGCTGGCCGGTCCCATGCTGCACTGAGGCACTGAGAGAAGGACGTGCAGGGAAAACCCATCACTGTCACTTGGCTAGGAGTGGAGCACGGGTCATTCAGAAGTGCTGTGCTAAGTTTAAACGCCCTCAGCAAGGGTGGCATTTTTGCAGACTTTAACTCTTGAGCCATAAAAACTATACACAGATCTGCTTTGCGGAGCCCTGAGATAGACTTGGGTACCTGTCATGATGTTTCAGTTCAAGAGAGCAATGAGCAATTCAGCTTATTTACTGTCCAACCTGCCAGACTCTGGCTGCTTGTACTGTCTGTAGTGAGAATTACTTGTGACATGTAAGTCACTTACGGTGACAGTCTGAATAATTCCCTAAGTCTCTGCCGAGTGTATGTGAACTGCAGTCCTCCCTGATTTTATATTCATGCCTGAAGTACAGGAGCTGATGAAACTATTGAAAAAAAATCGCCATAATTTTTAATACATAGAAAGCAATATGTTTTCCTTATTCTTGATGGTAGGAGCGGTTGTGACATTCCTGCTGATTTTTCTTTTTCCAAATTTAGTTATGAGAGCCATATCCAACAAGGGAACAATCAAGTTACGGCACCCAAATTTCAGTTGCTTATAAGAGCTGTATCAGACAAGCAAATAATGGATGATAACACTAGCTTTGCCTAGTATTGACAGGTGTGATTTCACGCTAAAAAAGCTGGGTAGTAAAGCTTAGGCAATTACATTAAAACTAATAAGTGTATGTAACCACACTTGTTCAGAATCAATTGTGGCAACCAACTTGGCCAAGTGATTATTACATTCCACTAGCAGTGTCTTATATCTGTTATTTACCTCCATGCAGGAATGGTGCATGTTTTGTTTACTTTCTGAGAACACAATATTATGATATTACTTGTTTGAATTGTAATTTGCAATTGATACAATGTGAAGTGACCAGTTTGGCTGGCAGATTAAACTACTGCTATTTTGTAAACATATGGTTGGAAGTAAAATTAATGTCTTCTGATTTCTCATTTGCTCTTTCCAAGAGTATATAGCTTGGTTTTAACTCTGCTTGTGAATACACAGAAGAACTTAAAGAATCCAGGCTCATGACTCACATCACATACAGTTAACAGAGGACCAAAGGTCTGTTTTAACAGAGAAGGCAGACTGCAAAAAGAATATCCTACTAACTCACGCAGAGAAACTGAGGTAGTCAAGATCTATTTAAAATATGTGGAGAGCAAGGCGGGTGGGAGGAGCAGGGAGGATGTTTACAATGTATTTGAACTTTTTGTTTGGTGTTTTTGTTAGGAAAGAGGTCTTGTCCTCTTTCCTCTGTGGAAAAGGAGGAAGTTGAGTAGCACAAACTGTTTTTCAATGCTATATGCGGTCATGGTATCTTGTCATGGTATGTTGTGTATATTATATTAACATAATTATAGATATAAATGGGTAAGCATACACCCACACGTTTTCTCCTTCAGACATTACATATTCCGTAATTTTTTCCTAGAGTTTATGTACAGATTATGGGATAAAGTGATAGCAGCAGCATGTACTATAAGGAATGTAGAGGACTGAGCAGAGAGTGGCTGGGTTTCCTAGTGCTGTTTTAAAGCTGTTTTCATCGGGGTTGTGTTACTGGATGCCAACTGGTGGCCTGTTCCCCAGCTGTGAAGGACAGCCTTTCCTAGAGGGCAATATTTCTGTATGCCTGGCTTACTTTATGCTGTATTCCTAAACCATCTTTAATGAGATTTATTTTTAAAGCCCTATTTTAATATTAGATTGGGAATGCTGTTGGTGAATTAGTCTCCGATGTCTTTTAGTCTTCAGAATTTTATCCTGCTCTCTGGCTGCTTTTACTCTTTCTTGCCTGCTCTACCTGGGCTGGAAGTTGGCCAGGAGTGAGGCAGGTCCTCAGGCTCTTCTGTCATGGTGCGGTATCGTATGCTGGATCTGCTTCCCGTGCCATGAGGTAGCAGGTATAGATTTTCTGTGACCTAAGTGCCATTGTGTTGTAAAGTTGCACTGTGTTTCGCTAGCAGAACAGTCTGGTATTAATCAGCAGAAGGAAGCAATGGAATGAGTGAAATATAGCAACACAAAACTATCCTGGGCTGGTTTTTATTTTATTTTTTTTTAATAGAGATAGATCTTGAGATAGCTCCATGGGTTTCCACAGAACTATCAGAAGAGTGAGCGATACATTTGGATGAGCTCAGGTAATCCAGATTGTGAACTGCCTGTTCACAATCCAAGTTAAACTAGTCGTGCTGGCTCACACCGAGCGCTTCACTTGACAGCAGCATTTGCTCCCTCAGATACCCCGGTGATGAATACCCCGAGCGTCTGCTCCCACTCCAGAAATGCCACTCCTGCGATCTTCCCGGGCTCTCCCGCCCCGAACCACACAGCCCACCGGCCTCCCACTCGCTTTTTCCCGACCCTGCCTCTCCCCGCAGCCAATCGGGGCAGCGCCAGCAACATGTGATGAGGAGCAGGAGCCGGAATGAGCGGCCCGGCCCCGCTCGGCGCTGACAGCCCGGCGCTGCCCGCGGCCGCGCTCCGGCCCGCCGCGGGTCGGCGGCTGCTGCTGCCGCTGCTGCCGCTTCTCCCGCTTCTCCTGCTTCTCCTGCCGCTTCTCTCCTCTGTGGAGTTTCGCCTTCGGAGCAGTTCGCCAGACCGTCGGTTCCCCGGCCCCTTACAGGCAGCGGTTTTGTTTTCGTGCCTGAGCGCAACACTTGGAGAGCAGTTCGGGCGTGGGAACGGAGCGCTGGGTCTGTCCGGCAGCTGCGAGCCTGCCCTGGGGCGCAGAAGTTGAAGATGCTGTTGAAGGTCTTGCTTTAGGCGATTTGGGCGCTCTGGACGTGGAGGTGTAGCAATGTACCTTTTTGGCAGTGAGGATTACGAAGCGGTAAGATGTAAACTAAGGGGTTTTTTTTAAAAAAATATTATTTACTTTTAATGTTTCCTGTCTCTCAGAATTTACTGGGCAGATTTGAATTCCTGTCAGTGCTGTGCTTTCTGTAGTTGGACTTTAGTACTTACCAGTTCGATTGCTTTTAAAAAAAATGACATTTTTCTGCAAGTTCAACTAGTGAGATACTATTTACTTTCCATGTTATTGCATTTTGGTAATATTGAAAATATTCAAGTACTGAATAGTATTAGGCAATTTAGGCTTTGGGTTAAGCAAAACCATGCTTCCAAATAATTCAGAATTTGTCTCATACTTGGTAACGTAGATAGACTACAAGTAGCTTACAGAACTGCCCTTAATTGTATGTTTGTGAGGACGTTGCCAAACTGTTTCTTTTGTACAATTCAAAACATGTAATTGCAATGTAATGTCCATCACTAAAGCTTGCTTAAAAAAAAAAAAAACAACAAAAACAAACCAAACACTCCAACATTAAGATCTGACACTCTTTACTTCAGTATTTGTGTAAAACGGCATCAGAAATACGTCGATGATGTAAGAGAAGACAAGAAGAAAAATGCAAATAACTCCACATTCTGCATGGCACTGGTAGCTGACATAAAAGTTTGCAGTTTTGCAGCCTGAGGCTCATGTGCTACTTCATAAGCAAAATGGATGGATTCTTCCACCCACGCACCACTCGTGACCGAGCAAAGACCTGAGGAGCTTTGGGGGAAAATAATGAGACCAAAAAATGTGTATGAACTGTACTATAGGACATAAAAATAAATTGTGCATGTTAAAAAGTGGCACATTCTTTGCATATAACTGGCAATTGCAAATGTTTTGTTTTGATTATTGAAGTTGCTCTTTGAAGTATGAAAGTGCCTTTTATGGCAGTCTGGGTTCTACAACACATTTCAATTTAGTTATTTCGGATTTTTTCCTCATTTTTTTTTCTTTTTAATTCCAACCAGCTATGTTTTTGAGATGCAGGAAATGTAGAAGAAGTTGTTGAGGAAAATAATTTAAACACAGCTGTCTGCACATTGAACTCATTTGTGTGTGCGACTCACACAAACTTTCCCAAAACAAGCAAGGCAACTGAAAAGAACTTGAGTTTCTCCAAAGCAGCAAACAACATGGCATTGCAGCAATTATTATATGGATTGGTTACTTGTTTATAAAAATTGACAAGTAAATGAAAGTTTCCAACTTCAAAGCTTTTAAAAGACTGATTTGTTTTTCTTAATCCATTACATCTTTGTCGCTATTCATAAGGGGTTGCAAATCTCTCTTAATAGATTTCTAGATTTCTGCCTGGTCTCTACATTCCATTATACCCTGTATAGTTACTTGCTGGTTTGTATAGAGGGTGAAACTCTGGGTCTGAAATTTTAAAGTACCTTTTTCTTCTTATTTTTTCTTTAAAGCAAGATAGTTCAGAGGAAAACATGGATGCACTTTTTTGGTGTTATTTTGGCAGCCAGACTTACCAAGATGTTTGCTTTACTCAGTGATAAGTAAAGTAGAATTCATGGCCTATATAAAGATTGAAGAACAGTTTTATTGTTCAGTAAAAGATAGAATCAATGTCAAACTTCTGTTTGTACAGATCTGTAGTCCATGAAGCCATACGCTCTGCATGGTAGAAAAGACATTTGTTTTATCTTCCCACACAAACAATTACTTGTGAGTCACTGGAGGACAAAGTGAGTGAAAAGAGTGACAGTGGAGGAAGAATCGCAGGATTTGATTTAAAGTTCACTATTAATTTCAAACAATTTTAAATTAGTTTGAGGCATTCTAGCTATGCATATAAAATTTGATTTCAATCCTGGAAAGGAGATTTTTGATAAAATGAAACACAGAATGATTAAAACATCTCTTAGAGGAGTTCAATAACATCCTCTTTAAAAACCCAACCCTTAAATACAGTAATAGAGAAAAAGAACTTTCTGTGGTCATTATGTGCATTTCATATGCACACATATATGTCCACATGAGCACACATACACATTTGCAGAGACTTGAGCATCCGAAGCAATATTCTAACTCAAATTTAACAGGGAAACTCCACAGACTGGTACAATCAACTGTTGCATGTCATGTCCTCTTTTGCTTTCTTTTTGTTCCTATATATAAATAAGCTTGGATTATTAGCTTACTCTGACTACATATTAAGTCCAGATAACTGACAGCACCAACAATCAATTTTTAGGTCATCTCCCATAAACCCTATCCGAACAAAGATAATATTGCTTAAGGATGAGGTATCAAAAGACAATGCAGAAATTTATGACCACTTCATATTAAAAAAAAAAAAAAAGGGTTATTTCATAACATAGCAACAAATGCTATATTTTTGAAATCATTAATAAAACCGTGTAGCTGTGGTCCTCCCCTGTTTGAATGAGTTTTTGCATAAATGTCCCAATTTGGGACATTGCATTTTAGTACTTTAAGCAGATGCTTATTAACCTCTTAAGAACTGGTGGAATAAACATATAGTATCTTTCGTGATCTTTTGAGGCATTTTTGATGCCATATGCCTGGAAATGTAGAGTTGTTTGAATACAGAAAGCAATTTAATTTTGTAAATACAGGAAACTATAAAAAATACAGACCAAACAGTCTCATTTGTGGCTATAAGTTGTGTAGGGATTTTCCTGTTTGTTTGCAAAATCAACCTTGAATAGCAGCACAGAATTGGAATAGTTCATCAAAAATAGAGAATAAAGTGGGAGCTCCTTTTCAGGGCTGGCTGGTAAATCGTACTCTGCGTTAACCTCCGAGAGCAAAGGCATCTAAAACTTACTCCCAACAGCCTTTTGAGTTGCTGCATAAGAGGTGATGGAGATCTAGAGTAGCGCTTGCATGTTTGAGGGCCCGGCCAGAGCATTCCCCATAGCTGCAGAGGTGCTTCGCCTTGGCTGTGAGCACTGGGCATCTCCAGCCACGTCCCACCATCCCACCGCTGCCTTTGCAGGGGGCCCTGGGCATAGGTTTGCAGGCCAAGGCTGGCAGCACCAACATGGGACACTTTGGCATTTCATCTCTCCTCCCTCCTTCCAGTCTTTCCCAATAGAAACTTTGAGCTCTGTTGTAGTAGGATGATCAGACATTGCGAGGGTAAGTGGAGGATTAATTAGGATTTATTTTGAGAACAACCAAATTGTTGGAAAGCTATTTCGTAGCAGAGTAATTCAGAGTCAGGGAGGAGTTTTCTTAATAACTGGTCATTTAAGGAAAATCGTTGAATTTCACTCACTCTATTGCATCAAATGTAATCTTTACAAGATTTATTAAGAGGTCTTAATAATTCTGGGGATTTGATTGTGATGTCCGGAGCAAATGTTTTGGTTGCCTTGGAAATCCAGTATTTGTCACTTGTGTTCTCTGGGCAAAAGTTGTCTACTTAAATTAAATCTTCACTTCCCTGGAGTTTGCCTATGTCCTCTTGCAGGTGGGAGCACTTCTTATGGAATATTAAGTATGATGTCGATAGATGCCAGTTATGCCTCCTGCAAGGTAGCATTATCTTCTAAAAAGTATGAAAATCTGTCTGCTAAATTTCTAAAGCAGTGGAAGATCTTGAAGCAGCCAAATGACGTTCAGTTTTGAGAAGAGTTACTTTTTGAGTGCTATTTGTGAATCCGACAAACCCCAATTCTTTGTGTGGCAGGCATACTGCTGATAGAGCTAATTTTGCTGTGTGAGGAGAAAACCCCACTATTTTAGAAATGTGCTATTGTAAGTCCTAGAAATCAGTAGCGAGAACACATTGATGTGTTTTCAGTGTTTACTCTGAGTTGTCGCTACTTACCTTGTTTCAGAAATTGAGCAAAGATAATAAGGATGTTGTTTAAGATTGGAGAGAGTAATGTGTAACTGTTTAGCAACAGTATTTTTTATCATACTGTGGATTAACACAGGAATATGTCTAAAAATCATAATCAGGATTGCAAGCACAGTTCTGCAAATTCCCTGTGACAGAATGCTGTAAAATGTTAACCCTGAGATTTTGGAATGACTTTCCTTTTCACCTTAGTTCAACCTAAGGCAACAACATCTAATGCTGTGTTCAGATGAGTAAGTTGTACGGCATATGTGAGTGTAAGTTGAAGTATAGACTTGAAAGGTAGGAAAATTCAGCCTCTGGGGTTTGCTTCAGAGTCATGACAAATCACTTGACATTTTGTTTATTTACATTTACATTTTAGGTGATATGTGGTTCTTTTCTGGTAACGATAAAAGTTTAACTTTTTAAAGCTGGTAAGTTCCTTTAAAAATACGTGCTCTACACATAATAAATGCTAGTATTAAATAATTTTCAACTACAAATGTTGAACATGTGTACTAGGAATGGAGTTATTCATGTCTAAAACAGGGTGATTTGTGAGAATTTCTCTATGTGAAAGACAGATGTGCTCACATCCAGAGCGGGATATGAGTCTGTGAAACAGTGACCCTGAGCAAGCCTTTGCCCATTGATTCTCTGCAGCAGCCAAAGTGTAGCAGCAATACAGTTTTGCTTTCCTAAATTGGAAAAATTAGCGTCATGCTGTGTGGCATCATTCCCCATGACTAGCTCAGAGATGTCTCAGCTGTGTTTTAAGCATTGTATATGAGTTTTGGGATCCCCCCAGGGGAAGCCTGGGAGACCTGCTAGCTCTAATTGTGTAGCAGAATGTCTCCTGAAGTAGTTTCAGTTTAGAATAGGGAAATGCTAGAGAGGAAAACGTTTATAAACCCATGCAGAGACTTCTGTGTTAACTCCCAAGACACCCAGTGTGCTTTCCAGTTAGTGATTTGTGCAACTGTAGTAACCGTACTTTTTTTTTCCCCAAAATGCATGTTTAACCTCCTGTAGTGTCTGTGAAACGGATTCTTTAATAATGATATGACTGTTTGACCTTCACATAGCTTTCCTTTCCTAGCCTCATTTCTTTAATTTGAGTTACACTGACTGAGAATGGAGCCTTTTTGATTGTTGAGAGTATACCAAGGGGGTTTACACTTTGTCCCGCCTTCCCCTACCTCTGTCCCTGTGATCCAACACACAAACAGGCAAGAGAAAGGTGGGGAGCTCTGTGGAGGCCATAGGTGGAGGCACTGAGCTGTAAGTTCTGTTACATATGTGAGTCTATGAACTGTCGATCAGCTGTCCCTCATGTAGAGCACAACATACCTATTTGATACTGTGGCATCCTGGGGTGTATGAAGCTCTCAAAGATTAAAGACAGTGTTCCCCTTTCAGGAATTAACTTCTAGAAATAGATATTTCTGACAGCAAATATGAGGCCAAGTAATGACTATAATTAGCCTGGATCCTTTTGTACTGGTTTAGTGCCGAGTGGTGTCTGAAGGCAGTGGAGGAAGGGAATGAGAATACCTCTTACCATGGAAGCGGATCACGGTTAACGTGCCATGTTTGAGAAGCAGGTTCATATCTGAGGCACGCATGGGAGGGAGCCCTGTGAAGTGAGCAAAAGTCATGTGGTTTCTAGCATTTAGAAACCAGCCACCAGCTCCAGGTGATTAAATAGCAAGGGAGTTTACGTCTGTTTACAGAGTAGAGGGGAGGAGATGTAGAGCGTGGAGATTGGCCTGGGTTGGTAGGACCAGTGCAGTTCACCTCACAAATGTGAAGGCAAAATAACAAAACCAAAGTATTTACAAATGGCATTCACAGATCATGTAGGTGAACAGCCTTGTGAACACTTTACACAGAATCACAGAGTGGTAGAAGTTGGAAGGCACCTCTGGAGGTTGTCTGGTCCAACTGTCCTGTTCAGGCAGGTCCCCGTAGAACCAGCTGCCCAGGGCTATGTCCAGGTGGCTTTTGAGTATCTCCAAGGATAGAAACTCCACAACATCCCTGCGCAGCCTGTGCCAGTGCTCTGTCACCCTCACAGTGAAAAAGCATTTCCTGATGTTAAGAGGGAACCTCCTGTATTTCAGTGTGTGCCTATGGCCTCTGGTCCTGTCATGGGGCACCACTGAGAAGAGCCTACCTCCATCCTCTTTGCAGCCTCCCTTGAGGTATTTATGTACATTAGAATGATTCCCCCTGAGCTTTTTCTTCTCCAGGCTGAACAGTCCCAGCTCTCTCAGCCTTCCCTCATGTAAGAGAATCTCCAGTCCCATCATCATATTTGTGGCCTTTCATTGGATGCTCTCCAGTAAGTCCATGTCTCTCTTTTACCGAGGAGCCTGGAACTGGACATACTACTCCAGGTGTGGCCTCACCCATGCTGAGTGTTTTGTTTGTGTGTTTTTATTGTAGCTCCCTCCTTTTCTTCTGACCATCATCTTCCATCTCGTAGTAAGTGCTAGCGGAAAAAAACAAAGGGTGGAGATAAGTGAAGAGACCCGTCTCTGGGTGCCCTCCACCAAACTGCTTGAGGTACATCTGTACTTCTTGGCTACTTTTCCATTTATGAGACAGCAGTGGGAAGGAGGGAAGGAAGTCTCTCGCTCAGTATCTGGGAATAGTTGGCTTCTACTTGTGTCGATGTCACCAAGTCTGGATGAAATCTTTAAATTGATTGGTCTTGGTTTCAGGTTTTTTCCCATCTGAAGGAAATAAATAGGATAATACAACCTACTTCCTGACAAAGCACTGATGAACCTCTCTTGCTGGAGAGTTTACCTCACTGAAGTGAACCAGCATGAACTTCTAAAAAATAACTTCGTGATCAGGGATACTTGAGTTTTTCTTTTCCTTATTGTCATCCGCTCTACAGGTCTTGATATTAAAAATAGGGCTATTTTTCAGTGAGGAACTTGAATGGAGCCTAATGTAGCCATAACAGACGATGCCAGGAGGGGCAGAGCTAATTCATTGTGCTTCTCTGATTCACATAGCTGCAATGTACTTAATTATCTTGGATTCTTCTGCACACGTATGTACGTATATGTTTCTAGGCTTTTGGGAATTATTTACAACTTGCTCCCTGTTACACCGCATATATTCGTACTTCTTACTTACTTAAATGTCAGGAGACTTATGTAGCTAGAGGACTCTTGTTCGTAAAGGATACTATTGACATGCCTTTTCAAGTCATCAATTTGTAACTCTTGGGTTGAAACCCTACATGGAAAAGTTGTAGCTATTTACAAGGAGGTAGCTTGGATGTCTCTAGTTAAAGAAATGGAACTTGGATGTGCTGCACCTGAACATGGTACAAGAAAATTCCGGATCTTGCGGGGCCCTCAGCGTGGTGCCTCTAACTCTAGAGTTATTTTAGTCTGTTTTCCAGTTAAGTATTTGTGACATGCATATTTATGTCTATGTTTTTCAGTCTGTGGATGGATGTAAGTTAGCAGAAGGGGTACGCGTGCAAGATGTTTTCTGTGAAAAAATGAAATGGTGACTCCCCAGCGGCACAGTCGAACCGGCACGTTGGCGCTGTCTGCCACGCGGGCCTGCGTGCTGCGGCAGGCCGCCTGATTTAGGTGCTCTATCCTGGTAGCACAGCTACTTTTCTCCCATCAATGGTATATGAGGTGGTGTCTGGCAGTTTAGGTATCTCGTTGCTCTCTTGACCTTTCAACACTATAGTAGTTACAACAGCTCAGTTAGGCACTCCTAGCAGACAGGCTGGGTATTGTGCAATGTCATTCTGATAGGAACCTTCCACACAGGAGAACCAAGGGCCAAAAATTCCGTTTCAGATTATCTGATCTGAAACTTCTTTGATAATCTCTAATTCTTTCCTCCCTCCCTTCCCCCCTCCCTTCCCCCCTCCCTTCCCTCCTTCCTTCCCTCCTTCCCTCCCTCCTTCCCTCCCTCCTTCCTTCCCTCCTTCCTTCCCTCCTTCCTTCCCTCCTTCCTTCCCTCCTTCCTTCCCTCCTTCCTTCCCTCCTTCCTTCCCTCCTCTTAATTCTAGGAACAGGTAGACCATTATAGGAGTTCTAAGCGTAGCAGGTCAGTTTATAGGAGCAAGGCTGATACATGCATAGCTGTTATTAGAGTATTATAATACCTGTTATCAGAGTATTATAAGAATATAATTATATTGCAAAGCTATTCCTTAAAGGAGAAAGTCAATGTTATAAGAAAAGGGCCTCTGCACATCTTTTTATGAAGTGCATTTGGCTGAAAGTAAATGGGAAACTTATTTTTTTATTCACTGGAAGTAATTAAGGTTTTTTTCATGTGCATAAATTGGCTTTACTAAAACTGTGCTGAACTTGATACCATTGTATTTGTCTGCTTGTGGAAGGAGCTCAGCTGTCTAATCTTTGAGGCTAGTAGTCATATAATTTATTAATTTATTATCTTAACATATTAGATTACTCTTAGAATTCTCTTACATAGGAGATTAAAAAGTAAAATTCTATACGAAGTTGCAAAATTTCCATCCATGGAGATTTTCAAAATTCAACTAGACAAGGCCCTGAGCAAGCTGTTCTGGCTTTGAATCTTGCACTGTATTGAGCAGGAGGTTGGACTAGGTGTCCTGTCCTCCAGATGTCCTCTTCCCAACGTATTTTTTTCTGTGATTCTGTTCAGAGAAAACAGGCTATATAGAAATCTTACTGGCACCCAACTAGAAATTCCCATGTTTTATATTATAAGTCAAAACTCACTCTTAGAAGTCTTCATCTTGTCCAGCAATTGCCCATGATTTAGTTCCCATTGCTGAAGGATATCATATATAATTTTGAAGTTTCAGGCCTCTAATCTGTAATTCACTACGATTTTTTTGCTTTCATCTGCATTCCATATAAATATAGTGATATATCTATAAAGTGAGATCTGAAGGACAGGGACATTACATTGTGGCTCAAATGTAGTCAAATTATCATATGTATCATATTGTGGTTTACACCATATATTTTAAAAAGTTGTGTTCTCTTTCCCTTAATTATCCTGTGGTCTTTCTAAGATGAATTTATTTGTATTGTTTACTGTAATTCTGTTATTTGTTATACAAACATACTGGCAAGAATATAGGTGGCCTTCCGTGTTACTTAAGCAAAATTGTAAGGCTCATTGTACAAGACTCTAGTACCATATGTGAAATTTTTATTTCACCAATTGTCATTTCACTAGAACTTAACAGCCTTTTTTTTAAAAATAATTACCAGATACATCTATTGCTGATAACTTAAACTGATTTGCAGTTCTGAATATAACAGTTTTGCCATGCATGCATGAATGTTATCCCCCTCTCTCCATCAGTAACATAACACAGATTTGTAAGAAAAAAAGAATAATTTTGTTCAGCTGGGTCTTGTTAGTACAAAATAATGTTCTGATGAATTTGGACCCAGAAGTTCGATGGAATTCACAGGCAAGAATATGTGGGAAATGGTCTGGATGGAACTGTCTTCAGTGTGTTTGTGGGGAGAAAATAGAATCCAACTGATACCATTTCCCCTAGCGATTGCTGTCTTGTCAGCACAGCAATAAAATCTGAGATCTTTCTGTAATTGAATGCCTCCCAGTAAAAAGCATACATTTGTTGTGCTGTTTCTCTGAGGGCTATTTTAAATAAACCTGGACATCTGTGTTTGTAAGCGTGCTGGGAGAGATTAGTTCTGCCATTTACACAACATGTTTTGTGGATCAGCTTGCCTTGTGACAATTGACAGTGTTGCTCCTGCACTTCTCTGGTAGATTTTATGACGTGAGTGAAATGCTATTCAGTTTAAATAAGGTCTATTCTAGCGTAATCAAAGAGGAAACAAGAAGGAACTGCTATTGAGATCATAGGCTATGATGATTTTCAAAACGAACAGAACTTAAAAATGCTGATGCCTTTTCAAATCGTAAAAAAGATCCATGCCTGCAGACAGCTAACAGAACACAAGACTACATTTCTGTTACTGTGCCAACTTCAGCAACAAACATTTCCTTTTCTTCTGCATGAGGAAAGAAACAATAAGCCATCATTTTTATTTTACCCTTTGTAAACTCAAAAACTTCAAACAGGAAGGGAGATGCTAACTCTATGAATTACTGCTGATTATAGATAGAATAATTATTACAGAAGGAGTGATGGAAGGAAAGCAGTGTAAACCTAGAGTGAAATTCTGGTTTCCTTAAATGAAAGTTTTCAATACTTTGTAATAAGTGATTCAGCTTAATTGAAATAAGTTGAGAATAAATGCAAAATAATAATAATAATAACAACAACAACAACAACAACAACAACAACTTCTTTTTTTTCCAAAATGGAGATGAACTAGAATACTGTTGAAAGTCAGGAGGAGTCAGACTTCTTAAAGCATGAAAAGCCTGTCTTGCATTTAGTTTTCACTTTCAACTTTAACCTGGCCATGGAAGCCAGCATTGTGTCTCTGGAGAACATTTGAGAGGGTTTGAGTACAGATGTATTTGAATCGTGGTATAGCAGCACATATACAATCTACATGACTACCAGGTAGGCAACAGGTATGACCTAGAAAACATGATGCGTCTTGGGTTTCTCTATAATTTTGTAATTCTTATATGTCCGTGAGTACTTTGGGAACTGACTTCATGTAGAGCAGGGTGAACACAAACTGTCGAATGCTTGTTAGCAGAAAAACTAGTTGTGGAATTAGTTTTCTGCTTATATGCTTCAGTTTGGAAACCTAGAACCACTGGATATTTATTTGCTCTAATGGAAAACTGCATACAGTACAGAGATGGAAGTGGTTAGATGTTATAAAAATGGATATTGTTTTAAAAAAGGGAGTTATTAGCTTACTAACTCTCCTTGTAGTGCCAGGCATATAAGTACAAATAACATTGAGATAATATTTTGTTTGGCAGTATTTTTCATCCTAGAAAAGATATCTTTCTGCTTTTGTGATCTTCTCTGCTGCTAAACTGGAGAGTGGCAAGAACTAGTAAAAGTTCAGAAATGCTCACCGGCCTGCTGTCCATCTCTTACATTCTTGAAATCTTTCTCTGGTATTTCTCCCCTGAAAGCCTTGCCCATTTTGCTGCTTTGTCACAGGTGCTCCTCTTCTGTGTGGTACAGATGATGCCCATCATCCACCTACCTACTTTCTGCTGGCTCCTGGGTCGCTCTCTTCCTCTGTCTTCAGGAGTCTCATCCAAATAATAATTGTCATTCTAAGTAGCACAGCAGAAGTCTCAGTGACATCTTTGTAATATTCCTGTCGCCTCAGCAGGAGTCCAGTGGTGATAGCAGCAGTGGTAGAGTTGATAAGTTTGGCTGGTAATTCCTTAAGTAGAAACTGATTCGCTCCTAAACTGGAGGAAATATGACTTTTAATTGAGCATAACTGGATGAGTTTAAGGAAAGAATTAATTTCATCTCCAGAAAATGGAGCAGAGAGGAAGAAGCAGGCATTAGCCAGTACAGTTCCTGAAGAAAATAAATTGTCAGGGATGACATCCATGGGTTTGTTTTTATTTCTTCAGTGAAAGCACAACATGTTTTGAGACCTTATGACTTGCAGAACTGGAATTTCCATTCTTGTGTCTTTCATTGCTGCAGGAGCTGGAGACTCTCTTGTGACCAGAAACTTGGTAGGGATGTGTTGGAAGGCATCTCTTTACCTGAGGGGTTTTACAAAGTTGATTGATCCTGGTAGCATATTTGTAACATTGCTTTACAGCAATGTGAGGCATTGCTTGTCTTAAAATTTTTGAATGAATTTTACTATTGTATAGCACATCTATAAATGCAGGTTTTACAACGATGTATGTTGGCTCTTTTCTGATGAGAATTCTGTTATATTTCCAAAGTCACAGATTCTTTTGAAGTCCTGAACTCCTGAGTCCTGTATGAAGAGGACCATAGGCCAGGGAGGTGATCACACCCCTCTGCACCGCGCTCGCTAGAACATACCTGCTTTGCTGTGGCCAGTTTTGGTTCTCCAGCAGAAGAAAGATGTGGATAAGTCGGAGCAGCTTCAGTGAAGGGCCCCCAGGATGGCTGGCCTGGATTGCTTCGCCTGCAGGGCCAGGCTGAGGGACTGGGGCTTGTTCAGCCTCGAGATGCGATGGCTTGCGGGGGAAACTGAAACCGTCCAGCATCTACAAGGAGGTTATCAAAAGCACAGAGCCAGGCTCTTCAGAGGTGCATGGTGGAAGGGCAAGAGACAAACACTGAAAATTGAAAGAAGAGCAGTTCGGACTGCATATATGATAGGAAAAAACATCTTCACCATGAGGGTAGTCTGTCAATGGGATGGGTTTTCCCAGAGGCGTTATGCAGAGTCTGTCCTTGCAGGTTTTCAAGGCCAAACTGGACAAAATCCTGAACAAGCTGGTCTGGTCTCACAGCTTGAGCAGGAGGTTGGACTAGAGACCTCCTGAGGCCCCTTTCTGCCTGAACTCTCTTGTGATCCTGAGAACAACATGTAGGATGTTATCATAGCTCTGACACAGAGAGCTTGTGCAGGCATTGTAGTCTTCAGTCATTCGTTCTTAAGATTTTGGGTTTGTAATCAAATCAAACATGTAGTTTGTGCCAATATTCAGTATTGTAGCAAGAGATGAAAGAGCAACCAGTTGTCCAATATTTGGTGCTTTCTCTAGAGGAGGAAATGGCTCAGCAAGGGATACGATGTAATGTGCTGTCCTGACCCAGACAAAGCCCGTTCTGAATCAGAAAGAAGTCTGTTACTGATTTTTCTTTTATGTCTGAAAAACCAGAAAATGCTTGGACTTGTAGGTTGCAATAATGTTAAAAGCCAGAGTTCACTCATTATCCTGGAAAGTGGCTGTTGTACTCTACTAAGCTTTGAATGTTCCAGAACACAAAAAAGTATTCCAACATGAGTTAAGAAAGGTCATAAGACCATGTACTGCTTTTATGATTGCCTTTAATTTTTCTATTGCAATTCATTTATATTTTATTTTCCTTCAGGTTAGCATGTAATCAGCATCACCATCTTCAGTAGCTGGCATGTTTCTATTTCCAAATTGCCTAAAACATCTACTCTTTTAAACTTCCCATCTTTATTTAAAGAATCATATCTCTGTACTGCTAATATAAAAACATAGTGCAAGGTTGGTTTTAGCTGTAATTAAAATATACTTAGATTTATACATTATTAGAGATTATACACTGTCAGATGGTTTCCCACAACCTTTCACTGATCTTTTTTTTGTAAACCAGCATTGCATGTATTCTTATTATTGTATTTGCTTGCAGATGGAAAATAGAGGCAGTAACATCCAGAGAGTTCAGTCTTACTTCTTAGTAAAGAGGTGGGGATGGTGCTCCAGAAAGTGCAGTAGGAAGGATTCACGAGTCAGAATCATAAACTCCGTCTCGCTCTGCCTCTTTCACGAGGCATTTGGTGGAGCCATACAAGCAATGACAGCCACGTGGATTGGGACGGGGGAGCCAGGCATGCAGGGCTTGCTTTAGCTTCTGCCCTTAGGTGGATGTCACCCTCTGTGTGGATATGCTAGGTTAGATATCTTTTAGAGTCAAATCTAAAAGAGCCAATGGATGTGAACAGTTGACATTGTGAACTGTATATTTTGGTTTTAGAACAAAAACTGTGAAGATATATGCTGGAGAGAGAGAATTTCCCAATATTATTATTTTAATATGTGATAGGCAAGAGGGACAAAAGGCCCTTCCAGAGACTTTTCCATCAATGAGAAAGTATTACACTCTGTTGCATTGTTGAAAGAAGATGAAAATAATTGTAATATCTAAGTGGTGTAAGGAGGCTTATCCTCTTGGAAAAATTGCAAGTAGTTTGCTTTGGTTTATGCTGGACCTGGAGGGCTGGTAATGGGTGTAAAGAAAGTTCTGGTATTTTTCAAGCAGTGTACATGAGGATAAAGGCTGGAACAAAGGTCTAACATCTGAAACCACAAGGAGTCCTGTGGCTTCTGACACCCTTGGAAACTGAGCTTACATTTAGCCCACTGACGAGGAGATGTGTATTTTATTTAGCATTTTAATCCTGAAGTAAATGGTGTCATGCAGTGTGAAAGCTGGTTGCTTGCTGTTTCTGGTAGTATCAGAGAGAGCAAGGCTGCAAGTGCTTAAGGGATGATTGTGCCTGCTAGAGATACCTGGGCTGACTCACAAACGAAACACTGTTTGACAAACTTGAGCTTTCAGCGAGCCTGAGTTAGGGAATTTAATTAATTAATTCCTTAGTCTTCACTCTATGTAATTTAAGAAAGGTGTTGATATGAAAACCTCTCCTAATATAAGCAGTGAGCAAACTGCAGTGCTTTATGTCATGACAGTCACTGATTGCTGTTAACAAAAGATCATGACTAGAAAATCAAGATTTTAATAATAGATGATGGGCTGGAAAATAAACTTATCAGAGGTTGAAAAATATTGTAGACAAGTAGTATATGACAGCAGTTTCTCCAGAGTGCATACTTGCCAAACTAGCTCGAGAAGGTATATGAAAAAAGATAATTATTTGAAGAGATGAATATTATTTACAGCATAGAAATGAAAGGGAGCAAACAAAAGTACGTATTAAAGCAGTTGTTACATTTGGAACAGTAAAAAAGGGAATACTTCACTCTATATACTTAATCTCAACATTTTTAAGAAGTTAAAAAACAAACAAGCAAACAAACCCCCAAATCTTCTATTTGTTATCTGTAGAAGATTAAAAATGTTACATTTTAAAACCAAGAAGGGATTGTACATACAGAGATAATTTGATAAAATGCAAAGAAAATATTTTTTTTCCCTTCAAAATTCTCCATTGCTAACAGAATTTCATGCTAAATTTTCAAGGAAGTTATTTTTAAGTATGCAGAAAATCTTAATGACTTGAACCAAAATCCCAGATAAAAATATACTGAAGATCTGGAACAGAGAATCTAAATTGGCACTTTAAACTGAGCTGAGACAAATTGAGATGATAGTTGCCATGCTTTGCTTCAAATTCTTTCCTTTTCTAGTTGTCTTCCTGTTTCCTTGTCATCCCAGATGTATTTTCCATTTTCCCTCTTTTTAATTGAGCCCTTGTAATTTTCTGGCTGACCCAATCTTTGTCTTTCTCTCTGTGCTCTTGTATCAACATGTAGCATGCTATATTTTAAATCCTTTTTCTGAGTTGCCTTTCTGCAATTTAAAATCCTTCATTTGCAATATCTGCTGTTGATTAATAAATTTAGTCCAAAATATTTTCGTTTTTCCTGAAAACCTTAAATTTTTTACCCGCTTCTGACTCAGTAAACTCTACCACAGTTCACCTTGTCGTTACTAATAATCCTGGTTTACCTTTGCTTAAGGGCTTAGATGTATAATCAAGTTACCAGAGCTTTAAAAAGTAATCATGAGTCAACCAAGTTCTGCTAATATACATGTGTGTACTGACAGTTTGAGAGAAAAGGGAATGATTCAGGTTCATGCAGCTTGCAATCATTTCCTTGGTGTATTTTTCTTCCTTCGACACCTGTCTCTGAGTTGTTCCACTGGCAACATCATAGCTCTGTCATTGCTCTGACTTTTCCTTACAGCTCAAAATAACCAAAAAGTTAATACCATCCTCTAGATCCAATTAATTGTCTCGAAAAAAAAAAATCAAATCCCATTTTTTTTTATTTAGTTTTGGGGATTTTTTTGTTTTTAACATACTCAATTATGTGATTATATTGTCTACAAAACATATTTTGATAAAGTAGGAGACCTCCTTATATTCCTGTTGTTGCCTTCTTCCTCAAAAGCACTTTCTCTTGTTTCATAAGTGGGAGAATGTCTCTGTCAGAATATACAGAGCTACCAGATTATCCTCCTTCAGAGGCTTTCACAGAACTAATCTCTGCCATAATACATATAGAAAACTGCCTTAAACAACCCACCATGGTTATGCAAGAAATGAGTCATAATGCTGGTATCAAATATTTAAAAATGCTTTAATTTTTGTTGCATTGCTACCTTGATCCTTCTCTTTTTCCTTTTTTTTTTTTTTTTTTTTTTTCTTCCTGCTCATATTATCTCATCCTTTAGACTGCAAGTTCTTTTAAGCAGGGTTTGTCATTCACTTTCTGACTGTACAGTGCCTGGTACAATAGGGTCTCAAGTAGTTTTCCCTCTCAGATGTTTTTTGCAAAAGTGGTAAAACTAACACACCAGAGCGTTCCATGGATTTGGGCAAAGCTTAGCTCGGCTTCTCAGGGGTCTGTTTGTTTGCTTACGAGGCTGAGCTCTGCAGCGGCCTTTTGGAAACAATTTCCATAGTCCCAAAGTTTCTCTGAAGAGTTGCTATGAAAAGACTATCATTCCTCTAAAAATACTTACTCGTGCTACTTTTTCTTAGCAAAACAACAGGAAAGCAAACATTTAAGCCAATATAATGAAAATGTGAGTGCAAATGTGTGGGGTTTTTTGGTGTGCGGGGTTATTTTGGGTTTTGTTGTTTTGGTTTTCCTTAATAAATTACCTGGTACAACTGCTTAACTGGTTCATGAATACCAAAATCTAGGCTTCTGCAAACCTAAGGGATATTTTAAAAAACCCTGCTTTTATCCAGCTGTCGATTGGATTAGGACTTTGAAAACCAGTTAATGTTGAGCTGGGTGCTGTGATCAAGCATGTGAAAGTCATGTTAAGGGTAAAGAGAAGACTGGTTTCCTAGATAATCTCCTTTTTAATCACATTGCCACCCTAAAGCTCCCAGCTGTTCTAAAATTGCACTCCTGTTATTTGAGTGTCCCCCATGGCTGTAGATGCCATAGCAATACCCTGCTACCCAATCTACCTTGGTCTGGGTTTTTAAATGCAAATATAGCAGATGATGTCAGAGGAACTGGTAGCCCTCCTTGTATAGCAATTGTGGGAGAGCCCAGTTTTACAGCATTTTCGTGTAAATGTGTGGATAGAGAGCAAATGGCCAAGCCCCTGCCGAGGGCTGGAGAGGACATCAGGAGAACACTTGGCAGTTGCCAGGCTGTGGTGGGTCCATGGCCCTAAAATAAGAAGTCAACAATTCCTGCTTGATATCCCCATAACGAGTATGTGAACTCTTTCCTTTTTTCTTCATTAAACTACTTTTCTTCAGTTGGTCATAAGCACCAAATATACATGCCAAACAATTAATTGGAATTAGTTTGGTCTTTCCATAAAAAAAATGTATCCTTCAGTAATTAATTTTAGCATCAATATAACGTTATACAGCAGTCTCAGAGTGGCACTTTGTGCTTTCTTCAACATAATTCAAAATAATAACATTGCTTAGATATCTGGAGAAAACTTCATAGAAAAGAAATTTTCACATTCACCAATCTGCCAAACTGAGGTCCCTACAGACAGTGCATTTGGGGGAGTGCTTCTGATTGTCTAATCGTGTGGCCCATACATTTAATTTTGGTCAAATAATTATAAAAGAAGACAATCCGTATTCCCTGTTAGCAAATTATAATTAAAATTTGCCAATGTCAGCAGTTCTACTTCATGCTAAAATTTAACATTTCACATTTTGCCTTCATTCTGAATAAGTTTTAAAGATTTTGAGTGAAATGAAAATTTTATGGAAATAACCTTTCAACAACTTTTTTTATTACTTGATTTCCTGGCACTCAAGAAGTAGTAGTATATCACAGGGACATAATATACCATCTCAAATCATGTCCGAACAAGACATGTCATGTCATTCTTACTATTTCAACAAGATGAGAAGATAAGCGGTTAGCAATATCTGTGTATAAATTCTGAATATTGAAATGATTTGTTCCTCTTATTGGCACAGTGAGGCCTGAGCTTTCCATATTCAGGTATAATTCAAATGAAGACATAAAAATATTTCTCTTTTTGGTTTTACAATTCTCTTCATCATTAAATGAATGAAGAGATTAAAAATATATCTAGGAGAAGAACCCAGTATTATAAATACAGAGTATATATATGTGCAGTCACATGTATTTCTTTATTCTTTATAAAATCTTTTTGTATGTTTGCTTACTGCTTCATGCCTTTATTTGAGAAATAATAGTATAATAAGTCTTTACTTGAAGTAACTTGTTCGATCTTTCTAAGAAGATAATTATCTGAGAATTTTCAGGAATTTGGAAAGTTATCTGTCCTAATGATATTCAATTCGTAAGTGAATTACCCCGTTAAAGCGAAACGTGTGGTACTCACAGGATCATTTTTCCTTTCTGAAGATGACATAATATGAAGACCATGACTGAATTTGCGAGTGTAACAATAGCTGTATTAACCCAGTAAGAATTTGTTACAGTAACAGACAAAACACATCCACAGATTTTATGTTGTGAACATAAGACTGCAGTCAAAATCTGTACTTCAGCTCCAACTGTACTGACCAGAGTTAAGCGTGGGTATAGAAAACTAACAAGAAAAATAAGATCTAGAGGCAAAGCCTAATATAACTAAGGGGTTTCTACCTGCAAATAAAGGAAAATAATAATAATAATAATTTTAAAATGTATTTACAGAATTTACTTGAATTCAATACACTTATAAACTACAGAAGATAAGACATTTATGGTCTTAAAGAAGGACCTCAAATATGATCACCTATGACCACTAGCTGTGTGAAAAGAGTGGCTTCATATTGAAAGAATACCTCATAAAAACTATTATATTCTAATATAATAAGCTGTAGGATAGTTGGTAAATATTTGTCAAGCATGTAGTTAAAACAGGAAATGATTTTTCAAACAAACTGGGTTTGTACACCTGCCAAGTAAGGAGGAAAAGAAAAGGAAGAGAGAATAAATAGATGGGGTAATTATTAACATGACTTTTATCACTTTTATTAGACAGTGTGCCATGAAAGATGAGGAACTGGGGGCTATGGTAGCATGTATTACATACATATATTACGGCAGCTCTTCCATATTGCAGTGGAAGGAAATGGAGACCTGCAGAATATCAGAAAGGCTGAATTTCAGAAGCTCTTGGGAAAAGATCCATGCTGTATTCCAGAGCAACCCTGAAAAACTTGTGTAGCCCATGGAGGTAATGAATAGATAGTGCTCATCCACTTGGCCCTATTTTCCTTGAATAGTCAAAGTATTTCCACTGTAGTTTCATCACAGTTTTTACCTGAGTTTGATTTTTTTTCCCTCTGAAAGTGGTTGAAAGCATTCTTAGTTTATGTGAAAATACCCAGCAGTTTATAACATGAATTAATTGTAATTGTGCGTTTCCCCTTTTTCCTGGATCGCCTTGATCGACTTTAATTTTTTTTCATATTTGAGAAGTGAAGAAGCTCCCAACTTCTGCTTTCCACAGAAAATTTACCTGACCATGTCTGTCCCACAGGGGAAATAAATGTAATGTTGAGTTTGATTCAAGCAATTTGTCAATACAATTAAAATAAATCATTATAATTTTTGGATGTGTGTTGGGACTGTGGCCAACACAAGACATGACCGGCACTAGAAATGATTTCTGTGGCCTGGAAGATGAAATTCCAATTTTAGGAATTCTGGCCTGACCCAAAAGGCGTCTTGCTCTCTTATGGGAGATATGAATTATGTTTCTGTGCATTATGACTTTTTTTATAGGGTGAGGACCATTTAGGCAGCATTCTTTCTGGACAGCAGAATGGACGATAGTAGAAGTGATGCTATGCCACTTGGTTAGTGGAAAATCTGATGTGTTCACCATGGAAATGCTGTAGAAAGTGAACATGCAGACTGTCGATTGTGCGATTGCCGTGTCAGGCTTTGTGGCTGATTTGTTTGTTTTCTTCTGATTTAAAGGTCGTGTTGCGTTGGGGTTGGTTTATGACACTGTGCCCAGCTTGGTGGCAAAGTAGCACCAAGGAAATGCAGCGCTGGTGGAGAAGGGTTTGAACGTGCCCTTTCTGAAGGGGGTTCACTGTTGCGGGACCACAGAGTGTCCTGGGGACTGGGGCTCTGGGAGGGGTCAGTCCATTCCTGTCTTAGCTTTCCTTAATGCTGTGATAACATCAGTGGTTTCAACCGCAGGATATTGTGTCAACCAGAATAGGATTTAAACTCTATACTCAACTTCTTTCTGTTTGTTGCTGCTCATCTTTTGCCACTGTTTCTATTGGGGAGCTGGGTCAGAAAATGTGGCAAAGGGAAGTTTTAAAGAATAGACAAATTTGAAAGGCCTCTGAGTATTCTCCTAATGGACATGATTTTTAAAAATTCAAGAAGAGTTTGAGTGTATTTTATTTTCTGCCCCTTTTGCTTTAGTTCAGTAGACAGTTTAGTTTTGGAAGATCACTATAACATAGTATTTAGATTCCTATAAGCAAAATATCTCTTGGAGAGTAATGTTCTTTATGTCAGTTCAAAAACAGGTTATTAAACTCTATGTTGTAGCTCATACGGGCTTCAGGAAAGAAAACAACACAACATTTGGAAAGTTAAAATTTACCTTTATTCTAAAGTGTCAGTTTAGTGACAACTATTGTTTGCTCTAATAGTGTTTAAATGTTGGCTGCTGCATCACTTGTGATGGGGCAATTTAGTTGTTACATGGACTCAAACCATGGCAGGATTCAGTCCTTCCTGGGACATGCTGATGTACCACGACACATGCGTGACCACTGTTCCCAGCTGTAATCTCTATTCTCTATTTTTCTTGTCACTGTGAGTTTACATCGAAGGCAGGCACTGCCGTCAGCTACAGTGATCTTTTTTCACCTAGGCTGTTACATGTCTGTCAGTGAATCGTTAATGCCGTAAATAACCACGCCTTATCATGTTCTTTTCACGTCAGTTCATGAAAGGATAGGGGGTGACTCTGAAAAGCAGAATATAGAAACTCAATGTTTTGTTTGGCTTTTGCCATATTAGGATCTAATATTTCTGTGTTAAGTGGTCTGGTGCAGTTATTCTTTGCTTCTTTCCTCTGCTAATGTCAGAAAAATATAAGCAGTAACTAGGGGGTTAAATTCCTGCTCAACAGGCACATTTTTGGATTTATGTTTTTTTTGTAAGAGAGCTGGGAGTGGAGCTCGGCGCTTTGCAGCGGAGGGAAGCGCTGCGTGACAGATCCAAGCGTCCGAGGCAGACATGGATCGTAGCAGACACACATGTCAGGAACGAGATGCTGTACCAGCTCTTCCAGTTTCACAGGGAACTTGCGTTTTCCAGCTGTTTACCCTTGAGTCGTAAAATGGCAATTTGGCATAGGCTAAGAACCCGGTGTGATGCGAGCATCTGCGTAAAAGGCTGCACATATGGAGCATGCCCAGTGATAAGAACAGCCTGTTACCCCACCCCCAGCCAATCTAGGAAGAGATGAAATGAACTTTGCACTTGCAAATGTCACTGAATACATTTTGCACAGGATTTTAAAAGGTTCTCTTATAAGCACTATTTTTAACAGCCAAATCCGCCCCCCAAAAACAGAAAGAAAAAAGCCCTAGGAATTTTTCTGTGATTGATCTTAGTTTAAGATCAATTGAAGCATCTCTCACAACATTTATCTGAAACCTGGCTTATTTTGCCTTTTTATCATTCAAGTGGGATTTTTTGGAGATGGTGTGGATTTTTGGGGAATTTTTCTGGATTTTTTTTTTTTTTTTAATGGCATGAGAAAAATTGAGAATTTAATCACAGTAGAATACTCGGAAACAGTGAGGTTGCAAGCTTGAAAGGCAGAGGGAAGAGAAGGAAGGCTCTCAGAGCAGAGCATGGATAGCAAAGGAACTGTGATTCTGCGGTGCTCACTGTGCACATGTTTTATGAGATCAGTGCCGGGCGCTGCAGCTGCGGACAATAACTGAGCTGTCTGGCTAATGAAGGCCACCTGGATCAGGCTTCTGAAAAGAGCCAAGGGAGGACGTCTGAAGAATTCTGATATCTGTGTAAGCCCTACGTTTTTGTTATCGGCATATATATATATTGCAGAGAGGGAGGGAAAAAAAGACGGTGAGGAGATGACAGTTGTTTTCATTCTGATCGAATTAGCAGAACTCTGTTTTGTATGCAGGGAGATGCAGAGGGAAAGCAGAGCTGTCATTATTTATAGAGCTGTTCTGGCATTGTGACTGCTTCCATTGTGGTGATACGGGGACGTGTGTTGAGTCCAGACGGATTTTACTAGTTGGAAGTTGATTTGTGGTCACTTGAATGTTTTGCTGAGGGGCAGAGATGGATATGAGCCATTTGCGATTCTGATGGGGAAAGTGTGTCAGGTTGCCCTAAAATAAAAGTGGATAGCAGAGATTAAAGCTGTTAGCAGTGATGTTGTATAATGGTAATTATTGATACAGAATTTGCATTTCAATTATAAAAAGTCTGTTTCCTTGCTAATACTGTTACCGTTTAGAGTTTTCATTTTTCCTTGAAGCTGCTGTGTGTCCTTCAGCCCTGCACTGCACCACTGCTGTAACTACAGAGCAACTGGCTCTGCTTGCTGAAAAGCACACAAATGAGAGCACAGGGACAGTGCAGGAAATAAAGCACTGGGGAAGACACCTGCACTTTTGGAAAGGCTCCACAAGAAAACATTTACCTAGACTCCATTTCTCCAAGTGACTTTCCCTTTTGGGCAGTTGTTCTCTTTTCAGGGATACAGAATTAAGAGAAAAGGCAAGGTGTATAACCACTTCCACTCTTTTGTTTTGGGTTTTTTTTTGAACACCAAAACAACTCGTGACATTATTTTTGCTTTTCTTGTGCAGGGTTCGGCGGACTCCTACACCAGCCGTCCATCTGATTCAGATGTATCTCTGGAAGAAGACAGGGAAGCAGTGCGGAGAGAGGCAGAGCGACAGGCCCAGGCACAGCTGGAAAAAGCAAAGGTAAGGTGTTACTTAATGTCACGGACTCATAAAATGTTCAGCTTAAAGGACTGTCGTCTCATCCATTACTGATACGACTGTTTGTAATGTGTTAACATACAGCATAAGACCTCTTATAAAGATTTTCCTGACAACAGTAGAAAATATAGTTTCCAGGAAAAATCACTGGGAATCAGTATTCCATAAAAAGCATTTGATTGGCTTGTGTATTTCAGAATAATCCTACTTAAATGTGTGCAATTTTTCTTGTATTGAATATAACTGTTTATATGCATTGTATGGGGTCAAAGCTTTGAGTTCTCACTGAAGACAGTTGTGAAAGTTTGCCCATGGATTGCTATGGCACTCAAAACTTATAGTTCTAGAAATCAGCCCTCAAACTTCCTATTTATCTTCCGTCAATGAAGGATCAGTCCCTACAAGTCATATGTAAATAGGGAGAATCTGTTACAGAGGTCTTTTTTGCCTGAAGACTTCACTGGCTTACAGTTTCTGTGTTAAATGACCCTGTGAGTAAAATGCTCTAAGACTTGTTAAGGTTTCTGCTTCTTTCTCCATACTCCTGGCAGATAGTGACAATTTGGTAAGGAAATACTAAATGAGCTTTAGGTTCTTGCTCTCTGTTTATATATTTTCCCTGAGACGCATTTAGGAC
Source organism: Caloenas nicobarica (assembly GCF_036013445.1). Classification (NCBI taxonomy): domain Eukaryota; kingdom Metazoa; phylum Chordata; class Aves; order Columbiformes; family Columbidae; genus Caloenas; species Caloenas nicobarica. Next base: position 21,781,927 of record NC_088246.1, on the reverse strand, counting down.
TGTGAGGGTTTTTGGAGTGAAAGGATATGGGCTTGGTTTTCTTTCATCTGTGCTGTATCTTTAAACATTATTGTACCTGTAAAAATCATCCTTCCCTTATTTGCTATCATTCCTTTATCACTTTGTTCCAGTTTTTCTTTTTTGTATGCTATCTGCCAGATCTCTGTATTACTGTTTTCCAAGATGTTTGCCATTTTCATATCTTATATTTAAATAGTAAATACACTGTTGAGATCCCTCCTCAGGTCTACCTGATCTACATTTCTCTCTCACTTTCTCTCTGACTCCCCTCCTCCATTTTGCCTTTTTTATTTCCTTATCTCCCATGCCCCATTCTGTTTCCTTTTCTGCTGCCAGCTTTGCCTCTGCCCATTACACCACCTGTTTTGCAAGGGTTCTTCAGAAATTCAGGAGTCCAGATCATTGAGTTATGCACCTGATCGTATGGCAAGGACCAGCTCCATAAATAATACAGGACCATAATGCACAACCAGACACAGACAGCTTCATCGAGCCAAAAACCTTCAACAGGGAAAATGTAGTTGTTTACCAATATTTAATAAGAGCTCCTGAAGCAGCTTCTTGATAAGATGCTGGAACTCGCCAACCGTAGGAGATGCTGAACATCTCTTTGAAGTCGTCTCTTGCTGTCCTGGGACCAGTACAGCAGAGAAGCCGCAGAAGCAGCCCGCTGCTTCCCTTCCACCTTGTATCTTAGAGATGTTACTGATCATAATCAGGAGTTTCAGTTTTATCGAGGTCGCTTTTTGCTAAGTTTGATATTTCTCTGCTCTTAGGAAAAGGCTGCCCTGGAATTCAGGTGAAGTGCTGAATTTTATCAGAAAATGCACAATCTTTAGAAGAAGAGTTGAAGTAATAATATCTTGCAGACTAATCGGGGTAACAGTACAGCACTTGCTGCTGAACTGATGCATCTCTTGGCAATGAGTAAATCTAAGCGAGTGTTGCTATGGGAATTTGGCTTACTGATGCTGGCTTGAGTGCACGGACAGCCCTTATGTAATATTCATGACCTCTAGCACAGCTGCCATTGTAGTTTGTAGAGAAACTGCTTCCAGACCCTGAGTTTTTAAAACTGTATTTCTATACATCAAAGCAACGTTCTCACTCCAGCTGGCATAAGATATAGTCTCTAGGTCTGACACCGTTTGAGACTGTAAGACAAGTTGCGAACAGTTGAAGTAGCAAAGACACTGCCAAAATCAACCTGCTATAACAATAGGTAATTCCAGTCATACAGAAAACACAAAATGAATTATTTAAGTCACTTGTGCTTTAAAATGGATTAAAGCTGGAACTACATTAGCAGTGTTTTTCCTCGAGTCAAATGTTAAAAATCATTCCAGGCTGTAATGTATGGAAATAATTTAACGTAGTGGTATAGTAGCGTAATATTTAAATTAATAATATTAAATAAAATATTATATGCATTTGGTCCTTATGTTTGAAATAAATGTTTAAAAAGACATAAATTAAACCTAACCCAGTAGATCTAAAACATGACAGGGTGTGCTTTACTGCCTTTATTGGTGATTCAGCCCCTCACCTCCCTGAAACGCAGTAAAATTAATGAAACGGTGACTTCCATTGGTGCCGCCCGGCTCCCGTGCGCGCCCAGCCCTGTGCTGCTCCTGTTCCCCATGGCTGTGCCGGCCCCTGAGCGCCTGTCGGGCAGAGCCAAGTGCTGCAGCTGCTTTAACTTTTTGTCTTTTAATATCGTGAGTGGAAGTGTTGATCCTAAATAAAGTCATTACAGTGGTATTTGTCACAGGAATTAGAAGAGGATGACATACATGAATAATGCAGCGGTGGAGGGAAAATGATAGTGAATTAAGGGTAGATAAAAAACTATTGAACTGTGTCACGCACTTAATGAAAACAGTTTAATGACATCCATTTTCCTTCCTTACAGCTAGGGAAAACACCTTAACCTGAAGAGAAAAACATAGTGATAAAGCACACAATGGCAGATTGTTAGGAGGATTTTAAGATTTTTAAATTTGGATTTTTATGGATTCTTAGTGTCTGTTTGACATGAAGCCAGAATATAATATGCATATCTGGTAGGTATCCAAACAGGGAAAATAAAAACAAAAACGCTTGTAAGGAAATACACATTCTGTCCATTTCTGTTCAATTATTTATTTATTTTTACAAGCATCTCTTCTCTGGAAAATGGTTAAGCATATTTTGCTGACTCACTTTGGCACGTGACCGACTGTAAGGAAGGTGGAGCCACGGGTGCACGTTCAGAGTTGTCCAGGGATGGAAAATTAAGAGGCGACTGCTGAGGCTACTGGGCAGGCCAGATGCTAATCCCAGGGGAAAGAGATCTGCAAATGAAGCTGTTAAGCTGAAAGCTGAGATGAAATGTTCTTGGTTAGAACAGTCTAGCAATGCAAATGTGGAAAGGTTGAGGGTTTTTTTGTTTTGTTTGTTTTAAATAAAACATTTGAAAGCATTGAGGATTTCCTTTGTGTCCTCCTCATAGTCTATAGCATGTGGCTATCTCTGTTATAAAGAGGATGTGTTGTGGCTGAGTATGGCATGCTAACAATGCTCATATATAAGGGCTTGTACTGATATTTTACTGAATTTCCAATTTCCATAAAAACATGAATCTTAAGCATTCACAAGCCAAAAAAAATAAATAGGAAGCTCAATTATATTAATTGCTTTTAGTGTTAATATTTTAAAAATTGTCATTTCTACATGAAAAAAAAAACTTTTCTGTTTTGAAGGGTGAGGATTAAAAATAAATGATAGTAAGTAAATATACTTTTTGTCCATTCCTTGCAAGTATTCCGTTAAACATCCCTTAAAATATTGCAGTGAGTAACAGGGATGAGATCAAAGGAAAACTGTGAGGTACAAATATTAGTGAGACCTTTAAATTCAGTACTAAATGAGCTAAAGGGGACTTCAGTAATGATTTTTGGCCCTTTCCAATGCCAGTAAAATCAATTCAGATATTCTGTTGATTTATTTTGCCAGAAGCACATCATACATTATGTACTAGTTTTTTGGCTGGAATACAGTTAGTCAGGTAGTCTGTAAACCTCTTCTGCAAGAGTAACTTCTTCTCTTCAGTCTCTTCTCTACAGATTTTTAGATTTCACCTCTTTTTTTCCCCCATGGCTTAGAGCTCCTTATGTATAGACAATTTTCAAACAATTTTCAAATGACATACATAGAATATTTTCAGCATTTTGCGAAATGAAGTAATTTTTCAGTTATTTCTAGTACCTTGGTTACTTAAGGTGCCAGTTAATCATCCAGGTTCTGTTTCTCACCTGGCACTAAGAGCCCTATGCTCTTCGCTCTCTGTTAAAGATTGTTCTCAACGTCCCTTGGTCCTGAAACATTTTAAGTGGCGGTCAAAGTCAGATTGTGGCCTTCCGGAAGCCAGTAATTGTGTCCAGAATAGGAAATTTCAATTCCTCGCAACTCTACTTTGTTTGCAGTCCACCTAATGTTCTACTGCCAGCATCCTTTTAGGAGTTTGTTAAAACTTGAAATATCCATAGTCCTAGTTTAAAACACCATTTAAATAATTTTTCTGTTAGGACAGCGCACCACTGAAATGTTGGTACCAGACATCCCTTGCTGCCTCCTAGGCATTAATACAAGCCGTTGTGTTTTACTTTCTTGATGTGTGCTGTAGTAGTGGTGATGGCTTGTGACTGTGAGTAATAATGTAGTATCTTGAGTGTAATACTTTGCCCCCATGCATGGGCTGGGGACCACAGCTTTGGAATGTGTATCAGACTGGGATAATGCCTACGTATCTCTGCAAGGCTGGAAAAAGATTGTCAAATGTAATTATCCAGTGCAGTGTGCCAAGACTAGTTATTTAAGTATTTATTCACTCTCTGACAGGCTTTACAGCCTCTGAATGACCCCATGCTGCTAGCAGGCAGCCGCAAGGCTAGTTAAGGTATGTCTGCTGAAGATGCAGTAGCATTTTTGACAGACCAGAAGTGCCCATCACGTTGGTGTGTGTCGTTATATTATGTCAGCTTCTTCCATCACGGAGATTCTTTCTGTTTTATCTCGAGAACATTATGGTGCTGAACAACACCCAAAGCCATAGCAACATAGGCTAGGGTAGTACCTTGTCTTAGCTGTTGTGTATGGTAATATTTTTTTCATTGATTTCTTTTCATTTGCCCTTTTGTTTTAGAATATTTCTGTTGCATGTTATCATTTAGCTAATGTTGCGTGTCAGAGTTGCTGGGATTACGTGGGAGCTGGCACAGTGTTCTAGCTGGAAATAAATAACTTGTTGATCCAAAAGTACAGTTGCAAATCTGGTTGTTGCTTAGTTCCAATGCAAGTTCTGCATTGCTGGATATGTTCAAATCAGGTTACAGTTACCCTTTTAAAAATTTTCTTCGTTTTTCTGCTGCTTTTTATTAGGACTGTAACATCGGGATGTAGAGCAGCTCCCTTTAAACTGATCTGTAGTTTTTTTCTTGTTTATGTTCATTATCTATTTCATATATACGCTTGTTCTGCTCTAGTGCCTGTCATTATGTTGGTTATTTCCCTCAACAGTTGATCCGTTCTCACTGTTGAGCTGCATTGTTTGGGGTCTGGAATTGTTTCTTCCAGTGTGCTCTCGTGCAAAGTGGAATCAAATGCTCCAGAAGTAGTACCCTCTCTAGTTAAAAAACTTCTGCCATCTCTCATTCGTACTGTGATTACAGAGTGATCAAATCTGCTTCATAAGTATCCTTTCCTCTTCTGCTTCTTGAGTATGAGTGCAGAAAAAAAGAGTGGAAGGAAATTAACACAGCCTAAATTTAGATACCTAACTGTAGACAGTTCCTTTAGTATCCTGACATTCTTCAGTAGAAGGAGATAAATTGTCTTTGAGGAATAGTGAGACAATACTGAGAATAAGCCCTGAGGCCACACATAGCTCTTCTGCCTGCTCTCACCTGCTGCTTCCACACGCGCCTGCTCCCTTCCCTGACACGATGTCTTGGCTCTGACTTTATCTGTGTGTTTAAATTCCTGTATAAAGGGCAGTAATATAAACATTATATTTTGTTTGTAAAACTAAACCTATTCTTTATTAAAAGAAGTGTCGAAGGAACATTTTAACCGCCAAAGCAAGCATTGCAAGCCAGGTATGAACACACACACCTACATCTTAAATCCTTGTCCAGCCGTTTTCCTCCTCCTCCCCCGGGTCTGTGTGGCAGACGCAACCTGTCAGCTGTCAGTCTCTGCTTGCAGGGCTGGTGCTGCAGAGGTGACAGCCCCAAACCGTGGTGTGCCTGTTGCTGGCCGGTTGTATGTGGTGACAGCCACATGCGACCTCCTACCTGCAGCTGCTGTCCCCCTCTGCAGGGAGAGTGTCCTCAGGGCAGGGGTGATCTGTGGTCCGGGTGTCAGGCCAGGGGCTCGTGTGTGGGTCAGCGGGGGCTACGGATGGTCTTGGGAACCATACAAGAGGATGAGAAGTGGCTTTGGGAATGGTCTCAGTGACCGGCAGGGAGTGTGGCTGATGGACCCTGGGAAGGGAGGAATTAAGGTGTGCCTTTGCAGGCTGCTCAGCGCTTCCACTGATGCTAGATGTAGGTAGATGCTGCTGGTCCCTCTAAGCAAAGTATATATGGCCTTGTTCATTAACTTTCTTAGGGTTTATAGAGTCTCATTTACTTTTGCCAACGTCCCAGACAGTATGCTGTAATGCAGAACTTCACCTTTCTCAGCAGCTGGTCCAGCTCTGAGTGCTGTGTTTATTTAAGAGGTTAACGTATGTCTTTTTACTTAAAAGAGAATACCAATTCAAAAATAGAGGGGAAAAAAAGGGTTTCAGGGCATAGGCCATTGTTAAAGGTAGCTAAAATATTTGTAATCACCTTTAGGTAAATGCTGAGTTTTTTTCATCTGTAATATCTATTTAGGGTATAATTTACACAATTTTATCTTTTCCACTCTAAACAATTGATGTATATTTCCCATTTCAATTCCAACTTGATTTAGGATCTGGTTAGAGTTTTTTGGGGGGGAATTTATATTTTAAAAAGTCTTTTATTTTTCTAAAATAAAAAATGTATTTGTAAAATGTTTGTCAGGTAGGCATTACTGATGCAGGTTTATACAAGCATTAGGTCTCTTAGTTATTTTTGCGTTCAGTAAAATATAGGATGTTAAATGTCTGTGGATCTGGACCTGTGTTTGTATCTGTGTGTGCTTATACATATATGTATGCATTATATACATCCATATGCATATTAATGTATGTATATGGATATACATTTGTATGTATGTCTGCATGTATTAGATAACTAGCACTGGTGACTTGAACTGGTCATACATGTTCTATGGCTGGTAACTTCCCATTGTAAAGTGTTTATTTTGTACTCAGGGAGAACTGTTGTACCAAAGGATTAACTTGTGAGGAGATAGAAGTGTTTTATCAGAGAACAAAGTTATCCTGCGGTCAGAGCTGGTGGGACTGCCGTGGGCTTTGGGGAAGCAGGAATGAGGTGGAGTGAGGACTTCAGGGCAGCCACCAGCAGCTCACCATGCAGGCATGCCCAGTTAACCCTGACCCATGGGATGTGGTGCAGTGGCTTGGAGAAAGACTAGTTTGGACAATAAAAGCATTGTGCTTTCTGCCGTTATACTGAAGTGGCTATTTTTCCAACCAGTTCAGGAACTAACCTGATTTCTATTAAATCAGACACCTCACTGATGTGTGTTACTATGAAGAGAGGTACTCGTCATCTGCAATGAAAACAAACCCCCAGACACAGTTCTTAAGTCCTTAGTAAAGATCTGAATCCCCTCCCTCCTCAATAACCCACTCTTCCAAAAAAACAGGAAGGAAGAAAAAAGAAAAAAATCAAGTGTCTGTAGTTTTGGTTTTATACTTAATCAGAAAAAAAGAAAAAGAAAGGAAGCTTCAAAAATAGTATTTTTATTTTTTTTTCATAATTGCAACATGAATTATGACATTACACACAAGATGCCAGTGAGTTCTAACTACAGGTAGCGGGAGAGTGCTTTGGTACAACATTAGACTGATGTTAGATGCCAATTCAAAAGCATTTCCTTTGGAAAATTTAGTATTAGTTACATAAACTAGTTGTTGGTTGTATAAAACTTAAAAAAAAAACCAAACAACTCAGTAGGAGCCCAAAGTAAACCAGTGATTCCTGGGAGGATGATACTCTGTGTTCTCAGGCTAGGAACATTTTAAGTGCAAACTCAGCTTAAACTATGAAGAGTGCCTGGATTCTGCATAATTCACAGTATGACAGAAATTAATTAAAAATGAAGATTCAGAGACATCCCCACTGATGCTTTTCTGGTTGTGTTCCTGCCATCTTTTCATATATATTCTGTTTAAAGCCAGTGCCCATCCTAGAGGAAAAAATTTAGCATGAACTTTCCCTAACATTCACCTGTGGAGCTACAGAAACCTCTCAACATCTCCTCTGTACATTTAACCTCCAATCCTACATTGGCATTTTTCTCCAACATTTCATAGTTACCTGGGATGTGTTCCCAAATTCAATATTATACAGAATATTCAATGCGTGAACTCTCTATTTTATACATTTAAAATCAATCCTGAGTTAAAAATATATATGCTGAGGTGTATTTTTGGCTGCCACAAAATATCAAAAATTAAACAGATATCTTTTATGAAAGTATGGATAGCCATTTACCCTTCTCCCTCCATTTTTGTGTTGTAAATGTCACGAGTGTGTTTTAGTCATACAACTTTTATAACTACCTAGTTTTATTTTTACTTGGTTGGCAAAGTTCAGCTCTATTAGCAAGTAAGGAAGCAATCGAATACTTTTTATTGGACCTGATATGAAATCATAACACGTAAGTTTCAGGTGGCATTCTCTAGCTTTATCTGAGATAGTACTCATTGAAATAATACTTCTTGCAGCTATTTTTCTTAAAAACCCTTTCTCTTCCTTGCTAAATAGATCAAGAAGATGATGGTTTCATCCCAGATTTTTTATTTAAATCCTGGTTTATTCATAACAAGACACATGCAGATGGGTACCTAAGTTTTAAAAGGTGATACAATATCAAGCGATACAGCTGTGCAAACAATTCAGATTAATACTGCTGGAGAGAATCCAAGGGTTTCTCGCATTTTCTTCTTCTTTACTATCTTCAGCTTTACTTTAATTAGTCTCCTCCCTGTCCATATTTGGGTATTTTTAGCATACTGTAATTGTTATGTTACTTTTTGTTTATTCTTTTCATTTCCTCCAATAACTGTCTTTAAAATGTGAAATTCTCATTTGATTATTCTTAAGTGAGACTCGCTTCTTGCTTGTTGGAATGCTTGGTGAAATAAAATTTTTCCAGCTTTGTGACACTCATAAAATGATCTTTCTGTGCTAACAGCTTAACCTGTTTTGGCTTATGAGTATAAAATTTGTGCTTTTTTGTTCTTGGAAAAGTATAATAGTACATTGATGGTAAAATAAAATATTTAAGAAAAATATATGGCTAAAATACATATCAACAAGACCATCCTTTATTCTCATTTTGGGATTTTTTTCAGGTAGATACCTATTTTCAGTGGGATTTGTTGTTTATTATATCTAGAATCCAAAATTCAGTTTGGAAACTGTGCCCTATTTTCACTATTTTGAACAGATATGCATTTGACAGGTATGGAAAACAAGGATACACCCCATGGTTTGGGTCTTTATTGTGCAAATATACTTGTGTTATTGATCTGCAAGCCATCCTTTTTCAGTGATTGGAGGAAAAGCAAAGGGAAAAATATCTCAAAAGGGAAGATGAAGGATCAAGCTGCAGCTGCTTTGATTATTTTGACTGGAGATGTCAGAATGTTGAAGTGAGAGAAGAGATGTGCCTGCTGCTTTTTGACTCCATCCATTCTGCCAATTATTGGAAAATTGAGTTTTACAAAATTGTTGGATTCTCATATTTCACTTGTATTCGTCTACTTTACCACAAAGCACTTGGGGTTACTATAACTCCAGATCTCCTCTGGCTGTCATGAGAGAAACATTTCCTGACTGAAATAAAAAGGAGAGGAAACGCTGAGTGCCTGCCATCTTGCGAATCAGCTCTGCACATTGCTTTTAATAACCAGCAGTAATAAACGGCAGTAATTGGAAAGGCAGATGTATTTCTGACTCTTAGTAGCAGTCAACTTACAGCTGAAAGTGTCTTTCCCAGAGGAGCTGTAAGGGAACTTACTACATTTATCCCAGCTCTTTCATTATTTTGACTCTTTATTGCCTTTTTGCAGCGTGGCGAGTGACTCACCCACAAAGTACAAATTTCCTTGCCTTCTCCCCTGGTGTTTCCTGATAGTTTAATCCAGTTGAGATGTAACACAGAGCCACCATGGAGGAGGTCTACTGTATTTCTTCTTATTTTTTGCCTTCATAGCAGCCCCGATGTGCTCAGTGAAGCTGGTATGGTGGGGGCTGAGCATGAACCTGCCTCCCAGCCTCTCTGGGCGCTTGAGCTGCCTGCTGCAGAAATGGGGACATGGCATGAGGTTCCTCCCTGACAGAGGAGGGTTTCACAGAATCACAGAATGGTTATGATTGGAAGGGATCTCTGGAGAGCTAAGGATGCTAAAGCAGGTTCACCTAGAATAGATTGCACAGGAATGTGTCCAGGTGAGTCTTGAATGTCTCCAGAGAAGGAGACTCCACAACCTGTCTGGGCAGCATCCAGGTTCCAGTGCCCCGTCACCCTCAAACTAAAGAAGTTTTTCCTCGTATTCAGATGGAACCTTCTGTGCTTCAGTCTGAGCCTGTTGCCCCTCATCCTGTCATTGGGCACCACTGAAAGGAGTCTGGTCCCATCCTCTTGACACCCATCTTTGAGATATTTATAAACATTGATAAGATCCCCTTCCAGTCCTGTCCCAGCTCTGCTGGCAGTGAGCTGGGGACAGAGAGAACTCCAGCAGCTTGTGACAAAGGCAAGAGTGCTTCCCTCCCATGAGGATAAAGCTGTGGAGCTGTGCTGGTGTAGATGTGCTATGTATGTGTGAACTCAAATGCAGCTGAAACCCTTGCTTTTTCCTCAGAAAGGGAAAGATTCTTTACTCCTGCTTTTAAACTCTTCTCAGCATAAAACCACCAGATTAAATCACCCAGCATGTAACTGCATCCTTGCTGCTTGCCTTCCAGAGCAAGAACTCATCTTGGCATTAGTCTCAGTGCTGGGTAAAGTCTCCAAGGAAAACTCTCAAAGCAGGAGTTTCTTTTGAAAGCCCATGATTGAGGTGCAGGGCCTGAGGAGGAGGGGAGGCCAGGGAGAGGTAAATGGGGCAAAATAATTTGGGATTGCTTCATACAGACTTGTTCTGTGATTCAGCTTGAAGACAAATCTGGTGGGAAGGAGGAGATACAGGGAGTTAAATGTTGACATTCTTGAGCAGGTTTGGAAGACTCAGCTTTTACCTTGCATTTCTCAGACTCAGCAGTCTCTCACACTTTCTGATTGTGCTGCGTCTCTCTGGCAATGTACTTTCATGGCAGTGCCTTTGGCTCCAAAGCATTGGTTTAAGAAGTTTCCATCTGCAGCTGCTCGGGTCATTAATTTTGGCAGGGTTATTGCTAAGCCAGGCCAGGTATCCACGGTGAGCGTGGCGCGGCCTCAGGCAGCGTGCTGCGGCGTGGGGATGTGAATGGAGACTAAGTGCTCCGTACCACAAGGCTGAAAAAGTAAGTGAACCCTTTTCAGCTGAGAAATCCTTCATCTTCTCTTGTCTGGGGTAGTATCTTCCATTTACCACTGATCCTAGTTTCTGATACAGCACATATTCTTGGGTGTTCATCAGTCACAAGTGAATTTGATTGCTCTTCAGGACTTTCCTGCAGAAGCTGTCTGATGCGAATAGGGCCATGTCTATGCTGTTATTACTTAATCCTAGGAAAGGAGCAAGACATAAGAGGGCATAAAGCAATGTATCTGCTTTATCTGCTTCACTCTGTCATGAAATGTGAAGATCTTATTTTTGTCTCAAAAATGACATGTTTCTGTATTTCTTCTTGAATATCGCTGGCATATCCAGGCTAGAAATTTTGCCTAGTGCAATTTGGCAGATAGTTGTGTTCTACAGTCAGAAGTAAACCTGAATTTTCTCTTTAAACTTCAGCGTGTATGCGGAAGTTTTGCTGTATTCATGAACTATAAGCTCTCTGCCATTACTGCAGGACTGTTGCACACTTAGACAGGAGTAATGACAAGCATAATTCAACAGCTAGAACATGTAATATCAATACCATCCTGCATGCATCTTTCATGTCATCACATTTTTTGATACCTTTTCCTGTGTTTTATTCATCACTGAGTTCTTGAAGCTATGATCATTCATTCTAGGCACTGTGAATATCTGTCCTTGTACGTGACTTCCCATGGATTTTCTCACTGCAGTGATCTTTCGTCAGAAAAAAGATGCTACATGTAAAAAACCATGCCTGATAAAGCAAACTCCTTTCTGAGAGCCTGGAATTCCAGAGATGAACAGCTACTAAGTATGCCATAACTATATGTTATTCTCAAGTGTTTGTATGAAGCTAAAATTCTTCGTATGTATTAATAGTAGACATTTTATGAATTGTGAACACAGAGATACTTTGCTTTTCGAAAAGTGATAAAAAAGTAATACCCTACCGATTTTGTCAATTTTCTTAGGCTTGTATACAAAACAAAGTAATTTCAAGTCCTAAATCTGTTTGAGATGTTGCAGAAAATGTGATTGTTTTGTGAGATGGTTCATTTAGGTGCTCATATAGAGTATTCAGTGGCAGTATTGCTGTGATACTGTCTGTTCAGATTCTGTTTATCCATATAATCATAGCGTCAAGCTCTACACGTTATAGAAAATACTATGCCAATTCTTTTTAAAAGCTCTTAAAAAGCTTTGATTTTCATTGATAAACTAATTTATTTTCAGAAATTTCTAGAAACCACAGCTAACTCAAGAACCTCCATGTCAAAACCCACAAATAATATTTTTCCCTGTTGAAATTAGTGGCTTCATTCTGAATATTTTAAGTAGATGTAAAAGAAACCAAGTGACAAAGTGCACACACGGATTTATGTGGCATTAGTGCAGCTGGGGAGAAGTTCATATACAGATCTCTTTTGCAATTCAGGGATAAGAAATATCTAAGCATGTATGAGACATATGGGAGACATAGGTTGGACACCATTTCTTTGGATTTATAGTAAGGAATTAAATTTGTTTCTCTTGCTCCAAGTTATCTGCTTTGAATATCCTGGCATTTTTTTGTTTCTTTCTTTAACTTGTTTAACACATTTTCTAACAAACTGAAAGCTTAGGTGGAGATAAAAGGGGAAGGAGGTTTTATCGAGTTACTGAAATCTGTCGATGCTCTTTTTTCTTTGAATGGAAATAGCAGATAATGTCTTATAATATCTTGAGGTGTTTTAGAACATACTGTTTGAATTTAACTAGTAAATTAAGCAGCTACTCAAGGTCTAAGACCCCAAATTTATCTTGTTCAAATAATATAAATGTAAGTAAGCAGTATGGTCACAAATACTCTTTCCAAGAGTGTCAAAAAATGTTTTTATACACTTTTGTTGCTTATTTCAGAATTCTCAACCTTAAAAATGTAATTTTTTACTTCTCATTATTGCAGTAGATTATTGCTTTAAAAAAGAGGCTTTAAGTTATTTTTATTTGCATTTTCAGTACATTGAATATTCCTTTGACTCAGGTTCTTCACATTTTATATAAGGTTTGAGATCTTTAGTGAAGGTTGAGGTCTTCAGTACAGTAAAAAGGAGAAAAAGGAAAAGAAACCGTGGAAGACCCAGCAAATTGAGCGCATGATTTCTTTCAGCAACCACTGAGTAGCTGCTGTGTTGCTTTAACTATATTAAGGACAGAAACAGCTTTAGCTAATGCTGGGCCCTGCGTGAAATCAGCGTCAAGTATGTAGAGGAGAGAAACCTTTCGCAGAGGTGGGGGACGAATGTATTCTTGCATAACACTGTCAAATTTAGCAGTGAGTTGAATAACACCCAAAGAAATTTCATGTGTGGAGAGTAAGGCCTCTCTAATTAGCTGTGAAATGCCAAATGATGGGTACAAAGGACCGTATTATAGCAGCAAGCATCTCTGCTACAATGCATTAGCCTCTCTGCCATGTCAAAGGGGCTGCTGGTGTGGTGGTCAGCGGTGTCGCAGAGCTCTGAAGCTCAGCCTGTTTCTCCACTTCTTTGGTGATTTCATAGCCCTTTAAATATCAGCTGTCTCTAGTCAGACTGAAACATGTACTGATTTTGGGTGATCGTCATAAAAAAGAGAGGATGATAAAATAGAAAATATAATTCGAATAATTATAGTAAACTAGCCACCTCCACTGTCACATCTCTGTTGCATGAAATACACTTGTACTGGACAGTATTAACACTTGTGCCTTGCTCATCCTTTGCAAAAGTTTTCTTCACATGTTTGCTTTGTCTGAGTTTTTCAGATCAAGTAGACCTCTTTGTATGACTGTAGGTTCACTTTTATTGTCTGATAGTTTATGTCGAGTTGTATCTCAGGTGTCTTCCAATGCCAAATTCTTGTTTGATGCTGTCTGTAGATGTTCCTAATACTTGTGGTTCATGGTACATTGTTGGAGGAACTCTGTTTACAGAAAGTTATTTCATTTTGGAAGGGGGCAGAGGGGATAAAATCTCACGAATCTTCATTGAACATTCTGTAGATACTTCTGATCTTTTTCTCATCTTTTGTTCACTTCTGAGTCCCAACACATGCTTCCTCAGTGTCTTCTCCCTGGGTTGACCAACAGAAACTTTAACACCAGATTCTCCTCGAGTCTGCTGTGAGAGATGGAAAAGATTTAAATTGCTTCCACTTGCTGTCTGGCAGCTCAAAGATTTAACAACCTTGCTAAAAGCCAACTCAGACTGGCATGCAAAAAGCCAGCCATGGCCAGCAAATGATGCACAGACCCACACTGTCACTGTCCTGCTTCCAGCCAGCTGCTTTGAGACCTGGTTTCAGCCCAGTTAGAGGGAAAATTTTGTGGGTCAGCTTCATTACAAAGCAAATTTAATAGATTGATTTAGTAGCACATGTTTAAATTATTGCATCTCAGAGTCAAATTCAGAGGAATAGGAGAAAAGTGTATTTCAGTGTCATTCTAGAACTTAAAAGAAAAAAATCTGTCACATATTAAATGGCCCTTAAATCACTCCTACTTTCCCTCAAGTTGTGAGGTGGTAGGCTGCATATGCAGAACTCCAGTTTTGAGTAACATATTTTGTTTACTGTTGAATGTTTAAATTGTAATATGAATTCTGTATTCAAGCCTGGGCTTAGTCATTATATTTAGCCTAGTTAAAGTAGAAGTTAGCAGATAGGCTTTTGCAATTTTTTAAAATTACTCTGATCAGTCGAGAATGTCTATCAAAGCAGGCACTTACTGCATGTATAATGCATGTATGCAAATAATAAATATAGGTAAAGAAATAAGCCTGCACTGACTGTGAAAGAAGTCTGCTTGTTTGTTAGTAGGCTGCAGTGAATTTCTGCACATTAAATAGTGAAATTCTTTCAACTTTAAGTCAAAGTGTAGTCCATGAAGCAAAGTGCTTTTATTCCACAATTACTTAACAAGGCATGAAATCAGCAACCAAATAAAGTGTACATTTGAAAACGAAACATATTCCAAATACATTGTATTTAAACATGCTCATAAGCAGAATTAATTCACAGTTATTTTATTTTTTTGTTGGACTGCACTAATCAGTTAATGCTGTAAATTTTATGCATTTTTTTCCTGTAGATGAATGCTGTGGTCCAGCCTTCTTGCTGGAAAAGCTTTTATGTGACTACATGGTGAAATAAAACTGAGAATTATTACAGTTATGTGTAGCCTAATGAGAAAAAATAGGTACAAGCAGTATCAGTTTTGTGATCCTTTTCTCCCCGTTGCCATCCAAAGTGGGATTTGGGACCAGGAGAGAGGCTGCACAGGAAACATAAGATACAATTTGGTTGTCATAGGAAGACAGCATTTAATTTTGGTGAGAATGTTGGCTGAAAATAATTGAAAGTATGCATAAAACTGGCCTGAAGGACATTCTGAATTAGAGTTCGGTTTCATTATTAAAATACCCTTGAAAGTACATTTTACGAGGTTTCTGCTTCACTTCATGAATCTGATCTTCATCTACATGACATCTGATCCAGGGCCATTCATCTCACTTCTGTATTTCTCCAACAGATATTTTATGGAGGGGATAGCTAATTTATATGTAGACATAAATTGACTAGTCCTAATTTTCTGAAATGCAAGGTTTGTCTAGATTTCATTACAATAGAGGATTGTGTCCAGATCAACGTCTTGTTTGTAGGACAGCTACAATAGCTCTGTTTGGTGGTGGTTTTGCCCTGATTTTCTTCTTCTCAGTTTATATTTTACCTGGCCTGTTACTCTCTTCAGCTTTCTAATTCTTTCCTCCCCCATTTTCCTCAGTCTCTCCTTGTTAGTCACAGTGATGAGGTGTGTGGAGTCCCAGGCGTCCCGCTCCCTTCCACCAGGCCTGGCTGGAGCATCTCCGCAGGCCAGCAGCCAGCAAGGGCTGGGAGCTGCTGCCTGCCACATGTGCAGAAGAGGCACCAGTCATCACAGAATGAAAATGTCATTTTCGCAAAGCTTGGGAGCTGCCCCTTGTGTTGAGTTTGAAGAGGCGAGAGGAAATTGAGGGGAAGGATATGATCTCCTTTGCAGAAATTCCTTCATCACTAATATTTGGCTCCTCAGCTGTGGAAAGAAAACCAACTGTGTGGACAGCACACATCATCTACCCTTCGTGTCCAGTCTAATTGCTGGGGTCTTTCTTAACTGCCTTCATTCACATATTTGCCAGTCAGTCAGCAGGTTGGAGGAAATTCACAACGGATGCACTGAGCTGCCTTGAGACAGAGCAGGAAGTTCCTTCTTTTTGCCAGCAGTGAGAAAAGGGATCATTGAATGTGTGGAGTCTTTCCAAATGCACGCTTGAGTGATTCCCTTATAGTTCTTTGGTGGCTCTTTTTATATTCTCTTTGTAAATTGGGGTATTTAACCTGTTCCGTTTCCCTTTCTGTAACAGTCATCAATGTTTTCTCTAATTTCAGAATGTCTTTTGTCCAGGCAGTTTTTAATCTGTAAAAAGTAGTTGTACTCAATATATAGCTCACTTTTCAAACAGATGAACACATATGATCTCCAGAGTTAAAATTGTGTGTCTATATACACATAAACTTCAATTATTTTTAAGTATCAGGTCTTAAATCTTTTAAAGTATCAAGTCTTAAATCTTTTCAAAGTGGCCCCACATGTTTCAACTAGCAGTTCATTAAATCACACCTGTGTGATGTTCTGTGTGAAAAAGAAGCTGAATTCACGTGAAAGAAATTACAAGTTCCATTTTATAGTGTAAGAGAAAACCAGACTCTAAGCATAGTCAGTAAATCTCTCAGATATGACACAACTTTCTTTGCTTGTCTCAATTCCTTCTCAAGAAATGGACCTTTTGGTTTTTTCCCCTCTAAGATTCAATGCTGGATTCTCTAGATGTAGTAGAGATTTTTCACTGGTGTTTCATAATGTTTTATAGATCAGAATTAGGATCTATTTCCATATTTTTGTAAAATACATGCTCGCCTTTATTTTAGGACACAGAGTTTTGCTTGATTAATAATCTGTTGAGATAAAAAAAAGGTTGCACTTGATTTGATTCAGTCAAGACTCGTGTAAGACTTTGGACGCTGTATGCTGACTGAACACAAAGTAGCCTTTTTGGGCTTAGGCTTTGTAATGATTGCTGCCTCTTTCTTCGCTTTGTAGTTTCCTCCACTCACATTTCTTAAAGCAGGTTTCTTTTCTACTAAGCCTGATTTTCAAGGTAAGAAAACCTCTTGCATCATAACGTATGTTGGAGTACCCACACACTCTTGTATCTGTTCTCTCCATCTTTAAGACAGTGAGTTGGTAATGACTTGGGTGATATTGCTTGCAGTGTAGGTTAAGTTAATCTCTTGTGCTACAAGCACTGAAGCCCCAAAACCGTGAAAGCCCTGTGGTCCTGAGTTTTGGCACCTCTTTCTTGTCATGCGACCTCCACTTAAAACATTGTTGATAGTGTATTCAAAATTGGCTGTCATTTTTTAAGTTTGCTCACAAGTTTCTGAGCCTTTAGGCAGGATTTGGGAAATATTTCAAGTCTTCTTTCACAATTCTAAGGACTAGAATATTAGCTTTATTTTTTTTTCAATAAAAGCTGAGATTCTAACTAAATCATAAAATTTTAAGACCATGGACTTGAAGAATAAGGACTAAATAATCCAGCTTTTTAAAAATTACGCATATTGGCAACACTATTTGCTTGCTTTCACAAAGCAATTAGATGACAGAAAGATGAGAAATGTGAATGTTCCTTACTGTTTCACCCTTGAAAACTGTCTCCTAGTTTATCTGACCATCTGTACATCTCCTCTTCTGTGTTTCAAATCTTCTTATCTGAGTAACTTCAGCAAGTAACTTAGATGCTCCAGCACATTACTGACTTCATGAGTTCAAGGGTTCTGGGAATTAATGGACACAGTGAAGATAATAGCTGAAATGTTAAGTGATTAGTGACATCTAGAAAGATGATAATACCTATTGCCATTTTGTGACAAAGTCTATGGATAGTCTCTCTCTTTTTTTTTTTTTTTTTCCCCCCCTGGAGTTTGTGTCTTTGCAAGCATTCTAGAGAATGTCTTTAAAAGATACACATACCTCGAAATGAGACTTTAATTTACCAAGGAGGAAACCAGTTTTGTTGTGAGCAGCCTTAGTGCTTGTCCGTCCAGTGGCTACAGAGCCAGATTTGTGTGAAGAGCCTTATAGAAAAGCCATACAGCACCTAGATTTAGCCACTGCTGTCATATTTCTATATTTAATCAAGAGTTATTATGGAAATACTCCTTTTAAAGTAATACCAGTGTCACATGAGGATTATCTCAGAGGACTGTTTGCATCTCTTACGATTATGACCTAAATTATATATATTTAGAGCACATCACAGAACTTAATACTTGTGAGTTCACAGTTTCTACTGTGAACGTCAAGGTTTATTCATCAGGAATGCGTGCAAGTAGCAATAGAAGCTGCTTTATTGTGGCCTTTTAGACCTGTGCAATGTTTTTCCATGGTAAAATGTTACCATTCTTTAGGCTGGTTACACAGCAGGGGGAGAATGAAGAAAAACTGTTCATCATGGTCTTGATCTGTGCATTCTCACTAGTTACCCTTGTTTTGTATCTTTCTGGTAAGAATTTGGTATGTTAGTAATTCTGTATTTTTAAAGAGGAGGCTTACCTTTTTCTTCTTGGAAGATGTATTATTCAGGATTTCTGTCTTAGCAATTTCCCCTTTTGAGACTGGTTCTTCACTGCAATATTCTTTGCGCTTGAAGTTATATATATGATTTTGTAATTACCCTTTGTGATGGTCATTTTTTTGTCCAGGAATAATGGCAACTGAAAGGTAATTTATGATTATTGCATTAAAGTAATGGCCTGCGAAACCGATATGTTTTAGCATATTAGCTGGAAAGGTTAGTAATGGAAGTAATAACATTGTATGGAGGATAGTAGCACTGCTGAATTGGAATTTATTATATAGTCATGTACTTGGACAGCAAATTAAAATCAAGAATCTTGTATTAAATGCAATATTGTTACTGGTGAATTAGTGCAATTCAAAAAAAGAGACTTTTTCTGTTTTGAGCACTCTCATTTGATTATCACATCTTTATAAAACACATTTTTATTTTAAATTAACAATAGATATGATTTCAAAGCAGCTGGTTTGTCACACTTTGAAAACAGTTAATTAGTTACTTATGTTCTTCTGTCATTATAGTGACTTAGAGGATACTTTACTATTCATTTTTACCCTATAGATTATTGTATCTTAATGAGTTCTACTTCCACTTGTCCCAGAACTTTCTGATAGATATAAAAGTTGTCTACCAGGATTATTAAGCATCATTTGCAGCAAGAAGTCTGTAACTTTCAATCAGTACTGCTTAGTTACGTAGTAGAACAAGTAGATGAAATAACAATTTGCAGCCTGTAGCACAATTTCACATTTTATGTTAGAAATAGTAAATTGATCAAAAGGCAGAGGTGGAGAGGCTGGAGGTCAGTCATCCATGGACTACTTACAAAACTGGGAGGTATGGAATTGCTTTCCCTTAGCTAGTTTTCAGTAGCAGCCTTTCCCATGCCATAACTAAGGTTGGAGAGCAGCATCTCTGCTTACACTTCTAGTGGAAATATCTGCTTAGTCTTAACCCTAAACAGTCTTGTTGACGAAGATCCTGGACAGTATTTTCTTAAATAATTAAATAATGCACATACTATCTTGTCCCATTTTGCATTTAGCTGAACTAAAAGAGCACAAGAGGAGCTTTGTGCCCCGTGTGGAGGCTGCAGCCTCCGGCATCCACTGCTGGGGGGGCACGTTGGCAGAGCAGCACCCGCTGGCAGCCCAGACGCCCGGCCCTTCAGGCTGGAGCTGGCCATGCTCGGAGGATCTGGGCTTCCTACCTTTGTGTCCGTAAGGGGACCATTTTCTTTCAGAAATCTTATGCAACTTATCCACCTTGCCATTTCGCAGTTAATGAGCTCCATTAAGTTCAATAAGGATTTTATAACCTGTGTTTTGGTCAGCACAAATACAATGTTTCCTCAGTTGTATTTACAGTTCATACTTGTGGTTTTGACTTGAGTGATTTGTTGTCGTGGTTTGCTGTGCCGTTCAGTTTTCCTTGGACATACATGTAGTAGATAGCCATGCTTCAATGTACTTCAGTAAGAACATTTTGTCAGGCATTACCTTGCTGAAAGGGAGGTATAAAACCAAACCTGATCCTGTTCATTTTAACTTGCCGGGGAATCACGTTAACTTTTGTTTCCCTGCAAAGGTAGCAAGCAGAGTTCAGTAAGGTTGTTTAACATTGGTGGCAATTTCTAACACTGCAACCATGAAATTCAGCTCAAAAACTGCTATTAGCTTTCATTTTCTCTGAAAACAGGGAGCCAGGAGCCAGGGAGGAGAAGGGTGCTGAATGAGAGGAGGCAGTCAGTGGGAGCACTGCGGCAGTCAGTGAGATTTCTGAGGATCAGGACTGCCAGAGGCAAGGAGAGCAGCCGGGCTGGAAGGGCTGAGGCTGGGCTGGGCAGTGGAGGGAGGTTGTGCCCTTTCCCTGTACAGCCTGGCAGCCAGGGGGGCAGCGGAGGCTTTGGCTGCTGTTTTGCCTTAGGCTGGAGGAATGGGGTCAGGACACTGAAATCCAAGAGCCTGTTGGGAGCTTCTCTAAGCTGCAGAAAGGTCTGCGAGGGCCGAAAGGGTGCATGTAGTTAAAGCTGGAGGACTCCTGGATATGCTGGTGGGGAGAAGGGAAGACATGCTGTGTGGAGAGCTTCAGTGTTCATTTTGATGACTGAAACTAGTGAAGTACATAGGAGTGGCAGATTGTCACTGAACTTGCATATCTTCCTTGCTATCTTCATTTACGTCTTCTGTCTGGGAGTACAGTTACTCTGTAAGTTGCCTTAAAAGGTGAACAGAAAAATCACATATCTTCTGTAGCATATGTTAAAAAAAAAAAAGGCAAATAAGTCACAGTTTTCTTACTATTGTGTCAAGATACTGTCGTATTGTCTGTTCAGAGGATGACCTTTAGCCTCAAAGACTCCAATTACCTGCAGATGTTCTCATTTTCCTCTGTATGCAAAGGAAAGGATAGTGATTTTTAAGCCTTAGAATATTTTAATCTTTTCCTTCTTGTGCATTGCCCGCTTACAGACATGCCAGACCTGAGCTAACATGGGAGTTTACTTTCCTGGCCTTTTGGCCTTTTTCTATTCTTGGCACTGGGTACAAATTTAGTTGTAATGAACTGAATTGTTTTTTCTTTTCAAGTCAGCCATTGGTAGCTCAGACTTTATTCACCCAGTGATGCATGTGTAAGATAAAGAAGGGAAAAAAAGCCAGCAGACCTTTGCCAATGTCAGGTAATAGAAGAGTTCCTTTATATTTGAAAACAAAACAAAACAACAAACAAAACAAAACAAAACAAAAAAAAAGAAAAAAACTAACAGGAAAGGTAGATTCTTTGGTGTACTTGAAACAGGTCATGAAATGCTGATGAGAGAGAAATGACAAGGCCAGGGGTTCTAGTGGTTTGTGAGGTTATAGAATGTGAAAGCCAGTCAGCTACTGTTACCCTTTGTTTGACCACTTTGATATTGTGAACGAAAAGGTTAAAGGTTTCATGTTGCTTGCTCTTTCCCTCTTCCTTCTCGGAACGGTTGCATCCCTTTTCTTGGCTTGATCAGCAGTAATCTCCTGACCTCATGAGGCATTTTCCCAGGAATTAAAGTCTCCTCCCTCTCTTCCCTTCCCTCCTACACCCCATGGGATGGTGCTTCTCTCAGCATTCTGACTAAATGTCTCCCTGTGAGAAGAAGGATGTATCTTCTAATGTATTTTCACTGAGGTGGTGGGATTATCTCTTTCCAGAGAGGAAACAATATTTATGATGGAGGATCTGTTGAGTGCTTGTGTCTGCTTTGCTTTTAAAGACTCTAAGCTCTGCCTAAGGCTCTCAAGGGTTACTGGGTCAGCTGCAGCTTCTGCTTCCTGAGCAATTCATTGGTTGGTTTCAATGCTAATGGTTCAGATCTGGTATAATGTACTAAGCTGGTGAAAGGCAGCATGCTTTTCGCTGCTTGTTTGTAACATAGGGCAGAAAAGCACTGTCACAGGTTGCTTAAAAGAGCACGTAGCTTTTTCACAAAATGTCTTGATGTTACCTTTTATTGCAGTTAATACTTAATTTGATATTTAGGATAACAAATGTAGTTTGTAGACCTCGGATCCCTTTTCATGCTGAATTTCTCTTTGCTGAGGGTGTCATCTTACTGTATTAGCATCAAAACAAAGGAGTTCTCCAATTAAACAAAATGTTCTTTTTTTCTGTGACTTCGATTTTTGATTGCAAAGTGCAGTTTAAGTTCGTGCTTTACTTGCACTGTTTACACTTTTTTTGCTTTTACTTGCTCACTTATCACAAAACTTAAGGGAACTCGCAATGTATAGACTTTTACTCCCTCTATCAAATTTATGAGAAAGACTGAAACCTCGTGGGGTGAGGAGGTCATGGTGTGTGGGATGGCTGAACAGGTACCACCAGAGCACAGTCAGATGCAGCCACTCGAGTATGGTGCTGAGAGCCTCGTTCCCTTGGGCACTGAGTGCAAAAGTCTCAGAGATACTTTCCCTTGGTCTGCTGCTTTCCCATAATTCCAGTGCTTCTAAACATCAGACACAAAGAAAAATACAGTCGTGATACAAAGATCAATATAAAAACAATATCCTCTTATTCCTTCTGAATTCAGAAATGGCTAATTTGATCTTGGGGGCGGGGGGGGGCGGGAAAGAAGAAAAAGTGTAAGTAAATAATACTGGTGCTTGTAAATCAGAAAGGGTTGGGCTTTGGGGGATTTATGAGACCATTGAGTTACATGTCCAGAACACGGTATACAGAACAGGACTGTAAAACAGTGGGAACAAAATTATTACTTCCAACTTCCAGCTCTTTATACCTTTTGCTTTTGACTTGTTAGATAAAATGAGAATAAATTAAATGAATCAATTTACAGTTGTAAGTGATGAGAAAAGTTACATGGTATTTCTTTTGTATCTCCAATTGCAAAAATGAAACCAACTGGAAAATATAGGATTTATAATGGAAATACTCGTTTTATACAACAAAAAGCCCCAAATCGACACATAGGAGGGCAGGCTTCCGAGGATGCAGGTGTTTCACGCCCACCTGACTGCAGTGCTGAGGTTGGGAAGGATGTGGGACATGACAGAAATGTCTGACTGAGGCCAGGCCACTGTCCATTGAAATGCCTCACCTGCTTTGGTAGCTGCATTTCATTGTGAACACTGAGGACACTAAGGTCACCACATTTTTCTTCCTCTCTGTGACCCCTGGGTCTAACACATTCACATTTTAGCAGGAAGGTCTGCCAAGCTACATAGACCAGGCAGATAGTGAACAATTTTGCACTTTGGACCTGCTTATGACCTTCCTTTAATGCTTGGCACAACAGCTGAAGGTGATGGGGCGGAAGTACAGAAGGAAAACGAGGAGCGGGAATGAATTTTAAAATATATTTTGAGCAACAGGCTCTGTCCTTACTTTGCCAGCTGTTGTGCTTTTGCCAGCTGGGGAGAGCTCTCTGGTAATCATGTCAGAAGTAAAGCTAAAGGCTGGATCTACCGCTACTGCTACTGATTCTCCCTGTGAGCAGTGCTGGGATGCGGGGTGGTACTGGCTCATGTGCTGGGGCTGCTTCCAGTAGCCCAGTGAGCTCGGTCAGCTGCTGCTCAAAGCCAAGTGACAGAACAGCGTCTCATCAATTTCTCCCTTAACACGTGGTTTCACAGCTTAAACTGCCTCAGTCTTTCTCTCTTCTTTGCTTATTTATTTATTTATCCTCTGTGACTGTTCTATCAGTCCTCAGGGTGTTTCTAATGTCACATTTCTGGCGGGCGTAAAAAGCATTGGATCAGCAAGTTCTAACACATTCCTGTAGGGCCTGTGGAGGCCAAGGCATGGTTACCTGGCCCTCTTGTATTAGCTTCCTTGCAGCAGATAATCCTGAAACAAAATGCCCTCTGGAGTACCACCTTGCTCTTGTCTCTTGTCCTTTTCCCTGCCTGTTGCTTGGGAGTGTGGGTGTTGAATTCACTGTATTGTCTTGGCTTTAGGATTGGGGCCAGCCAGGGAATGGCAGAAACCTGATGCTTTTCTCTCTGTGCCTTAGGTTTTGTGCATTGACACTGGGGACAGAGCTGAATACTAATATTAACTTCTTGGTAATGACCTTTGGGTTTAGCAATCCAGGAGGTCTGGCAATTTTTCTGTCTCTTCTGAGCTTCCATCTCCTGACATACTTCTTTATTTCTGCCCGTGGCCTTTCTGCTCACAGATACAGCTACCACCATCGTGGTTGGCTTCATCTGTTTTTCTTCCCTACAAACATGGGCAGCCCACTTATTGTGAGGGATCAAGGAGGACTTCATGGGCCACTATGCCACACTTTCTGTGTCTCAGTAGGTTGCTACCTGACCTACTACAGAGTGACATTTTCTCTCTGTGAGTTGCTCCCTGTGTGTCCCTGGAGGGGACTGTCTTTCAGTATTAATCTAACCTTTTTCCTCATGGGGTTGGGGATCTTGGCCTGTAGTTCCCACCAGGGCAGGTATCCTCCCCACACCCGTCAGCCTGCGCAGCAGCCTCCCATGCAAGGCAGAGTGCTGTCCTATACGTGCAACCAACCTCACTCCCGAAGCTTAAAGTGTTACTTCTCCAATCTCAAAAGATGCCCAAGTGCTTCTACATTTTCTTCCCTTCCTTTCTTTGCTGTTTTCTCAGATGTTCCCATAAACTGTAACTAGTTCTCCAAGTTAGCTCCTTACAGTTTTATTTGCCCAAAACTTAGTTGGTAGTACTCTAGGGCTATTCCAGCACAGGCAGAAGTACTTTCTGGTGTAAACTTTACTGGTGTGAATTACGTCCTCTGCAGATATATTTAAAAATATCTAGAGCCTTTTATTTGACTATTGAGGCAGCACATCACTATTTCTCTCTACTCAGTTCCATACAGTCAACCAAACTTTCATTTATTAAAGTGTTAGTAGTAAATACTTTTTTGTGTCTGGGAAACAGCTTAGTGCCATTGGGGGCATCCAGAATCCTTGCATGGGATCCCTTCTTTTCCATATCTTCTCTCCACACTGCCATACCACCTAGAAGTTAAGTCTGTCTGTCCATGAAGGCATTGGTAGCGTCTCGTGATATGGGTTGTCCAGAAGTGATGAATATCCAGGCGTTTGGCCTGTGTGTCATCTTGCTTCCTCCCAGAAGGTGATGTACCACATTTACTACCCGAGATACCTGGGTTACAGCTCGTTCCATCTCTCCTGGGTTTATATTCTACAGCTGCACCCTCTGCACCATCAGTCTCTGAACTGAGCAGCAATTGCAGCAAATCAGCCTTGCTCAGCTCTTACAGGAGCAATCTGTTCACACACAAGGGCTTGCCTCTCCTTTCTGGTGACTCAGTTCTTTTGCCAAGGTCTTCTCTTGTCCCTCTTACCACAGTGACAGGAACAGAACAAAAAATATTTCTTGCTGAAATTTGACCCTGAAGTCTGTTCAGACCTCCCTAAACTACTTAAAACTAGATCAATGAACTTCATGACATTGAGAAACCTTCCTCATTTCGAGTTCACTTCTGTCCTGAGAATGGTTGGTCTTTTCTTTAAAGCTTGTTTTCTGCCCAGCATCTTAGTAACTTTCTCAGTTGAAATAAACCCCACCATGTCTCCTTTAGGACCTAAGAAAAAGAAAAATCTTTCCTTGTGTCACTTTACATCTAGTCTTGTTGTATGCTTCTCTCTCTGCCTGTATATTGCCATTGTGAGCTGCATATGAATGCTTTTATGAGTTTTAATATATAGCACTTATATGCCACATTCATAAACACATGAGAAATTCATAGCATACCAGAAAAGGGTGATTAAAGAACCCAATATATATGTATACAGAGCCTGTCTGCTTTGGGAACAAAAAATAGCTGAAAAATAATTTACTAGAAATATCTCTGTTCATAGAAAGCAATAGTATGAGATATACAAGAGAAAAGAGATCAGCTGTGCTGGTGACTTGGTGAAGTCTAGAATGAGTTTGACCAAGCAAGTGACAGTAGTGGAATAGAGAGAAAGTTTGAGTGTTTTGTGAGTGTTAAGTTCTACAGTCCATTGCCTGGTGGCTGATGTTATCTTTCTCTTTTGTTTTGGGTTGGATTTGTTTTTCCCTTGTTCTTTTTTCTTTTCCTTTTTTTTTAATAGCTAAATTGTGTTAAATGATCACACTTCTGACATAAAAGCTCTCAAAGACTGGAGATAAAGTCTAGAATTCACCTAGTTTAATAAGATTGACATATTTTTTTAAAAAGAAACTTATGTAAATGTGAAAGAGCTCAAAGAGAAAAATAAAATTAAGACTTAGAGGGATTTCAAGTAATTTCCAAGAAGTCTGTGCTACATTGACTTAAAATTACTTGTACCCAAGCAATTCCTTATAGGTATTTGTGTAACTTATTCTTAAAACCTCAGGCAGTTAGGAAATAAGTAAGGTTTCTGTGTTCTCCCTGCTGTTTTCTAAACCTCTAATCATCATTGCTGTCCCTGTCCAAACCATTTCTCTTCTTCCTCCACCCTCTTGAAGCTCCATGCCTGAGGTGCTGTAACATTTCCTGAGTGAGGCCCCAGCCCCTCTTGAATCATGTGCCATGTGGGCTGTATTCTTCCCTGGTCATCTTCCATGGAGTACTGTATTTCACACATGTATGACAGGCACTTCTAATTGGGATCCAGTCCTTAAATCTTGTTATTAGGACAACCACTGAGTCAGTTACACATTTATTACTTACGGAGGTGATGAGTGCTAGCTGGTGATCTGCAGCTTTTCTGATTAAATTGTGGTCTGTTTTTCATTTGGATTGTTCTTCTGGTTTGGAAAGATAGTTTTGAAGTCTTGCCACTGTCTTCCACCATTCTTTTAATTTCTCCCAGTTCAATATAATTTGTAAATTTAGGGAGGACATTCTGTATCCCATCCTCCAAATAGTTAATGGAAATATTGAGGAGTAATGGACAAGGGATACAATGCTGCAGAAAATCAATTAATCCATCTTCCATATTTGATAGCAACCTACCGTTAACTTTTCCAATCCATTGTGCAGTCCCCTTATTTCAGCAATACTTTTAAAGCTTTTTGTTGGCTATTAGAGGAGCAGAGTTCAGAGCATCAGTCAGTCCAGCAGCAGAGGATTCCCAGCTCTCCATGTATTCTCCTACAGAAAGAAGTTAGGGCTGTGTGACATATTTTGTTATAGAGGTTTTCCTTGTTATCTTCTCCTCTCTCTGCATAAGTGTTTTATTTTAATTATGTTTTTCTAGAAACTGAAGTTACCTCAACTGTTCTTTCATTTGTCATAGTCCTTTTTCCTCATTTACTATGGCTCAAATATCACCAGAGCAGAATATGCTATAGCTGGATTTGTATTCAACCTCTGTATCACCTGTGCTTTTCTTTCTCTACCGATAGTTTCTACTCCTTCATCATCAGGGTGTGTTTTGGTTGTATTTTTTTCCCCTGTTGTCTGTTGGGTTTGTGGTGTTGTTGTTGTTGTTTGTTTGTTTGTTTCCCTTAAATATGCAGGAATAGTGAACTTATAAAATTTGAAGACTGAATCAAATATACATGGTATTTCTACTTCGTCAGGAACATAGAGTTTTAGATTTTTCCTTTGGGTGAGAGAACTCTTTTCTTGACCTGCTTTTTATTATTAATATACATGAAGAGCAGGAGGAAAAAATATTTTTAATATTGCTAATTAATTCTATATAATTTTATATTTTTTCCCCTATTTGGTGGTTCTGTTGTATTCATACTAATTTCCCCTTTAGTATTCTTTCCTAAGTTTCAGGTTATGTATTTTCTATTTTTTTTCATATGGGTTAGTTTGTGCTTGTGCCCTTAATATTATTTCACTGAGGACCTGTCACTTTCCTGAACTAATTTTTTCCTTGAGAACAGCTTCCCATGGGAAGCAGTTACACTTGAGAATACACTGAAAATATATTAAAATCTGCTTTCCTGGAGACCGTTGCATTCATTCTCCTGTTATTACTCTTTCCTCACTGTTGTTGGGCTTCTCCATTTCATAAGCACTTGTTTCTTTCCAGTTTTGTGTTCTTAAACAGTTTCTAGCAATTGGTTAGAAACAAAGCTAGAAGAGCCCCTTTTGTTTTGTTTTTTTTTCCCCACTTGTGGTTTCCAGAACATTCAAAGGTGTTACTTACTTTTATCCTGCTTGGCTCCATTCTCAGTGAATGTCTACGTACTTTAAATATGCCATTAAGACAATGACCTAACTTTATATGATTTGTAATCATTCATATAAAACCCTTATCATCTTCTCCAGGCTTGATTGCTTATAACATCTCTTCTATTTCCCTTCAACAGGTTTTATTTTTTTCCCCCTTAATTTTATCCTTAAATCAGAGACTTTCAATGGTCTGTCTCATGGTGCATTCTGAACCTTAGAGACAGTCTACATATTTGTTATGTGAGACATCTTTCTTTTCCATTCCAGAAAATGCTGTCTACTTCATGTAAATTCTAATTATGCAAATCATCACACAACTCTGTTTTGTTAATTAAGACACGATTTTTGTTATGCAGTGGACTTCCATTTCCTTTCAGTTACCAGATTGTGTGTAAATTGTTTAGTGAAATGTAAACAGATGAGTTAGTTGTCTTCAGTTTTTAACAAATGAAAGGATGCTTATTAATTAGGTACACAATCTGTATTGTTTCATGTGAAACCAACCTTTATAAACCCATCATGATATCATGCGTTATATTAAATAAGTGTTATTTTACAACAAATATTTTAAAATTTAAGCTAATGTTGCATTAAAGTAAAATAAAAATTAGAAAGCTGCATAAAATTAATATTGTGTTTGTATTTCTTCATTTTAAGTGGTTTTTATACCCATTGTGCAGGAAATTATTCATTTTAGATGAAAAACAGTAAAAAGTGTTTGTCTTCCAATGTCTGACTCAAAAAATAAACAAAGCCATAAAAACAAGTACTAGAAATCTTGAATTTGATAACAATAAAAGAATTTTTAAAGTTACCCTAGAAAATAAGACTGTTTCTTTGGTATGAAATACAAATGTAAAACAAGACTAAAACACATTATTTAAATAATACCTACTGATTTTCTTTTGTCTCTCCATTCTCCATATCTTGTAAACAGGTTTTTTGTGGGTTTTTTGTTTTGTTTTGTGGTTTTTTCCACAAAAATAGAATGTTTTAACAGAATTAAGCCTCAATATTGTACTTTTAGGCTTCATTCTGGTCTCTTAATTTCTTTAAGTAAATATGGAAATAGTCTATGGCTATTTATAAAATTCATTTAAATTAAAAAAAAAAAAAAAGAGCAGAATTCTATGATCTGTTTTCCTGTGTCCCCATTATTACTTTGTGCACCCAAGTTATACCATTGCGGCCATTTACAACCTGCTGGTTGACTACCAGCAATTCAAAAAGGCTTACAGGTCTCCTTGGAATATAGCCATGGATATTATATAATTTTGATACTAGAGGAAAGATGTATAATTTTAAAATTGTTCTTTTAGAATCTTTGAAGTATGTAGAGTTTTAGTTGCTTATTAGCAAACCATATCTGCTGTCCACAAATTCTTTGGATTGCATGTCAATGATGTTGATGCACAGGGGGTGTTGAGTTACGCTTACAGGCACAAAGCTGTATCACCAGGTCCAGGGTTGATGACGTACATCAAGTCTTTATAGTTAAAGGTATTTTGGGGGAAAAATAAAATTAAAACCAAATAAGCAAACAACAGCAACAACAACAAAAAAAAAACCACAGGGGAGAGAGAAGGAAAAAAAAAAAAAGTGGGGGGAGACTCTCATTGGCCAGCCGGAGAAAGAAGTGATGAGGCCCCTGATGAGCGCGCTTGTTCTCCTCTGGGTGTTCTTCTCTTTACAGTATGTGGCATTGAGAAACAAACTACATTTTGGGTTTCTCTAATATAAACTAAGCTCTAGAAAACAAAGGGCAAGCCAGTTTGAGGGTTGGAGGGGAGAAGGGCTGATTCTTATGCCAGTAGCAGTCGCTTCCCAGGAGAACCTGTTGCAACAACAGGTGAAGGCATGTAAAGCCCTCTGTAATGTTGAGCATGTAAATGACAGCTGCTTATGAATAAGATGCTAGTATGTATGATACCTGTTGTCTGTGGATGAAACAACTGTGTAGATAGGCACATGTATCTTACAAGGGTATTATCTTGCTCAGGCTGATTCCCTGGTAAGACTGAGCATGGGCTGCTCCACTTGCCTTGCTTCAGCCTAAGGAACTACGTCCCTGCACATCCACAGAAAATTCAGGCCACTGAGCCAAAGAAAGTAAATTAAAAATGTCTAGAAACCCAAATTAGAATTCTTACCGCAGCTTTGCATTTTGATGCCGTCTCTTTTTCCTACAAAGAGAAAATTGTTGCAATTGTGTCATTTTATTTCATGCTTTTGTAATGAGTCTTGCTGCATCCAACCTGGAATTAAACCTTAGCAGTTCTAGAGCTATAATAAGAGTAAGGTTTATTGCCAGCTAGTGTTTCATCTGCTGGCTAGATGACTAGCTGTGCACCAGCTGTATAATATATTCTGTAAGGATATCATCATCACAGCACTTCACTCTTACATCTCATACACCCACCAGGAAACCTGTTTTATCTTGTGCTCCAAGCAAGGAATCCAAATAAGATGCCTTAAGGAAAAGTAAATAAGAATATTAGGAAATATTAAAGAGAATTCCCTTTCTAGCACAATACTGTGAGAGATTGGTTTTGGACAGGAACAGGATGAGAAGTCTCATAAATCTTTAGGCTCTGATTATGGGCTGCTCTTAGCACAGCTCTGACGAAGAATGGCCCAAAGCCTGGCTTTTAGCCACTCTTACATTGGTGTCTCGCCTGCATGATTCTGCCTGGTTCCTGGCTTATGTCAGAGAAGCCCTAGTGTTGCTCTAACTTAATTCTAAATCCTTGGAGGATTTTTCTGGCAAAAAGGGATCTCCAGGACATACCCTTTTCCCGTAACAGGGCAGGAGAACCACAGTGCAACAGCAGCTCTGCTGGTGCTACGCCTCCTGGGAACTCTTCCATGCAAAGAGAAGTCTCCCAGATGTGGGAGTGATGGCCAGGCTGAGGACTCAAGATGTCCCTTTTTGCCTGAAGGGCGAAAGGAGGTGCGTAAACCACTGCAGGCACGTCACGAGAAGAGCCAGAGGCCACAAATGCATTTGCTAAGGTCAAGTTTTATTTTAGTTACCTCTCTACCGGGGAATCTCCGAAGTAGCACCTGAGCTCCTGTGCAGAGGTAACACAAGCGGGGACACAGGTGCTGCAGCAATTCAGCCCTGGTAGAAGATCGCTGGGCCTGCTGAGCTCACCTGTATTTCAAGGCTTCAAGCAGGTGCAGCCTCACGTTCTTTCTCACAACAAAGCAGGAATCTCAGACATAGTGATAATGTGTCTTAGAGTTTCTCACAGGCCTGTGTTATCTAACACAGAGGTTCTACTTGTCAAGCACACAAGGTTGGTAAAACAATCAGTGTGATGTATGTGCTTTTTCTAGACAAGAGCTGCAAGTCATTTGAGCGTATTTACATTTAACCAACCTCCTCGCCAATCTTCCACTATATACTCATACAGGAGAATTACAATAGATACAGGAGAATTATAATAGATGAAGTTAGCAATGTAGAATTTACTCTTGTTTTGTTTGTCATTCTACCAAAATTAAGATATTTGGCCTAATATTTTATATGCTTGGTATCAGCTTCAGGTAAACTTTATAAAAACAAAAAACAAACAAAAATACCCACCCACAAACAAAACAAAAAACTCCCAAACAAACAACAACAGCAAAAACCAAACCAAAAACAACCAAAAAAAACCCCACAAACAAACAAACAAAAAACCCCACAGTTCAAACTACATTTCTGATTAGCTTTGCTTTAAATAGCTTTAGTTCCCAAGTCTTACAGTTGTTCTGCTTTCAGCAAAAATTTGAGAAGACCACAGTCAAAGCGTGCCTCAACTCTAGTGCTATTACACTTAAAAAATACTAAACCATTATCAGTCTGTTAATTCTGTGATTGAAGTTGTGAAGAGTTTTTGGCAGTGAATATAAAGATTTCAGTCATACTGCCAGTGTATGAAAATGTCAATGTGACACTATAAAAGCAATCTTTTTGTTGTTTATTTTATTTAAACATAGAAAATCATGCATGGACACACAAAATTAAATTAAAAACCAGAACAAAGTAAGTATACAACGTCAGGTGCTCCAAAGCTAGAAAATGAAAGATGTGAAGTCGTTTGTATTAGCTTAGCATTATACATCTGCACAGGGAAGTTATGGTCTTTACTGTGTAGTCTGAATATATTTAACAAGTAGTTGTTGGTTATTTTATTTCTCATTTCTTGTAGTGTCCCAGTGTTGTATTTATTGCATATTAAGAAGAGAGAAGTATTCTCTAATGATTTCTTGTTTTCGTTGGACCTTGTGCCGAAGTTATCTGAATGCTGTGAGAGCATTGATTTGTCCTTAGAGTGTTGCAGCTGGGCCACCAAGTTATAGATTGAGATCAAAAGTTTCTGTTAAAGTTGAGCGACAAATTTAAGAAACCATCCATACCATTGAGTAGTGGATAAGATTTGATATGCCTGGATAACTAGGGATTGGTACTTTAATTGCTTATTTGAGTGACAGAGAAAGGGAAAAGGTGATTGCTGCTATTTTAAGGGAGATTAATCATCCTTTAGAGCAGAGGTGTCAAACTCATTTTCATGGGGGGCCACATCAGCTTCGCAGTTGCCTTCCAAGGGCTGAATGTAATTTTAGGACTGTATAAATACAACTGTTCCTACATTTATACAGTCCTAGGACACTCCTGCTTTAGAGACTGCCTTTCTCTGTTGAGCTGGGTGAGCTTCACTCTTTAATGGCAAAAATTAATCCATCTGAGCAGTATAGGATACTACAGAGAGCTCCTTGTGTTTCCTACATTCTCGATCTGTTGTGAGGAGAGATCCTTCCTGCATACAAGTAAGGTGTGCTACTGAGATGGGGGAGAAAATATGAATATGAAGTTAATGGTTGTACTGTAATACTGTACATAGTGAGGGCTAAGTTAAAGATACCACCACCATTCCCCTAAGTTGAAGGTACCTCCATTTTCACTTTTCGTAATTCTGGGAATTTTAACTTTTAGCTTTAATAAATGTTCTTTTAGCACAACTTTAAGTGTATGTGCTATGTGTTATAATTTCTGTAATCGTTATCTAGGCTGTTAGGGATGTAGAGATGCCATTTGAGTTTATATCCGAGAAATATCTCAGATAGTGCAAGACCTACAGAAACAATAGGCGTTCAGTTGAAGGGTAGTATAGCATAAGCTGTGGCCATAAAATGTAACCATATGAAAGGGGCAGAAGCATTGAGTCAGCTGTAGGGTTTGCCATGTGGTGACATAACTTCTCAGTTCAGCATATTAGTTAAGGGGTAATATAACATTTGACTTTTCAAACTGTAAAATATCATCCTTGGAACTCGTATTCATATAACTCCTGGAAATAGAGCAGTCTAGCTATTATACAAAATGTATGTTTCTAATAAAGGAAGAATTTATCAGCATAGTTTCTTAAAAAACACATACTTCACATATTATGTAATAGTGAAACATTTTTACAACATTAACCTTTGGTTCTAGCAGTCATAGAGACTTTCTGATCGAATTGAGATGCAAAATTATTTAAATATCAAAACTATTAAACTATTAAAACTTACACACATAATACTGAATTAAGGAACATTTTCAATGATGTAGCTTTTTTTTCAGGTTTTGATAATAGTATATACTTTTTTAACCAACCATTGCATTGTTGATTTCTTTAGTGTTTACTTTAGCTTGCTGTCTCACAGATTTATGTTTTTCCTGGAGAATTTTTGCTTGTAAATAGCCTGAAAATGTTACTGCAGATCTTTCCTCTATGTGAATCATAATTTAGCCAAAAATCTAGTACTAAAGTACTGCTAAAATCCTGTCTCATAAGCTTAAAATGTCTCATAAGCAAAAAATGTCCTCACTTGTGACACTGAAAAAAAAAAAAAAAAGAGAACTTGAAATCCCAGCACAGTATTTGTATTGCAAACAACAGTTTTCATCTGCTGGCGTTTGCTGCCAGAATAAGCATGTTTTCAGCAGGCACAAGCAGACTTCTTCAGCTCTGCCTGTTTCCAGTTGTTCCCGTTTACTCCCCAAGTGGGTGGTACCGAAGAGCCACCTCTCTGGCACACTTGCATGCAGACAACACGGGGCCACTGATGAGTTTTGGCATTATGCTCTAATAAAAAAAAAGACCCTGCTCATATGAGAAAGCTCCGTGTGCGTCACTGAAGCTATTTCAGTCTTTGCCGCCTCCTGAGCTGAATGTAAACCGACATCGGTGACTCTCTATTCAAATGTGATTTCGTAAAAGGAAGTAGGAAGCATGAGTCTCTGGCTGTGTGTGAAGATGAGCTAAAATAGTAACAAAAGTATCTCTAGAGAGTACAAAAGGACAAAAAATTCTCTTAAGCCTCCCTATTGTTAAGAAAAAAGGGTTCTGACAGACTCTTTTGTACCAGCTGGATGTGTTAAATTTTCCTTCTTTAACATTGAGAGCAGGCGTTGTTGTAGCAGAGACACCAAGGAATTGGAAGGATTTGGAGGTTTCCTCAGCAAATTTCATCAGTGGCCCTCAATCCTAAGGAAAATCACACTCAATCTTTAGTAGCTGAGTTACCCTGCAGTGACACGTACAACCTGCTGAGCGAGTCCAAGAGGAAGGCTGATGGTGGTGGTGGCTTGTGGAATGGGCACGTCCCATTGCTGCGGGCTCTTGCAGGAGGGTCCACACTTGTGAGGCCTCGGAGAGCAGCAGTTGCAGTGTTTCCTAGGCAAGAAGTGCGTGAGCCAACGCTTTGTAAGGGAGCAGTGCAAACACTGGCAATGGCCAGGCATAGTCCACTTTGCCTTAATTTTGGAAATAGGTGGTAAAATGTACTCAGATCAAATAATTTCTCAGTATCTGAGTAAGCAGTGAAGTTTGGCTCCAGAACTACATGTTCTGGCTGACCACTTCTCTCTCTCCCAAATCCCTCAGGAGAAATCCACGCTATCAAAAGCCTTAATAATTCAGAAGAGTTTGAATCTCATTATACTATTGTTGTACTCAGGCTGCTACTTATTAACAACATTTTTGTGTGTGTTTTGTTCCCCCACTGTACTTTTGTTTTCCAGCTCCTTCACTTTGCTGGAAATGCTGAGTACAGCACCTTGCACAGGAGTCACTAATCCAAGACTTGTGCCTCAGGCATGAAATGGTTGTGAGGGCAATACTATCTGCTGTAGGAAAGTAATAAACTGCTCTCTTAACCTGAAATAATAGTATATGCCACACACACACACACAAACCCCAACCTAGAGGTTAAAAGCCTCCTCTTTTCAGACCACTTACAATTAAAACTGGAAATTTGTGATTTCCACTTGTAATAACACTTCATTTTCCTTGTAGTGGAGTATAACATTCAGTATTTGGTGTCCATTATAGATATTTGTCTCCCTCACTCATAGACATATGAGTGAGCCATAACTCCTGTATGGATTTTTACCATAAGGGTGGTAAAATATTGGAAGAGGATGTACAAAGAGGTTGTGGTGTCTGTCCTTGGAGATGCTCAAGACTCCCCTGGACACAGCCCTGAGCAGCCTCATCTAACCAGACCTGCTTTGGGCAGGGGTTGGACCAAGTGACACCAGAGGTGTCTTTCGACCTTTATTCTGTGGTTCTCTCTTGGTGCCAGACTTGTTTGATACATACATCCATGCCTATAAAAGAAGGCCTGATCTTTGCTGGGAAGTCATATTATTGATCGCCACTTTTAGTGGCAGCTCTAATTTTCTATTGGAACATCCATGAATGGCTTCCTTTGCAAAGAGAATTCTGAGCAGATGCTATTGTTAGAGGTTGGACAATTACTTATCTGTAAGGAGGCTCCAGCAATAATCAGCATTTAGGACATAAATTTCCTGTGATTTGTCTGTGTACTCAGCTGGTTTTGATTTTTGTTTCTTGTGTAACAGATACATAAATTAGTGCACAAAATAAAAACTATAAAATAGGAAAGTTCTTTTATTATTTTTGTTTATTTTTCCGTACTTGAGTTGCTTTTGTTACAGTGTATATTTCATAACATTATAAACTTCTTTGAAATAATCATCAAAATCATGTAATTCTGTAAAATATCTAGGTTTTAAACTGCTTTTGCTTTATAGATTTGACTTTCAGTCAAGAGCAGGGCAAAGAAAAGTGACACATTTTAAGAGGGCAGTTATCAAGCCATCACATTGCTATTCATCTTTGTCCTGTGTGTAGTATTAATATTGCTTATGGCCCAAACACTAAGTACAGGGCAACTCTGTGGAAATAGTGCTAAACATAGGTCACGTTCTGGCATATTTACTCCCTACCAAGACTACTAATGAAAAGTTCAATAATTGTATCATCTTTCCTCAGCTGAAAAAGATTGTGTGGTGTTTTAAATTTTCATGAGTGCAAACCTGCAAGTGTTTTGAGAGAGACCCATTATAGTCATTACCTAAGAGAAAAATAATTCCTTACTTTCAGGATAATGTTACAGGCATTTGTGGAAGTGGATGTGATGAAGGGTGTGTAGCGTTTTGTAGAAACAGTGAGGAAAGATACTTCCTTTGAGACAAGTTTTCCAGACTTTAACACAGATTCCAACTTCGACAAGCACTTTGTCAAAATGATAACTGAAGTCATTTTCTGAGTCAGTTCTTGACTTAGGTGGCATTGCCTTCATAAAAGGTGCATTCTGATTAGCAGTCTGGTTTCATGGAAACTGATGTGAATGCAGTGTACCTCTACTGTGGGAATGATGTAATACAGTGAGAAATGAGATGGATCAGAGACCCTAGATCCTCATTGCCTACTGCTCAAGAAATAAAGGCAGCCTTAAGCCTTACTTGTATTTTTGTAGCCCTCAGGTGTAAATGAAAATGGTTTGGAAAATGCTCTGATCTGTTTTTCTACATTCTGGTAGTGGATGGGGAATAGAGATACCTTGATTAGCAAGCAACATTCCCAAAATTAGTGGCCGTGTGGGAGATGACCTGTTCTGTGAGCAAATTCTGTGTCAGAAAATTTGCCTTCTTGGCTGGGATCCCCAGGGGTTGCATCCACTGGGTTTATGGCACAGCATAAAAAATCTGAAATGAGTTATTGGAAAAAAAAGGTCCTGTCATGTTTTAAGTACATTACTAGCAAAGAGACTGTATTATTTTGCTCTGTTATTGAGTGAAATATTCCTCAAATACAAATTCAACCAAGCAGGTGCAAACTCATTTAAGCTGACAAATTGACTGAGACAGAGACAATGTGCAAATGCTCGTGTATGGATTGAATATGGCTTAGTCATAAAACGAGAATGAGGGAATATAAGTAGTAGACTATAAGAATACTGTAGATACTTTTGACTTAGTAATGAGAGTTGGCATGAAGATGTATAAAGTGAATATAATTTGTGAACCAAAAGGAAGAAATGAGATCCAGACAGAAAAAAAGTAAGTAAGGTTTCCCTAGTCCCACTTTCATTTATGTCCGTTACCAAAAGTGTAAAGCCAAAGTTGGTTTAACTGTTGATGAATAAGGTTTCGTAATTTTATATTGTGAGTTTAAATCAGCAGGTGAAATTTGTTCATGAAGCACCCCACTCCAGAGTGTGTTCCCTGCTGCCCTACTAGTACAGATGATGGTAATGTTCATGGTCTGGTTATTGTTCTCCTTGTGGGGTTATTCGATCTATTGAATGTTGTATTTTCATGAGGAAAAAAAGGAAAACAAGGTGGAAATATTCATTCTCAAGATAAGTGAACCTTTTCAGG
This sequence comes from Caloenas nicobarica, assembly GCF_036013445.1. Classification (NCBI taxonomy): domain Eukaryota; kingdom Metazoa; phylum Chordata; class Aves; order Columbiformes; family Columbidae; genus Caloenas; species Caloenas nicobarica. Next base: position 21,744,140 of record NC_088246.1, on the reverse strand, counting down.
CTACATTGTTTCTCTTAAGGGAGATGAGATGTTAAACTATTTAGCATTTGAGAGCATCTATCCTTGTAGTCCAGCCCGTGGATTAACTGAAAGCTAAATGGCTGTCATATTTTTACAGAGATCTAGAGAATGAACAGAAAGTGCTTAATTGTTTTGACCCAATCTAATTTCAGAACTATAGAATATGTAAGCAAATGCTACATATATTTTAAAATATACATATCTCATTTTTATAAGACCCTAATTACATAATAACTGGATTTTTTTAGTTCAAGACAATGTAGTTCAAGAAAAGAAAAAAATAGTTAACTTGACCCTTCTATGAAACTTTAAGAATTATTTATTTATGTAAAAAGGCTAGCATTTAACTTTTATAAATTAATTAGTTTTAAATATTCAATTAGATGAATTATTGTGGTCTAATCCCATGGTAATTCAGTCTCCTTTTCTGCCATTATGACAAGTATCAAAAATGGGACATACTGTTTCTGTGAATATCTGTAGCTCAATCTTCTGCTTTGTTTTCTCACTCAGAGTTGTACTTTAATTTTTCGATAGCAGAAGATGACAGAGGATTTTTTACCTGCTGCTTATCTTTCATGTTAAGATAGTTCTGGAGTAGTTTCCATTTTTCTCTTTTTCTTGGGTAGTCAGGTGTTGCCCTCCAATAGGAAATTTTAGATCATTTCTAAAAAGTATGTCAAGGACGTTAACTTGCTGAAGATGTCTTTTTGTTGCAATGCAGCAGAGATTTTAGTCTTTAGTCAGCCTAAAGTCTTTCATCCAGTGATACTATTAGGAGTAAGTCACAATACTCTGTTGAGCATTTTTTTATATTTGCTGAAGATATAGCAAATGTGAGAATGGATAAGCAAGCATATTATCGCCCCTATCAGTGTTTGGCAAAGATTGTTCCTTAATATTTCCATTCTTGTTCTGAGATACATTTCTGCAATAACAGTGTACTATGCTTTACAAAAAGATCATTCTTAATAACCAAGTATGATTTATTCCATGCTGTACTATTTAATGATGAAGTATCATTTCGGAGATTTGAGAATTTAATACTTATTCATATCTCTATTTTCAGTATTGAAATGAGTAATAGAATAGAAAGTCTCTACTCTGTTAGTCTGTAATTTTTAAATTCAGGAAAGTTTTAGGGTTTTGTTTAAATATTAAAACCCAGTAATTTATGTTATCTTTCATTTTTAAGGAATATAATTGATATCTCTGAATTCAGTGCCTGTGTGACTTTTTTTTCATTGTGGTGTGCCTAGTTTTGTTAGCTGGCTTTTACATAGGGTAACTGAGTGCTAGTGACAACTGGGACAATTGCAGAGGAGTTTAATAAGAGACAAATTTGAGCTGCTAGGAAGTAGACGTACCTGGGTTGCATCAGCACTGCAAGGTTTTTAAATTGATATAGAAGGATCACCAATTTTTTTTTTTTTGGATGATCATTCTCATGAATGTCCATTTTCAGAAATGTAATTATGAATGCGTAATCATATCTTGATGTCCTTCTAACAGTTCATCTGTCTAATGACAAGGTGAACCTAATAAGGGCTTATTCAGGGACATGTGTGCCTCACATTTACATAGCTTTCTCTCGTACTGGAGTCCAGAAATTTGTGTTAGGTGCCTAAACTCCTTTTGCAGCACACTGGAAGAGTTCACAGCATGAGGAAGATGCCCAACACAATGAGTTAAGCCAGCTCTTGGTCTTTGATTGTGTTTTTTATATCTGTAAAAAAAAAAAAGTGGCTATCATTTTCTAGCGTAGGATGGTAGCTAATAAGAGCATCTAGTAAACTCATTTAAACCAATACATATTATACATATTTTTCTACATATTTCTTCTGTTAATGGATTGATTTGATCCACTCATCAGTTGTGTCTGTGTATTTTTTAAATATTATTTCTGATTTTAACTTTTTTCTGTTGCACAGTGCAAATATGAAGTTGGTTATATAACCTTTATCTATTGAGTAACATCCCCAGCATTTTCCAACAGCAATAGGATTTTTCCTTGTTGAAATAAAACAGGCACTTAAAAAATATACTGTTTATTTATTTCATTATTGCATTTCACATAATACTCTAATTTGTTAATTTATTAGGATTTTTTTTCTAGGACAGGTGACCTGGAAAAAAAAGAAATCAATTATTTGCAATATTCTGATTGTGGCTAAACACCAAGACAGTTGTCATAGGCTTTCCAGTTTAAACAAGTGCCTGTTTGAATAGCCCTTCTACCCAATCTTTTTTAAGACTTTTGCACTAGTTCCAGAAGAAAGAACAGATGGGATAAAGTCCTTTTCCAATAATTTACTGATTATCTCTTTGTACAAATACATATTTAGATCCAGAATACCACATGAACATGAAGCCCGTTCTGCAGTACCCTTCCAAAATTTATTTCCGTTTAAATTACCTGTTTCACTTCTGGGCACAGAGACTCACTTGACCCCACTGTTATGAAAGAGCTTATCGTTTCTCCTTCTAAATTAAAAAGCTTTCCTAAATGTGCATTTAGATGTAAATTGTTTGACTGTGGTAGTTCATTCAAATACAGGCCTATTTAGGGAGTTTTAAATTAAATCTGCTTTATTGGAACCCTGTGGCTTTTACAGCACATTAGACCTAAATTAAGCAACAGGGAACCTTCTCTGCCTTTATTTCCAACTGTCCTTTCCAGGCCAGGTGGCATGATAATGTCTTTAGAATTATTTATGTATCTCCTTCATCATTTTATCATGTATTTTAACGTGGCAGATTTCTGTCCTCTGGCACTATGCAAGTTGTCAGTGTAATTCTGGACGGAGCAGGCAGGGATTTTTGGTAATTGGAAAAATATAGCACAGTTTTTTGTTTCAGGTATTCAAGTTTGCTATCCTGAAGTAGGTGATGCATTTTGGTATACTCTTTTTTGAGAATAAATGGAAGGAATTCCTCATGTAGGAAATGAGATATATTTTTTTGCTTGTCATCTCAGCAAAACACCATATTTTTAGCCAAGCCAAAGTGATGATGGATACTAACTAATAAAGCTAAAATTGTTGTCTGGTAGAAGTTTTAGTATATTTTAAGATGAAAAGTTATGCCATGCCTTCTTCAATCACTCATGAGCACCTCTGGGACTCCGTTCATGTTTTAAAAAATATTTTATCAGCTGTAATGTACAGGGTCATGAGACTAGACCATAGGAGCAGTGTGGAAGTTTTTGAGCTGGGCTAAAAGTCTAGCCTGGGGTAGAACAACGGTGGAGCCCAGGGATACTGTGTGATATTCTCTGTCAGGAGAGGTGTTCTTTGGTGTAGAATAAACCAGAATAAAGGTTGTCCTCCTGTATTCTGGTTGTACCTCTGAGAAGAGGAGGCTGGGCTGAGCTGGATGGCAGCTCTTACCAGCTGCTTAACGGGAGCTGTGCAGAAAGGTGCTCAGCAGCGGTGGGGCTGGGGAGGAGAAGCTGTGCAGGAGCTGGAGGGCAGCTGTGCAGCTGCGGGGGGCACTGCCTCTTCCTGCAACTGCTTCTGGAAAATACAACTTATGAAAATCCTGTAGCTCACTGATATCACCTACCAGTATAGGTTGTAGTATGAGCTATGGGAACCAGCAAGTCTCTCTCTGGCTGGTGTTTGGTAGCAACCTGATGATCTGAGGGCACATTAGTGCAGTCTCAGAATGGCTTTGTAGTGAGATGTCTTGCGTAGGTGTCACCAGCAGCTGATGGCACTACTCCTCCTTAGTTTGTGATTTCCCTGAAGACTACTGGGGGTCTGGCAGGTGCTTCTCTGTCCTACTGGACAAGCACAGCAGCAGAACTGCACGCTGAGCATAGTATATGAATTGCCAGCTGGTTTATGATTTGTAATTACTGATTTGACTTATCCCAAGTAAATTCAGAGCACTAGTAACTGGTAAAAGTATTGCGTTCTATCAAATGTGTTGATCATAAATAACTGAGGTGAGTCGGCATGATGCTTCATGGTGTTTTGCATGGATGCTTTGAGAGGTCTCTGTCATTTTTACGATTTTAAAAATATAATTTACAGAAATCATCCTCTGTGTGTATGTTTGTACATATGTATGTGTTTGCAAGCGAAATCTACATGCTGTTTATCTTTTGTTTTGCAGACAAAACCTGTTGCATTTGCAGTTCGGACAAATGTTGGGTACAGTGCAGCTCATGATGACGATGTCCCAGTCCCAGGCATGGCCATCTCATTTGAGGCTAAAGATTTTCTTCATGTTAAAGAAGTAGGTAAAACTAGAGAAACAAATCTCTCTTTAAAGTCTATTTGAGTAATAGAGCTACTATTTCTTAATGTTAAGATAACATTTCACATTGTCAAAGCCCTATGCAAACATTATATAAATAAGGTAACTGTGTATAAGCAGCTGAATCTTGAAATACTATTCTTCTGAAAACAATGGTCCAAAATCCTTACAGTCAAATTAATGAAGTCTGGAAAGCAAATGCTTTTCTTCTCTAGTAAAAATAACTTATTCAGAGCTTTAATAATCTACTTCAGCATATTCAATGATATAATATTTGTGTCTTTTACCACTCTAGTACTCTGAGGGTTCATTGTGATTCAGCAGCCAAGGGTTGATTCTCTTTCATTTGTCTGACTGAATCTCAACCCCAAAATCCTCAGCTCTCCTTTTTTTTCACTGAAACTACTTCCCTGACACAGGCAATATTTTGTTAACAATTATGTACTGAAGAACTGATGTAATGTTTCAAGATGCACATAGCAACTATCAGAAAAGTTGCTTTGCGTTTGCTACATTGGTTTTCCTTTAGGTTGGCTTTGAAAATTTTCATTTTTTACAATTTCAAACACCTAAAGTCATTTTCTTTCTCTGATCCTTGCAAGACAATTCAAAGCAAATATCTTGGTAACTTGCCTGTACAGGCCTTCTTCAACAGTACACTGCTCCCTTCTGAAAGATTCCCTCATTTTAAGAGATTTCCCAGCTTCTGGTCATGTTCCATTGTGTTTTGTCACAAAAATGTCCATCTGGAAATGGAAATTTATATCAGAAGAAATAGAAAGTTAGCTTAAGGATGAGAGCAACTTAGCCATGCGTTTGAAATTATATCTTTGCCCCATTTCAGATTATTAAAAATCCCTCAGTAGTTATGACTGATGATGCACAATGATTCTGCTTGTGCAGGTGCTTTACAGAAGCAAGAAATGTTCCTAATACACAGGTAGAAATACAGGTAGGCAGAGACTAAGGAAACACCAGACATGGTCTTCTAGTGCCTTCATACTGATGAATAATGATCATGATTTTCCATATATACTTAACACAAAAAAAAGGAATAATTTGGATTCAAACTGTATATAGTGAAGAAAATATTTTTCTGTCTGATGATAATGCAAAAGAATTGTTCTATTTTGCCTTGTGACAAAAGTAGAGACGAGCAGGTACAGTGCTGGCCAAAGAAAACCATCGGCATTCTCCAGTGAGCCTGAAAGCACTGGAAAATATGGCTCAGTTTGGTTAGATTAAATGATTTTGTATGGTCATCTATTCCATCTGCATTTTGAACAAGCTGGTAATCTCAGACTTCACATCAAGTCTTTCCACTGCTGCCGTATGAACCAGAAACACAATGTTAGCAGATTTTCTAATTTATGCTTTTTTCCTCACAGCACAACTTAGATGTAAATATGCATAGGGGAAAATGAGGAAGAAAAAGTTTCCTGAACTTTCCTGGATCTCCAGAAATGCCTTAAAAGGAAGCTTAGTTCAGCTGAGTTGTTATAGCGTCTGTGGCTGTGTGTACCACTTAGGAATGGTAAAAGAGATTAAGATGTTCTTGCAGCTTCAGGTGTAATAGAACAGGCACTCTGCCTATTGCCTTTAAAAATACCTGTATTTTTCTCTAAACATTTAAGGAAAGTTAAATGTCCAGTGGTGGGTGCTAGGCCAGAGCCGGATTGGGGAAGGGACCCCGCACCCATGCCAGCTGCACCACTGGGATGGGGAGGTGGGAAGGGATCCGTGAGGAGCCGGACTTGGACCTGGACTCTCTGGTCCTGCGCCTGGCAGCAGCTGTTCCATCTGGGCAGGTCGAACCTCTCCAGGAGGCTGCCCTGAGCAGCGGCCCTGCCCTGCACAGCCGTGTCCCCCGCTCCATCTCCCATGGCCGTGCCCTGCTCCCTCTCCAGGGCTCTGTATCCCACCAGATATTGCTCCTGCAGTAATTTTGGTGCTCCTTATAGTTAATGCTGTGAGAGCTGAAATGTCCAAACTCTAATTATTTATTTAGATGAAAAGTAAAAAAAACCCCATATTTGATTATAAAATGCAGTTTTGCTGTTATATTTTATACCTGTTTGCTAGAAGTAAAGAAATCTAAGTTAATCTCCAATAACGTTTGCCTGCGTAAGTATGCTATATTGGATCACTATTGTCCTCTTCTTGTCCATGAGGAGTGTTCTCCAATTTGTGCTGCTGGGAGGGCTCAAATGAGAAAAACCTCAGTTCAAAGTGTACATGGGCAATGGTGAAAAGTACTGCAGTGACTGAGTATGAGGAAAAATTTTTCATTATTAGGTTACATTCATTAATACTCAGTATATATAAAGATGAAGGATTCCTTCCAGCATGAAGAAACATGAGCTGCATCATAGTTACTCCTGATTTTTTTGAGGCTTTAATGCATGGCCATAATTCTGTTTTGCATTAAGTTCGTATTTGTGCTTCCTGTGGCACCCCAAGCACAGGTGAATTACAGAGAATCACACACCCCAGCCAGCACCTTGAGAGCTGGACACCTCGTTACCAAGATTTCTGCTATTGCTTTTTAAAATTAGAAAGTATGTCTTGTATTATTTACTTATAAAAGTATCTTATTCTCCTTTTCATATAGTGACACAGCATTTAGCTTTGTGACTTTACAGGAGTGAATTCCACATGCCCTTTTTATATGAAGAAAAAGTGGCTATAGATTTAGCATTTCTATCAATTATAATGAAATTAATGTTGTTACATAGTAGTCTGTTGTACTGCAGGGTGGTATAAAAAAGCAGTGGCTGTTCAGATTTTTTTTTTAATCTATCTCTTCCTTTTACCAAGTTAATGATACTACTTCTGCAAACTCCATGTATACTATACAGCAGATCCATATAACAGCAACCTCCATTGGCTCAATAGCTATAGTCTTCCTCCACGTATATTATCCTACAACATATTTTAAATGTGCATGCATATCTTAAGTTAGGATTTTGCGGTGAAAGTTTATGATTTTAATAATGTTTCAGTCTAATACAGCTTTGAGAAACTGCAATTCCAGATTAGATCCCTATTAAATGTTGATATTCTTACTCATAAAGGCATCTCATTGGAGGAATGGAATAGAACCCCTTATATTTTATGAGCTTAAAAGAATGTTTATTTTAATGTTTATTTTTTGTTAGTTAAATGTCTTAAAGTTGGTTTCAAGCATCACAGCATTTCTATAGTAGCCAAAATGAAAGGTAATACTGCAATTTGGGTTGTGTATCATTGATCCACCAATGCTGTATTCTCTGTTAGATTGATCCTTTTTATGGGGGCCCACACATTTTACATGTTTTACTCCTAATTGTACACTTTTTAAAACTAATTAAACAATTAAACATGCACTGTAATATCTACATTCATAGCTTCAGATTCAAGAAGGCAACTTCTCTCCCATTCGGATGTTCTCTTACACTTTCGTAAATAATCCAAATTATCCAAAATTCATATTTAATGGTAGTTCTTGCCATGGAACTCCTAAATTATTGCATGTGGGGCCATACATAGCAGTGACCTATTCTCATCCAAAAATGGTGAATAAATAACAAAGAAAAAGGCAAATAGTTCTGCTCTACCGACCTCTGCAAAACAAACAAAACCCCCTGTGTGTGTATGAATAAATATTATTAAATTAGAGTAGTCATTAGCTCATTTTTCATATAGCTGAAATTCAGTTAATTGGCCTTTCTTGTGAATTTGTATAATTGTAGTTTGTTTTAGTTATCCGAAGATATCCATTCCTTATGGATCTATCATAGTATGTTTAAGATGCAGATCACGTGAGCTGCATGCAGTACGTATAAATAAGCAGTGGAATGTAGTCATATTTCAGAAGATTTTAGTGTTTTCAGAGAAGCAGGGGAATTTTAGAAGTAAATAGTTTTTATTTTAAGTAGAGAACTGAATATAGAGGAATAAGAAAAATAAATTATTACAGAGCTGTAAAAATTGTTGCAGTGGGTAGAAGCAGATAAGAAGAAATGTCTGGTATCTACCAAGGAAAAATATCAAAGGAGAATAAAAGCAGTTCTCATGTATGAGAGGAAAAGACTGTGAAGCAAAAAAAAAAAAAGATGAACGGAAATAACAGCCAGGGAGAATCATGACGTCTATGAAGGAAGGTTTCTGCTTAAGCACTGTAACATTTTAATAATTTGCAAGGTTATAATTGTTTTAATGTATTTCTGAATATTTCCACAATTATTAATTGCCATAAAACATAGTACAGTGATTAACGGCAGGGAAGAATTACATAAAATGACTTAGCTGCGAATTAAAAATAATAATAGTATCCCAAATACAGTAATTTCTTAGTACATGACTTTTTTTTTTATCTCTAGAAATTTAATAATGACTGGTGGATAGGACGGTTGGTAAAAGAAGGCTGTGAAATAGGATTCATACCAAGCCCAGTCAAACTAGAAAACATGAGGCTGCAGCATGAACAAAAGGCAAAACAAGGAAAATTCTACTCCAGGTAATAACAACAAATCATTAAAAATAGTAGCATTGAGCGTGACACAACTTGGGAGTTTATGCTTTGTATGCTGTAGTTCTGTTTAATTATTGTAATGGTAGCTACGGATGTTTTGAATCAATGAAGGACGTAATATTTCTTTCTATAATTAATGTCATTGTCCTTTGGGAGAGAAAGTACATATTTAGACTGGTGGTCCGTGGTGGCCTACAGTGGCTATTACTTTATTTTATTTTCATAAAATGTTTGCAAATTTGCATTGCAGTTAGTACACAACTTAAAAATCAATCTCCCTAAATTCTTTAGAAATTGTTACATCTTTTCATGATCTTGCAATTTCTAAGCACTTTTAAAACTGATTTTAGAAATTACAGAAAACCTTAAGATGAATTTATTTGTAAGCTGAAGCCAGTGCCTGTTAGTTAAGTCTTAGGGAAAAAATGTTTTGGTCATGTCAAATTCCTTGCCCACAAATACAGCTTTTAAGAATACTGCATTTTATGATGGAAGTTTCATGTCAAGTCATTTGTTGTCTCTGACTGCAGCCATCGTTACATAAAAATGTTCAGTATCTAAATGTATTGAACAATACCATAATGTCATCTTTACTGTAGAATTCTTAATAAAGTAATTTTCAAGTAAACATTAACAAATGTGGAAGCAAATGCCACTTGATTCCCCTTGGGTATTTAGGAAACAAATATTTTCAGTATGTCTGAGTGGGGTGGACATGGGATTGAGACAACAGCTGGGAAATATCTGGGACGCTAGAAAGATTTTCCTACTTCCATAGAAAGGGCAGCAGTATTAGAGGAGCATGTCTATGCTGGGGGGAGACCAGGATGCTGCAGCACTGACCCGCATCCACCAGCTGTGAAATGCCTTTCCCATGAGTGTGCTGTCCTTGGCAGGAGGATGTCGGGTTCCTCATTCTGCTCTTGATGCTTCTCATACAGCCAAATCTGACTCTGTGATTTGGTCCATTTCCAAGTTATAGAGGCTTCCATGCTCCAGAACTTCTCACTGGAGATAACACTGTCCTACGGCACAAATGCATTTACTTAGTACATGTTAATATTTTAAGATGGAGAAAGTGGAAACTAGTACTATCGCTTGAATTATTTGAAGAGTGAAATAGCCTTTCTTACATTCTTTTTAGTGTTTTTCTAGTTGTGGTAACTGAAATAAAATTACTAAAAATATTGTTTCATTTTCACAACTTGGATAGGTTTTCACAAAGCAGAACCTGACAAAACCCTAGACTGCTTTATCTTTCTTTGAGAGACTCTTTTTTCCTACCTTGTATTGAGTCAGCAAAAGAACTTGTACTTTAATTCAATTGAAAACGTTAGGCGTTAGGGAGCTATCAATAACTTTTCTGTTAAAGGAAACAGATATATTCATTGGCTTAAGAATTACTCTTAGTAACGAGCAATTATATCAGTAATTATATATCAGTAGCCATATTAACAATTGGATCGCATTAAGATCATGAGGTAGTGAGAGTGTATGCAGCAGAATGAAGTTGCACAGCAGAACGAGGAGCGTGATTGATGTTTGCAGTTCCTCAGTCCTCATAATTTACACACATTTTGTGTAAGATGTGTGTTTTATACCACTGCCAGAAATACTGTTTGTCTTTTGGCTAGCAGCTCACTTAGAAGGCAAGTAATAAATAAACTAGAATAAATACTGAGAAAGCTATGAAACTTCAAACTAATTTGTTGCTTTACTCCAGTAAATCAGGAGGAAACTCTTCATCCAGTTTGGGTGACATCGTTCCTAGTTCCAGAAAATCGACGCCTCCATCATCTGGTGAGTAGGTCGTGAAGCCGTTGGTTTACAGATTCATGCACCTCATCTGTTAAAATGCATATACATTTGGTTCTATATATCTTAATCGCTATACTTTGTAGGTAGACGGCTGGGTGGTTGCGTTGCCCCGTTAAGTCTGGTTTGGGTTGGTTTGAAGTAATGGAGTCAATACCAACAAGTTCAGGCAATGATAGGGCTGTTAACAATCCACAAAATTCCCTCTTTGCTTTTACAATGATGTTTTATAGCAAAGACATAATAAAATTATGAGACTGTGTTGCAGTAGGATAATTAGAGGTTTGGTCTGGTCTGAGCACTCCTGCTGAATAAGAAATACCTTCTGGTACAGGAAAAAAAGTACCAATAAGAATAAAAAATCCCAAGAAGTTTCTGCAGTAGCATCAACAGCAGCATTATTTTATAACAACAGGAACTTTTAGTTTCACAATTCTGATAATGAGGATGTGCTTCACGTAGTTCTAGCATGCTGGATATTTTTCGCCTTTTGCAAGAAATTTTTCACAAATACTGTTTTGTATTTAGAGCATCAGCAGACAGACTGAACTTTAGCTAGGTTGAATTCAAGAGATATGAAGCAAGTACATGGCAAGTTGGTGGAGGAAACTGGTATTAGCTTCTTGAAAAACGCATAGCAGAAGATTAACAAAAAAATATATATTGAATTAAACTGCGGTATTGCTGGATGTTTTACCTTGTCCTGAGGGAGAAAATGTACATTTTGAATACCTGAAATCAGAAAATATTAATGAATGTTGCTAGTGCCTTGTCTACTGAGGCAAAGATGTGTATTTTCCAATCATATTAGTTTATATGGAGTCTGGTCTTCAGACCAGGCATCTTCAAATGATCCCGAAGATTTTAAAGTATTTGCATGGGCATTAAGAGAGAGACAGAGAAATTAAGTCACGTTATGGTAGTAGCTTCATTTGATTAAATCAGCTGAAAAATATCTCTGTCTGTCTTGTGAAACCATGTATTTGTTTGTAACAACCAACTTTATGATGACTGGAGTTTGTGTATAAAAATTCCACTTAAGTTCTCCTTTTTTTTGGAAAATATATTTTTAGTATACTAGTATGTGTCATCAGGAGTCTATAGAACACACTTTAATCTTTTGGTTTACGATGGCTTTAAGCTGTCATATTTAAGATTAAGATCCACTCTTTCAACAGCTGCGTTTTTGTAGTAAAAGTGCCCATGGACCTATGTTGTAATTTTATAGTTAGAGCATCTGAAGTTCCATAATATTGTTTTGTATCATAAAAACACTTGGAAATCAGTACATAGAGAATTTCCAGAATGTTGCACAGAATGTACAGGTACGAGAACAGATAAGATACTTAGATTACCAACAGACTGATTGCCATCCTGTGATTTTCATTGTACTGAATTCTTGTTTCTTAAGACAGTAGTTTTGAGAAACATGCTTTTCTGGAGAAAGAAGGAAAATCTGGTAAAGTTCATTCATTTACACTGAAAATTTGGAGAATATTTATGAAAAGTACACATAAGCTTATTCTGTGATCTTAAGATTTTGGGTCTGCAGTGTTGTTTTTTCTTTTGCTCATTTTAAGACATCCCAAGAAGGGTGAAAGAGGCATAATTTGTGACTGACACAAGAACTCAAATGACTTGGAAGTGCAGTTTATTCATTACTCCCAGGCCTCCTCTTTTTGAAAGTTTGATAAATGACAAATACATAAATTATTCGATGAGTTGAAGAGATTTTAACTGAATAAGTTAACTTCATTTTTTGAATTTGAGTCAGATTTTTTCAATATAAACTAGTGCCACCAAACCAAAACAAAAAAAAAGTGAAAAATTAAAAGGAGGCTTATATCCATTTAAATAATATTATATTGATATAGTAATTAATCCATACAATCTTCATGGGTCACCAAACAGGATGAGGATAATGGTGAAAATAACTTTGAAAAAAACTCAGTGAACTACAGGTAATTAACAGTAAAAGATCTATCATGGAAGATGTTACATAGTGTGAAGACTGAGAATGAGAAAAGGATAGATCGATATCTAGCTGATTGAATGCTGCATTTTTTTAACAGAAAATACTTAACAACCCTGCTTTTTCTTCACTGATGATTTTAGTTGAACGTAGAACCAAAGGAGTTTTAATGTGCCTCATTGTGACTGATTTATATCATCTGTGCTGGCCTGTATTCAAGAAAAGATAATGTGTTCTTTTTATACTTATGAAGAGGCTGAAGGAACAGTGTTGCTAGAAGAAAATGTTACATGATTTCTGTGGCTGTTTTTAGGAGCAGGAGTATAGAAACAGGGTGCGGATCTACTCACAGGCTTTCCTGGCAAGGCCAGGCTCAGAGGCACAGTTCTATAACTCAAAGATTGTCAGACATCATGGCATTGGATCTGTGGATAATTCAAATGGGAAAATAGTACTTTATTCAACCAGAAGAGATCACTGCCCCAAGTGTCTCTTAAATCAGTAGCTGCACGTAGGCTTGACAGAAATATTTATTTGTTGCATAATTGAATAGCACAGGCTGCTGTATTTGTTGGTGTCCCACTCATCAAGCAGCTGAAAGCAGGTCACTAAGGTGATTTCATAATACTTTGCAGTGATTAATTATGGGTTTGAATAAAGTCAATGCAAATGGTACTGCTTACGGATCTATTCAGAGTTAGGTTCAGTTCGACATAGTGGCACAGCAAGATACGCATGAGTTACTAGAGTGTGTCAGGAGGTGGGTATGATCTCTACACACAAAAGTGATGTTGTACAGCATGTTTGTGGATCACTTTTGTCTATGTACTTGCTTTCTGAAGACAAATTTAATACATTACAGAAGATCAGGATTGAGCATTGTAAACAAGAAAGTTTTTGTTTTGTTTTGGTTGTAGTTTGCAGGTATCAGTCGGAATCAGCGTTCAGGATAACACCACTTTGCATTTTGAAAATGTATTTATTTCTGAATCCATTAGGATTTTTGCTTAAACTGTTGTTACTTACTTGCTAAAGAGGGTAAATATTTTATATTTATGGTATAAGCATTGTGTGTTGTATATTCTTTTGGGGTAGAGGTTGAACAGCAGTGGTTTATTGTATTCACTTCCCTTTTGCCCTGCCTACATCCTCACCCTTTACAACAGGATCCAGGTCTCTGAGACAAGCTGGAATCACTTTACTCTCCTCTGCTACCCGTTCTTTTTAGTTTTCACTATTAGTCTGTGTTTATTATTTCTGATAAATGTATCTTATGTCTCCTGTGCATTTTTAGTTAAAATGATTGAAAATGTCAATGGTAGTCGACCCAGAGATTAGTGTAGATATTATTGTACCAGTATCAGACCGACTTTGTCTTCAAAAGTGACTTTTCTTCTGTTTATTAATTTCCTATAGACATCCTAGTGACATTTCAAATTTCATGATACTCATTTTGAATTAGTGTTCATTGCTAGAAAATAATTCAAACGTTGTTGGCCAAGTTCTGTTGTTTACATTGGTGAAAGTCTTATCTATTCCAGTGAACTAGTTTGTATTTACACTGGTGTAACGAGGACAAACTTGACCATTGCTTTGTTTCATAATAGTAATTCCGTGTATGTCTGATGTAGCTATGTAAAAGGGGTTCAGAGGAAAATATGATAGTAGCTGCTACAGATTGCCTTCTGTCTTCTAAATCCCAATGACTGCACCTTTACATTTTTCTGTTTGTTTTATTGTGTTTTGTACTCATGGTTGATTTTTTTAAATTTTTATTTATTTGTTACTCTGGACGGTTTTATTTTTCTTTACCTGTTACTTCCTTTTTAAGCTATCTTTGCTTTCCCTGTCATCTGATAATTCTGAATTGTTTGTCTGTATATAGCTATAGACATAGATGCCACTGGCTTAGATGCAGAAGAAAATGATATTCCAGCAAACCATCGCTCCCCCAAACCCAGTGCAAACAGTGTAACATCACCCCACTCCAAAGAGAAAAGAATGCCCTTCTTTAAGAAGGTAACACCGACTTCCAAGCTCCCATCTGTCCACCTGCTCACCTGCACTGCGTCACATTTCTAGTCCTGTTAACTGTCTGCGTCCTCTGACAAGCCAATAACATGCATGCTTTGTTGTTCTTTGTTTCTTTTCCATGCTGCTGTAGCTAAGCAGAAGCAGAAATCGGTAAGTTTATATCGACATTACCTGTGTTTATCCTGCCACTGGCATCATGAGCATTATTACCCCAGATTAGCAATGAAGCTGTCCTAGAATTAAGGAAGAAATGTATTGAGCTATTAGTGGATTCAGTACAAGAAAACAAACAGTCCCAAGTTCAGTGCATCTGTGAGACTCTGCTACAGTACTTATCCTTTTTGATGGAATAATGGGACACACTGAGAAGGCCTTCTAAAAGTTTGAGAAATTTATTTCTAACAAATCCATATGGTGAACCTCTCAAGTGCATACTTATTCTAACTTTCTCAAGGATTTTTTTTTCCCCTGTAACTCAGTCTATTGAACTAATTATTGGAATCTAATCAGATACTCAGATTGTACTTAGAAAACAAACAGTACAAACCACTGTATTTTTATTTTAATCGGTACTTAAACTTCTAATTCACTAGGTGCAAAATCTGCAGGTGAACAAGACCAGTGGAAAACTGCAGACTCGTTTTGACGGTTTACTTTGAGTTTTTCTTGTTGTCATGTATAAATTATCAACCAAATGTTCTCACCATCCTTCAGTCAGAATTTTTCAGTATCTCAGCTAGTGGAAATGGTACTGGTGGTTCCCAGGAGAGCCAATGTCCCTCCATAGATAACCCAGATAACTACAGAATTATGCAATTGGCATCCTTTTACAGCGAACTGCAATACATTTCTAGGATCTTTGCTGGAATAAATTATCAAGATGTTAGGTAGCAGCCAAACTATTCAGTGAAATACCACATTTCTACTTTCTTATTTTAAATCCTGAGTCTTCATAGCTCTTATTCATTTGTTTATAACTACTGACTTAAATCTACATGTAACAACAGACACTTATATTGCTTATCAACAGTGCCAAGTGACACTGTTGCCCATGCTGTGGATGCTCTCGTGTTTAGTAAATGAAACTCTTTTTTTCTCTCTCTTTTCTTCTTAAATTCTTTTAAATAATATTGAATCCTTATTTCCAAAATCACCGGTATTTGCTTCAGTAGGATCTGTTAAGTACCGTGCCATTCACAGCCCACTATGGAAATCAGCAGCAGTTTTTATAACCAGATATAGATGCTAAGGAAGAATAATACATGTTGACATGTATTGGATGCTGTCTGCATAAGCATCTTCCAAAGGTGCAGCTTCCAGATGAACCACCTTGGACCTGGATGGTGGCTATTGCCATCTCTCCATTCTTTTCTTCAGTATCAGAATGATTACTTGTTATAGTGGGTATGTAATACTGACATTTGAAGTAAATACTGGATGACATCCCAAACAAATCTATGTAGTCAAACCACTGAGCAAAAGCTGTATGATGAAAACCATGCTTATTTTTATTCCGAGTTCATATTTGGACTTGAATCAGCAAGTGAAAGCTGTATAGCTCAGTGCCAGTCCTTTAGAATGTATTAGATTCTCTAGTGCTAAATTAGACAACTTTAATGCTTCCATTAGATAACTTTTACTCAGTTTTCTGCTGACAGCTTCATTACTTGAAGCTGTAAAGATTAGAGAAAAAAATATGAAAGCGCATGTTTCGACAGAACAGATTTTAAAAATACCCCATATTCCATCAAACAGGGTAATTTCTGTGCTTTGCCTAATTTTGAAATAGCTGGTTAAGTTCTAGCATGAATACTTTCAGTTGAGTCAGTGACGTTAAGACAAAGATCTCTTGCGTCAGGACACTCCTGCTATAAGCACTCACACATCTGTGATGAATTTTTCCTAGGATCTGTCTCTTAACACACTTACCAGATGATCAGTGATATTGGCAAGAACAGTGGAGGGCTGCATTTTGATACTGGCACAGCGTAACTGCAGGGGTTTGCTTTGAAATGGGTTGAGTCAGATTCTTCACTGCGTAAAATAAATTTGTTTCACATGCTTATGATGCCTGGGGCACTGATATTCATTCTTATGTTACTAATTATCTGGTGAAGCTACAGGTAACAAAAAATAAGATAGATTATGTTGAAAAACATCCACAAAAGGGTTTTCCATGTTTTAGACTGCTTTAGACCACTGCTTGTATAGCATTTTGTGCTGTCACTGTATTAATGTCTGTCCTTGTGTTTTTGTGTTTTGGAATGTATATACTTTAATGTTATTGTGAAACACCTTGGGATACGTTGAGTACTGAAACAATGAAAAATGACCGTATTCTGTGGTCTTGACTGATGTATTTGTACTATGTAGGCATTTGAAAAACTGATCTGGCGTACCTTTTCCCATATCACCCACACATTCCTGGATTTGGATTTCAATCATTTTTTCCCCAAGACAAAGATAAATTAAACTCTCCCTTACAAACAAAACCCACTTTCTGATAAGACTCGTTCTTAGTGGTATATATTGAACAGCCACCTATTAAAGAAAAAAAGTTTAATTTGTTTATATTTTATTTTTGTAACAATATAAAAATTTATGCAATCTTTGGAAGCAGGCAATCTTCTTATCTTTGATTTTAAAATACTTTTCCTAGATTATGCACAATACATCAGTTAGTAGTTTGGTGAATATCGTACTAACAGAATCCATTCTTGGGGGGTGACAGGAACTTCTTCCCAAAGTGGAAGGATTGCTATCCCAAGCTCTGTTTATGCAAATTTTCTAGAAATACTAACTTGATCAGTCATTATTTTGATTTCATTTGCAAGTGGATTGCAGATGCAAATGTGGAAGTCATACAGACAATGCTCTCATGGGAATTTGCCGTGGTGTCACAATGTTTTGTCAAGCAGTGGGCAGATCTGAACTTAAAAAGAGATGTTATGCTTTTCCCCTACCTTTTTGTTTTATTTTTCTTCTTCATAATTTGCCCACATAAACATTTGGTGGTGAACAGATGTCACAGCTCTAGAGTCAATCATTTCAAATCATTAACTATTGGAAATAACCTTTTCAGTTTACCAGTTAGGAATTACAGAGTGGGACATGTGAATGTCTCCACAATAACAGCTTTGCAGCAATCCAGAGCAAATATGAAAACAATAAGAAAACCAAAACTCAAAGAAAAGCTTTTCCAAAAGAAATCCCTCAACCTGTTATGTCCTTATCTTGTACTACCAGTTTTCAGGCAATGTTAACGAATCCATGATTCCTGTGTTAGTGACATCACTGGAAATTCAGAGTTCCTTATGTTGTAAGTAATATGTAACGCTTTCTCTAGGTGCTGAGATGCTGAAAGCTTTTTCTGTTTTGCAGACAGAGCACATCCCTCCCTATGATGTAGTGCCTTCTATGCGACCAGTAGTTTTAGTGGGGCCTTCTCTGAAGGGATATGAGGTAAGTGATTGTTGTGAATGGTTTTATTCTGCCAAAAACGTCGTGTTTCATTTGTATTTGAATGTCCAAAGGTACTTAAGCAGAATAACATAATTTGTATCAGAGGCAAAAATCTAGACAGTTATTTCCACTAGATAGCTGCTTATATGTATTTTATTTCATATCAGAAATGAGATTAAGAATAAATTGCATTCCGATCCTGTTATTCGGATATGAGATTTACTGTCAACTTTATTATATATTACTATTAGCATCAAGTATTATGAGTTTCCTATGTGATTATTAATTTGTTGTTTGTTTGCTTCTAGGTAACGGATATGATGCAAAAAGCGTTATTTGATTTTTTAAAACATAGATTTGAAGGACGGTAAGTACTTTGCAATGCAGAACTACTGGATTTCAGGTCCTGTTTAGGAACCACCAGGTTTTTAAGATATAATGACATTCTTGGCAAAATATTGTAGAAAATTAGAAATGGCAACTAATTCCTTGATTAGTGAACTCTAGTGTGGATTGGAAGTTTCCTTAGCAGGGCATGCTGAGGTTGTGTTGCAGCGGGTAGTGTTCAGGGGCATGCATTTGTTAAGGGTGGAAAAAAGGATGTCCTCTTCTTGATGACTCCGACATTCACCCTCTAAGTTGCTAGATATTTATCTACAAATTTAATAAATGTGTATTATTAAAAAGGATTTTTAAAAATTTTTTCAAGTGATATCTCATCAATGCTTCCTGGGTTCTGCACAAGCTGAGAAGAGCCACCATTCCTGCTCAGCTCTAGTTCCTTACAGTGGCGTCTCACTTGGAAAGAGTGATACTAGTTGAAGACTATCTAATGTATATGATTGTCAAACTCATGATCCCTCAAGCTGGGAGCGAGGTTTGACAGTAGTGATAGACTCTATAATGGGAAGTCTCTAAAGGACTTCTGGGGAGGACTGATCCCGCCTTGTTGAAAGATGGTCACCCTTGGTAGCCGGCAGGCTGCATCTCGCCGGGTTTCGATCTGAGCACTGTTACAGCCTGTCCCCCACAGCATGCTCAGCAAGGTCCAATCTGGTTTCTATTTGAGCCTCCAGGCATGACTGTAGTAGAAATGTCAAATGATAATCAACCTTTAAAAGCAGTGGCATGTTCTGTAATTCGAGCATCACGGGCCCATGGACCAGAGACATCAGGTGGATTCTCCACATGTGATTATATTGCTGCTGGATTAGGCCCTAGAGTAATATGTGCTAGTGGATTGACATCTAGGGGGAAAAGGTCTTATTATAATGTCTGTAACTTCAATTAATGTTCTATTTAGTGGACGGAGCAGTAACACTATTCAATGTGTCCTGGTGCTGTCAAAGGAGCTTGAGGTTTTCTATCAATAGCTTCAGCTCTTTATAATACTGGACTTTGTGGTTTAAACTGTTGGATTTTCTGTCAGAATGATGGTGTTGAGACCTAACCGCTTAGTAGTCCCTCTTTATATTAGTCATGATTGTCAAATCTTAGATATGTACCTTCAGAATTGGAAGTTAACAAAATAGTGAGTGTTGCAAACAGGAAAAAAAAGTTGTTGCATCTTTGTCTTAAAGTATTTTAGAGCATATCTAATTTTCAGTTGTAGATCCAATTGTGGCACGGTGAATGCACAACTACTCTCAGTACAATTGATGTCTATATTAGCAGATTTGAAGCATTTCAAACTTCAGTAGCAATCTGAGTTGGTCCTCAACGAATTTGTGCAAGAGGTTCTTATATTCCTGCTATCGCTTTCACTGCCATTCTGCTGTCAAGCTGTCCCCATTCTCCTTGCAATTGTTTCACTATATGAACATACATACCCTTTGTTTTGAGAGCAGACTTGTTCTTCCTGGTGTTACATATCTCAACAGACTTTAAAATGACCTTAAAAAGACATTAAAATATCTTGAAAAATAGTATTTTTAGACTAATAAATCTAGCTTTGTTCATTATACCGTAAGTGCATTTGAAAAAGGGAAAGAATGTTTTCTGTTGCATGGAGGAAGGAAGACTGACAGGAAAGAAAATAAAATGAAAACAGAAAGTTGTAGAAGTTTGTAGTGTTCATCAATTAGCCAATAAAGATAAGTAATGAGTACCTCAAATTACATGTTGGATTTCATTTTAAGACTAACAGCATTATCTGTGAGAAGCTGTGCCAGAAATCACAATCTTTGATTATGTTTTTAGCTTAAGTTAAATCATGCCTAAATTTCCAAAAAGATTTTTTTTGTGTTATCTTCTGGCTTTGTTGCACTTTATGGGGTTTAAGATAAATATATACACATGTTGAGCTCATTGGAAATGACCTATTTGGTTACATTTCAGATGAACAGCATCTGACTCTGCTTGCTAGAGAGGCGCTCTCCCTGTTCTTAGCAAATCCATTTCTTCCTTTTCAAATTGCAAGTAAAACCACACAAGGAAGAACAAGGGAATAACATCGGTCTGATTTAACTCTCAGCACTGGAAAAACATGACCCCTGAACCTCATTAGACCAGAAAGTTTGAAAGAGAATTTGTCCAAAGGGTGCATTTTGACCCTGTAAAGCAAAACAAACCAAGTTAACTGTTTTCCTAGGAAGAAGAATATGCAGAAGGTTTTGTAGCAGATCAGTGCAACCAACTGGAAGTAACCACTTCTTTCTTGGCTCATCTTTTCTCATAAGCACAAAACTGACCCTGCCAAATACTCAGCCCAGAGTTTTTATTTGGTTCCTTCTCTATGTTACAGTCCACATTTTTGGGTGGCCAGCATATTGCTAGATTTTTATGGAAAATTATCAGTAACTCTTGCACTCTGTTAAAAAATGTATGCTAGCAAACTGAACAATAAAAATCATAGTTAGATGGCTGTACTAGTTTTCCTGCTAAGCCTTACCTTTACCTGTTAACTCTGCATACCCCCATATGTCTTACACGTATGGTTAAAGTAAGCCAGGTTGCCATTCAGTACCTTTCAACAAATTGATCAAATTAGGGAAAGGAAAAACCAGCCTACTCGTACTGGGCATACTGGTGCAAAGTCTAACCATATCAGGCCTGAAGCCTCCAGGGAGGTCACCATCTTCTGCAGCATGTCTCTGACCTCCTCCTGCCTCCCTTCTCCCCAGACACATGTAGCTTTGCAGTCAGTTGTCACACTGCATTTCAGTACTGTGCAGAAAGTGGGATGTCTTAGCAATAGTTCTTGTAACAGTATTAGTTAAAGTTTCTTCTCTGTTCACATTGTGCAAAGCATTCTGTGCTATTGAGGAGAACTTGTTTTCCTGTAGTCTTATCCTTCTTCTAGTGTTAAACAAGTCTCTTTTTCTCCTCACATCCCTCCAAGATAAATAACATTCTGTTTTGCTGTATTTTATTTTTGCAGTATATCAATTACACGAGTCACAGCAGACATCTCGCTTGCCAAACGCTCAGTATTAAACAACCCCAGTAAGCATGCGATAATAGAGCGATCTAACACAAGATCAAGCTTAGGTAAGTACCTATCATGATTCTATATACAAATTGGCTGTAAAGTATACTACTCTCAATTCATATGTGTAAGCTAAAAATAGCCTTCTCTCTGCTGCGAGAAAAATCACAATTCCCTTAATTCAGAAATCCTGGCACTAGAAATCATTTTAAAATCACTGCCAGATAAACTTTATATAGTGCTGATTTTGGTTTATCCTGCATATGTTCAGTTTCCGTGTTTTGCTGTTTGCCTCAGTGAGGACAAGTAGCCACCCATAAGGTAACTAAAATCTGAAGAGATGTTCTTCTGGTTAAATGGAAGTAATGGTTTCAGAATAGCTGCAATTATGTGGATATTATTGGTATTACACATTATCTTTGATAAGATTACTAGTAGTGATAGATACTGATGTTAGACCTGAAAAAAATTATTGAAATACACATTTTCTGAATGCAGTATCAGTTTAAACTAATGCAGAGCTTGGTATAAAAAATTAAGCATGGAAAACTATTATATAGTTAAATATATAAAAAATAATATCTGTAGCTAAGTTTATAACATACATATCTGTCATCTTGCATGAGTCTTTTTGTACTGAAGCTTGTCCAGTTGTAGAAGTATTTAAACATTTATTAGCCAGAAAGAAAAACAAACTTATCTGGGAAGATGTAACTAAATGTCACCGTCTACAGTACAGGTGGCTACACTGGAGCTTGTCATCCCAAGGTGTCCTTAGAGTAAAGAGGGAAAGGTGGTCACTTCAAGTCTCAACTCATGGGGACTGGCCTCAGCCTTTTGCTTGCATGAGATGAGTTATATCTGAGTCTCCGCTACTGCAGCTGGCTCATTCCCTTTGAAGGGACACCTGGAGGTAACCGAGATGGATCCTGCCAGGAGTCTACATACTCCTGTTATGGCACCCAGCTGAGATACAGGACGCCCAGGTTCAAGTCCCTGCTCAAATACAAAAAAGGAAAAACTTGAACGTCCTGGATTGCAGGTGAATGCCCCAGGCAGGTCTGTCTTTACAAGGCTGCAGATTTCTCTTAGTAGCCTTTGAGAGAGCTTGGTTTCCCCTGAACACAGCATTGTATCTTGAAATTTTGTGAAACTTGTGGAACAGGAAAAGTCTCATTTGTCCTACTAAATGGGTTATTTATCAGTTTTATAACAAAATTTCTGAGTACGCTTGTGCTTTGACTGAGTATTTAACATTTGCCTAATATAGCTGTCCTCCTTAGAATGAGCTGCTCTGCCTTAAAAAGTCCAACTTCCCTTTCTTGAAAATTTGCTTCTGAAAACCCTTACTTTCAGCTATGTGGAGGCTTTGAATCTTTATTTGCAAGTAATCTGATAGCTTGCAAGTATGTTTTATTTTAAATGTGTTGAAATACCAAAATGCAATGTACTGTAACAACATAATGGATATCTTTACACACAAGAATATTCTTCAACGTGAGTTTCAGACTTGTTGCCAAAGTCTGTTTAATAATCTAATGAAAAGATAAAGTGTCACTTGTTTTGAATAGAACTGAAAATTGGTAATAAAGATGGAGGTCACCCAGTCATGGAACATAAACAGAATCATGGTGATTAATTCCCCAAACTGAACATCAAAGTATGTGCAATTTTGTGCAATGCTGCACAAATATATGCAACAGTAAAAAGCATATCATCTATTCTTCATGCTAAAATATTTTCATGTATGTAAAACAGCTAAGAGAAAAATTTATACAGGAAAAAAAAACTATCAAAAATAAATGCAGCCCAACATGTACACGTTTATCTCATGAAGAACCTTATCTTTAAGAACATCAGCAGAATAATAGGGCTTTTTCTCTAAATCATTGCAAAAAAAAGAAGTAGACAGAAGTTCAACAAACACTAAATTTGTGCTGTCTTTTTTTTTTTTTGGTCCAGACTATCTACAATGACTTAGTTCTGCTCCACGTATTTCAAAAATGGTATTTATTGCAATAAAATTTCATCTTGTTAATTAGAAACAGGGTTTCGTTTGGTTTGCTCTGAACGAGTCTTCTGTCTGCAGGGCTGGAGGAGCTGGGTTGCTGTCTGTCTCGCTCCTTCTTGAACAGTCAGTGGTGCATGGACTGAGACCCATGCGTTTATTCCTACATCCAGTATAATTTTGAAAAGGCATTTTTATTATAGCGAATATAGCTCCCCAGAACTGCTTTACGTTAAAACAAATCCCTCTCAATTGCCAGGTTCAATGCGAAGCCCTTCCTTTACTGGGTACCTTGGTGTAGTGGTACCTCCTGCAGCTTGACAGTCAAGGTCTTGATTTATCCCTCGGTTACGCTCACGTTTGGGAGCAGCAGTTGTAGCTGCAGCAGAGAAGGCTATTTTTTTAGCCTTATGAAAATATATTGTTGGGTTTTATGTAAGTATTATTTTAATAAGTGTTCTATCAATGAGTTAATATAGTAGAAAGGTAATGTGCTTGATATATTAATAACAAATACCTTTTTCTGGGAAACAAATGAACCTCTTTTTGAGAACAGCTCTTACCTTATCACCCTATATAGATTTGCAGTATCATGCATATTGTTTGTAACTGCATAGCATAGTGAACAGCGGAGTGAGAACCATTATTTGCAACTGATTTAATAGATAACCCAAAATTAATTTCAAGGAGGCATAGACAAACCAGATGGTTATCAGGAGTAGGAATTGCCATGAGGAAGTGGATTTACAGGATTATAGGGTTCTCTCAATGGGCTTAATGCTACACATACCTATTGACTGAAAGTTTGCTTCTGTAAAGGAATCAGTTCAAAATAGACTTGGGATTTGACTCATTGCAAACCAATGCTACCACCGAATATTCTAGTGTAAAACGAATATATTTAATAATTTTATAAAAATAATGTCTAGCTCATAAAGGTTTAGGACAGTACAGTCTTATTCCTCTCCTATATGAAAGCTTATTTTGTGTAAAAAGAAATGTCTGCTTGTCAACACTGCTTTGTGCTTAACATGTGAAATGCTAGAACTAAATTTAAGGAAAGGGCAATTGATTCATTTCTTGAAAAGCCTAGAAGAAATTGGTAATTTTGAAAAGACTTTTCTCTGCAGGAAGGTACAGTACATGGTTGAGTCTCATTCTCCTGAGAATCAGTCCCAATTGGCTTAGTTAAATTTCACATGCCATTTGCAGAAACTGCTGAACCAGCTTTGTGCTTTTGCTGCATTTCTTCATCAAAGGACCCAAACCTTTTTGTTGTTTCTGTGTATGTAACATTGTTATAACCTAACCTCATGCTGTATGCTTTGTACAAGAACCTGATTGTCTTGGCTTTTTCCGTTCTTTACTTCATTAATGCTCTCCCTTTCCAGATGTTTTGGGTATGTATACAAGCTTGCAAATTACTTTTCCTGCTGTTTTGTGTTCAGTGCTTTATTGTACCTCACAGAACCACCGTGTGTTTCTCATAACTGGCTCACTGATACACAAAAGCCAATCTCTACTGTGTTGCTAAGTATTTCTTTTAGAAAATCTTGCTGGTTTTCCTTATTTATTTTCAGGTAATTCTAAAACTAAAGTTGAGGTCGACAAGTAAATCCTAAAGATTAGGTTTTCCACCATAAATTTCTAAGGTGTGTGCATTTGATCTGCATATTGTAGCACAGCCATGTGAATGCTGATGTACGATATGTCATCGTGTATACGGTGAATCGATTGCAGTCAAATGGCTGTTTATTTGCTTTCGGTGTGCATATGCACACCTGTCAGGCATTACATGCACCCAGTTTGCATGTGCAATTGATTGCCTTCCTATGGAAAGTTGTCTCTAGAAAATGCATAGGGCTCCTGTTCACATCATTAAGTTGATATCCCAGAGTTTTGTTTTCTGAAAATGAAACATAAATGCTTGAGGAAATGGACTGTCAGTGCAAATTTCAGCTTCGTATTTTTATTTTCTTGATGTTTATGTGAAAAGTCAGTTGGATGCTTGAAACTATGGTAACATTTTATTTTATATATGTACATACACACATGCATTATATATATGTATGATAATGTTATTATTTATTCCCCATGTTTGGTAATTTTAAAACAGTTGTTGTATATAGTATATTTCAAGTAAATGCTTCCCTGACTATAAAATAAAAGAGCACTAGCTAAGCCGTGTAATGATTCTTCCCTACCTATAGAGGCAGTGGAACAGGAATAAAAAATGGTACTTGACCAAGAGTGTATTTCCCTTTCAGAATCTCAAGGACCTAATATAGTTCAAAGAGAAGAAAAAAGGTGTTCAATGTATTATGGAAAATCCTGATTGTCCTTTATTTATCTTCAACATAGCTGGGACAAATGTCCAGAACTCTCACTTGCAGGCATTAAATCTCAGATATGGTAATCTACTGAATGTCAGGCTGCCTTGAACCAGGAGAATGCTGTAATACAGCAGCCAAGAGCTTTTGGGTTATCATGAGGATGTAGCTACACTTCTTTTTACACACAGATGGGGAAAGAGTGGCATGAAGATCCTGAACCTCTTATAATTTATCAGGCCTGCGTGTCTCAAAATACTCTTTTATTCTGCTGGGCCAGCGTTGATTTTGTTAACATCTAAGGTCAGAGTCTTTCTAATGAATTTGCCAGGTACTTCTGCATTAGAAGTTTGATACTAACTTTCCACTATTCTAACTTACGAATACTTTTTTGATACGGTACAAACAAAGTATTTAAATTAAACTTCCTGAGTGCTTTCAAAGGACAAAAGGAAAAAAAAAAAATCTTGATTTCTGTAAATAAGTAATAGCTCTCAGCAACATGTCACTATTTTGTCATGGTACTTCACTGAAATACGTATGATTTGTAACTACAATGAAACAAAACATGTGCTAGAGACAAAGCAATATAGCAGTGTGATAGAATAATTTTTAAGGTCACAGATGCCTGTATAATAACTAGGATACCTGGATAGGTGAATTAAATAGTTTTAGCAAGTTAGCTGTTTACTTAAGAATACAGTTTGCTTCCCTTAAAATTATTCACACCTGTAGGTTGAATTGATCCAGTATTTTTTCTTTCTCCTAGACTCATGGGAGTGATAAAAAGTTTGTGTCTGTATCCTTGTTTTATCCAAGACTAAGGGTTTGGGTTTTTCAACCAGAATGCAAAGAAGTCTGTGTTCATTTCTGTTCTCTGCTAACAGAGGTGTGAACTCACAGTTCCATCGCCAGGCCAGGGCTATGATCACCTTCATGATGGTTGTGAGTTGGTCCTACTGAGTCTTACACACTTTGCATAGTAATTACACCAAACTGAGTGGTGCAGTTGATGCACCTGAGGGGCGGGATGCCATCCAGAGGGACCTGGACAAGCTCAAGAAGTTGGCCCTTATGAACCTCATGAGGTTCAACAAGGCCAAGTGCAAGGTTCTGCATCTTGGTTGAGGTAACCCCCATTATCAATGCAGGCTGTGGGATGAAGGCACTGAGACCTGCTCTGCTGAGAAGGACTTGGGGCGGTACTGGTGGATGAGAGATTGGACATGAGCCGGCAATGTGCACTTGCAGCCCAGAAGGACAGTTGTATCTTGGGCTGCATCAAAAGGAGCATGGCCAGCAGGTCAAGGGAGGTGATTCTGCCACTCTGTTCCGCTTTGGTGAGACCTCGCCTGGAGCCCTGTGTCCAGCCCTGGAGCCCTCAGTACAGGAAAGACATGGACCTGTTAGGGAGGGGCCAGAGGAGACCTCCAAGGTGATCAGAGGGCTGGAACATCTCTCCTGTGAGGACAGGCTGAAAGTTGGGGTTGTTCAGACTGGAGAAGAGAAAGCTCCGGGAAGACTTCAAAGGGGCCTACAAGAAAGACGGGGACAGACTTTTTAGCAGGGCCTGTTATGACAGGACAAGGGGTAATGGTTTTAAACTAAAGGGGTGGAGATTCAGGCTAGACATGAGGAAGAATTTTTTTACAATGAAGGTGGTGAAACACCGGCACAGGTTGCCCAGAGAGGTGGTAGATGCCCCATCCCTGGAGACATTCAAGGCCGGGCTGGACTGGGATCTGAGCCACCTGATCTAGTTGAAGATGTCCCTGCTCATGTTAGGGGGGTTGGACTAGATGAGCTTTGAAGGTCCCTTCCAACCCAAACTGTTCTGTGATTCTATGATTAAACTTTCCCTGGATAATTAACTGAAATCCACGTGTTTTGCCTCCCACTCTGAGCATCAGGCTGCAGAGTCGGTATCTCTCCCACTCAGTGAATATGCAAACATTTTGTGAGTTGCACTGCATCAGCAAGAGGAGTTGAATAGCCAGCGATGGAGTGGTTTCACATCATATCCGTGAGAAAGGCTGAGCATTTTTATTTATGTTTGTTCCGAATAAAACAACAAACCTAAAGAACACTTGCTTAGGTCTATGCATGGACCAGAGCTGTAAAAGCTTATAGCACTGCACTGAGTAATGAAGTATGGTACAGAAATATGCAAGTTACTGCCAGCCTGACATGATGATTTCCATTGTGAACTATGCAGAGACACTTGTGCAGTCCTCTGGGCAAAAATAAATGTTAGACTGCTGCTTTGCCCAGTCTTACTATCCCAATTACTCACTAGTGGAGTGTAGGGGAGCTTAATGATGGGAGCCACGCTAAGCTGCTGTGTGGCACCTTCCGGAGCGGCTGGGGTTCTACCTGGCACAGTTGTCTCAGTGCAGCTCTCCCCTGTGCAGGGCTCATCCTCCTGTGTTTCTGCTGCAATCTGCTGATTTTGAGCTTTTCCATTCATAGGCTGTTAAAATTTGCTTCCAGTTTAAACCTGGCATAAGAAGCATCATTCCATGAATGCTACTGTTTTGCTAGCCCAGAGAAATAGGGGAGGAAGTAGATATTTTCATGTGCTATTTAGTATTTTTAAATGATACTCCGGTTTATGTTTTCACATAATTACAGTGTTGCATTTCAGAAGATGTTAGTCCGTTATAAATTTATCTTGGTTATGTTGAGGTTTCCAAACACCACATTGTATGTGTAAATACCACTTGGACGTGTGTGTGCATTCAGGGCCATCTGAATTCTGTCTAAACTGAGCCTCAGCAGGCAGAAAGAGAAGAGCTCTGTTTTCCTGCAGCAGCTCACCCCACAGCTCCCCTTCAGCGGGAGCGCCAGGCGGAGCAGCCGACATGCTCCTCTCCTTGCTGCCTTGTCCCTCGCAGGAGCCCCATCTGCCAGGCGTGAGTAACACATGCAGCCGCTTTCCCTGGAAAATATTGTCATCCTCCCACTCTCACCCTCCCCTTTTTATGTAACAAGATAGTAGCTAGGGATTTGGTTGAGACCAGGGAAATGTAACTATACTCACAAATGTACATTTATGTTAGAAATTTGATTAAAACACCTG
Source organism: Caloenas nicobarica (assembly GCF_036013445.1). Classification (NCBI taxonomy): domain Eukaryota; kingdom Metazoa; phylum Chordata; class Aves; order Columbiformes; family Columbidae; genus Caloenas; species Caloenas nicobarica. Next base: position 21,715,216 of record NC_088246.1, on the reverse strand, counting down.
TAATCCAGGTATCTTCCAGCCCATTGCCTGAGGACTAAGTGAGAGCATTTATTCCCTCTTACTTGCTTATGTTCCCCTCCAGGACTTTTTGCTTCTTAGCTGTGTGTGCTGGAGGGGGGCACAGAGGCTTCTGCCCCCCAGCACTGCCACCGGTGTGGGGTGGGAGACCTATTCCTGCCTGGAGACCATGGGGCTGCACCACCCTGGCTGGGGAAGGGATGGAGCCAACTGTCCCTCGTCCAGCATGACCTCACTGTTGGCTCCCTGCCTACCCAGGGCACCCTTGGTGCTTGAGGGGAAGATAAGAAGAGGGCAAGCACTTACATATGCGTGGTGTTTCTTACTGGCTTGCTCCAGATTGCTCACACACTATGGAGCTTTCTGCATCACCCTCAGTAGCATCTTGGCCTCTCCAGCATATATACAGGGAGCACAGATATCTAATGTAATCTAGGCTAGCCAGTTGTGGCCAAGTACTGGCATTCTGGTTAGTGCGACACCTAATGCAGACACTTCGGAGATTTTCCCAACAATATAAGCATGTGTATACACACGCATGCTCACAAATTAAAATTTAAAATTTGAATTATGTCAGTGAAGCTCATGATTTACTTCTTAATCAAGAGGTATGTGGGCACAACTCAATAGTCATCACTTCCTTTTTGTTTTTCTTTTTTCATTTTATGGGTTTCAGATATGACATTTATCCATTTCTCAGCAGTTTTTTTGGTGCAATACTTTCTATGTGCTTTTAAGGCACTAGGGATATATAGCATATTTGTTTCTTTTGCCTTTGTTTTGGAATTCCTGAGGCTGCCTTAAACTTCTCGTTTCTTTAATTATGTTCACAGAATTTAGTGATTAATTATTTTTAGGTAAGTGTGCTTGTATAAAAGAATTAGCATAAGAAAACTCATGACTACTGATGTCTGTTCTCCTTAATTTACAATATTATTGGAAAGCCATTTTTGCAAGGTGTTGCTAATCATTTTATATGACATGCATTGACATAAGTATGTTCTATGTCTGTAATATCAGGAGCTCTGTTTAGAAAAATAGAATACTTTGTCCCTATGGCTGTTGCAGTCCAAGTAATAATTTACAAATTCGGTTCTATGAACAAAACTGTGTCACGATAGCAAAGATAAGTAGACAAGGTCAAATTGAATGGGATATTAAAGTCACACTCTAGTCAGTTGACAGTATATGAACTTCAGTGTTCCTGCTGAAGATCAAAACCTCTTGGCTGCATATAAGCAATATATTGTGCTTCTACTTCGGCACTTGCAGGCCAGAACCATGGTCATTTTGCATTGCATCTCCATCATGGAACTGCCATCTCATCAGGGTCTTCCTAAAACGTAGTGCTGGGCAGCCTGTCAAGGTGGGTGTCCCCATGACTCCTGGCTGCTATGGATGCTTTCTGCCCAGGTTTGAAGGAGAGTTGTGTTTCTCCAAATGTGTAGAGCAGAGAATGTTCTTTTATCATGGCATCGTATAAGCCACCCTAAATTCCACCATAGTTATTAGTGAGTTGACATAGATGTAATGCAGTGTTGCTATGTCTTTACCTTTACTTTAGACTATATTATTTTAGTGAACTGTTCAAGATTTTTTCTTTAAATTCACTTGTAAGGTCCAACCAGCGTAAAGAAAATTTGTCTGCTCCCATAACAGGATAAGCCATTTACTTGTGCTCTTATTGCATTGAATTTTTATTCATTTCAGGGGGCAGTAGAGATATTTGGAATTAATATATGTGAGTAAGAATGGATGTGCAGTATTTAAAGTTGGCTGGGAGATGGGTACTTCTTGTTTCATCGAGCTGACCCCCTATTGTATAGACTAAATACTTGAGTGCTCCTGTCATTTAAAATCTGTTTACTTTCTGATTGCCAAGGAGACCATATCAAATAGATTGTAAGGGGCACTTTAAAATTTGATAGCTTATTTTTGGTTTCGAGTGTTGTAGCTGGGCTGCCAGCATTTCATGATAATTGTCACAGTAGATCTAATTATGTTTATGCCTCTCGTTATGATTGGCAAATACAATTTATTGGAGTTAATTGTTATAGCCTCACTGTCATGCCTCTCCAGTGCATGAAAAGGGACATTATTATAAATAGATTATATTCATGGAGGTGGGAAGATTGCTAAGCTATTACTGTGCTGCTTTGAAGATACCACACTGTCATTGTTTTGAGCTCCCTGTTTTAACTACTAGTGACATTTGTGTTACTGTCCCCACATGACATTTAGAGTTCTTTGCTTACTTTGGTCAAAAGTATGACAGAAAGTTTGTGTTGAGTGTCTTGTTGGGAAAAAGTCTTTGCAGGTATCTAATTTGGTTTTTGAGAGATGTTGCTACATAAAGATGAAAACCAAAGCTGCAGCAGTATTAATAAATAAAGCCTGTGTCAACTAATAAGGGAAGCTACTATTATTTAAGTAATTGCAACAATCTCATGTGTAGTAAAAAGATAGAATATAGGAAAATTTTAAGGAAAATGCAGGCTTTTCCAGATGCTGAAAGAGTACTCTAAGGGACAGGAGATCAGACCTCTTCAGCAATCTCTGTGGCATTTTTTCCATCCATTCTTGACTGGAGAGGCACAGGCACAACATATTGGTTCATTAACCATGCAGTATAGTTCTTTGAACTTTTCTCCTATACCCAAGTTAAGAAAAATAAATATTGAAATACTTTGTAGTTGATGGAAAAGATCTCTCTCCATCTTCAGACTCAGGTGAATGCTATTGGTTCATAGGGCCACAGTTACCTGCAATTATTGGCCTGGCTGTGTTTCACAACAGAAGAGACCCTGAGGCATACTCTGCCCTGGCAAAAGGTTGTTTCAAAAAGTGTAGCAGGAAATCTAGTTCACAGAGATGTATTCTGTACTGGCAGAAATGTGCTTTCAGCAGTGTAGCAAACCACTGCTTCCCTAGACAAAATTATGATACACTGTCAAAAAAGACAGATTTTGCTAGTTATAAATTGTCTTGAACAAGAGTTTTTAGCAGTCTGGAATGGTCTTAAAATGATACATTAACTGATATTGTTATACTGACTGAAGTGTTGAGCCTGGTTTGAAATTGCAGGAAAGCAATCCAAACTCATCATCAGAACAGTATGACAAATAATCTGATATGTTTATTCTAGTTGTCATTTGGACTTAAATAAGGGATAGACTATGGACTATCTTCTAAGTCACTGAGACAATGGTATTCAGTTATTGCAGCAATATCTCTATGCGACGAAGTTAGAGAAAATGTGATTGTGAATGTGCCAAGAACCATCAGAAGTTCTGTCTTCAAAAGTGTGATCCTAATTCAGACAGCAGCTGGGCCACAATGCTTTTATTGACAAGCAGGAAAATATGCACCAATGTTTTCCGTATGAGCACGCCGTGCACATCTCGCAACGTTCTCTGCTGTAAAAGACTGACATGCATGTACCCAGCCAAAATTGGAGAGAACTACAAGTAGATAGAGGTGATCTCTAATAGATCCAGAACAATGTCAACCTCCTCCAATAGAAAACATAATATAGAGATGTTCTGATGGCCGTTTAAGATGTTACTTGATTTATAAAATGGTCGTAGTAGTCACCTATCAATTTGGACTGAATTTGAGCTAAATGGAGACTAGCTGGGATGCTTTGCTCTCTTGGAAATTTTGAAACCCTATCATGGTGCCTAATTTATTCAGTTGCTGTTCTAAGATGAAAACAAAAATCAATCTCTTCACACTGCTTGAAAGAGACATTCTTCTATAGAGAGCCATTCACTACAGAAAACTCTCTCTAGCCAGATCAGATAGGTTGTGGTTTCCAGCAAACATAATGCTTGTGCCAGCATAATAGATAAAATGCCAATAATGTCATTTCAAGAAACTCTCTAATAAATAAATTGTTGTTACCTCTTTTTGCCATTTAAGTGTCTGTTGGTTATCTTCTGATATCTGTTTTGAACTAGCTACATATCTAATCTGCTTTTGGTTCATGGAATGTGCACAACCTTGAAAGGGAAACCTATATGAATTACAGTCTTGTGTGGCTCTCTAACTTTATAGACTCGCACAAATTACCCAGCTTCTGTAATTTCTCTGTGAAGTCAACTTACAGCAATATTTGACCAGGAAAATGTTAATCTGTTTCAAGGATGATTTTGCTATTTCAAGATTTATTTTTGGTTTATTTGGGAATGAAGACAGTTTCTACATCACTCGTGGAAGTGGACGCAGTCCATCTGGCTTGGAGAGGCTTGCCCTGGCAACTACTGCGATCAGGCAGGGTACTGAGGAGCTGGGAGCATGAGTTAGCAGAAGACAAGACTATTTTTTCTGGGAAAATCACGTTTCCAGAACTCCTGAGTTGTGAAGAGGATACCATAGCATTACTTAGATTATTGAGTTGTTGATGGTTTGGGGATTGGGGTTTTTTGGTTTTGTGGGGTTTTTTGTTTTGTTTTATTTTGGTTTTTTAGTGTTTTACACATAGTAACCAGATTTTTTATATTATACCATACTGAGGCCAGGATATGAAGGAAACTCTGTTGTCCAGAGCTTTGATAAATTGAAGTAAATGGAAAAACAGGAGCTTCTGCTAATATAGACACCTCAGTACATCTTAATGCCTATCTCAGGCATTCCAGTTTGAGTAAATCGCTTACTATGTAGAATTAAAGTCTGAGCTGAATTTATTTACATGTAGGGAATTAATGGCATAGTATGATTGGTATGTGATGCAGCAGGCATTCTTACTTCTTTTTTTTCTTACATACATGGACCAAGGTCTTTTAAGAAAGTGTTAACAGTGTCTCTCCAGGCTGGGATTGCAGGAGGAGGTGGAGGTGAGAGAGCCAGGCAGTGCTGCCTGCTGGGGCAATAAACTGGGGACAAAATGTTAACGTCATATTTGTTTCCCTAGCGCGCCATGGACATGCACGGTTATAGCTCCTGTCAACCTGAGGAGGAGCAACACACCAGTCTACCGCATTTTCACATTTCTTAAAACTAACTGCCATTTAATATTTTCATAACTCTATTTTTCTACTTATCCACAGCTGAAGTTCAAAGTGAAATTGAGCGAATTTTTGAATTAGCAAGGACACTGCAGTTGGTAGTGCTTGATGCTGATACCATTAACCACCCAGCTCAACTAAGCAAAACCTCTCTGGCTCCCATTATAGTATATGTAAAGATTTCTTCTCCTAAGGTAAATATTTTACTCATTCATACTGTTTCAGTTGTTTTGGTTTTTTTTTTTCCTTTTTTTGGTCTTAAATGCAGGTAATGACATGTCCTCATTAAAGTTCAGAGCTATATATTGTTATTGCTTCCATTTGGATGGTGAAATATTATTAATCAAAAAAGTATCTTAGAACTGGTGTTACCTAAAACCATTTTGGAAAAGATGCTGTAGCTCCGATGCTTTTTTAAAGTAGGATTGCACTTTTAGTGTCAATCACATAAGTAATGCTGACTGTTTTTTAAATCAAAATAATACAAAAATGAAAGAAAGATTTTCACGTAACGAATATCAGACTGATTGGTAAATTTTAACATCTCCTGGTAATGTACTCTTTCATTCTGTGAAAAAACCTGCACACACTTTGTGAAGAGGCATTTGAAAGAGAAGAACAAATTTATGGGAAGAGAACTCAGGAGAGCAATTAAAGAGCTTCAATTTAGAAGCAAACAAAACCAGAAGCAGCAGAGGAATATAGGAGGGGAACTTCTTAGTGCTCGTAACAGGAAAGGAGATGTTGGGAAGTAAATGAAAATTAGCTTGTTCTGGATGTAAACAGCGTGGGAAATGCTCCTGATGCCAGCAAATGAAGAATTTGATCTGCTCAAGTGGACAGTTAAAAATGTAAATATTTTAAGTGCTTATATATGTACGTTAAGTCCAAACCTGCTCACTTGCATTAATGTCTTATTTTTGACAGGTTTTACAGAGGTTAATAAAATCTCGAGGGAAATCTCAGGCCAAACACCTTAATGTTCAGATGGTGGCAGCTGACAAACTGGCACAGTGTCCTCCCGTGAGTCACTGTTCATTTATGTCTCATCTTTGAAAGATGCCTTTCTTTTCAAGCACGAGGTTAATTATGTAATTTCTGGGAATGTTTGCCCTCTTCTGGCTGTATTTCACTATTGTGTTTTTGCAGAACGACTCCTGAGGTCTCTGGGCTCTTGCACCAGGGTGCAGAGAAAAAACAGTCCTAGTCGCAAGTAGTTATTAGGATGCGTGCTGATACATTCACCACTTAAACAAACCGAGCATTTGTTTTACTTGATAGTTCTTTTGGAGTTATTGCTCTAAAAATGAACCCGCTTAGTGACTGTGCTTATCTCTGGCAGTTTAGTGTAAGGCTGGTGGTTTGGGTAGCTCCCCTGGGGCCTGTGTCACCACAGCCCATCACTGTTGGCGTTCTTGGTCACAGTTTTGGCCAAGAGCTGTGGGGTACGGCATAGCTGAGAGCTCTGCAGTTCTTCTGTTGGTGTGCACCGAAGCAGTGTCTCTCAATTTCCACCTATAAAGTGGAGCTGATGAGACCCCAGCTGTGTTTTGAACATGACATATTATTGCCTGCATACTGAACTGTCAAGAGAATGGGTGAGAGACCAGAAGATGAAGGTTCAGCTCAGTTGCAGCTATGGAAATTTGCCATATTTACGGAGCTGAGTGAGGGGAATGTTTTAATCGTTTAAGCATCTCAGTTAAGAGACTAGTCTCCTCAGGTCCCCGAGAAGTCAATGAACAATGCCAGAGACCTGCATAGCTCTCAAAGCTGCATTCAGGAGGACTTCTGTCTCCCTGACCAGGGAGGGAATGGAGGAAACTCGCCTCCTAACTTTAAATGCCTAAAATTAGACAGTGTGACTAATCTCTTACCTGGTATTTGTACCACACTTGGAAAATGGATGATCTGTATTATTTGTGTTTCTAATTGTTATTAGCTATTGGTCTTAGTTTTCTCTTAGTTATTCTAGATATGGGGAGTGAATCTCTTTTCTTGCCATTCCATTTTGTTTCAATAGCTAAGAGATTCAATATATAACCTTTCTGGATATTTGAGTTTTAAGATTTCTTCAAGCTGCCTCTTCCTATCTTCATTGACTGTTTGTACTTTACTAAGTGGAAGTCATGAGGACCCGCTTTAGCAAATCTAAAATTAGTGCTAGTTATGATTGCTGTCTTTCGTATCAATTGCATTAAAAAAAAAAAGGTAAAGTATCTTAACAGAAGTATTAGAAATGTGATTCATTTTTGCTGAATGAAGAGTGTTGTCATCAATGTTTCCAGCTGATCTGGCTTTAGTTGATGGTTATTCTCACTAAAACCTTTCCTTTATCAGGAAATGTTTGATGTAATTCTTGATGAGAACCAGCTTGAAGATGCTTGTGAGCACCTTGCTGACTATCTGGAAGCCTACTGGAAGGCCACACATCCACCTAGCAGCAATCCTCCTAACCAGCTTCTCACTCGCACACTTGCAACAGCCACTCTTCCTATTAGCCCAGGTTCAAATATTAATTTACAGGTACAGTTTTTATGCCATCTCTTCTTTTTTTTCTATCAACTTCTTCCTCTTCCAAAGCACAGTGGTAGTCTGATACTAGGATATGCTGAATATATCTTACTGTTACTGATAGAGTAAGAGATTTTTCAGTAGACATTCACCCATTTTCAGTATAAAAGGCAAATGCAGGCACATTATTGTTATTGCCATTGTATTCACAGTAGCATGTGTTTATGTATTGACTAGGGGGCTCGTTTTGATTCCAAGGACTAAGCCAGCCTGACTGAAAACATATGGTTATGTGAAGTGGAATACTTAAGATTTCATTGTGCCCAGGACACCACTGCGCCAGTAATATGTGTACCAGCCACAAGCATTTTTATAGCTGGCCATATGTAATCCAGTCAGAGGAATAAAACTGGGCTAACACTATGCACGTTACAGCCTCTGGTAGCTCTCTGACTGATGGGCAATCTATTGCTAATAGGCAAACCCCAGCCCCGGGTGCCCTGCATGACAAATTGGGTTACGTGCAGAGCAGATCCACAGATGTTGGAGGGAATCTGTTCCTCTCCTCCCACAGGCTGTAGAGAATGACTGACTATTCGTGAAGTCTCAAGGTCAAAGTGGCCCTTCCAGTGTTTCCTTTGTTCTTTTATTCATTGGCTATTGCTGCAAAAAGTACATACTTCCTTCAAACCAAACTCTTACATAAAACCTGAGTCCAACTGCAGATTGTGCAGAAAGACCTTGAGAGGCAACAGTGAGAGTGCTGTCTAGTGAGCTGGGAAAAAACAGCCTTTGTTCCATCTCCGCACTGACCTGCCTGTTGACTTTAGGCATAGCGTGTCCTCTCTTTTCTCCTTCAGCTTCTGGTTTGTATAATTGTGTTCAAGTTTGCAGCATAAGGAGATCCTCTCCGTTATATATTTGTTGCATGGCATGAAATGAGGTCTGTAAAGATGATACTTCATTATAAACAGTGACTGGTGCCCTGAAGCTGAGAAAATCACAGTGGGGGTTAAAATACATCTGTCCCAGCTCAAATAATGGCTTACTACATCTCAGTTTCCACCTAAGTTCCATATATGCCCATAAGTTACGTACGTATGTCAGTTAGAATTCATAACTTTGGCTAAGAAAGATTCCTCCTTTTAAAAATAAAAAAACAAAAAACATATCTGCACCCAAATTAAAATGCAAAAAAAATTGCTTTTTGTTTTTATGATCTTGCCAAATTATTTTTTGTGTCAAAGAATTCATTCCCCATTAAACAACCACAGACTTGGCAGGTCTGTTCTTTAACAAGAAAAATTGCTTCAGCCCCCTTGCAGGGTATCTCCTTCTCTTGCTTTCAAAAGCAGTTGGAGGAAAAGAGACGGTAAGCTATAGCTCATCTCTGCCTTTTTTTCTGTCCTCAGAGCTGAAACACCCTGAAAAAATTGTGATCTGGAAGAATTTCTGAGTATGAAATTCAGTATTGTTGTGTGCAGACTTGCTAGATAGACATGTTCATTATTTTTCTCAAGTTGTTCTTTTTTTGGTTTGGTTTGGGTTTTTTATGCCTTTTGAGTGTGGATTTATAGTTCACTTACTCATTTTATTAACCACATTCTCTGGGGGAACTGTACAGAAATCTAATAACACTTTTCTGAATATTGTGCTATCTCCTTACAAATTAACAGATTTTTATTTTAAGATTAACAGATTCTTATTTCAAAAATGAGAATGCGTTTGCACTTTCACAGTTTGTTTATAGGTCTACTAATCCAAAAGTGCGAAGCAACGGGGGTCCTTTTGGATTAGAACTTTTACATTCCTTTGGTTTCATTTTCCTATGGTACCTTTTCAGCTGACATCTCAAACCTGACTCTGTCACAGTCTTGGAATAGGGTGGGTTTATTTTTTAGTCACAGTGGCTGAATCCATTCTCTGAATAGTGTTAAGACCCTCTATTTGGAGAATTTAAAGTCTGTGTCTGTGCAGTTTTTGTGGACTGTTCTGCAGAGAAAAACCATGCGTTTGGCTTGGAGTGGCCACATCCGCACTGCAAAGTGTTTGAATCATTCTCCCCTGGGTCCAATGCAGCACCCCATTGCCATGAGACCTAATTGTCTTTTCTGGTTTTTCAGTCCCGGGTGTACGTTGCAATGACAGATTTGCGTTGCCAGCTGCCAGAGTGGTATTTTTATAGCATGATGCTGACTGTGTGCATTGCATGGCACGAGGTGCTTGAACGTGTGAGGTCTCTTGGGACTGTTCGAAATGAAGTCAGTGAAGACCATACCCCACCTGTCTTATCTAATGGAGAGCTTTGGAACAAACTGTCCTGAAAACTGTTCTCAGGTTTCCTCTTGTAGGGAAATACTTGGCTGTTTCCAAAAAGAAGACTGGAGCAACCTCACACACATGGTGCAGGTGGTTAGGGACCACTGGATGGAAATAGAGAGCAAGCCAAATTGACTGTGTGGACACAGACTTCTCTCTCTCTCTTCTTTCAGTAGCGCTTAAACTTCTTTCCAAGGACCCCTACGTCTTTGAAATTACAACCTGGTTAATGAAACTGGCTTATCTCAAACTTTCTCCATTTTAGGCAAAAAACCTTATGAGATTGGGCCATAAAATTCCTGCACTGTGGTATCTAATTTAAATCAGAGCCCTAATTTTTTTACGAACCACAAGCCAGACCCTAATCCAGATTCAAACATTACCTGCTCAGTGTCCCTGTAATACTTAGGATAAGTTGCCATCAATGAATTTGCCTACAAATCCCAATAGCCCCAACACTATTATGAAATTGCAGGTATTAGTTCTAAATTTGTTGACTGTGGTCCCCCACACGTCTCATCATAGCAGAGAAGATGCATCTGAGTTTGTAAAAGTAGCATTCTGTTCAGAGCAGCTTCAAATTTTGCATTTGTTCTCAAACCACAGCAATGGCAGATTTTATTAGTCACAATTATGAATATAGGTACATACATATTTGGCATTTGACCATATGAGAATTCAAGGGTTTCATGTGTGTACCCAGTTTATGTGCCTTAAAAAGTCATGCTTGTGAACTAATAAAAATGTGTTCACACATCCAAAGCAGGCATTGCTTTAGACTTCTTAGCTTTTCACTTGATTTCATTTATAATTCACCTCTGTTCAGTCATTTCTCTTTGCCTTGAACATCATAAAAACAAGAACAAAAAAGAAATTTGACCGCTGTTTCTGTTACCTTCTTCTCATTTATACCATCTGTTTCAAATTAGGAACATGTGGAGCAGCCCAGCTAGTCACTGGGAAGTTTACAGAATGAAATGTTGTCTTAGAAAATGAAGATTTGTCAGATTTATCAAATTGCCAATTTCAAATATATTGCCTTTTATAAGTTTCTGATAAAATATAGATTTGTTCCTGTCCAATTTCCTATCATTTTACGTTTGGGTTGCTAGGAAACCCACCTGCCAGGATCTGTGGCTGAAGGACATTTCCTCTTTCCCCTAGCTCTTTTCCACAAAATAGGAAGACATAAAGAAGATATATCTGTGGGCTGCCCTGGAGGCAATCCTTATTTTTAGACAACTCCGAACATAGGAGGGCAAACTTTAGACTAACTTGGGTAAATTCAAAACAGTCTCACAAACAAATGCCTGGATAACTCTGTTAAAACCTACTTTAATTTTATGCCAGTAGAGATGATTTTGTCTTGATGTTCTTCACCTCATATAAGAAGGATAATCTAGTTTCACCATAAACTATTTCTTCAAATTTTGCAATTAAGCTCGAGAAGTCTTTGGCTGTGGTTTGGAAATAAAAGCAGGTTAATGTAATGAAAACCCCAAATGAGTTAAGTAATGCCACTTGTTCATTTTGCAGTGATTTCAAAGCATTATGCTGGTGAAGAGTAGGTTTGTTATTACCTGGTAATTTTTATTTCAGTTTTTTAATAGTAGTGGTGTGTTAGGAAATTCTATAGGTGATAATATCACTCTCCTCTTGCTTTTCTTGGCAATGGCCTGTATTCTTGAGCTGTTAAAATTATGAGGCCAAAGTTTAATTTTTCATTACCGTGAAGAAATGGAATTATTGCTGAGAAAAACACAAGGTCAGTGGTACTATTAGTATCATAATACAAACTTCATTCATACTAGATCCGATTGCATTTTTTTCTTTCTTTTTTTTAAAAAAACCAAAAAGCTACTTTAAAAGAGTCAAGGTTTTGTATTTTGGTTCTCTGCTGGAATCCACTTCCTCAGCCCTTTAAAAGCACTTTGCCATAGTGGCTGTTTCCAAGCAGGCATCTGTAAACTCTCAACTGATACTTGCCCTCTCCTGGCACGATATGTCCTCTAATTTTTCTGCAGTTTGTCTTGCCTCTGCATGCTCTCTTCTTGTCTGGAGTGTGGCAGGCAATTATTGCTAACGGGAATAGTCAGAAACATCACAGGAGACAAGAAAGTGTTGCAGAATAACCTGAGTGCTACCTTCCATTCTGACGAGCATGAAAGGAATTGTTTGTATTATAATACTGAAATTTCAGTGAAAGTTGAATTCTAATGTGGTTTTTTTCCTAGTTTAGATTCACAGTGGAATGTTGTGTACTGAAATTGTTTTGATTTCATGATACTTTCTAGTTGAATTTGATATTGGGGAAGGTTTTTAGATGTGTACTTCGTGTACATGAACTTAACTGCTGGTTGTGATAGCAGGGATCTCAAGGAGACCAGAGGAATGACCATTCAGTCCCTGAACGCAGCGGTTCTCAAATTGAAGAGGAAGCACGGGTTGAATCCATCAAGAAATCCCAGCATCGCTCTTCCTCAAGCCAGCACCACAACCATCGCAGTGGTGTTAGAGGCCTTTCTAGGCAAGAAACTTTTGACTCGGAAACACAAGACAGCAGAGATTCGGCTTACATGGAGCCACAGGAGGACTACTCACATGAGCACGGTGACCACTATGATTCTCACAGGGATCACAATCACAGAGACGAGTCCCACGGGAGCAGTGATCACAGACACAGAGAATCAAGGCATCGCTCAAAGGAGAGGGACCGCGAGCAGGACCACAATGAATGCAACAAACAGCGTAGTCGTCATAAATCAAGGGACCAATATTGTGACAAGGATGGGGAAGTGATATCAAAAAAACGTAACGACGCAGGAGAATGGAACAGGGATGTTTACATCCGTCAGTAACTTTTGCCTCTGGCAGTCTTGTGTTTCTTTGAAGTCTTGTAACAATGCCCCTGAAAATATCTTTGGGTTCTTCATTGCAGAACATATGGTATCTTTCTGTATGCTGATTTGTATTGCTGTTGCTTGCATAGCAATAGCATGAAATAGAATATTCATATACTTATTTTTTGGTTAGTGCTATATGAATGAGCGTAGTACAACCGCAGAGTTCCTGATGTTGTACTATGCCATTTTTCAAGCTGTTTTTTGGTAGCTGCCACTTGAACAATATCTGTTGCCATCAAGGTGTTGTTAGTATTTTTTAAAAAAGGGTACATTTGATGTTTAATAACTTCCCGTGTATTCAGCAAGCCAGAATCAGCACATAAAAAATCTAAAACTTTTTGTCTGCTCTGATTTTTTCATTTGTATGCACTTGATTTGCATATTGATTTGCGAGTCACTATCTGTTGCTTGTACCTCTGGTGGACTCCATTTGAAGACAGAATTCAGTCTTGCCTTACACACAGGGGATCATGAAGTCAAGATCTATTTTCTATGTACTGGTACTGTGTACTGTATATACAGTTTATAAATGTTATTTCTGCAGACACCTTCTTACTATATAAGTTTGATCACACTGTTTTAAGAGTCCTAATGCCAAGTCAGCAGATTTGCTTTTGAATTACTGGCAACTGGAACTAGCCTCATTTAGGAAATCTGTAACAGTGTTCAATCTAAATACTTTTTCTTCTGTAGCAGAAAGCTTATACTTATTGTAAATATGAATGAGTGCTTGAGATAAAGGGTCTAACTCTTATACCTTACGCTGTCCTTGCAAACCCAATTTTGCATTTTAAATTTCTGGTAAAGATAACAAACTTACTACTATAAATTATTCTTCTCTGTACAGGTCACAAAATTGCAACGGACACAGCTTATTTTTTGTTTTATTCTCGGAATAACAGAGCACAGATGACAGAGGTGTGTATGTGAGCGGGTGGGTGGTGGATGGGCGGACGTGTGCGTGTGCACGTTAGGCAGCAAAGCGTGAGAACCTACTGAAGAAAACAAAGGTTATTCAGAAGCCCAAGTCTGTTTCTTCATTTTGTCTGTTAATTTAAAAATCCAAATTGCAGTCAAGGCATATGAGGGAGTTTACTGACCCGGGTAATTGAGAAAGCATAAATCTGCTGGCTCTTTGTTGAGACTTCAGGAGAGTAAACCCAGGCAAATGTTACTGTGAGTGTTTCACTGGAAATGTAAAATCTTTGTGTTTTAGAGTATTTGTTTTAGTAAGAAAAGTTTACACAGCTTGTGGAGAGTTATTTTGTTGGAAAATAAATTTTTGTAGCTTCTCCACTTTTTCTACACTTGGCAATTCCTCTGCATTCCCGCTTTGCAGCCAGCTCACCGCTTTTCCTTCACCTGAACTGTTGTGCTGCTAGTGAGAGCTTAGAAAAATGACTGTGACAAAACACTGTTACGAGCTTGCTAGAGAAAATGCATTGAAATGAAAGGGAGTGAACACTTTTATTTTTTGCATTGAGCACCCATTGCACTGGTAAGTGGGGGGAAAAATCACTTATTTTTGACTACAGGTTCCATACTCTTGCCTAGTGTAAAAGCTGTTCTGCATCACACATAGTCTTGGTAGTGATTGTATGAATGAAATACTATTTGTATTTCACTGTACATAGCACATTATATAAAGACTGTAGTGGGATAATAATTAATTTAGCTGGAAGTTCTTTTTATTTATTATTTTAATTCTGGGAATATCAGCATTGCCTGATTTTGAATATCATTTTAGTGAAATGGATAAGATATATGGCAGGTACATGTTTTCTCCAATCTCCTATTCCAGCATCCAAGCAATTCAGGTTATCTCCCTTAAACATACTCTGTCCTCCTTCTTCCGCCCCTGTCCCTAATGCTTTATATGCATTGTTTTACAAATTCTGCTGCCGGGTATCTGGCCATCCCTCCCAGTGCTGCTGACTGTTGTGGTTATTCAAAGCATGAACTGTGAGGAACACAAGGAAAAGGGTATTTTTTCTAGAATTAAAATTCTCAGCATTCATCTAAACATCACTAAATGACTATGTAGACAAAGGAAGCATAGGTAAGTAGATCTGTTGTATTACTAAATGGATATATGAGTATATAAGCAATGGCTCTTGATATGAGAGGATTTTCAGGGTATCAGTGGAAAAAGACATTGAAAGACTTTGTTGTTTGAATCCAATCAGATCGCATGTAAACAGGAAGAGAAGTTCTATTGTCTTGCTCTGCAGAGCCTGGCTTTAGCTGTTTTACCAGCTTCAGTAAGTGCTGCTGCTCTCTACAACTGTTACATGACAGCTGTGTCCTCCAGAAAGTGATCTATGGATTCCACTTCAATATCTTGAATTTTGGGGGTTGGTTGGTTCGTGGTTTTGTTATCTTTTGTTTAGCTGGGTTTTTTTTTTGTTTGGGGGTTTTGTTTGGTTTGGGTTTTTTTTCATTTAACTTCTGCTCCACAGTGTTTATTTTCAATCTTTCTTAAAAGTATTTTTAAGGAATGTTTGGCAGAATTTTGAAGCACTGAGTAGCGTATGAAAACCATGGAGAAGGTGGCAATGTATAGACAAATAAATGAGAAAATAAAGAGCATAGGCCAAGTCCTAATAGTTAAGTATGGCCTATATATTAATTTATGGAATATAAATATCACAGAAAAGGCATGTCCAAATCCAACTAATGAGAGAATCATATTTTGTATAGTGCTGCTAATTGTGTATAGACAACATATACTTGCATTTCTTAGGCAGACTCGCTCAGTAGGTTTTTATTAGTCTCGCTAAGATACTTTCTTTCAGTTATTGTTTTAAGAGTGACAAATTGTTTGTAATGTAAGCTTGTACTACACATATTGCACAATCCCACCTGCCTGCTGAGCACTACTTTGAAAAGCACTTTAACAGAATTATATCAATAAGAAGCTTTAAAAATACTCCAACTGGAGGACATATCAAAGGCTATTGTGATGAAATGTCTTTGCAGATTTTTTCCAATAGAAAGTTTAATATTATTGTTTGCATTAGGATACTAATGAGTTCATATTTCTGTATCTGGTTTCAGGAGCTTTGAATCTGAGGAATGGTAGAGGTCCCAGTGAGCTCCAGAGTCTTCTTACGTATGTGTGGTACAAAACCACCTGTAAAATTTTTATTCAAATGAGCTAAAATGATAATAAAACCAGTGAGACAGAAGGAAAGGAAGGTAAAATAGTTAAGTGATACATAAGTTTCGTCAGCTCTCGCTCTATATTTTTCTAAAGAATTTCAGTATAGGGAAGGAATAGGATGCATTTTAACATTTACATGTATATATGTTAAATGTTAACCTTATTTTTGTATGTCTTTTCAAATGAATACACATCAGTGCTGTTCATCAGCCCAACTCTATCCTTTATCAGTTGTTCAGTGTCACACAGACATCATGGAAAAAAGAATTCTCGAGGAGGGACTGGAAGGAGGAGAGAGTAACAGTCTCCAGACCTGTTAAAGGACAGGACAGTGGGATGAATAAGCAAACACGTTTGTGCATAAAGGCAGCATCAGCAGGAGTTGTGAGCTGAAAGAAACTATTTTGAAATCAATCCATACATTACTGCCTAGAAAATTTAAAAAATCTTCTAGAATATTCATGAATTCATATTCTGTGTCTGGCATCAGGAGTTCAGAATTTGAGAAGAGCTCCAGGATTTTTACTTCTCAAGGTGTAAAATTGAATAGTTTCTCCTAAGGATTTGGCCCTAATTAATGAAGACTGGTTTTAAAGCCACCACGAGTCTGAGTGCAGTACCTGCTTTCACACAAATTTGTAAACTCTTAACCTATAGCCTTTATTATGAATGGAGGATAAGGAAATAAATTTCTACTCACCAAACCCCGAATGAAAGTAGAGACCTATCTTCACTTCTCCCTTCTTATCTGGTTACTCGTCCTAGACATGCAGTTCCTGCCCAGGTCTGACACTCTGCCCCTTAATACTTAACCGGGTTTTAGGAATTTGTTAGTAACTATCATCGTTAAGCTCTGTGAGTTTGTAAAGTCATATTCACGTTCTGTGACGCCTGCAGAGGTTTTACTGTGGCCCATTATCATTCCCTTAGCTGGAATGCTGAGTGCTCTGATTGCTTTTAATCAGCATCCGTCCAAAGTAAAAAGGTTGGTGTAAACCACTTCCCGTGTTAGTTACTAAAGCCTCTTCAAGATTTATTTTGGGTTGTGGTTACATTTGACCTCTGATTGCTTTAACACATCAGGCTGAAAGCTATTTCCCAAATGACTTTTGACTTTAATTCTATTCCGTCAATGAAAATAAAGCACATATTGCAAAAAACTCTATTACATGGTCTAGAGGAAGAACAGATAAATTATTTTTCAAAGTGTAATATAACATTTCTGGTGTACACATACTTATTACTTTATTGCAGATCTTTCACCAAAATTTTAGTTCTTCTATCATCTGTAAAGTCTCTGAATGCCATTTTTATTGTGAATGTTTTTAATCAAATGTTATTCAACTGAATTTATTGCTTGGCAATTTGTCTATAATTTATTTCCCCACTTTTATATAACAAACTAACTGTTACATATGAGCTTACAGTAGTTTTATAGACAGTTTCTTTTTATAACTTACCATCCTAGAGATGTGTTCCTACGCAGCCCCAAAAAAGATTTATATCGGATATAAGAGAGATTAAGCTGGTTCTTCTAACTCATCCATGTTTTCCTTTCTTACTTTAGTCTTACCACTTTTATCTACCATGCTTACTTACCCTGCAATGAATTCCAGCAGTGCAAAATGGGATTTGCTTATAAATTTTTTTAGTCCTGAACAATTAAACATAAAAAGAAGGTTCTTTATATTTTAAAGTATCCACTCCAAAGTAATTTCTTGTTGATGATCATCACCAGCCTGTTTCTTACTAAACTATTCTCTTTTCCTCAAAAAGCCTATGAAATCCTATAATCTAGAAATTTATGGACTCCATGACACTGAAAAAGGAAGAAACTATATAACAATTTCATACTATACTAGGCTGCCTGTTTTAATATCTTTATATTGACCAATATAAATATTTAGATCTGGCACTATTACTAATCAGTCTGCCAATGGATAAAAGTACTTTTCAGACTTTCTTGAAGACAGGATCTGATTGCATGCCTAGCCTATCTGTTTTGTAGGGTTAACCTTTCATTACAAAAACTTTTTTTTTTTTAAATTAATATATAAATGTCTCATATCGTATATAAATACATATATATATTCAATTGTTCTTCAGTGCCAAACACTGAAGTATGATGATTCAGTGTGTAAACCATTCTTATCAGGAAAGTAATCCTAGTATGTATTAAAAATATATACACACCATAAACCAAAACTGTAACAAAGTATTCCTGCACTTCTGGTTAAAGTCACAGTAAGATTGGGAAAGAAAATTTAAAAAAGGGGCATCCATCCAACTTTAGTCATCTAACTTAGCCAAGCCTATAGTCAAAGGAAGGACTCTGGCTCCTTCGAGGGATGCTTTAGAGCATCTTAATAGGGTTTCTGCTGGGACCTGCCTGATGGAGAAGTCTCTCTCCCACCACAGCTCGCTCCCCAGTTCCAGCAGAGAAAGGGGCCTCTGCGAAACAGCTGGGGCTCATCCCCTTCATATGCTCAGTGTGCTTCTGTCCAGCAATTGACTTTTGCAGAAACAACTCTAGTAGAAGTTCAGATATCAGTAATTTTTTCAGGTAAAGTCTGGTCTACAATTACACTGGAATCAAATACAAATGAGTTACTTTTTCTTCCTCCCAGCCCAGAAACTTCTCATATAACATCACGCGAGATCACCATCTTGAAAAGCCTGTTTATTATTCAAAATGAAAGAAATCTGGGAAAGTCTCAACAAATCTTCCACTAAAAGTTCAGCAATCTTAATTCTTTCAAATTCAGCATTGAACAAATCCTGCTACTGAAACTGGAGGCAAAGTTCCCTATTTTATATGCATATGCAAATTTCAGTGTATCGTCTGTGTGTGCTGATTCATGTTTACAGAATTTATATATTCTGCAAAAAGAAAACACTTTTTACTAGCACCGAGTTAAAGATTTCAACGTGTACTTACAATAAAGGACTAATCCCTTTTGTTACCAAGTAACTATTTTAGCCATATTTAGACTAAAAAGACTGTAAATTATAGCATGAGTTTTCATGGTTCTAAACAGGGTATCTCACCTACTATTGATGAAACAAAATACTTCAAGTCTTCTTTAGACCTGTTATGGTTAATGGAAAGGAGTGACCAACAAGAGCAGACAAGTAGTAGACACCAATTCTACCCTCCTACCCTGCAAGCACAAGCCTTACAGAGGATGTACTAGTCAATCCTGGCAGAACAGAAGGGCCATTTGTTTTATTTAAAATCAGTAAAAAACACAAGGTATAAAAAACATTTATAGCAAATATAAGTAAACAACAAGAATACTGAGAAACAGAATTGTATAAATTGTTTTGATTGCCAGCAAATGCAAAAGCACTTCTGACAGTATAAAGACAAATTTTAAAAGGAGTATCACTTTTTTTAATCGAACCAAAGCGTTATGTCTGTAAAGACAGACATTTTTAAGATAATGCTTTTAACAACTGGAAACTGATGACTGAGAGGAAAAAACCAAACACACAGAGATGTCAGCTTATAGTTTTGAATTGTACTTACCTTTTCCCTCTAATTTTAGTGTTACCGTCAGTTCCAGCAGTACTGAGAAAACAGAAAACTATTCAAACAGAGAACATCTCTGGCAACTGAAGCAAAATTTTCAAATTCATCTAACACTTTTAAGATATTTAGATTATTAAAACTTTGAGCAGTGTATTAAGGCAGTTCTCATTAGCTTGCTTCCCCAGTTTCAAGTTTCGTATGATTTTAGCTGGTGATGCTTTCCAACCAATAAAGAGTTAATATTCTTAGTTGTTTGAAAGGTGATTTGCAACATTTCAGATGGTATTATGCATTGTTTTCTGTCTTTTGATATATTAATCAGAGCTGTAGCCCCTTCTGTTGCAAATGTTTCATTTTAAAATTGTCACTTGTCAGCCAGTCCAATAGGCTATTTCAGAACCAATACAGTTTATGCATGGGAAGTTTGATGTTGAAACAATATTTATTTACATTCCCAGAGTGAGATGGTTTAATATATTCATGCTGCTATAAAAGACATGCTACAAAGCCTAATCGTATTTTGTGTATATACTATGTGTACAGAGAATCTTGCCTGTATTAAAATAAAAGAGAAATGAGGTTCTAAGTATCAATTTATAAAAGTTATTTGTAAAATGTTACAGTGTTTTGTGAAGCACTATTTAATGAAACATTAACTATTGGTAAACCTCCATAGAAACTACCTTTTCCAAAATTCATGATAACAGTTCCAAACTATTTCATTTATGTTTGCATTTCATGATGTGGCTTACACCCCTCCCAGCGAAACCCTGTTCCTACGCTTGCTGCACTAGACAAGCGACTCACATGAGGAAAGCCAGACCAGACAGCAGCACAAGTGAACACACTTGTCATTCGTGCACTGACCTGCTGTCAATACAAAAGGAAATGGAGATGTACAAGTGATCCTACCCTTCCCCCAGCCATGACTTTCTCTCTGCAACCTGTGGCTCTTTCCCAGCAGAACAGCTGGCAGATTTTCTGGCTGCCATAGCAACCCTGCCGTCAGCCCGTTGCCTCAGCAACGTTGCAGCAGGAGAAACACTTCACCTCCGAATTGTTCTTAGACTCACAGAGGTATTTTTTTCAGGTTGCATTCCTAACTGCTTATTTACTGTTCAATTTAATAAATTTTGCAATAAAAAATCCTATACAGTCCTTATTTGCCAGTGAAATCAGATCATCTTCCCTGGAATCTTCCAAAGAATTCATATCCATTCCTTGCAACGTTACAGCAGATGGATCAAATCTCTGCAGCAGCTTCAACTGATCAAGCGACAGTCCAGCGCCCCTCATGCCTTCTCCTCCAATGTGAGGTTCCTTTTTTAGTAACAAAGAAAAGCAAATTATTGCATCAATAAAGTTCTTAAATGCCCTCAATGTATTCTGCTGAGTATATGCAGAACTGCCTGTTAAAGTGGACAAGCTAGGTTTGTATCATTCACACCCAGGGAGGATTTAAAAATAAACTGGCACTTCTGTTCTTGCCTTCATCTGTCCAGTATGTACACAAGCATGTACACAAGCATATACACAAGGTCCAAAGTACTTTGAGGAGGTGGTGGGGCACGCAATCCACTTTAGCCCAGCAGTTTAGAGCACTTGTTGAGGACAGGTACATGGGCCTAAATCAATTCATTACTCAAAGCGCTGAAACATGACAAGAAAGCTGTTATCACTAGACAGTAAGAACGTCTAGAGGTTTTAGGTTGCCACTTTTAAGTGATGCAGCACTTCTGTGTACTGACTAACAGCTATGGTTAAGTCAAAACCAGTGATTCCTTAGCCAGTTACTAATAGTAACAGTAGCAGAAATACCTGGATTTTTCCCATTAAAAACTTCAACCGGAGAGACTGAAAGCTCCATTCCAGGATACTATACTGTCTGAAGAGGCAGCATTTTGGAAGATGATGCAGCAGAAAAAACTGAGCTTCAGATTTTCTATGCGCTGTAATTAGACTAACAGGTAAATGGGACTACTGTTACATGTGTATGTACATGAGGCAGACAAAGAAAGGAACAGTTTAGGTATCTGAATTCAGAAGATGCCATTTGGCATCAAAATCCTCGAGAGGAGAAAGGCTTAAAATCACAGCCCTTTTCTCAGCATTTCTTGTGAGTAGCCTTGACTGTTTTTTTTATTTAATACACTGATTCCTGGAAAAAATCTAATTTCTAGCTGGATTGTTCTTTCAATGCATTCAGTAAAGAGATGATAGAATAAAATGTGCAAAAGCTGGCATTGCAATATCAAAACCAGATCTCCTTTGTAAATCTAGTCTAGTGCAGTCTATAATGCACCTTACAGCAGAGTATTTTTGAGCCATCATACTTGGCTAACACACGAGTTCACCCCATCAGCTCATGATGTGAGTTAGTTGCTTAACCACACACTGTGTGCTGTAAAGCTGGGCAGCCAAGAGTTTGTAGCCTGATTCTTCTCTTCCTTTCCCTCAGCAGGATTTCAGTGCTTTCCAACTAAGAGACAAAAGGAGGTGTCCATTGCAAATTGAGAAAAAATAACATACAAAGGGAGATGGGGGTAGTGACTTGAAGTAATATAATAGAAGGATGGAAAGGTAAAAGTCTAGGGAAAATGGTAGTACGCAGGGTCAAGCGACTTGCTCAAAGACAGACCATTTTTTTCCTCGACCTTTTCCTTTCTACTTCCAGTAAAGTTACTGCATTTAAGCTGATATACAGCATCTCCTGGGTAAACTCCTAAGAGGAAGTAAGTCTGCATAGACAAAGGATCAGCTGCCAGGCAGTAACCTCCACCTACAAGCCCAACGCCTACGGCTCCATCTCCTGTTTTTTCCATATCCAACATGATTCCAGGATCTGTTGCCAAACTGAGAAAGTAGGAGACAGTGGATTGGGTACGTGAGGAGGTGTTCACTGAGAGACTAAAGAATATGGAAAATATGTAAAGGAATATGAGGTAAGCCACCCCTAGACTCCAGTTTCCTGTTCGTTGGAAAAGATCACCTCGGTTTACACTACTGGGGAACTGGTTGTAAGATACTATACGCTATCTGTGGGTAAACAACTCAGTGTCATCTCATTTAAAATATACCATACACAAAAGCTTAATTTTTACAGACATGGCATTTCTGTGCGAAAACTAGTACATTATGCAAGAGCGATATTACTGGTGAGAGGAAGTCTATGAAACCAGAATTAATCTTGCATTTGAGCTAATAGGGGTCACGTTTTGCTTTGTCATTCTCTCGAGGACAAATTTATGCTGTTACGTAAAATATATAATCCCAGTTGAAATACCTGGAAATGAAAAATTCCTAGTAAATAGATGGTGAGAAAGAAGGCAGAAGAACCCTAACGTACAAATCTTTTTCAGTTCTGTTAAATCTTTACCAGCCTTCATATAATTGTACACCTATTATATATATTTTTTTTCATTACAGTTAAGGGATGCATCCAAACTTCCAACAAGGCCAAGTGCCGGGTCCTGTACTTGAGTCACAACCACCCTATGCAACACTACAGGCTTGGGGAAGAGTGGCTGGAAAGCTGCCTGGAGGAAAAAAAACTAGGGGCATTAATTGACAGCCAGCTGAACATGAGCCAGCAGTGTGCCCAGGTGACCAAAAAGGCCAACAGCATCCTGGCTTCTATCAGGAATAGTGTGGCCAGCAGGACAAGTGATCGTCTCACTGTACTTGGCACTGGTGAGGCTATACCTCGAATCCTGTGTTCAGTTTTGAGCCCCTCACTACAAGAAAGACATTGAGGTGCTAGAGGGAGTTCAGAGAAGGGCAACAAAGCTGTTGAAGGGTCTGGAGCACAAGTCTGATGAGGAGCAGCTGAGGGAGCCCGGGCTGTTTAACCTGAGGGTGGACCTTATTGCTGTCTACAACTACCTGAAAGGAGATTGTAGCATGAAGGGTGTTGGTCTCTTCTCCCAAGTAGCAAGTGATAGAACAAGAGCAAATGGCCTCAGGTTGCACCAGGGAAGGTTTAAATTGGATATTAGGAAAAATTTCTTCACAGAGAGGGTTGTCAGGCATTGGAACAGGCTGCCCAGGGAAGCGGTTGAGTCACCATCCCTGGAGGTGTTTAAAGGATGCATAGAAGAGGTTCTTAGGGAGATGGTTTAGTGGTGGACTTGGCAGTGTTAGGTTAACAACTGGACTCGATCTTAAAGGTCTTTTCCAACCAAAATGATTCTATGATTCTTAGAACAGATACAAATCATCACAGAATGTGTAAGTAAGGTACACAAGCATCAGAGTTAGACTTTTCCTCAAAGCCCTGATGATAAACAACTAACACACCCAACTCATC
The DNA here is from genome assembly GCF_036013445.1 of Caloenas nicobarica. Lineage (NCBI taxonomy): Eukaryota > Metazoa > Chordata > Aves > Columbiformes > Columbidae > Caloenas > Caloenas nicobarica. Next base: position 21,691,455 of record NC_088246.1, on the reverse strand, counting down.
ACATCAACAAAGAAGAAGAGAGATGCATATGGTCTGATGATAAACTCTCTCAAGGTACTAATAAAGGTAACAGACATTTTTGAAATGTATACGGTATAGATGAAAAATTCTACTATCTTCCTATATATTACCTCCTCCTAGACATCTTAATGGTAGACACTGGGTCCAAAAAAGACAAGATACCTTCTTGGGACACTGAGCCTGAAATAAATTTACTCCCTCATTCCTTTATATAATGCAAAAATAGCTCCCATACATATAAAATCCTCCTTCCTCAGAACACAAGGTACTTTCCATTTATCTCCCATCCTTTATGCAAATCTTCACTACTTCATTGGCATTAATAAAAAATCTTTCACCTTTCCTGTGAATGTGCAAAAAAGCATGTAAAATATATCCAGAGAACAATTGCAAGTGAAATTTTAACCTGTCTGAACTATCTTTTTTCCCTGTTGTGTTTTAAATGACTGTTATACAAATCAAAACGACCACACTACACAGTGAGAAACTACTTAACGATCCCTAAATGAAGCTCAGTTAAACATGAAAATAAATTTACAAGAGCCTCAGAATTGCTTGTGTTATTTCTATCTGCAGCAGCTAAAATTTTCTGCAGTCAAAAAGAGATTTACTGATAGCAAATATAGCACGTAACTTTATAGTACCAACACAAGATCACTGGACCGTGTGAAGTACCCTGAAAATACTATTACCTGTGGCTGAAGCTGGAGACATGGAAAAGTTTTCAAGGCCCACGCAACTTGCTCCTCATTTTCAGAGAGTGTAATTGTACATGTACTATATACTAAAATACCTCCTGGCTTCAGCAATTTCACTGCCTGCAGAGAGAAATAAACAATAGTTCAGCTTAATTTTGTATGTAAAAACTTCCATATTAAGCAACATTAACCAAGAAACCATTAAGCTATAATATAAAAACTTAGCACTTAATTAAACTCAGATCTTTCTGTCTAAGATAGGCATTAGGATACTAATTCTTCTCAGGAAATGCAGTAAAGGATCCCATGGATTAGAAAGACTCTTCTTTCCAAATCAGCATTATAGCTCATGCAGTTTATTAATGTCATTGAGATGATCCACCTTGTAAGATTTGTTATTTGTACAGCCCTGCAAATCTCAGACAGATTAGTTTTCATCACCTGCTGCCAACCTTGGATATACAATATTTTTATCAGTGATATTAGATGTCAACTATTCCACATATTTGGCATGGAAGTTGTATCTATGTTGCTTTTCAAGCTGTGGTTCACTTTGAAGACCTATAATTCAGATTTTGACAAGTTTCAGGAAATCTTACCTTTTAGCATCAGCCCAAGCACACTCCTACTAGCATGAAAAGCTGCAATCTGGTTTCCTGGCTTTGTACTCCATCTCATATCCCATACAGCACCTCACAGCACCACTGCATGGGAGATCTATGCAGTGAACATACAAAAGTCTATGCTGCCGCAGAGAAAAGACTTTAGCCTGTTCCCTGACTTAGAGCCTTGTGATTATTATAAACTAAAACTGATGAAACTGAAGGAATAAAAAAACACGTACAAAGGTTTTTATTTACTATGGCTTATATATACACCTTTCCCATGTTCCAATGAACTGACTTCACCTAGCAACAGATCCTAACGCTATTTTCTTCACTTAACTGCTGAAAAGGTAGGGAAAATGAGGCATCATCTTTCAGTATGAAGTTTTATGCTGCAAAAGCATTATGTTCAATTTAGCTTATCTACTCAATGATTAATACGTACCACAGTGAAAAGCTTGCGCTGAAGCGGCTGGTAGGAGGTCACTTCCGTTAAAGTTGAGGAATAAGCCATGTTTGGTCTCTGTCCCATCCCACTACATGGAGCATCAAGAAGAATTCGATCAAATGACTCTGGTAAGAATGGAGGTCCTTCTGTAAAAAGCAGTTAGTAGTGTAAAATGCGGCTGTTTCTTTCCCTGACACTTCACCACAGATAAGCACAATCTGTTTCTGCATCCTTGACTTAAAATTTTTATGTTCTATACATAATGTCTGCAAAAGTAATTGCAGTAAGAGTCAAGTCTCAGCACTGCTGGTGGTAGATTTCACCTCCCAGAAAACTAAAGAATTTTAGTTCTGCGAGGTCAAACAATACATCACTCCTTTAGAAAATAATCTTTTTAAGCTTAATTTAATAATTTGAAAGTAAAATGTAAAAGTAATCAAACAAAAATGTTGAAATATGATTGGTCAGAGGTGTACAGAGGTACAGGGGTACAGAGCTGTACATATAGGCTGTAATGAACCACAGTCAGCTCATAACTGAACCAAGTGTGCAAACTGTTACTGAGAGAAGCCTGTAGTTAACCATAAAGACTGCCTTAAACAATAATAATAATTGGCCTGTCTATATAATAACTATTTCTTGTGATGCATACATATCCATGGAAAATAAAGCACTTCACAATAACATCAAATATTATATGTCCTAATGCATGCTAATGCTGTCTCCACCACAGAAAAATTCAGTAAACAAGGACTGTGAAGACAAGAACAATTTCCGGATATTACCTGCATAGATAAGGGAATACATGACTTCTGTATGCATCCTTTCAACTGAAACCCACTAGCTCAACAGCCCAAAAGTTTCTATTGCCTTAGTGGTAGAAAGACTCTTCTGCTCAGCATCACCAAGGAAAAAGTGGCTCCATAGGTAACCAATGAGGAAGAAAGCCATATATATATATGCTTTACCTCCTTTTCTCCTTCTCTTCCTCAAATATTCAAGTTAGGTCACAAGTGAAAATGAGTGACTTCATACTACAGCTACCTAGCTTGTTCCAGCACTACAAAATAAGTCTATCTGATTTATCTGCCTCTGATCCATTACTACAACATTCAAAATATATGTCTTACTTGCAGGGATGTACAAAAAAGCCTTTGTGATCTCTCAGTATTGCAGCCAGCTCTTGTTAATCTGTGTAAGTGCTACATATCACCTACCATATTTTATGTTCATAGAAAGACTATTCAGAAAATACCTTTATTCCTCCAAAGCAAGAATAATGGCAAGGCACAGCGACAAGGAAGGTGAATTATGCAACCTAATGCCTACTTAAGCTAACCAGTGACTGGAATAAAATCGAGTGAGAAAGAACAGCACACTTTGCGTAACAAACTAAAAATAATCAAGACAGCAAATACTGTTTAAATTGTTCCATCATGGGAAAGGAACCAGTATCATAAATACTGCACTTCAGAAAAGCAAATGAAATGAGCTTAAAATAATACACTGTGCTTCTATAGAACCTTCCTCTAAACAGCTGAACAAACATCAATGAACTAAACCTTGCAGCACTCCTGGGAGTTAGGTATTAATAACCCCATTTTACAGACAAGGATTCTGAGGCAGAAAAGCCAAGCAATTCTGAGAAATAATTTTTTTCTCTGACTAAGCCAAACAATTCAGAGTATGGGGTTAAACATTATAATGAAAGAACCTTTAAGGCTTCTTTCATCCTTGACATTATCTGGAAAAGGAATGCATTCCCTTTGAGCATGTTAGGTTGTGATAAGGACAGATAGTTTGAGTTTTGTATTTGCTTCACGGAGAAGCAAATAATCCCAAAAGAGCAGGAAATAAAAGAGCATTCACAGTGCTGAAGCAACTTAGGTATTGCTAAGATTTCAAGGACTTGTAGACCTGTGGCAGGATTAATACTATTAGTGCAAAACTGATTACTGTTTTCTTCTGAAAGCTACTGCTACCCAAGTGGTTTACTTTACCTCGTTCATCCTCTCTCTTCTCAACTGAAAGTGCCTTTGTTCCATCATAGCAAAAAGTCTTAATGCAATTCAACTGTAGCAATTCAGCGTTCTGCTTAATTTTTTTGACCTTGTTAGCTGTCTTGTCCATGGCTATTACTTCACCCTGAAAAAAAACACAAAGTTTTTATCAAAAGCACAGGGATTAAATGGTTGCACAGTTCCTGATTTCCTCCCTGAGCCCATGAGCAGTGTAATGAATGAAGCTTAGCTTTCCCTACAGAATTTTGTTATTCTTAAATCCACACTCCAGTAGTCCTTGTTCACCCATATTTTCCATGATATCCACGTTAGGCTAGATACTAGTCTGAAACCATGCGCATTCTGACTGGCACTAGCTGCTGGGCACAGTCACTCCCTAAGAGACCCTAACCTGTCTCACTTCAAGCAAAGGCAGTTTTTTTGCTTGTTTTGTTGGGTTTTTTGCTTGTGTTTTTGCTTGATTGGTTGGTTGGTTGGTTTTTGTTGTTGTTTGGCTGGTTGGTTTTATTTATTTGCTTGTTTTGAACTGTTTTACTGGGCACTAACTTAGGTAAAAATATAATCATTTGAAAGAGGAGTCTCAAATATATGGTAAAATAGGTCAAGAGGTTTTAAATTTGCATGGAGATGGTAGGAAACATGATCACATACAACTCAGTCCTGAGGAAATGAGGCCCACAGTCAGGCCTTTGGCTTGCTCAGACTCTTTAACATACTGTTACACTTGCAGTAGATGTCACTCAAGTTACTTTGGGAAATACTGTAAATACTAGAATAAATTTAGATGGGGGAGGGGAATCACAATTACACATTATTCCTTTTATGTAAGAGTAAGATTTCTCTTTTCCTCTCCTCTCCTCTCCCAAGATAAATCACCACTATCTGCTAGATGAAATCTGTAAACTCAAGAACAAACTGAAACCAAGCAAACTTCAGTAAAGATAAGTTGTTGACTGTGTGTCATGTTAGCCAATAAGTAGGTCTAGGACTGAGAAGTAAAAAAGGATTTATGTTGTGTCAATGGTGTTCAGCCTTCAGCTACCGTGAGCCAAATCAGCTCCCCCAGGAGCAGCCCATGAGCACGTGCCACTGCTGCTCCCTGTCACCAACCAACCTCTGGCGCTTGCACACCAACCACTCATGGTGCTTGAAAGTCAGGTCTGTTGCTAGAACAGTGGATTTGCTGCACATGTGCTGTGGATACATAGAGAGACAAGTCCTTCTCCTGGGAGACTCTCAGAAAAAAGAACAAGTTGAAAGACAACAGTTCTTCCCCACCTGGCCCATGGCAGCTGCTGCCAGAAAAACTTCCTGAAAGACATGTAGAAAAAACAGTGGTCTGGACTGGCATCCAGATAATAATAAATTCTCAAGCTTTAACTATTCCCAATTTCTATCTAAAAGCTCATAACGATACAAAGTAATTTTACATGTTAATTTTCTCGTCTAAAACCAAAACATCTACAAACTGATTTTTACAATTAAACTACAAAAAATATGAGATTGATTCAAATATTCTGAAATGTTAATGATTTAATTTACTGTCTATGGAAATTTAGTATGGAATACCTGTGAATGGAACTTAAGAACCAAAAAGCAGTGTAAATCTACTAACACATTTCTTCCACATCTTAAATTAAAATTATATACTCAGATAAATTTCAACATCTGTATTCTTAATCTTTACCACTTCAGCTGGAGGTAAGCACAATCAGCATATCTAAAAGGACTAAAGAAAAACCATACAAAAACTATACAAAGTTATACAAAATGTACATACACAGATAGAAAAAGTACAAATGTAAATGAATCCATGACAGAAATATACGTTTTACAGACTTCCTTTATTTATCACACTGAAATTCCTTACTGGAAGTGTTATAAATCTATCTAATAAATGTCTAATGACTGTCTAATGGCTGTATAATGCACGTTTAATGCATGTTTACAAACCTTCCATATTGAGGGAATAAACACCTCAATAAGCAAATCATCATAGAACTGAATACATCTCTTCTAAACATATTCACATCATTATGCTCTGTACCTTCCCATTAATGCACAGACAACCGTTGAAGTACTGCATAATGTAACTGCAAGACTTCTAAATAATCTGATATATTCTAAGAACCCTATTCCAATGAAAACAATAACCTTATCGATTTTTTAGAGGAAACATTATACATTTTTCCCTTCTCTGCCAGAAAAGAACAATCTGTATTTCTGTTTTTCATTTCGCTTATAGCAATTCAATATATGCAAATTGTTATTCCTATATCCACATTCTTTTTGGTGGCTTGTGTGTTATTTTCCTTTGTCTTTCTCTAAATATTTTTTGTTTCTTCTCATCTTGTTGCTTTCTCATGAAATATTTTTGGGTTTGTGACCTTCTACCCTAGAACAACAGATTCACACTAGAGATTCAGTCTAAGATCATATCTGTACTGCTTCATTGATACTTTTTACTGAGAAGAAGTTAATTGGATTAGTAACTTTTTAATATGTTTTTGTACAGAGTTGTGCACTCTTTTGGCACACAGTAGTAATTCCTGATTTCCATGTATTCTCAGTTTCATGAATCCAGCATATTCCTGCATAACTTTGCCTTGCATGTTACAAATTTCTCCATTACAAAGAAATCAATAACATTTAAAAAGTGAAATCAAAGATATTTCAATAGGTCAATTTGCAGCAAATAAGATTTTAAATGTGATGGTGACTATTTGATAGTCTGTGCTCATTTCAGTAACACTGATGTATAGCAAAATATACTGGTAAGCAGAATGTTCAAGTACTGTTTCCTCTTGTAAATTATCTGTGCATTCTGACAGCTAAGTGAAGTGAGCTCTGCAGATGAACAGTGGTCAGACTTTCTTCACCAAAACAGAAAATGCTCAATGATTTCTCTTACCTGGTCACGCATTAATGCTGCAAGATGGGTTGTTTTTCCTCCAGGTGCAGCACACATATCCAAAATTCTTTCTCCTGGTTGAGGGTGTAAAATATGGCTCACAACCACAGAAGGCAAGTTCTATCATTGGGGAAAAAAAAAAAAAAAAAAAAAGAGAGAATTCAAACCTTATGTCCTGTATCCAGACCTCTATTAAGGAATGAGAAACTTGTTGAAACAAAAATTCATTCAGCAATGAAGATACCTGTGATATTGCTGTAAGCTCCTTAACAGAAAATTAACTGCTGGGATTATATCAAAAAGACAGTATATGTCTGAAGTCTCTAGTGGCTCATTTTTTTTTATTTAAAGCTATAGATGAGTATCTATGACTGAAGTTTAAGGGTTCATGACTACAGAGACTACAGTGTTAAAAGTCAAAATAAAATAAGACACAGAGCAGCTCTGTATATAACGAATATTTTATATTGACCTGTTTATTGGAACATGTACTATATGAACATACTGGTGACCTAACTACTAATGAAGAAAAATATCAATAGGCAGGAGTTTAAACTTGCTGATTTAAGGTACCAAGAAGCTGAACTGCACCATTAATTGTGAAAATAGAACAGATGTACTGAAGAGAAATAATAGTCAATAATTGTGCACCATATTGCATCTTACACAATATGGAAACATTCTTAAAGATTCTCTTCTAACTTGGTTCAACACAAAGGTATAAAAACATTTCAAAGTTGTCTTTACTACATGTTGTCTCTGGTTAGCATAGTTTCAAGTTCTCTGCCACGATGTTAAAAAAAAAAAAAGAACAATAATTAATCTCACACACGGCAAATTCAAGCCAAAAAAGCCAAGCTCCAAGGGTTGTGATCAGTGGCACAAAATCCAGCTGGAGGCCAGTCAACAGTGGTGTTCACCAGGGGTCTGACCTCTTCCTTAGGGACCTGGATATAAACAGAGTGCACCCTAAAGAAGTTTACAGAGGATACAAAACTGGAAAGAGGGGTTGATAAACTGGAAGGTTATACTGCCATTCAGAGGGACCTTCACAGGCTGGAGAAATGGAGAAACCGAAACCTCGTGAAGCTCAACACAGAGAAGTGCAGGCTCCTGCACCTGGTGCACCCCAGGCACCAGCACTGGCTGGGGCTGCCTGGCTGAAAGGCCCTGGGGAACCTGGTGGACAAGAAGTTGAATATGATCTAGATTCTCATGTGCACCAGTCTCTTAAATAACTTGTCTCTCTAATAATTCTGTTCCTTGAAAGCAAGTACTCTGATATGCTGAATGAGGGAAGAAAAGGCCTCTCCTTTACTGCAGGCCACGAGACAATATATTGCATGATAAACTAACCTTTGCCCACCTCGAAAGACAGCATTGATGCTGTTTTAAAAATATTAAGTTCAATTACAAAGAGAATGTATGCATGAAAATAATTCATCAGCTGGACTGACTCTTCTGACAAAAGAAATACTGAGACAATTCACTGTTAATAAAGGACTTACTGTCTGAGTGCTAGTAATACCAATAAAATGAGAAGATAACTTAGAATTTCAGATAATATCTCTGAACAAGGGTTTATTTGATGTAAAATTTATATTTGCTTTACAGATTAAAACAACCTTTTTTTTGAAGGCTGGACAGCTTTTGTTTTAAACCCTGCTTCTAAATCGTCATATAATACCATTGTTGGTACACTCATTGTCTTAGAAATCTAACTGAGGTGTTCACCTAATCTTTTTACATCAGCAAACTGAAATCAAGGATTTTACCCGATCATCTTAGATCAGGTAAAAACTAGAAAGTTCTGTGATTTCATCATCCTACATTTCAACATAGCACAGGTGACCAATTCTTATGTCTGAATATTGCCTTTAATTAGTTTTATTGTAGGTGAAAAGGAGTACAGGTATCACAAATATTAAAGATGCAAAGGTAAAGTTAGTTTGAAGTTCTTAATTCTACAATAAAACTACATTAAAAAAATTGTCCTTCTTTGGAAGCTGTGTAGTTTTATGGTAAGAGGTAGCAAAAGCTGTGTTACTGTAAGATTTTTCATGGTTATTTTGTGGATTTTTTTTCATTAGGGCTAAAAAGATACAGATTTTCTCTTCAACTTAAAGTTAACCTAATATTTGGAGATTTTCCTGATTATCTACAGAAGGATGTACCCTGAACGAGGCTCGTATTTCAGACTTGATAGGCAGACTCCAAAACCTAAAAGTTCTATGCGTAGTACCTGTGCACAAAAGAACTTCAGAGTTTTTAAGTCAGTAAGTGACTCTTAAGTCACTTTGAAGTCTCTTATCACATCTCAGACACGGTGTGATTAAACCACCTACATGAAGGTAATGATTGCATTCTAAACACTTTGTTTTCTTTAAATCCAAAGAGTGAATTAGGTGCCATAATAAACAATGAATATATAAAGTATTAATGTATGCTTAGAAGGTATTTATTATTCTACAAATGGTACAGACTTATTTTGTAACTAACATACCTGTAAAAACAAATGACTGGGAAGCACATTGTCAAACGAAGGACTAAGGTAGACTGGCTCTATCATCCTTATGCCCATTCCACTGAAAAATATGACAAAAATATTTCAACTATTCAGATTTATAGTTTTTAACAGTATTCAGTTAAAATCATTATGTTTATAAATAGAAACTCGAAACAGTAATCTTACAAAACTGAAAGCACTTCTAAGTCAACTAAGAAAAAAAGTTTTACAATTTTGTAATCTGATAATTCTTTAAAATTACATCATTAAGTTGGATAAACCATAACAAAAATATACTACATTATAAATGTGAACTATCTGTAAAAACAGTACAAATTTATTTTTCTTGTACACAATACAAACTGAGATCTAATCCAAGTCTTGATAAGGTAAAGATATTCATAAAACCAGATTTAAATATGTTAATTTCAATCCATAACTGCTTTTGGCTAGTCATGTATCCACTAGGGCACTGGCATATGATTTCCGACTTAGATCTTCCTCCATTTTTCTAGACTGTCTGAGATTTCAGTCAAATACCTAAAGAAATTCTATTTCAAAAGCCTTACATTGATTTGCCTGCAAAACACAGGTTTGAACTTAGAAGCAACCTAAAAGTTTTAAATATGAAGTTCTGACACGGATTTCATTAAGACGAATATACTAGGAAATGGAGAACAATAAAAAGAAAAACCAGAAAAAACAAAATTGAGCCTGAAAACAATAGATTACTGAAGATAACAAGAATTAGTATTATTTTGCATATGCACTGCACAGTCCAACAAGACGAAGGAAGGACATGAGAAAGCAAACTTGCTGACACCATATTTAGTGTTATATGCTGCCATTCCACATCTTCAATTCCACAGGTATAGCCTACCACTACTTTCACTATATTTAAGCTCTAATAAATGAGGAATCCTCTAACAATGTAGTCTTTTTTACTAAGTCTTTTGTAGTTTGTTCTTGGGATGTAAATTCTTGGTCCTTAATTTGATGTTCATGCTCTTCTACACTGCTTTTTATATGTGCTTTAGATGACAGAAGAGGAACAAAATGAAACAAAATAGAAAAGCAAGTAATCTTGAAAGAGATACCTACCTTGGCAAATGCTATTATTTTTTTAAGATGTCTGACCTTATGTTCTGTCCCCTGCCCCACCAAAAAAAGCCCCTACAAATATTTTCAGGAGATGGAGAAATCAACAAGGCTGCACTACTGTTCCCTCCAAATTGGAGAGAGGCACAGAACAATTTACCAAAATGCAATTTTGCCACAGTGAGAATGTTTGTCACTTCTGTTTGTTCTATATTATTGAAGTAATATGCTAAACATAAATTCTGAAAAGGCTCCCATTTATTTCTTCCTACTTCTCAAGTAAACTGGGATCTGGATACCACTATGAAACTAAATGTTGAGTCTGATAATTCTTATTGTAGTACTTTAATCATAATTGCCATCACATTGCCGCTACCTTCATTGTGAAGTTACAGAAGACATCGGGCAGCACAATTCTACCACATTCCCAGAAACTAACTCTTCCTCAAAAATACTGGAAATCCAAACATGCAATGAAGGTCTCTGTCAAAGCCATCTTGTGGTTTCGCAAACAGTACAGAGCATTTCAAAATGTCTTCCCATCTTCTTCCTTCCCTTTGCGCAGTTGTAGGTGTAGATTGCAGTTACTATGGACTTACTTTGATGGGCAACTAGAACTAAAGATTTCACTGCGACTCAGTTCTGAAATCCCATTTCCAAGGAAAACTTTGACTCCTTCAAATTCTTTGGCTCCTCTTTTACATTTCCCTTCAATATCTGAATACACTGAGACCAGATCTCCAGCTTTCATAACTGTGCAAAGAACAGAAATTTTGAGATTAATATTATCCTTGACAAGACAGTAGTGACCAAATAGTTTAGGATCTGCAGTAGACTACTTACTTAAACTCCTACACTACAGCAAAATTTAAACTTGATTAACATAATCAAAGAAAAAGATTAACTTATATTAGGCTCGACAGTGTACATGGTGAATGATGGCTACTGAAGACTAGAGCTCTTGAGAGACACCAGGTTACAAATCAGACAGCTTGTCTTGTTTTTTAAGAGGCCAGACAAATCTTCACTTTCTATTTTATCACCACTTGGTCACCCATAAGTTTTAAGCAGCTCTTGAGGATTCAGTCCTGTGTTTGTGCTCCAAGCATACAAGTACACCCAACAACACTGGTTCACACTTAAGGTACAAAGGTAATAATATTAAATTTGTCTAATGACCTCTCAATAGCTAGGTAGAACATAGCCATAGCTGCTTTTTCTCTAACTATTGCTGTGATACAAGTGATTATATATTCTTGTTGAAGCAATTTTTCTGGTGTGGCTCTCTTCACTCTAAGGCAACTGCTGTTCTCAATAATCCTCTAATAGAGTTTTACATCTCTCCAATTAAACCCCTCCAGATCAGTATGTAAATATACACCAAACTCTAGAAGTGTAGTCCTGGGGACTTAACAAACTTTCTGAGCTAGAACAAAAATAGATGGAAAAGGGGGATGGTGTAGGTGATTTTGTAGAATAGCGAACAAGCTCTATGCACTGACTGGCTGAAAAATATGCTTAAGAACAAAGGCCTCCACTGATAGCAATAAACAGTTTTCTAAAATTACATTTCTGACATGTCTGACTGGCTGGAGCAACCAGAAGATACAACAAGTAAGAGTAATGACAGTTCAGCTTCCCAAGAATTCTTTGAATTGTATTTAGGAATCATTTTTTTCCATTTTCAAGTGGCCTTCTTAATATGCAAAATGCCCTAGAATTCTTAAATGGTAATATTTGTTGGGTAGCCACTAAACATGTATTTTTTTGCATAGCTTCTTTTTACACAATGTGACATGAAACATTATGTGATAGCCTACTATTATTATCTGCTTAAACTTCACCAAACAGAAACTTGCAGCAATTTAACTCTTCCATCAAGCATATTTGCCAGTGATTTTTGCAGTATTCAAACATAAAGGGTTTTATTTCACTCTTTGCTGACAACCATCCTTTCAAAATGCATTAGTACTCTGAACAGCTCTTAAGCTTTTTGTAGCTTATATTGACATTCCATAAAGCTTAGAGTTTGATTAGTTAAATTAAACTCAAAGCCCCCTGATAATTAGTTTACCCTCATTTGGGTTGCAAGTTCAGTGATTAAATGTGTGTTCTTGCTGTACTCTTTTTTCCCCCTAGTTAGACCATCTGTGCTTAATACAGCTTTTTTATATTTGGCCTCAAGTGGGTAGCATCCCCTTTTATTTTATTTTCCTATCTGCAATTCCCCTGAAGTGTTCCTAAAGTTTTATAGTATCTTTTCATTCTTTGAATTGATGTTGCATGCATAATTACATGCAGCAATTATAATAAATCACTAGCTGACTCAAAGAGCGATTGGAATATTTATGAGGTTGCCTAAATAAGCAGTTTCAACAACTGCTATGGCAATATACTTATTTCATTATCAAGTCCTAGATTGAAAAAACATTCCTGTTCAGTGAATTGGACATAAGCACATGGTTAAAACTTCTTGAAGGTTTTTTCCTGGAAGGAAATGAAGTGGCTAGATAAACGCTTTCCTGACTCACTTTGTTTAACAATAAGAGCCATGATGATTAGTAGATCTCATCACAATAGAATAATGAGGTGAATCATCCAAAATTACACTGGTTTCACATAAAGTTAATTTGACCTTTAAATAAAAAATAAATAGGCTGCTGAACACTAAGCATGTATATGTAGATTTTTTATCTTGCCTCACAGGCACTGAAACAAAAATTTCCATTTCTTGAGAATCTGACATTAAAACTAAAGATTTTTCTCACCAATAGCAAAAAAAAAACACCACAACTTTTTACTAGTTTACTAAACAGTATCAAAATGAATCACCAATGGATTAAAAGAAAAAAAATCTGGTTTTTTAGATCTGTATCATAGAATCTGACAGGATCATGAAGGCGAGTGGCTTTATGACTGAATGAAGAAATAATATATCTGGAAACAGTATCTATTAAATAATCAACATACATCCAGTTATCTCCCAGAAAAATCCAGAAAAACTTTTTAAAAAAGTATTTACCATAAATTACAACTATAAGATTAATTTCAGTTGTGAATAGGAAAAAAAAAAAAGTGTCAGCATTTATTGGAAACTGTCATCAAGGGGTGACATTTTTTCTACTTAACTGAGTGTATATAAAGAAGTCTTACATCTTGAGGTAGATATGATTCCAGGGACATAAACATGTGCTCCTCGAAGTACTGCATATCCACACTGGGCTCCAACAATGACTTCAGATGCATGTTTTTTTAAATCTCGCCTAAAAATACGATATGTAGTTCAGCTTAAAAAAAAAAAAAAGTATACTGAAAACAACACCACCACCACAAACCCCAAACAAAATACCCCCCAAGTAAACTCTAGTTCATAAATACTGGTTTTGTCACAACATAATAGAAAACATAGTTAACTATTATGTATTACATTTAAAAGATTTATTTTAGTCTCAGAAGAATCAAATGAAAGAGCCAAGAAGGAAACTAGTCCTCAAAATTAACCAGATTCTGACACACTGACACATTCTGCCACTATTATGAACCTGACATAGGAATACAAATAAATTATACTGAGATGGAGCATAATAGTCCTCTATCCCTTCCTACGCCAGACAATTGTGAAGTGATTTTTTGTGTTTAACAACTGCTAAGTACTTCTATAATAAATGTAGAACCGAATGTAAGGAACTTTGCCGGTAAGAACTGTGAGGAAGATAGTTACTCAAACTTTAATTAAAGTGCAAATATATTTGAATATAAAAAGAACAGAACGTTCAGAAAAAGATGCTACAAAAGAGAATTAAACGAAATGAGGAATAAATAAAAGTGTTAAATGCTATTTTAGAGTGTACAGCATTTATGAACTAGTACTACTTGTTACCAATCTCTCCCTAATCACAATTTAAACTGAATCTGAAGTAGGTTAGTCTCCATTATGAACAAGATACTTTAAATAAAACGTCCATAACTGAATACAGTAAAACACTGAAGAATCTCCACAGGGGCAGACAGACGCAACATGAGAAATATCCAAACATATCTTAAGAATGAAGAACAAATAGTCATTTTGTAGGGGATAAAATTGATTCAGGAATCCTCTCAGTATTATTGATCCAGTCTCCCTAAGTCTTGCTCTGGACTTTATTCCAGTGGAAGAAAACTCTGCCTGTATTTAGCTATAGTTCTATATTCCCCCACAAAAGTTTAGTTCTTCTATCTGCCACCTACCTGGATTTCTAGACAGGATGTACTTATGTTACATTTTTACCTATACAAAGTTAATCTCATAAATAAGGAGAGAACTCTCTCTATGTTTTCTTACATCTTTTAAGGACTAAAACTCTCACCTGGTTAGGATATGGACTGTCCACTAGGTCTTAATACAAATGAAGTTGTGCTTCTTTTATTGTGAGTTAGTTATCTTAACTGCTTAACAAGAAGTCTATAAATAAAACATTTGTTATGGTATTTTAAGGCTAAAGACTGAAAATTTCAAACCTGGGTCCAATGACAGGAATTAATAAGATGTCCTGGAGTTTTGGGTGCTCAAGAACTGGAACACATAATCCTTTAAATTGCTGTTTCATTAAAAAACATAATTATTAGGCAATTCTAAAAAAATCTAACATTTGAGTACTTAATTAGACTGAAAACTATTTTTCCATTCATAATTTATAGCTGTAGAGTACAAAAACCAAATGTAGTGAAAACAGTACGAGAAGATGGGAAATAGAGTGTAAGGAGACACTCCATATTAAAAATACTGCTCTAAAAGGCTAAACTTTTAATAAATTGAAAAATAACAAGGCCACTAAGGGATTCACTAATATGTGGCCTCAGGGAGTGGAACAGTGTTCTGACACTACCACCACCATCAAACCCTACCACTGGTTTTTGCTTTCTTCTGGAAGAAGGTTGTGTCAAGTTGTCATCAAATCACAGTAACACCACCAGATAGGCTTGGGTATAGTCTGTGTTATCTTTTCGATATTATTAATTATAAAACACTGTTTAAATCTACTAATGTATTGCCCGTCTTACTTAATATGCCAGGTCGGTAATACTTGTTATTTTTCTTTTCAGCTTAACTTTCGTCGGGTACTGAGAGCTGAGCTGTGCATATAGTTGAAGAAATGACAGCTTACAACTTTAAAAACTGTTCCTGAACTTTAAAAAGACGATGCTTTCTCCTCTGAGCCTTCTAAAATATAACCTTCAACCATGCAAAATCATAAATTAGTTTGCATCTGATAAATAAGTATTTTCTCTTAAGAAAACAATCCAAAAGCATACTTTTGTTAAATACTTTCATGTAGTTTCCTTTTCTAACATAACCACAATTCAAAATGGTTATGAAAAGCCAGTCTTACTTCAGTTTTCAGCAAAGCATTTTCCCTTGAAGCAAAATATCATTCTGCAATATATATTTCCAGATTTCTACAATCAAACTAAAATTAGCATAACTCATTACCATTCCAGCCAGCAGAATACTGTCAACTGCCTACGCATCACAGAAATGTCTCCTGTCATGCAACAGCTCCCTGCACATCCACTAACATTAATAATTTACTTAATGAACAACTAGGTCTTTTTAAACAGAGTGAAAATCTAGGATAGAGTTTCAAAATACTCTACTTCTTAAACATAATGGCTTACATACTATCAGATAAATAAATGTTTAATTGAGTAAAAATCCAAAAATTTTATAAATATTAAAAACAGGTTAAAAAAAGAAAACACAGCAGCTGCAGGGCATCACTCGGGCTCCAGTTTCTAAAATATACAGATTTTCTCACTTTCCTGAACAGTTTGTGCAATGAGACACAGAGCCATTCTCCTTTAATCTTAAATAAAAATGTTCTAAACATTCTGAACTACAGTTTTTTTCTCCTTCTACCATCTTCTCTAGACTTACGGTGCCTTTACAGTATTTACTACAGTAGTACCCCAATCCTATCTAAGGTCTGGATCTGCCACATGAAAAAGTTATTTTCTTTTCCCTCTGTTATTGCCTTTCTTGGATATATTAGATGAGGAATAATGCTAGACAAAGAATTTTCATTGAACATTTAATGCTGGCAGGAAATCAATATGATTGCATAACGTTAATACTAGCAGACGTATTAAGTTGAGGAATAGTTTCCAGTAATGAAAAACTCTCATAATCAAGCAAAAGATAAAATGGCCTGTTGCTTTTGCTGTAACAAAGAAATTCCACAAACCTTCTGGATCTCTTCAAACAGCAATTTTTTCACATGTTTCACTGAGGCCAAGTGGGTATTAACTCTAACAGTGGTGAAACTCGGTGGATGAGATAGATGACTTAACAGAGATTGATATTTACGCTCTGCCTCCTGTGTGCCTAAAGCAGTGACAAGCTGAAAGCGAAAGAAGAGATTTTATATTAAAGAGATTAACAAAGCATCCTCTTGCTCAGTGCAAAAAAAAAAAAAAAAAAACCACAACCCTGAATAACCATTCTGTAGAAATGGAGTTGGTTGTGTGGTGGGCAATAGTGAGTAATGTCTATGCCTGGAGGCCTAATTCCAGTAAAAACTCCATACATTTCTTGAAAAGGTATTGTTGGAAAAACAGTTGTATTAGCAAGATCACTGTAAACAGGCAGCAGCAAGTACCTAAAGTAACTGCTAGCGAGCTCTGTGATGCTGTACCAAAAACAGTCCCAAGGAGATGGAAGATTCAAAACTATGAATCAATAACTCTTATTCTGATACACAAAAACATCATTTTTGTGTCCTTTGACATTAGGAATTCATACACTGTCTATACGATTTTTGGTTCTACACTGGGATAAGAGAGTATTTCTTGTCAATATTATATGGTTGAGAAGTGGTTCATTTTCTCAGTGATCATACCTCAATGAGATCCAAAACGGGAGTCTAAGATTTATGCTACGTTTAGTTTAAATATTTCTAGGTTACTTTGAGCCAACAGGCATAAAGAATAATTTTATATTTTAAATAGAACTACATATAAACATCTGTGTCTAATGCAAACACAATGCAAGGTAGTAAAGTCACACAAAATATTAAATTCAAAGCAATATTAACAGCATTCAGTTAGCAAATATTTGTTGATGATTAGTAGTATCTATTTCACATACCTCATTGTTTCTGAACACTTTGGTAAGATACTCTTCAACTTCACATTGGAAAGAGATTTTGGGGAAAAAAGACATCTTCCTTTAGTTTTTAAAATCTGCTGGTAAAGAACTGAAAGAAGCAAAATATCTTCTTAACGTTTTTTATCACAGTCTATAAAAAAGTAACACAAGATTAACCCACAAACTAAGCTGCAGTTTCTGATTCTTCTGCTTTAATAATGCAATTTTACTGTACTCAAAGTTCCAAATATTGCTCAGGATATGACTGTAACGCTACTGTTAATTAGATTTCAGAATATGTTCATTAACATGTTTAGTATTTGCAATCACCTTACAATGAGATTACTGGTTTCCTTGCTGTCACGTCCTTCCCAGCCAAACCTTCCAAGGCTACTGTATCAGTGTCTGAAACGTGAAGAAAATGTCATCACCTCTAAATCCTGTCTCATTAAAGTTACCCTAGCTATCCTTGGGGACAACTTGCCATTTAGTCCTAGAATTCACTCACAAAGGCTCCTCACAGAATCTAGTTTTGACTCTTTTAAGTCCCATCTTTGAGTTTCTTATTCTATTACACCATCATATCTGTTCATTTTAAGATATAATTTTCTAATTCTTCCCTGTCAGATTTCTTCTGCTCAAGCTTAACTTCTTAGGTTTCTGCTATAGTTCAAATTATACAAACTTCATAACAGGGGGAGATGTGCATGACTGTGGACAATGATTTTTATTTTTTCCACATATACTTAAAAATTAAAGAAGAACTGTAAGTAACACATTTCTCTTGAGTCTGTGTTTAATTCACAGCAAGACTAGCGAAACATGAATGCAACAGAAGCTCTGATGGTCCTCACTGAAAATCTTCGTCTGGTGAAAGATTACATGGTTAAAAGTTACAGGAAATTTCCAGTGGTTGCTTTAATTCCTTTTGCAAAGCCAAACTATGAAGTCCCTATTGTAGCTCAGCACTGATGCAGCTTTTATTCTTTGTAATTATTCTCTCTTTTTCTCTGTAGGTAATAAAATACAGTT
Organism: Caloenas nicobarica; assembly: GCF_036013445.1. Classification (NCBI taxonomy): domain Eukaryota; kingdom Metazoa; phylum Chordata; class Aves; order Columbiformes; family Columbidae; genus Caloenas; species Caloenas nicobarica. Next base: position 21,672,992 of record NC_088246.1, on the reverse strand, counting down.
ATCTTCCCAAATTGTATCTGCCCACCCTTATCTTGCTTGTATTTTGAAAGAGTACATACACTTCAGTCTGAAATGAGACTTTCTAAATATTTAATAGTTTGTTTACACTAACTTAAATGGAGGGAAAATGAGAACATGCTCCCTGTCAGTGAGGTTTATTATGTCCACAACAAGGAAATTTGAATAATAAAATACTACATTTTCATTGTATTAAACATAGTTGAAGAACATACATCAGAAAGTTGGGTATTCATTCTATTTGAATAAGAGGCTGTCACTTTTATCATAAAAAACCCCTCAAAATATCTTATTCATATATATGCATATTTCAGATTCAGTTGAAGTTTTAATGCTAGAAGAATGTTATCTTTTTTAGACTTAACTTTTGATCCCAGACAAAGGCAACTTTCAGCTTCATGGGTAGTAATTTCAAAGCCTTATTCCTGAAATTAGCACCCTTTGAAAGAAATAAACTTTAATGGAATGAATTATTTTTTTAATTAATTCGAGAATTAATCTAATTAATTCTTTTTAGACTCTAACAAAGTACCCACCAAAAGGCCTTACCTTGAGATTTCTACTAAATCTAACAGTATAATAGTTCATATCACAATCGAAATTTTAGAAGTTCAGTTTAAACATTTCAGACAATGTCATGTATTACACCTTTGAGCTGTTGTCCTAGGACACCTACATTACACGGAAAAAGAAATCACCAAAAAAACCGTCAACCCCAACCCTATGGCTCCCATTTGAAAAGGTTTTCTTCAGAAATACAATAAACAAGCATTTAAAAAAAAACACACACTTGTGAATTTTTTTAAGAGTTGGAATCATGAACAGAATTAAGCAGACATTTGGAAACTGGTAGAAATACGTGTTATTTATGAGCCCTACAAGTGACTTTGGTACTAACATTATGAAGGCATCTTTTCAGGACATTAAATGGGTATTTTATGATAACTGCAGAATCCCACTGAATGACTGAGGTCATCTCACAATCACAGTTAGTTCTTCATGGATAACCAGCCGCTGATCTGACAGTATGCTGGGAGCGGGACTTGTTTCTACGTAATTTTCAAAACGTAACTGAGTGCTACCATGAAACATGAGACAGTAGGTGGTCAAAACCATGAACTCTTGGTCAAAACCACTGCACACAGCAGACAGAACTTCAATGAAGGTCCGTAAATGATGTATAAAGAGACGTGTTAGTCCCATGATACAAATTAACAAGACAACTATGTCTACAAGTAATGCAGGATCTCTACGGCTGGAAATTTCATACCAAAATAGAAAAGTTATGATGTGTTAGAGACCACCATCCTTCTAAGCAGGACAGCAAGTATTTTACAGTGCCTGCAATAAATGAGAGCCAACAGAAAAACAAGAATAAAAACAAGGATTTCACTCCTCCCAGTGTAGACAGCATAGATGTCATGCAGAAACATGATGCTACATCTGTGCTTTTAACCACAATTAATGAACACTTTAGGAAGCTGACAAACGTGTAACAGGAGAAGTTAAGACTTGACCCTGACTAGGTCCTAGGGCCTGGTACAAAATGTTACTGCAGAAGAGCTGCTCTGTCACAACAACTGTAAGGCATGTGGACTCAACATATGCATTCAAATGACAAATACAAGAAACCCACTATCATTGTGCTTAGTTCAAGGAGAGGAAAAACGCACAACTGAAAAGCCATTCCTCAGTTAAACAGAGCAGTCAAAAGAATAAAACTATTGTGAGCAGGCTGGTAATTTCGAAACCACTCAACTGGAGGCTCAGAGCGCATGCACACAACCTGCAGCTTCAGCACCGTATACATGCTCTTGCAGCGCCCGTTATCCCAGAAGAGATGTAATGTAGCTTCAGGGAAAGGCTTTCAAATAAGGAAAAACTAAACTGTTTGCAATCTTCCACGCTGGGGAACACAGTTGAGAAGGAATGTGATAAAAGCTTATCAATTCAGATGTGGTAGAAAGAAAAATTGATGAGGGAGACTGCCTAGTGCCTCTTAAAACACAAGATTTGGACTTCAAACAGAACAAGTAGGAGGCAGGTTTGAAACCAAAAGGAGATTTTTGTTGTTGTTGTTGTCGTTTTTTTTTCTTTTTTCCACAGACCTGCTATGCAGTACGCCCTGCCCCAGGAAAGGCTTGCCAGACTTCAGCAGAGCCCTTGAGGGAGCATCACCTCCTGTTCACCATCTCCTCACGGGTTTCCCTGCGCCCCTGTTGGGAGCTGCTGCAGGGGACGCGGTGCCGGGCCAGGGCTTTGATGTCGCTATAAGCCCTGCGAGCGGTCTAATGCAGCCAGCGACCAGAGATGCCGAGCAAGCCTGAACTTTAAAACCTCCTTTCCCCACCCCCTCCCACACGAGATAAAAAGCCGGCTTATTGCTGTGGGGAGCAGGATTTGGGGCTCCCTCTGTTATTCCCACATCGCGCCCTTACTGAAAACACCAAGAGGGGGTGGAGCTGGGAACAGCTCTCTCTCGGTAGCCTCCCCCAGGCCCTGCGAGGCTCCTTACGCCAGGCCCAGGGGTCCCCGGGAGGCGGCGCGCCCCAGCGGGACCCTCCGCCACCGGCACCGTTGCCCCCTCAGCCCCGACGCACACCGAAGGAGACACAAGCCCCGTCCGGACCCGGGACAGCACGAGCAGGGCGGAGCACGCAGGTCCGGGCCGCGTTCCACCCTCTCCCGGCAGCGCCGCGGATCCCGCCACGTCTCCACCTACCGCCGCGACCAGGCCGGTCCCGCCTTCTCCGGGCAGTGGCAGGAAATCCCGCCCCTGCGGCCGCCAGGGATTGGTTGGTGGTCGACAGGGCGGTGCCGGCTCGGCTGTTACTATGGGAGCCAGGCACGCCGCAGCGGGGCCGGGGGAAGGGGTTGCGTTCTGCCGGTTGTAGCGCTCGGCCGCGGGGCCGGAGGCGCACCCAGGGCACGGGAAGGGCGGCAGCAACCCCGGCGCGGAGGCCGCCCAGGGCGGCCCAAGGCCTGGCCGGGGTGAGCAGCGCCATTACCAGCCCTGTCGCCGCTTACGTGCGGCCGCAGCGGTTTCCCCCGCGCTGCCGCATGGTCCTTCTCCCGTTCCGCGGTTTCGCGGTGTCTCGGAACAGCCGCCCGCATCGCTGCCGGCAGGGGCCTGCGGTGGAGCGGCATGTCCATGTGCTACGGAGCAGCAATGAGTTTGCGACGCTGCAGTAGCTCAGGCCACAAATGACAAAGTCCTGCTGGCAGCGCTTTTTCTTTTTTTCTCCCTTTTCGCATGAGCAAGCTTAAACGCTGCTGAGTAGATTAAAATAACAGGTTTTGTACTTCCACCCCTCCTGCACGTAAGCGCCTGGAGGTTCCTTACCTAAGGCAGAGCGGGGTTCATGCTGACCCTGCCCAAGGTGCTGCCGAGTGAGAAAACCGCGGTACCCAGGCAACAGTTCCATAAGCAAGAGCCTATAGTGCCGCACCGAAAAGGAGCTCGCTGTTCTAAAATGCTTTATTATACACGGAAGAACCGAGCGCCCTGAAAACCACGAGACCTTCCCCACCGTGACGAAGGCCGCGGACCAGCCACAGCACCGCCCGGCCGGATGACACAGTGACGGCAGAAGGCCGCTGCCAGCGCAGAGCGGCAGCGCTCCCGCCCGGCACCGAGCACCGCGGCCGGGGAACAAGCACACCCCGACGCACCACTCCCTTGCCGGGCGGTTCCCTCTTCCCCGGCCGTGCGAGACCCCAAGCCCTTCGGCTCTTCACCAGCCCTGGGGAAAGCCCGGTCCCTCCTCGCAGCTCGCCCCGGCAGGACGCTGTCCCAACCGCCCCTTCCCGCCACAGCTCCCACACCCGCTCAGCTCACCAAGGTGGGCGTACGTGATGACGCACAGAGTGACGCGACGCCGCTGCCGCGTGGGCGTTGGGGCGGCCCCTCACGCCGTGCGGCCGTTGGCCGGGGCGGGGCGGGGCAACGGCGATTGCCCGTCCCCTTGCACTCCCTCACCCGACCGCTGGCCCGGGGCCGCCGCGGGCTGCGTCCGCCTGACGGGAACCGCGGGGCCGCCACCGCCGCCTGGCTGAGCCCGGGGTGCCCTGGGGGCTCGGCGGCGAGTTGAGGCGAGGCATGGGCCTGATATTTGCCAAGCTGTGGAGTCTCTTCGGTAACCAAGGTGGGCGCGGGGGCCCGAGCCGGCCGTGGGGAGGTGGGGCGGGCGGCGCGGCGGTGGTGAGGGGGCGAGCGGAGCCCGCGGGGCGGAGGGGGCCGCGGGCAGCCGTTGGAGGTCGGGGGTCTGCTCTGGTCGCCGAGCTTCCTCTGCGGGTGCGCCCAGGCAAAAAGTTGGGCTTCTCCCTGTGCAGCCTCTTGAGCGGGGGTTCCGCGGCGCCTCATGCTCGAAACCGCTTTGTTTCCCTGGCCGAGGTGGTCCCCACCGCCCCCGCTGGCTGCTCCAGGCACTTGGCTTACCCCGGGTAGCCCCTTCAAGCGCTGTGCTCCCGAGTTCGCAGAGTAGCGAATGCTGGTGCCGCTCGGGCATTCTTTTCATTGTTGTGGCGGCTGAAGCTTTGATGGACCGTGAAGGGCTTGTTTGTCTTTGTAGACCCTCTGCTCACAAGTCGGAGTCTGCTGTTAAAATCATGCTATTTTTATCTTTAATATCAAGAAAAAAAACCCCACGAAACTTGTGTCTGGGCCTCTGAGGTGAAGATTTGTTTATGTTTTGGCAAAGATGCTAGTTAAAAACAGTTAGTGACTCAAGAAAATCACTTCTTAAGCCAAGAATAAAAAGGTCGTAAGAGGATAGATAGCTTTCTGTTCCCTCCTACTCACTACACCCGACTGCACAATAATGGCTCATGCTCTAATCCAGAGTTCAAAACTTGTGGCTGTCACTGCCTTTAGCTCAGACAGTTATCAGGAAAATAGGAAATGATGTTTTATCTATTGATTTATTTATTTTCATTAGTCATGTTTACCTAGCCTTTTTTGGTTAGAAAATAAAGGAGTCAAGGAATTCAGTGTTTGTATTGTTTTTCCTTGGGGCTCTGAGTTTGCAGCAGGCAAACTGATGTTATTGTTGTAGTTCTCTCATCAGGCTTCCAAATATACACTTCAGTCCTCTTTTAAAGTTACTAAAAATGTAGTTAAGCTTTTTTTTGTGCAACACATTGTTGCCGGTACAATTTTGCAAGTTTTAGAAGGCAGGCACACCTGGTGTCCTGTTAGTAGTCTTGTCACTGTCAGTGCACATAACCCATTCTAATTACATAAATACCAGAGCAAAATCTTGGTGTGTGTACATATTAACATCTGTGGATCAAACTGTCTTTTCATGGGATGGGAGTGGGAGAAAGAGCCAGACCATTTATGTTTTCCCTGCATACACTATTCCACTGCGCCCTCCCTGAAGTCTTCTGAATTTGTTGTTGGTTTTGACTTGAATATTCTTATTTGTCTGAACTGGAAAGCCCATTTGGTAAGATAGAAGGTTCCTCCCATTCTCCAGAAAACTATTAAGTACTATCTTGGTTTTCATCAAATATTGCAATCTGCAACACCTCTCCTTCTGTGAAGGACTCCGAAGAGACATGTATAAGCAGAGAACTATCAGGAGAGAACTTCTTGTGGCTTTTAGTGTTGGTCTATATGATGCCTTCTCATGTCAATATTTATCTTCAGAAAGGAAGTAAGAGGTGCAGTTTCTTGGTTTGGTTTTCTGTGGTTTGTTGGGGGGGGGAGGGGGTGTTTGGTTTTGAGGGGTTTGTTTGTTTGTTTTTGTTAGTATACAACAACATTTGACTCTGTCGATTCCATTCCATTAGAGGAAAACATGCCCTTGTTACTGTCTGTTAATTCATGGAAGGAAAGTTACTCTTCATACATCTAAAATGTTAAAAATTAGTATCACAATTAAGATAAAAGAGGCAGTACAGTGAAATACTTACCATTATACTTTAATCCCAATGAGAAGCTTCTGGGGTGTGTTCTGGTCTTGTTTTGTTGTTCTTTTTCGTTTGGTTTGTTGGGTTTTTTTGTTGTTTATATGTTTGTTTGCCCCCTCTACTTTTGTTGACCATCGAGGAGGAAGTGAGTTTCTTTTCATAGCCAAAATTGAAATTCCAACCTAGAAAATTATGTTCAAACATAATTTTTTTACCCATCTAGTGGGAAATTATCTGATTACATGACCATTTTCCTCTAAATAATATTATTATTAATTAAAAAGGGTAGTAATTATTGAGTTTGTTTTGGTTGCTCATATAGTTATATCAAATCTAGACAATTTCTTGGAGAATTCATAGGGTGGCCCATGAAACTGCTTGCCGAGCAGACTAGCCCAGTAGCTTACACAATGCTTTTGACTATCTGGAGGGAATATTCTAAAGATGCAAATAAACCCTCATGTGTGTGGAGTATATCATTCAGTTCATCATGGCTAGTGTGGGTTGTGCCACAACTGTGGATTGTGTCTGAAGCACTTGATACTGACAAAATGGAAAGTTGAACAAAGCCAAGATTTAGAAAGTGCCATCTGCCTTCCATCAAGTAGAGCATGGGGGAGAAGGTGTGCCTAAGTGCTAGAAGATACAGAACAGGAAATCGTTGGCATTTCACTTCAGTGTTAATTATGCATTGCAGTTTTTCTTTACATAAATGTGAATAATAGCTGACCTGAAAATGCCCAATCTGAAACGTATTTGATTAATACTGTCTGGACATCATTAAAGAAATATCTACGGGTGAGCTAATACCATGAATTCACAGGGAGAAGATATGTTGATAGCTTTCTGAAAAATGTACATCTTAAGATAACTAACATCTTAAAATAAGCACCGTGCATTTTTGTGCTCAGGGTTCAGTGCAGTTAGAGTACGTGTGCCTTGTACGGAAGATTGAGTTCATTCGGAGTGACTTCTGCCTAGTGGGAAAACCTTGTAATGAAGGTACCTTACATCCTGCTAAAGCACTGAATGTCATTTTAATAATTTACACATCATGTTTACTACTTTACAATTTGAATCTCTTACCATCCTTTCCAATGGTAAGGATGAAGTAGGGAAAGGAAGGTTGAGAAGCTTGACCTAAGCTGTTTCTAAAGACAATCAGTGTTAATTATCTGTTGACTAATGTTATCTACTGACCTCTTCCAGCAGCATTTGTTACTCTTGGTATTTCACTGTTTTAGCCTTGTGACTTGGGTAGCATCTGTGTGTTCCTACCAGGGAGTTGAGCCAGTCTGTTGTTCTCTTTCAACTTGCTATACATGCAGCAGAAATTGTTCCAGTTGGTTCAGCCCATTTTGATTATGGTTACCCATTTTGGTAAGCCCAGACTGGCTCATGGTGAAGAATGTAATGGTTAGAATAGTATTGTGGGGCTTTGACCTGTGCTAGGAACTTCTAGAAGAGGAAAGCCTTTAGCTGTTCTTCCTGCTCCCCTGGCAGAATGCACTTGCTTTTCCATTGCAGTGCACCATCTACTCTCCAAATCAGGTACATGGGATTATGGAAGGAGAAAAGCTGCAGTGCAGACCAGTTTGAGGAAATTGGGTGACACCTGTGCTGATCTGTGAGTCAGTGACTGATGAAAGAGAGGAAGGCTAACAGCCTCTGCCCTGAGCTCAGTCTGTCAGGGAATATCTCTTTAGTTCTGTGGCTATCTTTGGAAGGGTTCATTTCCAGTTTGAGTTTGGTAGTAGTCTTTAAACAGTGGCTGGTTTTGTTTGGGTGGTAGTAGTGGACAAAACTGTTCCAGGACCTTGTTTAATATTCTTGTTTTCTGGTCTCCATGCCTTTTCAGTGCAGGGGTTAAAGACTGAAGGAGGGAGGACAATAAGCGTTTCTGACTCTTTGAGCTCTCAATATATATTGTCTCTTAATCTAGTAATTTAACAATGCAAAATAGAGATACTTTACTTAAAAGAGAAGCAATTGGCTTAAAAATAGACTTTTGTCTTTTTTCTAGGTAACTTACTGATGGCTTCCTGGTTCATTTTCCTCGTGTTTGAAATTGACAAAAACCATTGCCCGAGTATTGTTTTCATTTAACGCATTGTGCCCTGCAGCCATTTAAAGTCTAGTTACAAAGTGTCAGAAGTTCAAATTGAACTTACACTTATTTCGAAAATAACTTTTAAAAATGTTTAAAATATTAGACTTCAAAAATGACTGGCTTATGCTATGATTCAGTATTCAAATGGCCCAGACTTCTAAGCAACATGTAGTAATATCAATAAATGGTGGAGCAACTAACTTATTGCCTGTGTTAACATAAGGCTTAATAAAACTTCCTAGACTTATCATTCCTTCAATACTATCAAGATTGCTTTTAATGAAATCATAAGGAAAAAACAAGTGAATGTCAGTGACTGATAAAGGCAACTCTGACAATTGTCAGTACCTTATTCCTTTGTGTGTGTGACTGGTAGAGTTCTTTAAGAAGTTCACAAATCTGTATTTTAATTTTTTTTAATTATAGTCTTCCAGGTTTCTCTGAATAAATGCTATAGGTGTGGAACAGAAATAATAGTAAGCTCCAAGTAAAGGTGGTTAAACTTTTGTAAGTCTAAAGTTTACTTCACTTGGGCTTGCTGGCATTTCCCAGGCTGTACAGTCAGGTTAGCAGAAACCATTATCTGGAAAGCCAAATGGATTTCGGTTCCAGTGACTACTAAAGGCTACTTTCTTGTAATCTCAGCTGGCTCACACCTGCAGGCAGAGAGCCCAGAAAGACCTTGGCCCCCAGACAGTAACTGAGATAACAGTTAAGTTCTTACATACTCTTCGTTCCAACTTAAAAATGCTGAAAACTGACTTGGAGAAGAGCATTAATTCTGTTATCTTCTTATTTTCAAACTAAATCCAAACAACCACCATGCTAGCTATGAAAAATGAAAGTTTCTAACTGTATGATGAAAATTAACTTGCTTGCAGTCAAACTAGTGCATAAGTTCACGTTTTTCCTCTAATGCACGTATATAAGTAAAAATTCTGTAATCTAACCAAACTAGACAGAAATGCAACTTCTGAGTATGTTTGTAACTGAAGAAGTTTTCCGTTACCATAGATGACAATTCTGAAAGCACCTGCTATTAATAAAGGTGAAAACTATTTGTATGGGATACTGATATATTTCATCTTATTATTTTCATCCCCAAATCAACATCAATTAACACTTGTATGACTGTTTCTTGTTTGTACTTATTCAGTTGCTCTATAAAATACCATTTGACTGAGTAACACACACAAGCTGTGCCTTTTATTTCCCATATAGTGTTGAACCATTCATGCCTCAGTGGCTTTCAAAAGCAGTCATCTCAGTGGGAATTATTTTTTTTTCATTACTTTAAGTAGCGTGATATTGTTGCATCCAATGCTTTTCTCATTCATTCCTGAGTAAGACTCTGTATTCTGATGTGAAGGTGGGAAGAAGCAGTGTAATGCTGACTGGAATTCCTTTTCTTTTCCTCTTTGAAAATAACTCAAACAAAATGCTGAAGAAGTAGAGTCATCTTCCAGATAGTACTTGACAATATGGCTGTTTTGAAAACAACAGAAGGTCATTTCTGTGTTTGAACTTCAAAAGCCCTTAAAACTGAAGAAGAGATGGACAGTCTAGCTATGTGGCATGGTTTATTAGAGTTGAAAGCAGAGGGAAGTAAGTACCATTTATGTATTGGGAAAGGTTATTAATTACTGATGCTGCTTCTTATGGGGCTAAAAGTATTACTGGATTTAAGGCCAGGCAAAGTTCTTTCCTTGGAATGCGTTGGCAGGATGCAGCAGTAGGGGCACAAATACAAGGAAATGTGTTTCAATGTTTGTCAGGGCTGTATCCCATAGCAAAACTTCTAAAAGTCCCAAGCAAGAGAATGTTTTATTAAAATCACTTTCAGTATGAAAAGATCTAGGTGGTTATCTATAAATAGATTAAAACTAACAAACAACAAAAAACAGACAAACAAACCCCACTTTAATTCTTCCTTAAAACACCCACTTGCAGGCAAAAAACCCACCAATTTGATATTTTTTGATAGAACTTCTGACCTTATAGTAATTTGTTGTATGTCTTGTAGATAGAATGTGGTATGTTAGAGGAAATCTTTAAGCTGTGAACCATGTTTTGCTTTGGAATAGGTGCAAGTTTTACTTCTAGTATTCATTTGTAAATTCTCTGCGCTCAAGTGATTTGCTTTTTTGTCAGTAAGCAGGTCAGTATCTTCTAACTTGACACATATATCAAAAGAACCACCATTCTAATTGGCTGTGCTGCTATATTTGAAATTCTAAGAAGACGTAACTACAGAGAAACATATAAATTCTGGTATTTTTTTGTCGGTTTTGTTTCTCCTGGGCCTGGAAAAAGAACATTGCAGCATTTGGAAGATCACTATTCTATAAGCTGGACTTTCCAGCAGGTTGAGGGAGGTGATCCCTTCTGCTCAGTGCTGGTGAGGCCTCACCTTGGAGCAGCATGTCCAGTTCTGGGCTTCTCAGTACAAGAGAGTTGTGGACATACTGAAGAAAGTCCAGAGAATGGCCACAAAGATTGTTAAGGAACTGGAGCATCTCACATATAAAAAAAAACGTTGAGAGAACTAAGGCTGTGTAGCCTTGAGAAGAAGAGGCTCAGAGGGGGTCTTATTAATGTATATAAATAACTGAACAGAGGTTGCAAAGAAGATGGAGCCAGGTTCATCTCAGTGGTGCTCAGTGACAGGGCCAAAGGCCATGGGTACACACGGAAACAGAGGAGGTTCCCTTCAAACATCAGGAAATGCTTTTCACTGTGAGCATGACTGAGCACTGGCACAGGCTGCACAGGGAGGTTGTGGAGTCTTTGTCCTTGGAGATACTCAAAAGCCATCTGGACATGGTCCTGGGCAACTGGCTCTAGGTGGCCCTACTTGAGCAGGGGGTTTGAACCAGATGATCTCCAGAAGTATCTTCCAACCTCAACCCTTCTGTTGTTCTGTGACTTTTCAGTTCAGAAATTGCAATGTTGGAATTTTTTATTTATTCAAAATACAGCTTCCTCTTAGTTTTTACTGTGCGCATGATGGTGGTCCCTTAACAAGTGGTTATTACTGAGCCTTGAATGTTAGGCTAGTACTTTGCGCAGCCTTTGGATGTTTGATGATGTTCTTAAGCTAATTCACTGCTATATTTTTCATTGTACTTTTCTTTCCAAAACGAGATTTTTTTTTAAATGAAGTAATAATATTAGTAGGCATTCCTTTATGAAAACTTGCAGTACTGACTTTTCCTAAAACTGTAGTCTCAAGAGAAGATGAGGCTTTGTGGATTTTTTTTTTTCCTGTCCTGAAGTCAACAGTAGTCTTTGTAAGCTATTGAAATCAGACAAACAAGCAGTTGCTTTCTTCAGTAAGGAAAAGTGATTAACCAGAATTCTAATTGTTGCTGTTTCTAGTAATTTATTCTTGTCTTTTTTGTGTATACACAGAGCACAAAGTAATCATAGTGGGACTTGATAATGCTGGAAAGACTACTATTCTTTACCAATTGTAAGTATATGAGCTATTTTGTTTTTCTGTTTACATTTTAGTTTTTGTCACTGTTTAATCATTGAAACTTCAGCTTTGCAACCTGGCAGAATCTCTAAGGTTCTAAATGATAAAGTGAAGGAACTGCAGTGTTTTAAAACTGAACTGTAAATTGAACAACAAAATTGTACATATAAGCACAAAGTGATTTTGCAATCAAAGCCTATCTTTATTTCTAAACATAGAAATAATCCTGTCATCAATAACTGCAGAGAAGAAATTGATTTCTAAATTAAGGGAAATTCTAGCCACTCTGCAAAAATCCATAAATGTTTCCATGTGTTTCCAGATTCCAGTGTCTAAAATTTGTGATGGAAGATTCCTCAAGATAGTATTTCCTCTTGCCTAGATCCTACCTTAAGCATTTTCAATAGCATCATTGCACCCAAATCTTGCCAGCATTACAAGAATGTCTATGATAAATTCAATAATTTTGGCAGGATCATAATTACTGTTGTAATTGTGGAAGAGAAGGAAGGTGTAGCCAAATTACTATGCATATATTTGGATACAAAGGCAGCAGAGGATGTTTTACAAAGAACCTTTTTGTAAACACTTTTGACAAAGCTTAAAGTTAGAACTGAGACATTTTCAGCTGTGTAAACAAACAGTTCTTAGGAATTTGTTTTAATATTGAGTTACTAAGTTGAGAGCTCTGATAAAATTGTATTCTGATTCATATTTTGGACAGTTTACTGTTCCCCTTATTTGGGATATTTAGAAGAGCAACTTCTGCATTGAAACAAGTGCATTTTAAGTATCTGTTAAAGAGTGTCCTTTAAAAAGAGAAGCCTATTATACCAAATGTATAAACATCTGCATTTTAAGCCTTCTACGTGCTTGTTTTTTGTTTCTGATGTCTTTAAGCAGGTCTACATTCTCTGCTACAAAAGCACACTAGAGCTTCATCGATGACAGTTTTCAGTCCAAATTCAAATTGAACTAATATTTTTACTAAAGAACTGCTTTTAAATATTTGCTTTATTTCTATAAAAAATGAAATGTGTAGCTTTTTGAAATACGCCTCGTTTTTAAATCTTTTTTATCAGAGCTAGACATATTTACTTTTTCTGCAACAAATTTGTTGTAACTGAGCTGTGACAAGCCTTGTGGATTTCACTGGTTGGTCTTTATGGTGTGGTATTGTTTCCTTTAGCTTAATGAATGAAGTGGTTCATACTTCTCCAACCATAGGAAGCAATGTAGAAGAAATAGTGGTGAAAAACACTCATTTCTTAATGTGGGATATTGGAGGACAAGAATCATTACGGTCATCGTGGAATACCTATTATTCAAACACAGAGGTATGAGAAGCTGCTTTGAGATCTGGAAATTCAATAAGTTTGTTTGAAATTGTATTTTTTTAAAGATTGCAGCTGTATTATTCTTAAATCTTTTTGAGGAAGAAAAAAACCAAAAAGTGTAAGGTGTCTCTGGTATGCAACCAATTTTCTGGTAATATCTGAAGTATTTTTGCTGTGTACTTTACAGTAATGTTTGATTTGTGGCATAAAATGTGAAGTCAGACTTTTTTCCTAGACAATGAAATGATATCAGAATACATTTCCAATCAAATGAGGTTTTTTGTATGCTTTTTCAAGTAGATTAAAAAGAAAATTTTGCAATGTACTTTGCAGATTCGTTGAGGATTTGCAGGGGTTAACCTAGCTTCTGTACATCTAGTCTGAAATGTTTCTGAAGTAACAATGATTAAGGATGAGGAATGAAACTTTCTCTAGGCAGCAGTATTTAAAAAGCTCATCAGATTGTGGCTTTTATCCAAAGGGTAAAGGAAAGTGTAGCTGTGCAGCACCCAGGAGGTAACTGGCAAAGCTGCCATTGCTGGAAAAGTTGGAGTAGAACTTGGCAACAGTTGTCTTTTGGGGGTTTGTTTTTATGCCAGTCTTTTTGATGCAAAGAGGTTATCAACAAAACATGCACATAAAATCTCTGTAGCCTCACTTTGAGGCTTCTACATTGATGTAAAAGATTTTGGACTTAATTTCTTAGTGTTTCTACTAAAAGTAGAGACCTCTTGTACATGTTACTCAGTATATAAGCATTCCATCATCCCGTGAAACGAGTTTTTCTGCCTTATGACTCTCTTTGAGAAGGGTATTTAGAGTGATCCCCCCAGATGTTCAGAAATGGTTTTGTTTACTGAAAGCCTGGTGATCATGCCTCAACCTTCATCTCTAGTATTTTAAACTTATTTCTAATTTTATCTGAAAAGTATGGGTACATCTAAGACACGCTCATATGAGGGTGAAGAGACTTCTGCCAGCATTGTCTGATACAATAAGTTATTCTCAGTGAACAAATATCAATCTTTTATTTTGGAATTTGAGGAGATGCATGTATTAGTTCTGTGTGTTTGGGGGTTTTGTTGTTGGTTGGTTTGTTTGTTTGCTCTTATTTTGTTGTTGTGGGGTTTTTTTTAATCCTATTTGGGATGTTCTTCATCATGTTCTGGCTAGTAAGTGTTTGAAATCCAGTCCTTTCTAGCACTAGGAAAGAAGTACTTTCCCTTTACTTAGAAGCTTTGTCTGCTTGAAACAGTTGAGGAAGAAAAGGGATCTGTTCAATATGCTAATCCATAGCCTTCACAATACAAATAATTCCTTTACTGTTCATCCTCATCTGCTAGACATCTCAAAGTCACAGCAGTATTAAATTGACTTAGTTTTTTATACTTTGTGGTCATTTTCAAAGGATAATGAATCTCCTTAATTTTTTAAGGCAAAGTGTTTTGAAGCATATTTTGGAAAATTAAAGTGGTGACTTCTAATCTTCCTTTTTTGTTACTATCTCTCCTTTCTATTTCCTTATCTGTAAATTAAACCAATCTAAATGAGATCTTTGAAGTAATGTAAAAATCCCACAAATAAGCTTTTCAGTGCATACCTGTCCTAATTAGTTTCAACTTAATATGGCTAATTCTACAATTCTGTTTTAAGAGTCAGAGCATATTCTTACGGAAGGGATATTGAGACAGGCTTACAGACACAAGATTTGGGGGAAGAGGAAAGGGGAGGGAGCTCTCATGGTTAAGTTATTGGGGGTGGGATTACTGTAACAAAAAGAGTTCTAGTAAAAGAGAAAAGGGATGCAAAAGTATTCCCATCTGGGCAGAAAAGTGATGGAGTCTCTCAGATGAATGTCATCTCCTTGGTTTCCTCTCCAGGGTAGTGTGTGTTCCCTGTAACTTTTTTTTTTTTTTTAAGCAGTATCTGTATAATTTTCATCAGAAAATGTTTGATCTTCCTGCTGGTTGTTCCCACCTATGATGCTGTTAGCACAGCTTGGAGCACACTCTGGGCAGGGCAAGTGTTGGACACTGATCAGTTGTTACGGTTTGTGCACACCTACTATTGTGTAATGCTTCCAAGCATTTAATTGAGCGTTACCCACTACATAACACCATGTCCTTTTCCCTTCCAGTGCTAGGTTATAAAATAGAAACTACAACACAAGGGGCAGAAAGAGTGGGTAAAAGAGAGTAATTTTCATACCAGTGACAATCGCTTCCAATGGGAGACCAGATATACCAGACCCTGCAGTGTCTCAGGATTCACAAGTGCACGGCCATGAGAATAATGTGCCTGGCAGGAACAGTAAGAGTAAAATCACTGCTATAGCATCTCCAAGTGCCTGGGTGGAATGGTGCAAAGTTGTCAGTGAGAAGCCAACTGCAGAGGCCGTTTTCATTACAAAGGTTTAAGGTGTTATGCAACAACATAATGCTAAGCACTACAGGTACATATAGCTTTCTGAGGTCTGATTTACTACTTTGAAATAACATTTCTTATGCCCTGTGAGTAAGATAGTGCTAAATTGCTAAAAATGCTTCTTTGAAAATAGGGAATTTCAATTTCAGTTTTATAGTGTTCAGAGTATTCAAGTAGTAGTGGACAGTAATATTAATAGCTGTTTTCATTGATGACTGTGTAGCAAGTTTGTCATCCACATTTTAAATGTAATCCATTATCTTCAGGTGCTTTTGGTACCTACGTCACTATTTTGCTTATGATGTAGGGCCTAAAAATCCACCACAGAGATTTAACCATAGTAAATGAAAGTAGATCTTAATAGCAGTATTGAAATGTGCAAGCACAATCTTTTTTTAAAAAAAAAAAAACTTCATGTATGATACCCAGCGCTCTAGCGAAAGACTGTAAGAATAAACCTTGTTCTATTTTCTACTGTGCTCTGAGAGTCTATGTCTGTCTTACAGGAAGACTTATGCTAGTGGTCTCTTGAAAACTTGCTTTCTGTAATTTATACTTTGCACTTATGTACTGTACTATTGTTTTCTCCCCTAGTTCATCATTCTTGTTGTTGACAGCATTGATAGAGAGCGACTTTCTATTACAAAAGAAGAACTTTATAGAATGCTGGCTCATGAGGTATGATGGGGAGTTGGGATAGTAGTTTTCTTTTGTTGTGAACAGTCACATAATGTTACATGCTTCTTATGTCAGCAAAAATTACTGTCACAAAAAAATTTCTGAGCCTAAATGTGTATGCATGTTGGTCACATTTTAAAACTATGTAAATTATAAATAAACAGGAAAATTATTATCAAGCAATTTGCTAATAGGACTTGCTTGATTGTAATCAAATCACTCTTTACTTTGCAAACGTTGAACTTGTAAAATATCTTAAACTTCATATTAATGTAACTAAGTATTTTTTTTCTCTACCACTAACTCTTCTGTCAGTTAAATGGTTTACATTTCATCAAACTTTAAAAAAAAAAAAATTTTAGAAAGTAGGCAATTCCATTTTTCTTTCTTGTTTGTTTTAATCTGGATCCTTAAAATTAAGGACCATTTCTAATCCTATAGATAAATTGGTTTCAATTCAATTTCCTTCTGAATTATTTTGTTTGTAGTTTTATTATTATATGTTGTATTGATGCCTGTTCAACACTGGGTCAACTCCCTCAAACATCCTAAATTAACATCTACGTTGGATTAGCTAAAGTACATTAAAACCTTCTGTGATCACTCTCAAGCTAAATTAGGGTTGTTTTAAATCTAAATATCTGTTCATTTTGGAAGGAAAAGTATTTAGTACAGTGCAAGTAATTCTGTGCAGTTCATTTCTCTGAGGGATTTGCATTGTTTCAAATGAGTAAGGTTTTTGCTTTGTAGTTTGTGGTAATGTCATTTGGGTCTGGTGGTAAGGAGCAAATATACTACCAAGAAAAGGTGGAAAGATTACTTTTTGTGGTGAAGTTTTTGTCTTGTAATTTATTAGTTTCCAGTGTTATAAACTCTAACGAGATTGTGGTCTACCATGTCCTGAAAACAGACCAAGACCAAATTACTTGTAGGAGTGAATTTTCAACTTTGGACCATAAATATTTGGAGAAATAATCTCAATTCTATATTCATTTAGATGTATTGGACATTTCTAATTACAACTGTTGGCTTCCTGAATACTGCATTTGTGTACCCTTCTGCACTTCTAAAATCATACATCCCAGTTCTTCTCTCATTGCCATGTGGAATCCTTATTTCATACAGAAACAAAACAACTTTTTATTAGTTTCTGTTTTTACTAAAGTTGTTGCAGCATTATTAGAGCTTCCTTTTGGGAACAATAGGATAAAACTTCCAATAATTTAGATAGCTTTCTTAAATTATTACTGCTTTAATTACTATAGACTTTGTTTAATGAAGTTGAAAGTAATTTCAAGGGAATGATACTAGCATTTTCCATTCGAATAGTATCTAATGTAGACTTTGAAGTGTTTATCCAGTAATAGTTCTACTGGCTGGATGGTTTGAAGCTTTATGAAATACATTTTAACAAGATTTTCATTAGTTAACATATGAACATGTGGTCAACACCAAAAGGATAGTCGTATAATACATGATAATTTGATTCTCTGTGGTGGAGAACACTTCTGAATAAATTGGTTTCTTGAGTCTTAGTGTAATTAATTTTTAATGCAGTAAGTCTGTTAAAACTCTGTCCTGCTGTGTAAATGTAGATTAGCTTGAAGAACTTCAGTTAACACAATAGCCTTTTAGTTCTTTATAATAACTATTATGAATACTCTAAATTATTTCTAGGATTTACGGAAGGCTGCAGTTCTCATCTTTGCAAACAAGCAGGACATGAAAGGTTGCATGACAGCTGCTGAGATATCTACATACCTCACCCTTAGCTCCATAAAGGATCACCCGTGGCACATTCAGTCCTGTTGTGCTTTGACAGGAGAAGGGTAAATGCTTGTACTTGGTATAGTAAAGATGGTAAATGAGAATACTGCTTTAGAAGCTTATTGACACCCATGTGGATTTCCTGAAAGAATATATTTTCTGAGCGTTGCAGTCAGAGGGACACTTTGAAATTTTCCTTCTCTTTATTGAACCTTGTAGGTTTTTTTTCATTGCTCAAACTCCAAATTTGGATGAAAGTTTTCCAGCGTATTGTTAAAAAAACCTCAACAAAAAAACCCCATGCCAACACCCCTCCCGCACCCAAATATGGAGCTGTTGGCATAGTTGTTTACTCCCTGTGCACTACCCTCTCATTCTGGGTGGCTTTGTGTAGTTAAAAAACCTGCTCTAGTCTTCCTTTGCATTCTGATCTGCCATAATCTTCTAAGGGTGGTGGTGGAGTGGTTTTGTGGTTTTTTTTGGTTGGTTGGGTTTTTTTGATAAGCATTCAAATGTAGTTTGGATTGAAAGATACATAGATCTGGCATAAAACAAAATTGTGAAACTTTTGTACCTTATGCCAGCAATTACTAAAATGGAAAGCTGAGCTTTCCATATGTCTATAAAGATCAGAAAACATTTTGGATGCCTGTAACAAGTTGGATAGTGTCTTGCTTATGTGATTTGAAGTGTGCTAATGTTTCATCTTGATTCTTAAAGCAGTCTTCTAATGTGTCATAGTTAGAGGTTTTTTCAGCTGTGTTGTACAACCTTTACATTTATCTAGTCTAGTGACATCAAAAATAGTGAATCCAACTGAGTATTTGAGAAGTGAGAACATCTTCAGCACTTCTAGCATGAAGCATTTTCTAATGTAATGGAAGTGTCTTGTAGATTGATCGGTAGCATTCACTTCCTTAGGGTGGGATGTGTTAGTGAAAGCGAACTGGTTGTTTGCTTGAGTCTTTGGATTGTATCATTTCATTCCAAGAGTTAACTCTGCTTTCCTACTACCAGTTTTGCCAAAGTCGCTTTTCTGTACTAACTTAGATCTTCAGTAAGTTGTCATTTGGAGGAAGGTAGAAATTAATGAATATGAAGTTTACTTTAGAAACATTGGCCATCCTAGGCTGCTGCTTTCTTATTTAAAAAAAAAGAAGAATAATTAGAATAATTAAAACTGTGACAGGAGTGAGACCAACTCATAAAAAAAATTCCCAGAGTTACACTGATGAGCTGAAGCTTCCTTGGGAGGATCTGGCCGAAGACTAGGGAGATTAGCACTGTGCAAGTGAAGCTAGAACTCTTGGATAGCTACGTTGTTATATACGGTACGAAGGCAAAGTTTAAAGGTGGTATAAACTGGGCAGCTAGGTCCCTAGAACATCAAAGAAAAGCGAAAACTTTTACGTAGCGATGCAAATTGATTGAGTAAGCAGATTAGATCTCGTGCAGTCTTGGTGTTGAATATAAACATATTTTAATTTTGTAGTGGGCTTTTGGAGTTCTTAATACACTGTACTTTCATGAACTAGTTCAGTCTGGGTACCTGACCTTTGTCTTTTAATATTAGTATGTAAAGCTAGCTTTCAAGTAGGCTGTCTTCCATGGGAAACCTGATTTAAAAAAAAAAAAAAAACAATCCCACACCACTAAATTTAATCTGTTACCCTGTACTTATGAGTAAGTGTGTTAAGAATAGTGTCTTTTAGATTTACAAGGGGAAAAAAATGAAAGGAGTGTCAAGCTTCAACAAAATAGCATGCTTGACCATCTTCTCGTGGTTAAAGCCTAAGCAGACTTAGTTTAAAACACTATTTACTCTGTTCAAGTTTCAATCCCAATTCCAGCTGATTTTATTTTATTTATTTTAAGTAGATCTTTTTAAACATGAAAACAAGTAGAAAATTCTTTAAAGAAATTGGAATAGAACCAGTACCAAAATAATATCTCTTATCTTTCAGGTTATGCCAAGGCTTGGAGTGGATGTCCTCTCGTATTGGAGTGAGATAGCTGCTTTTTTTTTTTTTCCCCCAAAAGAAGAGACTTCTATTTATCCTGTGAACATGTACATTTTTCTGTACTTCTGGCTGCGGAGGCAGTGACCATGTTTAATTTATATCAGCCAATCCCCAAGCTGTACTTGAATCAAGTGCAGTTGAACTGAAACACAAAGTATTTTCTTAACTTTTTTAAATACACTAATCTTCAACTAGATGAACGTATGTGAATCTGTTTTTAAACATTGAAATTCCTCTGAATATGTAGTCTAACTTTTTAAATGATAGCTTTTAAAAATCTGTTTTCTCATCGTCAGTATTTCATACTTCCTCTTTCTAAATAGCTTATATAACTTACTAACATAAATGAATGCGGTTTGTTTCATAATGAGAAAGTAGTGAGTAGATTGACTTTACTCTGGCATAGCTTTAGCCCCTAAGGATAACCGTATCTCCAGCTGGGCTTCCTTGGAACATCACTAAAGTTCCAGCCAGCAGAGGAGTTAATAGTTATGAATGCAAATTTTTAAGTGCTGAACAAGTTAGTTATAGTTAATATTGTGCTGGCTTTCAACCTGGTACATAACGGAACTTCTGCCTTAAATCTGTTTCATTCTCAGTTTCTCTGGTAAGTAGTTCTAGGATATAATTCTTTTACTTGAAAATGCATCTCTGTACAGTGGATAAAAATTTTGTTTAAAGTGCTGGTTTAGTCATTTAGAACTTGAATACCTTTCTAAAAACAATCCTCTTGATAATTAAATTTGGAATCATGACAGCCAGTGTTATGTGTAGACTTGCTGTAATCTGTTAAAATTTTAAATACTGTATATGTGAGCCTGCCTTACCTTTTAGTGAGTGTTGTTTTCTAAATGAATGCAAAGTCAAAAGGGAATCCAGATTTATAAACAGAACAAAAATAATGGTGCTGTACCTGTAGACTTCAGAGTGAAGCTAATCTTGACATTTATTTACCTACTATCAAATATGTTTTCAGATTCTATTGCAAAGAAAGTATTTTGCCTTAGTCTTTGTTTTTAGTCTTATTTGCAGGAGCAAGGAACTTTTGATGGTGTTTGAATTAAATTCATTCACCTGAAATTTAGGAACTAAAAGGTGAAAAAGTAGAGAGCTTCCAATTGAAAGACAGGTGTTGAAAGATTGGACCTAACTCTCAATTTGAAGGGAGTGAAGTTAAATCTGTAAAGAGAATCTAAAGCTATGGATGAGGTTAACTGAGAACATTAGAAGAAAAAAAAAAAAAATAGCATACACCCAGTTCCTAGTGGAATCCCAGCAGCAGTCAAGGATCTAACCTACATAAATGCTTTTGAGGCTTTCCAGAAGCACCATCCTGCGCTTTTGTGTGCCTAAAACCCATGTAGTCAGGTTACTGGAACCATTATGCCAATTGACTAGAATCCTTCAATGACAAAACGTTTTTGATAAATCTTGTTTTGATAATTCAAGCACACTGAGTTTTCTCTAATAAAATTTTAAGTTTTGTAAATGAAATTTGTTTCAATTTTTATTTGAACAAAGCATAATAAAATTTTTAAAGTATCAGAAAATAATGTCATGTTAAAAAGAAGACTGAATAGATGTGGAATCAGTGACTGTTTGAATGAAGTTACATATTAATGCTGGTTAGCAGAAGTCACATTTAGGAGAAAGACTATGAGTGTCAAGTCAAAATGGTCAGAAAATAGTTTGCATCAGTGAAAAGTAGTGCTTAAAGAAAAAAAGGAATATAAAGCAAGGTTAAAATCTGGTATTAAAGCTTCTTGCTCTGATGTTCAAGCTAACAACTGTTTTAATGTGTGAAAATAAGATTTGTTTTTTTCTTAGGGAAGCAAATTATAAATGAAAAAATAAAATAATACTGTGAACGAGGTTTCTTGTTTGGTGACTTAATAATTTCAGTTCATAACGTAGGTTTATTTTTATGTAATTGAAAATGTATTCCAGAATATTCATAAAAAGCACTAGCTGGGTGTATAGCCCTTTGATTATTAAAAGAAAAAAAAGAGGCAGCAAGCATGATTTTATATTTAACACTTTCCAGGTAAAACTATTTGTAAATGTGTAGTTTGATAACTAAATCCAGTCTTACCTGAGGTAATACATCTAAGTTTGATTAGGAGAAATGGTCATATTGTAGACTTTAGAATATCAGAATAATGAAAGTTTGCTTTTAATTCCTTAACACTGATGGCCTTTGAGTGCCTTTACAGAACAAAACATTCTTTTGACAACAGCTATGATTTTGGTCACCCTACTGCTTCATTTTCTACAAGTTTTCCATTTATGGTATCAGGTTTTTTTCTTGGCATTTATGCTGTGGGTTGGGTGTGGTTTTGTTTTTTTTTTTTTGAAAAAGGCTTTGTGTGGAATTTTGGGATGTTTGTTTTTTATCACCTTCAGAGCCTCTTAAACTGAAATGAGTTTGATTAAAAACATTTTTACAATGGGGTGCTTTAGAACACTTCGTGTGTCTTTGCACTGCCAAACACTGCATAATTTTTGTTAATCTGTATGTAGTAAATATTGCAGGTAGTTTTGCACTTTGAAAGTATTCTGCATTTAATATTCTGTTCACAAAGAACATTGTTAATCATCTTCTCAGAGGAAATTACAAATGTAAGGAAACGTTTAATAACATTCCCAAGTAAAATGTCACAAAGATTTTTCTCCTAAATAATCCTTTTTACTCAAAATACAGGATACTGTAATAAAGTAATTGATATGCATGTTATAGTCTAATTTATAGAATCAGACCCGTTGTGTTAAAATAATGCGTAATATTATGAGAGAAATAGTTCTGATTTGTGTAGCAGGCTCTATGAGCATGCACCTTTGAGTGAATTTTGTCATGCTTGGATGAGGTTGGCAGGAGCTGCTTTTTTAAAGTAGTCTTTGCAGACTTTTAAGCTCTTTTGCATAATTGAATTTGCCTGGTTTATTTGAAGTGGAATTAAGTTTTACAATAAGAATTCCCCCTCCCCCCAACTTTTCCCTGATGTGTTTCTCTGTAAGCTAACTGTTGTTACTAAGTAGATCCAGTAATCATTTTAATGTTTCCCTCCCTGTCAAACGTTTTAAGACTAAATAAAGCCTTATTGCATAAATAATTCCTAGGAAAAATAAGCTGGCTAATTGAGTAGTGAGTGTACTATCTTTCCTATCTTTTTTTGGTCCATCTGACTTCTACCTGCTTCAGTAACATGGTAAGTGAAAACCATTTACTAAAGGAAAAAGTATGTTTTGTGCTTATAAAAAGCTGATTTTCATTTTGTACCACTTAGCATATTGAAATGGGTCATTTGTGGTTGAGAAGGGAAGTTTTCTTTCCTTTCTTTACCCTTCAGTTCACAGTTACTGTAGGTTGCAAATATTCAAGTGTTCTCTATTATAATTTCATATATTGAATTTTTGAAAAGTTCATTTGCTCCTCATAAACTGAAACTCCCCATGTAAAACATACAATTTGAATTTTTTCCATTTTTGAAAATAAAATTCTACAGTCACACTAGGAGTCATTTCAATATGTAAATATTCTAACAGACGCTAGAATAGAGTTTGGGGCTGGGAAAAAGCTCTGAAAAATTATTCAAGTGTTCAATTATTTTGTGGTCTTAAAGTAATTTTTAAAATACTGTACTTCCATCTGTGTTCTGGGTGGTTTTTTGTTTGCTTTTTTAAAAAGCTGGTAAACAAAACATGACTTGTAGACAAATATTTACAGACAGATCAGTAATTAGTGTTGAGTTGTGAATATGGGGACAGGGGGTGGGAAGCACAGCCAGTTGAATTCCTGTTTTTCTGTTCAATGCCAACACTATTTCATAAGAACAGGCTTTAAACAGGAAATACTTTTTCAATGTGTTTCCCTCGTGTTAATTTTGACCTTCTACTGTAACATGTTTCTTCTTTCCTCAGTAATTCCAAAAATCTTCGCAAAGAATAAAGGATACTGTTTTCAAAGCAGAAGGGCCAGAGTAGCCAAATAAGTGTGTGCCTATATTTACCTGCTGTTACCGAGACATGATCTGTCTCCTGCATAGGAATACAACTCCTGAAACACTAAAAAAAGTTTCCTTCCAGAAACCGTACTCTTTATCATGTTCAGAAAACAAATCTAGAAACCTCACATGCTTGTTGGCTTTACTTTCTTAAGTTTATGGAAAGATAAGCATATGTTAAATGAAGAGAAAACTTTGCAGATACAAGCCAACGAATTATGGAATTTGGGATAGTTCAGAACTTCTTTAAGGCTACACAAATCTCTCCGTAGGTAGTCAAATCTGACATAAAACTGCATTGTTTTCAGAAAACTAAAACTGGAACATGTCAGCTTTCATAGGCACAAAAGTTCTCCTTTTGGCTGAATGTGATGTCTTCATATAATCCACTTCATAAAGTACAATGCTCAATCTGAGAGGTCCTGAATAGGTATTGTATGTTTTTTTTTCACTGTTCATGGCAGTTTGCATTATGGGTGTACCTTATCTTAGTCTGTACTCACCACTGGAAGTCAGGCTTAGGAAACAAGCTGTCTTGATTTCTTGATGGTGCCTTACTACCTCACCATCCTGTCTTTAATTTGAGCTTTTGTCTTTTTTTTTTTTTTTTTCCTTCTCTGCCACCTCCTACTTCCCCCTCCCTCCCACCCTGAGGTATCGTTGCTTTGTACTCTCTTGTCTAAAGATGCTGACAAAAGCATGTGAGGTACTGAACAAAACATTGATCATACCCTACAGGTTTTACCAAGAAAGCTGCATTTTCCTCATACAGCTGTTTTGGTAAATCCAGTTTATCTATGTATGTTTTTACCCTCAAGCCCAGAGCAGTCTCCGTTTCCAAGACGTTGCTGCCGTGTTATCTGGAGATCTTTAGAGTCTGCTAGCCGGATGTTCTACAGAACCTGGACAACAGTTCCTGGCACAGGAGCACAGATTTCCTGAAATTTAGTCAGTCAGGCTGTTCCAACACTCGGGATCCATGCCACAGCTTCCTCCAATGTCTGTGGGCACTAGCAATTTGCTAGTTTTAATCTCTGCAAGTTCCTCTGTATCAAACTTAAGGCTTGCTAGTCGCCACTGGGGGTTTTCTTATGAAATGTATGCTGTTACCATGAGCTTGCAGGAGACCTTTTTTTTTTTTTTTTTTTTTTTCCAGCAGCAGTGTTGATCTATTGTCAAACTTCTGTTTGTGCTGTGCAAGCATATACTGTGTTTCAATTCAAGAAATTAAGGTGTCAGATTTATATTATACTGTTGCAAATGAGTTGGCATGTGGCTTTTTATTTGTTTTAGTTTCTGGAGTTTCTTGCCTAGGTGGTAAAGAGCCTCAGTATCCCCAAGCCAGTGATTCTTCTCAGCTATTTCAACACAGTAATGGGAAGAAGACTTGGGCAGAGCTACTCATATTTTTTTTCTTTTTCTATGAAAATAAAATTAATTTAAGAGTTGTTATGTTCAATTTTGGAGGGTTTTTTTAGTTTGTACTTGTATCCAAGTAGTGTAACACTATCACTTTCAGTGTAGGGGTTAGGGAAAGTGTTTCATCTTCAGTCCTTTCACTGGGGCAGAATCAGAGCCTCTATCCTGTGCAACTGTAGCCAGTTCACCAAACACCTTGGTTGAACACCGTCTTCCTTTTATCTCAGGAAAAGCTCCAACTTTGATCCTGAAGAGGCTTTCAGCCATGGGAAGCATGGATCTTTGTTTTAGCAAAGGGTGTTTGCTTTAGTGGATGATTCCCTTTCAAAGTAAGGGCAAAACAAATCCAAATGGAAGAGAAGGAAAAAAATGTGTTTGGATATTTGTGTGTGCATTTCTTTGATGCTGAGCATTTAGCTGAGTTTGCCATTTCCTTTTGTAGAGTCTGCTGTGTGAAAGAGCCTGGAAGGCAACAGTGAAGAGAGCAAATATGAAAAATGTGACTGCTGTACCAACACTAGCAATAGGGACTTGCATCTTGGAACAAACTTTATCGTTTTCTAAAATTAACTTGATGACCTTTCAACATTGAGTGTTTCTATATTTTGCTTCTTAGGGTAGAGCAATAGTAAGGTGCATTCTGTCTGTACAGTGTGTGGGGCACACCGTTATGTACTAAGTTTCTGCACTGCCCAAGATGCAGGCAGCAGAATGAGACTCTGAGAAAGTTAATGCTTCATGTAAATGATGTATCAAAAAGCAAGTTCTGATACTGAGCTGAGATTTCATGATATCAGCTGTGATGCGTCTTTGCCTTTTCTGACTTTGTCTATTTCTGGGACCACAGACACCTCATTCCTTTTTATCACTGTATTGGCTGTTGATGGCTACACGCAGTTTATAGCAGTGTAGATCTTATACTCTGTTGAGGTATCCAGGAAATGAAAAGGCTTTTCATATGGCTGAGTAGCTCAGAAGAAGGCTGTGTATCATAAAAGTGAGGTTTAAATTCTCAACTCAGTATTTTTGCTGGGCATTTAACTGAAATTTACTGTAGAAAACTTTAGGTTTATGCTAGAATTAAACTGTTACCCATCTGATCCCTGATAAAATAGTTGTGCTACTCTTCAGTTAGGTTTGTTTCTTGATAGTTGTGCTACTCTTAAATTTATTTTCGGTTTTCTGCATAGGGATAAGCATTTCATATAGAAAAATTTCCTGTATGTGACTGTGAAGACAATCCTCTGTTCCTCCATTTGTACACCAGTATGTGTCCCCTAGATGGCAGGAAAGGATCACTTTAGCAGTGCCAAACCTACATTAACTCGTGCTCAGCATTGACCTGAGGGATTTTTAAAATACCTCAGTAAAACTAAGTTATTGTGTATCACTAGCTGAATTGTGAGGACCGTGCTTAGATAAAATGGAGAAAGCACAGAGGGATAGGAAAGTTGAATCACATCTTCTGTGGGAGGGAAGCTGATGATGAGTTTTGAGTAAGTCTGAAACTTAGTTCTATAGCTTAAAAGCATTTTGTGTTCATGATTTGTGGTTAGAATTATATGCCACACCTTTTATTGTTGTTCCATCTAAGAATGGAGACAAGAAAATTAAGTTAACTATGTCAGGAATTGTATTATAATAACCTCTGTCTGCTGTCCATGACAAGCCTTATTTACTTTAGCTTCGGTTGATTGGCAGTTGTTCCTCTAAGGCTCTGCAAAGTGGTATTACTGCTCCCCAGAAAGTGCAAGGCAAATGCCTATAACATTTGGGATCTATACAATTTGAACTGTCAGTTTTACCTCTAAAACATACCTTGCCTTATGTTTAGCTGTGGTGATGATTTGTAGTCTTCCCTTTATACTTATTACATATGAAGGCAAAGTTCAGGTAACTATTGCAGTTGCTGTAATGCATGTCTCCTGTGAAACACTGCTTAATTCTCACTATTTTGTACAATTGGTGCTAAGTGATTCAATATTAATCAAAATGAATGAAATTAGAGACCTAAGGAATGTAGAGTGGTACCACATGTTCCAAGCTTCATGAAAATAAGTGAAATATCTGAAGCAGTTGTTCCTGCAAGATTTTTCTTTCTCTGAAATTCAGAAAAGGGTGAGCGGAAAAACTAGAACAAATATTAAACTGTACTGTTTAAATATTACTTCTTGCTGAGGAAAGGTTGGAATGGAACAAGGAAGCACAGCATGGTGACATGTCATGCTACCAGTTCATCAGTAGATACATCATTTGGAAAGCTGTATGCATGCATTTTAGATTTGATAATTCATAATAAAAAATGATGCAGTGCTGTTTGAGAGAATAGGATGCCAGCTTCTACTAAGGAGTGTCTTATTGATTACTTCGAAGACAGTAAAATATAGGTAATCTTGAGTTGTATCTGAGGCTTCGTCAGTGCAAATTCTTGACAAGTGTTCATGATGACTTCTTTATGGTGGTGAAATCAGGATCTTCAACTATGCTGCTTGTGTAAAATGGAACTCTAGATGAATAAAAAAAATAAGTGCCTTGGTAGCCAGAAGGACACTTTGGACACAGAAAGGACACTGCTTTTCTCTGCCTAACCCAGAGGAATTACTATACCACATCCACCCATCTAGGATCCATCCGTTTACTTAGAGCTGCCTTTTCTCTAGTGGTTGATGAACAAAATCAAACTAATCTCAAAACAATTGTTCTCAGCTTATTTGTAGTTCACAAGTTACTGCTTCTGGCCTGAAAAAAAGATTTATACAAAACATTGCCAGTCTGTTCCAAATATTAAAATATTTGGAAAAATTTTGGTCTAATTATATTTTTTTTAGAGAGACACAACCTTATACATGTGAATGTGTTTATTCAATATGTGTGTGTAATGTCAGTATCCTTTCATGCACTTCGCACCTTCAAGAATACTTGGAAAAAAATATTTACCCAATACTGTTGGGCAATATCAAAGGAGTTTCAAGATGAATGGGTGTGGAGTGAGGACAGAGAGGGACAAAGGTAGAAGGAAGTGGAGGAAAGCAACAGCAAAGGTAGGATGTGATTACTCGATGATGGGCATTGCTGCACATGAAGAAGAAAATACCCTTTTCTTACTCATCTATTTTGCCATTGCTTCTTGGTTTATATTTCCTCAGTTCATCCTTTTCTGATCACTCCTTCCACTTCTCTCTTTGCACATCCAGCAGAATTCAGGCTGGTTAGTTCTGTTTCACTCTCTTTGATTAAAACTTGGAGTTTCTGCCAGGTAGGATGAATCCGGAAGCAGGAACTTAGCGCAAGGCAGTGGCAGTGCAATCAAGACCTTGCAGGTGAAGCGGTAGACTAGAATTAGTGCTCCATTCACAGGTAGAAGCAGCATTAATTTGGGGAAGACAGCAAAATAGCTCTCCTGTCTCTGCTAAATCTTTCCTTCATGACTTTGCAAAGCCCAGTGCCATCATATTTAATCATGGAACAGTATTCAATCCTCAGCTGAGCAGGACATGGGCAGAATTTAAAATAATTTTTCATAAAATACTTTGTTTTTTCCTCTTGTGCATATTTCAATCTTATACAAATGCAAATGGGAAGCTATAATTCTATTTATTTCATGGGTTTGTATTTGTGTATTTCCCTTTAAACAGTTAAAAAAAAAAAAAGCAACACTATTTACATTATGACTATTGACAAAGAATTACCTAATAATTAGCCGTTCATTTTTATGTCCACAATGAAAGTTACTGCTGGCTAAGCTTCATTACGGGTGGAATTGACTTGTATGTAGGGTCTCAAAGGGCTCATCCTCCATCCTGAAAAAGAAGTGGTAAACTGTGGAGTGCCTTGGGGAGGGAGCAAAGTCTGTAAGGCTGTAATTTCTTTCATCTCTTCTCTGAGGATTTTCTTTGAAGTGATGAGCAAGAACCTCTTGAAACTCACTTTCATATCTGTTTCTGCAGCACATCTTTCACAGCTAATTGCAGAAGTAACTTTTACATACAAGTTGAGAGTTTAGTGGATAAAATTTAGATATCTGTTGGAGTGGGTGGGAGCACTCATGGCCCAGCTCAGCTGTGCTCTTGAGTTTGTAGAGTGACATCCCATTCTGGTCCCAAAGCTGCTCAGGCAGATGTGTTAGCACAGGATTGTGTCAAAACCACATTTCAAGATTTGAACATGCTTTTGAAGAAAGGTGGCCTGTAGGTCTCCACACCCTTAAGTGCAGCCTTTCTGTGGCTGGATTGTCCAGCCTTTCTGTGGCTGGATTGTCCAGCCCTCAGCAGCTGCCTCCAAAGCCCTGTGCAGTGGCTTCTGTGCTGCATGGTGGCATGTGGTGCACTCGCTGCATCCACCAAGACTGAGATGGATCTGCTTCCAGAAGCGACTTCAGTCTCACTGCACAGTTTTTCAAGAAATGGCCATGATGACCAATGAAGACACTGGAAGCTGAAATGAAAGGTATGAAGATAAAATGTCGTGAAAGGATTGGTTAAAATTTTAAATTTTAACCACTGACCTTTTGGAATTTAGATGAATAAAAAGGCACTGTTAGTCACAGGAAAATGTCTGCTGAGTTCTTTCAAACAATCTCAGAAAACATGTTTCAAAAATAGTGCTGCTAAAACTGAGACTTACTTAAGAAGATACTGGTAACTAGCTAATACTGGTCAAAATGTTCTATGACAGTTTTAAGAAAAATATGGGCATTTTCTTTGTGAAACAAAACTCTGGTTTCTGACCTCATTTTTCAAGATTGCACATTTTAAGCAGTGTTTTCACTGAATCATTTGAGTGACTATCATTTTTCCATCAGCTTTTCCCAGATCTCCTTGAAGGTTTTATTCCATTCTGTAGACAACAGAACTAAAGCAGAAAGTTCATTAGTTTGACCAGAGTCAAAAAGGAAGTTGCTCTCAGATACTAGGCTTGGAGATTCGTTATTCTAATCCCATGTTGAGAAAATGTGGGTTTTTTTGGTCAAGCTTTAAATGTTATATGTTCAATTACCACCAATACTCCAATGTTGGGAAAAACTTTTAAAAAAAAATGGCATAACTAGAAATTTAGTATAGGTTTCAGCTTAGTAAACTACAGTTCAAAGCTGCAGAAGCCAATTTAAAGAATAATACTTGTAAGAAAACACTTTTTAAAAGATATATATAGATGTCTCTTATGTGTAAAGGAGATTGATGCAAAGACATTGTAGTCTATCCAGTGAATACTGAACAAAATTAGCATTGATCCTACAAAGGCCCAAACGCTGTTCTTAGCCTTGCTTTTCCTCTTGGACTCAGTGTGTTTTAATACAAACTCTTAAAATATTTTCCCTTTGCTCTTTTATCAGTAAGTTGCAAGACAGCAGCTACTTGATAGAATCCATTTTCAGTTTAGTAGGAAATGTAATATACTTCTGCTCTGGAGGAAACTTGAGAAGTAATTACTGTAGAATTAAATCTTAGTGCTTCTGTGAAAATAAACGCAATACAGGAGGTGTCTGGGGACTTGCAGTAGGGTACATAACCCAACAGTGTTTATTCTTCTTTATAGAACTATCTAATTAGGAGTTAATGAACAAAATATTGGACTGTTTGCAATTCCATACACCGATTCTCTGCAAGTGTTGCAGGCAGTTTCTTTTGCTTCTTGTGAATCTTTTTGCTTTGCTTTTTAGCTGCAATGAAAATGGGATCTTGCATTGACATCAATTGTGTATACCTGAACAATAAGCAATGAAATTCAGTACCTTCTTAATTCAGTTGCTGGTCTGATAGTCTCGACTGCACAGAACAGACAGTTTCTGTTAGTATCTGCATAGATTCATAAATATTTGGAGGAAAAAAAAAAAGGTACCTATATAGAGTTGAAGTAAGGAGAGGGCAAAGGTACTCTCATCTAAGGCCAGACCATTTTTGCCTCATGTGAATGTGTCTGCCTTCTGGTGTGTGACTAATATAAAAGCTTCATTGGGAGAGAATGAATTTGAGGTTTTTGATTGTGCTGAACAACCACTAGACAAGGGGCCCATGTGTGAGCCATGGGCTTTACATTCCAAACTTTTTCTTTTCAGTTGTTGTTCTATTGACTTCTTGTCAGCTGGGATTTTTCAGCTCTGAACACACACTCTCCAAGATTCCTGGCAGAGGCTATTGGTGACAGAGTAGTAAACCATGACATACTGCTGTGCGCTGTTTTAGCTCTACCAGGATTCCTGGCTTAAGCCAAAGACCTACAGATTATCCCAACTGATTATGAAGCTAGACATAGTTTTAGGTTAAAAGTTGTCCAATACCTTTATAATGCAACAAGTAAAAATTAGCCATTGAACCTATAAATCTAATATACATACTAATGAATTCAGGGTTATGGAAAAAAATACTTGAAAAGTTCATAAATATTTGATTGCTTTGAAACACAGATGTAAGTAGCTTTATTTGTAAAGCCTAGTACTAGAATCAGAGAGAATTTTAATATTGCTAAAATTATGCTTAAATGCCATTGGAACATCAGGCAAAAGACATCTAACTTAGGCTAGTAAATTTATTTCATTTCAAAGGAACAGAGCAATAAAACCCTTGAAGCAGGCATTACCTGAAGGTAATTGACTGCATCTATGAGTTAAATGTTCCAAGAAAAAGAGAAGACTGCTTCTAGCTGACAAGGTCAATTATACCCTCACTGTGTCCTTTTTGGGTGCTACTGACATTCTGAACACATCTGAAAGTGTTAAATAAAACTTTTGAGTGCAGAATAATGTTTATTTTTAAATAAAATTCCTATTAACTGTTTTTAAAAACACAGCTATTAAGGGAATTTCCATTGGAGTAATGCACAGAAATAATACTAATCCTACAGATATATGCACTTAACTTCCTAGTAGTAGTTACATACCTGTCATCACTTGTGCTTAGGTGGAATCTTTTAATGGGATTGTTGCATTTTGTTTGGGTTCTTTTGATTGGTTGGTTTGTTTGTTTGAAAGCATTTTCTGTAAAATGGCTTGTGTGATAGATGGAGTATTTAAAGGCTGGTGTACGGTGTTTGTATTTAGGCATCTCTGTAAGCCCTATTTCTATCATAAGTGGAATCCTGATGAAGTAGAAACAAATTAAATGTATGTGGGCCAAGTCAGGCAGTGCTGAACCAAATAGGAAATTGGTAAAAGGTCAGTCTCCTGGTTCAGAAGCCAGGAGGCAGTGTTATTTCTTTGGTTTGTTTCAGATGTCCAAGCTCAGCTGGTGAGTCCCACACACAAGAAAATCTTTGCCTGCCCTCGGTGCCTGAAGAGCATGAAGCACATGGACTCTCTCAGTCCTGCTCTCAGGACATTCCCTGAGGAACATCCTCAAACTCTTCCATAGCTCTTTTGGCTTGATGCTCCTCTTATGGGCTTCCCAATGCTGAAACACAGACCATGACACATCTTTTACTCTATTTGAGACTTTTTTTTTTTCCTCTCTTAGGTAATACTGTATATAGATTGTACCTCTTCCCTTGCCTTAGTTGCTTGTTAATTTACTTCGTAAACTTCTTCAGTTGGGAATAAAATCTTCATTATAACATTTGAGTTTCATCTGTTTTCCTGCAGCTTTTCTCTCAAGAGCAACAATTACTGTGTCCTGATAACACCAGATTGCTCGTCTGTGTCCAATTGGAAATGAACATTCTGCTTTCTTTCGAATTGATAGCCCACTCACTTTTTACTGCAATGTTGTTCGTTCTTTCCAGTGTATTAGTAATGCTGTTTCTAGCCCTGCTTATGCTGTTTATATACTCTGCCAGTGTTTGCATTTGCTTGTGAAATGATGGAGTCTTCTTTATTGTTTTACTTTTAAGTGATGGGCATATTCTTGGTTTGCAAGTCTGTCACACAGCTTAATGTTCTTTGCAACTTTTTGGCTTGTTTTGACTCTGGTGTTAACCTCTGCAAGTCCCCCTCTCCCATTTTTTGGATTTCTGTGGTGCTGTAGGTTGCTCTGTACATTGTAAGCTTCATCTCTAGTTCAGTGATATTTTACTGGGAAATTTATTATTTAATTAAAGGGTAATTCTGAGTCTGGTTCTTTAACATTTTGTCCCACACTCTTATTTTTATCTGATCCCTTCTAGATTATATTTAAAAATAATAAATTTCTCTTTAGTTGGAGACTCCTTCTGCCTTTGCTTATTCTTCATACTGTCGATTTAAAAGTGTGCTTAAGCTATTTCAGATCTAGTCCTGCGGGTGTCTTCCTTTCTTCCCTGAACTCACTTCTGGTAGCCAGAAATGGAAGTTCTGTTTTAAACTTCCTTGGTTGTCCTTCATGTTTCCAGAATGTTTCAACTGTTAACAGGTACTCAGAGTATTTTCTTAGTTTCCTGTGCTCCCCAATATCTTATTCAGTAGTTGTTCAAAAGCAGATGCCTGCTTTGCTGGCTGTCTTAGGGAGTGCAGAATGATGCTGCCTGTGTGGTGAAATGAGTAGGGGAAAAGGAGAAGAGGCAAGTGGTGAGAGATGAAAGTGCCTTGAGTTTGCCCAGGCAAGGAAACATGGGAGCCTGCTGGAGTCAGAGGGCACCCCTGCTCTGTGGCAACTGCAATAGAATAATTGAGACTAGAAGATTTCTTTAGGGCCCATTTAGTTCAGTGCTTGGCCAAAAGCAGGGCCAGCTTCAAACTTAGGCATAGAGCCTTGTCCAGTTATCTTGGTCTGAACCTCTTTGGGCAGTGAGTACCAGTGCTAGCCCATGTCAACCACTTCAGCTGCAGCCATTTCTCCATGCCCAGGGCATCAGGCTGGGCATTCATGTAACCACAGGAAGTCTTTGAGGCAATTTGTCTAAAAATAACCATTAAGTGACTTCAAGAGAAATAATGACAATGTTGATGTTAACAACGTGCTCTCTTGGCTCTTCCTGAAGGAAGTGAGGTGGAAAGATGCAAGAAAAAAGCAACTCCTTTGCAAATGTAAAAACTATCCCTTCTCCCTTCCCCCTGCCATGCACACAGAGGTGAGTGATGTAGGAAACCTCTTGCATTTAAGCATGTGAGAAATGTAAGCAATATAAATTGTACTTTGGAAGAACTGACAACACAATCAGAAGCTATTCAATTCTTTTCACTTCTCGAAACAACCCTGAAAACAAAATTAAAAAAATGTGTAAGTACATTTCTCAGCAATATCTCGAATTTAGCCTCCGTACAAAAACATGGTGGAAAAACAAGCATTTCTTGTCATTTTCTCGAAGCTCACTGAAAGCTACAATTCAATCCTAATTCTAAGTCTGGAGTATATGTAAAATCCAAACCCTGGTGTTTACTAAACAAAGAAAAGCCTCACAAAACCTTCCTGTCCCAGATCTTGCTTAGCTTTTCCATAGTCTAATATTAAGCTCAGTGTGACAGCCAAAGTATTCATTCTGGTTTATTCTTTGTTATAGAAAAACCTTTAATTTAGCCTCTAGGAGATTTCTACTTGCAATGGAGAGCTGTCACATTCACTCTGATTCTATGTACAAATCTGCTAACTCTCACAGCTGTTCAGTGCTTTATACTGTTTATAAATAACCTTAAAATGATATCTGCTGCACTGCTTCAGGTTTTTGAATCACATAGCATGATAATAGGACAATCAAATGTCATGGAGATCAAGCTTTAGCTGTAGTACTTTGAATTTAACAACCAGCTCTAGTTCAGAGATCTTGCATTTCTGTTATTTAAATCCTTGTTGGTTTTTTTCCTGTACTCAGAGAAGAGCTGTGGGAATGGAGCTGGGAGAAGGGTAAGCTTTAGGTGCAGTAAAGCTCTACAAGGTGATATTCTATGGATAGCATGCAAAAAAAGAAATGTAGGCTGGGCTCTTTTTTTTTTTTTTTTTTTCAATGTTCTTTGTCATTCTCTGAATGTTTTTCCTGTGGTTCCTTTGTTTCTGTCCTTTCCCTCCCAAGCTTCTAAGTGAATCATTAGCTTCGAAGGTTGAAGATTTTGAGTTTTCAAGGTTTGTATATTACAGGGGAGCTCAATATAAGGCTAATAAATCGGGCTATCTGAATAGCAGTAAGGATTATAACTATAAATACCCTTGTCATATAAATAACTCATATTTTCTGTGTATTGCATACATTTTTCATTTTAGCAGTTTCCTCAACATAAAAATAGTTCTTAATAACCTGAGCCCTGTGCAAATATAGACAATATGCCTTTTAAATTCTTCCTGCCTGCACCAGTCCTACCTTCTGTTCTTCCCCCACCATATACTGGATGAAGTCTAAAGGAGATGAACTTGTGATATAAAATATGTTTTTCCAAAGATTTAAACTAGTTTATGCAGTAGTATTATTCATGATCTTATTTGATCTCGGTTTCTTCCTCTAGAGATCAAAGAAATATAGTTCCTTTTTATCATTTTTTTTTCATCTAGTATGCCATACTATGAAATGCTGCCCAGCTTCACTGGGATTTTAAAGTTTAGTCTTAAAGATGTTTCGTAAATTTAACTGTATTGTAATTTAGCCTACATTTCCAACTCAACTTTGCATTTGCCATCAAAATACAGGAAGTGTTGACATCTATTATAAGCTGGTTCTCTGGAAGAACAGGGCGCTACTGTCATAAAACAAGTGGCCTCTTATGTAGATTAATTCACACCATATTCTGTACGGAAGTATCTCATTGCAAATCAGTACAGTAAAACAGATATTTTTATTTCAGACTTGTGAAATAGTATATTGATTAAAATAATCATATGGTAAAAAACCCCTCTGGTTTCTATCATCAGTCATGACTTGAAGAAGATGAAAAATATCAATCCCATTAGAAATTCAGGTCTCAATGAAGTTAACACTAGATGCGTATTTTCACGACAGCAAAATGTGTTTTGCAAACATGACACACAAAATGCATCCTACAAAGATACTAAAGACCAACCCTTCCAATGGCCACCAGTTTAGATGTGACTTCAACTCTGAAGACTAGAAGCAGACAAAATTTGGGATTGAATGCCTTGGTGGCAATAAAAGTCAAAAGCTAGAAGAACAGCATGTTAACTGCTACAAACTGTGAAAATTACAGATGTCAAGCCTCTGTTAAAAAAAAAAAAAAAAAAATCATACTGTTGTAGAGCAAGGATTGCAGGAGTGATTGATATGCCCAGTCAGCTCCTCTTCCGGTTGAGAATGAATTCATCATTCAGCAGATACCCCAACAACATCTGCACTTGTGTAATGAGATTTCTGACAGAATTTGCACATTTTATTTTGTGTGCATGTAATGTTTCAAACTAATAATCTAAAATTCATTCAATTCTGACAACCTTTCCACTGAAGCTGTAGATTTTTACTCCTGTTACTGATCAGTGATCTTCCATGATAATCAGTGAATTACTTTGTCAGCTAATCATATTTTGTGCTGTATACTGGATTATTCAAACTGCAAAGGTCTCAAGTAAGTTGGTCTGCTTATCACCATCAATTTAAAGAAACAACAATGAACAGGAATCAAATGAAAACGAATTCACAAAAGAAGCACAATGTAGCTTTCTCTCACTTGTTGGAAAAACTTAGATCACGTTGGCGAGATAAATAACCTGTCAAAATTAAATATGCTGCATTACTTCCAGTATCTATGCTTTACTGAGTTAAAGTTTATTAGCAAACTCTCATGGTTCTGCTAAACACAGACCAGAGCCAAACAATGTTGGTTTTGTGTTTTGGCATTGAGAGTTAGCAAAAGTACTGCATCTGACTTAGTGTGTGAAACTTGAGTGCCATTTAAGCTGAACATCAAGCGTGCATTTTTAAACGTTAGGTAGATGTTACATAATAAAACCTGGTTTATTTTCATTGTATATTCCACCAAATGTATAATGAATAGCTTTAAGGGATGTTCTCTAGTGAGATTGCTTAATGGGGGGGGTACATTCTGTGAAAAGAACTTAATCTGAAATGTGTACTGGCTTGAACCATGTGCAGCTGTGCTGAACTTCTTGGCACTGTAGATTTTACTGTCTGTGGGGACAGGGTCGTCTTAAAAATACATAATGCATAAATTTTAAATTGTGTTTAAAAATGAACAAAATCATGAACAAACACAGCTGTGTTTGCATATGTATTCTTTGTTACTGTCTCTCCCTGTGGGTTTTATGTCTTTCTTCACTCTCGGAGGAGGAGGAGGAGGGAACAGTTGGGAACAAATTAGTTTATTTGCTTGTTTAAAACACACTAAGAGTTCCACTACTTTCTGTGAGCAAATTAAGGATTTCTATCTTTGTTGACCCCAACCCAAAACACATGTTGTAGCCTGAAAAGTTTTAAAATAAGTACAGTTGCCTTAAGGGAAGCTAGTAAGTCTAGCGTTGGTGGAAGTATCACACTGAAATGTCTTAGAAACCACTTGGATAGTTCCTAAATGTTTAAGTTAGAACCAGCATATTAGCAATGAATATTGCTAATTATGTTTTGAGTATGCACAGGGACGCTCAAAGTGTATTTCATGAAGCGTTAACAGATAATCCCTACTCTGAGAACTGTCTTAATATAACCATTACCTGGTAAGTGAGAGATTTAAGACAAAGAGTAGTAGACTAGGCTGGTGATGTTGTAATTCTTATTCAGAAGTTTTGTATGAATGTTGACGGTTCAGTTAATTTTCCCGATTTGGCTACTTACTCTCCCATTCACTTCTCATTGCAAAATGTTTATTCAACCATTTCCTTGTACTAGTGAACATTACATGAAAAAATGTGAAGAAAATGTCACGTGAAAAGGCTGAAGATATAACTTGGGCATCAGAAGGTTTAGAGCAGTTAGGAGTTATTCGCAGGTACAAGTCTCCAAGGCTTAAAAGAGCTCACTGATGTGACTGAAATTAGCTGCTCTGAGGGGAATGGGCAGAACTGCGTGTGAGGAGCTTTCCCAGCTTGGTGTGTTCAGGTACCAGCTCAAATTCTAATCTGGCTTGGGTCACAAGTTAAAAAGAGTTTGCGCACTTGTCCCCAGGGGACATTTATCTATACACCAATGCCACATTGCAGTTTGGCATAGTAGTAGTGTGAAAAAGCTTTCTCGGTGGCTTCCTGCCCTGTATGTGCTTCTCTTGCCATGACATCAGTTCTGAGTAATTCAGACTCATTCATCTTCAGGATGAAATATTAAATTTTAAAAAAGGAGGGGGAAGAAAAAAGAAGAGTTGCCTGAGAAGAATTGTAGCTTTTTGTACTGAGTCATTTAATTATTTAAATACAAAGGTGGTGTTCTTTATTCTTTTTATCGTTATTAAGAACATAGCTTGGAACACCACTCAAGAAGGAACAATAAAATAGAAGTGGTTTATCTATTCACTGTATCTTATCTTTTGTATGTTAAATCTCCTTCAAAATGTCATATAGAATTAGGAAGTAGCAATCAGATTCCTCCTGAAAGTAGACTTTGATTTCAGATATAATCCAAAGCCAACTGGATTAATAGATTTATTTGCATACCTAGTACAGATATTTGAAAGGCATCATATAAAATGCCCCTTTAAACAGCTCTACAGCACTTTGTAGACTTTGTTCAAATATTATTCAGGTTGTTATCTTTTCCAACCAGGTGAATTTCATGACAGAAAATAAGAGCAGCTGGTGCCCTAGTATACAGAAGTAGCTGCTGTGTTCAGGATAGGGACAGATTCTTACATGTTCCCTGAGTGAGATGACTCCATGTGGTCACAGTGCAGTTTCCTCAGACCAGAAAACTGCTCTCCTCCGCTGAACCAAGTGGGACAGATCCTGAATATCTAGCACTGAGAGATTCAGGCAGGCATGTCTGCAACATGCTCGTAAAATCTGCGGAATTCTGTACCCCACTTCTCAATCTTCATCTGTTGGCTCCAGATTCCCTCTCAGTTGTCTCTGTTTCTTCCTTGCCTGTGTAGCAGCCATTATCTCCTGACTTAGGAGGGCCAGAAAACAGCAAATGCAGCCCAAAGTGAGAATACAGTGCCAAGGACATTGCCTGAGCATTGGTCAGCCAGGGAAGGGACAAGGCAATTACAAATGCGGTAGAGCAGAACACCTATAGTGAAGTTCCTACATAATAAATTTTCATCATCCTGAATCCTCCTACAGCCTAAGTCTGTGCTTCTGTCTCCTAGATTGCAAGTGCAACAGCCTTTTTTTTTTTCTTTTCCTGTTTATCCAGCTTTTTGTCACTACCTACAATTTCAAACAACCCTGTTTTTCTTCATGGTTTCCATGCTGTTGCATTGCACAAAATGTAATGTTTCTCGTAGCCCAGAGTCCAGCTGTTTTAATGAGGGTTGTAGGTTTGTGGTTTTGTTTTGTTTTTCCACTTATCCTGAGTGAATGAAAATAGGAGAATGGAGGGCAGGGGATGTAGGGCTTGCCAGTTTCCAAAAGATGAAGTTCACTAATACTTTTTGATTTATCCTTATTGCTACTGGGGAATCATTGCATGGGAATACTTTCTAAAACTACCATAATGTCTTTCCTAAATGTTACTTGCCTTACAGGTAATCCTTATGCATCCAAGGAGACTGTGGTGTTTGGTTTTTTTGTTTGTTTGTTTTTTAGCTGTTGTTTGTTTTAGAGTACAGAGGTGCTGTAAAATGGAGATGTTGAACAAACAGGCTTTCAGCTAACTTTTCTCTCACAAGCAGATGACAGAAGTTTCTGAAAACAAGGCATAAGGGCTTAGTACAATAAAATATGCCCATATGGGGTCCTGAGAGTAGGGGGGGGGGGCGGGAAATAAAAGAGAAAAACATACAAACAAACGAACAAATATTATTTAAGTCTGTCTAAAAAGAAAAGCAGCAGCAAGGTACAATTCTTCAAAGGGAAAAAAAGACCCATTAGTTGGACTTGACGAAGTTTAAAATATAAAGATTTTATGATATAGCCTGTCTGATACTTATTTGGTTACTTGAAACTGTTGTAGTCAAAGCTCCATTCAAAATAACATTTTTTCATTGGAGTCATTGATGTCTGAGGCAGCAGTGGTGCATTATTTTGTAAGCTTTAAGCGGCGTGGGATAATTTCCTAGGAGTGTTTCATCGCTTCCTTTCTTTAGTGTAACACCGGGTAAGCATAGCAGAGGTGCTCCATGCTTTGAGGGAGCTGTAACAGGCTGCTCAGAAAGCAGACAAAAAGTAAATTTGAACAATTCTCTTATTCAAGTTCAAAATGGGTCATAAAGCAGCGGAGACAACTTGCAACATCAACAATGCATTTGGCCCAGGAACTGCTAACAAACGTACAGCATAGTAGTGGTTCAAGGAGATGAGAGCCTTGAAGATGAGGAGCACAGTGGCTGGCCATCAGAAGTTGACAATGACCAACTGAGAGCAATCATCGAAGCTGAACCTCTTACAACTACACGAGAAGTTGCCGAAGAACTCAACGTTGATCATTCTACAGTCATTTGGCATTTGAAGCAAATTGAAAAGGTGAAAAAGCCTGATAAGAGGGTGCCTCACGAGCTGACCGAAAATTGTCTTTTTGAAGTGTCATCTTCTCATATTCTACACAACAATGAACTGTTTCTCAATCAGATTGTGACATGCAATGAAAAGTGGATTGTATGCTACAACCAGTGACAACCGGCTACAACCAGCTCAGTGGCTGGACTGAGAAGAACCTCCAAAGTACTTCCCAAAACCAAAATTGCACCAATAAAAAGGTCATGATCATTGGTGGTCAGCTGCCAGTCTGATCTGCTCCAGCTTTCTGAAT
This sequence comes from Caloenas nicobarica, assembly GCF_036013445.1. Taxonomy (NCBI): domain Eukaryota; kingdom Metazoa; phylum Chordata; class Aves; order Columbiformes; family Columbidae; genus Caloenas; species Caloenas nicobarica. The sequence goes on along the minus strand of NC_088246.1, from coordinate 21,632,130 downwards.
CCTGGCAAAACTGCTACATCTGAGAAGTATGCGCAGCAAATTGATGAGATGCACTGAAAACTGCAACACCTGCAGCTGGCACTGATCAACAGAAAGGGCCCAGTTTTTCCCCACAACAACACCCAACCGCATGTCACACAACCAATATTTTGAACGTTGAACGAATTGGGCTACAAAGTTTTACCTCATCTGCCATATTCACCTGACCTCTTGCCAACTGACTACCCCTTCTTTGAGCACCTCAACAACTTTTTGCAGGGAAAACACCTGTGCAACCAGCAGGATGCAGAAAATGCTTTCCAAGAGTTGGTCAAATCCCGAAGCAAGCATTTTTATGCTACAGGAATAAACAAGCTTATTTCTCACTGGCAAAAGTGTATTAATTGTAATGCTTCCTATTTTGATTAACAAAGATGTGTTTGAGCCTAGTTATAATGATTTAAAATTCATGGATAAAAAACACAATTACTTTTGCACCAACTTAAACAGGTGTAAACAGTTTCTTGATCACTTCTAAAACGTCAAATAATTTGGAAAAAAATTACAATGATGATTGAATTTAAATTCCTCATATTAGTAACAGTAGCTATTGCCACTAGCGTTACAGACTTGGTCTATGAACTTTGTTTCACTTCTCTAGCCCGTTTCCCTATATGGAAAACAGGGAATAATGATAGTTTACAAACTGCTGCGAGCTGAGGCTGACAGGTGCAGTAGAGCTGCTGAAGGGATTTTAAATCTAATCTGTGTGTTCCTTCCTAAGACATCACTACCCCAAGAGATGTTGCTTCCTCCTTTCTCTATTTTCCTATTATCATGTGCATATTTGGACTGTAAATTCTATTTTTCTTTAAAATAATGTAAGAAAACTCCACATTCCAAGCAGGAGAGTAGTTGAATATATTGCATAGTTGTTCTGCCTGAGAAAGGCTGTTGAGATGTACCAGAAACCTTGGACAAATGTAAATTATTATAGTCACCCTGACCAAACTGCAGGTAACTTGTGATACATGTTTAGTGAAACTGTGAGGTTTGGAAGCTATGTCAAACTATGTCATCTCACCAGCTGAGGAAGACATTTGAGGTACAGATCCTGTGAGCTGATGTCATTCCCATGCTGCTTTCTGTTTGTCTTTTCCATTTGCTTTTTATCAACGTGTCCTGCGATTCTGATCTTTCCCAACCACCTCTTCCTTAATATCACACTAGCAATAGCACGTCAGTTTGTGGTGCACCATGGTTGTAGAATTAATATATGTTGGGCTTTGACCTGTGTTTAGGCAAAAAGTGGTTACAAATTACCCTCTGTATCTATCACCTGTTCCAGAATCAGGGATCTACCTGAATAAAGTTGTTAAATTGTTGTCATTAAAACAGCAGTTGGCATATTCTCTACTGGAGAGAAAGCTGACTTCTCTTACTGCTTGAATCTGTAGTGAAAATGTTTGGGGAAAAAGAAGAATCATTACATTTATACATTCAGTCTTCCCCAGGCTACAATTGCTTTTTCTTCTCAGAATCAATTGCTGAAACCCCTATGTCACTGCTGCTGCTAATAAAACTTACTCATCATTTTAGTGGGCAGTGAATAGGCTTTTAATTTTTGTTCTATTCATTCATAAAGAAATCTATTCTCAGTCTTGCTATTTGCAGTTAAAGATACAACGTCAGTCAAATCTCACATACGCACTTTTGTTCCAGAGAAGTTCCCCAAAGTTTGATGTGGGAGCTTTTACAGACATGAGACTATGTTTATCCCAAGGCTTTCCCACACATTTGAGAGCTGAAAGGAAAAAGTCCTTGGAAGCTCTCAATTTCTTTTTTCCACTGCCTTGATATGAATGGGACACATTTGTTTTATTGCAAAGCAATCCACTGGATCAAAAGCAAAATAATAAACCCCATTTCCTACCTTCATTATAATGCCAGCTTAACCCTCTGCCTTCCTGCTTGAACCTGCGTGAGAAGCAGCCAAAGGTCTGACCTGCTCCCTTCAGTATCCAGGTCCTGCTCCTGGCTGGGCTGCAGCAGCCCCAATGAGCCAGACGGAAGCACCGGGCACACATCCTTCTCCTCTCAGAGCTGGAGGAAGAAGTGACACTTTCAACAGGAACATCCTTCATCTTTGCAGGTTAGATGCTGTTCTGATCCTCAGGTGTTCAGGACATCCAGTAACATAACTCAGAAGCATAACGCCTCTCTCTCTTCAGTCTTCAGATCGTGACACAAAATCAATGAGAGAATTGATTGCAAAGCTAGTGCTGTTAAAAGTGACTTCTTTTTTTTTTTTTCCCCCATGAAGAGAGAGAAATGCCCATGAGCATTCTTATTGGCTTAATAAACTGCTGAAAAGTTTCAGCGTGTCACCAAAATTACTTTTTTTTCATGACAATAGGAAAAAATAATTCTTAATAACATGCCAGTGCTATAACTGCTGGCATACTGACTTTATACACTGCAGGTATTTTCCAAAAATGACATCAACTGTGTATGAGAAAAAGATAAAACCCAGGTGGCTTAACAAAATGGCTTTCCTGTACTTATCAAGTTTCAGCTTTCTTGTCTATTTTTAATAGACACTATTGCATTAGATCAGTCAAAGGCATCACAGGAAGGGACAAAGAACTGAAAGAATTTTCAGATACCCATATTAGACTATGATACAGGTTTTCTTCCCTCATCTCTGTAACAAGCAAAGAGAAAAATCGAATCCTTATAACATTTCTGAAAACACTGAGGAAAAAGAAATACATAAAGGTTATTTATTAAACATATTACCACCAAACATTAATGTATGTTGCCTAGATGACAGGAAATGTCAACCAAAATTAACTGGAGCTGCTATTTTATTTTGTTCTACAGGTCCAGTTGGATTAATATTCTTGATTCTTAGTAGAAAGGATACTGTGATAAAAACATTATTATACCTCTCAGTTGTGGATTTACTCACAAAGTACATGTCAGCTGCTCCTCTTTGACTACAGTTCTACATCTACCCTGTTATTTTTTAAAGTAATAAATTATGGAAAAAGAAATGTGTGCTTGGTATGTTACAGACCTGACTTACCTCTCCTGTTTGAATAAAAATGTCTCATTTGGAAACAGTGGAGCTGGGGTTTCTTCTTCTCATTACATATACTATTTAAAGAAATAAAATTCTATATGTTTCTTCTGATGTCTGCTTATAGCATGCTTTCTCTAACACAGAGGGAGATGTTTAGCCTTACTCTATTTTGTATTACACAGTAGGGAGTATCAGGCAGTAACACATGCTGTAAGAACTAATGGCCAGATCTTATCTTGATGAACCTGTATTTATCAGAGACTCGTGAAAAAATCTTTTTGCCTGTTCGCATAGAAGATAATTTGTCTTTACTTAGAATTAACATGTTTATTATGAGTGTGACTGTACTTTTTTGTTGGGTTGGAATATTCCTTTGAGTGCAACCCAGTTTGGAAGAGGTGAGCCCCTGCTTGGAGTAGGCTCAGGGGGACTCAATCCTCTTTCTAGGAAAAGGAGTGAACTTTATTTTTAGCGGTCACGGACTACATTCATGAAGTTAAGCTAAAATTGCTTCTTGCTTTTTTAGTTTATCCCAAACTACTTCCACTGTACTAGTACTGGCAATGCTCTCTGCACCATGCTGCTGATGGATCACTGGGAAACTGGTGTTTTCACAATCATTGGGCAGTAGGTGTCCCTGAGAGCATATTAAAAAAAAAAAAGTTCCTTCACCCAGAAGCTTGAAAAACAAGAAAGAATATAGTGTTTTGCAGAAGTATTTGCTATTGCTTGTTTCAGCCTGTTTGCCTGTTTTTAGTGGGTTTAGGGGTTTAGGAACATGTTTAAGGTAACTGTGCTTATTAGACCTGCAATTAACACCCCCCGCCCCCCAAACCAGAGTACCATAATGACTGAAAACTTGACGGTTAAAAACCAATTGGACAATCTCAGTTGCTGCAACTGTGCCCTTCTAAAACCTGATTTTTCCCTTCAGTATTTTCACCACTTCGAAAATTTTCCTTCTTATTTATTCGTACTAATACAAACTGAAGTTTGCTGCTGATTCTTCAGTGAAAATAATTAAGCAGACCTCATAGAAAGGACTATTAGTTATGGTAAAATATAAGATTGGTTTTCTCCTATTTATATTTTTGTTCTCTGGTTTCTAATAGCTGTTACTTGAAGCAAATCTCAGTTTTAAAGATATCTTCAGAGCACTGTGATTCAAAAAAATAGTTTAAACATCTATTTCAGCAAAACACGAAGTTCTCTCTGCAGGTCATAGTTATGTGCTATCTGAAATCCAGAGAGCAATATCTCTGCAGTTTTATCCATCTTTCAGCCCACACTTTTAAACTTAAAGACCTAGGCATGAGGGGGTAGCAAACTTCTGCAGAAATGGGAAATGTCAAGTACTGATATCTGTGCCTAGCATGAGTTTTCAAACAACTGAAAGTTCCACTCTCTATCCTTACTTGCAACTGCACTCTTTGGGCATTAACAACTCTGCAAAAAACAGTAGGTAAGTGAATCCACACAAACGGAAAAAAGGTGTGGTAGACCTTGTGGATGACAGTCATCAATCCTAAATTTAGACATTTAAATATTGCTGTTAATAGATAAGCTAATTATTCTGCAGTCATCTAAAAGAACTAGCATGTGATTCACTCGACCCCTGTTAGAAGTCAACACCAGGATGACATGACCATTGCCCTTCCCTCCTCTGACTGTAACTAGCTGCCACTTGAAGGTAATCACAGGTGATTAGCTCAAATGTAGACATTTATACTAAGTCAGATTAATCCCATCCTATACCATTACTAGTTTATTGAAATCAGTATCCCGTTGAAATAAATGCATTTTTAGTGCTCTTGGTTTAGTTTATCAACAGGCAGGCCTAAAAAGATGCTTAGTTTACTGCATTTGTGTATACTTCATAATTATTTAAAGATTCTTTTTTCAAGGAGGAAATAATGATCTTTTTCAAAGGACTAATATTTCCCTAGGGTAGATGGGGGTTCCTTGAGCATCTTGAAATGCTCGTACTATATTCATAAGAACTACAGAAAAATCAACAAAATAAATTAAGATACTAAAAGTTCATGATTTGAAATGGAAATCCTACAATCCTGCAACTGTGAATCAATGCACAGAGCATTTCTGTATATCTGATTTACAAGTACATCTTTTATTAAGACAGAGAACTACCTAATAAATATTCTCTTAGCAGTGCAAGATGTTGGTACTAAACCAGAAATCTTGATAGCTGCTCTGTGAATCTGCTTTGGTACCATTGGGGGATACAATTAACAGGTGTGCTTTCACAACTAAAATTTTAAAATAAAGTAAAAGTAATTTAAATGAAGTTATCTTCTTTTATGTCTTTGGCACCATAGATACAAATGACACCATATTAGGTGGTTGTCCATTCAAAATAGCATTGCAACCAATCTCTAAATTTCAGTGATACCTTCTTTCACTACCTTTGAAATTTTATGATGTGCTGACAATAATTATAAAACCAGTCACTAATCCTACACGTCTTTCCTCCAGCATATCTTCTTGTCTCAATGAAAGGTATAAAGGGAATTAATCCGGAATTCCAAGTTAATATTTTTCTTTCATTTCATGCACCCTTAAAATAAACCCCTGAAATAAATTCTAAGATCTGTCAAACTTTGTAAGATTGTTTCTGATACAAGCAAATGGTGACAATTAAAAGTGTAAAGATAATAGTGAATAAAACATCTCTCCTGATGGCTTGCTTAGATTTTAGACCAAAAGGCTTGTAAATATAGTTTAGCAAAACTTCAATGAAAAGTATAAAATCTGAGGAGTAAAAGGTCTGAACCTCCAATGGTATAAATCATCAGCATGGTGTAAGTATCATGGTGTTTGAATCAGTGGTCCAGCCCTGTTGTCTTCAGTTGCATGCATGGATGCATCTCTAAAGCTGAATTAAGCATTAATATTGCCTCTATCTGCTGGTTTGTGGCTCACTAACCATCTCAAAAGTCTCAGTGCTGTGGAAATCTGTTGGTGCATGGTGCCAGTGCAGAAGCGACTGTGTCCTTTGTCTTCTGAGGGCTCAGGCACTGCCCTGAAGATAAAGGACTTGTCACTCACTACATCATCCAATATCAATATGAATCAAAGGCTCATGATAGATGACATAATAGAACGAAATCATACCTATTGCAACTTCTGTTAAGATGACCAGCAGTAGAGGACCAGCTCCTTAAAATACTGTCCAATAAATTAATGTCTGCTAACTCCATGGGTGAAAGAATCTTCCTCAAGTTCTAGATCGCTAAATAGCAATGCTGATGTTTGTATTTGCCTAGCAATTACCTTCTGCTCTTGTCAGTTTTCTCTGCAGTAATTTGCAGCTGACTGTACTTTTTCACTCTTTATTTTTCTATTTCTAACTTATAAATAATTTATCTGTATTTTGCATGGGTGTAGAAGAGATAAGTTGGGTTTTTTTCTTGCATTACGGTGTAGCATAATCTCTCTGATTCCTTTTACTCATGGAGGCTTCTGTTCACAGCAGATTTTAATAATCTTTTTGAAGCCCCTGAACTTCCATGTTCTATAAAGTCTAGTCAACTTGTTATTTCATGCCATCATGCTTAATCTTTTTACTGCTAAAAGTTGTTTCACTTTGGTAATGGACATGTCAGTCTTCATCACACTGGTATGTGTTATTAACACTCATCTCTTGTGCTCATGATTGACTTATCATAGTTTCTTCTTTTTATCTTATAAGCAATCTGCCTTTTCCAGTTTTTATCGTATAGAAAACCATTTGGCCATTTTTATCTCAAATTTAATCACTAAATGGGATAACTGGCAGATAATGATAGCGAAGCTTTTCATTTGATGATGCTGCATTTTGGAGAACTGAAGACCTAAAAATAATGGTTGTTTTTCTCCATAGAAATGTACCTATATAAAAAAAAGAAAGTAGGCTGAAACTAGATGGAACAATGTTTGGTACTTGGAAATGCATCCAGAAATGTAAAACCATTTTGCAATAAGATAAAAAAATTATGGATTGTCTGGTTATTTTTCCAACCTTCATCTAAAAAAAAAAAGAAAAAAAAAGTAAAAATCTGATGTGCCATACAAATTATATTCAGTTATCTTCTCATTCAGATGGGAAGCATTTAGTGCTCCTCAGAATTTTTTCCTCCTTGATGTTTAAAATCTTTGTTCTTCTTTCATAAGCCTGATTTTGTAGAGAAACAAGACATATATTCACACTGCCATCTAAATTCAGTTGCTGAAGCATTCAGTGTCATTTTCAATACCTTAAAACTTTCCATTTTGCTTATAGCTGCCACTCCAAAAGGGAATGGAGTCCAATAGGTCATGGGTCACATCTGCTAGTCTTTGGTGCGTATTGTGGCCGCTCAGGGTGTAAAAATTGCACTAGACACCAATATTTAAGCAGCTGAATCCCCTACTGTCTGTTCACTTGTGAGTTCTTCCTTAATAACTTTGGAGCATATTTCTTTTTCCAACAGTTTAGCAGAGTGATGAAAACCTGACAGGTATCACCTTTTGCATGATTTCTGTGAAAACTGTCATCCAGGCAGAGTCCTTGTGGCAGTTGTATGGCCCTGATGAGATTCAGTGCTGTCAATAGGGCAGCTGATGGCTCTTTAGCACCTTTTGTGTCCCACTGTGCCTGTCCTCCCATAGGCACCTTGGTTGATGCTGACAGTCACTTTCCTCCCACATCAGGGCACAGTGACTCCTCACGTTCATTTTCCCCTTGACAAGGGGAGCAGGAGAGGTGGGACCCTTGGTCAGTAGACAGGGTCTTCAACAAAAGAGGTGTCCACGCCCAGAGGACCTTCTGGACTATGCTCATAATGACCACAGCCAGATCCAAACAGGCTATTAAATGGGGCTCCTGCCCAAGACCCCCTTTGCATGGTCTTCTCAGAGCAGTGGGTCTGTGAACAGAACCCTCCCCTTAGATCAGGGACACCACTTAAGGAGAATTTCTGAGGGTACCGTTGAGTGAAAGAAGCCTCTTGTTTTTGTGAGTGAGTAGTCCTATGATAATATCCTCAACCGGTATATCGAACCTGCAGTTTATTAAATGTTGGCGGAATGTTGAATAATTTTGAAAAAAAACCCCAAGCATTTCTAGTTGGTTTCTCTGCTAAACAGTTTTGGTTAGAATAAAGTCTGTTTGGAGCTTGTCACCTGCCTAAATTGATTTCTGGGGTGCCTCCATGACAGTCCCCTTCACCACGGGGAAGCAATCTTGGAGGGCAGCTTCAGTCAGCATATAGACAAGGGATGGCCTGGCAGCACCTGGGCGCTTCTCATCGGCTTGAGCCGATGGACAGTGAGGGCACGGGCAGGAGCTGGGAGGGGCTTGCAAGATTTCAAATCACATCCTTCTACTGAAGCCAGTGGGAGATCAGCTTAGCTCAGGAAATCCTGCTGAAATCAAAGACTACATTTTGTCTGTAGATGAATAAGATTATTCTTCAAAAAATTTTCCTTGAGATATGTAGTTAGAATTGATTTGCTGTATTTAAATTTTTTTTTCACTTCAAATGTTGTATGAGAGGGTAACTGCAGCACAAAGAATTCATCCAAATGTGATATTAAATTGCAGTCTGATGTCAATACATGCATCCACCTTTTCCCATTTTTGTACATTTTTTTTACAAATGTACTTCTCGTTTGATTTTATTTCATTTTCTGTTAATGATTTTTCTCTAGTACATGTTCATGTTCTCTATTGCTCTTCCTGAATGGAATGCCTAAATCTATTTGCTGTAACTTACACAATAGTCTGAGGCACCAAAGCATTATTTTGTCAACCATGCTTTGGTTTTTGTCTGCCCTCTGCTCTGGACCTGATATAGTTTTTTATCAGCTTCTTGTGAAATACTCTACCACCTAGTGATTTTAAGTCTCAGGTAGCAAACAGGAATGCTTTTTACCCCTGTGAACAGCACAGTTGCAGTGTTCTCAGTCTTAAACTCAGTGTTATATTGATGATAATACAGTGCATAGTGGAAAACCTGCAATTACTCTCCACAAAATAAGTATTTATTCTGCAAGAATTTGCAATAATTTCTTGTTACTGTGCCTTTATTACAGAGAGAGAGGTGTATTCAACATGTTGTGGCTTTGAAGGACTTAGGTAAATTTTGGTACAGCCCCCCATTGTGGTTTAACCCCAGTCAGCAACTAGGACCATGTAGTGGCTATGTCCCCTGTCCTCCTGCCAAGTGGGATGGGAGAGAGAATCAGAAAGGAAGAAAACACTCATGGGTTGAGATAATAACAGTTTAATAGGACAGCAGAGGATAATAAAATAATTATAACAACAACAATACCACCACTAATAATAATAATATCATATACAAAACAAGTGATGCACAATGCAGTCGCTCACTACTGCAACCCAATAGCCCGTTAATTCCCAAGGAATGGTATTGGCCACCCCAGCCAACTCCAGTTATTCACTGAGCATAATGTCATATGATAAGGAATACCCCTTTGGCCAGTTTGGGTCACCTATCCTGGCTTTGCCCCCTCCCAGCTTCTTGTGCACCTGGCAGAGCATGGGAAGCTGAAAAGTCCTTGACTACCTGTCGACAACCAAAACATCAGTGTATTACCAACCTTCTTCTCATGCTAAATCAAAACCACAACAATATACCAGCTGCTAGACAGAAAATTAACTCCATCCCAGTCAAAACCAGAATACCCTAACACATACTTTGTCTCTGTATTCGATGTTGTAAGTTCATGTAATTTTTCAAAGATGGAAAAGGAGAGTAGCTTGCAACTGCTTTAGTTAAAGAGCATGCTTCTTTTGCTGTGCAGGTGTATCTCCTGATGTGCTGAGGGGAGTATCTGTTAATATTTGATGCCAATGCTTTTGATTTTAAAATGTTCTATCCATATGAAAGTAGGTTGGAATGTATTTTCTGACTTTGAAGCCACTTATTAAAGCAGAGTCTGAATTCACTCTTGACCCTGCTCGAAGCAGCAGGTTGCATTAGATAACCAGCCTGTCATCAAGGGAAGACAGTAGGTATGGGATTTTTTTGGATTTTAGCAAAGCTTTTGATACTATCTCTCACAATATCCTTCTGGATAAAATGTCCAGCACACAGCTAGACAATTTCATAATACATTGGGTGAGCAATTGGCTGATCCACCAGGCTCAAAGAGTTTCAGTAAATAGGGTTACACCAGGCTGGCAACCAGTCACCAGTGAGATTCACCAGGGCTCAAGTTTTGGGCCAGTTTTCTTCAGTGTTTTTATAAATGATCTCACATAAAATAAGTTTGCTGATGATACTAGACTAGGAGGAGCTGTGGACTCTCTCAAGGGTAGAGAGGCCTTACAGAGAGATCTGTATAGACTAAAGAGCTGGGCAGATTCTCCACCTGGGACAGGGCAATCCTGGTTATATGTACAAACTGGGGGATGGAAAGCTGGAGAGCAGCCCCATGGAAAGAGATCTGGGGGTTTTGGTTGATGGCAAGTTGAACATGAGTCAACAGTGTACCCTGGCAGCCAAAAGGGCCAATTGTGCCCTGGGGTGCATCAAGCACATAATAGCTGACTGGCCAAGGCAAGTGATTGTCCCACTCTACACTGCACTGGTGTGGCCCTACTTCAAGTCCTGTGTTCAGTTTTGGGTGCAGCAATATAAGAAGGAGATCAAACTATTAGATTGTGTCCAGAGGAGGGCAACCAAGATGGTGAAAGTCTTGAAGGCAAGACAGAAAAGGAGCCACTGAGGTCACTTGAAACTCATTTAGCATTAAGGGTGCAACAGAAAAGATAGTCAAAGAAACTGATGAGAAATCTGGAAGTCAAGTTGATGCAGAAATATCTATGCACTTTATTTTAATCTCTCTCCCCTTGTTTGTTTTGTATTTTCCTTGATTCTACCTAAAATTGGCTGTATGGAATTAGACCAAAAATTGCACCCAGGTTTCCTCTTTATCATAAGGATTAGTAACACATATCCATGAAGGAGACAGAGAACTGAGCAAGTATAAAATGTTTTTTTCCCTTCTATGGTCCTCCAGTTTCCAGTAACCTATAGTTTTTTCAAAGTTATGCTGCTTTCCAGTATGTCTCCACATAGATTATTAAAGTTTCCATGACCTGACATATGAAACGCAGATGTTGACCAGCAACAGCTTTTACTCTCTGGACTTCACCTCTTGCAGGTGATGTCTACTACACTCCTTTTCTACAGCCCTGAGTGTCTTTGATGCTCCTGAGTTACAGCTCTCCCCAGCAACAGAGCTGGAATGAGCTTCAGGCCCCATACTGGGCTGAAAAAAAAGCAGAAGAAGGATAAAGTACAGACAGGTTTTGAATAATCAGGAGAAAGATGAGCTAACTGGAAAAATAAGCTGCAGGAAGGTCAGAGAAAAGAAGGAACAAAAGTTCTCGTGTCCTGTGTTATATGGGGTATCCTGTACAATCATTTGAAAAGAAAATAGATTGCATTAGTGATTTAACTGCAGTTTAAGAAAGGATGACTTTCGAATACTGGAGTTGATAACCAATTTTTTTCCCTCTTGGGTCAAATACTAGAATTATTTTAATAAAAGAAGCAGAAGTTTAGAATTAAATTAACGATTATTCATCATTCTGTATTAACATATTACAACCAATGATCCATCTCTCATCTTTCCCCTTCTATTCAACCTCCTACTGCACTCTCTTCCCTGCCTTGTTTCTCTTTTTTACAGTCTTAGTTCACAAAAAAGACTGAGAAAATGCTGAAATGCTTGTCTTACCAGTTGATTTTTTTTTTTTTTGTGGGAGGGGCATTTGACTAACACAGAAAGCTTTCTGCTGTCAAACATCTTCTAATTAAATAGCTTACTCTGGACTGTAACCTTCCTTAGATTACATTAAACAGATTTTTAAAGAAAAGTCTCAATCTAAAATAGCTTTCCCAAGTCCGCACTAGTTTTTACAAGTCTCTTCTGATTATTTTCCAGTTTGTCAATGTCTATTTTAAAGCATCAGCAGAAACAGGATGTGGTATCACCAGGGAAATGTTCATTAGTGCTTCAGATATTAATCTAAGCTGCTTTTTCTATTTTTCCCAATTTACAGCATAAACACACAGTGAATAGCATAAGTCTCCAGTGTGGCTGCAGGTGCTACTATAGAGTGATAGTAATAGTATAAAACCACAAGGAAATCTTTTGTGTCTTTTGTGATAAAGTCCTCAAAGTCTTCCGGAAAAGAAGGTGAAAAAGGTTTTAGCTTTAGGTCTTGATGCAGTTACAAGAAGGCTACTCTTTTCTACGTGAAGTGACCATTCTGTACTTTTAAAAAAAGAAGTAAATTTTATGATTTGGAACTTCTAACTTTGCTTGTCTTAATGGCAAATGTCATTAAAATTCTGCTGGGTGTCAGATATACAGATCAGCTGTATCTCTGCCAAGACACCTTACTAATTTGACTCATTGCTGTAAAACTTAGCATTTATTGTGATGAATGTGTAAAGCAAGATTTTTTTGTACAGAAGGTGTTCAAAGAACTAGGACTCTTTCAGAACTCATTAGTGTATAAAGTTACAAAATGTAGATTTTTTTTTTTTTTTTTTTTTTTAAGTATTTCTTACTGGCTTCAAGAGATGTAGCATCAGTTCAGATTTGTTTTCTCTAAGTGTTCATGTGATGGACAGAGAGCACTGAGCAAGCCTGGAGCAGGAATGGTGAATGAACAGGAGGAATAACAGGTGGTCACCACTGCTGAGATGCCCAGCTGATTCAGAAAGTGTGCTGATAGCTCCAGACTCTAATGGCTGCAAAAAGTAAGGGAAGAGACTGAAGGATCCAGGTAAAATAAATGGAAGAATTTTATTTCTTGTATTTTATTGTGTTCTATTGATAAGCTCTTGGATTAATTAGAGAGGAAACATTTTACTAGCAAGACCAGTGAGCAGTGATTTTTATGTAATGAAATTGCTTAGTATATTTACCTTGAATTGTCAGAAAAAATCTTATCTCTCTTTGTAGACAGTTACAGCATAGTGGAATAAAAAGTGCTGTACAAAATCAGAACTTGAATATTTTCCATAGAAATGGTTTGGATAACTAGACTGCAAAATATACACAGTAAATGACTCAAATGGAATTTGGGTAATGGACAGCTGATAGTGAGGAACCTTGGAATCCTTTTTCTCTCTGTTTTTTTAAAATCCCAGTATATTTCAAATGGGAATATCAGACATAGAATTTGCTGTGTGGTAGAAACATAGCTAGTATCACCTTTACAAATATTATTTAAACGCTTGTGTAGATAGATAAGCATTTCTCTTTAATACATCAATCAGCCAAATACGCTGAGCACCACATTTTCACATCTCATAACAGCTGATCTTTCTACTGGAAGGTTGTGAAAATGTTTGGTCTTTTTATTTCCTCTTAAAAGTTACTTTATTCCAGGAGGCTGGAGGAAAATTAGTTCCCTCTGACACCTCTACATATTCATATTTTATGTTATTTTTCATTGTGCTTTGTTATATACATTGATAATCGTGTTGTGTTCAGCAGGAAGTCTCCAGATGATTCCATAGAAGGGTAACGTGTCTGGTCACACAATAAGCAGCACAGTGTTTCTGGGATGCAGATCTTGGTGAGGAGGATAAAGCATATACAGAGGAGGAGAACTTTATGAAGTCCAAAGATGCTGACTTATCCAAATGAAAAACACACATCCATAGTAATTTTATGCATGTGGCACCTTTTTCACCCCGATTATATTGCAGAATATGTACACAGAAATAAACTCACCTATGCTGAGACGTGATATGCTCTAGGGCTGTAAACATCAGCTGTTTAGTAGGGAGCATGAATTGAATAACATTATTTCTAATTGACATAGGAAGGGGAATTCAGTTAGTCGGAATGTAATTTGGAGCTATTTTAATTTTGTTTCAGTTAAGTTAAAAAAATGTCCTGTCTGTAGAAGCAAGATCATAGCAGATAAAATAGTGGTGATAGATTGCTTATATTACTGAAAGCGTTTCTATGGTTATCTTTAATCAGATTTTATCACAAAAAGTCATATTGAATTCTTGCGGCTACCCTGTTTATATTCGTTTGCCTGTACGATCTGGTCCTGATGCTTTTAAAACTTAGTAAGGTAGGCTTTCTTCCTTGAAATTTATAAATGCTCTTTTTTTTAATTATTTTTTTCCTAATTGTAACTCAGTTCCTCACTCCCCACCTCCGCTGGAATCTTTTACGTAGTCAGAGCACTGATTTTCCTGGAGGCCACTGAATTTAAGGTTCTGCTGGTTATTTGTCTTCTTGTTTGTACTTCAGTTTTTCATAAGCTTCAGTAATTTAGCTGAGGTTAAGTGGTATAGTAATGAGTAGATGTAAATGACTAGTTATTAACCACTTGATTCTTTTTATACTCATTATCTTTTAGAATAGCATTTAATGGTAAAAATAAATTGTTTATCAAAAATCACCAATATTGCTTACCACAAGGGAAAACTGCATTAAGCTGATCATGCTTACTGCAAAATCTTGACTGAATACTGATTTGTATATTACTTTATAGTTTTGTCCAAGTATTTGATATCTGACAGTCTTCAATCACAAAGCGATCACATGGCGTTCTCCTTGTCTCTGTTATAAATGTCCTCGTCATACTTTTGATGTGAGATTCCTGGGATAAATGTAGTGTTAAAAATGAAACTGGCTCTTGATGGCTGTTCTCACAATTTTTAACCGGTGCCCATTCTGGTGGATCAGACAAGTGGTTCTAAAGCAAATAAAGGCTATGCATATCAGAAAAAGGCTTTTGAATTGCACTATTCTTTGGAAAGACAATATAGACAGTGGAGTAGTAGTCTCATGTATTCATGGTGATCTCTGACACTTAGTAGACGGCTAGAGAATTTAAGACTGGCTGCTGCTATTTCTAAACATTCTTAGCTATGAGCTATAGTCATGATGACTATAGCTGAAGATCATGAGTGTCTGAAGCACAATGGTATATATCTAAAATGGTGGAGATATCTTTCCACCCAGAGGCAGATGGTGATAATGATAATGGGAATGAAAAGTAGTAAAGACTTAGAATGAACCCCAAGTTTGAAGTTCTACTTTGTATGATTATGAGGGTAACAAAAAGAAGAAGAAGAAAAAAATTCTTTTTCTTTCTGCCTATCTTGATGTTTCATCTTCTATGAGATAACAGCAAGGGTTGGGGTAGGGATGGCTGGGATATGCAGTCCCTCAAATTTAGTGTAACAGACATCTGGATGATTTCCACGTGCATTTCTGTTGGCTTAGTACTTTCCTTAAAGAAGATTTTGAAAATGAAAGATAAGAGTTAAGCTTTAGATTCCGTTTGCAACAGTTATTCACCAGAACTTCACACTTCTAAAACAAGTTTATCCAGTTGGCTGCTACTAGCAGTAATGGTGAATTCTGGTTGTGTGTTCCACCATCGATAAGGAAGAGATCTGAGAGAGCAGCACGGTACCCTGTATGTCTCATTTGATCTGAGTCTGACAGACTGTGCTTCAGGAAACTGGATGTTCAGATAATGTAGCAGACTTTCTATAAACTTCTCGATCTGGCATTATTCTGAAAATGCATCTAGGTAATGAGAAATTAACTAACGGCATCAATAGTGTGATGACTGCTTTAGAGTTGTTGGCCAGTGCATAGGTGTTTAATCAGAGATTTCTCCCTTTAAAGTACGGAGGTTTCCTTTGATAAAGGTTGTAGTCATGGTCAGAAGCAGAGGCGGAATGCTTGCAAGCACTCAGGCTGCCTGCAAACTCGTTTTTTCCAGCATGCTGAAGCTCCCGTCTAATCCACAAATTTATGGTTCCTTTCCATGAAAACAAGAGTATGGGTGAGACACTAGTGTTTGTTAATCTTATGATGATACAGAGTTGGCACATGGCTAGAGTAAACTGCAGAGAACCTGAAAATATGTTTTCAGTCCTATAATGCAGATGAGGCTCCAATGATACATATGTAGTCTGGTGTGTTCCCACAATGGATATCATGGAGGATAAACTGAATTATTTTTGGTGTTTATTACTCATGATATCTCCTAAAGCACTTTGTGGAGAAGAAGCATGAGTTCATGAAGGAAAATGATAATTTCTTAGAGAACTAAGAGATTAAACCGATCTGAACCTGCAAAGAACAGTGTCTCTGTGAGCCTTTAAGGGTAGCAACCTTCATATACTAAACAGCTTCCGGGCAGTGTTTTTTTGTTATTGTTTTTTCCCAGCACTTTTCAGAACTGTCATCGTCTGTTCACGTGGTTGTCAGAAAAAGAATACTTTGGTGCTGTGTTCCCAATAGTCAAAGAAGTACTGTTACGTTTTATGAGTTCTTTGACTTCCTGATTACTTGGGGTGTATTTTCATTTGGTATTGATATTATCCAAGTAATTTCAAGGGCTTCTAGCTTCTTCTTTAGAATAAGGGAAAATGCTGTCTTTAAAAACAAACCATAGAATTGTTTGACGACTGATTTTCTTTCTATTTATATGTGGATCAGAAGATAACTAGCTGAGTGTATCTCCAAAAAATTAAGGTGGCAGCATGTGTTCTTTCTTTGGAGCATAGATTTTTAGTTTTGGAAGGCTACAATAGTTTGTGTATGTAGTAGAGTATTTGATCAATACTTAAAGACCTATAATACACAGAAAGTCAGATTAACTAATCCAGTGGTTCCATTGTGCTGTATTTTCTATGAAAGCTGTGAAGAATTTATGTCAGAATTCAGTGTGCTGCGTTGTTTCTTATATTCTAGGAATTTGATTTTGTTGTTAATTTGTTGGTTTTTTGTTTGTTATGGGGTTTTTTTTGTTCTTTTTGGTGGGGAGAAGTGTTACTGAAAATTAGGTATTTCAAACTGTAATTGCTTTCTACCACTACATACATATGTGCAGGTATTTCTGCTCTAATTCTAGGAAAAGGTATCTATTTTCACATTTTCAGTCTTAACTGAATTGCACAATAGTCACACAGAATTATACAGTCTTGGTTTCATATTTTTGCCAACAGGGAACATAACAATCTGCCACGAGATGGAGTATTCACTCTGAATTTCACATATCATCATATACCCTTCAGTAACTGGAGAATCAGCTTATGCTTCTGAAATTCTAGAGTGAAAGCAACAAGACACAATTTAAATTACTGATTTCTGTGTTCAAATAGTTAGGCAACATGGGAGACTAGGAACTGAAGTTAGCTAGAGGTCATACTGCTTTTTATTGGAATTATTTGTTTATCTATTCTATTCAGTTTGTGGTTAGTTTTAAGAAAAATGGGCAGCTGAATATGTTTTTATTAATTTCTTATAGATTATAATGCAGAGCAAAACACTTTCTTAGTAACAGCAATTATGTAGCTGAGGCTCTAACACAGTTCCTGTTAGCTTTGGTGACTCCATAGGGTCCATAGGAAAACTTAGCAGGAAGAGTGGCTCTTCAAACTGGCTGTTTCCAGTAAAACTCTGCCAGATTCCTCACTCTCCTAGATCTGACATTGTCCTGTCACTGCAGAGGGTGCCATCGCTTTTGGTTCATTCCTCATTTGCAGAATAAATGTGCTGGCTTTTCAAAACATCTTCCTGAAGTCAGACATCGCCTGGCTGCCTCGCTGAAGGTATATTCCAGTCTGTTGAGCTGCATCCTGCCGTGCTGGTCTGGCTTCCCACCACTGTTAGTAGTAAAGAAAAAACATAATGCTCAGGATCCACTGAGACAGACTTCATCTGTCACAGGATATACTTCAACTAGGAATTGGAGCAGACATGGAGAATAGACCATGGCAACGTGCAGAGCTGTCTGGGACTCCACAGGTTACAGCTGAGTCTCCGTACATCTGTAGATCTTTGGCTCTTTGAAGCTTTTCTCTTCTGCTTTGCTGCTCCCAGCCTCTGAGGGCAAAAGAGTAGGTCAGAAGCCACGCAGCACAAACTAAAACAAATTTATGATTTTCTCTTCAGTCGGTCATTCCTGTATGAGAAGCAAGTGCACAGTCCACAAACAATACATGGTGTAATTCACATTCATTTGCAATTGTTTAGCTAGTAACTCGACTCAGTACAGTGTGTGTCGTGACGTTAATTACCTAAGTTTTTCCCAAATGACTACTAGGTGTACACTGCCAAAAATTCAACACCTCCCTTTCTCACCAGAAATTGTGTGCTATAGTTTTGCAGTGCAATGGTTAGAGGCTCTGCCGTTTACATTAGTCTTGATGAGAACAGGCTCTTAGAGAGACCTACTGCTTGTCCCTGTTCCCTTCCACCACAATTAATTGAATATTAATAGGAGTCTTGCTCAGAATCACTCATGTTCACAAGGCTTTTTCTGCCACACATAGTAGAAACTCCTCCTAGGCGAAGTTCAGCCCTGTGGGCTTGTTCTAGTGAGATTTGTATAATCCTTCTCTAAGGGAAAATGCAAAGCTACATTTTAAACCTGTCATTTTTCTATGAGTGCATTGAGTGAAGTGAATTAAGTGATAGTAAAGGGAATCACAAAGAAGAAAAAAATCTCCCTGGTATGGCATTCTAGTAGCCCCATTCAGATCAGCTCTTCTTTATGCAAATGGAGTTTTCATTCACTTGTGTTATTTTACATGGACTCACAACTATTGTTTCCATTACACATACAGGTTGGTGCTTTTATTTTTTTGGTTTTTAGTGTGTGGACGCCTTTTTGCCAGTCTTTTTGTCATTGTTAGCAAACAACTGTACTCAAGGCTGCAATAGTTTGGACTCTTTGATGATTTATATATTAGTCTTTCATGCTTTTTGATGTGCAAAACATAGGAATTCTATGCATTAATTATCCATTTTTGTTGGATATGTTTTCCATAACAATTCATAAGCATTTCAGGTTGTGGCCCAAATACCTGAGATGTCTCACAGGTTATAATACCTGCCATTTTATAAAATTCATTTCTGACTTCTACATAGCCTGTCCTTAAGAAATAAACAGTTCAACATTATCGTGTAAAGATGGAAGCAGTTGCTGTTTTATTTTCTTATTTGCTTCAGCAGCAGAGATCCAAATCTTTTAAAGTGTTAGAGGAACTGTTAGTTTAACACTATATTACTCAGAGCTTTCCACTCCATGTAATTTCAATTTCTGAAGTGCTGAGTGAGACTTAGTGCAATAATTAAAAAGACATCATTTGTAATTATGAAGAAGTTTACAGAACTAGCACAATAACATTAGCTTCATAAAACTTGTCTGTTCCTTTCATATTTTTTTTCTACACCATCACATCTTGCTGTTTTCCATGCTCCAGTGTTTTCTAGAATATAAAGAGGAACAAGTCAGATAATTCCACCTCTGTAACAAAGGCATGTTGTTTTTCCATCACTCCTTTTCCTCTTTGGATAATAGCTTGCTGCAGAAGTTCCCAATTTCCTTTTGCTGAGGTTGTGCTCCACATAATTTTTACCTTTATTTTTCATCTCAGTAGTTACAACATGAGCCCTGAATCCTTGTTTTATGTTGTTTGTTGTTTTTTGTTTGTTTGGTTGGTTGGTTTGTTCTGTTTTTCCATATGTCTAGAAGAAACCATGGAAGCTGACAGAAAATGACTTTGACTTTGTGCTACAGTATTAGCTAGTATTAGGATTTGATGCCTTCAGCTGCACTTGTACCTTTTCAAGGAACTGGACATAATTTGGATGGCTCTTAAAGCTTTAGGGCACCTGGGACTCCTGTTAGTTTCAATCAAAGCTCTAGCTACTCATCACTTTTTAATAATTGTTTGATGATTGTGCTTTTGAAAGCTGTATTCAGGCTGCCGTATAAATCTGATAGACTCTGGTTTTGTCTTCTTTTGTTGTCTTAGGGGAAAGGTTTCCTACAAGTGGCTTGTGGTACTTATGAAGTGCTAGGAAGCAAAATTCCACATCTTTTTTGTCCTGCAAATTGCTAGTTTAATTTGAGGCATAGCACCTGTAGGAAAAATGAACATGCAATAAAGCACTGTGATTGCTGCAGAAGAAGCTCTGCATCCTTTAGTTCCCCAAGTGGCATTTATAATTTCTTTCTGCTGTGTGTGTGATTGCTTCTGATACTTGGAGGAAGGATGACGTTGATAAAAATATGTTAAAATATTTATTTTTAAATAATGTTATTCTATAATATATGAAATGTATATATATAATCATTCCAAATTAGATACAAGGTACTATATTATGTTACATAACATTCTATATAATATCTATTATATCATACGTATATAGAATTATTTTGAGTAAATTGCTGGAGAACTGTAAACATTAAAGGATAGTGAATGTCCTGTGATGGGGAAAAGTAAGAATAGACCCTAATCTGCTTTAAAGTTGCATGTCGAACTTTTTGTCCTTGAGCATAAAGGTTTTCCAGCCTATAATCTGTCAATTATGGCTGAGTGTTCTTCCTCAGACAGGACATATTTAAGGGAGAAATAATCATGGTGTCTAAGGTAAACATGTCATTCTGCTGATATATATCTACAAAATAAATGTATCCATTTCATCAATGTAATCACAAATTTGGCCAACAGGTCTGCCTTCCACCCCTGCCAATCTGAGAATTCTCCTGTCCTTACAAGCAGATTTTCCCTGAGTGAGTCCTGGAAGAATGGGCACTTAGAGCTGGTGGGACAGCGGAACTCAGTAACAAATTGTTTCGTAGAAGATACCTACAAAGTGGATTTCCAACATCTGATTTACCAATTCCATTTCTGGTTCAGATCTATGTTGGAAGAGAACGTAGTTGCCTGAATTTTAAGAGTACTGATAGAGATGATTGTACACATCAGTAGTAGCTGCAACCCCTCTACTAGATTACTCACATCTTCTAATGTAGATCAAGATAACTCCAGCACTTGGCTAGCAAATAGAACATTTAAGACATAAGAAGAAAAATGATTTTGAATATCTTTAGTTGGAACTATGGTGTATGACTTAATCACTAGTTTGGCTTCCAGTTTGGGAAGTATCCTAAAATTTAAAATCCTAATTTAGAAAAAAATGTGATTTATGAAGACGGCAAGATAAGTCCATGTTTGAAGTGAGGAATATATTTGCTTCCTTCATAAAGCTTGTATGTCTGTTAGTAGGACTAAAAGGTATAGATTTAGGTGAGAGCTGAATGTGTAATTTCTGTTGTCCTTTAAGATAGTGTATTTTATAAAAAGAAAATTCATTTACATGAATAAATTAATGATGCCTTAAAAGCAGAAACTGACTCTTTTTAAAAAAAAAAATCTCATACAGTAATGGTAGTAGGATCTTTCAAATATCATATTAATTTTTAGTATATATTTAATGGGCTTCTTTTAAATTTGTAAATGAATACTTATTAATGCAAAGTACAGATTGGTGAACTGCAAAAGCTTTAAGCTCTTGATGAAGAGCTACAGAGTTTGATTCTGCTCTGAAGCTTCTGCATCATCCGTACCTGTGTTCAACTAGCGAAAGCAAATTTAATGGAAAGAAGATTGACTATATGACTTGCAAGAGGGACAAAAGTATTTGCAAAATGCGATCTTCCCAGCTAGAGCTAGTGAGAATTATGTCTCCTGCAACACCTGCTCCACTCACAGGGGAAAGAATGATCATAAAATGTACATGTAGGGCTGTACTGCACACTGATATATGGTGCACATGAGATGTCAGCAATGTTCTTCTATAGTGTATGTTGAAAAATCCATATAGTAACTGCCAGGCTGTAAAATAAAGCAATCGGAATGATTGTGTAAGCTGTAAGGAGAAGATCATTAGAAATATACACAGTTACTTCTGTCTGTAAATACAGCTACAAAAAGATCAGGCAAAACATTCAGCTACAGTTAATGGGTTTGTTTCAGCTGAAATTCTGAGGACAACATCATTTAGCACCAGATGTAGTTAAAGTACACTAAGCCTAGACACTATTGTCATTTCTGCAGTGGAAAGGGATTTTCAAGCAAAGAATTAGAAACAATGCACCAAGTCAAGTGGAATTTTTTATTATAACTCTGCATGCTTCCAAATGCTGATATCTTCTTATTCAAAGGATTACTATTTCCAAATCTTTTTGTGTCAGGGTGATAGAAGGCTACTTGATTGGTTGCTTAGAAGCTAATCTTGGGAACTGTAAATAAGGGCTTGTTAAAAACAGGACATATCTATCTTAGAGCCCATGAAAAACAACCTTGGAAAATGCTCATTTTCTTTTCAGTGTCTCTGTTATGCACATTGGTTTTTTGTCTTTATTAGCCTGTCTCAAACAAAGGTTTTATTTAGCTAAGCAACATATACCTGTCAAAAAATGATCAAGAACATTTTCCTTTTTATTCAGTCAGTTCTTCCATGCAAATGGGAAAAAAAAATATGTACTCCGTATCTATGCCGCTCTGCCAATAAATTGTCTTGAAGTTCTGTGGGTTACTTCGATTTGTTGCAGTTGTTGCAAATGTCAGAATTTGGTAGACTTCAAGGACAAGTATTGAACTTTGATGAAAAACTGTCATTTCATGTGTCTGTGTAATATTTACTCTGATACGCTGATGAGTACTTAATACTATTTACTATAAACACCTTAAAAAACCCCAAACAATCCACCATAAAAAACCCCAAAAAACCCAGACAAAAGTTCCTTCAGACAAACATCTTCAAAGCAACATCAGCCTGAATTTAAACACACTTCCATGCTTGTTCAACTTTGCATGGCTGCATGTTATGAAAAATGAAAGTGTCATCATCTCTTACAACAGCTTTAATTTCAGTTTTTTTCATTTGTCATGTGAACAGAAAGCTGTTCGTGGAAGTGCTATTATCAGTAGAGGTGAGTAGGTGTAGTTTGACTCATGCAGCCTTTACTAGTGAGGTTGATGTGGAAAAAACAGTACAGGGAAATTTGTGTTATTGGTGACAAGAAAATTTTTGGGTTCAGTTGAAAAGTCCTCGAACATGAAATAGAATAAAGGAAATACAAGCAAGATGGGATCCCCCAAGACACTTATAGTGTTCCTTCTTGAAGCAACAGTTAACTCTTGGATTTTTTTATCATCTTGCAGTTAAATCTGTGGATGGTTTCTGTCCATTATTCCTTTGGTAACCAGATCAAACTATATAGAACATGGTCTTCAGAGAAGCAGTGTTTTAATCTTCTCTGCTGCCTCTCTCCTATAAGTCTCAGCTTCCCCACTACTGTATTTCCTACTTTTGGCCTGGTTTTGTTTCTCTATCGTGCCATTTATACTAAACAAACAAACAAACAAACAAACAGCTTAAAACCTCTTACTGTTTAAATTTTATCTTTGGTCCTTCAATGCTGACTACCTTACCTTTAGTTTCATTATCTGGTGAGTAGTTAAAATCATTCTAGATTCCTCCCCCTTTATGAGGCAGATAGAAAGTATACGAATTGCTTTTCCATGGCACTATTTCTTGACACGGCCTATTTTGCTGGGTCGGGCATATCTGCACTGAGAAGTTACAGTAGAAATGCATTGAGTTTGAGCATTTTGGCTTTCAAGACTCATTTGAAGCTCCTTTTCTTCCAATATCAATTTAACTGAGTTTGAACCTCTGCTACTCCAAGAGAAATTAACTCAAAATTTCCAACTTTTGCTGGTCATTAGTATGAAGACGTCAGCCAGCAGATGTTTTCTTCTTAGCTAGGCTCAGCATAAATTACTGGAAATTAATGAAGTTATATCTGCAAAAAATATCTACCTGACAGCTACAGAGTGGAAAATCAGTGCACTGTCTACAAAAGATAGCTGTTAAGGTGTTTCTAAAACTGGATATTTCACTAACTGTTGCAAAATTATTGTTTCATTGAACAACAAGATAACCTAGCAAAGGACATAATTATACGATTGTCTAGGGGTGCAACTCGATACAATAGAAGGATAATTTGACTTAGTGGTACCTGAATAGAGAAACACAACAAACTTAATTCAGAAAAATAATGATTAAGTGCTATGCGAATCTCAGTGTATTTTTTGTTATGGTTTACTGATCAAGGTACAATTGCCTGCTACAGAAATCACCTCCATTAATGAACCTGTGCTTATAGGGCAACTAGAATATTAACGAAGCAAGATTAGATGAAATCTTAATATGGTGTGACCATTGTGCACATAGCAAAAATACTCCTGGGAGTGTGAACTCTTCCCTTGGAAGAAGCTTTCATTTGTGCTTTCCATAGGATTAATATAAGATGTTCTGAGACCTTCACAGTAAACTATGTAGACAAGGTGTCAAACATAGCCTAAACAGCTTCTTTGAATTTTCCCTATTTCATTCTCAATTTGTTTGACTTTCAGTTTGAGGTGGCTACCTTACTCCTGGGCAAAATATGAATTAATCACACTTCCCAGTTATTCCTACTAAATGTTTTTCCCTTTGGGGAAAATCATACCCCTACAAATATGACACCTCAAATTCAACTAGATCACCTAATATTCCAGCTTTCCCTTGCCTTTTTTCTTGACTTTTCCACCCATTCTTTTGCCTTACTTGAGTTTTCTATGTTGATTCATGATGAGAATCATCATCCTCAATTGAGAGAAGGAGATATGTGCCCTGCATTTTGAAATGACAAAAGTAGCAGTTTCAGACAGAAGTCAGAATTGGGCCTTAGCTATGAGTCCAATGCCATTTAACATAAGAGAGACAGTGGACCTAAGAAAGTCCATAAAAGACAGAGAAGGAAATTGGATTTTGTTCATTCATATGTATGTAAATAAAATCATTGTGTGTGTATCTCTATGGTTATAAATCTGTTCAGGAGATTCTACTATTTTAGTCACATTCTCAAGGGATAAAAAGCAGGCAATTCCATTTCTGACTTGTTTGGCATATCTTTTTTGGTCAGCTTTCCCATCAGTGCAGAAGAAATTATTTCCATGGTTAAAAACCAGAGCAGGTCACTATAGTAATATGCAGAATTTCACTTTGTTGTTTGTAACTCTGCATTTACCAGGAGCATTTCTCATAGAGAGTTTTTTGCAGCATATTATAACTGATGGTAGCATACACTCAATATGACCCTACCCTGGCCTCTTTCTAGTTCAGACTGTGTTTTGCTTAACTACATTTTCTCTCATTAATATTCTGAAATTTTAATACTGGTAGCAGCAGGAATGAGTCACTCCACTAATACCAGTATGTTGGAATTTATGAGAGCTTCGTTGAAACTACTCATAAATGCCAGTAATGACATAGAGTGTCCTTGAATCTAGAAGTGCTTAACTGGAGCTAATGTCTTTACTGAAATCCCCAAATCACCTGTGAAGTCTCCTTAACAATTGTATTTACATTATTATTTACAAAGAAGCCTATGATGTCCTTACCATCTTAATGACCTTAAAAATCCAAAGTCAATGCACATATGCATGAAACACCAGATTATCTGAAACCCATTAATGTGAACAACTGAAATATGATATGAGCCTCCCACCACCCAGTTGTTCTACCAGATGTCACTTAGATAAATTATAGTAAATGTGCTTTAAAGTTTTAATTTTTCCTTTTTTTTTCTCAATATATTCATTTAATTAAATAAATTGACTCATATACCTGCAGATAAAGTACTTCCATTAATTAACTGATGACATGGACCTAAAATGAGGTTCTACTGTAGCAAAATCTTCCGAAATATTAAAGTTTTGAATAAAGGGGCATCCATCCAAATGTCTTTTTGATGCTAGTTTAGCAAAACAAATTTCTGCTAGGAATTTGACTAAAGGCATCTTTCTCTCACTATAGTATATTTGTCTTTAAAAATAGAGACTGCTGTTCTGGAGACAAGTTACCTGACACATGACATTCTGGCTTTTGCAGTTTTTGATGCTCTAATTATGTAACAGTAGCTTGAAGTCTTTCTAATAGTCATATTGTGTATATAATTTTTAATGGTCTCCAGTGGTATAAGCTATTTTGCTTTCTGGATTAGTGCAGAAACTTTGCAGTAGAATTGCTTGAGACAGAATTTGGAAATAACTGCTGAGGTGTGAAGGGAGAAGTCAAGTTAATGTGGTCACAGATCTTAATCCAGTAGGCATTTTTTATTGCATTTGTTTTAAAGTTTTATATTGACCCTTCTTGCTGTATTGACTTACAATTGTCCCCCTTTTTTGTGTGTGTGAGACTGGTTCTGTTTTCAGTGTTACCTTGTTTGGTTTAATTAAATGTACCAGCAAGCATCTTATCTCTGGAAGGAATTATTTTTCAGTAAGAAAAAATAATTATTTCTGAGAACTGGAAAGAAAAAGGAAATTAGTTGATAGAAAGTGTCAAGAAAATAAAAATCATTATAGAAGTGATGAATAGAAATTGCTTGGCTCTTTATCAGTTACAAATTAGTACTTTTCTCAAAGTCCACAGAGCTATGCCAATTATGCAACCATGAATTTAGCAGATCAACAGGCCAAAATTAAATAGCTATTTAATGAAAACATAAATTATTTTGCAGCATCTTGTTCCAAATATAGACTTTATTTCAAAGGGAAAAAAGAGATTGTTTATTTGAAACTGATGTATTGCAAAGAAAAGCAGTATTTTTTATGTGTGATAGGCCACATTCTTTTAATTCAATTATTTATTCATTTTTCTTTCTCCACGTTTTTTTTTAATTTAAATCACTGTATAAGTTATGTTTCCACCCCTGAGAAAAACACCAGTTAGCTCATTGCTGTGAAAACACAAAAAGGGTGTGTTTGTCTTAACTAATGGAATAATTTTTAAATAATTTTATTTAAAGCAAACCAAAAGGGTAATTTTGTATTAATTTAAGGACTAAACATACAAGTTAGCCTGATGTGCATCAGTATGACCATGATAATTGCTTATTCATGCACTCTCCAGATATGACAAGTCACAAGTTAAGTCTACTTGAGTCTCAGCTAAACAAGAATAAAGTGGCACTGCTATAGATTTGGAGTAGACAGATTGTCACAGCCTAGTTTTTGACTAGTGACTTGTTAAACAATGTCACCTCGACCAGGTTTCTGAGCCTTTGGTAGTTAGAGACATAGTTTAAAGCAAACTTAAATACTCTTAGTGTACACTTGAAACTAAAGCAGATTCCTTAAGAACATTTTCTCTACTTTAAACTAATAGGAGCCTAAGCAAAATTAAAATTAAAGCTTTGTAAGAAGACCTAGTTTGGCCATGCAGAACATGGTAGGTGGAATGCTACCAGTTCAAGTGGCACATAATTTCAGGGGGAAATACTGCACATTAAGGCTGAGAAGAGAGGGCTGAACCCCCTTGTGCTTCATGTAGCTTTAAAATGATTTATCAAATCAGTTCTTTAACTGGAGCCTCAATAGTGCAATTTAAAAACACCTTTTGAATATCAAAACAGGATTTGAAAATCAGCAAGGAAGACACTAGGTCTTCATTAACAATTATTTTTTTTGTTTACCCCCAAATGTATTCTAAGTGTTCTGAGTGTCCCTGTAAGGACGGTGCTTTAATACAGATTTTTGAATACTTTTTGAAATACAGTGATATATTGGAAAAAAATAAAATGCTTGCAGCTTTTTTATTTTTTAGCAGCTACATGTTAGTATTGCAGGAAACTGACATCACCTGAATCCATGATATGAAGAGGTGTTTTCCTTTCAAAAGAGCTGGAGTGATAAAAACTTTTTCTTGTTGAGATAACAATAAACTTCGAACCATGAAGGTGAGGCTAGCTAACGCAGGAATTTAACCATCACCAATTTAATCAGAGGCAGGCATTTCCTAGGTAAATCCCA
Organism: Caloenas nicobarica; assembly: GCF_036013445.1. NCBI lineage: Eukaryota > Metazoa > Chordata > Aves > Columbiformes > Columbidae > Caloenas > Caloenas nicobarica. Next base: position 21,604,338 of record NC_088246.1, on the reverse strand, counting down.
CTACGACACTAATTTAAGAAATCTTCCAGTTCTTTATGAATGAGTAACCATAACTGATCATAACTTTAAAATGTTGCATTGGGTTTTTGTAGCAGGGGGGCTGCAGGGATGGATTCTGTGAGAAGACACCAGAAGCTTCCCCTGTGTTTGACAGAGCAAGTTCCAGCCAGCACCAGGATGGACCTACCACTGGCCAAAGCTGAGTCCCTCAGTGATAATGCATTTAAGAAAGGGCAAAAAGCGCGGTGCAACAGCAGCTGGGGAAGAGAAGTGAAAAAAAAGGAGAGAAACAGTCCTGCAGACACCAAGGTTGGTAAAGAAGCGGGAGAAAGTGGTGCTCCAGGTGCTGAAGCAGATTTCTCTGCAAGCGGTGGTGAAGACCACGGTGATGCAGGTTGTCGCTCTGCAGCCCATGCAAGACCACAGTGGAGCAGAGATCCTCCTGCAACCCATGGAGTGCCCCATGCTGGATGAGATGGATATGCCCTTAAGGAAGCTGTGACTCTGTGGAGAGCCCATGCTAGAGCAGGGTTCTGGCGGGAACTGTGGCCTCATGGAAAGGAGCCCGCGCTGGAGCAGGTTTGCTGGCAGGACCTGTGACACTGCGGGGGGACCAACACTGGAGTAGTCCACTCCTGAGGAACTGTACCCTATGGAAAGGAACCACGCTGGAGCAATTCTTGAAGAACAGCAGCCCATGGGAAGGACCCATGATAATGAAGTTCATGAAGGACTGTAGTCCATGAGAGTGACTCCATGATGGTGCAGGGGAAGATTACGAGGAGCAAGGAGTGGCAGAGACCACAACTCTCATTCCCTATCCCCCTGTATTGCTCAAGGAGAAGAGATAGAAGAGTTGTGAGTGAAGTTGAGTCTGGGAAGAGAGGGGGTGGGGGGGAGGGTATTTCTAGGTTTCTTATTTCTCATTATCCTACTCTGATTAATTGGCAAGAATTTAAATTAACTTCCCTAAGTCAAGTGTTTTACCTGTGACAGTAACTGGTAAGTTATCTCCCTGTCCTTATATTGACCCCTGAGCTTTTTGTTATATTTTTCTCCTCCTGTCCTGTTGAGAAGGAAGAGTGACAGAGCAGCTTGGTGCAAACCTGGTAGCTAGTCAGGGTCAACCCACTACAAATGCAGCTGCAAGTTTGCTATGCAGAAAGGAATTCAAATCTAGTTGTAGCAGTAAAAATGTTGACACCAGCCTTTATTAAAAAGGATCTCTAGTGGGCTTTAAGTGAATTTGTTGTGCTACCTCAAAATTTGCTAAGATCTCGACATTGGACTAATGCTGAGCTGCAAGAACTATGACTAGAAGGAGTTTGCACATGCAGTAAGGGAGGTATTCCGAATCTTTGTGCTCAGGATGATAGTACAGTTGTGCCTATTTGCATTACTGCGTACTCTAAAGTCACAGACACTCCTAAGAAGGTATGTCTGAAACCAGCTAATTTATCTCATTCTCATTTTCACTAACTGACTCACTTTTTCATTATGTTTAATCAAACCAACAAGAACTAGGTAATTTATTTTGTAATTAATAAACCCTTCTTTTTAATATTGATGAGCTTTCTATTTGGAAAATTGAGCCACTGATTCCTAAAAGAAATCTGCAATGATTGCAGAAAATAATTTTCCCCCCATAGACATGCTTTTGCATAATTGTCTTTTAACTGTATTCATAGGGGTTTTTTCTGACAGGATACAGGGTTGCATTTCTAACAATGGTCTAATTGATGTGGTAAGACCCATATTGCATTGTCTAACTCCTTAAAGCAGCAGAAAAATATTTTCATTATTACCTTTTTTGTCTTTCTCTGGGATGATGTTACCAGGCTGCAACTAAGGTCTGGCAAATGCCTTGTAGCATTTATAAATTCTATTATTCAAAATTTAAGACTAAATAATCCTAATGGTCCATTTTGTACATAAAACCCATGAAATAAATATTCTTGCCTGCACCTGGCCAAGTAACCTTGTTGTATAAGCTCATACCTTCTTTTCAGCAACCTTGATGGTCTTCTTATCTTTTAAATTATGTTCTTGTATATGTCATCCAACTACTGCTTCATACGTAATCTCTATAATCTTTATTTATGTGCTTGCATGCATATATAAAGGGGTGTGTATGTGTGTGTGTTTGTTATAAAGTAATATGTTGCAAAAAAAGGCAAGTGTACAGACTTTGTCCCAGAGGAATTTGTTGCAGAAGGAAATATCTGAATGTGAAGAAAGCTCATTTGTAAACCAAAGCCAGTGGTCGTGCAGAGGGCTAGATTAGATGGGCTCCTTCCATCTCTTCCAGGTGCCATTTTGGAGTCTCTCCTGCTCCACTTCCCCCTTCCACATAGTAAAGGTCTTCCTTAGGCAGTAAACCCTGAGATTTTGGGCTCAGACATTGTTTCATGGACTTTCAGGCATCCACCTCTGGTCACATGGAAACAGTGAAATGCGCACATCTGGGCCTGCAGATCTAGACTTTGAAACGTTACTTAGATGGCAGAGTGTTGTAGCCTTGAGAACAACAAGCAAATTTACTTCTGATGTGTTTAATAAAGTGCCAAAATATTATTGTACTTGAATAGATATTGATAATACATAGCTTCCAGTTTTTTCTTCAAAAAGAGGAATTTGCAGCTGTAGGACTTGACTCTGAACTTAGTCATTGTGTTTACAGCTAGTCAAAAAACCAGCAGATTACCCTCCTTTTTCTATGCTGTGTTTCTTCTGCTGTTATATCCAGCTTCTGTATGGAAACTGATGTGTCTACATAGTTGTGCAAACTAGCGCAAAAAATTCCACAAGCTTAAAGTTTCTTGTGGATGCTCACCACGTTTGCACTGCCTGAGGTCTCCAAACATGAAGATAACTGTTGGCTAGTGCCTCCAGGGCACTGACTGCCTCCTGTATCTGTGTTTTTTCCAAGGCAATATAACAGCCATTAGTAATTTAGCACAGAAGAAATACTCAGTAAAGTACTTCTCAGTGGTAGGAGACAGATCACACAACTACTGGTGCAGTGCTGTATTTAGTATTCCGTGCTCAAAATTTCTGACTATAAAGTAGCTTGTTCCATCACCATCATGACTGAGGATGGAGTTCCCATTCTGATTCAGCCTCCAGATCTGTAACGGGTCTCATTTATGCCATTAGTAATTTGAAACCTTCAGTTGTTCCCAGCCATGTCTCATTATTGTCCGCTATACTGATGCAGTTACTGAGTACCAACTATATTTAGTTTCCTAGCTCTCACAAAAAATGAGGCAGAAACATTAATCAAAACTCAAGTATTCAGAACGTAAGTTTCCAGTCAAAGAAAAAATATCTGTCCTTTTACATCATTGTAAGTGGCTCATAATTTATGTCAAGGGAGAAGTAATAGAAGCACCAGGCAGCAATTTCTTTCCAGTGGTCCATGCAAAGGGAACTCATTATTTGTTTAGCAGTTTAGTGACAGGTGTGGGTGGCTCACCATCCCTACAAAAGGCAACAGAATAGAAAGGGATTGTAGAGAGCTATAAAACATGAGAAAGTGTTTTGAAATCTTCAGTATGATTTTATTCTTTGTAAGCGCTGGATCCAACTATATTAGGTTATTAATTAATTTTCGTTCTTCTTTTTTAACCCTGCAACATGTGACATGTTCTAGATAATGAAATTTTTCCTTTAATTTCATCAAAAAACAAAGGAGGTTCACTTTGCTAAGAAAACACATTTTCAATCCTCCCTTTTTTTTTTTTTTTCTCTTCTTTCCCTGTTTAGATTTACTGATGAAAACACCTGCTGAATTAACCTTTAAAATTCTTTAATTTAACTGTAAAGGGCAGTTTTGCAAGCATAAATTTACAATATTCTTTCCACATCAACTCTCCACATCATTCTTGCAGATACATGATGGTTTATAGACTATAACTTCAAATCCGATGCTCTAGCCATTTTGATTCAATTCCATAATCCTATAGCATTCTGTTTTCAGTAGTAGTAGTTTCTTCAGCGTCATTGTTAATTAGAGAAGGAGTCAAGGTAGGGCTTTGCAAACTATTGCTTTCTTTTAAACCATTGCTTGTCAAAGAAATGTAACTAAAGAAACAAATTACAAGTTTGAATAGATATCTGTGTTAGGTAAACAATGCAGATTATTTTAAACCCATGTTCACTCTGCTTTCAACAGAAGAAACAGATTTTTTAAAATTTTGTGGAAGTTAAAAATTTGCAGTTTTCTGAAACAAGTCAGAACTGCAGGAATGCTGAGTTCCGAATCTGAAACAAATCCTCCCTCCTCTTATTAAAAATAACAGCTTCAAGTCCACACTCAGACAGAGAGTAATGAGAAGGAACAAATGTTTATTTCCTTGCTCATTTTGACCAGATGTTTCTTCCTATTGACTGAAGTGCCATATCCAATGAAAAGTGGGGGTCCTGAGTGATCAAATTTTTACAAAGAAAAAGTGTTCTCATCATAAATTGCTCTTCAGGCATTGTTCTTGGTTGTCACTTGGACTGAGGGACAGATTCTCTGCCCTTTTCTACTATCAGCCTTGGTGACAGGAAGACAAAAGTCTCCAGCTGTAATACACATGCTTGTATCACCTCTGAGAACAGCAGAGTCTCTGTGACAACCCTCACTTACATGGCCTTGGTGAAAGACCTGAGCCTGGACGAGAGGAGCAGAAGTGACATGATCATTTGGGAGGCAAACTTTAATCTTATCCCACATGTACCTACACCATGTTTGTGATCAATTAGTTAGAGGGGTAGAATTATTTTCCTGACTTCATCCCTAGTTCTCTCTTTGTCATTCTTCACCATGCCATGGTTATAATGAAATAGAAACTTCAGCCTTGAGTGTGTAAAACAATTGGTTCAGTAAAGCTTCAGCTTTTTGGGCTTGAGAGAGGGTTACTTCTCTACTTCATGCCCAGCAAAATTTTCTGAAGGAGTTGTGTGTATGGGTTTGCTCTAGCGTGGTATCAGTAATGCAGGAACAACAGCATCTTGTGTTCCTTAGACTTTGTCAATAGATCAGCATTTCGTTGACTGACCTTTTTGTTTCTTTCTTGTTTAGCCTCATTAACCTTTGAGGAATGAGGTGTATGGGACGGCAGGCAATCAAAACACAGAAAACCCGAGAAGGTCACTGTGATGTGGTATGTGGCTGGTTTTCACATAACAAAAGGGTATGCATTTCCTTTCCTTGCTCTCGCACTCTTCTATTCAATATTTCTTAAGGGTGGACACATAACATGTTAGTTAAGTCTGTGCTGGTCCCTCAGGAGTACTGCCCATTTCCTGAGTACACAGGGCCTTCCCTGTGAGCTGACATCCAAGTGCTCATCAGCTCTCTTCCTCATATCTTTGTACCAGTGGGAAGGTATTTTGTGCACACAAGCCAGAAAGGAACCATACTTTGCTCTGACAGACTCTCTAGACAATGTCCACTCTGGACAATGTTGGGAAACAAAGCTATGCAGTACTGGACATAGCATTGGAAGCCTATCTAGTCACTGCTTTTTTTCTTACAGATTGAGGAATTATCATTTTGTACTTTGCTGCACATCCTAAAGGGTTCTTATGGTGATCAGGACCCTTCGAAAACTGGACAAGTCTTCTTGTCTTCATTGGTCTGAGAAGATACCTGTTAGTAGGTTTTTACCATGTGGACCGTTCTGGTGGTTCAATTTAGTTTCATTTGCGTCATATTACCTCCTTAACCCTGTGATTTCAACGTGGGAAATCTGTCAAAGCATAGCAAAATCAGGAGGTACTTTGATAAATACTTAAAAAAATGACGGAGGGAAGGAGGAGCTTGTGAGCCATAGCATGTAATGAGGAAAACCATGACCAAAACAATGAGAAAAGAGTGGGTGAGAGGAGAATAGTGATTTGAGGTTGTTTGTGGTTCTTATGCTGCTCCTTTACAAGCCTTGCCTGTCTCCTGTGGGGTATGTTCTGGATAAGAGTGGGGTGCATAGATAGTATAATCAAAGACATCACACCAAAATCAGGTAGATTGGGTGAATGTGAAGTATCTGGGCATGAGGTGGGGAAGATTAAGAAGTTGCTGTGTTGTGACTTTGCATATGTGGTGGTTTTAACACTTGTAAACAGAATTTTGAGATTTAACACTCTAAATGAAAATTAAACCAAAACAGTCAACCAAGCCCACAAACGTAGTCATCACTGATATTTATTCCAATAGATCTGCTCTTCTAGACCAGGAGAGAATGATTTCAAAAATGTAGCTTTTGTGAATAATGTCAGCTTGACAGTTAGAAGAAATGGAGCTTGTCCAAGGGAAAGTTGTACTATAATACTTGAAATAAATTGATTTCCCCTCATGGATACTCCTCTTTCAAAGATGGTCCTACTTTTTAGAATTTAAAGTAAAAAACACATCAACAAATCTGTTTTGTGCAACTTTAACTGTTTTAGTGTCAAATAAGACCTTTAATTGCACCAGCACAACTTTCTTACTAGAACAGGGGCAGACACTTTGGAAACATCTGTGCTGGTGGAAGACACTGCTGTCCTCTTTTTTCCCTGCAAGTCGGTAGGATTTACCACCCCACAGCTCACCTGATAGAAAGGACCATATGGACAGTTTCCTCTACAGACCAGGCAAAGACAGGTTTAAGTAGACTGGAACTACTGGGGAACGTTCCCTCCACATATAGAGAAATTAAGACAGCAACACCCATCCAGCTGTCAGCAACAAGCAGCTGAGCATCGTAATGTTTTCCTTGCTCATCTAGGTCTGTAAAGGATACCTGTCCCGGCTTTAGACAATGAGCCAATGAGTGTAAAAAGGCCCCGAAGTCTTGTATTTAATGTATATGGCCGTGTCGGAAATCTGCAGCAGCTTGAGCTAGTGGATAGTCAATAAGTTATCATGTTTAACTCTCATAATTGAACCATCTAACATTGTTCATTAATGCTTGTTCCTGGGCATGTTTTGTGAGCATCTACACAATACCTCATTTTAAGCATGTGTAGGGGAGATGTAGTCAAGTGTCATTTAGGAAGTCTAGAAGCTAATTTATGATACCTTAATATGACTGATAAAGTGAACAGTGATTAGGACTGCATTTTGCAGAACTGTTTTAATAACGGAAAACAGGCAAATTCCACTTCATTACTGATAGCCTTTTCATTTGAGAAAGAAAAAGAAAAAAGGACTAGTGTTTGTTTAAAACAAACACCTAGAAATCCTAAGGATTTCTTATTGCCATGTATAGGTCCTTACCAATGACAGGATAGTCACAATCTTGAATGAGAGCCAGCACCTTCCTGAAGTTTTAAAGTGTAGCAAAAGATAAACAAAGCATCCTTTCAAATGCAGGGAATCATGATTTTTAAATGCCTTTGAAATGTATTTTTGTTTTGATAATAAAGATGAAAAAACCCTAACAAAAGCAGGAGTTGATTTTTGTGTGTGTGATTTATATATTAAAAGAGGAAACATATTATTGTTTATATTACTTATACAGGGCTTGTATAAAGTTTGCAGTTTTAAAAACATAATGCTGTGTGGGTACAGGAAGCTGTATTATTCATCCCGTGAAAGTATGTATGGTAGTTTGGAAAGATAAGACACGATAGGGCTGTTCAGCAATCTCACTTGAGCATTTTCTCTGACATCAGTGACACCACTTCCAAGCATAAGATAAGCAGGATTTGGTGCTCTGAAGTTGTGCTCTGACTATTAAATTGTACATTGCTGTATCTTGCATTTGCTCCTTATAGGGAATTATATAGCAGGGTAAAAGTGGACAGTAGTGGTGTCATTCCAGAGTCTGAGAACACGGTGGCATTGCTCTTGTCCTTTGAGTTAAGCACACGCTTTACTATTTTCAGGGTGGAAATTGTGGGAGTCTGAGAACATGACAGCATGTTCCTGACTGAAAATCTTTCTTTCTTTCTTTTTAAAAAAATCTCTACAGCTCTAATCAAGAAATGAAAAAAACCAAGAAATATCAAGAGCTGTTCATTTCAAAGCCAAGCGTGTCTGAGCTTTATAGAGTCTGAACTTGTTTTTTATTCAGTGTGTGATTTAGTACCACTGAGACTGAAACAGCTTGTCAGGCAGAAGATGAACAAAACACAAGCCACCGAGCCCTGCTCTTTCAGCATCTGTACTGTCAGCACTAAAATAAGTGTGTAAATAAGGAAGTGACTCAAGTCAAATTAGCCATTTCTGCTCCAGTAAATATACAGTGATACAACTGTCTGGTAACCGAGCAAAGAAGATAGTGCTTTTTCATTGCTTAATTTTCTAGTTTCTGTTTATGTGTACATGGCATGTCTGAAGAGAGCTCTAAACCTTAGAAAGCAGCAAAACAACTTCCTCCAAACTGAAGGAAGAGAAGTGAGAGATAAACCAGAAAAGCTTGTTCTATCTACTTGTAGGCATTTCTAAATGGAGAAGATTTGAGTAGTAAAGATAATACTTGTGTGACACTTGCTTTATAGTTTCTCTCTTCCATTTGGATTTGTCATCTAGTGATGGTATTCCGTGACTTACTCAAAACACTTTTGTGCTCTCTGTGTGACCATTCTGGACTTGAATAATTTGCCAGTTTGAATGTCTCACAACCTAAATCATGTCTGATAAGAAACCACTGTGCCTGCGCCAGACCCAGGCAGGACTACATTCATTTCTGTGGCTGGCCTGTGCTACAGAGAAGATGGATCCAGCCTCTTTAGCTCTCCTGGTAAGCTTACACCCTGAACATTTAAAGGCACCCGGGTTTGCGTACCTGCACAGAGAGCATACTATCCTGAGACAAGTATTCTGGGAAATGATGAAATAACATCAAGAAAGGCAAAGGCCATGTTTCTTGAGCTCAGCTAGATCTGTTAAAATACCTGCTTGGTGGGTGTCCATTGTGTCCTGTGAATTGCCATGTGCCCAAAGGAGCATGCATTTCATATGCAAGGAGTGTTTCAAACAGCTCTCTGAAGCTCTGCAGCTTTTTCTGCCTTTTTGAGCTCTTACCACTGCAAAGAAGAAAGTGTTTTCCTGGACTGTGGAGTAGTCCATGCTGGCAGAAGGCTGCAAAAGGCAAAGATTATGCCACCTTCTGTAAGACTAAGAGAGATATGAGTTTCATTTACTTACTGATGGAGATGAAGAAGTACTCTGATCTTCAAAGATGAAAAATACACAAGAAGGAGAAAAGGTGTATAGTGTTGTTACTTAACTCAGACTTCCTCAAGAATCCCTTCAGACTTGATGGTACAAGGAAGATCAGAGGCAAGATGGACACATAGAAAATTAAATCGGGCAGTTGAAAATAAATTTAAACAGGCTTTAGCATTCTTTTGGAGAAAAAAACCCCACCCAACTTGCAAATATATATATGATATCTACCAGTAGCTTTACTTCAATATCTGCATGTTCTTTACTCATTTTCAAAGTATATTTCCTCTACAGAAAGTGGCCTTTCTCCATTTATCTGTTTGTCATAGACATAAAGTTTGATACCCACCTTCAAGGGTCGAGCAATGTATGAACTATCCTCAAACAAAATACCGTATGTTGTGTCTATCCTTTAGTCTTCTCTACTTACTTCTCCCTGTATCTCCTTTGCTCCCACAGATATGTGAGATACCTGCTGAAGTGGAAAATACAGGGCATTTGGATGTCAGGATGTTTCACGCATGCTACTACTCTTTTCCCTAAAGTGCTCCTGCACCTGGGGAGGAATAACCCCATGCCCTAGTACAGGCTGGGGCCAACCATCTGGAGGGCAGCTTTGTAGGGAAAGCCCTAGGGATGCTGGTGGACAAGAAGTTGGGCATGAGTCAGCAATGCACCCTTGCAGCAAAGAAGGCTGTCAGCTTCCAGGGCTGTGTTAGGAAGAGCATTGCTAGTGACTTGAGGGAAGTGATCCTTCCCCTCTGCTCAGCCCTGGTAAGACACATCTGGAGTGCTGTGTTCACTGCTGGGCTCCCCAGGACAAGCAAGACATGGACACGCTGGAGTTCACATAAAAAAGTAGAACTTTTTTACAGTGAGGGTGAATGAAGGAGGAACAAGTTGCCCAGAGAGGTGTGGAGTCTCCATCCTTGGAAACATTCAAAATTTGGCTTCTGTTGTCCTCCGTTGAGCAGGAACTGGACTATGTCTGGACAATCTCCAGAGACTTTCTCCAACCTCACTGATTCTATGTTTCCATGTTTCTGTGGTCGTTATAGTTTCTACTGGTTTATTCAGTGCAGATGCCAGAAACAGTTTTCAATATTTTACCATCAGAGCCTTTCAAAAACAAATTGCTTTTTTGCCATGTTTCTTTCACTCATTCATTCATTAATGCAATTTTAAGGAATATAGTTTAGCAGCACAGTTTTTAATATTGAGATTTTATTTTTCAAATTTTCAGAAGTTTTTCTGGTATTGGAATTCTGTCTTCTCATTTTCTGTTTTTGTTTTGTTTTGCTTTTTGTTTTTTCCTAGAACCTCTTCTACTGACACTTTTATAAGAGAAAGATTCTTCAGTCTATTCCAAATAAAGAAAGTTTCGGTTGTAAGAACTTTTCTCATATCTCTGCTGTGACTACAGGTATAAATGATTTGAAGACCTCTCTTCATATTTTGTGCAGTTGTCTCTGACTTTGGAATATTTATTATACATTTATTATTAGACCTTATGAGTTCAATTAGGCACTGTAATCCATCGACTACTTTGTGTTTGAAAGTGTACATCAGCTGTGCATCATATTTATTCATACTTGGAAAAAGTACTCTCTATCCAAAACTATGTCTTAGGGATATGAAAAAGTTAAACCATTTTTTCCATCTCTCTCTCTAGTGTTCAGAATTTATAGATAATGACTTTGACCCCATCAGGACCTTTTCAGGTACCAGACAATCAAAATAATGTGTATGCCTGGACAAGACTGTGTGGGGTCAAGAAGTTCAATTTCCAAAAGGTCTTTAGGGAGTAAAGCTAAAGATTTTTAAGTACATCACTAAACAGCAGTGCAGTGATATTGAATTTTAATGAATACAACTGCATCTGTTGAATGGACCCTGTCCTAGCTTATAGCGATGAATTATGGTCTGAGTAATGTTTGCCTTGTCTTCTTTAGGTCATTAAGACTTTTCTGTGGACGCTATTATTTTTAGTAGCTGGTCAATGTCACTTCATCGGAGTTCTCATTCTTTGAAAAATACCTTTTCTTTTTATATGTTGACATATTTGTTTGTGGATATGTTTCTTTGCATTATTGGATGCATTTATATTTATACACTTATGGACATTACTTATTGCAACCATTATGATATGGATATATCAAAATTGGGAACCCTCAAATGATACTTCATTAAGAAATTGAATTTTGAGATTTTTTTAAAATGTGTTTTCCCTTTAATACTGTGACCAAGAAAGGAGTAAGAAAACATTAAATAATGAAAGCCGTCACATTTTTAGTCAGTATTGGTCCGAACAAGAAAAAGCAGCTGTACCTCTGAATGGAGTGCAAAATGACCTGAATGGAGAACTTTTGGCACTTATAAATTAATTTCTGTGAGTACTAAATGAAGATACAGTCTACTAGAAGCATATTTACAGACCAGATATATTAACATCAGTATTTCTTTGGATAGTGTTTGCTGGAAGTTTATTTGTTCATAATCACTGGTGTATTTTTTTTTCATCAGTTCAAAGATGGGGATGTTAATTCTGTGGGATATTATCTGATTTAAAGGAGCATATTTTTATTTATTTAGTTTCATGTGGAATATAGATAATATACTCTGTGAATTCAGACTGATTGCAGGTATTACTGCCCATAAGATAGATCTACCACTTTGAAAGCATTTTGGTCTCCAAGACAGCAAAGGTTTTATTTTCCAAGTAACTCCATACGCTAGTCAAAATCAAAGTCTGTTGAAAAAGAACTGTTTGGAAAATGATGTAGAGTCGTATAAGGTGCTGAACAACACCATGTCTGCTTTAGAGATTCTGTCTTTCTATCCCATGATAAAACAACAGATGATATTCCAAATCATTAAAACTTCATTATATACCAGTTGCTAAATGCATCAAGAAAGAAACACGTTGCAATGTAAGATGTCAAGGAAATAATGTATTCAAACAGTTTATGTGCTTCTTAACACCTTAGTGAGGTGGTGATGTGCTGTGTTGCAACTTCCTTCTTACTACATCTGACATTAGATCAAACTTCTGCAACAGGAATAATCCATAGTTAAGAATATAGTCCTATTATCTTAATCAGAGGTACCTTGTAATTGAGAGCTTCTTTAAGTTCATGGGCCTGTGTGGCATCTGCCTTCTTCATGGCTGTTCAGAGTTGTGGAAGGATAAAGAAAGAGAAAGTCTTGAAAAGAGTTCATAATGTATGTCATCTGTTGCATGGTCTGTATGACATAAGAGGACAATGTACACTACGCAGCACATATTCCCCTCACTGTTCTCAAGACCCTTCTGGATTTTGGCTGTGCTTTCAGCTGAGATTAGTCAGGAGGTTTTCAGACTTGGCGTTCTAGTTTCTTTTTGTGTCTAAATTCTGCTTATGCCCCTCTTGGCATGTCAGTCCTCTTTTAGGTCTGTCCCTCAGGTGCTATAATGATGATCACTAGAAAGGAAAAAAAATGCTTCAAAAGGGACAAGGTGCATTCCAGTGTGAAAGCTAGGGGAGGCAGGAAAACTGAAATTTCTCTGTGTCCTACACCCTGAATTCTTTGAGTGTATTTATTATACTCAAATCCTGCTTTTCTACTTCAAAGGAGGCTCTAACGGGATCATTACTGCTCCCTTGGTATAACCTTAGCATTCCAATGAATTTCCATCTCAGGTAATTGCATTCTGCCTTCCCAAATTCCCTGTGCCATTTCAGCCAGTTATGAGATTCTTTTCTCACTGTCTGTTCTTAGCTGTTGTGAGCAATTGCTGTCTAGAGGCAATGCTGTGGTGGGTGAGCAATCTACTTACATAGTGTCTCCTTCATTTATTTCCCAAGGGAATGTTGATTCTTAATTTAATATTTTTAAAGCACTGTAGGAGCAATTTTAGTAAGTATTGGACAAAACATTGTTTTCCTTGCTATTTCAATGGTTTTGATACTTTTATAAAAGGTGTATAAAATAGAATAATTTTTTCATGTAAGAAGATATCTACTAAGTATAATAATTTGATGAGAATTGTAACTCAGATACAAATCGGTCTTATTTTACCTGTTCCCTGGTGGTAGAGGAGTTGCCTTACTCCATAAGGCAGAAAGAGGAGATGATCAAGTGAATGTACATGACAGCAGGAAGACAGAGGAAATGAGGTTTGTATATAAAGCACTATAACTAAACAAAATGTCATTTTCTTTCCTTTTCAAGAGACACAGTGTGAAACATACAGTTGCATGATAGAATGACAATTTTACTGTTATCATGACCTCTTGATCAAATTGATTAACTTGTTCAGCCAAAATAAAGATGTTTTCCTTGGATGCAATACGGAAGTTACTTTAGTGAAATGATAATAAAATGTAACAGCAAGGGAACAATTTATTTCTTGTTGATTTATGAACTTCCCTGTGTTCCAACAAAGGACAGTAAAAACATTTAGAAATACCTCATGTGGAATAACATAACTTCTTTATTTAGATCAACTCCATTAATACTACTTTTTTAAAATATAAGGAAAGGAAATTTTCTCCTTATATTGAACTAGTATATATGATTCTTAGATACAGTTCTCCTATGGAGAATGATCTTTGCTACAGCTATCATATTTGAGGGTGAAGGGAGAAATCTGTGGAATCCAAATGTTAATATATAACCCTCTCTATTCATATGATGCTGGTTTCTGCAGTTATTGAAACAACCCTGACAGTTACAGGGCAATGGGGAGTTTAATTAATACTTTGCTTCCCGTCACAGGCAACTAGAAAACACTGTCAGTGTCAGGAAGGACACCCTCTATCACACACCCCAGCTATAGCATGCCATGGAGAACCATCCCATAAGCATAATTAAAACTGCATGCAGAAATAACCAGTATGGGAGAAAGGCTGCAGAATGCCTGAAAATTTAAGGCTGGAATAGATTGTTAGATTATAGTAGATCATCCAGTCAGACCTCCTTTATTCTACATGGTGTTGCATTTCATATCATGATATATTTATTGAACCAGTATCTATCTGGCTCAGATATTTTTGGCTGATAGTTCCAGAATCCTTCTTTGAGATGGCAAATCTCAAGTGACCATGTGCTTAAGTGTTCATCATGTATAGGACTGCAAATTCTAATCTGAGCATCGAACATACTTTTCTTTGTTTTCTGTTTACCTTAATATAGCACAGAAATGTCAAAGGCTGCCCCTCAAGCAAGGGTAACTGAAAAGAGATCACGGCATTTGCAGATGCTGAACAAAGAATCAACTGACATTGAAGTATTTGTTAAAACTTTTCCCCCAGAAAAGTCAACAATGTTGATTAGAAATAAAAAACTTAACTGCAGTGTCGGCTACTGATTTGGGGAAATACCCTCCAAAGTTTAATCACTCTGATTATAAAAAAATCCTTAGTCCTTTTTTTCACTCATGCTTAGCTGCAGTTGTCAGCTTCTTTCACTAACCTAAGTGGCCCCTTTGTATCTGGTGGTTTCTCTTAAGCAAGATGCTAAGTACTTGAATATTTTAATGGAAATTTATTTTTATTATTTTAAAATTTCTGCAATTTTAAAACATTTATTCTAAAACATCAGATATAGGTTGAAAAATTTCTAATGGAAAAATATTATTTTTTGCAAGACTAGAATATTCCACAAAAACATTTCCAAGTAAAATGTGTCAGAAAAAAAAAAAAAAGATAGCTGGTAAACTGCTGACTTAGAGCCTCAGGCAGTGTTTGTTGTGTGTCCATCAGGTGAGAAAACATCTTATCATGTTTATATTTTAGTTTGTTTTCCATTTTGTGAGGCAGATTTGTGTAGAAATTTCTTCTTATGAAGTTGTTTACCTTCTAAATTTTGTTTATTTTCATCTTCATTCTGAAAATACTGATATTTTAGCTGAGAAGGGTTTATAGTCTTCGAGTAGTCTCCTTTCAGAAGGTTCTAGCTTATTAAACAGAAATAAAATTGTCTCTGTTCCCTTTTTTCTAGTCCTTGTTTTTTTGCAAATAACAATTGTATTAAACCCTTTTTGCCTCACGGTTGTTACCTGCGATCTGACTATTTATTATAACTCCTACACAATTTCTGTAGTTATAGTTTCCAAGTGAGGCCTACATTCCTCATTTCTTGCTGCAAATGCCTACATTTAGCTGTATTAAAACAAAGTTTTTGTAAAGACATCTTTAACCAAGAAATCTGAAACATTTTGTATATTAGCTTATTAGCAATACCTTTATATTCCTGTCTGACCACTGATAGTTGAATACTATTGAATCTAGATGCTACTAAAAATCCCCAGTTGTTAATAAGCCTCACAGACGCTCCTTTCAAGTTTGGCTAATAGGTCAATTTGTAAACTTATTACACACTGGCACTGCTAATTCAGATGCCTTTGTTATTCCTAGAGTCTTATACTTCTTCAGTAAGTATACTTAAACAAATCTGCTATTTCATCCAATAATTACGTCAATTTTGCTTGACAAGATCAATTTCCTGTAAAACAGTTAAAAATGAAATTGTGCAACAGGTTTTCCAAGAGTTTATCTCATTTAATGTCAGTAGTTCTTCCTGTCATCCTCTTTGCCTTCTATGGCCTTACCCCATGTTAATTCTCTAGCAATATTTTAACATTTCCTTGGAGTCCCAGATTTATTTGAAGGAATATACACGAACCAGAGATAGTTCACTGGTTTTCAAGTAATCAGCACCCATAAGTGTTGATTAACAGCCTCCTTAGTTATTGCTTGTGTGAACTCTTCCACATTTATTGATTTGTCAATTATCCTACTTCTTGCCAAATGCAAACCAGAAATATTTATTGAGCATTTCAGTCTGTTTGTTAGTCATTCCTGTTGTTATTATCATTAACATATCTATTTGACACTGAATATAAAATGTTGATAGATTTATTTCTTTCCAATATGCTTAAAATTTTTTGGTCTTTTGCTCTACAAACAACTGGTTTTCCCCAATGTATTAATTATCCCTTGTCACTTCTATATGCCTCGTAACTTCTAATTTACTTTCATTTCCATTTTCTCTTTTCCCCAGTCTTTTATTTCTAATTGCTTTCTTATTTCCAACTTCTGCCTTAACTTTTCCACTGAAAGCAGAATGGGCTTTTAGATGAAGATGCATAGTTTATACATGCAGTGAAAAAATTAGGACATCTTAGAGACTCCAAGGAAAACTGATGATTCAGTTAAATTCTGGAGTGTCATCTGCACAAAACCACTTTTAATATTTTGAATAGAGTGAAGATGGGTTTGTCAGGATTGGAAAAACAGGAAGACCTGACAGGTAGACTTGTGTTTGTGAATCATGAAGAAAGCCTATGCCTTAAAGACATTTTTCAGGAAAAATTGGAAGAGTTGTAGGTTATCTGGATTTGAGGACAGATGTTAGCATAACACCTAGGTTATTTGGCCTGAGTAGGTAGTTGATAGAAAGAGGAAATTTGCCAGAGTAATATAGGCTGAAGAGGTGATTCCTGAGGAAAACGACAAGCTCTACTTAGTCATGTTTAACTCACACAGATAGGGAGAAAAAATTGTCAGAAAGTCTAGCAGAGATTTCAGTCTGAGCAAAAAGAGACAAATCTGATGGCAGAAATGGATCTGCACGTGATGGCTGAAGCTGTGCTTGCAATGGCATTCATAACTGAAAGAGAAGATGGAGAGAAGATGGCGTAAGAACACAGATTTCTGGATTCAAATAAATAACTGCCTTTGACTTTCTTTCACTACTTTATTGAGAGGAAGTTGGCAAAGTCCATTCTCTGTCTGGGTTTGGAAAGTGGAACTGGGTGAGTCAGTAGACATATGATATTTTTATTTCATAGCTTGTTACGTGAAGAAGAAGTCTAGGATATTTCTAAGACATTCATTATTTCATGAAGAAATCGCATCAGAAAAAGTTGGTGAACAGTTACAGGAGAAAATTTGGGGAATATTTAATTAGAATTTATTTTATTTTATTTTATTCCAAAAATTATATCTATGAATACATGTCTGACTTGATCTCAGTTAATGATGAATTTTCTCTAACTATAATCTTATGATCGAAGTGGTGTATTTCCCAATCTGTGTAGAGCTGGGAGAGATGCAGTAAGATTCTCTTCTGTCATCTTACATAAGAATGCCATGGGAGAGGTCTGTAAACACTGTCTTTCTTCCACCAGAAAATGGTCTATGCCCTTGAAAGAAAGGAGCAAGTTCTGGTGAAAGTGGCCAGCACAGCTGATAATTTCTGCAGCCAGTGGTGCAAAATCAGTATTTCCTTGTTTCTAGTGAAGGTATAAAAGATTTGACTTGATACTGCAAATGATCATGTAAGCAGTTCTTCGTAGACAAAAATTTAACTATTTTTAGTATATTATTTTTACATACAGACATGCCTTGGTTTTTAATGTTGTCTGATCATTATTTATGTTAATCAGTTACCTAGTGTTTGAATTTTTTTAGCTTTATTTAAAATTTGATTTTTTTGTAAGGAACAATATGGATTCATTGACAGTTAAAAACACTCTCTTTTTTTTTTTAAAAAAACACTTTCTAGCTACTCTAATTACATCTATGTCTGATTCCAGGAAAGTCTCTGATGTTAGGACCTTTTTGATTTCCTTGGCCTAAGTGATATAAATAACAGGAAAAAGGGGGATGGATCTCAGCTTTTGTATTTCTCAGACATCCCATAGTTTTGTTCTTAGTATCTAATAAGTTCAAAGGTGAAGTTATGACTGGACAGTCAGTTTTTGCATGCTTATTGTATATGCCGTTGCATGTATTAAATGCATAATATTCAAACATGCAATTACATTCTGCATATTCACCAAGAATAATACATATGTACATTTAAGTGTGTACAGAAGTATATATGCATATACAAATATATGAAGTCCATATATATATGTACATGCCTACAGACACACGTTTTTGGCTTGTAGGACATGACTAATTGCTTCAAGTTTCTTATGAGCTCAGACAAATACCTTGGCATTTCCACTGTATAGGACACAAGAAATGCTAGCAAAAGAAAAGTAGACAGATAAAAACAAATTACTGTTTATCCATTGCTCATCCTATACTCAATTATGCTGTTTCATTTAATGTTCTGTAATGTAATGACCATCCCTATATAAATACATCATTATACAACAGAATGTGTTAGGAAGTTGCATGCATGCATCTTTAACCAGAGGGAAATAATTCCTTCTGACTAAAAAGCTGTACTGTCACTCCTTGGCATGCCTTACAGAATTTGGAACACACCTTTGAAAGAATATACTCTAGAGGAAAGGAGACTGATTAAATAATTAAAATATGTATTAATAAAGCATCTCTGTCTTTTGTAGGAATGTAAAGTGTAAGGGCTCAGATTGAAGAGTGTTTAGATTTTGAAAAAGTGATGACAATGCTGACACTTGGAAGCTCTTTTGTTTTCACTGACGCCATAGTAAATCACCTTACTTCCCCATTAAAAAGATGCCTTTAGAACTGCCAGACCTGTAAAGTCACTGTAGGCACTAAAATAAAATAATTTGTTTTCCTACATAGATAACAAATCCAATTAGGACATATCAGACTGCGATGTCTCATTGAAAAAGCTCCAGTTTTACCTTGGATAATCACAAATGTGTTTCCGCCCCCCCCCCCCCCCAGAAAAGGAATATCATCAAAAAGACTATGGAGTTTCTTTGATTTAGATCTATAAAGTGTGCTAACTCAAAATTACTCTGCTAGATTCCTTTGCAATTTTTTACTAATGAGGTGATTGGGCCAGACTTGGCTTTGAATTAGTGGGAAACATGAGATTAAAAATAGTAGGTAGAGCCATTAACTGTTTGACAACATAGTTTTGAAGGTGTATGAATTTAGGAGTTGTTCTCCTGTGGTTGTTGGTGTGAATCAGTCTGCAATAGTGGGGGGTTCATGCTCTTTTGCCTTTTCTGCTTGGATAGCTCTATTAATTTCTAACCTTAGATCTTTGAAAATTAGTCATTAAATACACATTATTTTCTGAAATTGGAAATATATTATGAAATGTACAACATGCAAGTATCAGCAGTGGAAAATCAGTACATATTTACTATTTTCATATATTTATAAACTTCAGGGATATTAGACTAATTTCATTGGACAGCATTCTGCATATTCGGTATTTTGATTTACATTCCTTATGTTTTAAACTGTAAGCATTGCAATATGCAGTATTGTTTTCTTCACCTTTATCTTTCACTGACATTGTGATTTTTAACCAAGCTTTCCTCTATTTTTCGCTTAAAAATCTTAAAAAACTCTTCACTTCACTTTGAACATTCTCCACTTGTATTTTGGAAAATGAGATGAGAAGTGACCTTCTGAGCTGCTGATGCCCAGTCTGCTGCGGTTTCAGAAAACCAGGCACCATAGCATCTTTCTTTAGTTAATCAAAAGTCAAATTTTATCCCCAGTATGTATTCCAGAACTACACTGTTCTGTAGGTTAGAGACCTTTCCTTGTTAGTTTATGCCTGTTTATTTTTTCCAACAACCTTTTATTTCAAGTATGTCCTTTCGATGAGATGTGTTTATCTTCCTGCCTGCTGATGTACTCATTGTAAGCAAGTATATCCCTGCTTGCCATCTTATTTTAGCCTCTTTTTGTAAGGTTATCTCTTCATGCCTCTTCTCAGTCTAAGTAATTAATGCTTATTGCTGTTATTAAACTTTTTTATAACTGAAGGACTAATGTTCTGCAAATTATTTGTTGTGCATTGTCACCAGTGCTTTGGACAATGGAATTACACTTCCTTAGCTCTGTTCACCATATATCTTTTGTGGCTGCATGACATTGTTAGCTGATAGCTGAGTAGTCTTTCCCCACCCCTCTCATCTCCAATAAACTCCTATTTTAGCCATCAATGAAATTCATATGACCTTATGCTTTGCACTGTCATATTTTACCCTATTTTAATACACCTCTTTTCAGACTCTCTAGTGTTTGTTATTTTCTCAAATGGGAAGATATAAATAAATTTTGCTAGGACATTACCCTAGGTTTTAACACAGAGACTCCTAGGTGATGTCCTTCTTCCAAAGGGTGTTTATGTATTTTATCTGTATCTTCCACTGCACTTTTTGAAGTATGTGGTACTTGCTGTTAAATTCTGGAGACAGCCTAATGATCTATTAGACAACACTCCTCTTGCCACTCCCAGTAACTAGGAGGGAGATAGATTAAATATAATGACTGGGATTAAGGCCTAATTAGCTAATCATATTGCTTTGCACTTTCAACTCTAAGATACTTCTGAGAAAATACAAATTCTTGAGACAAACAGGACACACGAATGAAGCATTTAGAGCTTTAGGGATTTCCAGAAATATGTAGTCAATGACCAGGTTTTAAAGGATTTCAGATTTGAAACTACATGCATATAGTCTGCTTAATTTTCCTTACAGATATTTTGATATAGTGTATTTTATATTTGCACCTTAAATTCTGTGCCTCAGTTCTCTGTTCTTAAGAGCCTGAAGACCCTCCTTTACATAGCAGAGTTGTTAGAGATAAAAATTAATTCCTGGCTATGCAGTACTTGAAAATTATAGAAAATGATAGAAAATGTGCAAAACACTGTATAGCTTGAATCAAACAGCAAACGTTTTCCTGCTACTGTTCCTGTTATTTCTGAACACTCACTCTGGCGGGAATTTGCCCAGCAGTGGGTTTGGTTTTTCAATTCCCATTTAATTAGGGCTCTCAAGGGAAAGTCAGGATAATTTTTATTTGCCTTTAATGTCTCTTTGATTTCTAATAAATAATATTCTCTGACAATTTATTTCTTACCGGGAATTTATACTTGACATGGCTACAAAGAAGTCAGAGAAGAGAAAAAGTCCCATTTAGGCCCTACTGTCTGTACAAATGTGAGGTAAATACTTTCTATATGCCTGAAAACACCCCATCACGTTGATTCTCAAGAACGGTTGAGATTCCTTTCTTACAAGAAGTTAAGAAATTGCCTTGTAAAGCACTAAGGGTGTTGCCTCTTACTACTCAGTCTCAAACATCAGCACAGTCCCCTCTTCAGTAAAAATATACGCAAGTATAAAATAAAGCCAGTGTTTTAATGCTGTGCTGCTACACACCACCTGACAGAATCTGCACAATACTCAGACCAGTTGCTATATACAACCCTTTACAAACTTCAGATCCAACAGATAACCACAACCATGTTAGTATTGTTTGGTATTTCTCTAGGGATATCAATTAATCTAGATATCATTTAACATGTGGTATTAGTTTTATTAAATATGCAGATTTATTAATATTTCACTGCATCATTTAGTTGGATGTTTAAAAAAAGATTTTATGAATCTATTATTTAAATGAGATAAAGGATGATATGGTTCTTTATGCAGAAAATATATCTCATCTCTCTTCCTTTATTATCTCATTTGGTTTTAGATGAAGGATGTCGGATTGTATAATGAGGGAACGAGATCTCATTTTCACCAATGTTGCTCAAACTTAATGCATGAGCTTCAAGCTCCACTGTTCTTCTAAGTAATAAGACTCTGTATGTCATACTTTTTTGCTTTAGAAATGTGGAGTAGTGCATTGTGAAGCTTCTAATTCCATGGTGCTCAACTGCCTGTGACATTATTAATTGAAAGGACTACAGTATATTGTGGTTTTCTGAGTTAGAGTTTCTTTTAAAATTTCTTTTAATATGCATGGTTTTGTTCCTTCAGAGTTTTTGGAAGAAAGAAAACAAGTGTGTGGTCAAAGAATATCTAGCAATGATGCATCAGTGATATTCTCTCATGTACAAGATGCACATTTTGAATGCTTTCTAAAAAACTAACTACAGGTTAGAATGAATTCCAGGGGTAAACCAGGGTCAACAACCAAACCATTTTTTAAATACTGCTATATTTAAATTGACTGCATACCACCTGTCTCTGGTGACCATTATTTATTGTTGTCCTTGGGTTCTTCAGGCTTCCTAGAGCACCTATTTTTGTTAGTAAGCATGTATGGTTTGCTTTGAAATGCCCTGACTATGGCTGATGATTCATAAACCAACGATGGCTGGATTCATTTGAGGGTTTAATTCTAATGAAATATTATGAAATTACCCAAGTCTAATGACATGTAAGCCACCAGCTGAAGTCTCAAATGGAGCCAAGACAGACGCTCTGATTTTCTTGCTTTACATGCTGGGTCAGGGTCAAACGTCACGAGTACAGCTAAGTGAAAATGGAAATAACACTATTTACAATAACTTTTTGTGACATGTTTAAGAATTTTAAATTGCCATAGGAATATGAAGCCAAGATATTTAAAGACTATTCAGTCACAATTCATGGAATATTAGTTGGAGTGTAAACTGATGAGTCACAGTGGGTCATAGACCTAGAAAATAATTTCTGAAATGCAAGATCAGTGGAACAGCGTATGTTTGATACTTATGGGAAAGTCAGGCTTTCTGATTTATTCCTTCTCACAGCCTGGGGGGAAGAAAAGCCAGTTAGGGTTTCTGCAGGTGTTATTGAAGGTGTTGGGACCCACAGAAGGAGACAATATGCAGAAATCCAGTGATGATCAGGGGTCGCTGTGAAATCAGAATTGCTGGGAGGCTGGGGGTATCAATAAAGTATAATTTACTGCTTAACAGAGAAGTTGGCAGATGTGGAAAGATAATGGAAATTTACCCCTTCTTTCAAATCATTTCACATAATGAATTCAGTGCATTTGTAAAATCATTACTGGGTTTAGTCCAAGAAATCAGCATGAATTATTCCTAAATTATTCACTGTGCTGCAGGGTGTTGTAAATATTGAGGTGACTGACCATGTATAATTAAGCACAAAATCCCTGGATTAATTAATTTTGTTGATTCCAGAGAGAACATTTCATTTCATATCGTGTCTGTAAGAAGGTGTGAGAGTTCTTCCCACACTTACTGTCTCCATTCAGCATTTCGGCATTTGTAGTGCCATTTTTACATGTTTTAAGGTGAAGGTACCGTTCAACAGCAATATGTTCTCACTAGGACACTGCTCATTTTGTAAACAAACTTGCATTTCTAGTCTCCTATTCAGCTAAGAAATGAATTCAGGTTCTATAGTCAGATCTCTGGAGATAATTGTAGTCAAATACAGTAAGCAATAGTACAGGGATTTAAATCTGAGTTTTCTAAAATTAGTAAAAAAATTACTAGTTCAGACTGCAGTCAAACAGAAGATAAATAATTTAAAGGCATACCATCACAGCAAATCACATTTATTAGGCCATTCTGTATACAACAGCTCTCCAAATGGTTCCCATAGTTATATTTAATAGATAACTTAAATGTCAGATAGAAACTTCAGAATGAGCTGATGGCTTGCTGATGTGTACAGCATTTGTCATTCCAATATAGGTCTTTATTGCTACTGTTGTATTACTTTCAAATATTGAATTTTAATGGCATGTAAAGAAACTTCAGTGAGCATTACTCAAACAATAATTGAAGACTGATTATTTTATGAATAGATTTTTCTTTTAAGGATCATTTTCTTAGTGAGACTGGGATTGAAATATCAGTGATTTATTATCACTCTCACAAAACTAGTGTGATACATACTCAAAAATTATCTGATCAAATCTTTCTGCAGGTGTCTCTGGAAGATAGAAATTAAGTGTCTTTGTATACGCTCCTTAGATAGAACAAAAATACATCCAGATGTATTAGCCCAATATTTTGATATACATCTATAAATAAAATGATCTTTATAAAACAGAAATGCCAAAATGAGTAATTAGAGAATAGGAGATTGATTTACACCTTCCAGTTCAATTGTTATACTGTTAATGAAATTTCAGATTTTCTTGTCAATACCTTAGTTAAAAACTGTATTTGAACTAAGAGGTCTGTAATGTTCTATACAGTCTGCTATTTTTTTACCGAAGAGTCATCAGCAATGACATCTAATTTATTTTCCCCAAAATATTTTAAGCACTGTATTAAATGTTCACATATTTATATTCAATATGTTCTCAAGTACCTTTTTTGATTTTTCTACAGTCTGTTTTAAAATCAGTTACTATAACTTATAACTCCTGCAAAAATATTTCTATGTGTGGACACTTATATGATTTCTTTATGCTATAGCAGTTTTTAAAATGTTGTTTATATTCAAGAGGAATATATGTCTATTTGAATAACCACTTCATAAATTACTGCAAGTATGAAATGAATGTTTGAAATAGAAGTATTTCAGAGAGAGGACAGGAAAGATATTGGATTTGATGACAAAAAAATATACAAATATCCCCATATCTGGGTTGAAAATCACAGTCATAGTTTATTGCATTGAGAAAAGAAAAACAGATTAATCTTTATGCAAAAGACACTGAGACAGATTTATTTTGCACATCCAAAGCTCTTCATGTGGGGAAGAGTTTGGGCATTCTTAGAGTGTTGCTTTCTGGTATCTGTATAAAACTCAGATAAACAGGTTTTGTTCAGGGAATTGAGTTAAAAACTGATTAGTATCAGGCAAATGTTTTATTTTTATTGTTGATCAAAACAAGTCTGCTCTCTATGTAAGCAGTATAGGCACAAGATCAACTTCCAATAGTGTTTAAGTTTCCAGGATACAGAACTGTGCACCTACATCATGATATTATCCAGATTTTTCTTCTGAATCTTGCCTAGAGTGTACTTGTTGTACATTCATTGAAAGAGTACATAGAAGATGCAAGACGGCTGTGAAAATGACTGAAGAGAAATTATTTTGACCATTATCAAAAACTTCCAAAAGATAAAATTGGAATAAAATATATGCAGTGTAAATTATTGTAACTTTGTTGCTAATCTATTTAACTCATCTGGTGTAAAAATCTTTTTAAGACCCTCTTTATTCTCCTACAATTATCCATTCAAATTTTATTTTCTCATTCCTTTTTGCAATTGGTCTAGCTGACATTACCAACACTGCTTAGAATTTCATACTGTTCATTTAAGTAGTATCTTGACATCTACTTTGATAGGCTAAAGAGAAAAGTAGGCATTCAAATGTCTCTTAAAATTTGAACTGGTCAACCAGGTTCAATAAAATTAAACTTAGATAGGTTTAGGTTCAGATCATCTCCCATTGCCATTTCTTGAGAAGATTTGATCGGAAGACAACAACTTCTGTCACAGAATAAGAACAGATATATCTTTTAAATGCATAGATATAAATTTTGTGTTCTTCAATTTCAGACGTATCACAAAAATGTGTTATTTTGTAATAATAATCATAAAACCTACAATATTGAAATTCAGCTAACACAGTTACTTATCCAATACAAAAATTTATGTTGATGTACAGCAAGAACCTTCCTATTCCAGTGGTTATGGCTGTATACAAAAATGTCATGTCAAAGTTAAAGCATACTGTCATTGTTTCTCTGAAGTTTTTCCTTAACACTCATTGGAAGGAATTATATATATATATTTATGGTTTTATTAATTCAAGGGTTTGTTTTGTTTTTGTGTTAGATTGATAAGTTTTTCATGTCTAGAGTTTACACAGAAGCATGTTTCTAGGAGTAAAAAATATTATGAGAAAAAGAATAAAGTTCATATTAGAACTTTAAACTTACTTTTATAATGGAATAATTTAAAAATCTCAGTCGATTTCCTCTTCCCTTCCAGAAACAGTTTTCTTAATGAAAAGAATGAAACCTGTACTTTAGTGAAGTCTATTGGAAATTCGTCTTCAATTTCAGTGGGGTCAGCATTATCCAGTGCAAACAGTCAAAACAACATAGTTCTAAAGATGTATCAGGGAGGATATTACAAGGGAGAGCCTCTGGGTTCTGTAAACACAGTTCTTATATCTCATAAAGTAACGAAAGAATGTAAGAGAAGGAAAAATTTTAAGACGGACCTCCAGACTGGTATGCTTAACATGAGCTCTTCAAATTCATCCATTTGCCCCTGTCTTCCATCACAAGGAATTTTTTAACTTTGGTATTTTGGAAATAAGGTATATATTCTGCATTTAGGTACACAAATACAAATAATTTAGTGTCAGAAATCCTAAATACTTCCAATTCTGGCTAACTGTAATGAATATGAGGATGATCAGCATTGGTTTATGCGTCTATCTATGCATTGAGGTACAAAGGTTTGCTCAGATTTAAAATTCTTCCTTAAATCTCTCTGAGCCTAAGATATAAGGAATGCACAATATTTTTACTCACTCATGTAATAACATACCTAAATATAGCAGAAGTGTTCAAGAATTTGTTAGCAATAAAAAGCATATCAAGTAAGGCTGCAACGATGAATTCTCTGCACATCATTTCTGAAACCGTCAGCAACCTTCCCCTCAGTTTCCAATCAATGCCATCCCTTCTTTGTCTACAGCACTCATGTCCAGATTATTTTAAAATTTTCTGTTTTAACTTCTTACCTCTTTTCAAGCATCAAATTAAATTGTTTCTCTTTATTAAATATTTTGTTCAATTAACTGAAAACTGTTTCCTTTCTCTGTCTCTTCTACCTTTCTCTAGTAAATAAATAGTTTAATACCATCAGATCAGTATTCATGCACATCCTCATCATTTAGTGATGACAGTAAATCAAATCTGAAAACACATCTGTTTACAGAGAAATTATCATATTTCATATACTGTATGCAAATTCTATGCAACTTTTGTTATTTCCTTGAAGGCAGAATACTCATTCTTCTGACACAGCTAATTACTTCCGTATCCAAATTTGGCTTGCTGATGAGATGTACTTGTGATTTTCAATACTACATTTGAATTCTTCTTCCTGTTCATGAACTTGACATACTGAATCCAAGCTGCTGGAGGTGGTATCATCTTTAGAGACCCTACCATTTTAAGCGTAGTAAGTTAACACAAAGGAAAAGAGCATTGTTGTAAGCAGAATGAACAAACCATAGTCAAAATTCAAACAGAAATATCAGCTCTATTTTTCATTGTATCTTAGTTAAATTATTGCATGTACTTTGTTTTGTGCTTTTTAATTAATTAGTTTTACCCACATGCAAGAAGAAAATGTTCTGTCATCAGGCATTTAATCTCAAACCTACTTTGTAGCATTGAACAGTAAAACATACTGTCAATAATATTTTGCTAATAAAACACATTTTCAGTTTTTCATAATTTCATTGAATAGCCTTCCATTGCATAAAGAATTATTTCTAGTGTATGGCAACTTGAAATTGGTTCTATGTCCTATAGCTTACGAACCTTTCACTAAGAATATATGCACACACCAACTTATGATCTAAGAATAAACTGTTTTATCTGCACACATCCATGGCAAGAAGTTTTCTCTTTCACAGACTTTGTTCATGTTCCCATGTCACATAAGAAATTGTAACTAAGCATCCAACAAAGATAAAATGACTAATAGATATCCACTTCCTACAATATTGTTTATCTACCCAAAGTATAACAGTAAGAATGGCAAGCAGTTCTCCAGAAGAAATTTAATGGTTTTAATGTCATGTAATATTTGTGTGTGTTGTGGACTAAGTACAAAGGCTCCCATAATTGATTGTTAGGGAGACAAAGGCAACAAATATACTTTTTACTGACAAAGCATGGCAGTTCAAAAAAGAATTCTAACAAAACTCATAATAATTTCTACCAGTTTGTGAGTTAAACATTATTGACAAGACAATCTACAGTGTTGCTCTAATAATTCTAATTATGTTAATAATTCAACTAGTGCATAACTTGATGTTAGGAGCTCATTCCTTCAGTGCTGCGAATTCTGCAATTCTATTTACTTAGTGGAATGGGTGTAGAACAGTTTATCACATTATGTAACAAAATAGTATATCAAATTTACTAATTAATGAATTCTCAGAAAAGTGATAAGCAGCAAAGGAGTGATTGTCATCCCTTCAAAATGGTGGTGATATCAGATTTTTCTTATTTTACTGCCTGCCTTTGATTAATGTTATTGTAAATCAGGCCAGGATTTGGTCTCCTCCCTTTTATGCATGTTGCGGTTCCTGGAGGAGGATTCATAGCTGGAGTACGTACAACTGTTAGGGAAGCTGCTCTTTAGTAGTTGATGTACTTGAGGACACAGTATTACGGAAGGCATAAATTATGCTTTACCAGCATAATTTGATATCCATCAGTTAAAAAAATTACCTTTCTCAATGGCTGCTGGGTTTTTTGTTTTGTTTTGTTTGTTGGTTTGTTTTTGTTGGTTTGTTTTGGTGGTTCTTTGTGGTTTTGGTGTTTGTTGTTGGTTTTGTTTGTTTGTTTTGGGGGGGTTGTTTTGGTTTTTGTTTGTTTGGGTTTTGGTTGTTTTTTTTATTTTAAGTCAGATTCTTTGTCCATAATTTGCTCATTGATGTTCTAAAGTGTGACTGAAACAATGCATAAGAATGAGGTTCACTGTGCTCCTGTACCTTGACAATGAAGGCACCAAGTTAATGTGAGCTGACTTTCCATATACTCGATAGCAGTGAAATCGCTAACAAAAATGTGTGAAAGTTTTGATTAGCTGAGTGAATTTTTCAGTTCTGCTCAGAAAATTGTTTCATGTCTTTCAGAAGAAATGTCTGAAGAAATTGAGCAGGGATTTAACCCTTTTCAGGATGAAAACTCTTATCCATTCTGTAACTTAGCTTTTCCTCAGTAATCTGCTTGAATGTGACAAATTCATTCATTGAAACAAAACACCAAGAAACTAACAGCCATTTTTTCTTGCTGTGTTCATCTTGAATTAAGCACATGGAGATTCTAGGTCAAAAAATGCCATATCAATGCTTTAAAAATATCCATACAAACAACAGCCTATTTTGTGTCATACACACATAAATTGTTTCCCCCATCTTTATATTTTATTAAAGAAAACAATATATGAAGCAAAAGCTCTCTTAAAAGCTCAAGAAAATAATATCATACACAAAATATATTTGACAAAATGTAATTATAAAAAAATTGAGATATAATGAAGGATCTTTCTTTGACAGGACCAGATGACTAGATAAAACGTCAGCTCAAATAACTAAAAGAAAAAAATAACTTCTGCAACTCAAAGTTAATCACTATATCAGTACAAGTCTGAGAGGATCAATCAAGACTTTATTTTATTTTATAAATCATTATATATCTGCCAAAATCCTAATAACAAATGCACTCAGGAAAACCTCAAAAATCTAAAATAACTGTATTAAACCTACAACCACCCATTATGCCTGGAATAGACACAGTGACATAAGCCATACTTAAGGTGATAAATTTCTACCACCAGCACTGACAGTCAAAGCAGGTGGGCAGAGCAATTTAGAGCTAGTTAGTGCTTCTAGTTGTATGAGTTTTATGAATTGTAGGTGTTGGGTTAAAATTTGTTCACACTATGAATGAAATAGCTCTTCATTACAGTAAATGAAACAGAATACTAGCTGTTCCATATAATCAGGTAGCTAAACCAAAAACCTTCACCTAAAGAGCTGGTACTTGGCACTATCCAAACCTCAGACAAACTATATCACATATTCACCAAGAAAGCATCTGTCTGTCCCTCTTTTGTTGGATGAATGTGACCGTATCTGAGAGAAAGAAGAGAAAAACTGAGGATATGGCAGTGAATATGAAAGCCATAGTGAGAACAAATATTTGGAACAGGCCTGAGAGAAAACTGCAGAGAAGTCCTGGATGAAGGGGGCTTACATTGAGTGTTTTCAAATCATTCTTCTGTACTTGACTCATGGTGTATTCAGAGGAAAAGATTTCTCCTTTTTTCTTTTTCTTTTTTTTTTTTTTGAAACATGAGGAATTGGATAAAAAATAACAGTTATCAGTGTCATTTGACTGGCATCATTGGACCCACAGGGCAACTCATCAGACTTTATTTGACTTACCTCTATGAATTTTATTTAAAATATCTGACGTTAAGAAGCAGAACAAAGTTAAATAAAAAAAAAAAAGGCACATGAAGTTAGGCTGTCTAATCTGTAATCATTCTGTAATGTTTCAGGAAACATTGCTATTTGACAACTTTTTCATTTTTGCCTTTCGATTTTTATCTATGTTCGTCCAATGTTCACTCGGGTGGAAAATCTGAGGATGGTGGTAAAGGAATAGTAATTATGAATATGATGAAAATGGGCTTTGCACAATCAATTTATGGACTGAGGGGCTGTAGGACAAATCTTAACTGTCTCCATCGATCATGATAAAATTGCATTTATCTTAAGCATGTCAACCTGAAAACATTATCAGCGCATGTAATGAAAAGCTTTACAGAGACTGGAGGGAGAGTGTTCAGACACATATTCCTGCAGTAGTTACACAGCTACATTTGCTTTGTAGGAAGAAAACAATAGTGACAGGTACTCAAAGAAAAAGAAACAATACAATTCATACAAATTCAGAAGAAAATATTGGAACTGGGTGCCTGAAAGAGGAAGATAAACAGAGGAAGAGAAATAAGAAAAATAAAGCATTTGTTATCCCCGTTAAATACTGTACTAAGGAGGTATGAGCTGATCATCAGTGTTTTTCACACTATGACAAAAGCAGGCTTAGGGTTTGCAATCAATAGAAGAACAGTATACTGGCTTGCCAAGGCAGAGAAGCATACGACTACACTTTAAGATTATACTCATGAATAGTCCTGGTGACTTCTGCAGGGCTTGATCCCAAGCTTTTTGAAATAATTCACAGGATTTCCTTTGGCTGCATGGGCATTAAAGCCTGTCCTAAATATTGGCTGAGGAGGTAGAGGATGCTAGATGGATTCTGCCACATGTATTCGTTTTGGGTTTCTCTTAAAAATGCTTACATTTTATCGAAAGTTAAAATTTAATATGTTCTTAAAGTCAGATCCAACCAGGATTTACTTTATTTTTCATGTTTATGCTTTATCTTCAGTTCTCAGTAAAATAAAGCAAGTTATTTAATATTTGAAAGAAATATATATTCTGTACCTGAAGATTAATGAGCCTGGGAAAAATTATTATTATAATGTTGGGTATATGATTTGACAATGAAATATATATTTTTTTAGTACTTCTGGCAAGGAAATGGATTTAATATTCTTAAATGCTTAGAAAGGTTAAGAAATGAAATGCAAATGTGTTTCTCTGTTAAGCCAGTACATTTCCATCTAAACTGAAGTGAAAAAGTCAGTACAGTGGAATCTCTTCAGATTCACACAATGAATAATATGAAAACCAGCATTGCCAGTGCATTCGTTCTTTCTCTTCCAGCTCATTAACTTTCCATCTGTAAGCCTATTTGGAGCTTCTATTACACAGTGAATGGTTTTCCAATTTATGACACATTCATTCATATTTTACTTACTGTCAGTAATTAAAAGAACACTTCTTTTGGCTCTAAAGCTTAATCTTTTTATCGTAATTAAGTTTATATCTTAATTCCACTTAATTTTATTGGAATTTTAGTTTTGTGGATGGGAGAGGAGTTGGCTCAGCCTTCTCAGCATTACACTGGGATGGAACTGAGAGACCTCAATTTTCTACAGAATTGTGAGAAAGATTCTTTAACTGTTTGTATTTCATCCAGATCTTCTGTCGTAATCTGAAAGCCTGTCCATGTGGTAGGACTTGTTCCATAGCAGCCTTCACTTCAAATAAAACTCATTTTCAGGAACAAGTCTGGGAATTTAAGTGTTCCCAGTGTTCCACCATGTGAACATATCCATATATACATATGCTCAGAGACATTATTTCTAGCAAACACCCACTCCATCCTGCACAAGCCTGATGTTTGCCAAATCTTACCTCTTGTGGCTAACTTACGTACTTGCATGTACTGTGTACTCCTGTTTATATATCTGTTCTCAAGGTGGCATAGGAGCTGTAGCTATGAGTTAAGCAGATCTTTTTTCATGTTTTTTTCTCTTGCATTCTCTTTTTGGGTGTTCCGGTACTAGACCTGGACAAAAGCTTGGAGAAAGTATAGTCTTTAAGATAGATGCCAGCCTGTGAAGAGAAGGTGAAAATATTGAAGATTCACTTTGTTTGCAATGTATGAAAAACGAATGTTATACTTTCTTAGTTGCTTTTTCATACAGATTTAAGAAAACAGAGAGAAAGGATTGCTTTTCCTAGCACAGGCAGCTGTGCAACAACTTACTGTCCCTGCTTTTCTCCCCCCAAAACCCAATGGGGTTTGGATTTCAGAAAGTCCAGGTCAACAACAACCCCAATTATTTTTTTCAGAAGTGAACTGAGCCAAAGATTAACCTAGTGTTGTAGTGCCAGCAAACTATTTGGATAAAGGCCCATTTCTATCCATTTGGAGATGTGTATACTTCTGTGTGGATGACAGATTTGTTTTCGTTTTTCTGCACAGTGCTTTCATTTTGTAAGTGCTTTTAGCTCTGAGTGACTATGGGAGGCATGTAACAGTATTTAAAATTTCAGAAAATAATTCTGCTAACAAATTAAATTAAATGCAGATTGCAGCACTGAGAATTCTGACATTATGCCCTTTAGTGGTGGGTCTGCTAGCAGAGATGTGTTTTCTTCTGTTGCCTAAATAACTAGTTTTAATTTACTTGTTTGGACATCTGTACGGAATTCAAATGTAGCAACTCTAAGCCAATCTGTCTTGTCCATTCTGGCACATTATTGGTCCATTTTACTGTTTTTTTCATGAGGTTCTGTTCTAAGGCTCTCTTTCCAGTCTTAGCTTTATTTTCTGTTTTTTTTTTTTTTTTAAATCCCCTCTCATTTCCTTTCTTAAATCCTTCCCACTCTTGTATCATTGTCTCTGCCAGTAATATGGTCACCTGTCATCAGAAATACTCTGTCATTTGTGCTTGATTAAAACAAAACAACAACATTGTGACTCAAGTGAGTGTTAAAAGTGACTTTCCAAGATTCTTAAAGATACATAAAACCACTAATAAATATAGTTTTGTATAATAGCAATAACTTAAGGGAGGGCAGAATTTAAGACAAATGTAGGTTGTTCTGGTCATCTGGTCTGACTATCCACAATAATTTAACCCAGTAGTTGTGCAGCAGTAGTAAATGTCATTATGTTCCTTTTGCGAATGGGGATACTAAGGATTTCAGTTTCTTAAAAGTCACAAATAAGGTGTTAGAAATAAGCAGCTCAGTCCTTTTTCTCTGGACCAAGAATGCATGTTTTCTCCCCTCCTCCCAAAAAAATCCGCATCTATGAAGTCATGGCAAACCAATTCCATCAAATAAAACTAAGTACAAAATTAAGCTCTGAACTGGGGTGTAGTTTGATGTTGCCAGCAGGTTTTGTTCTTAAAAATCTCAGAGAAAATTTATTTCTACCACTGTTGATTATACTGTCAGAACATAATTTATCACCAGAGAGCAAGAGGAAAGTTTCCACTTAAATTCCCACCTTCAAAATCTCCTCAGAGTTCGCATGCTGGGATAGGAGGTATCATATTTTATCTGATGTACACCTCCACAGTTTTTAGCTTCCTCTAGAATGAATAGTTTATTCTCATTATTTTCTATCTTGCTAGGACTTAAAATTTAAAAATAAAGTTTGTTCCTGCAATTAATTGAAAATCTAATGTCTGTCCCACTTTTGTGCTACATGGTGATGCTTTTTTCCTATCAGTTTTCAGGGGATTTCTCCTCTTGAACATCCATGGATCTTCTCAGTATTCTGCATGGCTGACTCCTTTTGCACCTGATTTCTGGTTCCAAGGATACCCTGCAGCTGTTGTGGAAAGAGTGTAGGTAAAACTGAAAGTGTACGAAATCAGACACTTTGGTGTAGTGTCTGTTAACCCAAGTCCAAATTAGCTACCTTAATCAGTAAGGAGAAGAGCAAGAAAACTAGCTGCCACTTATTTTGATGTGAAATAGCCAGAAATGGGCAAACATATACAAAACCACATTTTCTCATAAATAACAGTTCTCTGTGAGTTTTTAGTAAGAGAGATGGGGTTTTGTTGTTGTTGTTTTTTGTTGTGTTTGTTTGTTTGTTTGTTTATTAATGTGTAATTCAAATGCAGCCTCACCAGAACAGTAGCATAGGTGTCTGAGCAGTGAAACAACATTTATTATATAATTACTATCTTTAGAATTTCAAAGAGTTCACTAATGTTCATAAGAATTTTTTATAAGTCCATAACTTCCATTAAAATTATTTAGGAGAGAGATGTGATCTCATTCAAAGCTCAGATGCAGCAGTGGCTGAGCCCCAGCTCTGGACTGGCTGGTGAAGATCTTGTCTCCACCGGGCAGCTCAGCACTGCCCTTCATCCCTTTCACCATGCTGGCAGGACAAGAAGGATTAGTGAGCAGTTTGGCAGATAGGCTTTCTCATTTGCCTGACCTTTTCTCAGTGCTTAAAGTGTACAAAGGTGGTCAGAAAAAGGCTGAGATTTCCCAGGGCGATACGGAGCCAATAGGTCCCAGAGCACAGGCAGCTCTGGTGGTCTCTTGTCCCAATATAGGTCTCGCTTACTTGGAGGGTGCCTGTGTAATCAGCTGTATGCCAGCTGCAGCCAGAGCCCTGGGGCTCCACGTATCCTGCCAGCAGTTTTCTCAGTTAAGAAGGTATTGTCCACCCTGCAGGCAAAGTCTGATGCCAAGATGCTGTGAATTGTCTCTGTTCTTGTTTTTCCAGATGCGCCTGCATCTGTATCCACCAGCCTGGACACCTCCAGGCAAACACTAATCATTGCAATGATCTTTCTGAGTTTTCAGTGGAAAGGTTTTGCCACTAAGATGTCATAATGGTGAAAAGAAATCTGAGAAAAACAAGGAGTTTCTTTACTACTTGTCAGAACTGCTCTTTTCCAGTACAAAAAAAAAAAAAAAAGAGAGCACGCATTCCATACAGTGTATTATAGGGAAGGAGATGAGAGGGCGCAGGACCTTCTGATAGAGTGTTAGAAGACAACTAAGTAACTGCTGTTTGTTGTCTGCCTCCAAACTGTCTTTCTAGACTTTGGTAGGTATTAATATTTTTCCCTCAGCATGGCCTGGTTTTCCTCCTCAAAAGGCTTGTAACTGGCAGTGTAGTTATTGTGTCAGTGATCCACTTACTAGAGGGTTTTGTGCAAGGGACAACCCAAAAGAGATGTCTAATCTCTGTCAAAGATGCTTACTGCACCTCCATCCAGCCAGCTGCAGGACCTGGCTTTATCCAGACATTCATTCTCATTTCCTGCCAGTCATTCTGCATTAGGTTTTGAGTTGACCTCTTTGATTTGGAGTTATTTATTCAAAACTTCTTTGGGTTCCAAGTAGAAACGAAGTCTCTAATGTTACCTAGAGTTGTTGGTTGATGTTATTACATACCTTTCAGCTAGTCATGTTGCAGATCTGCACTGGTAGGTTTGTACCACAAGATTTTGTGCTACCTACTTTCTCAATAGATATCTTCACATGTTGCTGTGAATATTTCATTTGTGCGTCTGGGGGCTGAAATTCATTAGCACCTGTCAGTTGCTGTTTGCTTGTCTCCCATGAAATGGGGCAGTTATGTCAAAGCTGTCCATAGTTTATGACTCAGAAATTACTACAGCCAAAACTGGCACCTCTGGTGGCAACAGCCTCAGCAGAATGAACAAAGAAACTAAAGAACAATAACATCTGAATTAAATTGACAAAAATCTAAAGGAGCTCTGACATTTTAAATCTCTTGAGAATCTGTTTCAGGGACATTGCTAACTTCTTGTTCCCACGTGTGAAGTGGCAATCAGTAAAGTAAATGTTCATCATGGTACTTGAGTATATGGTTTCTTTGGAAATGTGATGATATTTTTCTAACTCATTTTGCTAATTGGAAACTTCCATTATTAAAACTTAACTATAAAGAAAGTTTGTGTATGAACATATTTACAGACCAGACAGAATTTACTGATTGTTTCATCTCTCTTTTTTTTTTTTTTAAATTGAATTGCTTTTAGTAGTTGTTTCTTCTAAACTTAGCAGAACATAGAAGATGGACACTAACGTGTGGTCTGTCTTTAGCATGTATACAGAAAAAAATTAACTGGTTGTTACAAAGTACAATAATTTCTACCTGCTTGTGAAACACTGGGCTTCTATCTCCTCCACAACTGTAACTTCACCTGATATTAAGTTATGCAAGTATTCTTTGATGAGTTACCTCTTTTCTACAAAATTCATGATAAAACTGTAATTTTCTTGCAGTGATGGATGTCCATTCATTTTTTTATTGTGTCTTGGGAATTTGTTCTCCAAAATAGAATTTTAATAGCCATTACGTCAATTAATATCCATTTATCAGCCTTTGAAGATTAACTATTTAGGGTAGAGCTCTGACTACTGTCAAAAAAACAACTTTTGATGTTGGTTACTATCTGTTTTCTGATTTTGTGTCCTATGAAGATTATGCTGAAATTGCTTCAGTATTTTCTGGGGTCCTCAGATTTCCTTGTTTGCAGTCAGTGATGTTTTTTGCTTTATAAAGACAAGCAGAAGGCTCATTAATCAGTAGGTTTTTACTGAAAGCAGGAACATGGTAAGTTTCAGTGTTAGGTACTGCATCTTGAAGATTTTGAAATTGCAGATTTGAAATTATGTGCCCATGGAGAAAAGCACCACTCGCTATTTGTTGAAAAGCCTCACAGAAGAGGTCTGGATGATGCATATGAAAGTGGTTAAGGATAAAAAAAGTCAAAATATTGTACTATTCTTCACGCTTTTGTATAGCCTAGTACATCACATGTTTACTGTTACTAGTTATGGGCCATAGCTTCATGTCAATTTGACAATGCAAAGATGAAGACTGTCTGAATTATGCCCTAAAAAGGCATAATTCCCCTCCCAGTGAAGACTCCACGTTGCTGATGACTTGTCTCAACACTTCCTTTTTCTTCTTGAGGGAGGTGGAAATTGCTGATGTTTTGGACCCAGAGGACCACTGTAGAAGTGAACACCACAGGAAGAAAAGCATTAGATACTTGGAAGGTCATGAACATCAAATGGGTTAATGAGGATTTTATAAGACTATTTGGACTGTTAAAACAGAAATTGGACTGTTTAAAATTCCTAGCTCCATATTTATGTTTCCCTATTAGTCTTCCAAGATTTTGAGTGTAACCGTTTCATATATTTCAGATTAATCTATTTGTTACTGAAATACAGCCACTGGAATAGGTGGAATAAATCATTACTTTGGTGAGGCTCTAAACATTCAACAGTTTGGAGGAATTTTTGGCATAACTTAGAACTTCTTAAGACTTTAATTTCTTCAGACTTTTCCTGAATGTTTTGATATCATTCAGCTAAAATCTTCATTAGAGTTGTTTAATGGAGCTGCTTACACAGTTGAAAAAAAAATACATATAATA
Organism: Caloenas nicobarica; assembly: GCF_036013445.1. Lineage (NCBI taxonomy): Eukaryota > Metazoa > Chordata > Aves > Columbiformes > Columbidae > Caloenas > Caloenas nicobarica. The sequence continues at coordinate 21,566,894 of NC_088246.1, read as the reverse complement.
ATTTTTTCACTCAGATGAATTTTCTTTTTGATGTGGTAAATACCTAATTCATGGCAGCTGTCTAGAATTTTAAATCAGTAGGGAAAAGCAACAGAAGTTTGTTGCCATACTTGAAATAACCTGTTATTACACGTAACCATTACATTCATTTTATACTTTGTAATTCAACACAAGCATCCAATAAGACTGATAAGGACTAAAATCTATTGCTGCTGATGGTAGGCAATACAAAACTGTGAAAAACAGCAATCATGTTAAACTTTGGAAAGAAACACTTGGTGATGTTAAACCTCAGTTGCACCTATATCAGCTGCAGTTTAACAATGCGTAGTGTACCTCATAGAGGAGCGGATGAGAAAACATTTTTTTTGATACACTACAACTGCATTCAAAGCAACTCTAGAACTGGTTTTGTTTGCTGTAGGACCACCTGCATAGTGGTAGACCCTTGTCATGGCAGCTTCTCTGGCATCAGTACTCTGAGACTTAAAGCTTTTGCAGGAAAATAAAATATATCAATTTTATAGGCAACTTGTAGGAAAAAAAACATCATGTTTTTTCTAAGAGAGCAGCTGAAAGCTGTTTACTTTAGTGCAGGTGTAGTGGATCACTACCTGATGAATCGCCTGGGCAGAAGCAGCAGGCTGGTTAAGGACTGTAGAGGAGGTGCAGGAATTCAGAAAGATTTGGAGGCTGTGTGCCAGGCTAAGGTATGTAGGAGTTTTAGGCTCTGAGTGGGATTTAGTTCTTTTTCTTGTAATTGGGGAGAATAATGTGTTTCCTTCAGCTGTTTGGAGTTCATATTGTTTGGGGTGCTTTGGGTGATTGGAATAGTGGTATGAGGCTGTTTCTGATTCATTCCCTATCTGGTCTGACTCTAGAAAAAACATCTGATACAGCATCAAGGTCCCTCTAAGCTATACCTACAGCTGCTGCTCTATGAGAGTTTTTAGGGTAGTAGAAAAATTACTTTGTCTTAGTGGCAGCCCTTTTAGGAAGAACATAGGAAGGAGCATGCTTTTTGTTTTACTCCTTTTTTTCTTTGCTTATCCCATTGATGATCTTTCACTGTAAGCAAAGTCACTCAAAGTACAAAGCAACAGTAACAAGGGGTTGGAATCAGTAAGGAGGGTTCTAGCCTTCTAATGATCTATGAGAATGTATTGCATTTCAGATCAACCCAATAATGTGTCTAGACTGAGAGTCATATTCATTTAGCTTAGATTTTAGGATTAAATGAATCACTGGATCTAAACAATATTTTCTTTTTTAAATAGTGGTATATTTTTTGCGGTGGTATAATATAAAATAATCAGATTAATAAGACTGACATAATATTTCCTACAGTACCTTAAAATGTGAAATTGCTTTAAGTATTACATAGCTCCAATTGAGAGGTAGTTATTCTGAATACAATTTCTAGTGTTGCCTGGGTTAATTTAAGAAGCGTAACTAGGCATTTTAGACTTAGGATAAAACTGCTTTATTGAGACAAAACATGGTGACCTTGTGGTTTACTTTAATTAAAATTTTTCCAAATGAAGCATGCACTCTGAATTTTACATGATTTCATTGTATAAGTGTTAAGCTTCTATCATTAATCTCGCAAGTGCTTTAACTCCCAGGACTCTTCCCAAGCCATGCATGTGTCTCTATTGCATGAAGTTCAACTTCGTATTATTTGCAATGAAAATATGTTCTGAAGGAGCTGTTCTCTGTTGAGAATATCACTTTTTCATTTAATCTCTCTGAAAATCAGAACTGCGAAGTATTCCTCTTTTATTTTTAGTGCAATATTATTTCTTCGGAAATCAAGATATTCCCCTTATATTGGAGGTCAGCTTACAATTGGTGGAGGAAATTTATTTGGGAATAATAGTTTCTATTTAGTCTAATTTATCAGGAGTTATCAGAGCAATTTGGAAATTTCCAGATCACTTCTCTGTTTACAGATGAGGAAATTGAGATAACTGGAAGTTTTGATCAAAAAATATTTGTATTAATGTATTCCTGTACCTTTTTTTGAGGGATAACTTCTAGAAATGTGTGGAGCAAGCATGACTGCTGAGAAGCCCTCAGGAGCAGTGTTATGCCAGAGATGTCTTAAAGCCAAAATCAATAATACTGGGGAAAAAAAAGGTGCATTCATTTATTTATTTATAATCTGGTTACTAAGATATATGTTTCTAGCTTTTGGGCACACGGACTTAGTTCAGGACTAAAGGTGAATATTGCTTCAGTCCCAACTCTGGAGCACTAAAGTTGAATACTACTGCAGTCATAAATCTGGGCTGTGTTGATGCTGTTCCAGTTAGGAGATAAGCTCAGTGAGATTGCTTTCTTCCAGATTTCTCCCTGATTTTTCTGTTTTGGTGGGGTTTGTTTTGTGTGGTTGTATTTTTTTTACTCCTCGACCCTCCCCCAACTAAATGTCACATGTTGACAGACAGAAATAAGCAGATGGACCACGGGAAGGATTTGTTTGTCCTTACTTGCATAACTAGAAATGATACTAAAGAATAAGCTTGTTTTATTGTTGACGGAAATCACCAGGAGTTTCACTCAGAGATAGATGTCTTTGTGTGATTTTTCTCTCGAAAGGTGTTTATCTCCTTCTGCTACCTGCAAAGCCTTTGGTCCTTGGATCAGTCTCTAGCACCCAAGGTTAGGATAGATGAATACTCCAATGTATACAGTTGAAATGGATAGAAAAAAATGCTTAATTTGGTTCCAGTTTAATTTTTATAGAATATTTTCTCTACAAACTTCAGAAGAAAGCTAGACCTATTTATATTTCTTGGGGGTGAGAGGAAGGCCAGCTCTTGTTCTGAGAGCCATTAAGCATAATTAGCACATTAGCATTTTCATTCCAATAAGGGGTGTATTATTGAAAGAAATGGCCCAACTATTCCTGCTCACTGTGTGCCCTACAGCAGAGCAGCTGTGGAGAACATGAAATGGACACCTTTGCATGAGACTAGAGCAGAGGAAAAGCTCCAGGAGCACACCTAATACACCTGGGCTGCTGCTTGGTGTTTGGTCCATGGGATCAGGCTGGAACTAGTTTGAGTTAAACACCTTGTGAAATGCATGTGGTCATGTGATGTAATCATTCATGTTACATAACACACCTGGTCCTCAGCCCCATGGGTTTCACTCTACAGCTCTGCTCTTGTGGCACAGTGCTACTTGATAAATTAGTTTCAGCTTAAGAGGGCTTGAAGGACCAGAGAGCTGCTATAGCAGAGAACAGAACAAAAATCCTTGGTATTATAGAATGATGTGATGGAAAAAACACTTTCCTATTGACTTGGAGAGGCTGTGTGGGAGCAGTATGTACTGAAATTTGTTGGAAGTTTTGGACTGGAAAGCAAATGCTGGGATAATCATTATTCGTCTCTTGCTCCAATTTCTCAGAAGCAGCAGTAGTAGGTAGGAGGCAGAAATGTTTTTTTCTGATCAGAGTTACTTTATGCCAATGTATGGTTTTGTCTTCTAATAGGATACTGCTTTATGGATTAGAAGCATTTTAGGTATTTTCCCCCCTCTTACTTTGAGGTTGAGAGAAGGGCAGTTCTGTTGTGCTCTTGACAGTTCAGAATTAAAATATTTTTTCCACCGAACTGCATGTGTCAAGATACATTTTATTACATGGTACCTATAGGGATCAGATTAGTCTTTTGTGTCTCTCCTTATTTTCTTTACTTCCCCTTCTATCATCATCCGTCAACTCTTCTTGAATGTGATATGGTCCATCATTACAAAAATAGAAATTATACTACCAAAAATTTTCCTGAAGCTTTACCTTATTTCAATCTGTAATGATGTAAGATGTTGACCTGATTTTATCTAGTTAATCACACCTTGCATTAATAATGGGGACTTTTTCTTCACTAGTTTTAACTGCAGTGTTCATACTGTACACAGATCAATATATTAACTTTGGTTTTAACCTCTCAAATGATTTTACTAATTTCTTTTAGCAAATGGAGATGAGTAGTAAGAACACTTACCCAGAATTATTTTTAATCTAATGTATTAATAACTTAGTCCTCTTTCAAGTAAATTATTGAATTAGTGCTACTCAATGGGAACCAGATAGTATGCAATTATTTCCTTTCACATCAAAGTAAAGAATTCTGTTAATTCTTGTTAAAAACTGATCAGTTTGATGTTACTGATATTGCTTGACTTTCTTTTACTTTGCAGAAGTCATTCAGTGCCAATTTGACAATTAAAAACCTGAGTGGTCATCTGATAACATGACTAGCATATTTTTGGGAGGGTGCTCTCAAAACAGAGTCTTGGCTGAATAGTTGTGAATTATTTCAAAAATACCATTTTGGTAGTTTTCTTAATGATAAGCTAAAATTCTTCCAGCATAAACAAATTTGGACAATTGTTTGTATTAAAATTAGTGATGTATGTAAAGCTGTATGTTAGGAGAAAATGAAATGTATGTTAAAGGTACATACACTGGTGCTGTAATGCTTCCAGCTCTGGTCACATATATGGTTGTTACAATATGGATATTAAAAATTTCACTAAATTCAATATAACCTTTGATTTCTCTGAAGATGTGACTGTTTTCTATTCAGTAAGACTTTTCCCTGAAAGAAAGTTAGTTGTAGCAGCAAAATTTGAACAGTGTTTTCAGATGGTGAAACTAATATCCCATTTTTTGAGTTCTTTCCTCTGTTGCAAGTGTTGATAATAACCAGCTCTACAAAAGCTTAATGGACACTTACTGACTGCAATCTACTTTCTGCTTAAGCAAATAGCTTTCTGTTGACATAAAAAAATAGACTTAAAAATGCAAAACTTTTCTGGCTGTGTTTCAGAGTCTGTTTGGAGTTCTGTGTAAAAATTGCCTCTTAGAAATCTTAGGTTAAATATCTGTAACTTTTCAACAAATTTACTTAAGTGGAAAGGCTGAGAGAGAAGGCAGTCTCTTTTCACTTACAGAAAATGTATTTTGTCTTGGCTTAAATGAAATGAATAAGGCTAAACCAGATAAATCCAGTATTGATGTAAAATAAATGAGTTTTTTATTTTAACCTTTTTTTTTTTTTTGATAAATGCTTGTTTGTTTAAGTAATTTAGAAATTAGAAATTATGCTCTGCTTGTTTTCTTTTTAGTCTAGCTTCTCTGCAAAATTTATCTACTGCTTAAAAAAAACCCCTTTTGATTATTGCCCATCCTTCTGCTTTTCTGACATCCTGCATATTTTTACTGGTTTATACATTTTCATTCTCTCTCCGTTTCTTCTTTTTCTAGATCTTGATTATTCTGCTTTCAGTTCAGTACTTGGAATGTTTGTCATTTTGACTTTCTCTGCAAGTTTTTTGTTTCCAAATCATGTTTTTTCCCTTCTATATGTTTCTCAGGACTGTGAAAAACTGAGATGTTCTTGTTGTTAATCGACAAGAGAGCTGACTTGTTGCACTTGTCAAGAAACTCTCTCTACTTGTACATAGCCACACACTTGCAAAAAATACACCTTTTCTTTGGTTTTGCACTTTTTGTTAGATCTTCGCTGAAATAACTTTTTTTTCCTTCACTAAAAATCCTTGTGTAACATAGTGAATGCTTTCTGGGTATTGGGCATGTTTCATCTGTTTTCACCCATAACAGACCTTATGGCAATTCTGACTTGTTTGGGTTATGCAATTTTGCTTCTTATTAAAGTTTTAGTATGTAATAAACATGGAAATGGATACCAGTTTCTGCTAAAACTCTCTTACAAAAGTTGTATACAGATTTTATGCTAAAGACAGAGCAGGAGAACAGCTAAGAATATTGCAACAGAAGTTTTAATAAAATGGGAGAAAGCTGAAAGACTGGGAAATCCTGTCATTGTGAAAGTACAACAGCATGAGAAGGAATTTTAGAAGACATAGAGGAAAAGAGGGAATAAGATGAAATGTATGTTGGAGAAAATAGATTGGAAAACAAAGCAGCTGAATACTATAAGACATTTAAGCCTTTACAAATGTAGTAATATGACATTATATGGAAGAGTTATGGGGTTTTTTGTTCTTTTTTTGTGTTTTCTTTTTTTAATATACATAGAAGCTTCTAATCTAAGCTTTACTTATGGAGGAAAAGCAAGCAATTCAATGATACACATTATTGATGAGCTCAGACATATGTATCAATGAAATCTTAATTCATTTATTAGTAGCTTTGCTTTTCTTCAGGAAACTTTCCAATCAGCTCTATGGCCTGCAGACAAAGTGTTAAAATGAAGGACATAAAATGGGGTCCATGGAAAGATAACAATAAAATGGGTGGACTTGAATCAAATCAGCTGGAAAATGCTTTCTAGGCAGAACTGAAATTTTATTACAATAAACATATGTCTGCCTCTGGTGTTGGAGATACGGGAAGTTGCACCAAACCTTGGACTGCTGGCTTTAAGGCAGTGTTGGAGTAGTAGTCTTTGTACCCTGACAAGAGACTTCTTACATTACAAAAATATGGCTCTGCAATGATAGATATGCCTCCTGACACAGGTTGTCTGTTTCTCTTTGCAGATATGATAGCACTTGTCCTTCCTTTTCAGCATGTTTTAGTTACAGAGATATACCTTGTCTCTGTTCTGCTCACCAGGGCTAACAGGCAAATTAAAGGTATGCGCAGGGGTACGTTCCCCTGGTATATTCCAGTTATTTGATCTTGGGAATTTACAGGTTAAGAAATCTCCAGAGCTGCTGGCATCAGTACTTACTGCAAGCTGCCACTTGGACAATTGTATGATCCTTTTAGTAAAGTAATGCAAGAGTGTCATAAAAGTAGTTACCATTTTTTTTTATCCCTCTATTTTTATTAAAGGAGTGTCAGGTTTACATGATTGTCAGCCTAATTTTGTCTACATTTCACAGTAATTTGCATTAGGCTAATGCTGTCCTTTAACTTTTGCAATCATTTCTATCCTTTTCCTACTGTCTCTCCTTCCCCTGGGTTTAAGGTATCTAAAGTACTTAAGGTACTTCATTAATATCATTTCCCTGTTTTCTTGTGTTGCTCGGCTGAACAAAACAAGTTGTTTCAATCTTCTTTCACAAGACTGGCTTTTCGGACTAGCTGGATATCTCTCCCTACTCCCTCACCTTTAATTTGAAGATCCTTAATTAATCCATGTAAAAGCATTAACAGAAGTGGTGTGTTTTGGTGAAACACGGCTGAGAAATTAAAAGTTGATTTTTGCATCAAAGAGACTGTAAGTCATCGCACTGGCTTCTGTCTCTTGTGCTGGTGGTCCTTTGTATGAGGATGTGTCAGTAATGCCCATCTGCTGGGTGAGCCCTGATTAGCTTACCGTGTAATGCGCTGTAAATCTATTTACACAATGCAAACACTGCTCTTGACAGCTTAATAAGCAACTGTAGTGTCACCTCTGACTATGCATTTTTTCTTCTAAAGACATTGTTTCAGAACTAGTCATTATGCAAATTATAGGGCAGGAAGAATTATATCTATTACTAAATAACCTTGGACAGAGACTGGATATGTTGATGGGGTAATATATTTGAGATTGGTATTGATGGTAGTTTCTTCTAAAGATGGATTCCTGCAGTCCTAATTATTATTATTTTTGATTAATTCTGACTGTGCTTGTTTATATGATCATATTGTTCACTGTCCAAAAAAATTCAGATACAGGATCCTAAGTATTTTTTTTTTTCTCTAACCTTTGGAAATACTAGTAGTATCATACAAAATGTGATTTTTCCAGAAAATACAGGAATATAGTAATTTGGGAAGTTTTTGTTAATAGCCAGTTCATTCATGCATTTATGCAAATTGTGGTTGCAGATATTATTCCATTAACTACCAGATGCTCTGAAGTAATCCTGTAATTATCTACAGTTGTAGCCCTAGTCAAGAATAAACAGGTACCACTTTCAACTATTGGCATCATATGTCTGTAGTCTCTGAAAATTCTAATTCTTTCTGTAGATCTAGATTAGTCACTCACAATCTCTTGGATACAAAATCAATGTTTTCTACATTTGATGCACAAACTTCATAAGTTTTGTAATCATTTGCCAACTCCTACTGAAAAAAGAGAGACCTTTATGAATCTTGATCACTTAGTAATTCTGCCTTGTTGTTGTGTTATTTTCTTATCTAATATATTTGTGACCTTTTGGGCAATAAATCCAGTCAGTAAGTCAATGATATAAACTTGACTTACATATCATGCACCAATTTTTTTTTTTAGTCATAAAACAATATTATAATTAGGTTAAATATTATCCAAGGGCACATCAAGTTGAAAGCCACAGCTTCGCAGAAGCCATATTTCCCTTAAGCTGCAGATTTGGAAAGTGAGGTTCTAAAAATATCTTTCAGAGAGATGTTTGTAAATATAGCTTTTTCAAAGACACTTCACGACCAATGCTAGATGGTTAAAGTAGCTCTTTTCCAAGCAAAAGCTTGAAGAGTAGCATAGCCCATGAAGAGATTCATATTCTTCTGTGCATTGTCCTGCTTTGCTCTGGTAAATACTCAGTTACCTACAGGAAGTGAATGCCAATGTGTTGATGGCTCCACTGCTTCCTCTGGGGAACTGTGCATTTTCACGAACCAGCATGGAAACAACAGTGACAAGAAACAAGGTAAGTCTCAGTGGGCTTTATCACAAGTGGGATATGGTTTGATACCTGAACATGACAGCAGGGCAAACTAGGGAGGGATTTTTTTTTTTTAATGTTTAAAAAATATTCAGGGTGTTGTTTTTCCCCACCCTCTTCTTCATTTGATTTTTCTAAGACATTTCTTCCTGCTTCAGTTTTATTTTTCCCACTTAATTTTTGACTTCTATACAGTGCAACTCTTTCATAAATCTTAATATGGATGTAATGCAGCAAAGTGACTATTTCCACATACATATAAATTCAATGGAGATTTAACAGGTATTACCTTTTTTCCTTAATTGATGGTAAAATTTTTTGCTGAAATTCAGATTTCATGTGAAATACCTAGGCCAAGGTATAAACAATAACAGTTTTGGTTGGGTTTGGTTTTTTTTCAGTCTGGACAAAGGAGAAAATTTGCTTGAATTCATGAACAGATAGTCCTAGCTTAATCTTTGCCACATTCAGAGGCTATGACTACAGTTGGTGCTGTTTTCCTTAAAAGATAGATCTAAGAAGTGATAGTGAATTTTAACTGCTACAGTCTGGGTAAATTTGCACCAGAAATCTACTTCTCCCAGAATACTGTAACAGAAAATCCTGCTGCATTATTTCACATGATGCATGAGATAGTCCTGCTCTTTGAGGAACTTTGCTCTGGAGTACAAAGAAGAGCTTGGGTTTATCAAAAATTCTAATTTTAGCTAAAAGGTTGTCCAAGTTCTTCCACTTACTGTGCAATAAAGGAAGCTACCATAGTTGTTGGGTTTTTGAGGTTTAGCTTTTAATTTAGATTGTATTTAGGTGAGCCTGTGTGCATCTGTGCAGACTGAAAAGTGTTAATTAGAGCATGTTAACAATCATTTACTTCAGCTGAAGTCTTAGAGCAGCTACTTAAATCCACATTCCTCAAATTACAATTATGTGCCCAGATACATGGGCTTTTTCTTTTGTCATATTGACTTCGTGTTTCACCCAAATATGATGAAGATATGTGCTTGGAACTGCCCAGAATCAACTCTAGGACACTTGGGTTTCGTTCCTCTGCAAATAAGACAATTATTAAGAGTGTATTGGATGCCAGTACATTTTTTTTAAAAAAAAAAACTTTTTTGAACTGTACAAAAATATATGAAATGCCAATGGCTGGAAATGATGCCTGTTGAATCAGCTGATGTGCGACTAACCCATTTCAGGTTGGCATATTTTTTTATCACTTGCACAAAGGATGATTATACTATGTTTTGCTGCATAACCTTGAAATGTTTCATTATTCTTGGTTTATCTAGAAAAGAGCATTTCCTCCAGGAAACATTTGCTGTTATGATTGCAGAATATGCAGCAAGAGATGCATTCTTCCAGTAATTTTTATGGAGATTTATTGAGATTATCGCAAAATTATTTTTCCACTTAGTTTTCAGCCCTGTAGTCTCATGTTCAAAACAGATTCCTACTATTTTAGGGGATTTAGGGAGGTTTAAGGATGTTTCTGCACTGAAAATATGAGAGTTGTAATTTCAGATGATGTGTTTTTATCATAATTCTGTACTTCATATGTGGTTGGTTTGTGCTTTGCTACAGCATTGGAAAAGGAGCAGAATAAACTCTACAGTCAGTTTTTAAACTCTGAACCACTATTGCAAAATAATCACTAGGGGATGAATGACAGCTACCTACTCTTAAAAATATTTTGCTCCCAGAACATCCCAAACTGAAATTTTATGCACACACAGACTTGAAATAGACCCTTAAACTGTAGTCTGTTTCTGTGAGACTTGGAATTTTTCCTTGGAGGTTATTTAAAATATTTGTTTTGTTCACAGGGAATTCTAAAAAAAAAATATAGAACATCCCACACATTTCTTCCTTTTGGCCTTGTCCTCTCTAAGCAGTGACTTTATCCTTGTGAATCTATCTTCCAGTAAAAATATATTGGTTTGCTTTCAAGTAATATTTTCTGTGAAAATTAATATTCTTTTGGAAAATAATAATGAATGATCAAGGATTTTTTTTTTTCAATTTAAAAAGATACTGTTCTTGCTATTTTGTATTTTACTGTGGTGTTTGTTTTACTTTGTGGATTGTTGTTTTTTTGGGGGTTTTATTTGTTTTTTTTTTTTTGTTTGTTTGGTGGTTTGGTTTTTTTTTGTTGATCTATGAGAAAATTCCTAAGGAAATATTGAATGTGATTTAGTGCATTTAATGTATTATGAAGCAGATATGCCTCATCAGGGTTTGTGCTTTATGATGAACCACTGACATGCTTTTCAGCCACTTAAAGAGCGAAGGAATAAAAGCAGCAATAAAAAGTTGGTTGATGAATCAGCCAATCTGCACATTAACTTGAGTATGGAATGCTTGTGTGAATTATATCTATTTTCCCCTCTCTCACTTTATAATTAACTTGCAGTAAGTTGATGTGAATATGAAGGCCATGAAATTGGACATCATAGTGTGACTATAAATGCTGAAATTGCAACTTCATTGAAAATGATTAGTGAACTGTGATAATACAGAATAGACCAAGAGCATTAGCAGGGGCCTGGAGTGAGCATCAATTTGAGGGACTGTGAAGGCGTTGTAGCTCTCATGTCTAACTAGAATCCTGATTAGAAGGCAGAGTCTTAACCTATCCTCCTCTGCTGTGTAAGAGAAAATGCAGGTGAACTTAAGGATTCCACACAGTGCATTAAATCTGCACACAGTCCCATGTATCTGCCCTTCTGCTTGGAGTGAAGTTGCAATAGGCTTGCTCTTCACAGATGCATCTGAGCAGTTTCATCGTGCGTTTTTTTTGGTTTTGTTTTGTGGGGTTTGTTGTTGTTGTTGTTTTGGTTTTGTGTTTTTTGAGTCCTTCCACCACCAAAATAAGTGGTTCAAGGAATGCGGCTGTGTAGCACTGTTAAACTTCGGAGTATGTCACATGATGACAGCCTCACCTTTCTGTTATTAGACCCTGGGGAATTTGTAAGACTGGGATTATATTCTAAGTTCCTGAAAAATGCAAGTTGCAAAATAGAGAAATTAACAGTAGTGAAATAAAACATTTTTCATATCTTGTTATTTCCTGGTGTTAAGTCTTTGTTTTTCTGTGCAAGAACCCTGGCTAAACAGAGGATATACTGAAATTCTTCAGCTGATAGCCACACTATATTCCAAGAACAGCCTCTGCATATAAACTATGCTATCTTGGTCAGTTTCCTATAAGTAGGTAGCTACGAAAATATTTGTGAAGAAAAAGGTTTGGTTTGTTGGGAGGAGGGCTTGCTGGTTGGTGTGTGTGATGGTTTGTTGTTGTGTGGGATTGCGTGTTTTTTTGGTTTTGTTGGTTTTTTGTTTGTTTCGTTTTCCCCCAAACATTCATTCTCTCTTGTCTGTGTTCCACTACCTTGTTTCTCTTTGTAGCTTAAAAATTCTGTTGTTTCTTACTTTTTCTAGAAGTCCATTTGGAGTGTTTCTATGTGTTAATTAAACAGCAAGCAATGGCAACAACATATCCCTTTGCTTCTTTTTTTGAGGTTTATTTTTTTGCTTGTTTACTTCAATTCAGGTTCCTCCTGTGAAAAGTGTGATTTTGAAACTGATCTGTGTGAAGCTCTTCATGAACTGAATTTACAGCCTGGGTGGATAAGAAGAAATGGTCAATCTGGCATGGGACCACCATACTCTGACCACAATGGGAATGACAGTGGTAAGAATCCTTATACTCTTTGAAGGAACCATGGCCTCTTACAAGTTATGCAGGTCTCAGTTTTATTTGCTTAATTTTACTATCTTTCTCAGAGTTTGATCGGATTCTGCCACATGTTTTTTGAATGTTTGTGTCCAGGATTTTAGGTAACCGTAATTACAATAACCCAGAATTCCAGAAAGCAATTCTTGTTATCATGGAGTCAGTCATCAAGGGTCAAGTTTATCTACCCAAGTGACTTTTACCAGATTTGGATATATTAGGTGACAATTTCAGTCTTGATGGTTGCAAAGTTTAGAAATAAGTATTGAGTCCCACATTTTGAGATGTATTTTGATCTCTTCTTGGATTGGTGAGTGCTCAGACTGTGTATATCTGTTATCACTGGCTAATATTACCACTTCAAATCTTTTGAGAGAGGTGACTTTGGATATGGGGACAGGAAGGGCTTTGATAGTTTGTTTGAGCCAGCTTCTCTCTAAATCTTATTAAAATTCCACTTTGCATCAAAGACTGTCCCTCAGCTAAGTAATTAATTGTCCCTGTCCTCAGACAAAGTGTGTTCCTTATGCTTGTCCAATTGCCAAGTTAATCCTGCTTTCCAAAACCTGGCTTCTTTCTTCTGTAATGTGTGATTTTTCTTCATAACTTTTTAGCCAACTTCTTTAGCTGCAGTAAACCTTCTGTTTTCTAAAGCCATTAGAAAGCTTGTTTGTAAGAAATCAAGGAAGGAGGGAAAGAATTTGATAAGGATCTTGAATCTTGCAGCAAAGACATGACCTGGTTGAAGTGATCACCCTAAAGTATTCAATTATCTTCACCATATTTTCAGTTATTCTCTTTCCTTTTTCTCCACCCACCCCCTCTCACCTCTCCTATGCACAAGCAGTGGTGCAGCAGTTCTTAGAGCAAGCACCTGAAGGCAGGCATGCAGTGTTGGGGAGTGTAGAAATGTATGATCTTATGTGGGACTGAAGTGTTGTTCTAAGACTGATTAGCCTAGGTGTTTTTCACTTTGTTCCTGAGCTGTGATTATCTTGGGGGGGTAGAAATCTGCACTGTTCTGAGCAAATGGCACCTCCTACATATTGTGTAAGGTACCAAACATATAGAAGTTCCATGTAATGATTAATGTCAATTGGTAGTTTAAAGGTGAATAAATATAAAACTTGCTTAGAAATTTGTAAAATGAAAATGTCACAAAACTTTTAAAAATTTTCATAGAAAAACTGTCAACAAACAAACCCCCTCTACATGTTCCTGCAAGTTGTCATTCCACAGCTAACATTCGTGATGCTCTGTAGTTAAGACACTTTACCCACGTAGTGTTCTTCTACCAACTTCATTTTTTGATTATGTGTATCATATAAGCACATCCTCCAAAAGCCAACACCAATCTTTAACATGTACAGCAAAATAAGAGCATGGCACAGATCAGAAAAACTAATATTGACAATAGGTGAATCAATATCATGACCCACAAGTGTTAACAGATATCTTTTCTATTACCCTCTATCTCAAACCCTTCATGCCTCACATTAGGCACCAAAAAGGACTGTTCTTTAACCCTAATCTGCAACTAAGCACCATGCAGCCAGTCACTCATTTTTCCCCTGGTGGGACTGAGGAGAGAATTGGAAGGGTAAAAGTGAGAAAACTTACTAATTAAAATGAAATAACAGCAATATTTTTTAGAAATAATAAGGAAGAGAAGAAAAAAATACAGATAAAAACCAAAACCACAAAAAAACCCCACACACAAAAAGACAACTGATGCAAATGAAAACAATTCCTCACCACCAACCAGCTGATGTCCAGCCAGTCCTAGAGCAGCAGACCTCCTGTCGTTTCCCCCCTACTTTTATGGTGAGCATGATGTCACATGGTGTGGAATATTCCTTTGGTTAGTTGGGATGATCTATCTCAGCTGTGTCGTCTACCAACATTTTGGGCACCTCTGGCCTATTTGCTGGTTGGATGGTGTGAGAAGCTGAAAAGTCCTTGATTCTATGTAAGCACTGCTCAGCAGTAACTAAAACATCAGTGTGTTATCGACACTATTTCCAACACAAATCCAAAATATGTCACCATACAAGCTACTGTGATGAAATTTAACTCTATCCCAGCCAAAAACAGTGCAGTGTACTATGCTTTTGAAAAATAAGGCTCTTTTTAAAGAGATTTAAACTGACATTAGCACAAAAAATTAATAACAACCAAACCTTTTTCATAAATTTAAGTTTTATTTCAAATATGTAAGTTGTGAAACACTTCAAAATAATAGCAGCTCTTCTCACTGAAAAGCACGTAAAAGACAACTACTTTGGAAATTAAAATGTAGCAAACCCTTGGTTAAAATCTTAGTTAATTATCAGGCAACAGAGTCTTGCTCTAGTTGGAGTTTCTAGTTTTGGTGCTTGGTTGGTAGTGTATATCACATCAGGATGTAGCAAAGACCTAGAAGATGTTCTTGCCTATATCCAATAATCTTGCAAAGAACTGGTGGTGGGGGAAGAAATTTTTTTATGCAGGCACCCAAAGCCAGCAAAAGACTGAGAATCGTGCACTTCAAGTGTTTGTTGCAGAGGAAACGAACTGTTCAGTCACCTGTATATTTCCATTGACTTGTTTTGAGTGCTCAGTCATCATTGTGTCTGCCAGGTCTGAATTGTATGGTAACCATATTAATCAAATTTATTTTGATCAGATAACAGAAAGCTTGCATGCTTGTATCTATTCAGCTTGCTGAGAGGCTGTGTATTCAGATCTGTGAACTGAATGACTTAAGAGAGTTAAGTGTATCTGGTTATTTCCATTTTCTATCTGGAGAATGGCTAAACTGTACTTTCATTTTATGAATGCTGGTTCTAATCACCTAGGAAATATTCATGTCCTTGTGGCAGCTATTCAGGTTTTCCCACTGCTGATGACTCAATAGGCTATGTAATCAGTTCCTGTTTAATGACCAGAAATTATATTTTATGGTGACAATTGAGAGGAGCACATTCTATGGCAGAGTATTGAAGGAAGAGTTCCTGCTATCAGGATAAGTAATTGCACACGTTAGCAGAAGAGCAAAGATCACTTGGTAGATGTTACTTCTTTGAAGATTTAGGTAATCATTTACTAGAACATAACAGGTTTTAATTCTGCCTCTCCTCATGGTTCTTATTTTAATTGAAAATGTAGTTGAATAGACTAGTGGCAACCACTAAACCAAATTAAAACCTTTTTTTTTTTTTTTTAGCAGTTGAAACCTGTTATCTATGCAGAACTTTAATGTAAAATTAGTGTTCAAAGAATTCCTTAAAATTACCATTTCTGCACCATCTGTGTAAGACTTGAAATTCCTGTGGCGGGTAAAATCTGACCTTGTTTATGAGTCTTAGATAAATTTATCTTTAGGGAACCAAAAGAAAAATGTTCAAAATTTAATGGAAGTTAAAAACCAGGGGGCTCAGGGATAGGGCTCTGCTGAGGCACCGAGCTATCTGTTGTGAGTAGAAAGAATATCCTTGTAGCTGGCAGGCTCTGAAAGTTCTGCCTGAGCAGTCGTGAAAGGCCTAAAACCTCTGGGGGCAGCATGGCTGCTGCTTTGGTAGCAGGCTGCAAAGTGCTGCTCTGTGGGTGATTGCTCAGCTGGCTCCACATTGAGCTGGTCTTATGGTCCTTTCTCTGTGACTTCCCAGTTGCACGCAAGGATGAGAGGTCAAAGTGAGTAGTTTTATAGATGAAGTATTTGGATGTTCCTACATATCATCTGATATTTGGTTTCTGTAGAAATCTTTATTTTTAGGAATTTTTTTTTTTCTCCTCTTCAGTCCTACTTGTGGTGGTTTTTTGTTTGGTTGGTTTTTCCTCCTTTTTTTATCTTTCACCTTTCATTTACATATTAATGTCAGGGGGTAACAGTTTACCTGACATTGCCTGGAGTTTGGGAAGGAGGAGAGAAAAAAGCTGACTTTAAAAAAAAAAAAAAAAAAAAATTTCCTCCTATTGTATCCTTTAAGATATAACATCTCTGAAATCTTCATGCTCAGGAAGAGCCAAATTTTGACCAGCAGTATTTGGTGTCCTAAAACAGGGTGGTTGCCCTGCATCTTTTAGACGACCTGAAACAACATTGTCAGGAAGAAACACAATCTGCCAAAAGATATAGCAACAACATTTCGCTGACTCTTGTGAACCTGTTACAATTTTGAGTAAAGCAAAACTTTAATTTAGACTTGTTTTATAAATGGAAAGATATGGTAACTTCAATGGTAGTGTGGAGATGCTGAGGACAGCCCTTCATACTGAGAATGTGCACAGGGATAGCACAAGCTCCTCTCTGCAATTTAGGCGAATTTCTGAGCAGCCAAAAAACAGACTTATGTCTGTGGAACAGAGGAACACCGCAATTTCCTTTCCTATCTTTCACCACCTCCTTAAAGAATTGAACTGTTGCAATAAATCTGTATTGTTGCTCACAACAGTTTGCTGTTTAGGCATGAAAAATGCAATCTATTCCATAACTGGGGTTTAAGCTCTTTGATCAACTTGCTGAATTAGTCTTATCTTTGTCCCACAATTCTGCACTTACTGAATATTCAAGCCATCAGCACATGAAACATTTTGGAACCCTGCTTGAAATTTCAGTAGGAATGTATGTCAGTATTTAATAAGAACAAAAGCTTGGCACACAATGGCTACAAGTGTGATACAAATCTTTTCTGGGGAAAAACTTACTGTTGAATTTTTAGTTATTAATTCATACCTGTTTATGTGCCTCTTTCTTGTTTTATTGTTATATTTTACGTAACTTTTCTCCAAGATTCTAAGATTTCTTTTTTATTCCTTTTAATAGCTTATTTCCTCTCATTGTCTTCTAAAATGCGAGCCTCTTCTGCAACTTTAAGGACCAACGTTTTCCTTCCAACTGATGATGAACACATTTGTCAGGTATTTTGATGGACAGTCCTATTTTATTGTTTGCCATAGTAATAATCTGCAATAATCAGACCTTTTTGTTGTCCTAGATTACATTTCATTACTGGATCAGTCAAAGGAGTGGAATATTGATAGTGGGGCTTCAAAAGCATTCTGAAGATACAATTACAAACATCTGGCAAGATTCGGGAGAACTGCAGAATCAGTGGAAAGCAAATACCATCATGATCAACACCACCGAAAAGTATGAGGTTGGTAAATTGAGGTGACTGTAAATTGCCTCTCTTAAATGGTTTATAAATTCTGTGGGTCTTAATAAGTCAAAATGAAATATTTTGTAAATGGAAAGCATTACTATGAAGTAAAAGAGAGAGAAGCCATTTGGAAGTTCATGGTTGTCATTAACAAATACTGCTTTTTCTTATCTCTTGGTGGTGTTAAAATTAATGACAAATCTTACTTATACTGTGTATGTTCCTTAAATAAAACAGTCAATCTCATTGCATCATAAATCCCCCTGCCCATAGCTACAGTATTCCTGCCCATAGCTACAGTATTCCTGCCCATAGCTACAGTATTCCTGCCCATAGCTACAGTATTCCTGCCCATAGCTACAGTATTCCCTTAGCCTCAATCTAACTGTACAGATAAACTCAAGGCTTAATTTACATAGGAAATACCATTGTATACTATGAGATAGTATCCCTACAGGATAGTTCAGGTGACAAATACTTTACTTAACTATTCATTGGAGCTTTGTGCCTTTGTAACTGAACACATGCACATGGTTTTATTTTGCTCGAAGCTGCTGAAAACCAATGTAAGTCTCATAAGTTATTTAAATATTTCTACATGTGCATTTACACAAAACATTAGCAGAGTAAATGTAACTTAGGACTACAATACTGTGGATGATGTATACTCATTATTATGCATAACACTGGAGGGAAAGTGGGGAGCAGAGAAGAAAATCAGAGTCATTTCCTCAGACAGTAGTTACAGTGAAGAGCTGGTTAGCATACAACCCTGAAGGCATGAGAGCACAACCTCATTTCAGTAAACCATATGAGTAACATAATTACTTGACTTGCAGAGGTAACACTGTGTTAAAGCGTCCAACAAGACCTGGGTTTTTGAAGTAATACTTGCCTGCTCAACCCTGACTGAGAATGTATGTTACAAAATGCCTGTACCTAACTCAACATGGGTACCAATGTTGTTACTTGTCAATAACTTACCTCTACCTGATATGAGTGTGTGTATAGCAATGCGGGATTGTAGCAAAAGGGTTTAATTCTAGATTTACTTTGTCATCCTTCATAAGTGATAAGGTCTCCCCTCAGATTCCCCTTCTCCATGCTAAACAACGCCAGTTCCCTCAGCTGCTCCTGATCAGACTTGTGCTCCAGACCCCTCGCCAGCTTCATTGCCCTTCTCTCAACTCTCTCCAGCATCTCAATGTCTTTCTTGTCATGAGGGTCCCAAAACAGAACACAGGATTCAAGGTGCAGCCTCACCAGTGGTGAGTACAGTGGCACAATCACTCCCCTAGTCCTGCTGGCCAAGCTATTCCTGATACAAGCCAGGATGCTGTTGCCCTTTTTGGCCACTTGGGCACACTGCTGGCTCATGTTCAGCTGGCTGTTGACCAACACCTACAGGTCCTTTTTCATCAGGCAGCTTTCCAGCAACTCTTCCCTGAGCCTGTAGCGCTGCCTGGGGTTGTTGTGACCTAAATGCAGGACCCAGCACTTGGCGTTGTTGAATCTCATACAATTGACTCCAGGTCGCTGATAAATTCTGAAAACAACAGAAAAGGTTCATATTTCCAGTCTCTGGTGGAATAATGGCTTGATAAAACACACAATCCTTTCCATTTCCATTTCTTAACTGTCATGATCTCTGCTTAGGTTTTAATGTATTTTATTGTGGTTTTCAGATCCTTACTATTAAATGTTATTTCATTCTTGAGTTAGATGATTAGACTGCATATCTGTGCTGACAAGCCACAGGTGTGTGAAAAAACCCCAGGATGGTGGTCATCCGAAATTGATAAGTGGATGATTTGAGTTCTCGTGTTTCTAGTAGAAACTCTATGGACTAGACTGGCCTATCTTGGACTTGTTTTCTTGTGGTTGGTTGGTTTGTTTGTCTTGGGTTTTTGTTGGTTTGTTTGTTTGTTTTGTTTTTTGTTTGTTTTTCCTCGTCTGTGACACTGGTGGATGCCATTCCTTGTTGATTTACTGTTAATGTTTGCAGGTTACCTTTTGGGGGATGGTGGGCACCCAGAGACAAGATGCGACCGTTGCCATTGATGATATCACTTTCAGTGAAGGATGTTCTCTGGCAAGTGGTAAGAATATATGTTTTTCAGGAGACAGATCATTTTACTTTGTGTTTCCCTTAGATGAGAAAAGAAAATGCAAAGAAAAACCTTTTGGTATTCAAAGGCTTTCTTAACTCTTGAAGTGTTTTCATGTGCCTTATTTTCATTCCTCTAAACTATCATCTGTCATATCACATCTAAACACAGTTACAAAGAATGACAATAAATACCTTAAGAAATCTGGAACAGTACAAACGTAGCTTTCTGCATCCAGGAGAGCACTAAGGCCTCAATGGGCAGAAAAGATCTACTGGTTTTGCCCTAAGAATTGATGTGTTCGGCCAGCTCAGGAAAAGCTTTGGAGTTGACTTTAGGGAGATTCCCAGGACACTTGGGTGTATTTTTAAATGCCTGTAAGTCCTGATCCTCAGCTGTGTAACAGGGCTGTTTTACTCCACTCTGCTACATCCAAGAGCTGTAACATCAGGCTGGCCAGCTCTGCAGCCAGACTGTCTGTGCATGTCAGGATTCTTTAGCAAAACGTTTACTATTTCTCTTGTCAGCCTAATGTATTTTCATGGGAAAGGAGTAGTACAGGCACTGAGAGTTGTGTCTTTAAATTGAGACCGAGGTATGGAATGCAGTGTTTGACATAGACCAAGCTAGGTTATGTGATTGGTTTTGTATATCGTGGTCTAAAATAAAACTCTCTAAATTTCCCAGTAGGAAAGCCTATTGAAAATAGATGTACATGGTTATTAACATATCAGAGTACTGAGCAGCTGTAGGCAGATCACCATGAGAGATCAGAAACAGATGTAAGATATAGATCCTAGTGTAATAATTCAGGCAGGCATACATATTTATTTCAAACGTGACCTATATTGGAGAAATCTAAAGAGAATCTCCATCCCCTGATGGATGTGGGGGGAAACAAAGTGACAGAATATGAGGTAAAGTCTGAGGTACTAAATGTTTTCTTTTGCCTCAGTCTTTAATAGTCAGACCAGTTGTGCTCCAGGTACCGAGCCCTCTGAACCAGAAGACAGGGATTGGGAGCAGAATGAAGCCCCAATAATTCAAGGGGAAATGGTTAGATACCTGCTACACTACTTGGAAACCCACAAGTCTATGGGGCCAGATGGGATACATCCAAGGGTGCTGAGGGAACCAGCAGAGGTGATCACTAAACCACTTTCCATTGTATATCAGCAATCCTGGCTAATTGGGGAGGTCTCAGTTGACTGGAAGTTGGCAAACATGACACCCATCTACAAGAAGGGCCAGAAGGGGAGTCTGGGGAACTACAGGCCTGTCAATCTAACCTCAGTGCTGGAGAAGGTCATGGAGCAGATCATCCTGAATGACGTCACTTGGCACATACAAGAAAACCAAGTGATCAGGCCCGGTCAACATGGGTTTCTGAAAGGCAGATCCTGGTTGACCAATCTGATCTCTTTCTATGACAAGGTGAACCACCAAGTAGATAAGGGAAAAGCTGTGGATATTGTGTACTTAGATTTCAGTAAAGCCTTTGACACCATTTCACACAGCATTCTCCTGGAGAAGCTGGCAGCTCATGGCCTGGATGGGTGCACTCTTCAGTGGATAAAGAACTGGCTGGATGGCGAGGCCCAAAGAGTTGTGGCAAATGGAGCCAAATCCAGTTGGTGGCCTGTCGCGAGTGGTGTTCCCCAGGGCTCAGTATTGGAGCCAGTTCTGTTTAATCTCTTTATCAATGATCTGGATGAGGGGATTGAGTGCACCCTTAGTAAATTTGCAGATGACACCAAATTGGGTGGGAGAGTTGATCTGCTGGAGGGTAGGAAGGCCATACAGAGGGATCTGGACCAGCTGGATCATTTGGCTGAGACCGATTGCATGAGGTTTAATAAGGTCAAGTGCTGGGTCCTGCACTTGGGTCACAACAACCCTGGCAGCTCTACGGGCTTGGGGAAGAGTGGCTGGAAAGCTGTCTGGTGAAAAAGAACCTGTGAGTGCTGGTCAACAGCCAGCCGAACATGAGCCAGTGGTGTGCCCAGGTGGCCAAAAAGGGCAACAGCATCCTGGCTTGTATCAGGAATAGCTTGGCCAGCAGGACTAGGGAAGTGATCATGCCATTGTACTCACCACTGGTGAGGCTGCACCTTGAATCCTGTGTTCAGCGTTGTGCCCCTCACTACAAGAAAGACATTGAGGTGCTGGAGAGAGTTCAGAGAATGGTGATGAAGCTGGCGAGGGGGGTGAAGCACAAGCCTTATGAGGATTGGCTGAGGGAACTGGGGTTGTTTAGCCTGGAGAAAAGGAGGCTGAAGGGAGACCTTACAGCTGTCTACAACTACCTGAAAGGAGGTTGTAGCATGGAGGGTGTTGGTCTCTTCTCCCAAGTAGCAAGTGATAAGACAAGAGGAAATGGCCTCAAGTCATACTAGGGGAGGTTTAGATTGGATATTAGGAAAAAATTCTTCACAGAGAGTGTTGTCAGGCATTGGAACATGCTGCCCAGTGAAATGGTGGAATCGCCATCCCTGGAGTTGTTTAAAAGGTGTATAGTTGAGGTTCTTAGGACACGGTTTAGTGCTAGAGTTAGGTTATGGTTGGACTTGGTGATCCTCAGGGTCTCTTCCAACCAAAATGGTTCTATGAAATGAAGTTTCAGGTAACTAAATTTGGTCATTTAAGTCTCTCCATGTTTCGCTTTTCTTACAATGGAGAAATATAGAAGCAAATGTTATATAAATATTTTCATGCTAGGGCCCATCTTGCTTTTCTCTTTTGTAGAGATTTTCTAGCAATACTACCTTAAATGAGCAGGAATGTTAATTTAAAACTTTGGGCATACTTGTCTATGAACTCAGAAAGGTTTACAATGTGCTGCTTTGCAAAAATGTATTTGAAACTGACAATGAAAAGAGGACAGATGTATGATTCTCCCAACCTTATCTTCCTTGGAGGATTTCCGAAGATGAAAGGGCAAGTTTAAAATAGAAAAAAATGCATTGCTAGATTCTAGCAACCTATGTGATCACTTATCCAATTCCTGCAGGAGGATATAAATCTCTCTGTACAAATATATTTGCACTTTTTGCATAAACTAAGTGCTTCTAAAGCAAACAAAGATTAAAAAAAAATCAGCTGTAGAGATGAAATACTGTCTCAAAGAAATGGAAAAAATCAAAAATTGAGACAGAAACAAGGTGTACTCACCAGAACGTATAAATCTAAGCTGTTGAAATATGTAGAGCAGCTTACGTATTGAGGTACTGCAATGTTAACTACCTCAGGTACATTCTGAAAGCCCTTAGCCTTTGCTCCCCCATTAGGAAAAGTCAGCTTCATTAGGCGACATCTAAATTGCTCACAGCAGCCAAAAATAGGGCCAAAAGATCTTAATTTTCTCCCTGGAACAGGAATTTTACCACTGAATATTTTCAAATAACTAGAACGAATGGTTAGATTAGTGTTTTCTTGAATTTGAAATAATTTTTTCCTCTAGTCCTTATGGAATGTCTGGATAAAAAGGCTTTCAATCAAGACCACCTTAATTAATGAAATTTGTGGATGAAATTTGCATTTGTAATTGTTGAGGTTTGATTGCGGGGTGGCAATAAACAGTAGCAGATGTATTGTTAGCCCTCTCTCCCCACCTCTCCCCTTTTAGCCCCTCCCTCTTCCCACTAAGGACAGGCGATTGGGAGGGAGAGAAGGACAGAGAGAAGAGAGTTGAAAAAATTAAAAATGTTTTACTAGTACTACTAATAAAACCAGAGAAAATAATACAAAATATACAAAACCAATCTTGAAATCCCAGCAACTGCTCTGGCAGATGTAGGGCCAGCACCCGAAAGTCCCGGACTGGACTCTGCAGCCAACTGGAACTGGATTCAGTCTGTCACTAGGCCTCAGTTCACAGGGACGACTCGCAAGGTCCTCTCCCAATGTCGGCCATAAGGAAAAAAGGGACGAGACCTTCATGATCTGCCACTTTCATATGACACGTGAATGGGATGGAATACTTAGTTGGTCAGTTTTTGGTCACCTGTTTCAGTTCACTGCTCTTGTGAGATGTGCATCCATCCTTATCAATGACCTTACGTTCCATTGCTATGTCTACCAAAACGTGTATCTAGCTTTCAGGAAAACTGCAGTTAGTAAGAAGACTTTAGCTGACAGGGAAATTCACTAAAAGAGAAACTTGTTTTTAACAGAACCAGGACAGTAATGCACCCTTCATGATTTTCAATACCAGTGTAAACACACATAAGAAATGATGTGTGCATTTGTATTCATTTGTATGACTGTGCTTTTAGTGTCATGAGTAAAATAGCTTAAGTATTTGTGCTTTCAGGAGTTTCTTGATACAAACTGTGATGGCTAAATATAAATGTAATTTTATTAAGTTTTAAGTTGTTTCTTTACCTTCTCTCCCTCTCTTGTCTTCCAAACTGCCCACCTTCTATCTCTTGTCCAGTTCTGCTAGATAGTAAACTTCTTGTTTGGTTTTATTTTTTTAAATTCATGACTATATCTTCATTATAGCAATTTAAAATACGGTTTGTAGTTTTCCCAAGAGCTACTACATTGTTTCAGTTATCACCCAAACACACCACAACTTTTTGCTATACAATTACATATGTACTGCAGAAAAAAATATTTTAGCTGTCAAATAGAAAATATTGAAGTTATGCCCTAAAACATAAGTAATACCATATCTCCTTTAATTATACCTTTAGTAGACCTCCTGTACAAAGGCTTCATACTCTTATCTAAGTGTGTAATTGTCCTGCAGAAATCCCTTGACTCCTGATGAATTATGTATGTGATGAACTCCTTTATTAATATAGTTGTTCAGATCTTGCCATGGGGTGAAAGTGAAGAGCCCCAGGGCATGCAAGTGTAATGCTACAAAGGAGAATGAGGCGTTTGTCTTCCTTTAGACACTTGTAATGGAGAAGTGGTATACCTTTTCTGCAAAGCTAGTGGGTTTTTTTGTGATGTGTTTGTTTTTTCCTGGAAAACTGGAATAATTATATATACATATTACTTACAATGCAGAAATTTGATATAAATCCAATAAAAATACTTCAACTGGAAACACCTCAAACTTAGTTCCGTAGTGAATTCTAATCACACAAAGATGTAACCTTTCATATCACAGGTGCAGAATGAGATGCAGGGTGTTTCAAATGAGCTACTGCAGGGATGGGAGTCAGAAAATCCAGAATACGAATCTTACTGTTGTCTGACATGCTGCAGAATTAAGAGCTGGGAAATGGGTATTTTTGTCCCAAGAGACTGAGATTATTGTTAAAACACACAGCCAACCCCCCTCAGAAATAGTCACATTTAAAAAAATGCAAATTAATCATAATATTGTGTTTCAATAACTAAAGTGTTTAAAGAAGAGTCTGGTTCCTTTTGAGTTTATTTGAAACTTTTTTTCAAATGTTAAAATTTGACAAAAATCTATCCTTTCTAGACCATTCTAGAATTTTGAATTTTCCATGGGAAACTAGTTTTCCACAAGTTCTTCTCACTTAATACACACAGTTTGAAAAAAGTGTAGATGTTCGTGCAACACTGGAACAAGGAAGAAATGAGAAGTTTGTAGCATCAGCTGGACAGGATGTTTCACTGAGATGTCAGTACTGAATAACACAATAACTCTAAGATGCAGTAGACAGTAATGTCTATGTCTACTGCCATAAAATTACTTCCTCCGTGCAGTCAGGAATTTCCATGTTTTCTCTGAGATACTCTGACCTCTATTTAAAAGTGTCTTAACCAGAAGGTTGTATTTCCTCTGCAGTAATATTAAGAAATGGAACTTCCACTATCTGTACAATCCTGCTTAAAATCATTATTCTCCTTCTGTAGCCATGATTAATTACAAAAAATATTGCAGTAACAGTCTGGCATCTTGAACTTCACAGAACTATAGAATCACAGAATGGTCTGGGTTGGGAAGGACCTTTCAGTCTAGAAGATCATCCAGTTCAGTCTCACTGAGATGGGCAGAGATGCCTTGCACTGGATAGGTTGCTAAAAGCCCCATCCAACCTGGCCTTGAATACTTCCAATGATGGGGCATACAGAGCTTCTTTGGGCAACCTGTTCCAGCGTCTCACCACTATCATCATAAAAAAATTTTTCCTTATATCCAATCTAAATCTAGTCTCTTTCTGTTTAAAATGATTGCCCCTTGTCCTGTCACTACAGTCCTTGGTAAAAGGTCACTCTCTATCTTTCTTATAAGCCCCCTTCAAGTACTGAAAGGCTATAATAAGGTCTTCCTAGAGCCTTCTATTTTCTGTGCTGAACAACCCCAACTCTTTCAGCCTTTTTTCACAGGAGAGGTGTTCCAACCCTCTGAACGTTTTTGTGGTCTTCCTCTGGACCCACTCAAACAGGCTCATGTCTTACTTATGCCAGACACCACAGAGATAGATGCAATACCCCAGGTGGGGTTTCCTGGGAGAAAAGCAGTGGGGAAGAATCACCTCCTTGGACCTGCTGGCCAAGCTTTTTATGCAGCCCAGGATACAATTGGCTTTCTGGGCTGCAAGTGCACATTGCCAGCTCATGTCCAAGTTTTCATCCACCAGTGTCCTCAAGTCCTTCTCTGCAGGGCTGCTCTTGATCAAATAATCCCCCAGTCTGTACTGATAGTGGTGATTGCCCTGAACTAGGTGCCACATCTTCAGTTTGGCCTTGTTGAGCTTCACTGGGTAACTCCTCAAGCCTGTCAAGGTCCTTCTGCATGCATCCCTTCCCTCAGCCAATCAGCTGCATCACTCAGCTTGGTGTCATCCACAAACTTGATGAGGGTGCACACAATCCCACTATGTACGTCATAATAAAGATACTTAATAGTGTTGGTCCTCATATGGACCCTTGAGGGATACCACTTGCTACTGCTTTCTGAATGGACATTGAGCCATTGACTGTAACTCTTTAGACATGGCCGTACAGCCAATTCCTTTTCCATCTCCCAGTCCATCCATTAAACACATATCACTCTGATTCAGATGTAAGATGTAAGATTTAGATGTAAGAATGTTGTGGGGGACTGTATCAAAGGTCTTCTAGAAGTCCAGGTAGATGACATCCATAGGTCTTCCCTTGTCCACTCATGCAGCCACTCCATTGTAGAGGCCACAAGATTAGTCAGGCATGATTTGCCCTTAAAAAGTTCTTGAAAATATATGGTGATATATTCAGAAACTTTTTCATTCTAAAAAGAAGCATTCTATTGCAAGCATTATGGAGATGTTGCTGAATTTAACCTCTCAGTTAGAAGTGACCCTTCTGTAGCTATCATCAAGAAAAGTAAATACGTATTTCTCGTTATGACATGTCTTTTTTTATAATTCCTGGCAACTCTTTCTGAAGAAGTGAATTCACGGAGGTTGCAATGACTGGCTAACATAAATAGCAGTCCATTTCTCTGAAAGAAGCATCCGTCTTTAAGGAACGATTTTTTTAGATGACATTATTAAAGATGGCAGCCTGAAATACTAGACAGCACTCAATAATACACAATGCTTTTGAAGTAACCGGAGGCAGAAGAGTAGTCAAGTTGTTTAATAAGCACATGTTTCTTGTGAGAAGTAGTCTCATAAATAATGACTCCTTAAGAAGTCAAGTGATTGTTTGTCTTTTAGCACTGCAGACTTCTGGTTTTGAGCTTGACATGTGCAAGTGGCGTTCAGATCAGGCAGCTGAGCCTGGTACGTGGGCACGACTGCAAGCCAGACACAAGATTGCCTCCCGATCCTTCCTGAAAGATTGGAGCAACAATACTGAATGTGGGAAATGTAAGTTAACGCACAGTTACTAGCTGTCATGAAGAATGTGGTGCTTTTAGGACAAGGCAGTGACCCAACATAGAAACAGAACAAGAACATGAAAAGTAATCGTATGTATTTAGTACTTAAATTAGCTTTTGCTTTGACTACTTAATAAGGGCACTGTGAACATATACTGGCAAAACATGGAAGATTTTAATGTAAGAATTCCTATATAAGCTAAAAATTTATTTATTTTTCAGTTAATTCTTTGTATGAGATCTATGCAAGAATTTGGTGAAATTAAATTAAAACTACCTAAACCACACACAAGCTGTGTTTGTTTTTTTCTGTTTCATTTTGGCTTTTGACACTTGACAGTTTCACTTGTGTAGTACTACTATGTTTGAGCATATAGTCAGGAATTGCATTTTATACCTTTAATTAGGGGACCCGTAGAGAAAAAAATTATTATACGAAATAGCTTATTACTCTTAAAAATAAAAAAATGAATCCAGTTGTAATTTTCAGAAGAACAACACTTGTTTTTGAAGTCACTGTGTACTGCTTGCCTATGTGTTTATGGGGTGGGTTGTTGAAAGCTTAATGGATATAAATGTCTAAGTGTTGTAATGTGAAATGGAATCACCTTGCCAGCTAAGCTTTTGGATTGTCTACAGAGACTGCCTTCAAAGGGGTTAAGTAGCACTACCTGTAATAGTATAATTTGTGATGTACTTTTGAAGAACTGATAACGCTTGAGATTACTGCTTGAACTCTGAGCCTACAGAAATGGAGTACATCTCATTGATAGTAGCAGAGTGAATGCTTAGATATTGTTTTCATTTTAGAAAGATTTTTAAAGTAAATTTAAGTATGTATTTCAACATGCTCAGTAACTATAAGTCGGAATAACTATAACGGAATAACAAGCAAAAGTGCTTGAGTGTATACACTCCATTAAGAGGAATTTTTGGATGTTAACATCTATGTACAACAGAGAGCATACAGACTAGTAAAGTAGATTTTTTTAATAATCTTAAAAAAAGTCACAGTACCTTTCAGTTTCCATTGGGATATCTAACAAAAATGACACTTTCCAGTCGATTTTATTTTAAACACCTCCATGAAAAGTATCAGTGCCATACCTGAACATGATACCTCAAGGTCTAGTAACAGATATGAATTTCTATGTATGGCAATGTCGTGTTAACAGAAAAGATACCAAAATTCTGTAAGCGGCTTTTACAGGACCAGGTCACAAGCAATGTCTATTGAAAAAGAACAAATTTTGAAATATCTGTTCTATAAGTGCTTGTGCATCCTTGTATAAATATGCACGGGTAGCTGAGTAGGCTGAACATATGACACAAACAACTCCTTGGGGACATTCCCTGTACTTCTATATCATAAAAGAAAAAAGAAAATCTGAGAAGAAATCAGTATCGAAACACACAGAATTTAATTAATCATTAACACTGGAAAGTATTGAAAAATCTGAACTATGATTGCTCATCTCTCAACACATTCAGTATTTCTATTAATGGAGATTTGTTGAGGCATAAATGAAGAGTTAAATACTAAGTCAAATTCTGAAAACTAAAGAAATGGTATGCAAACTGCAGAAATGTCATGCTTGAGGGCTCAAACTTCAATGCAAATAGAGCTTGACTAAGCTTTAGTTTCTGATTTTGATCAAAGCTTTCACTACTATAAATAGGAGAGAGGTAAGAAACTAAATTATAAAGCAGAGGTCTAGACAATTATATTTATAAAGAAAGGATTGCTTATAGGCTTTGAATAATCCTCCTTTCCTGGTATTCCTAAATTTAATAAAATACTTTATGTCCTTGGCAGACTTATTTCTTTGTTCTTTCATTGCTTCTTTTCTCCAGTGTTGTATCCTAAGTACTTTCTATATAACTTTTAATTTATTCAGTGTCAAAAGTTCTTAGAGAGGTTTTGTATTCCTCTGCAATACTGTTCATAAAATACTTTGTTGTTGTTTTCTTTATTGATATTTCCAGCATGCTATGTGGTTTCCATAGTTCATTCTTCTTGCATTGGGTTAATCTAGTTTCCTACATCTGGGGTAACACTTCTTTAATAAGAAATTAATGAAACTAATTATCTGCATGATAAAAATAAAGATTATGAGATGGAAAAAGAAACGAAAGGAAGTGCTATGGCTTTTAACCCTACATTTCAGATAACTCATGATAAAAAAATCCCCCAAGTTTAAACATGAAAAAACAGTCAAACCATTAGATTACGTGATACGATTACATTACTCTTTTGTCTCTTTTTCTTCAAGATTTCATCCATGACTTATGAGTTCATGGAAATTCACCTTCGCAGAGTAGAAACAATAGCAGTTCAGATTTGACCTCTTCTTTCTTTAAAATGATGGAGTGAGAAGGTTGCAGGTGATTGTTTCAGAGACTGAACAGCTCTCTGCTGGGGAAGAGAACTTGCCAGGAAAGGAGAGGTCCCACCCTGTAGCTCAGTTCCAACTGAAGGCTCAGTTGTTACTCTAAAATTGGTAGTATAGATTTAAAGTATTTGTAGTTTGTGAAACAACAGCAACAAACAAAACCAAACAAACAGCCCCCTCCCCCCCAACAGACAAACAAAAAACAAACAGGGATTAAAGCGGAAGGAGTGACAAAATAATCGAGTCAGAGAATAGTTAAGATGGAGCCAAGCAGCTAAAGATTTATAGGCTGTGAGTTTTTAGTGTAGCAGGATACAAGCAGGTTCACTGACCCATCCCATTTCTAAGAAGACATTGGGCCACCTCAACAGTAAGTTGCAAGCTCTGCTTCTAGTTGGGCTCCATTGCAGTCAGGAGCTGACTTTTCTGTAGAACTCCAAGATTTTGCTTATCACAGACAAAATTTTTCTTCAAAACTGAAAGAAACAAGGCTGTCTATCTAGCATGTGATTAAGCAGCCATGTGGGGAAAATAAAAGGCTTTATGGAAAGATATTAAAGCCTACATTCTTCATCCTGGCAAAGATCCCAGCATCTCTCACCAGAAACACATCTCCATGACTCAATATCCCTACTACCACATTGGCAGGAATGAAGTGGCTTTTCTGGGATTCCTGTTCTATTTCTGAAAACATGGTGAAGTTTGGCACTTCAGAAACAAAGTCATGAAAATCCAAGAGAACAAAATGTAGAGAAAGTCAGAGTATAAACACAGTAATATGCTATGCAGTGTATTGCACTGAGGGAAATTCAGACCTTAGAGAAGAGCGAAGTTTGTAACAAATGAAATAAAAACCTTCCTAATATCATTAATATTTAGAAAGCTACTCAATAGTTGTTGGCTAAAGGTAATTAAAAAAAAAAAAAGATATTCCTTGGAAAAGGGGAAACAAATAAGTACTTTAGCATAGTTTATTGCCTATCCAGTTAAACTGTCCATTTTACTTTTACAGGCTATAGAGAAGAGGGGAAAAAATAATAACAGAAAACCTGTATTTCCAGGACAGGAGTTCCTGGAGTCGTTATTTCTGAAAGCAGGCCTCAATTTGTTTCAGAAGCATTCACAATACTTGTGTAAAATGCATGCCCTAAAGAACAGTCAGTATCCCTTGTGGACACATGATCATTCTGGATGTTTTACAGAACTGTTTCTCTAGTGCTGTTCACTTGCTTTCATATCTAAAAATCTTGTCAGCTTCACTTTGGTCTGTTTTTAAAGATTCAGGAACTTAAATTGAAAGAGAAAAAATTTTAACCATCATTAGGCACAGAAAATAAAATTGTTCGGTTTTGTAATGACATCGGAGAATTCGAAGTTAGACAAAGAACTGACAGTGTCAATTCTAATGTTGGTGAATATTTCTCTTCTGCAGAAGGCAGTAGCAGTAGAAGTAAAGATGCTTTGTTGACCTTTGCAAACATAATGTTGGGTTAAATCTGTAATATTTCCTTATATCAAGGTTAGCTGCTGTAACATGAAATTGCAAACCTAATTCCAATGAAATTGCAGCCATGTATTTTAGGGTAAAATTTTGCATAACACAAAGAGTAAAATAGCAACAAAAGGAAAAGAATGTGGTCGCTTATAAAAATTAAACACTTTCCTTGTGAAATGACACTTTCTCCCTTCAGCTTGAAATAAACTGTGTTACATCTGCAATTGAGATAAGTTGTATTTAGAGGCATGAACACAGAAACAGTGGACTTAAGACCTTTAATCAGTCCCTGTTGATTACTTTAATAGCTGCTTCAGAAGGCAGAAAAATATTCTGTGACAAGGAGAAGACCTGATATATTTGATAAAAAGTATTTAGCCTTTTTATTTCTGACAAATAAAAGGCACTGTTGAGGAGGTGGAGTACTCTTTTAGATCTCTATAGGAATGCTTTGCAAGGGGCAGTAGGTCAAGAAGAGCACAAATTGCTTTTCTGCTTCAGATGGGAAGACAATATGTTTCCAACATTTTGTTGCAGAAATTCTGGCTGAGAAGTGAAAGACCTTGATTACATGGTGGAGATGCTACTACCTCCTGTAGCAGTCAGGCGGAATACTGCCCCACCGCCTTACTTTTTTTTTTTTTAATTTTTGAAAAGTCTACAGAAGTATTACTATAAAAATGTATTCCCTGGAAACCATAGTGGAAGAATAAAATCCAGTTTCCAAATATATTTGCAATTAAGTCTTCAATAGTTGTAAATGTAAGGAGGCTGAGCTGAATGTGGGACTGCTTACAGCTTTTAAGCTGCAAAGATAACTTCAAGATACTACCGACTGATGTAATTCTTGGTTGCTGGGGCTATCTGTGAGTCAAATGAAGATATATAGCTATCTTTTTAATCGGAAACACTTAGATGACATGAAAGTATCATCATCAGCATGACAATCATATTCCATTATTTGGTTGAGTCTGTGGTTTAATATACATGAAAACAATCCTTATTTTCAAAGACTGAGAAAAATATATGTTTTGTGAAAAAATGCACTTTATTTTTTTTCCCCAGGCCATTTTGAGTGGTTAGAATCTAATGACAATGCATTACACAAAAGCGCTTATCTTAACAGCTCCATGTGTCATTGTTCCAGCAAGAATTGCCATTTTCAGTTTCATTACTCCATGGCAGATAGCAGCGTTCTCAAGGTGGTACTGTTTACTAATCAGGTAAGAAGAAATATGCATTCATTTTGAAAGGATAAAGATATGGCAGCCTAGGTGTTACCAGCCAAAACGAGATGAAATATGCCTGCTAGCACATGCCTATCCCCTAAGTCAGCTTGTGTAAAACAGTAACTTTGTATAATTTCACTGAGCTATGCAATTGTAAAACCTGGATACTGGCCTCTCAGCTAATTATAAAACCTGGGTATCGGCCATCTTAGCTATAAACTAATTTGATGGGTGGATATTCTGCAAGAAGACTTCAAGGACAAACCCTAGCTGTTACAGGATTAAAGCACTTAGGGATTTCAAGTGAAAAATCTATAGTAGCAGCTTTTCTAGCCTTCCTCCCATTCTTGAAATGGGAAAATAAGTGGCAGGAAGGCTTAAGCTATGCCTTTCTCTCTGGTGATATAGAAAAAAAGGAAAGTCACTGGCTTAGAATGTCTGGAAAGTTCTCTTGCTTAGCCACCTGGCTCACACAACTGGATCACTGCAATGGATGGCCAGAAACCATAGGCAAGGTAGGAGAGGAATTGGGGGTTAGCCCTGTATATTATGGAGTGTTTTGATTGTCTAGAGCTTAATGATGGTTCGCGATATGGTCAAGTGTTTATAAGAATCAGGGGGAAGGCCAACAAGGTAGATATCATGGTGGGAGTCTGTTGTAGACCATGCAACCAGGATGAAAAGGCAGAAGAAATATTCTATGAGCAGCTGCCAGAAATCTCACAATTGCTAGCCCTTGTTCTCATGGGGTACTTCAAATTACCAGATGTCTGCTGAAAATACAACACAATGGATAGGCAATAGTCTAGGAGCTTCCTGGATTTTGTGGAAGATAACTTCCTGACACAGTTGGTCAGTGAGCCAACCAGGAAGGGCACCAACTGGACCTGTTGTTTAAGAACAGAGAAGGACTTCTGGGTGATGTGATGGCTGGAAGCCATCTTTGGCACAGCTGTGACGAAAGGATAGATTTTTTTGGTTCCTGGAGAAGTAAGGAAGGGAGTCAGCAGAACTGCTACCTTGGACTTCTGGAGGGCAGACTTTGACCTATTTAATAGACAGGTTGCTTCTCTTGGGAGCAAAAAGGGCAAAGGAGCCCAGGAAGGTTGGACATTCTTCAAGAAGTAAAACCTAAAGGAACAGGAGCAGGCCGACTCCATGTGTCAAAAGACAAGCTGGCAGGGAAGAAGACCACCCTGGCTGAACAGAGAGTTTTGGTTGGAACTCAGAAAAAAAAGGAGAGTTTATGACCTTTGGAGGAAGGCTACTCAGAATTACAAAGATATTGTGAGTTTATGCCAGGAGAAAATTGGAAGGGCCAAAACCCAACTACAACTTACTCTGGCTATTGCCATAAAAGACAGTAAAAATGTTTCTATAAACATGTTAGCAACAAAAGCAGGGCTAAGGAGAATCTCCACTCTTTATTGGATGTGGGGGAAACAGTGACAGAAGATGTGGGAAAGGCTGAGCTACTAAATGCCTTCTTTGCCTCAGTCTTTAATAGTAAGATCAGTTGATCTCTGGGTACCCAACCCCTAAAGCTGGAAGACAGGGATGGGGACCAGAATGAAGCCCCAGTAATCCAAGGGAGAATTGGTTAGTGACCTGCTACACCACTTAGACACACACAAATCTATGGGGCCAGAGACAATCAACCCAAGGGTTCTGAGGGAGCAGGTGGAGGTGCTCACCAAGCCACTTTTCATCATTTATCAGCAGTCCTGGTTCACTGGGGAGGTCCTAGTTGATTAGAGGTTAGCAAATATGATGCCCATCTACAAGAAGGGCTGCAAGGAGGATCTGGGGAACTACAGGCCTGTCAGTTTGATCTTGGTGCCAGGGAAGATTACGGAGCAGGTCATCTTGAGTGCCATCACGTGGCCTGTACAAGAAAACCAAGTGATCAGGCCCAGTCAACATGGGTTTCTGAAAGGCAGGTCCTGGTTGACCAATCTGATCTCTTTCTATGACAAGGTGAACCACCAAGTAGATGAGGGAAAAGCTGTGGATGTTGTGTACTTAGATTTCAGTAAAGCCTTTGACACCATTTCACACAGCATTCTCCTGGAGAAGCTGGCAGCTCATGGCCTGGATGGGTGTACTCTTTGCTGGGTAAAAAAACCTGGCTGAATGCTCTGGCCCAAAGAGTTGTGGTGAAAGGAGTCAAATTCAGTTGGTGGTCTGTCACGAGTGGTGTTCCCCAAGGTTCACTGTTGGGGCCAGTTCTGTTTAATCTCTTTATCAATGATCTGGATGAGAGGATTGAGTGCGCCCTCAGTAAGTCTGCAGATGTCACCAGATTGGGTGGGAGAGTTGATCTGCTGGAGGGTAGGATGGCCTTACAGAAGGATCGGGACTGGCTGGATCGTTGGGCTGAGGCCACTTGTATGAGGTTTAATAAGGCCAAGTGCTGCATCCTGCATTTAGATCACAACTACCCTGTGCAACGCTACAGTGTCTGGAAAGCTGTCTGGTGAAAAAGAACCTGTGAGTGTTGGTCAACAGCCAGCTGAACATGAGCCAGCAGTGTGCCCAGGTGGCCAAAAAGGGCAACAGCATCCTGGTTTGTATCAGAAATAGTGTGGCCAGCAGGACTAGGGGAGTTATCATTCCACTGTACTTGGTGCTAGTAAAGCTGGACCTTGAATCCTTTGTTCAGCGTTGTGCCCCTCACTACAAGAAAGACATTGAGGTGCTGGAGAGAGTTCAGAGAAGGGTGACGAAGCTGGCGAGGGGGGTGAAGCACAAACCTTATGAGGATTGGCTGAGGGAACTGGGGTTGTTTAGCCTGGAGAAAAGGAGGCTGAAGGGAGACCTTACAGCTGTCTACAACTACCTGAAAGGTGGTTGTTGGTCTGTTCTCCCAAATAGTGAGTGAGGGGATGACAAGAAATGGCCTCAAGTTGCACCAGGGGAAGTCTAAGCTGGATAGTAGGAAAAATTTCTCCATGGAAAGGTTGTGAGGTATTGGAACAGGCTGCCCAAGGAAGTGCTGTAGTCACCATCCCTGGAGGTGTTTAAAAGTCATGTAGATGTGGTGCTTAGGGATGTGGTTTAGTGGTAGACTTGACAGTGCTAGGTTAACATTTGAACTCGGTGATTTTAAAGGTCTTCTCCTACCTAAATGAATCTGATTCTATAATTTGCTTTCCCTGTGTTTTAGACAAGTAATTTTCCTATTCTTTAATCTTCTATTAGTAGATAAAATAGCCATGTCAAACTGAAACACAAATGCCAGTTGAGCAATTATAACTATTTCCATGTTTCTTGCCTCTCTTGCTTTCTGGAGGCTTTCTGCTGTTAGAAAGTTCCCTTTTGAAAGATGTGTTTTATAATTTAATATTGATGCTATTGTACTGCTACTTAATGAAAAAATGAGCAGTACAGCTTGTCTCATTAAGGTAATGGTTCTCATATCTTGATGCTGGACTTGAAATATTTTCGCCCAACACTACAAGTATTTAAAAAGAGAGATCCACTTCATTCACAAAGATAAGATGCATAAAAAACCTGAAGTGTAACACTATCAAGGGGTCTAAGTATAGGAGCAGGCAATGGAAACATCTCATTTCTCTCCTACTGTGTCTGCAAGTATTCATGAAAACTGCTCTTGCTCATTTTTTATTATAAGAATACTATTTTCAATGGTTCACCTACATAATATCAATGGATCCAATGATCTGAAAACAGATCAAATCATGTGAGTCAAAAACATGAGAAAACTGGCATTTGAACTCCCATAGAAATGAGAGCGTAAATTCAATGAATTGATTCTCAGTTTCTTACATATGCATTAGAATAACATTTTTGGCATTTTTACATCAGTTCAGTCTACTCTGTTTCCACAGCTTCTCTTAGCTGTTTTGATGAATTTCTCCTTAAGTCAGAAGTGTATGTTTTGCATGTAAACTTGTTTAAAGCTGCTATGAGTTACTCATACTGCAAAACTGGCCAGAGAAACCTTCAGAAACATAAGCTTCTGCTGGTAATTTCAAAACAAATATTCTACAGACTCATATTTAACTTTCTAAACTGAAATGAAGTTGGGAGGGTAGCTTTTACACATTTTCCTTCTTAATCATTAGGTTGCTTATGAAAAGCAAATGAATCTTCAAAACTAACCAAACTTCTGAGAAACAGAAGTGAGACCCAAGTAATGGCTCTGACCCTAGAAGACAACAGATCTGCTGTCCTAGAGGCTATTATTCAAAATAACTGCTCAATTGTGTGGTCTGGTACCATGCAGTTTCCCTCCATCCCTTTTACTGTTTTTAATGGTCAGAACCTCTTATGTCTGAATAACTCCTGCTATTTCCCAGTACTGACAAGCCCGATACAGCGAGTGGATTGTATTTCACGTACAGTTCTCAGTACAGGTCTTAGAGGACAAGCACCACAGAAGTTGCAGAAGTATCCCTAGCCTTCCTCACACTTTTAAAAGAGAGGTCAGAGATGAGTGGACATATTTTCTAATATAGACATTATGACATCTGTTGGAAGACAGGGAATTTAAATTTCACTTGAGTATGAAGAAGGATAGGGAAAATGTACTCTCTTTGTCAACAGTAACTTGTTGTTGTCTTATATTTAACTTCAAGTCCACAATGATCTTCAGAACTTTTCCTGTTTTATTGATGGCTGAGCAAAGTCACTCTTCATTCAATACTGCTGCATTTGATAATTTGATTTTTCTTTCCTAACTGTGATTCATGTCTTTGAACTTTGTGTTATTGGTTTGAAAAATTTTTTTGTATACTGAGGTGATTTTAAATTCTAATGATGTCCTTCAGAGTTCTTGTAATTCCCCCCAATTTAGTGTTATTCACATTTTTAAAAAATTTATTTTTCATTCCACTACCCAAAGAGTTAGTCAGCCCTATAATTATGTCAGGTCCTGGAATAGACCTATGCAGAGCTCTATTATAATTTTATTTTAGTTTGATAAAAAACTATTGATACATCTTCTTTTAAATAAGGTCATACTCCTTTTTGTACACCCATTTTACAGTGATTATATCTGCACGAAATCTCCTCAATTTGCTTGAAGAATATCCTATGTGATTATGTTAAAACCTTAATAAAGTAATGTAGATTCTAATTTTTCAAGTTTGTTTACCATGAAAAAAATACACTGGCTAAATGTGACTTGCTTTTCATCAGAACCAGCTAATGTAAGTTTCTCATGTGCTAATTCTCTAGCTGCTTACAAGATTATTCTTAGCAATTTGTTCCGGTGTCTTTTGAGCTGTCAACTTTCAGCTGATTGGCTATAATTGCATAGCCTATATTTTTCCCTGAATTGTGATATATATAGTTTGTTGTCCCAGTTCTCTATACATTCTCCTCAGGTTCTTCAAGTTAGTTGTTGATGATAAAATATCCCTTCTATTATGTAACCTTTACTTAAATCTTCCTGGTTCTCTTCCAGTGTCAGTACTTCCACCTTACATATATTTGTAACATTATTCCTGTCCATGTTTGCATTCACATTTGGCATTAACAGTCTTACTAACAGAAAATATTAAGAATATTAATGGTCTGATAAATTATAAACTTTTCTGTGAGAACTGGAACCAAGGAACATAGAGTTGTCTTCAGTCAATCTTTCACTCTTCATTACTTGCTCATTCCTCCCATTAAGTAACAGGTTCTTACTTCATCCTTTTATCTTCTTAATCTTTATATCTTGTATGGCTTACGAAACAGATGGAAATTAAACTATAAAAGATTATTTCAACTGATGTCTACATATGCAAGCATTTTTGTACCCTAATGCACAAAATTTCTGTAAGCTTTCAGCAACACTTGCAAAAACCATGCATGTACACTCCTCTGCAGAAGTTAAAGGTGATCCATTAATCATCTCTGAAATGAGAGAAGTAGGAACAAAATGATGAGTGCAGTTGCACAGCAGTGAATGTAACCGTAATGTCAAAAACAAAACAAAAAAAAGATTGAGTTTTATAAATGGAGTTGATAAGAATAAGTCATGATTGCCTATTCCATCCTTCTAATCTGAGTAGCATTATCTCAAAAAAAACCCCCACTGCTGGAAAAAGAAACAATTCTTGTCTATTTTAGCTTTACAAAAATTGTTTATAGGTAGTAATATACCACAATAAGGGGAACAGAGTGAAGGTATTTTGAGCAACCACTCTCCTGCATCACCAAAATAAATCTAGAGGGAAAGTACCAGAAAAGCAATACATTCAGCATTTTAAAAGAAGGCCAGAGATGCAATGAATGTGCGAGAGGGTTAACACATTTGTACCAAAGAGGTGGAAGAATCTGACAAACAGGGTGAATACTATAGAGATAACATTGTGAGGAAGGGAAAACATATTATTGACTTATTAGACTGTATAAAATCAGAGGGTAATGGCTGTTGCAAGGAACAATAGCCAGTTTAAAAATTTGTTGCATCTGTGTTGATTTACAGCTTTCAGTGTAAAAACAACACTAGAAAATCTGGATAGCGGCACATGCACAGAAAACTCAAGTTTACTGCCACAAGCTTCTTTTATTAAAATAAATCTGTGAGAAAGATGGTCATGGGGATGGCTACCTAAGCTGTTAATTAAATATGAACAAAATTATAGTATCCAAATACATTCAATCATATAAACAGCAAATATAGAGTGTTCCAAAAAGGTATACAGTTGTATTTGGAGCGTTCATATGTACATGTGTGGGGGAATACATAAATTAAAATATTTCTAAAAGCAGACACTTAACCACAGGCTATTATTTTAACCTGCCATGCAGTATGGTTCTTAGTAGATTATCCTTTTCTTTGTCTTATATGTGGCTATTGTGGCTAATAATTAATAGATTTTCTTTGGAAGGTGAATTATTTAGAAAAATGAAGCCAGTTTATGCAAAATGAAGTGTCCTCAACATTGAAAGACTTTTGCTGAATATCACAAATACTTATATCCTGTACTGATGTGGAAACTCACAGCTGGCTCTTATTTCTCAAATCAAGTGCATCATGTGGTTTATCCAAATTTGATCTTTTTTGTTACTTAGCGTTTGGAATTAGGGCTTGGCTGTATCTTGCAGTTTTCCAAAACTGATCTTTGAATATATGTTCAACAGAGATTTAGTCTTCCAGCTTTGTTAATGTGTTATAACAGTTGAAGCCTTGATAGGAAAAGAGCTGAAGTAATTGGCTAC
Source organism: Caloenas nicobarica (assembly GCF_036013445.1). NCBI lineage: Eukaryota > Metazoa > Chordata > Aves > Columbiformes > Columbidae > Caloenas > Caloenas nicobarica. The sequence continues at coordinate 21,527,181 of NC_088246.1, read as the reverse complement.
TTGTCACAAATCATATCAGTGTTATTCTGCTGGCTCACAACTTCCAGTCTATCAAGCGGTAGACAACATCTTCCTCCTGCGAGACAGGAAAAAAGATAACTGTCTTTTTTTTATAGTATTGGTAATATTTCACATGCCTATCACATTCCCTTTTATTCATCTCCTGTAAGGTAAACTGTTTTCATCCTTTTGATTTCTCCCCATAGAAAAGACTTTCCATTTCTCTTATCCTGATACACATCTTTTTCTGAACTACCTCTAATTCTGTAATATCCTTTGTGGAAAAGGTATGACTAGTACTTTGCACAGTATCCTAAAAGGAATCTCACTATTGGTTCTTGTAATGGTAAGTCTATTTGTATGTATAGCCTATATTAACTTTTCCTGCATTTTTTTTCTGTCTTCCTGGTTTTGCCCTATTTTGGAGCTGATTCTTGAAAAGATTTTATTTAGGATATGAAGTTCACATTTCTACGTTTCTTTTCTTTATACTGGCCTGAGCATGTTCCGGTTAGGATCATGACCAGAAACAGAATGAACATTAGTTGCTTTTGTCATATTGTTGAACCAAAAGGGCTTGGAGTGCTTGCATAAAGGGAGCCTTACCATATTTTAAACTCCTGCTGTTATCCTTAGGAGGTGGAGTGAGAATGGAGATTGAGGTAACTCAGAACATAACTAGGACTTGTTGGGTACTACTTCACCTGCTTGTTTTACAGATTAAAAAAAAAAAGTTTTAACACAGTTTATTGGGTAATTTTGACAGACCCCAAATTCAGTTCTAAGAAAATGAAATCTAATTATAATACAACATAATATAAGCAGTTATTTATTAAAAAGAAACTAATGTAGAGACCACCATGGAAACATATTGTTAAATTCAGAAATAACATGGCTTAATTTACATATTAATTCACTTCAATTCTACCAAGCTGACCTCTAATAATTGTATTATTAACCTGTTTAATCACAGTAAACATGTCTTGTTTCCCCTCTCTCCCATAGATTTCAGTGCAAAGATTGCAAATGAATATGTGAATCTCTATCTCCTCACATAGAGAAACTTTGTACACAGTGGTCATTTAGCTAGGATATTAAAATATTGAGAATGAAAAATGGCCTTGATAATCTATAGAGAAACAAAAATTAGCTTTATAACATCCTATTCTACTTTTTACAGGAGGAACGTGTCTTGTGGGAAACCAACATCATGACTAAGAAGGAATGGGTCCAAGTAGATATACAGCTACCAACAGGACTAGAAAAACTAAAGGTATGAATGAAAAACACACATGCTCAATTTTTGAAGATGCTTTACCTTATTGTTTATAAAGCTTCTAGGAAACTTTAAAATTTGTTAAAATGATATGTTTCTGAAGGTCTTGCTGTTCTTCATTGCTTCAGTGTGAATAAAAGTCTAGTTATAGCTCAACAAAACATCTACACAAACATCATGTGTTGAAGCTGCTGGTCTTTAATAACATGCAAGAAAATGAATAAAAATCTCACCATGTATTAGTTAGTCACCTAAGTCTATCTTAGGTGTTACAAACCTAATATAAATGCTATTAAGTGAGATAATGTGAATGACGTTTGTGGGATTTTAGTGAAAAGATGTAAAAAAGTAATTGTGAGAGAATATCTTCGCTTTGAATTTTCAGGCATGGAGAAGAACACAAAGATGCAGCTACTTAATTCTTAAATGAATTTACAAGTCTCTATTTTAAGTAATTTTACATTTACATTTATTTTTCATTATTCTGTAAATAACCATCATATCTTACTGCCTCAACAATCAGCTGAAAATGTAATCGCTTCGAGAGGATGAAGACTAAGCCTGCTTCAGGAATTGATGTTTTGACATATATTAGAATGAATGCATTTCAGCAAGATAGAAGGTTATAAGTACCTGTTGTTGCCTTTCTCTCCTTTTCCCACAAGGAAAAGTGTGAAGAAACAACCAGATGTGTAATGAGACTATCTATAGTATCTAAAAATAAATAAATAAAAGGCAGCTGCAGTATATCTATAGAAAGCCAAAACCATGCATTCTTGTACAAAATCAGCAAGGATTATTTGTGCTTTGGGAAGGAAAGACACTATCTTCAGTTAAGTGACTATGTAATGTTTTCAGCATAGCATTCTGCTGTTTGAACTGGTAGAGAACAGACAGCATTAGAAGATTTTTGTCATTTTGAAGAAATCATCTCTAGTGGAAGATAATTATATAGATCATCCTTATTTCTTAGAAAGATGCCATACGTTTTCACTCCAACCAAATTCCCAGGCTTTGGGGAGTGTGTTGGACCCTACTGTTTATGCCCTCAATCACATCTGTTCTAGTTTCCTTCTGTTTTGTTGGACACTCTTGTCTAGCTTTCCTTCCATTGTGCCTCCTGTCTCTTGCACTGAGACTTTCTAAGACTCATGCTCTGGTCATGTCCTAGCCTGTCAAAAGGCACTACTCCACATTTGATTTCTGCCTCTAACTCCTGCTCTTGTCTTTCAGTACTTTCTTTCATTGCAGTCTTAATCTTTCTTATTAATCCAAGCTTGCTTCCTCCTGTTTGCTGCTTTAGCTCAGGTGAAAGAAACTTGGAGAGCACAAGTGGGGTAATCTCCTTACTTTGAGACCCAGCAGACCTGGGCTCCACAGTGGCCAGGAACAAGAGATGTTCTTCTGAAACTTAATTGCTTTAAATCAGCTTATGTAAAATCTGGTCAGCTCTAAGGTAGTGCTGTCAGAGAGATAAATGTTCCTTGAATTTCTGTGTCTATGCCAATAATAGTATAATACACAGGGCCAGGGCACATGCCCAAGGATTGACATATGATAGCCCATATAATGAAAACATGAGCATTGTCCCTAGCAAGTTTTTCACTCAAGCAAATTGGCCATCTCCCAGTCAGTGTCTGAAACAGTTCGAGGGTTATCAGCAAGCAGGAACTGATCCCACTGCACAGACTGGATGTAACCATCTTAAGTGGTGAAAGAGATATCGGTTGTTAAGCTATGCTGTGCCATTTGGTGTCTGGGGACAGTCCCTAGCTCATTTTATTAACCAGTGAATGTAACCAAAATTTTTTCTCTTGAGCATCTGCAAAATTATGTTATGAAGTTACTTCAGAGCAGAAGATGGAGTCTTTAGGATATTACATTTCAGGTCACTGTTCTAAAGCACAGAGGCATTGTAATTTTTAGCCAAATAGTTATGATATTTGGATTTTTTTCTTTAAAATGGGCTTTTACTTAACTTCATTATTGGAATTCATCAAACCATTTTAATGAAAAATTTCAGAAAGTTCAACCTGAGGTATTTATACAAAATTTCAGCTTCTCATTTAAAATTTGACATGGTTTTGTAATGGAGAGTATCCAGTGCTTTTTACACATAGGACATTACTGTTTTATGGAAATAAAACACAGTTTCTCTCTTTTGTCTGTAATGCAATTATCTTGACTGTAACAATCTACAGCTTATGTTTAAAGGAACACTCCAGAACAGGGCAGGTTTCATCTGTCTGAATAGCATCCAGCTCTTGGACATGACACCGTCAGAGCCACGAGGTTTCTGCTCCTTAGAAGAATTCACCTGCACTGATGGACAGTTGACAGAGCCTGGATCAGCCTGTGACTTTCACCCAGATTGTTTTGATGGCAGCGACGAGGGTCCTGCAGCCTGCTGTAAGTGAATTACATTGCTTTAGAAGGACATTGTGCTGAAGAGTATTGCGAAACCTAAATAGCTCTATCAAGAAATGGCTAGAAAACTTAGTCATTGTTTATATAGCTTATTTTCCCCAGAATATTTAGTGATGTACAGGTTAGGTAATAGGATTTTCTGTCATGTGTTTTTCTTTTTCCCATTATTTTCTATTTCTCTGTCGGGCCTCAGCAATATGTTTTGGATCCACATAGTAACTTTTTAAATGTCTGCAGAAGTGTAACATTTGCATATTTCTGCTTAAATGTCTTCCCTACATACAATGTTTATAACCTCTACTTCCCCAATTCAAGAAGAATTAAGATCTGCCTTGAGATTCATTGTTTGAACACTTTTCTAATTTAGACTGTAAGGTATTAACAGAAAATGCATTAGGTGACATGATATTTGCATATGTTTAACCCTGTGTGTCAGGCACTGAATATTGGCATTGTGTAACTGAAAGATGAACAAATAGCCTAGATATAGTCAGTATTTTAGGGTTAAAGAAAGATCACAGTGGGACTCAATCTAGAGAACATTGCTTCCATCGTGCTCATGTGGATGGGTCAGAAAAACTGGAGAGTGGACAGAAGAAAGAAAAGTCAGAATGGTCTGGGGATCTCAACATTGTGACACCTTCAGAATTAGGGTGCTCGGGCAAACGCTGACAGGAGGTCCAGCCAGTGCAGAACCCTAGCACTGCCTAGCACTCCACTGTCCTACTGCCTCTGCAGTTACCTTTGGTTTACTACGTAGCACTGATTCTTCACTAACCCTTAGTGTATTTTAATTTAAAGAAAGTACCACATTCCATTGGACCTGAGACATAGGGATTTTGTGCTTCACTCTGTTGAGGCATTTGCAGGTTAAAGATGTACACTTTTGCTGGAGCAGTGGACAAAACTATACTCATCCTCTCAAAAAAGTGTGAAAAAAGTGCTGTCTAAAATGTAAGTAGTTCACAGCAGTGTGTTGCTCTGACTGGCTGAAAAGAAAGAAAAGAAAAAAAAAATAGCCATCTTTAAAATAACAAGAACTCTTTCCAAAGTGGGTCCATTTTAATGGCTAATATTGTCTTGGATACTTCATACACTCCTTTTTTAGGAAAGAGGACCCTAAAGGTAGAATTTAGCTCTTCAACAGTTTGGTTGGCTTGGAAAATTCATCTTTCTGACACTTTCTGCAGTCCTGAAGAGAAGAGACATAAAGGAAAAATCATCCTTTATTTCTGTTCTTTGTTCTTTTCCTCCCATTATGTACATTTTCCACATGATACTGAAATTGTCCTCCATGCTATTCAGAGTGTACTACAGTCATTCACATTAATTTTCAGTAAAAAATTCCTGTCTCTATAATAGTGCATATTTTAGCCTCTATTCTTTTAGATATTTTAGCATCTATCCTTGGACACATTCTCAGTAGTCTCCTTTGATGAAGTACTGTCATGCACTGAAAGAGCTGGCAGATCTCCAGGCTGAATGAAAACAAAGACAGACAGCTGATACTTAATAATGTGAAAGATTTCCCTCTTCTTTGAGGTTTTTCTTTGCTTCATTTTAATGGGGAAGGAAAAATATTTCTCCTTGCCGATGTTATCATGGCATGAATGTTCTTATAATAACACAATTGATTACAAGAATAAATACATACATGTTTTCAATGTTTCTTAAACTTTCTTTTTGATCTCTGCCCATTTGTATGTAAATATGTATTTAAGTAGATGATACTTGGATCTGTCTCAAAAACTCAGGAATTTTTCTAGGAAACGCTTATGTACATGGGTAACCACCTTTATTTGAGTAGTTTTATTGAAATCAATGAATCTAATGAAGTGAGAAATTATAAAATTAGTGGTTTTAGTATGAAATTCTAAATTTTCATTATGTCTTGACACCACTTATTTGAGATCACTTTTAAATTTCTTGTTTCACAGTGACTAATAATAAATGATCAAAAACTAGTTAACACATTCAAAACAGAGAAAGCGGGATACGTTATTTAGACCATTTGAAGGAATAAAAACCCCTCTTTCATGCTGATGACTTTTCTTTATTGCCTACTTAATGTAAAGGAAGTTTTGCACTACATGCCATGCAAAATATTTCAAGCACTATGTTTACTCTTATTATACATTATTTATACATAACATAGACAATACATATAATAAACTTCACAAATTAATAAGCAGCTAGGAATCCTAGCAACCTGGCAAGAAGTCTAGGAAGTGCTTCCTATTTTCAAGTGATACTACACTTTGACACAACGGTGTTTCTGGAAACTGCCTACTTATCAGCATTGATGTAAATTCAAAATGATTGTGAAGTGGATCATCTTACAGCTGTTTCTGAAAGAATATCACCTTCCATTTAGCCTAATTAAAAGCTTCCTTAAAACACCCGTCTTTAACTCTTCTGTTTTTAATTTAGCATCCCTATTATTAGCTTAAATATTCTCAGCCTTTCATAGCATGTGTATAATTTATTAATAGAAAAAATATAGAATGAAGAAAATGTGTGTAATTTTAAATCTTTGTACCTTTTACTGCATTTAATTTACAGTATAGCAATTTACAATTGCAAATTCTTGAAAACTTCTATAGCAGTTGAACACATGTAAATATTTTCATTACTATTCAGCTTTAAAGTAGACGGAGTATTTTTCAGTCTGAAACACTTGTTTTACTACATATTTATGTATTTCCTGTGACACATTAATTGTCTGGAATTGTGAGTATCTGTCCATCAATCTTGTATGTACAGGTTGAGAAAAAGAAGCTACATCTATATTATTTTCAGACTTCTTCCCTGCTCATGACCACTGTGTAGCATTGCCCTTGTGTTTCACCAGAACAGTTGACCCAAAGTAAGCATGTCCTCTGCAGACCCAGTGTTGACATGAGTTTCTCTGAACAACACCAGTCTCTGGACTCTAAGCAAGGTAACTGTAGTTTCAGAAAGAGATGAGGACAACTCACCTGAGGGACTAGGGTGTTATGAGAGATCTGTCTAACGACTTGTGACATGTGGAAGTTCAGGCTAGATGACCTATAGCCATCTGTGATCTTTCTGTTTGAATCCTTTAATAAATTCTTGGTAAATAAAACTAATCATAAACTGATAGGGCATATACATGGATAGTCAGTAAGAAGATATGTGCGTAGCCCTTCCCTTTCCCAAAATGACAATAAATGTTAGCCAGAAATGACAATATATTAATGACAAAGTAATCACACAGATATGCTTTGGTCATTGATCATACAGATAGTTTATACCATAAATTCCATAGAAGCTTGAGTGCTGCTACGCTAAGTGAGGGTTGGAGCTCTCCTCATTCAATACTATTTGTCAGGGAAAAAACAACCTGATAGACAAGCTGTGTGTCCCCAGTTCTGTTCCTTTGATTGAGCTGCCAGAGTAGGATTGAAAAGCTTGATCTAGTTGCAGGTTAGCAAAGTTGAAGCAATGTTAATTGGCTGGTAACCCAGCCTAGCTGACAGGACTGCTTTGTTTTTCCCCCAGGAGGATCAACAGGAGCTGGGATAGATGGAGTAAGCTAGTCAAAGAAAAACATTTCCATTTAACCTGCCAATGTTCTTGGAATTTGGAATATGTGCTTTGTTTCCTGCTTCCTTTTTTTTAATAAATAGATAAACGTCCAAAAATGAGAATTAACTGCCTTTGCAGTAGAAAAATCTTTCTGCAGTCTCAATCCAGTGAAATCTTCCCAGTGAAATCAAAATCATAAGCTCTGATGGTAAGAGGTACAGGAGGAAAGGACATAAGATACCAGAAATACGCTTTACCTCTGTTTAACTTAACTGCAGTATGACTCAGAAAATATAGGTTGTACAGGCGATTATTTGCCAACTATGGATAGTAAAACATTCCCTAAAATCACCTGAAGTTTCAAATAAAAATGTAAAAAACGGCTGTGAATAACAAAAGTCATGCACTGTTTAGGGGGAAAGGAGTATTTCTCAGAGTATGTTTTTGTTTGAGCAATGAAAAAATACACTGAGAAACTGTCTCATTTGAGTTTTAGCCAAAGCAAAGATTTTTTTTCAAGCTTGATTAAACATTTACAAGAACCCCTTAAGTTTTCAAAATTAATTATGGATGAAATTTAAGTGAAACTCTGAACTCCACAACTGGGTTTCACTCACATTTATAGCCTATTTGCTCCCTAACGTATTTATGCTTTTAAAAATAAAGTATCACTTCCATAAACTACATATAGTAGAACACTTGGGCTTGGTAAGTGGCTCAGGGCCATTGTCTCTGCATGATTGGATGTTTTTATAGGGCTTATAATTTTAAAAGCATAGTTGCGATATTAAAAAAAAAATAGCAGCATCTAAAATGTGTTCAACATTATCACATTTAGTGAACTGGAGCAGCACTTTTTTATTCTTCCCCCACTTCCCCCCAAAGAAAACCCAACCCACCAACCACCCAAAAAACCCAACAAAAGCCACACCAAAACAAAACCAAAACAAACCACCAAAGCCACCCAAAACCAGAAAAACCCAAACACCATGAATGTTTTTTCTACCTTTATAATTGTGTTCAGACTTTAATAAAATTTGAAAAAAAATGACTGTGCAAAATAATTTTATTTGGAATTATGTCTTTTTGTATGTGCCTTTTTTTTTTCTTTTCCTACTGCTCGTATATTCAACCTAAAGGATGATGTTTATACATTTCTTTCTAATTCCATAGCATTAGAAGAAATTATACTAGTGGCTACCAATGTAAGAAATTATGATTTCACCAGACTTCTCTCTTTCCTGTTGAGCATCAAGGGCAGTGATGGACTCTGTCTGACCATAGCCTGCTGCTTCGCCAGTTCTTTTAGTGTATGGTTTGCAAATGTAGCCTCAATAGTCAGCTTTTCACTTTGAGCCAGTGAAAAAACCTGAGCCTGGTATTGAGCCACATTAGATGACAACAAATCTGGTGTCATCAGTACATGAAAGATATTGTTCTTTATATTGTGATACCAGTTCTTATTGTGGTTCTAAGTAGCTTTGTTTAAATAAAAATAAAAATTAAAAAAAAAATTCCTAAGCTAGGTACCTTATTGAGCTGTAAAATATTAGTCATTAGTATCACCTTGATTTCTCTTTCATATCTAAACCATTATTTCAATTTTCACCAGCCATTTTCCTTCCAGGAACAGGTTTTTGATTGCTTAGTTTACAATACAGTTAGTTCTTAGTCTCTATGTAGTCATTTATTGATGTCTTTTTGGATATTACTATGCAGTCACTGCAGTCAGCTTCTTACAAGAAAACCTTTTGCAGAGTTTAGGGAGGACAGAGGAAAGAGATGTTTAAGCAAAGAATGTTTGCTTTTTGGTGTCACATTGGTTCTCTCAAGACTGCTTAGCTAAGGAAAGCACAATGCCTGGGCATAGCATTAATTATCATACAGTGAAACATCTTAGTCTTGGATATCAATTTGCATATTCTACCTTAATGTATTAGGAATTGAAGTCTAATTAGCAAGATACCTTGTCAAAAGCATGAGAATTCTTTAAAGAAGTTAAACAAGTTTCACGTTTAACTAAAATATTGCACTAAACAGAAAAGCATGCTCCATTGAATTTTAATGTATATAGTAAATCCAGATAAAATATACTGATATTTGTGATTTATTTTGTACCTTAGGATTTAAGTGCTTAAATAATGGCTTCACTAGTGAAGACCTTCACTATGGAGCTTTACTACCATGGTGCTTCAATAAAGATGCATTTAATTTTATAATCATGCCTGAGGCTGATATGGTAGGATGAGTATGCCGTGAAGTCTGGAAAGTGCCAAGTGTAGTTCAAAAGCAATTTTTACAATTGCAATAAGTGACTCAAAGAGTTACGTGTGGCACTTTGAGAAGCTGTTCTGGACTAGGAAAGAAAACTCTCAGATTATACTATTTTCTTGTCAAAATAATTGATTTCTCTGAAGAAATGAAACACTGTGAGAGATTTTTATACAGTTTAGGTTGGTCTAATTCATACCAACTGAGAAAACGGTATTTTACTTTATAATAAAAATTTCTAGGAGACCTAAATGATTCATAAATTTAAATCTCAATTTCAAAAATAAAGTGGAAGCTTCATTTATCTTTACTTGGAGCATATTTAAAGCACTAAATACATTTGATTTTTTCCCACATAGTCATAATTAAATTTCTAATTAAATTAATCTTTAAAAAAAATTACTTCCGTAATCTACCAGCAGCCTATATACAGGCCTCATCTTTAATACAATATAGTGTATTCTCTCACAGATGGTTTACTTTGCTCTTCCGAGTTTCATTGAGAAGGGCCAGCCTGATCTGTTACTGGTATTCTGGAACTTTTTGTCTGTCTGAATAATCTGGATTTCAGTGAAACATACCAGTGCTTCTTGAAGACTTGTTCTTGAAGAACATTCAAATACAAAATAGCCATAGGTCTGGCATTAAAGTGTTGCGTTTAGTTCAGCTTAATGATCTCTTATTGTTGTTCTTATTCCAACAGCTAATTACACTATATGTGATTTTGAGACTGACCTCTGTGGATGGAAGCCACTAAGCATAGGTGATGCCAACTGGAACGTAATGAAAGAGCAGCCTCCTCCTGACAGGAGGCTCCCTGGCAGAGGTCGTACAACTGATACTGGACGTGGTGAGATTTCCATTTATGTATTTATTTATTTATTTATTTATTTATTTATTATTTGTTTATTTTCCTTCTGTGGTGAGTAGTTGTACTTGTAAATGGTGACAGACTGACCATAAAAACTGATTTGAAAGGGATGCTACATAGTATGTATACAACATAGTTAAAGTGTTACAGAAAGCCAGCCTTCCAGGGATGCTCTTTCTTAGGCTTCATTTGGTTACTATGCCTCTGAGGTACGAGACTTGGTGCAACTATTATTTCTTTGAGATACTGACCTTTGAACTGGCATAGATAACTTTGTTAGCTTATATCATAAGCATTTTTGTACTCAATATTCACACAAGGGCCATTCTTGAAAATATTATTTGGACAAAAAAATACTGTACCTTTTTGCAGAGTACAGATAAATCAATCAGTTTAGTATAGGAAAAATAGAGTGAGTGTAATATCCTTTGAGGAGTAGTTCTTCCTTCAGCCCATAGTTGCTATACAGTGCATTCATTGATTTCCAGTGGTAGGGTGTTTTAAAGTATTTTTCCAAAGTGAAAATGTTACTACAGAATACTGTATAAAACTAAAACTGCCTAGTGTGTTTGTCACTGTAAAATAATATTGACAAATATTCTGTCACTTTAATTTTATTAGAACGTATCTGTTACACTATTCCCAGTGGAAATTAGACTACTTTAAAATCTGGGTTACTGTCTAATATCCCTTAAAGTTAAATTTTTTAAATGATGTATATTATCTTACAGGCAGACCTCCACATGTTAAAGGAATGTGAAAAATTAAGTATTCCACCTTGAGAATTCAAAAATAGAGAAATTCTATGATTAAAATTTACCTGAGCAAAACCTAGTGGGGCACGAGTATGTGTGCGCATGCTATATAGTAACTCTAACTGCACAGTCAAATATCCTTTTTTCCACTGGTCCCCAAGTGATGTGCAACAAAGTTACCATTCACTTTTTCAGCAGTTATTTGATATTTCATTTTGTTGTCTCTCTAGAGTGGCACTGGATCTGCATTACTGCGTTTTTTGCAAACATTACAGTGTCACAGCTTCTGAACGCTCACAGCTCCAGAGAAGGGTAATGCTATGACTGTGTCTTTCCCACGTAGGTTATTCTAGGTGCTGCTGAGATCTGAGGTATAATATGGCCATAATGAAGGCTGCTGGTAGAAACATCTGCTCTGCATCCTAAGCAGCATGTTAAATTATCCCATATGGAACTATGTGCTGCTGCACTTCAGCTGCTTTGATACCTGAATCAATACAAGTTAGGTTCACGTTTTTATATGTTGCTGCAGGTTGAAGCCTCTCCATCAAGTGGACCTTGAGGTTCCCATGTAGCATCTCTCAAGCCCAGTAATACTGCATTCCCCATATAAGTTAGTGCAAAGGTGTTTCTGATGTGTTTTTTTACCCATTTAGCATTGTGGCTGCTTCAACCACATCACTGCTTTAAAATTAGACTCCCAGAATTTCAGCAAGTTTTTGCCAACATTAAATCAAGGTCCTTTAGGTTGCAACAGTTGCTTATGATACTGCGCAGTGTTCGTCTGTCTTCTCACCTGGAGAGGGCAGCAGCAAATTTTGATTAATGAAGATGTGAACAAGGCTACTGTAGCGCCTCATCTGCAAATTAAAAGAGGATCCTTTGAAGTACTCTTGCATTCCAAAGAGAGGAGCTGCCTTCGCGCTGTGGAGCGCAGCACGTCCGTTTGCACAAGGAGCTGTAACGGTCACCTCTTTGTGCCAGCCTGGCTAAAGTGATGGGATTATTCATGTGGGGCTGGACCTAACCCTCTGCTTCATTATGTATCCATGGGAAATAAATGGCTAAGGAGTATGACTGTGGCAGCACAATAGCTGATTTTCCAAGATGTAAGGCAATATGTGTAATATCAACGCGCAAACAAGACTGAGCCTTTAGTGTTGTTTTGCATAGACTTTCATGAAAAAGTCTCAGTATTCAGTGAAGGCAGCACTGACGGCATTCAAAATATGCTGCTTTAGGGCCCCTTGAAGATGTTTATCCTTCCCTACCTTTGTCTGAAGCACATCTGCTGCAGTTCAAATCCAAAGGCAGTTCGTTTGCCAGAGTTCAGATTAGATCTTTAATTAAGCTTTCATCCCCACTAGCACAGGCAACAATGTGAAGTCTGTGGACCCCATGAGAAAATATAGCTTATTCCATTGGCTCCCATGGTCTGCAATATTGTTAGCACGCTTAAAACTGGCTGGGCTGCACTGAGGTTGAATACTGTACCCTAAAGGAAATTTATTTTTGTTCTAAATTCTGTTTGAAACATTATTTAAGCCAATTAAAATGTGTCTTTTAGGGATCCCAGCTGAGGTCTATGCTGTTTGATCTCCAGGGTGCTCTGTGTTGCAGCTCCTGCAATACACTCTCCTCTGCCTGTGCAGGGAGCAGAAGGGCACTCTGCGAAGGTGATGGGAAGTAGTTATAGTGTTTGGAGGATGAAGGTCTTAAGGTTTTTGCCTAAAGAAGGCAGATAAAAAAATACTTCTAATAGGCCTGCATAGTAAAGCACTCACAGAAGCAGCATCTGAATATATTTTGTGGTGCTCTGTATTTACTCACTCAGGTTGAAGTTCTTGTAGGCAGCAAGAAAAGGTCTTTTTAGCAGTGGCTGCGCAGATACCTCTTTTTCCTTTCCTCACTTTCCTTGTCTTTGGACTCAGTTGTGTTAATTTTACTGTGGAGGAAAGAGGGAGGAATATTTAGCAATTATATTTTGTCTTTGCCTACATAGATGCTGGTTGTCACAGCCTGTCAAAACACCCTCCTCATTATCCACAGAGGCTGAACTGACAGCAAAGTTGTTTCATTTGTTTACATTTATGAATAAGTTTTATGTGCCTCACAGAGCACATAGTTAACTCTCTAAGGTAGCTGTTTGCCATTGGAGCATGATATATTTCTCATTTTTCTTTGATTTTTGTTTACAGGAGCATTCATTTACTTCAGTGGATCACATCAGATGAACACAAAGATGTCCATGTCTCATCTGGGGAGCCCTCTCCTTGTCAAGCTGTCCTCTGGACTTTCTTGCTGTCAGGTAACAGTCTGATATTAACTGTCCCTGCCTTTGTAAGCTATCACTCACCTGATGTGCAGATATGGTATTTTTCATGCTGTAAGTGTTGCCGCAGAAAAACTGGCTCAATTTCAGTACCATAGAAGGAGTTACAGACTAATTCTTTGGGAGGAGGGAGATGCAGCAGGCTTCTTACTGCTTTACTACCAAATTGTTATGTCTGATTATTATGCACAGAACCATAGAATCACAGAGTAGTTTGTGTTGGAAGGGACCTTCAAAGGCCGTCTAGTCCAACCCCCCTGCAATGAGCAGGCACATCTTCAACTAGATCAGGTTTGTCAGAGCCCCGTCCAGCCCGGCCTGGAATGTCTCCAGGGATGGGACATCTACCACCTCTCAGGGCAGTTCCAGCATTTTACCACCCTCATTGTAAAAAAACTTTTCCTTGTATTTAGCCTGAATCTCCCCTGCTTTAGTTAAAAACCATTACTCCTTGTTCTATCATAACAGACCCTGATAAAAAGTCTGTCCTCATCTTTCCTGTAGACCCCTTTTAAGCACTGAAAGGCTGTAATAAGGTCTCCCCGGAACCTTCTCTTCCCCAGGCTTTTCTTTCTAAAGCATCCACCAGGTGACTCAGGCTTAAGTGTGCTTCAGGTTTTTGTATGCTGTGACAAACACAGCTGGACAGCAATATCAGGGCCATATCAACTCACAGCCTGCCTTTCGAGCAAAAGCTGGTAAAGAGTCACACTGTTGTCTGCAGGCAGGAAAGTCTCGCACATCCAACATCCCATAACAGGAGACCTGTGGTCTGAAGTCACGATGTACATTAACTATGTTGGTGTGACCTGAGAGAGTTAGCTACCATGCTCTAGACATACTAAATTTCAACTGATGGTTTCAGGAGGATGCAGTACTTCAGAGTTTACTTTGAAGTGGGTTTTTTTGGTCAAATATCTTGTGGACAAAAGGAATGGAAAAGAAACCAGCCAGGATGCTGTTTGATGTGAGAAACTAGAAAAGGTACCTGGAGAAAATGTGTCAGGAGGGATAAAAAATGGAAAAATTTTAGATGGAAAATGAAAATACAGTTTTATAATGAGGATGTTGGAATTGTCAACAAAATATGTATGAAGACAGATACTAAATGTATATATTATTAAAGAACATAATGCAGAAAACATTCCCAACTGTATTTTTTTATCCTTTTGGCCACTGAATAAAATGAAGAGATGCTGCACAATTTTATAAGGTTTTTTTGTTTCCTATTCTGTAACTTTTCATAGCTTATGCCATGTTGGGGAGTAGCTAAGTTGTGTAAATTATGGTGCTATATTTTTTCTGCTGCTGCATAATGCCTCCTGATTTAAGAAGTCACACAAAAGAAAAGGAAATAAAGGAAAAGCTTGCCAAAATAATTTTATTGTGTTCCATTACAAAGACAGTCTTTAGAGAAACAAAATAAAATTCAGACTGGTTGCTTAATTTTTCAGACTCTATGTAGAATAGAAACTGTAATTTCACTTAGAGGAAACTTTTTTAAAAAATAAAAATGTCAGTAAACAATGTGCGGTACTTGTAAGACCCAACAAGTAGCAGATGTTTATTCCAGCAGAACCTAGGCTTCTTAGGTTTTTTCTAGTGTAAGGGACCCGAAAGGCTCAGATAAATTTCTTTTACTTGAGACTGTAGCTGACTTCCACTGGGCACATCAATGAGTTACTAGAGGACAGCTGAGTGGTTGCAGCTTGCAGCTGTGGAGTAAAAGCTTCTTAAATAATTTAAGAACAGAACCCAGCTGTCATTTGATGCACTGTCTCAGTTGTGAATCTTCACATGGCTCTTAGTGTTGTAAAGAATTAGAAATAAAATAGATGCAGAATGAAATCAAGCAAAATGCTGCTGCAGGGAACATGGAAGGCCTCTCAGCATCCCATCAACATCCTGCATGTTGCATTATTCCTGGGATACCAGCAGCCTTTGTACGCTCAGTGCATTTGTTCAGGAAGTTTCAAATCTCTTTTGTAGACTTTGATACTGAGTAGATAAGCACCCTTCAGGTTCAGATTAACTTATTTTAGAACTCCTAAAGGCAAACTGGGCACAACTGGTATGTGAATCAATGAATCATTCTAGTTAGATCTATTGCAGAGTTTGATCTGCAGTCAAAATAAATACAAATGCAGCAGGGACGCACATACATTTCTCTAGTTCAAAGTCAGAACAGAAACCATTTTACAGTATGTACATATTGAATGTATTTAAAATTCCCAGATTCAAGAAAAACTAGGGCAAGTTCTTATCCAGCTATACGTGTATGAAAAGAGCTTGTTTCTGAAGACTGGAAGCCTGGCTTTCTGCCACATTTTCACTGCAGACTTTTATTTCTGGGAAAGAGAAAGTAGTATGGGTTGCTCATTAGGATGTGTATTGGTGTGTTATGCTCTCTGCGTATAAATGTGAGATGTTGCCCTCTGTTGGATGTCCCACTGAGACGATAAAAGGATCTACATAAAGAGATCTATGTTTATTAATAGCTTTACAAGTTCTCTGGCTCCCGTTGTTTAAAAAAAAAAAAAAAAAAAGAAAGAAAGAAAATTGGAGTTGAGGGATAACAGTTTTATATTGTGCCTTACTGGGTAACTGAAGCTTAGAATTAACTTCTTTCTGCAGCTTCTCGTAGCTGAGTCTTTTCTGTAGATGTCAGCTAAGAAACATCTTCATTTAGCTCAAGGTTTTGGAGTTGTAGAAGCAAATTTCTAGTTCTAGCTCTGTTTATGACTCGTTAATAGACTCAGAAGTCATTGTAAAGAGGGATGGTAATTTTATTTCTTATGCAATGAAAACACAGATTTGTTTAAAAGGCTGTTTTATAGATATAAATCTTACATCTAGGTTGTTTAGGGTACAGTTCTTCAAACAGCTGATTTTGAAAAGTGCTTGTATACCTGCTGCCTTGTATCCCTTAAACTTTCTGGTGGGGAAAAATGTTACATGAAAGTATTTCAATTTATTAATAAATCTTGAGGTTATGTTATATAATACAGTGTTTAGCGAGTGGGAAGAAAAAGGGACACTACGAGAAATTGAGAGAGCAAGTTCACTACCCATGAAGCCAGGGAACATTAAAATGTGAGTTGTAACAAAGACCTACCTTGCCCTACGTAACACAAGCAAAAAGAAACTCTTCCTTCATACATAGCGATGTTTCATCTTTGGTGTATTTGCCAATTTTATGGATTAAATTCAGAGCCAGAAGTGAAAAGTAGTGAATCCATATGCATGATGATTTTATTAGTCAATGATTTGAAAGTAAGGCGTTCTCAAATTCATCAGTCCTGTTCTTCCTCTTCTTTGGCACGCCAAGGGTCTATACTTTTAACGGCAATACTAAAGTGATAATTTATTGAAGAAAAGACTCCTCTCAGGGTCTGGTTACTCGTAAACTACTACTTCCCTTAAGAAAAAAAAAAAAATCTCCTGGGGACAAATGAGGAGAGGTGTGGAAGGGGACGTTGTCTGGGACACAGCTGGAGATGTGCCCACATGAGGAGGTGGTCCATGCTCAGTAGGTATGGCTCTGAGAGGACTGCACCTGTGGATGACCCATGCTGGGACTGGGACACCCCCAAGGAACCGTGGCCATGGGTGACATGCTGGTGTGGCTGATAACTCAGAGGGACTATGGCCTGAGCTGAAGCAGGGGAAGAAGAGTAAGAAGCAATGAGCAGAGGAGGGCAACATAGAGGGAGCACCAGAAAGAAACCATTACTCACATGCCCAACCTCTTGTTCCACCTCTTGCCTCACCAAAGCAATTGGGCCAGACTGAGTGTAACCTGCAGCAAAAATTAGGGAAGTTAAGGTTAGGAAGGCAGCAGGCTAAGTGTTTGATATAAACTGGCCTGGGGAAGTGGGGGGAAAAGTGTTTGCTCGAGTTTGTGTTTAAGTGTGTTTTTATGAGTGTGGTGGTGGTTGGTTTTTGTTTGTTTGTTTGTTTGGGTTTTTTGGGGGGGGGGTTGTTTGCGTGGAGTTTTTTTGGCGTTGTTTTTTTTTTTTTTTTTCCTCAGTAGAACAAACAGTGATTAGAAGTTTATGCTAATTCACAATAAATTAAATTGACTGAAAATTATGTCGCCACTCTGAGGCTGATTTGCCTGTTACAGTCCCTAATATAATGCTTTTCCATGATCTGTAGAACCTATTGTGTCGGCTGTCTTGCTCAAATAAAAGATTTGAATTGTTTCATGTCTAACTGAAAAGTTGGCTAACACATACATCTGTGTTTGTCCTGAGGTTAAAGATGAGTTTTCTCTTATTTGTTATTGTCTTGCAGAAAAATACATATGTTTCGTTTGGTTATTAGCCAAAATTGGCCTGTATTCTTTAACTCTGTTTAAAAGATTATATAATACGAAAAAATAAAAGGAAACTTTCTCTCTGTAATGTGGTGATCCAAGATTCACAGTGTAAGATCATATAAAGATGTGCAGACAACTGAGTGGGAAGAGCTATTTTTACAGTTCTTGTTTTGCCTTCATGAAGATTCAAGTATTATTAAGGATCTTGCAGAGAAGTAAAGAGTCTGCAGTTGAAGAAATTTTAGTCTTTCACTATGTGAAGAAGGAGGAAAGACTCAGGGAGAAGGAAAAAAAAAGTGTTTGAAAATCTTGTTTCTTCCCTGAAGTTCTCAGCTGATTTTTTGTCTGTGTAGTATTTATATTAAAAAAAAATTAAATGCATTAGGTTTACTCTATATTGCCAGTTGAGGTATAATGGACTGGGATTCTCACTGTTTTCTGATCTTTTCTGCTTGGCAAACAGGTTTTTCTAGCCTCATCCTCCTGCAGTCATATTTTTTTCTTCCTATATGTTGGTCAGTTAACTTGTTTCAGGAGATCAATAGGTTATTTTAAGCATCTGTCTTCAGATAATTTTCATATGTGTTGATTTTGGCAAAAGACGATCATAAGGTTTCTTTCATATAAGTACCTTGACTGTTGCTTTTCTAAAATTAAAATATTTATGAAGCTGTCCTATATTCATCATTTGGGAAGAAAAATAATCTTTGAGATTACTAAACTAAAAAAAGTTAAGGGGGGTCATATCAGCTAGTCTGCATCAGTTGATACGCATGAGTTAAAAGTAAGTTTTAAAAATTAGCTTTACTTTTAATCTTGGTTTTATCTTTGGTTGTAATACTGCTCCTCAGCATGCCATAGTTTCACATATGTCTTTTATGCCCAGGCTGTTTTGAGACCTGTCATGTCATTCTACATTACAGTGTACATATATGAGATGGTACTGAATGTACTGCAGATCAGTGATGTGTGTTTCATTAAAAACTCTTTCAACAGGTAAGGTTTTGGTACCGGTTATCTCAGGATTCACAGCTTTCTGTCTTTAAGAGAACTGTGTTGGATGGAAGTTTGGAAAAATTACATGACATTTCAGGATTGCCTGAGATGCAGTGGACAAAAGTGAATATACCTGTAGTAAGTGCAGCTGAGGACTTACCTTTTCAGGTAATTAGAAATTACATTTACATTGCTTTCAAAAAGTTGCTCTCATATGGCCTTTAGAACTAATTTTCTTTCATTATAAATATAAAAAGAGAACTTATTTAATGCTCATATAAAAAGAATTTCGTTCAGCTTTTTCAATAGAAGTGCCTGTCAAAGAACACTGCCATTGTTTCAGTATTGTATGCATTAGAATCACCTTTTTGTAATAAAAGTCAAGTAGCACCACATGTTGTTGTCTTCCCAAAGCATAATATACATGAAAATAATTAAATGGTGGTGTAAACCATCACATTTGGTAACCCTGAATAGCTGATTTTAAAAGGTGTGTCACTTTTAATGGTTCCAGCAGGAAGATGATTCATTCAAGTAGTGATGACTTTTACCAGTTCAGATTGCAGCAAGGTCACCTGGGTTGCGCAACTTCACATAAGTGAAGTTAGTTATGACTTTGACAGTTGAGGAGTGAATTTCCAACTTTGATCGAATCTTGATGACAGTTTTTGCTGTCTAGTATTTCGAGTTGCTCGTAGACAGTATTTACTTCCTGAGTAGATGGAGTAAATTATAAAGGAATATATATATACACACACATGTGTGCGTCTTTTTATCATGCCACCTTTAATGAACTAATTTATTTATTTGACTTTACAGATTATTTTACAAGCTACCATTCTTACAACAAATGCTACTGTTGCTGTTGATGACATTAGTATAACAAAGGAATGTGGAGTCGTGAATAAACCACTTCCAGGTATCAGTCAGAAAAGTGAAGGTAAGTTCTGTGGTTTTCAGTACATTTTTCCCAATGCCTGTTATGCGTGACTGTGATTAGACTGACAACTTCAGGGGACACCTGTAAGAATGTAGGGGATGATCTGAGGAAAAAGTCCATCTGCTGTAAGCCACCATCTCTAATGAGAAACCTGGTCTTGTGTTATGCACTGGCTGCTATAAGTAATTTGCACTAGTTCTGGGAAGTAAACTGTGGTGGGAGTTTTTAGATACTGCTTACTATGTAGTACCTGCCCACATTCACACTTGGATGCAGAGACAGAAGCAAAGCACCGTACATCTTTTACTGAATGCCACCGCATTATATTTAGGGCAAGAGGGTGCGCCCATAATTACTGACAAATACCTAACAAACAGTAAGCTCCCACCAAACTTGTCTGTTTACTTGCACTCGGTAATCCTGAAGTGCAAACGGAAACATAAAATAACTGTAACCTTCTGACTACTGTTTCTGGTCCTCTTGGCTATTAATGACTTTTCTGAAATGGCATGGACACATATGTATCCAGTGGTAATACTGATGGGTTATACCCAGCAGATATCTGAATTTTTTCTTCACTGGAAAATTTAAAGGCATGATAGAAAACTTCAGGGTTGTGTTTTTAAGACTTCTCTGATCCCTGTTACAGTCTGATTGATGGTAGCTAGTTATTTGAAGAAACATTAATTTTCTTCAATTATTTTCCCCTACAACTCCCCTATGTACCCATCAGTCACAAGGATATTATTTTCAGAAGGGAGTCCTTTGTGTAAAAAAAGTTCTGTCTGGATAGCAGTATGAGTATCTAATTAGTTAAATTAAACAAAAAAGCTGAAAAGTATGTTGTTCTTCTCAGTTGCTACTTTTCCAGAAATCCAGTGAAGTAAAACCAGTACTCGTTGGCTTTTTTCCCCTCATTCATTGAAATCTGAAGTGTTTTCTAATGTGTAGTTTGAGGTGCAAGCTAGTAGTGCTACATCAAACTTTTGGCTTCCTGGAACTTTCATTGTGAGCTGAATGCAGAGAAACCACCATTACAGCAGAAAGCTTTTGTGACAACTGCTCCTGACTGTGGGGCAAACAGCAGGCTGCTGTACACAGCACCTCGCCCCCCAGTTGCAGCCCGCCCCTTTAACTACAAGGGGATTTTGATAATTTTTCACACAAATGTTTGGATATTGTGGAGAATAATATATAGTATAAGAGTATCAGACGTAAATATCAGCTGTGTTTCTTATCAGTTGTGATATAATCTGGCTCACTCCATAGGTGATACTACGTTCCGGATACCGTGTGCATTACTATATTCGAAGACAGAATTGTATCTTAGAATTTTATATATATGTGTGTGTTTTTACTTATATTTTCTTTTCTGATTTTTAAGGGAAAACAGAATTTGCTGATGCTAATTCTTCATCTTTTTACTGTCCACTGGAGCATTTTTCATGTGGGAATGGACAATGTATTTCATTTGACAAATTATGTGATTTTACACTTGACTGTTCAAATAACCGTGATGAAGCCATGTGCCGTAAGTGAAGATTTAAAAAATCTACATTATTAGGCTCCTATGACTACATTTTTTGTCCTGTTTGCCAGGCTTTCATGACTTCAGAAATGTCATAATTTAATTAAAAGCAAAAGTTCTTGAGAAATAGTAATTTCATTTTGATTCTATTCTGATGTCCCCCCTTTTTATATTCTGTAGCAACTATTTCCCTCTTAGCATCAAAACCAGAAAAAAAGGTCTTTGATTAATTATTTAGTAGAAAGAATTACTTAAAATATTTTATTTTACAACTCTTAACATGCTAAATATCAGGTACAGTGTTATACTGAATAAAGTCTTAATCTGTAAGATATTAGAAGCTGATTGTAAAGCCATTGTAAAATAAACCAAACAAAACTCATGCACACATTCTTGCACATGTGTTCTCACACATACAAAATTAAGCTAAAAAAAAAAGAGAGGAAAATATGTTGCACTTGTACAAATTGTAGCACCACAGAACTACAGCTGAACTGTGTGAGATACCTTTTCTGAAAGTGTAGATGGTCTTGCAATTAGGCCTGAGAAACAGTGAGAGAGAAAATGTTAAAAATGCAGTGGTCACAGACTTGTGTTCAAATTGTGTGTTTTGTATACTTGATTTTGATGTGAACATACCACTGATAAAGAAAGCATCTGTGCACAGACATGGTCACAGATACAGTTTAGATTGTGTCAACATTTTCTGTTTGGATGCGCTGTGACTCCTGTCTGGGCCATGTGCCCTGGTTTACTGTGCATGGAAGCTAAGATACAGAGGCATGTAGAGGGAGGTGATGCATCGTGGAGTCCCTCTGCAATGTACAGTCGGGAAGGAGCTTGCAAATATTCTGGGGCCTCTAATATGTAGCTAAAAAAAAAAAAATCTTTTAGATGCGTTCAATTACTTGCTCTGCATAAGGAATTGTTATACTTTCAATCTTTGAAAATGAATGTCTTTTTCATTGAAATGTGCTATAGAAGCCATGATGCATTTTCAAAGCTAGCTGCCATGAGCAATATTGAGTATATTTCCTTTTTTTAGTTTAAATAGAAGATGATGGCTTCTAGCATTCCCACAAGTAACAGAAATATGGTAGACAAGATATTTATAGTATATTCTGACTGTGCTATGTTATGCATCATGAAGACTAAACTTCTTCACAGGTGCTAACACAATCCAAAGTCCATGTTTATATTTTATAGTTTGTATTAGGAAATTTCAGAGGTGTTGCTCAGATAAACAAAAGTCTATTTAACTTCCAGCAGATAAAAAAAATAATGACAGCTTCCATTAGTATTCATGCAATTTCTCTACACTTTCAGCATCCAGTCTTTCTTGGCTAAAGCACTGGTGTGCAGTGTTTTAGTTATTTAGAATGTTTTGTATCCCAACTATACAGAACTTGAAGTTAGGAAACTGAGTACTCTTTTATTAGGTAAGTTTTTGATTAGCTAAAACCAGAAATAACTATTAAAGGTTCCCTAGGCAGAATATCTTTCCTCTTATGGGACAGACGGAAGATAGGGGAAAAATTCTGCTGTTACCATAGAATAGTTGAGGTTGGCAGGGACCTCTGAAGATCATCCAGTTTACCCCTCTGCTCAAAGTAGGGTACACTGAAGCAGGATGCCCAGGACCTTACACAGTTGGGTTCTGAATATCTCTGAGGATCGAGGCTATGCAGCTACTCAGGGCAACCTGTTCCAGTGTTAGATCATCCTTACAGTGCAACAACAAGTGCCTTTATCTTCTGCTCATTTTGCTGGACCCCACTGAGAAGAGGTTTACTGCTTTACTCCCTCCCTGCTCAAATTACTCATATTTAAACTCTTATTGCACTCTTTTGCATTTTTATTCACTTCATGGTTTTTGTACTTTTCTTCAAAATGTGCCTACACATCCCATGTAGTATTGGGTTTTGACAATCTGGATTGCTCTCTTATTATACTTCTTACATTCAAGTACTGGGATTTTGTTCTCTGACAATATAATAACACTTTCAAATCAATAGTCTAATTAAAAACATTCTAAACAAATTTAGTGGCATGCAGTATCTCTTTCCCTGCTCTGGGATGAGAGTTAACTGGTAACTTTTAATCAAGAATACTGACAAGGATTGTGTTCACTGCAAATATGATAATTTATATTTCAAAACACCCTTTGAGGTTTTCAGCCTATATTTCCATTTTGACATTGTATCTAAAAGTGAAGACAAATGTCCAGTTAAGTGTCCTAGATATCCTTCATCGCAAGCTTCCCGTATGGCAATGTCTTTTCTTTTTCTCTAATTATATGACTGAAGACAATTTTGTTGCACCTGTCTCACTTGTCCAGACTATACATGAACAATTCTATGCTAAAGGTTAAACTATAGAGTTGTTATAAGTATATTTATGGTGATCTTTGCTCAAAATACATTGCTTACTTATAAATCATTGTCATACTGCTGAGATGGCTCAGTGTGTGTTACCGCTGCTGCTTGTAGTGTGGGAAACAGAATGTAGGTACACAAAAGTCTCTGCAAGTATTTCGGCACGTTGAGTGTTGCCAAGCAATAAATTTACCTTTCACCATGTTAGTCTGGTAGCCTACGGCACTAAAATATCTCTTATTACTTCCATAAATGGTATTTCACCATCTTCGTGTTTACTTCTTTTTTAATAACCATCACAGTATTCTAGTCATGACAGGATGGCAGAAATGTGATGAAACCACTGTTAAATCCATCCTTGTACCATTACTTTCTACATTTTATTATATAAATTTATGCAATTGGAGGTAAATATTACACTTTTCTCAGTCACTTTTCCTAATTTCTTCACTTGGCTAAGCACAGATGTTTTGTTGACTTTACCACCTACAACTACCTTGTTCCTTTCATCAATATTGACACTTTTTTTCCATGATGTTCCATCTGCTGGTAATTGTATGCTCCTTAACCTTGTTAATTTAAGTTTTTCATCTCAGTATGAGAAGCAGGCAAGGATATTACATGGACTTAAAAGATCTTTCTAAATATTTTTCATTGAAATCTTTCTATCTTATATTCCAGTGAGATGATTTACTTGGATGCTTGGGTCCACCAAGTACACTAAACAAGCAGAGCCTCCATGCAATTTGCTTGTCTCACAGGATCATCTCTTGAGTCATCTCTTGATTTTTATTCTCTCTCAAATGAGTACTTTCTGTCAGGACTGGAAGAATTCACTCAAAATCTTCAATTCTCAGAGTGTCTTTCTTATTTCAGTGTAGGTTTCCCACTTCTTGGAGGACATGATCTTTCTTACTTCTCTTCATATACAGGATGGTCAGTAAATTTGTTTGTTCCACTGACATCCTCTTTGGTCTTAGGTCCACATTTATGTTGTTGATCCTGACACATGATGACATTATTCTTTCTTCCAGGTTCCTAGTTGCATTTTACAAAAATACATGTCCTGTTGAGAAAAGTAAAAAAAAAAAATATATATATATATATAAGCTATTAAATGTTCTCTTTCTTTAGTGCCACTGCTCCTGGCTATTAGTTCCCAGCTTTTCTTCTACAGCTGAACAATTTAGTATGGCTGTAAATCTATAACATATAACTTCCATGCATTAAAGCAGAAGAGAAAAACGACTGCCTTTATCAGGCATCAAATTTACAGCAGTGACCTAACATACATATCACATTATGTATTTGTGCTCTGGAAGATGAATGTACAGTATAATAAGTTCTATATCTTATGCATTTGGTGGAGTCTAAATGCCCACTTTTCCAACCTAAGAACCATGATGGTAGTGTAAGGAATAAGATCAGATTGGAAAGTAATCTGATAACATGAATGTGTTCCTGGTATTCTGTTTGACCTTTAGCAGTTCATTCCCCATACTTTCTTTTGTGGTTGTTTTTTGGTTGGTTGGTTTTGTTTATTTGTTGGTTTGTTTGTTTTTTTCCTGTCTATTTGTGGTGTGGATTATCAGAAACAAAATATGGTTTTATGTATAAAATACATATAAAATAATTTACATTTGGATAAAAAACAACACATACATATAATATTGTTTTGTATTTATGCCTTTATAAATGAGATATGCATTTCATGGTAATCTCTATGGCGTACAATCTAGTGTAGCATAAGCATGCTCAGGCTACTCTTAAATTAAGTAGTTCATAAACTGGATGTAATCTATATGTTAGTATAGAGTTTTAAGTAGCTTAAATTGACTCAGAAGGCAAATAAAGAGAATCATGCATGTGTTCCCTCTTAAAAACTACTTCTGTGGCATAATTGTTTACCTATAAGTACCATTGTGTTATTAATGTCTACCTTTATGTAAGTAACAATAATTTCCCTAGTATTGTAAGAAAAATTCCCCTTATTACCCATCACTAATCTCACCAAATCATAAAAACTCTGTTCTGCTTATAAGACAACTCTTCCAAAATTTCGTTTTTGGAGTCAAAATCTTGCATACCAAAATGTCTGTCTCATATGCTTGCTACTCCATTTCAACCAGACTTATCAGTTATTTTTAAAGGTGAGGGCAGGAACAACAGCCAGCTCACAGTGATGGACTCCAGTTCAAGGCGTGAAAAGGTTGTTAGCTTCTAAACTGAAGAAGAGTCCTGAGACTGAAATTGAAATGACAACTCCATTAGGACCAGTTTGTGGAAGCTAAATGGGGGAGAGGTGGGACTAAAGAGCCATCTACATTGAGAGGAAACAACCTTTGGCTGTGAAGAACGAGGAATGGCTGCAGAGGCTGCATTGCGTGAGCTTGCTGATGTGGGAGAGAAGTATACCCAGGGGAATGGAGGGAGCCAGGGCAGAAAGGACCCAGGCTGCTGTGTGGCAAGGATTGAGACCAGCTGGTCAAAAAGCCAGTGTCAGGAGGAGAACGATAATGAAAAATAAAAAGTTTGGTAAGAAGGAATAAACCAAGGGAAGAGTAGGAATGAGGAATACGGATGTGGAGCAGTGGTGCTTTGGAAGGGATCAGTAGAAATAGTGGCCGTAAGTAGCAGAGAATTGAGACTGTGTGAGAGGACCCAGAGCAAGAAGATGTCTGGGAAAAAGGCCAGGCAAAGAGACAAGGACTGGATGAGGAAAGGCAGTGAGGATTTCCAGCTTTCCAGTGAAAGCTGGACTGAGATGAGGGGTCAAAGAAGAGCGGTTGTGGAATAGGTAAAAGGGGCAATAGGCTGTGACAATGAAGACTGCTGAGGAAAGGGCAAGAACATTTTTCTGCTGGAGACCACACACACTTTCAGAATTTCTACAGAACCCTGAAGTCATGAATCTGACTTTTACACTCCTGCCAACACATGTCTATGTAATATTTTGGGGCAAAACCAGCATACCTTCTTGTATAGTTACTCCTATCTATTTTCTTGCAAATTATGCACTGTGCACCATGACGACAAATATTGCATGAAATCCAGTGGTAGAGAACTACAGGGTAAATAATAACATGGCCTGAATAATGACCATCAGATCTTATTTTTGTTTAGATCAATAAAAACAGGAACTTTTCCCTGCAGTTATGTAGAAGGAACATTCTAGTGGACTTAGCCAAGTACCCGACACTGTAAGGATGACAAAAAAATGTTTAAGAAAAACTAGCAATATATTCCTCAAACACATGAGGAGCAGAAAGCCTGGCAGAGTCTATAGGGCTGCTTGATGGTTAAAGAGAGCATGTAAGAAAACAAGAAATAAGGGAAAGGCAGAAATAAAGTACTAGGAGAGAAGGCAGATTAGTTTACATGTGTTAACTGTGAAAGAAACTACAGAGGGACCTAAACCTTAGGTTTTCTTTCTGGATACTTCAGAAAGTAGACTTTCTTTCTGGATACTTCAGTCTGAAACAGAAGTGCCAGTCAAAGAGGTCATGGAACAATTAGGTAATTGAAGTGTAGCATCAAGAACCAAGTGCATTTCCCCCAGGCTCCACCAGCTTGCTCTATTCTTGTATTTTTTCTAGATGTTAAATAGTTGGTTTAAGATTTAGTTGCAGGTGTCAGGGTTATTTTCTATCAATGTATTCATCTATGCTAAAGTTAAATGTATGGTCTGATGCATCCTTTCTTTTATGTTTTGTCTCTGTTAAAAGTTATAGAGGCAAGAAGTCTGGGCTCAGACTTAACAGTTTTATCTTGTTTAATTGCCTGTTTTTGTGTAACCATCTGTGTCCAAGGTTTGTCATGTTCTCTGTTGCTTTTCTCCAGGCAATATGAGACAGTGCCTTCTATCGAGCAAAAAGCAAATCAGAAATAACTCTCGATATTCCCTTATCATTGTGTTTGGCCAGTGGTTTCTTAGTAATTTCTATCATGCCTAGATCCTTGAATGTTTGTAAATAATTTAATCTTCATTTTATTTGATAAAAGCATCCTATAAAAATGTTATTCCTTCTTTTTTGTCACATTTGATGTACATAATTTTATCACTAACATTTCTGATGCACATATGCCATATGTATAGCAAACTCGTATTTTCCTTGGTCTTGTAAATGTTAATTTGCCTTCCATATTTGTAAAATGATTTTTTTTTAAGCAACACAAATAACTGTGCATTTCTGTGTGCTTTTCTTAACAATCCACAAAATCTTGTCTTTTTAGAATTCTTAACCAACAATAATACTAAGTTGCCTGGTTAATGATTTTTTCATTCTTTATAACAAATGATGTATAACTTAATGTGATACAGTTCTTAAAGAAGAATAGAAAGGAAAAAAAAGCCTTCATTTGATTCTGAAATGTATGTTTTCTATACCATAATGACATGGCCACTGAAAATTGTGATAAGACATTGCAAAATTAGAGTAGAATCCTGACAATCATGTCTGAATATTTGTTTACTTAATCTACATATATTAATAAATTATTGCTTAAAAATTCTTGAAATAATTTTCTTAATGTTTTCTGTTGAAAGTCTGTTATAATTACAGAACTCAAAAATATAATTTTGTGATTTAATGAGGATTTTTTTAAAGTGCAGAAGAGGGAAACCTTATATTTCTTCATTTTAACACAATAAATATTTGTTAAATTATATTCATTCATACATGGCACCCTTCCACTCCTTTCTTTCCTTTATTTTGTGTTATATATTTTTTCTAAAATATCACTGCTCTTTTAAATGAAGAATTGAAGAATGCAGCTGAATATGTTTTTCAAATCTTTTTAACTGCAGTAGTTTGTGTTTCAGAGTGTCTCAGTAATGCCTGGTATTTAATTTGGTCCCTATTATAACTAGAGAAGGGGTTTTGTTATCATTAGCATACTTGCTGGGATTCAGGAGATAAGGAATTGATTTCTAGCTCCAACACCGATTCCCTAAAACATCTTGCAGAAGGCTTGTTACTGCTTTGCATGCTCTGTGTTCCTCTTCTGTAACGTGAGGATGGTGAGCCTGTTGTCATTGCCTCCACACCTGCTTTGCATGCTTTGGCTGCGGTGCCTTTTGAGGGAAGGGCTTGTTTTACTGAATACATTGCACAAAACTATGGTTTGGTTTTTCCTGTGGGACTGCTGTTTTACCCAGCTGTTATGAAACTCATATTCTCCCATCTTGTACTCTGTCTCCACACCCCCTTTTCCTAGACTTCTTTCTAGATTATCAGTGACATATTCGAAACATTTTATTTCCTTTTCATACTGCAAACCTTCTTTAGTAAAGTAATGTCTCTTCCCCCATTTCAGCTGCCGTATGTGACTTTGAAAGAGATAGCTGTGGTTGGATTGAAACTGTGGGTGCAGCTGAATTTTACTGGGTGAGAAGTTCCAGTAGTGCCCTTGCCCCTGCTTTTCAGAAGCAAGCTCCTCTGCGGGATCACACCTACAACACATCTGAAGGTAAGACAAGCCAGGTCTAGAAGCAGAGAAGTGGCATAAATATACCTGTTCTTTAATCAGTTTTAAAATGGAGGCCATGAAGGCTTTAAATACCTTTAGAAACACTTTATTTCTTCAGCCTGAAAAATTGTGTTCTGTTTTATTTTGATAGGTCATTCTATGTTCATTCTGAAAAACAGCAGCAGCATTTCACAAGTAGCTGGGCTAGCAAGCCCGAAGTTCAGGCAAGCTGGATCAAATTGCACATTGTCCTTTTGGTATGAAATAATTTAGATTTAAAATTCATGGATCATCTCACATTGCTTCTCTTGGACTGAAATTTAGATTATAGTTTGCAATAGACCTGCTTCTTTTTTTTTTTTTTTTTTATTCTTTAATCATATAGTCTTCATTGTGAACAATATGCAGAAATAAGCTGAAGCACTTGGAGAACATGGGATGACTTTGTTGCCAGGCTTTGACCAAAATTATTTTAAAGGATTGTGTCTGCATATATGTAGACAAATACCACTGTCATTTTGCTAAAATTTCTAGTTTGGTTAAGAAAATTTGAAAATGTTATAGATTTTTGTTCAAGAACAAGAATCCATCCAAAATCTAGTAGCTGCTTGAGTCACTTATAGTATCCAAAATTAGATTGTATCATCTTTAAGTAAAAGTTCCAGTGAAAGAATTGGAGCTTTTCTTCTGAGCTTTTTTTCATATACATAGCAAAAAGAAACTCTTTCAGTTATTGTCTTGTCTCAGTCTTGTCAAAGAGGGACAGAAAAAGTGAGAGGTGATAATCTATCTACTAAGTTCAAGAGTGGTGCTACTGTTTAAATAAATGTTTAGCCTGACTTTGATATTATTAAGTGCAGTTTTTCTGAGTAATGTGAAATGCATTTGCCATAGGAAGAGGTAATACCTCTTTATTAAAGACTCAAGACTTGAAATTGGAGTATAGGTCTGGAAATTATAGCTTATTGGTTCTCTTCCTGGTCCTGTTCCCAATTTTGTTGTATGACTGCTCACCTGTGTATATATGACTTTTAAATGCTTTGAGATCTTCCAAGAATGCTGTAAAAATGCATCATGTTAACAGTAACCAACATAGATAGAACTTGTGCTTTTGCATTCAATAAGTGTTCTGGTTTTCCATCTTGAAACTTTAAAATTTTGCATTGAATTAAATTTATAAAAAAACATATTATGCATCTGAGTTCGCCATGTTCATTGCTTAATGTGAAAGCAAATGTGTCTCTTAAGTTTTGAGTTACATTTCAATGGATCATTTCATGGAGCTATGACAGAAAATATATTGGTCATTATACTTGATGTGATCCATTCTCATCATTTGCACCCTTAACTGTTTTGTTATGATTTTAGGTATTACAATTACCAACAGTCACTTGGAGCAGCAGAGATGCAATTGGTCATGGATGGGATGGAAGGGCCTACTGTCCTTTGGAGGGCATATTACAACGAGGGAAATCAGTGGTTGAAGGCAGTCATTCAGCTTGGACGCCTTCCACATCCTTTCCAATTATTACTTGATAAAATCAGTCTGGGTTTTTATGATGGTATCTCAGCAATCGATGATATTACGTTTGAAAACTGTGCTCTTCCACCTCCAGCATTAAGTTGTGAAGGTCCTAATCATTTCTGGTGCAGAGACACAAAAGCTTGCATTGACAGTTTACTGATCTGTGATCTTGTGGATAACTGTGGGGATGGATCGGATGAAGAGAACTGTAGTAAGTACTTTCCATTATTACTTACTTTACATAAAACAAAAATTTACTTGCCAAATTCATCCTTGGAGTAAAGAAGCACAATACTGTTACAACCTATCAATGTCACAGCCACTGATTTTTTAACTGAATATAGTTAATGATGAAACAAACTGAAAATTTTTAACCTAAATGCACATGATAAGTCACAGCTGAGGGTAAATGTAATACAACCTCCTTTATTCAAATGAGTCATATTTCTTTAACTTTTTTAAAACACACACATGCATTATGAGTTTATTTTAGAAGAGAGAAGTCACATTTTGCCAGTTGATTTGGGTTAACATGCTGTCTTTGATTACACGGATGGAAGTACAGTGGAGGATGTATATGGACTGAGAGTGTTGTATGTCCTATCTATTTTTGTGACCTACAAGTCTTTCTACCTCAAAAATATTAACATATCTGTACTAGAAGATATTAATCATGCTGGGCATTATAGTCTCTTTCAAACACAGATCTTATAAGAGCTGAGGAAAGCTATGAGTTGGTCACATTTTAGAGATTCACCTTGCAGTGCCAAAGGGTGCTGTTGATGATTTTTTCCTTGAAGCATGCATTCATCAATTTTAAGAACTCGAGAACATTCATATAAAATAAAATTAACTAGCAGTTGCTTTACCATATCCTGAGGTAACTAAATTATGCAAATCACAATGAGTTTGAGAAACAGCAGACACCTTCCATGCTTGAGGGGATACAAGCCTACAATGACATTTACTGAATATCAACTTCAAACTGATCTGAATTTAAAAGAAAGTGAAGGCTTTCCAGCCTATCTCAGTTTTCACACTTGTAAAATGTCTGTCTTTATAACCCATTTTGAAGTCTGTAGTAAGAAGGTACTATATGACTTGCAGTTTTAAACTTCACAAAAAATAACAGTTTAATTAAAAAAAAAGGTGGCTAGTCTGTCAGTTACTGTTTATGAAGAGCAGATACAATGATACAAGTTCTCTACATCTGACACACCTTTTTTTTTTTTTTTTAATATATTTTGTATATTTTGTCTGGTGTCAAATAATAAAGTGCAGTTCTGTTATAAATGCCCATCTTTAATTTAGCTTTGATAAAGTGATCAAACTACTATTAATGAGGATAATCAAGATCTAAAACACAGCACAATTTTAGAACTATTTTTGTCATGTAGAAACATACTAGGTCACTTATTACACATATATACAAGATTATATCCTGTTATTTCATGCAATTAACCTCAGTTTTAAATCCTTTATTCAGTCAAATTTCAGTTTAAGAACTTTGCATGCTTAAACTATAAAAATACATAAATTTGGTGATATAAATAATTAAATGTTATTCAGAGTTCTGTTTATTCAATAAATTATTTGTTTACAATTTGCCAGATATATATTGAAAGAGGAGGTAATTAAGAGGTTTTTTTGGTTTTTGTTTGGTCCAGTGTATATTTATTCTTCAGAGGTGAATTTGTGCAAGGAGACAATGATTTTTTTCATCGTGTTAGAAATTTAATGAAAGTATGATAAAGCCCAGTCACCTTTCGATACTGCTTTCACTCGACAGTCTGCTCTGTTTACATTCCAGACCCTGAGCTACAATGTAACTTTGAACATGGGCTGTGCAATTGGGAGCAGGATGTTGAGGATGACTTAGACTGGATCAGGATAGAGGGTCCAA
The DNA here is from genome assembly GCF_036013445.1 of Caloenas nicobarica. NCBI lineage: Eukaryota > Metazoa > Chordata > Aves > Columbiformes > Columbidae > Caloenas > Caloenas nicobarica. The sequence goes on along the minus strand of NC_088246.1, from coordinate 21,494,643 downwards.
CCCCCACGTTTAATACAGGTCCATTGAAGGATCACACCAGAGGCACAGCCAGGGGACACTACCTCTACATGGAATCCTCCAAGCCACACCAATTCCAAGACAAAGCAATTTTGCTTAGTCCTGTTTTCAACCCTCCTGGCAATGAAACATGCATTTTCAACTTTCATTATCATATGTTTGGAAAGCAAGTTTACAAGCTGTCAGTCTTGCAGAGAACTGTGAGTAACAGAAAGGGATGGCTGTTGTGGTACAAATTTGGAAATCAAGGAAACAAATGGATCAGACAGACACTCTACATCACCAGCTCTAAACCATTTCAGGTATGATCCTTCTAGGCTGTCTAGTGCTTATTTGTTGTCTCGTAAAACACTGCACGTATATAAACGACTGTGCAATCTCTAAGCTATTTATAACTGTCTGATCAAATTGATTTCAAAACACATTTGGAAGTTGTGGTTGGGGTTTTTTGTGTGGTTTTGTTGTTGTTGGTTGTGGTTTGGTTTTGTTGTGTTTGTTTTTTGTGTGGAAATGTGTCTGAAGTATCTATTTTTTGCGGAATCTATTTTTCCTTCTAAAACACACAATTATAATGTTTTGAATAGGAACATGAGGTATTTAAAGTAGATGCTATTTTTGTTTTTCAAGCTTTATAAAGTTAGTGACTCAGTGTTTTCACACCACACACAGTCTTGTTGGTCATCTCCATGCTTAAAAAGAAAAGTTTAGATTCATTTGAGAATATGCTTCCGTCCCTCACCCTTGAAAGTCTGAAAAATAAGATAAAACTTTTTGATACTATTCTTATCAAAATACATGTCTTGACATCCTAATCTCCTCCTCTGTCTCTAGCCAGAGCATCTTGTCAGCTGTTTAGTTTTTTCAGTGATTCCAGTGAATAGAAAACTTTAGACTCTAAGAGCAAAGGTGGCCAAAGTCTTTTTAACAGAGACCTTCATTTTGCTTTTTCTCTTGTAAATGTAAGACATGATCATGTATCTGAGATAGCTGATACCAGCTCTTCCTCTTCTCTCCCTATTTAAGTCTGCTATTTGTTCACCACTTTCAAAGAAAGAATCACTATGAAAACACTTCAAATTCACATTTTCAGTTCATTTACTAGCGTGGGAACCCAACTTTGAGAGCACATAAACAATTGTGCATATATACACAAATAAAAAGAGGTGTTCTCAGCCAAAAATTTAAAGCAGTAAAGAAAGATACTTGAGGACATCTGGAAGGCCAGATCCTCTTTTTAAAGTCTGGAACTCTAGAGATATGAAACTGTAGGACCTTTAATTGAATGTGCTGGCAGAAACCCAAAGGGTTCAGCACATGAAGTCTTCCTTTGCTCACACCACCTCCGACTAAACATCAAAATCTTAAATTTCTTAGGAAACCTTTGTTGTAGCTGCCATCAAACTGTGTCTGAAGTCTGTTGCTGTTCCATCAGATGTTTTACATCAGAATGTTAAATGTGACATCAGAGAGCAGAACAAGAATAGCTGGGTGTAACTTATTTAAATGACGGGAATGTAGTTTTCTGAGACAAAATTAGGGATATATCTCAAATAATGATGACAAACTGACAAAAATTTTGTCGCTTTTGTGATCTAGAGTTTTCCTTTGAATTCAGAACTGGTATGACACAGTAATCTGCAAATGATTTAATAATCTGTAAGAAATTATACTTGTTTGTTTTTGTAAAAATTTCAGGTTAAGGATATATTAATTTTCAAAATATACATTTTTACTATATATGACACTTGTTTCAAAATGAAAAATAATAGGCTGTTGAATGTACTTTTCTCTTTAGTTGATCTACATTTATTTTAGTCTCCCTGAGAAGTTTACTTATATGTCTTTTCCTTAAAAATACATTTGAAAAGGTAGTAAAATAATAATGTATCCATGGTGGCCTACTTATTTTGATGATGAATAGTATTTGTTTTTATCTTCCTTGAACAACCATAATACCTGAAATTGGTTCTGCTTAGAAGAAAGTGCAAAGATTTTATTTTCACATCTTAGATAAATGTAGCTGTCTTAGCTTGCTCTGTTCATTCAAATTTCTGCAGATACAGAAAAAGGAAATGGTGATATTACATGAACAATGGTCAAGTTCTGTATCTCAATCCTTTTGGGCAATGTAGGCTCCTTTTAGTCATGATCTAAATCCCATATCTGCCATGTCCATCATACGATATCTAGGGCAACTTTACTATATTCCAAACAATATTTTTTTTAAAAAAATTACCTTCACCCCAAGTCAGTTAGCATTTTTGCCCGTCTGCAATATGTATATGTATCTCTGTAAACAAAAATGGTTATAGATCTTTGATACTCCAAAGCATGAGTAATACATAAAGGAGTCTGATATTCTGTGGTGATTTTATAATTATCAATCCAGATTTTTTAAGTTCGCTGTTATGAAACTTATAAATGCAAATACACTGTTTAAGTAGTGAATAATTATTAATGTTATCTTGAGCATAATTACTAAAAATTTAATATTTTTAGTATCATATATAAACCCTTACATGTTCCTTCAACTACAAACTTGCTCCCTTTAAGTGTGAAAAACAGGGACCAAAATCAGGGGAAAATAAATCATGAAAATTTTTTTTAAAATACTAGCTTATAGAAGTTTATATGCATGATAAAATTGCAATTAAGTAGCTGTAAAATGTATTTGGTATTTTCCTATTTTACAAGTGGTTAAGAAAAGCAAACAACCAAATCCACTGTAATAATTTTACTCTTATCAATTAGGTATTAGCCTAGAAAGTAATAGAATATTGATTGAAAATTAGAATGTCATATTTGCTGTGAATATAGAATAGCCCTATGTTCCACAAACACAAGCCAACCTTCTTTCTCCTGATACTATTTTTAGTACCTGTTGTACTATTTCTATGTTCTTCTCAGAATTAATTTCTTTTGTATTTTAAGTATCTGATTCTGAAACACGTGTACCTGAATATATTGATAATGGTTCAAATTAGATTTCTCAAGCTCCTGAGCAGCATTTTAAACCAGATATAATGGTCTAGAATATGATCAAACACAGGAAGGTAGACAGCTGAAGCACAAGCAGATCTCTTTCTCTTTGATTTATACATTGTTATTTGTACCTTTGACACTCTAATAGACTGTTTTCAGATATCGTGGTTGCACCATCTGTTGCTCATGATTTAAAACAAGACAACTTCGTATATTCAAAAGCTTTTTTCAGTTTGAGGAAAAAATACTTTCTGTCCTGAAGTGGACTTCTGTTTTGTTAAAGTAAAATGTGATATGTGTCTTTGCATTCTTTTTTGTTCTGAATAACTCAGTCTCTTATTCAGGTTGAGCTATCAAAGCATAAGCACTGACCAGTTGTATTTCAAACATTCCCACATAAAGGACTTTGATGTTGGCGTGTTATTGTGGCCTGCCAATGTATATAAAAATAATTAAGGGTTTTGTAAAAACCTTTTGTCTCATGTGGTGTTACATAGTATGATGTGAGTTGTCTTGCAGTATCTACAAGGTAGAAATGTTCAATATGACTGTAGTTACATCTTATTTTTTTGTTGTTGTTGTCATAAATTCTAGAACCCCTAGGGATTCCCACATGCTATCTCTGTTTTAAGTTCTTCAGCTCAGAGGATCTGATGTTGTAGCCACTCAATGCTGAACCAGGAGACGTTCCCTGTTAGAATCACTGAGCATCATTTCTAGATCAGGTGGCGGGAAACATCTTTGAGAATTGCTAGGGTCCCCTTACCTTTGCAGACATGAAGAAATGAAAGCCAGCCTTCAGGAAAGGAGGGAAACTTTTGTTTTACTTTGCTACAGCAGGATATACACCAAGTGAAGCACTACAACAATAATCCGTCCCAACTTAGACCAACAGCCATCTTGGGAGTTTTACCCATAACAGCTGTTCATTGTCTGTTGAAGAGGAAGCTTTGCGTCACTTCAAAAGAAACCCTTAATAAAATTAATATGTTTCACAATACTTTGGATGAAAGAGAAAATTAATTAAATTAATTAATTTTCTAAGTTAGTCACAGCACTAATAATGTATTATTTGTGATCCGTGACAATATCATCAAAGATAACATCAGTTGTATGTCCGTTCAAAAGGGAAGGGTGAAGTGATAATGACAATTAGATCCAACACATCAGTTCTCAGGTATACTTCTTGAATGGTGCTAACTCAAGAAGTGATTCATTTTTAGCAGTAGAATTTGTCTAGAGAGAGAAGGATCTAAAGGAAGTATTCTTCATTTCTGAGACACTAGATTAAGGTCATTATCTTGTGTTTTAATACGTTTGTTTAAATCTTCATTTTTCATCATTACATTTCTGTATGGAGATATAAGGCATACTATACCTTTCTTACAAAGATTTTCAAATTCAAAGGCAAATTAGCTCACTCCAAACACAATTTATTTTAAGTTACTCTTATCTTTTAGCCATACTTGTGGAGGCACATAGTTACAGTTGCGTTTTCTACCTTGATTATAGGATTGTGTTAGGTTTTCCTTAATTGTACCCAGCTACTCCATGTGTAATGGTTTTGGTATGCCCTTGACATAAAATCAGTTTGGTGTCTGTGTTTGTCTAGTGTAGCATAAACATACATATTTAGTTTGCATAGTACACATACATTGTGTAGTAAACATACATTATTTGCATCCAGGCTTTTACCATTCATCTAAAAAGAGAGACAAGCAGGGCTAAAAAAATGTTTGAGGTACCACCAGGTAGCTGGTCACAATCACATAGGCAGTATGTACTTTCTCACCTTCTACTCCCTCCCTTTTCACTCGTCACTGAGATGAGATAGTCAGTCTTCTTTGGAAATTTTGATGATCTGCTTTGCAATAAGTGAAACAGGATTGCAAAGCTCATTCTTTGGTCATTTCTGCAGTTCTAGCTGTTTCCTGCAGTTACTTTTCTGAGAAGAGTGCAGATTGATCAACAACGACCGTGCCCCCCTCCCGCCCCTAGCCATTTCTCTAATGAAAAACTCAGGGTTGTAGTGGCAAATGGGCTTTTTTGGCATAATTCTACTTTGGAAACTATTTTTAATGTAGATTTGAGTTCTGTTTCAAACAAAAAGCCTGTGCTATGGCAAATTGTGAGGTTTCAGAATGTAATGCTTTTATTTCATGCATCTCTAGTGGTGATAATTATATTTCATACATGAATAGTATAGCCAGATTTGTTATAGTAGACAAAATACCCTTTGTATCAATGTAAGAAAACATAATGACTTGCTAGGCTTCCTCATCAGCTATAATATCTTTGAAGTAAGCAAGTTTAAAATTTCATTTCCTACATAACAAGCATCAGAACTACAGAAATTACAGGTTCTAGATCTCATATTACATTTCATAGCATCTTTGAGGGAAATATTTGTTGGGGTTCGTAATGTAAATACTTTTGTATCGACCGTCTTAAGTGTGTGAGTTTTTCAGCCCTCTAATTGTTAACTGATAAGCATCAGGTTGAAACTCTGGGCTTATACTGGTACACTCCAGAAAATGGATCTGAGCAAACTTAGCCATATTCTACTTCTTGCATGTAGCTTTGCTGGAAGAGTGTGCATACCTTTTTATTGTACCAAAGTGACCTATTATTTCCTAGTGTGAAAAGCAATGTGAGGAGACCATGTTTCAGTCTATTACAGTTGCATATCAGCATATGTAGCTAGGACTTATCCTTACCATTTGCATTGTTGTTAGAAGGAAACTAGTTCTGAAGAGTTTGTACTTTTTCTTCTATATATCCTAAGAAAACAAATCAAAGTAACTGTGTATTTGCCCTTATGTTAGGAACATTAAGCTGAAAAAAAGTGGAAGTAGAAATGTTTGACCCTTTCTGGAATACTTGGGTAAAAAGTGTTCCTCTTAGAAAGAGAAATGGTTGAGATGTGACACAGAAGCATAAAATCAACAGTTTCATCAAGAAGCTGTGTAGAGAATGACTAATGATCTCTCTGAATGCAAAGAATGAGAGGTACTCTGTGAAATTATCAGTCAACATGATCAAAACAAAAGGAAATACTATTTTAGGATGGCCTATTGTGCAATTCATTGCTGAGGGATGTTTTAGGTACAAGGATGTATGAATGGGATCAATAAATAACTTGGCAAATTATTGAAAGCGAAGTCTGTTAAGGGTTATTAGCACAACAATGAAGCTATAATCTCCCACCTGTGATACACTGCCAAGAGTTTTGGAGCTCCCACTGCATGCCTGTTTTTTTGTCACTGGTGATGTGGAGCAGGCCACTGGGACACACACGGGACAGTGAGCTGGACAGCTGACCTGATCTCTGGTACAGCTGTCCTCAGGCTGCAAGGCATTGTGCTGCAGACAGCTCCCAGTCTTTTGGAAGGCCCACCCTGTTTGATATTCTAACTATGATTTCAGATTTTCTGCAGTCGTTTTCACTCTTATTGAACCAGGTTTATTGTTGTCAGGTGTTGTTAGCCTTCTGCCTTGATTTGATTGTCTGCTTGGCTACTTGTTCAGGGCCTAATTTTCAATGCATGTTGACATACCAGTAAGAGTTTGTTAGTGTTTAGTTGGTCAGATACATAGATTTCATTAAAATCTGGTGTTGAAGCAACTCCAAATTTATCGAGAACTTCTCTAAGATATTTATAACACCTCTAATACTCACTTGTGATTATTTTTCTGTTATTGCTTTTGATCCATTCGCTGGTAGCAATTTTCATACAAAAATTTAGTCTTCGTGGATTTCCAGTCTAGCAACATCTTCAATTTCAGCTTTCAATTTGTCATTCCTGATTTTCCTTCTACTCTTCTCCTTTGCACATTGTCTAATAATCTGCTGAGACTAGTTTTTTGTTGTTTTTTTTTTTTTGCCATTTACATGTTACCACATGCTTCTGTGGCTTCTTATTCACAGAATCACAGAATCATAGAATGTTAGGGATTGGAAGGGACCTCGGAGATCATCTAGTCCAATCCCCCTGCCAGAGCAGGAACCCCTAGGTGAGGTTACACAGGAAGGCGTCCAGGCGGGTTTTGAATGTCTCCAGAGAAGGAGAATCCACAACCCCCCTGGGCAGCCTGTTCCAGTGTTCTGTCACCCTCACTGAGAAGAAGTTTCTTCTCACATTTAAGTGGAACCTCTTGTGTTCCAGCTTGAACCCATTACCCCTTGTCTTACTGTTGGTTGTCACCGAGAAGAGCCTGGCTCCATCCTCGTGACACCCACCCTTTATATATTTATAAACATTAATGAGGTCACCCCTCAGTCTCCTCTTCTCCAAGCTAAAGAGACCCAGCTCCCTCAGCCTTTCCTCATAAGGGAGATGCTCCACTCCCTTCATCATCTTTGTGGCCCTGCGCTGGACTCTCTCCAGCAGTTCCCTGTCCTTCTTGAACTGAGGGGCCCAGAACTGGACACAATTATTCCTTCAATTCTACTCCAAATATATGGATATCCAGCCATATTTGCTTCAGATTGGTAGCTCTCTTTCTGGGCATTAACTAATTTTCTTCATCTCTGATCTGTGTATTGACTTCTTTCATTCCTGGTACGTGCTTGGATGTTACTCTGGTTTTCAGATTGACATTGTGCTGTTGGTTTCCTATCTGTTTATAGTCATTGTTCTCAGGGTTTTTTTCACTGTGGCAATGTAAAGCCTATGGTTGCTGGCTGACCTGTACAGTTTGGTATGCAGTTGCCTCTGGAGCAATCATTTATTAATTGGCTAATAGAGTAAGAGTGTCAGGGAAGTGCTACCCCCATTTTTTAATCCTTCATTGATCATAGAATCACAGAATGGTTTGGATTGGAAAAGATGTTCAAGAATCATCCAGTCCAATCCCACTGACATAGGCAGAGATGTCTTGCACTAGACCAGATTGCTCAAAACCCTGTCCAACCTGGCCTTGCATATGTCTAATGAAGGGACATTGATAACTTCTCTGAGCAACCTGTTCCAGTGTCGCACCACCACCATCTTAAAATATTTCTTCCTTATATCAAATCTATCCTCTTTCAATTTAAAACCATTGCCCCTTGTTCTGTCACCAAAGGCATTGGTAAAAAGTCTCTGTCCATTCTTTCTTCTAAGCCCCCTTTAGGTACTCAAAGCTTGCAATAAAGTCTCCCCAGAGCCTTCTCATGTCTAGGCTGAACAACGCAAACTCTTCCAGCCTTCTTCGCACGAGAGGTGTTCCAGCCCTCTGAACATTTTTGTGGTCCTCCTCTGGTCCCACTCTAATAGGCCCATGTCTTTCTTGTGCTGGGGGCCCCAGAACTGGATGCGGGACTCCAAGTGGGGGTCTCATGAGAGCAGAGTAGAGGGGGAGGATCACCTCTTTTGACCTGCTGTCAATACTTTTTTATGCAGTCCAGGCTACAGCCTACATATCTTTGTAGGCTAGACTTAAAAAAAAAAGAATGCCCTCCAAACCAAAAGCGTTGCCATGTTACTGATACTTACCTCTCAGGTCTTCTTAGAATGTGTCTTGTCAAGGTATAACGTGCAGAGATGGTTACAGGGTGTCTAGGAGCCGTGCAAGAGGATGCTAATATCAGGCCAAATTATGTAGATTACATAATGTCTGTACTGTTCAAATATCAATGCCTTTTGGTATGACAGCTTTAATACTTGCACTTGTATGACCTAGGCTTCTCCACCACTTCCTGTCCTCATGATCAGGATCAATGTCTGCCTTGGAGGGCTGTCATGGACCAGGAACAAAAGCTATCATATCTTATGTCCATGCTTCATGCAGAACTTGTGTAGACTCTAGTTTGAACAATTTATGCTCAGGTTTCTTCACCAGTCCACAGTCTAGGTGAGAAACAGTATGCAAACAGAGTGGACAATGAGGGAACTGGGACACTTGTGGGAAAGAGTGAAAAACAACCTTTAGACTTTGTGGTTGGTAGTGAACTTTTGTGTTGATAGTGAAGGCTATTCAATGCCTACAGTATGAAGTGAAATACAGAGAACTTATGTCTTGTAAATGTGTGTGGTGCAATGTAGTATGTTTGAAAGACAAAAACCAGTGTGTTTTTTCTAAAAAGTCATTTTTAAGCATCAGCACTGCAATTTTTGACAAGTGGATTTCAGAGCATAGAAAACAGTGTGAAAACAAGAAAACCACACGAGAAGTGAGGAAAACATATTGTCCATTGTGCAAACCTTCAGGGATAATTTCATAGGTTTAGTTCTTTTATTTGGGAAAGAAATTGCTTTTTTGTTCACTGCTATTACAATACTTAATATTATGAAGCTATAACCCACTCTGTGGCGACAGAAATAATTAATTCTTTGTGTTACTGTTTTATTGGTATGCAGTAGAAGACTTGTCATGATGTCACCAAGTCACAACATATGCACAAAGGGGACCGAGAATAAAAATATCTAAGCTGTATTAACAATGTTTTTTCCACTCAAAATTGTGTTTAGGCACTGACTATATACTACTTCCACTACTTCTACCATTAATACTGGAGAGTGAAAACAGGTTATTTTCTTTTAAGTTTTGTGGCCTTAATACAGCAAAGTACTGACTCCCAGAATATGTAAACAGTTGTGTGTCAGAAATTTGACCAATATCAGTCAAGAGTCTAGAACAGGACAGAAATGTGATTCTTCCCTGCACTTCAGAGAAATGCTTGGAAAAACATCATAAATCAGCATGAGGGTTCACAAGCTTATAGTGAAGTGTGATAAAGTGCTATACTAGCTATAACTATGGTTTTTCAGTATCTTGTAAAACCAAGCACTGTAAAAAATCAAATATTTGACATAAGATTTTTTGTGTTTGACATGTATATTCTTAAGATCATTGGTAAGAATTCATTTGGACACCTGTGTGAAAGGACTTTTGAAGTCTTGAGACATTAACTTCTAATACAAAACCCGCCTGGACGCCTTCCTGTGTAACCTCATCTAGGTGTTCCTGCCCTGGCAGGGGGTTTGGACTAGATGATCTTTCGAGGTCCCTTCCAATCCCTAACATTCTGTGATTCTGTGATTTTTGATGGACACAAAAGGAAGAAGCTGATGGGCTTTGAAGATGGGCAGTGGTATCTCAAGCTTTTCTCTGTGTGTGATTAAAATGTTGTGGTGACATAATGCTCATAATCTTTCCAGAAGCTGATGGGCTGTCTCCACTTGTGCTTGCTTTTTGGGGCAGAAGAGCTTCATGCTATGTGTAGTAGCCCTGATTGGCTTAGTCATTCCCTCCATAAGAGGGGAAGTTGGAACATTCTGTGACACCTCTTCTGCCAGTGCACCCAGGTTGGTGTTTGTTTGTTTGGGTTTTTTTTCTTCTTTGTTGTTGTTGCTGTTGTTGTTCTGTTTTTTGTTGTTGTTCTTGGTTTGGTGTTTTTGTGTGTGTGTGGTTTTTTTGTTTGCTTGGTTTTGTGGGTTTTGTTTGTTTGTTGTTGTTGTTGTTTTGGTTTATTTTGTTGTTGTGGTTTTGGTTTTGTTTTTTTTTTTTTCCCAAGAGAAACCATGGTGTGGTAGGTACAGAGGGACAGTCCAGTGCCAGGTAGTCAGATGCAACTACTGGATGCCTAGATGGGAGATTTGTGAAGTGGTCTCGGGTTCCACAGTACATATTCCTTTAATGGCAGTGGAGGAAGCAGAGGAACAAAACCAGGAAGGAAAAAATAACCATGTTTGGACTCACTTATTTGACATAACTAATAACACAAGAAGTCAAAATTAAATCTGAATTTCTCAGATGATTTTGAAATCACAATTTCTCTGAAAAAAATATATTTGCTTGGTAAATATAATAGTTTTCCTTTTTTATGTACTTCTGGAGATATCATTGTATGAATATGTCCATGTGTTCTTGAAAAAAATCATCCCACAGAGAAGACTTATGGTGACATGGCTGCCGGATGAAGGTATCTTGATAAAAAGGAATTTTGAAGCAAGGAATTCTGATATAGATCTCACACAATTTGTGGTTCTGTGGCTTATCCTGTATCTAATTACAAAAGTTCCATCATCTCATAAGAAATTGGTTACTTTTTTTGATGAAAAGTTATGAGACATTTTCTTTTATTTATACATAGCATTAGAACATAGGAGTAGTTTACTTCAGAGATATGCAATGAAATGTAGATGACTTTCAATTCTGCATTTGCTTTCACTAACTTATGATGAAAGTTTCTGATGACAAAATTTTCTGTCAGTTATTTGTAGTGTTATCCACTTGTGTGGTTGTCCTTTCTTCTTTCAATCAATTCACATGGTTTATTGCCAGAAATAATCATAGCAAACCTAATTAAAATTAGCATACTCTAACTGCTAATAAAATAATTAAGTGACACAATTGACACTTCCTGTGACAAACCTGGGATATTTTTTAGCTATATTACTATGTAAATACATTAGAACTAATATCACTATTTCCTAAACATTCAAAGATCTTCAGAATTTTTAATACTTCACAGTTTTTGGAATTCAATTCTAGCTTAAACTATGCTTGTATGGAAATTAAGATTTCATTTTACTAACCTTCAGTGGGAATTGGCTAGTGAAAGAAATGAGCATTACTGTTAAAATGGAACGTTTGTACAGAACAGTATTGCTCATTGTAATTGCTCTATTAATACTTCTCGTAATGTTCCTTCACCCTTTGAAAACCTTTTTCGTTCAAAATCTTAAGGAATCAATCCTTTTCTATATACAGAATGTCGTTCTAGTACATTCTGCTTTTCATGGAGGTTTTTTCCCTCCCTTTTTATGTAGCACACCTTTTGCTACATTTATAGATTTCATTCAGACTGGATCTCTAGAGTTCTGAAAACTGCAGAAATTTGGAACTATTTATCCTCATTCAAATAATAAATGAGATGTTAAATGAGCTCCATGGTAGATGAGTTCCCTGGAGGTTATTTAATAACAGCTTATGAAGTTTGCAGAATTTCAGCTGGCAAATTAATTTAAGTGGTCAATGTTTAACCACAGCTGTAGAGAGACTAAGTTTTACACTGCAGCACTAACTGATAAATTGGCCCTATTTTCAGTTTTAAGTCTATCAGAGCATTTACCTCCACCTCTGTTAAGTTTTCTGTGTTAATTACTGCATTCATGCTATATGCCAATGTCTCAGACTCCTGATGTAAGTACATATAGAAATTTTTAAATAAATAATATTAGTGTGAAGATTTAAATAATACAATCATAATCATTATAATAACAATATAAAGAGGTATTCTGAATTGAATTGCTCCTACAGATTAGTACTGATACTGCAGCATTGCCTCCATTTAAACCTAAATTGGAAACAAGAGACAGAGGTAATATTGTAAAGGATACTTGTGGATATTCTGAGGGAAAAGTAAGAATCCCATAATGAGACGAGAGCAGTAATAAACAATGTTGTCATTTACTTTTCTCATTCACATTAGATACATTTTATGCTAAAATAGTCCTTCTTCAGCATTTACACAGTAAGGAACATATATCCATCTTCTTTTAGTATACTTATTTATTTTGTCTAATCGACATAACTGAAGTGTAATAATTTTTATTTACTCTGGTGATGTCAGCATCGGTAACAAATCTGCTGTTCACATGCAACTTCAGAATAGCAGAAACAAGTTTGTCACTGTTAAGATATTAAGACTGATATTACCCTCTTACAGTGTTAAGGCCATTCCTTGCAGCTTTTAAATAATTTTCCTTGTTCTGCACGTTAATAAATTTAAAGTGTGACTCGCAAATGTCTGCATGCATACATACCAGGTGAGCAACAGTTCCTAGCATGCAGAACTCTTATTTCCCTCAAGTTACTGAGAAGTGCTCCTTTCTGAAACTGGAAATCCTTTACAGGACTTCATTTGCTATAGGACAAAAGAAATACTAAAATTTAAAATGGAAGCATATATTTTTGAAATGACATTTGATGTGAAGATGTTTCCAACATATCAATGACAATTGATAAAAATAATTGAGACACTTATCTACACAGAAGTGTTTTGAACATTTGAGTTTGGAGCAGTGCTCCATTACTTGTTGAAAATAAGCTTTCTTTGCAAATAAAATTGCAAATAAGTAAATTACAACAAAAATCTTTGAAGTAACAGTACTGTGAAGCAGTATTGCAGTAATTTTGCTGCTGTTTATACTTAATTCCTTTGTAGGAATTGTCTATTGAACCGAGGAACAAACAGTGAAAAATGTATTTGAAATTTTATGAGGCATCCCAGAATAATCTGGAAGCTTGGAAGTGTGTGTGTAAGATGTGGCATAAATATTAAAAAAAAAAAAAAAAGAGGGCAAATAAATAACTTTAACATTTGAAGTCCAGTGCAGCAGCAAAACCCACCATATTTATCTTTTGTTTAAATGTATGGTTTGAGGAGCCTTTATTTTTTTTATTAATAGAATTTATAAATTACTTGAATTAAGAGTCTTACTAAATCATTCCCTAATCACCTGCTTGGATTTTTACAATTCAGCAACTGTCAGAACAAAAGTCATTCAGTGAGTATTTCACAAAGACCAACCTCTCTCATTCCTTGGCAGTACACAGTAACAAGAAAGTAAACATATACAGCATTGGCAGCTCTAAAGAAATATTAGAATATTTTTCTTCATAAGGCTCCATAGCACATCTCTAACCTGCTTAATTGTTTTCATCACAGTGGGATTTGTATAAAAGTATATAATTTATTCACATGACAGTTATTATAATTAATCATAATTATACAATCATACAATAAGTACCAAAGGAACTAATCATTATATGCCACTTATGATAATGTCTTGCCAACACAATGATGTTTTAGTGGTTTTACACAATTGTGAAGCCAACCAGTCTGTTATGGTTCACTGTGATTAATGTGACCACCAGTGAAAACTGATCATAATTAGTCTCTTTCGTAATGTATCACTAAATAGCATATATCCCCTAGAACAAATTTAATCTCATTTTAGGTGTGAAATGTGGTAAATGATTCCTCTATCAACTGATACAAAATATTTAATGAGAAGTGGAATACTACTGTACACTGAAAAATGTTTTCATAATTCTTGTTTCCCTAGATTTTGGTGAAAGGTACCGTAGGAGATGGTTTCACTGGAGATATTGGACTTGATGACTTGTCTTTTCTGGGCTGTACTCTATACGATGGTAAGAACAGATTCAAAGCGATCACCTTCTAGCTGTGAGCTGACTCTTTGCTGTCATTTGTAAATATTGCTGCTGGAAAAGCAAAAAACAGATTAAATTGTGACTCTTGCCCATCAAAGAAATCCAGATTTTTCCCTGCTTCTCACACCCTCATATCCAGGCATCAGCACAAAATAGTTTCTAATGTGCACACAAGGTCCAAAAGAGACCATCAGTAAGAAGCAGCTTCCAAACTTTTTGACATCTTGATTCATAGAAGGAAAAAGAAACTTAAATATGTGTAAAGAAACTGACCTTTCAGTCAGCAAATTCAGTTTGATACAGCCTTCTGTCTCCCCACCATGATTCTTAATATTTTTACTGTGCCAGTTGCTCTCATGTTACAGCACACAAATAGTTCAGATGATAGAGCAGCCTGTCCTCAGAAGTCGTTGCTATCTAGGGTAGTACAATGTCTACAGAACTGTAAAATATTATATGCCAAAATACATGTATTTCAAGACACCAGATTCCAGACCTGCCACTTCTTCACAGAAGGGATTTTAAGAGGACTAGTGTGAACTGCAGCAGGCTTTACAGTGTTGTATTAATCTATGGCGTGACAGTTGATGTACAGTCCTAACAGGGCTGTAGAATAGCAAACAATTTAGAACAGGTAATTATCTTACATTTTACCAAGTTTATAGAAAGAACAATATTTATTATAACATTTTGAATATATAGCCTTTGTAAATACTCAATGTATAATGCCTTATATTCAAGAAAGAAAACCTTAAAAGAGCTAATGAGAAAATCCTTACCTGTTTTCAAATGAGATATGAAAAAAGGTTTTAAAAATTAACAAGAAGAAAGTTGGAAAGTACAGAAGGTCAAAGTTTCAAAGTTCATAAATAAGAAAAAAAACAAACAAACAAACTTATTTTTTGTGGAAAGATAAAACAAAAATACTCAAGCACAATGGTGGACAGAGCTGAATAGGCTGTTCTGTACATTTTTAAAATGTTTTTAGTATCGAGAGCAATTTTTTGGGACAGTCCAGGGTCCTTCTGCTTCTGCTTACCTTCCTCCATGCCATAAAAAAAACAACCAAAAAAGAGTCAGAGATTGTACAAATAGTCTTCAAAACAGTTAATAGCTACAACATATTCCACCATATTTAACACAAGTTGGATCACAGAAAAAAAAAGTGGGGTTCCCATGTCCCTGCACCCTAGAATTAAGCACTAACTGCCCTGTTGCTCTGGTTCCACCTCGAATGACCAGATACTGACTGGGGAGACATGGGCTTGATAGCTTGGTGGTAAAGTCCGTCATATGAAATATTAAAGATGCCAAAACTTGACCATACTGCTTTGATGCATCTTCTGAATGTCCTAACCAAAGGCTATTCAGTGATGCTTGCTCTGGACAAAATGGTATTTCATAAGTTATAGAAAATGAATCATTTCAAAAGAGCAAGGAGCAGATTCTCCTTTCTTTTCAGGTGTCATGAAGTTTATGGTATTTCAAAATATCTCTTCCTGTTCCAGCGGATTGGGAGCAGAGACTTATGTTTTAAAATTGCTGACCAATAAGGTCCTTGCTATTATTTTGAGTTGTAGATATATCTATTATATCATGCAATTATTCCTTCAAAAGATTCCTTCCTCTGAGTCTCTTGTTTGCGTTTTAGGATATTATGGGAGTGTCATTCATTTGATTAGAGTATAATTCATTTAATGTCATAGATGTGATTTCTGCCTTATGAAATAGAAATGGTTCCTGCTCATGGGGAATTTATTGTCAGTCTTAGTGCTGCAGGCCTCAGGGGGGGAAAAAAATACCTTGCTGTCCCAGACACATTTTATATAAAAAGTCTTAACATGTACTTTTTAATTAACTCCGGTGTATTTCTCAGGTGCATTCTGTACTACAGCTAATAATTTCATTAACAGTTAAATTTAAAGAAGGAGTTATATAATGAAAATTCATTTTGTGGACAATAATAGCAAGGGTTTTCAAGAAATGAGAGTAAGCCTGAAGAAAGGTGCATAGTAAAGAATAGGAGGAAAGACAAAGACAATTGATTTGAAAGAAGTTTTTGAATGAGTTTAATGAAACATAAAGGAAGTGGTGGAACATGATGATAACCTCAGAATAATTTTTCTAATGAGAAAAAAATGGGTTTTTTCAGTGATGAAATTACAAGGTAAGAAGGTTACATAGTAATTTCCACAGTCACTTGCAGTAATTGACGTCTTAAAAAAAAGCCATTATCATCAGAATAATCTGTTAGCCTTGGTTCACAGGGAAATAAGTTTCTGTGATTGTTCTGTCAGTCATGTGGCTTCAGTTTTTTGAAATTGCTCGCTGACTTAATCCAACTTTGAAAGACAGGTAAAGGGGTAAATAAATTCCTGCAAGTGTCAAGGATTGTATGAATGGTGGTTGGCCAGCATGACCAACCTAGTGCTTTCCACTGCGGAAATGTTCAGTTCAGTTCCTGCTGGGCAGCATTTAAGTCATTCAACATGGCCACCCAGGTATGTTTCTAGTAAAGCTATACACTTGACAAAGGGTGGGAGAGGCAAGGGGAAGAATCATTGCAAAACTAGAATGCCTTGGTCTCATCACTCAACATTTTGTTGGTTTGCTTTCCAAAGGAAACTTGCCAACAATCCCTACAACTACTTCAGGAACTTCAGTTCCTGCCACCCTCCCTGTGAACAACTGCACAGAGAAGGAATTTGTCTGTAGAACCTCTGGACATTGCATCCAGATGACCCAGAAGTGTGATTTTAGACCTGACTGCTCCGATAAGTCTGATGAATCAGCTTGTGGTGAGTGTACTAATTTTTTTACTTTGCTACCTTGTTAGTTTGCAACTGTTGAACACATTGCTTTAACTACTCTGTATTTACCTTTGCAATTTGGTATTAACACCTAGATGCTATTTTAATGTGATTTTCCCCAGAAAAATAATAACACAATAACATTTTGGTCTTAGTGTGGGACTCTGAGACATTATGCACTTTCTGCCTCTTAATGGCGTGATTCAGACTTGACATTTGAATTCAACTTGCTAATGAAATAGGGAACCAGAGGGAAGGAATTCTCAGTGCCCCGATTATTGGTAGCTATACATGACTATTTTTTTAACTGAGCAGAATTTTCCAAATTAAATGACCTATGACATATTTAATTTTTTCAAAAGTTCACTAGTCCAGACTGGAAGAGAGAATAACTTTACAGTCTTTTGTTTGGGGTGCACATCTGGGAGACTTGGGCCCACTTCTTACCTACTTCAATGAATATGTTTTTCTTTTTTTATACAAAGTATTTTCAGCAGCAGCAGTGATTGGGAAATTCAGCCTACTCCACACAGAAGTGAGTTCTAGCCTGTAAATTCCTAAAGCTCTTATAGTCACATGGGAACACTGGAACTTGGACAAGGGACAGGGTCACCACATGTTGTCCACAGAGGTGTAAGACATTTGTTGATTGCTTCTGAGTTACAGCAGTTCACACTATAGCACTTTAGAAGAAATCATCAATAATTTTTTTTTGCCTTAAAGCACAATATTTGAAAATATTGCTGTACGGAAGCTGACTAATGAGGCAGACAGACATCTAGAGACAGTGACCTCAGCAGCCTTTGCAAGCTAAATTATTCTCACTGAAGATCAAAACTCTGCATTCATTACACTTTGTGTAGGGAGCTCAATCATCTTTCTCAGGGCTGAGGGCTCAATGAGGAAAAGTAACCTTAGACTCCCTCTGTCTATTCCTTATGTGGGAATAACTGTCAGAAATGAATCTGATATACAACTATCACTGGGTGTGAAAAAACACTATCCTATAATGTGAAAAAACACCAGCCATTGAAATTCTACACTGAAAAATAAATGCAGAGCCTTTTGGATAGAATGTTGTTGGTTGGTTGGTTATTTTTTTTTTTCCTCAGAAATTTACACTGTCTTATAAAACATCCTTTCTTTCTGAGTGAGATAAATACTGTGGAGGATACACCTTTATATATTTGCTCTGTCTGAAGCCTCCCATCAGTACAGCAATGATGGCAATTTATCACTTGAATGACAATACCAGACTGGGAGTTAAGCATGTCCAGTCTGAGGGCAGAAATATGTTCTCAGGAAGGTGTTATCTTTCTCAGAGGTACTTGAAATATAATGTTTATAAACATTTTAAAAAATGGGAATAAACACTTAATACTATGCCACTTATCGTTCTTGGGAAGCATCACAAATCTTTATATGGATAATTCGTGAGATCACATTGTCTGTGATTGGCATTTTATTGGACATATAGAAAACTATAAATCATAACTTACTCTCTCCTTAGTACAACATTTTGAGCCTCCAAGGAAAGTATCAGGCACATTCCCCTAAAGCATTATGATTTCTTGATGCAGAAGTTACCTCAGCTATGCTAACATCTGAGTGGGTTAAAATAAATTTTCGTTTCCCTGCACAATTCTCAGAACAGTCAGTTAGACTTGAGTATACTCATCCGTTTCAAAGTTCTGGAGAGTGACAAGACTCACCTTGGATGACCTAGACAAAGTTTCTGCAAAATATTCAGGAAGATGTACTGGAGAACAAATATTCCTAACAGAAATGGAAAATAAGTGGGTTTCTTTCCCCTATATATTCTTACTGGAGGATGCATTGTGATGGAGGGGTGGTAGTGAGCTCACTTTTCTTATCCAGTTCCTCAGAAATCAAAAACTGAGGCACAGGCAGATGCATATTTATTGAGTAAGATAATAATTCAGTATTTGACACTAATACCAAATAGCTACATTATTATGTGACTTTCAGGTATTGTGGGGACTGCTTGAAATATTGATGTGGTCTTTTAGAGTTTTGGTCGTGTACTTCATACACAATGTGCAATGGGTTGCTAATATCAGTCTATAGAACTGAAGAAAGAACTACAAAGCAGCTGTCAGAATCATAGCTGTTTAATTTTATATGCATTTCAGTGTGTATCACTCAATAGATCATTAGAATGGCCTGAAAGCTGGTCAGAACACATATGAAGGTAAATACTGAGGTGCAAAAGAATTGTTATATTCCCAAAATTATAATCTGCTTAATAGAGAATAATATAGAAAATATAATTGATATTTTATCTATAGAGGAAAAACTATGCATGTTAGCACTGTGTCAGTATTCATGTATACTATAAATTTAATCCTTTTTGTTTCCATGGTGTTTACTTTATCATAACATCAATTATTGATTTCCAATTTTTATATAAACACAAAGTATTCACTGTTCATCTCTAAAGTTATGGAAGGCTGTGACTTTGAAGATACAGACCAGTGTGGATGGTATCAACCAGCCTTGAGAGAGATGTCAAGAAATTATTCCATCCATACCACAAACATATTCAAGTGGGAACTTGGAAGAGGGGCAAATCTCCACCCTGAGGAAGAAAAACACTGCCCATTAATTGATCATACTACGTGAGTACAATTTTTCAGGTACTTGAATTTTTGTTGGACTGTGTTAGTTTAGCCATGTATGCATTATCAGGAGGGAAAACTGCTCAGTTCACAATATTGAAGTAGTTTACTGATTTATTAATGGCATGTAATTAACTGACAATCAGTGAAGTAGATAGGCAGGATCAATAGCATTGGTACAATACATGAATCAAATTACGAAATGTTAATAAACAGGTACAAATTTCTAAAAAACTTTCTATAAGTAATTTCCAAAAGTTTCAGTACCTCCCCATCCAGACAAACATGTGAATGCCCTTTCCCAGAAGACATGTGGGGTACAAGCATGTTCACCCTTATGGGAAAGAAATTTTGGAGACATGGCTGCCCCAGCTTTATGTATGCACACGCTGCTGCCTATAACCTGTTAATACATATGCCATGAGAGACCAACCCTCCTTGTAGCACCCCAAACTGTCAGCCCACCCGCTGGATGCAGGCTATTTGGAGCATCCAGTGGACATAATGCTCTATCTGGTCTATGCAGTGGTTGTGGCACCAGCAAGATGACTTCTGGCATGTCAAAACCAGGTTTTGGTTTCTGCTATTTCCACTCCATAATTTCTCCCCACTACTATACATTTTCACCCTACTTTTATACTTCTTTTCAACCTGACTTCTCCTTTGTTTGAAAGGTATCTTTGCAATTCACTGGCTACTGTTTAATTTAATTGATAGTGGTCATCATCTTGATCAGTTTTGGGTGAATACCTTCTTAGATGGTCTTTATTCACACAGACAGTGTACACATCCTTTTCTACCTTACTAGCTATTGTTGTCTGGGCAGGTTTGCCCAAGGGTCGGCAGTACAAGTTACCTTAGCAGGTATTTCTTCCCATGAAGTCTTGTGAATTCTGCTGACATTTACTATCAACAATAATAATATAATAATAAACTAATGCAGTTCAAAATTACTCTAGATAGAGTTAAATTCAGTTTACTTAATATTTTACCATTTTTCTGATAAATTATATCACTTTATAATAAAATGAAAAATATTTCCATTCTCTCAGTGAAAATTTCTAAATTAATTTTGGATTCTAGGTAGATTGTTTATGATGATTATCAGCTCCTCCCAAAGACATTCCTTTGATTTGTCTCAAAGAGCAAAAATTAGCTTTTTTTCTATGGAGATTTGGGGTTACCCAAATGTATTTGGGTATGTATTTCGGTTTGTATTAAATACAATTAATTTTCAGTGTCACATAACTTCAGTTCATCTAATGAGGAAATTTCCGTACAGCATCATTCTTCTGAACAGAAAAATACTTGCCCAGTTCAAGTGCCGGGCATGTTTGCTTTCTGTGACAGTAGTCCACAGAGTGCAAAAATGGACTTTAAATTAAAATCACTCTAACAGAATGTTTGCTACATTGCTGCTAGTTTAAAATGAGATTTATATTGCATCTACTGAGCCTGAGATTTTTTCTATCACTATTAAAAAATCATCTACCATACATTAGTTTCACTGTGTACTTCATTAAAATCACTGTATATTTTTACAAAAAAAACCTCAAACCCAACCAACCAACCAAAAAACAAAAAACAAACAACCCTCAAGATTAAACAAAATACTCAGTCAACGATACAACAAAAAAATACAGTGCTACTTCATTGTTTCCAGGTCTCTACATTATGTATAAATGGAGTGTATTCTATAAAAAAGAGCAACTATTTATGATAAATTGGCTGTCAAATCATTCATTGACTTCTATTTAATTGTTTCATATTAGCCAATACCAGCCCTGTATGTGTGCTTAGTAAACCCTCTCACAGCATTTCTGCTGTAAATTTGCATGGGCATAGTGATATATGAAATTTTATTACTGTTTTTCAAAATATTTTCAGGGTTTAATGCAACTAACAGTATAGTGAAAAAGACTGATGAAAAGAGAAAGTAAATGATCCACAGAGATTGCAGTTTTCAGGCAACACTGAAATGTATTGCTGTTGTGGTGTTCCACATGAGATGTAATTTGGTTGTACTGTTTCCCTGTTCCCTTTGTTTATTGGCCTATAGAAAAGAAAGGGAGTGTGATGCTTCTAAGCTACAGCAGGAGATGCAGAGCAGAGCTTTTGTTGAATTAAAACCCTGTAATGTTTTGTTTTATTTTCTCATTCAAATTCCCCAAATTTCCATGGAGTTAGATGAGAGAAGCTGTAATACTGTAATCCTGTGTGTTTTCTTATTAAAATAAAACACACAGGATTACTTATAGACATGATTAGATTCATCCTGACGCAAGAGCACGTGACAGTGCAGTTTACAACGAGACCTTTCAGCAGAAATACCTGTGAATAGTTGGAGATTCAAACCATCTGCTTCCACAGAATATGTGTTTGGGCTAGTCACATATAGGTTGATGAATCGTAAGGTAGGGATGTGAGTCTTTTGAGCTGTAATTACACTAATTTAGTGAAAGCAATGACTTCAGAAATGGAGGATGGAACAGCTGGTATGTGCGTAGATAAGCCTAAGGCTGGAGGAATAGAAGCTGTTATGGGAGTCTGCTATAGCAGCCTGACAGTCCTTGGCTGGAGAAAGGCTGGCACAGGTTTTGCAAAGAACTAGGTGACTTTGGCATTTTGCACTGAAAAGACCATTATGCATATATGAACATGGACCTTTGATGGCATGTTTCTACACTTAACAAATGGGAATTCTGTATTGCAGTTGGTTTCTAGATGCTATAATAGTGAAAGTATCGATTTGTGTAGGCTTAAACAAGTGTATAGGATAGACACCAGCAAAAGGATAACTCCATAAATCTATTTCAATTTTAGAGAAAGCGGTTAGTGATGTAGCAAATTCTTTGACATTATTAGTGATATTTGGGTACAACTGTTGTTTGAAAACTTTGTAGGTACTTAATTGATATGATAATTCATACCCAAATCTGTCATCAAAACTAATGAATCAAAAAAAAGGATGTGGAACTAAAATTCTAAACTCATATGCTGATTACTGCTATGTAAACAACTCCTTTGATAACCATATGTTTAACACATCTGTCTTGATTTTGTATCTGCTTTTCAGAAAATCATCATCAGAATTTAGCACAGGGATAATTAGGAAAAATTAAAGACTTCAAGTAATATACTTAAACCCAGCAGTTTTTGCAGCAGTCAAGACATGTTTTAAAGTTGAGAGTCTAAGAATTTCAAAATAGGTGCAAAAAATTTTAATCCCACAGGACACAACTCATGAAACATTGAAAAAGAGAAAGCTGAATTTAACTATTTGAAAGCAATTCTTTTTCCATACTGCATTTCACTTAGCTGATAGAACCAAAACCCAAAAACATTTCTATTGTATTGCATCAACAAATCACCCTTGTTTCATGCCATTGAGCCTGACAGTGAAGGGATAATAAAAAGAGCATTGAAATCTTCATTGAAATGCATTCTTTAGTACATGGTAGATACTAGGTTGTCTCCAAAACAGTTAAATCCAGTTAAGGAGTAGCTTGTGTGAAGGGGTCAGAGACCTGATCAGCAATGATCTGGAGAATGTTGTGCAAGGAATGTTAAGACAACCTTATATGCACAAAGCTTTACTTAGAGTATCCATAGCTGGATACATTTACTCTGAAGGTAAGATTTTCTCTTTGTAAAATACCAAAGGAGATAGGGGGAGAACTGTCTCCGGTGGCCAGATCGGAAGAGAAGCAACAGCGTATTTCACAGATGATGATCCTCTCCAGTACAGTGTACAGTCAGTACATTTCCCCCTATAACTCTTTTTCCATAGCAACTATACAGTTTTCATCAGGACTGAACTATGTCACAATTTGTGAGGTGAAAGGGCATGAAAACAATCCCAAAGAACAAGGAGAAACTCATTGCTGCAGCAGCCTCCTAGTGCCTACATGGAAAGGCGCAAAGTTGGAAGTCAAAGGCAAATTACGCAGTTGAAAATGGGAGGATGAGAGGAGCCAAGGCCACCCCTTCTCTAATCACTGCAGTAGCTGCCTTGTGCTATCAAGAAGTCAGCTGGAGCTCCCAGTCCTCCCCATACTCTCAGCACAGGCAGCTACTTCTTTGACCATTGTAGGAGAGCTTTTCTGAAGTTGCCTTTCGTTCTCACTAGCTTAATGTCAATACTTGACTTCGATTATCCTACATGTGTCACAAAAGTGCAGATATTCTCATATGGAGACAATAACTTCTCTAGAGTGACTTGCTATGCAGAAGTTACAGGAAGATGCTTACACTTAGTCCAGCAGTTGTTTAAACCACATTTTCTCTTATAAAAATGATTCAGCCAAATATTTTTCTAAACCAGAAATTTAACCTTTCTATCTACCTAGAAAGACCAATGTAATGTATTGCTATTTCTATATTTATTACTATGTTTATATGACTACAAATGATTAAGGGCTTGTTGAAAGTCTTGACTAAGTCATTAAAAAAATATAAAAATGTCTGAGTTATTTTGTAATCTTTTTTCTTGTTTAATTTGGAATTTTTCAGAGAATAAAAATACAGATAAGGAAGTTTCAGAAAAGAGATTTTCCTCTGCAGTTTTTTTTGAACAAGCTACAGCTCTGCATATGTTTGTTCTCTACGTGGTTGCGAAATATGGGCTAATTCGTGTTAGTACTTCATTAAAGTATTAACAAAGCATCATAGGTAATCAAATGCTTTACTGTGCACACTAGTAAATATCCAAGGTGATGACAAGGCAAGAAACAAGATGATAGATACTAGATAGTTGATGCTGAGGAGTTTTCTACAGTAACATACAATTTTATACTAAACTGTAATTCAGAAAATTGCGAATTAAAAGTAATGCCCACTGTGATTAGAAATTTTTGTGGCTTTTTCATCTCAAGCTTGGTTACTTGAGAAGGAATCTCATTCCTCATGTTTCCTTTTGCCTTCGACCTAACAGAATTTACAGAGGTATGACAGAATGTTAATGAGATGTGGCAGGTTCAGATGAGCCATGGAAGCACCATGAATTAACCTCAGCCCTGCATCAGTCAGAAGCCATAAGACTAAAATATCCAGTGGAGAAAATCCAACTAACAGCCACTGACTGTTGTGTTATGATCAAAACATAGAATCTTTAATCTCTGATGCCATTTGATTTGTGTGGTGGTTGGTATGCTGCAGTGCTTTTAAGTGCCATTGGTAAATCTTGAGAGATTCTCTGATGCTGACAGAACAAATTTTAAAAATATATATATATAAAGGAGATTAGACTGCTTAACAACATAGTAATCTGTGCTCTACTGTTCAAATATAAAGGCTTATTTGTTTGCAGTTAATTTTATTAGGCTTTGGTTTTCAATATCAGCTGTTCTGTTATTTTAGCTTTCTGCTATTTTAGAGCAGCCTCAAACCAATGGTGCAGTTTCTGCTCTTAAGGGACCCAGTACTTTCTGCAGTTCCAAAGACACATCTATACACTTCTAAAAGGTAAATGTACAGCTCAGAAATTTGCAAAATTTGCAAATACATGATCCATACATAAAGGCACAACTGTATTTACAGGAGTGTGCAGTGATCATGTTTTGTCAGAGCAAAAAAATCTAATATTTTTAAATAATTGTTTCTACTTCTAAGATGGTTTTCTGCTCAGACAGTGAGAGAATGAAAATGGGATTTGAAATTAATTATCAGAGTCGTGGTTTACTCAGCATTCTGTACATTCCTCTGATTACAAACTGTGTGGCAGTGCCACAGTTCAGGTGTGATTATGGCTGATGTGGATGCACCTGCTCCAGCCCAAGTTTAGCTACCACTGGTTCAATATGGGAGAGTGAAACTCAGTGCCCTACTTGAAATCGCCCTGGAGTGCTACTCAAAGGCTTGGGTGGTTACACCTCACTCATCTCTACTCTGTTGTGGTTACACTATATCACTGAATAATCCAAAGCACTGAATTTATGCTCATGTGCACCAATTTTCCAGTCTTTTCTCCAACCAAGTCTACAAATTCTTTCCCCCATAGCTGAATAACAGTGTCAGATGAATCTAGAAAGAGTAATTAAGATTTCTTTGTAAAATTCTGTTTTATCCTGTAAAGCCTTGTTCAGAATATGCTCTAGACAGTTTAGATGTACTTTCCATTTTAAATTTCTTTATCAAAACTCTTACAGAGATTTCTGCTTCTCGTGAACTTTTAACATGTTTTATTTTAACAGAGTAATGAGATTATCATATAAAATTTTTTCCCATTAATTTCTTTAAAGACAAATCTTTATGTTTCTATCACATAATCAGAACCTTTACTTTGTAGAGATAATCCCTACAGCAGTTCAAATGTGTTTATAATGTATGGAAAGATTTTTTAAAAGACTGATAGACATTGACAAAAAGCTGTCTGCATTATTCCAACTAAAAGGATAAAAAAACCTCAAACCTCCTGAGAAGAAACATCTTCCTCAAGGCACAAACCAAGCCTCGTTGCAAGATACCATGAGAAATGATCAATACACCAATTCTGTGTTTGTCATTTTATATGGATGGGTGTTCAAAGAGTTCAACATATTTCACTACTGTATATTTAAGCAGGAATTGCTTGAAGACACTGAAATTAATGACAATGTATTTAAATGAGCCTTTTAGACATGGAAAGTATAAATGGTACCCGAGAGTACTGTAGTTAATTACACTTGTGTAGAAGTGGAGGAAAAGTATGAGCTTTGTGTGATGCTTTTACACTCCATAGATCTGTTTTCAGTAGCATTATTGACTTTAGACAAACGTGTGTGAATTTCTGTTGATCTTGCTTGAGAATTCTATTCACGGTGAGGTGAAACCCATAGCATTAAGCCTCGTAGGCTCCACAGCTGTCTGTAAGGCACTTATAGTATTCTTAAATACAGTGGAAAATGAAAGGAAGGGGATACTTCAGCCTTGTAAAGAGAAGTTTATTTAGCATGTTACAGTGTCTCTATATATCATAGGCTTTGATGGGTATTGTGCTTCTAGACAGGCAATTCTTGCAATTCTTGAGTTGAATGGGTGTAGATTTTGTCAGAACAGAGACTTGAAGACATCTAGAGAAATAAAGTAGCAGTAAACAACAAGAACTGATTTAATTTGTGTATATTTATAGAATCATTAATTCATATACTTTCATTCCACCAACCACCCAACTTTAAAAGCACTTTCTGAGAATATAGACTATATTCTTTAGTTACACCCAGTAAAAAAAAAAAAGTCAAGGTTACGTGTGCTTGCAGTGCACTCTAGAAAGAATCCTGCCATAACATTGTGCATATGATTTCTCTATCCTCCTCTTGTCCCTTTAGAGCTGGAACCATAGAT
The DNA here is from genome assembly GCF_036013445.1 of Caloenas nicobarica. Classification (NCBI taxonomy): domain Eukaryota; kingdom Metazoa; phylum Chordata; class Aves; order Columbiformes; family Columbidae; genus Caloenas; species Caloenas nicobarica. The sequence goes on along the minus strand of NC_088246.1, from coordinate 21,467,708 downwards.
TCAACTTCGAATATCAAGTGACTCCACCAGCGCTTGTAAGAAATGAGTCACTTTCAGTAATGAAGTCTGGACTATTAACAGACTTCAGGTTAAGATTATCTTTTGACTTTGTTGAAGTCCATTTTTTAGTCTCTGCTTATGTCATTAGTGCCAAAGTTCAGATGAATGTGTATGGTAAAATAACCTGGAGGTGCACACAGCTATCACAGTAGTATAGATAATACATGTTAGTATCACCTGAAACAATATGTTGATTAAAAACTAAACACTAAGGACTGTACATTTAATATTTTTGTAAGATAAATCTCTGTACTGTGTGTTTAATGAAACTTAAGCAAATATTAAATTCTATTTAGGAAAAAAAGTTTGGGGTTGAAAAGCACTGAAAATGTAATTCTAAGATTTGCTGTATCTGCTTGGGGAGCAAAAGTATACATATTGCTTGTGTGTCAAATTTAAATATGTAGTTGTGAAATATTGATTACTTTTAAGAATAAGCTAATGACCAGAAATAATTTACACGATGGTGTCAAATAACTAGCACATTTCAAGTAATTGTAATTTAATCAAAACAAATTTTGTACCAAGAAAGAGAATTTACTCAAAGTTTTTTTTAGCTCTGTATTTTAGGATGCAAGAGCATGTGATCAATCTTATAAGGAAAACAGATTAAACGGTGAAGAATTTAATCACTGTGTGTGGGTAAACCTTTACCAACACATTTTCTTTCTGGGATTCATATCTATTATGTCAAACAAGGCATCAGAGTTGTACTCAAAGCTTTATGTGGTATGATTGTATCATGGTCTAAGAATTTTGTACTTCTCTGTAGCAAGTTTCTTTTGGAATTTTGACTCCTAGTGTTTGATACTAAATATAATGCACTTTGATTTACTGCAAGGATTCCTTCTCACGTTTGTGGTGATTTTCTTTGCAGCATCTTTCTAATCTCAGTGTCCAGTTATCCATCTCAGTATGTTGCTAGTGCTTTGGTGTGTTAAACACCTTCGTTTCTATTCAGTTTGAAACAACCACTGAAGCTCAGTCCTGTATTTGTGTGCCAAAGTTTAAATGCTCAAGATAGAAAATTTTGTCTCTAGCACTGTGCAAGGAACTAGGTCTGCTGGCATCCAGCAATATACAGGCAGTAAACACAGCCAAAGGATGGCTTTTGCAATAGGAAGTAGCTGTGTTACATTATTTCCAGAAACAGTCTTCCAAAAAATTTATGTCCACTTTGTTATGGGGCGATAATTACATCTAGTTTTTCGATTCTCAGTTTAATATGCATTAATGTTAAATTTTAATAGAGGTGGGAGCTTACTAGATTAAAAATGTGTAAAAGAATTTACTATTTTCAGAATTATGACTCTTTGAAATTAAATTTATCACATATTATTGTAAATGGGTAAGTGGAGATCCTCATTCCTGATTCCCTGATGAGTGTTTGCTTTCAATTCCTTTTTAATTTTTTGAATTATTTACAGAAATGCTTAAATGTAATTGAAGAAAAGCCTTTTTTATTTTCTTTTTTTTTTAAATTTTCTTTCTAGATGTTAAATACAGATTTAAGTTACTATTTAAAACCTATTAGTAGTTAAGTGCTTGGAAATGTTCAATCTTTCTCTGATACATAGTAGAATTAATTGAGTTCTTACTGTCCTTTAAGATTACTGAAAGTTACATATTTTATGACATTTTAATTTTGCATATAGATTGTTTTTCTGTAATAATACCCTCACAGCTGCAATCCTTTATTCAGGAAAGAACCCGGCTGAAGCCAATGAATATATTATGTGTTAGTCACTGCAAGACAGGGACTGTAAAAGATCTGTTCATATGTTATGATCTATAATAGGCCATCCTATATTATCTACAGAAGGCCAAGTAGTCAAACTATTTCTGGTGCAGACACTGAATATCTAGCAAATGCAAATACTAAAGAAAGAAGGTAATTTTTTTCATTTTACTTCTTTCTCCTCACAAACTCATGCTTCCTAGAGAAGTGCTCTGCCACATTTCTTTCAGATTCATGGTCATTATACATTTTGGCCACTGTCCACAGCTTACCTTCTCCTTCCCACATCCCGTGGTGTCTTCTGGCTGAAATAATGGGCATAATGGGCATAATGAGCAGCGCATTGAGTAGCTGTTACCCAGAGTACAATGGAGGTGATACATTCCTTCTTGAATGAGTGTTTGAATATTAAGGTCTCTTTTACTTCTGAAATTTTAAACATATTTTTGTGAATTCTACAGGCAGATGCAGTGTTGAGGGAACTGTTGGGGTTTGCTTTTTTTTTTTTTTCTTCTTTCTGTAATATTTCTGTATTGCTTCTACACACCTTTCAAAAGTTTCTCAGCTTAAAGCCAAATTTCAAGTCAACAGTGCTATAGGCACGATATGTATATGGCTTTCCCTTTTTATGGTTAACATATTGAAGTTACATTGGACTCTATATGGACACATACAAAGATAAAGATTAAGCCTTCCTTGTATCTTTGTGTGTTTCATTAGAAATCCTGTAATAATAATGACTTTCGGATGCTTTATATTTCTATTGCAACCTTTGTTACCAATGCTAGAAAATATGAAATGTTAGACTCTTTCTAAAGATTTTTACTATAGGCTTTTATTTTGATAACTATTTAAATTTTTACCAGAACTTTCATCTAATCTGGTTTCTGATACTAGAAATGAAAAATAGTAGGAATCTACACAAAATGAAGCTAGCATGATGGAAAGGTCAAAGTATCACAGTTTACAAACATCTTGTTTCAAATAGATAAGGCATTAAAATACTAATACTAAACTCTGATGACATAATACTAGCAAAAAAGACATCAATATAGATATTTTCTCATAAATACAGTTGTTAGGAAGAAAAGGGGAAGAATTTAACTCCCTCTTAACTAATCAGACAATAATGTAAATATTTTTCTCAGAAATCTTTAGATGAAATATTTTCTAGCTAGGAAATCCTAGCTAATCTAAAACCAAAATTCTCCTGCAAATATCTTAACTTTGGCAAAATTTTTATCAGCTGGCTACCTATGCTATTGGAGGAAAGAGAATAGACAGGGAAAAGTCTGATCTCCCCAAGCTCCACTACCCTGATAAAGGATGCATGGGATGTGATAAATGTAAACTGAAGCCACTGCCTTGTCTGATTCAAACCATCAACTTGAGCTTTGATGGCCCACATTTTCCTTATATGTCTAGTAACCCACGATTTTTCTCTTTTGGTCAAAAGAGGGCTTCTTTTGGATGTTGTCTAGTGCCCTGCTGTTTTTTTTAGCACTAGTTTGGGGTTTCTCTCTGCACAGAAACCCATCTGGACTAATAGCAGGTCACTAACTTGGCAGATCCTGGACAGATGGTATGGGAGAGCTGAAGAATAATGCTTTAAATACATAATAGCTCAAACATGTCTGTGAGGCTCTGATTTGCTATATAAACACTGCATAGTGTTTATGGACTTACATATCCAGGAAAAATGGAAACGAATGTGGGAACCGCTGCTTTTTAAATTTCAAGATTTAGTATGGTGTGCTAATCACTGGGATGCTTATCCTTCTAAGGAACCTGAAATTTCCCTTTCTGTTTGCCTTTTTTCTTTTTTTTCTCATTATTGATGAGACTTGGAAGGAAATCAGAACTCTTTAATGAAATGGAGTTGTTTGTTTTCTAACCAGACTTAGTTTTCACTCTAAGTGAAAACCAAACACTAAAGGGTATTTTATGAGTCCATCTAAGTGCCTAATCAGGATTCTCAAACAACTTGTAGAAGATATGTAGATGAATTAACACATTAAAAACTGAGATATGTCCAACAACTAATTGAATCAGAGCTTGAACTTTCTTTAGTTCAGATGGTTAATTTTTGATCCACTTTCAGACATTATGATAGAAAATTACTACTGTGAATTGAGTAATTCACAGCATGAGACTTTACTTGATAACACTACCAGATCCAAGCTGGGCCTAACTTTTTTGATAGGTCTTCAACTTTTTTTTTTTTTTTAACACACCTAATCTTTCTCTCAGTACTAAATCCCATTTAGTATATTCATTTTCCTGTGTTCTTCTGAATGCTTTGAAGGAGGAAATACAGTGAAGATTCTTTTTTGTATACCCATTCTTTGCTAACTATTTTAAAAGACACTTGAAAGATTAAGCTATTAACAAAGTCAAGTATGGAAATATAGCTGAGTTGCTTATGTTGAATTTTTATATCCATTAAAATGTTGTGAATTTCCCTTTGAAATTAATTAGGATTATCACACTGGCAGCGGAATGTCTCTGTATAGGGAATGGTTGCAGTACAGAGGTAAAATTAATTATTTTCAAAGGACAAATATCAAGATTTTAATGACACATATTGCAGCTACCAACTAAGAGGTTTTCCATGGGATAATTTTTCAAATGAGCCTGACATCTTGCACTTACTGGCAGGGGAGCCTGCATGTGTTCTGCCGAATTTCAGCACTTACGTAAGATCTATATTGAAAGCCGGATTTATTCACTATTAAACAAGTTAAACAGTAGCTTGTTTAACACTTGTTACCGTCAACTTCTTGAGGTCTCATTTGGCAGAAAAAAAAAAAAAAAAACAGGGAAAACTTTTATGGAACAGGAAATAAAGGAATTTAAGAAGTGGGTCAGATGATTAAATCACACAATGAAGAAACTCCTACCTTGGCTGAAGATCAGTCAAAGAACAAAGATGTGGGGTGAGGAGGAGAACAACTTCTGAGCAGGGTAAGAGAGATAGAAAATTTAGGTTTATGGAAAGTTTTGGAATACCTTGTGACTGCATGTTACTTCCTGTTTTAAAATACATGTTGGCCATGTATGTTTCCTTCTAAACAACAACATGAATAAGTCACAAGTATACCACTCTTGTAGTCCTAAGTGCAAAAGTTTCCATGACAGAAGTGAAGGTGAACAAGGATGCTCTACACACTCTTATCCAGCCCCTCCTGATCTTTCCATTTCCCCTTACTTTCCCACACATCCTTAATATTCTTGTAACCACATATTGCCACCATATTTAATGGCTAGCACTTAGTGAAGTGTATCATACAGAGTACTTTGATCTGGTTTACTAGCTTTAAATGTGACATTATAGCAAACACTGAAACAAGGGGAAAAAAATGCAATGATGCCTGCCTTCTTAGGATGCAGGGACCAGCAGAGTCTAGGCAGAGATACAATTTTGGTCTGTCTCTAGAACAAAGACATATCTGACAGAACACACCAAACGAGAGGTGGGTGTTGGAATTTTGTCAGTACTGATTCTACCCTTCCGCTATTTCAAACTAATCTCATTGAGAGGCCTGGACATAATACTGAATACTCTTGGAAGTATGAGTGCTGTAAGTGCTATTGCTTTTCAGAGCTCTTTATGATTCTGCTTCTTACAGTACCCTTGAATTCTGTTCTAAATACAGTACTGACACTCTTAGACCACTGAAGCCATGAGTTCCCAGTAGCAGAGCAAATTCTGAATTTTTAAGTGTAATAGAACCGGATATTCTTTTATCTCCAGACTCTGGTAGAATACTCTGTGCCATGGGGGAAAAATTTAAAAAAAGAAAGAAAAATAAAACCACAAACACCCCACCCCCCCAAACAAAACACACCACAGCAAAACAAAAACCCAAACAAACAAAAAACCAAACACAAACAAACTAAAAAACACCAAAAAACCCCCAGAAAACACCGCCAAAAAATGCTACATTGAAATAACAGCTTTCTTCTGCAGAAAGGAGGGAAATAAACCAATATACCAAATGCAGACTTGTTTGAAACAGTTGTAACTATGTAGTTTTCAAAGTTTTCAATTATCACTTACAGTACATGCAGTTTGTTAGGCAGAGCTGTTTTAACAAAAATGCTCTATTACTTTTGATTTGGGGATTGTTTTTGCCTAAGGCTTGCTTATATTTTACTCTATTTTGTGCTTATTTTCTGCAATAGTTCACTTCCAAATTTTTCTGCTACTGTCTCAAGGATGATGTAAATGCATGCGGTAATGATAAAATTCTCTGAATTGCCAGGATACTGTGACAAAAGAAAAGCTTCAGTGACACTTCTGTCACCTGCTTCTGAATGAAAAGAAAAATAATAGATGCAAATTTCCCCAGATCATTACTCTTCTTCTGTAGAATCCCACCAGACTGACTCTGGTCCCTGTTGGCCTGATTATCAGCAGTCCCCAGCGATTTCACCTGTAGCAAATGAAGGTCTGCCCCACATTTTAAGATGTATTTCTTTTAAATATTGTTCCTGTCTCAAAAGTATAGCTACTTGTATGTGACTTAGAAAGAGAAACATTTGCTATGAATTTTTCGACATTTTTTTATAAGAAAGGAAGGTTATAATTCTGCTGAGTGGCTAATTCTGTTTTATGCGTGACACTAAAAATGTTAACTCTGATCATGACCACTACTTTCCTCCATGTATTCGATTTCTACCTAACTATACATGCATAGGCAACCCATCCCACACTACTTTTTAACATTCTTGAACATAAACAAATGGAAAGAGATGGAAAATTATTTTCATTTAAATATACCCTTAAGATCAACCACAGGTTACAGGAAGGATAAGGAGAAACTCTGAAATGCTTTGCCCTGGGCAAAAGGAAGATCGGGCTGTTTGCAGCCTATCAATCTATCACTGGTTGTATTAGAAACAAGTTACCGCATACGTGATTCTAAGGGTGAGTGAATTAATTAATGTACTTCAGGTCCTCAGAGGAAATTGGTGTGTGAGTACAGAGATAAATTTTTCCTGTTTCTAGCCTACTTTATATTATGTACTATATTGGATAGAATGTGCTATTCCTAAAGTGATTGAATATATGGAATTCAGTCTCTCCTTGACCTCCAGAGGACATGACAGACCTTAATTACTGTACGTTAAAGTATTTTGTGATTATTGAGTTCAAATTATTCTATACAGTAAATGTAATCTGTCAGTTTTGTTGTAACTTCACAGTGATAAACCTGTATGTGCTAAATTCATGCTTATTTTATCACACGCATTGGTGCATGTTGAATTCAATATAGGTATTGCAATCAGACGTAAATTGTGTCTAGACAAATTGTAAAGATTTTTTTTAAATTTTATAACATGTTTTGAAGAAAAAGATTTCTTACAGGATTTCAAATAAATTTCACTAGATTATGGAAAAAGTAGCTTTTATACTATTTGTTTAATACTGCAGGGCTGCTGCAGCAAAGACTGCATTGGACTGAGTTCTTACCACAGGCAGAGAAGTCTTTTGGTCCTCTAGATTGCTCTAAGCCTAAAAACTTGGAGAGAGCTGGTGAAAAAAATAAAGTTCTTGAATCTTTACCGTTGAAGCCCCGACTTCTCATTTGGCAGAACTTTCAGTCTGTGAAAATCCTCTGGGTATCCCACGTTTCTCTCGGCAGTGCTTGCTGGGCATGTTCACTGCCTTTTCACAGTTGCAGTGGAGCAACTTTGTGGAACAGTTTCTCAGAGCTTGGCCAAACAGGAAAACCAAAAAGCAAGGAAAACTAACACCAGGGCCTTTTTACAAGTGTAGGTCCCACTGTCAGGTTTGTAAACCCTTGTTGGAAAGGTTCTTTCTTTTGAGAAGCCCTGAACATTGAGCAGCTCCACTGAAGAGAACAGAATCTTATCTTTGGTCAACAGCTACTTTTTATTTTGAAAAGCAAGGTTTTTAGGAGCCAAATCTTAGATACCCAGAATACTAAAACTGCACTTCTGGTCTCTCTGTACACTCACAGTCTGATGCTCACTGCAAAGGCAGTCTCATCTTTCCCAGTAGCTCAGGAGAAAGAATTTCACCCATTGTTTTGGGTTTTCTTGACTTCCTCCCTGAGGAAAGAGGGAGAGGGATGAAATCTAGAGGCCCTCCAGCTCTTATCTATATGACCTGTGGGTAAAGGCTGACTTCAGCTCTGTATCTTCAGACAGAAGATACTATATCTGTATAAGGAAATATTACAATTTTAACTCCAACTAGAACTTAATTATTATTAAATATTTTGTTTTAATAAAGGAAATCCTTTCTCTCTGAGCAGGTGTACTGCAGAAGGCTGGTATCTGTTCACAGACAGCTCGAATGGAGAATTTGGTCACACAGCTGACATTGCTACCCCAGTCATCTCCCTTACAGGGCCCAAATGCAAAATCGTATTCTGGAACCACATGAATGGTAGAACAATAGGTTCTCTGGAGGTAGGGACATATTCTTTGTTTCGGATTGGGTTTTTTTGATGCCTGGAATTGCTGTAAGAAAATCCATGCCTTGTTATTTAGTTTCATTAACGCTAATAAATGTAAATGAACAATTACTAGCACTCCATTGCTTTCAATTTGTTTCGATCTGAAGGAAGCTCAAGTAAGCTGGGGAAAATGCAACAACCAGAAATTATGATCTTTATAGATATATCGTGGTTGGAACTTCCATACCAGAAAAAGCCTTGTGCTACACAATACTGTTTGACACTGAAAAGCATCAGTAGATATTTGGACAATCGAGGTCTTAGGCTGAATATGGGAGCATGAAAAAAAATGAAGTAATTTTATTAAAATTTGTCATAAAATTTTGTAGAAACAGCTTATTCCTCAGAAAGTTTAACATATATCTTTCAGAGGTTAATTATATTAATGTAAACAGCATTGAATTAGTTGTAGGACATAACAAACTTTTTTATTAATATCCTTTTCTTTACTCCAGTTGAAGTAAAAGCAGTTCTGTAAAGCAAAGGTAACTCATTCAGCTGTTTCTAGATCAAATGAGTCACTGCAAAGTGAATGAATAAAACAACATTGTTCTCAGCATCTTTTCTGCCAAATATCTGAGTAACTATAATGGGATTTCCCATGAATATTGCACAATAACTACAGCATCAGCAATGGATTGAAAAAAAACCCCTTAGAATAAGTTACTCAGTCACCTGTGCACTCAGCATCAATCGAGTGTAGTCAGAGCATGAGGTCTTAATTGTACAAATAAATTCCCACTAGCCTGGTTACTCTGAATAACAAATCATAATAAAAAACTGGTAGAATTCAACTGTTTTGAAGATGAAATTAAAATATATATTGACATCAGAACTAAAATCTAAGATGTGGTGTTCCTCATCCCATGAATATGACTTGTTAGATGTTCAGAGAAAGCATGTTCTGAGTTTTCTTGAATTTTTATTAAACAAGTTTTCAGAATATTGCTGAATTTCTCTCAAGTAAGTAAAGATCTTACTAGACTACTTGTCAAGTAGTCAAATTTTAATTCATCAGAATTAGTGGCAAATTAGAACATAAAGATAGTTTGTCCTCAATTTTAAGACTTAGGACAGACCAATTTGCTTTGAACATTGTAAATAATTACCTGGTTTCACTTGCTTAATTAAGCAATTAATACTGAACGTAGGAATAACTCAGAATATAGAATCATTTAGGTATTTTCTCATTTTCTTGTAAAGGTTCTAAGTATTATGTGAATGTGAATCTTTTCTGTGCTTAAAAATCACTAAAGGCCTTTTATGCATATTTTCTTTTTCAAGACTAGCACATTTTTGTTTAATTCGCAGGTTTGGATTTTTGCATGCTAGTCTCCATTCATGCCATCAAATATCATATACGACATACTGAAGACTTTCCCGACTATTTGCGTGAATGGCTTTCTTCCTATGTTTCTATGACTTTCTTAAATATTGTTTAGGTGTCACTTTATTGTGCAACCTCGGTTAGAATATTTGTTGGTTGGAACCATTTTTGTCTGGTTTCTGCCCTCTGAGTTGGCATGGATAACTCTACCAACTCTAACAAAGTATTAGATGTGCTTTTTCAATAAATTGCAATGTAACCAAAATGCACAGGGCTTCAAAGCACATTAAGGTACAGAGAAGCCTTGTATGTTAATAACACAAAAATTTATGGGCATATTTAACTTTAAAATTATAACTTTTAGCATGATATTATAGAAAAAATGAATTTCTGATTAAAGAAATTTATAATTCAGTAGGTATTTATAATTTAGTAGGTAATTTACAGTGTATGTAAAAGCATATATGTATGTGCCTATATAGTCACACACACATCTATATTCATGTAAATAAATAGATTGTATGTGAATGTAAGAAAAACTTTTTCCTATTCAGCACCATTTTTTCTCTCAATTATATCTTGGTTTTTCTCTCCAATTTATTTTCTTTCCCCTGAAGTTCCTGTCTTCTATGGGCAGTTCTCGTCTATAAAGCCAGGTGTCACTTTGGTTTTTTGTTCAATTTAATATATTACACCTGTTTCTTTTGTTCACCTGGAATGAAATCTCTTCAGTGTGAGGATCTGCTGTTTGCTTGGCAGAACTTACCTGTTATGCGATATCATATGCATGCATGGCACTGCATAAATTTTCAAAAATAACCCATTTTATTTTCATTAAGATGAAAAATGCCTGGGCTGCCCTAAGAAGATTATGCAGAGTAGCAATAAATCCTTGAAAGTGGAAGTGGTTAAGGCAACGGGTGAACTGATGTTTCGTTCCACTAGTACTGGCTGGAGACAGAGCTCGACACACTTCATCAAACACCTATCTTGTTATTGTCAGCTCAGTTGAATTTGGATGCCCATGAGGTTGGAGCAAAGCATATTTAGGACTTTGTGCTCAAGTCTAAAAGTGTCAGCTTTCCCCAATTCAGTGCCTATTGACAGGGGTGAACAGTATTTATGATTCTTCCATCGCCTAAACAGATGAAATTTGGTCTTTAGAAGAAAAGAACAAGTTTCTAGTTGTAGAAGAGAAAACATTGTTTCCCAAGAGTAAGGACAAGAAAATCTGTCTCTGAATGGAGCAATCTAATGGATGCATTAACAAATATATTTTTCAGCAACTCTTATTGTTAGTGTTTTTTCCATTTTAAAAAATGATCCAAATCCATTAATTAGCCATTTTTATTTGTGGCTAGCCACTCTGGATAAATTAATGGGATAAGTTAGTCCACGTAAGGCTCTGGATTGAGTAAGTTTATGAGGAGATCAGAAAATCTTAAAGCATTATTTTCTTAGAATAGCCATTTACACTGGAATATTGCGCTGCAACAGATTGAACAGTAGGAAAAGAGTCTTCAGTGAGAAGCTGGTCGGTCACTGGAACAGGTTCCTAAGGGAAATGGTCACGCTACCAAGCCTGTCAGATTTCAAGGAATGGCTGGATGAAGCTCTGAGTCATATGGTTCAGTTTTATGTAGTCCTGTGAGGAGCAGGGAGTTGGACTTGATGATCCTTACGGGTTGCTTTCAACTTGAGATATTATACGATTTTTAATGGTGGTATAGAGATAAGTAGTACAAGATATTCTTGCATTGTTGTATAAAATTGAGGGACATAAGGTGAGTTGGTAATGGAGAGATTTTTTTGACCTACAATTATTTCCTTTTTAGGTACTCCGTAAAACCAATAACAAGACTTCTAAACTGTGGACTCAAAGTGGTAGCCAAGGTCCCCAATGGAACAGAGCAGAAGTGTTCTTAGGAATTCGTTCAAATTTTCAGGTGTGTATTCCCATATCACTTGCTCTAGACATTTGGCTTTAGGTACTTTTATATTATGCATTCTTCACTTCCTAATTTCCTTCTTCACCCCTTACACATACCGTACCTCCCCTTCTGAGTAGCAAAAGCCATCTTTTTGGTTGTCTGATTGGTTATCTGAGCTGGCCATGAGCTTTTGGAAATTTCTCACTCCCCTTTGATCTCAGACTGATATCCATTTCTAAGATGGAGAATCTCTTCTACCTTCGAATCAAACTTGAGTTAAGCTATTCCACTTCCTTCTCCTTAGTGTGTAGTGGAATTACATCTGGTTTATGAAAAGAGTCTTGAGCATGAAATTGGCTTTGAAACATGAGCTGCTCCTTAAGCCTCTTGGAGATATTTAGTCATGGGTATGCCATGCCTAGTTTTATCCTTCTAAAAAAACAGACAGCCAGGAACATATTTAAAAATGTGTTACATTCCTTGTAACATCTATCTTGGATGGCTTTTAACAAAACTTTCTTTTACATTAATGGGAATAACTGATGAATGACTCAGACTAGTCCTTTTCACACTTACTTTGCAGAAGTAGGTGGAAACCTTGCTATTAATTCAGGAAGAGTGTGGACTAGTATCTGTTCATGTTGCTCACTTTCCTTTTTTTTTTTTTTTACTTGGCTGATGTTAGAAGATGGTCCTTCAATAACAACAATTACAAATGTGTACAAGCAGTGGTACAAGCTTTCATAGAACTGTACAGTAAGAACTGACCACCTCATATTCCAAGATGTGAAGGACCATCATAGTCTCTGTTCTATTCATTTTGAATGTATAAGGTCTTATATATCTTAACAGTGTCTTACTGTAATAGCTATGTAATTTTTATTAGATTGTTCTCCGGGCAAAACGTGGTGTCAGTTACATGGGAGATGTGGCAGTGGATGATATTACCTTCGAAGATTGTTCCCCTTTGCTCATCTCAGGCAGACCTTGCACATCAGAGGAATTCACATGTGCCAACAAGCACTGCATCCCAAAGGATAATCTGTGCGATTTTGTAAATGACTGTGCAGATAACTCAGATGAGAACCCTACTATTTGCAGTAAGTATGGTAGATTTTTTAAATATAATTATCATAAACAACTGCCTATGGTGAAATGTTGCTACTTGAATACTGTTGCCAGTTCATCAGCTAAGAAAGCAAACAAGAAGGTAATAATTTAATTCTATTCCTTGGCTTTTAAGGTTTTGAAATTACTATTATTTAATTGGAAATCATATGATAGAAAATAAGAAGAGGGGTTAGTGAATTTCTTAAAATAACTCATAAAGCAGGTGACTTTAAAAGCAGAACAAAAATCTCCTGCTTTCCATATGAAAAGGATGTATTAAGGCTGAAAATACTTCAAGCGTAATACCTTTGGGATATGAGAGACCTACTTCCTTTGATATTTCAAGGATTGTCAGGTCTCTTAGCAAATCATTTTAATCTGAATACTGTACAATTTTGGTTTTACAAGAGATATCAAGAAACAACATCTGAAGTATCAGATTCAAAGAATGATGTTTCATAGCAAATGAGCTCTTCTCTGGAGGAAATGGATCACAATATATAGTAGTAACACTTTATTTTTTCTAGTACAATTGTGGGAGATGTGCACACAATCAAATCTGCATTGTTTGGTACTGTATGAACAGTTGGGATTTAGTTTTGCCATCCTCTGAAGTATTTCTTTCTGATTCCCCGTTGGAAAGAAGGCGAAATGATACAGTCCAACAAAGAAAATACTTTCCTGTAAAGTGCTTTTTAAACTTTTTTTTTTAAAGTTAAAAAAAATTTATAAAAACAAAACTAAAACAAAAAAAACCCTTTCCTGACTGCATTTTAACAGGAAGCTTTACAATGAAATATTATGGAGCCTTAAGAACACAGGGGTAATTACTGGAGTGAAACTTCTATATCAACATGGATTTTGCCTCAGATAAAAAGTTAATTCCATTTCATCATGTCTAGTTGTGCTGTAAAACACTTGGTGACCAATTATGACTTTCTTTTTTAGGCCTGAGAGTGCTTTGTTCAATAGCGTTTTCAATATCGGTATCAGGAATTAGACTTAGTTTTGCCTTCCTTTTTTTCCCTTTTTTTTTTTTTCCAGTTTTTAATAGTTATGCAGCTTTACATTTCCACTGTGTGCTGGAAAATCTGGGGTTTCTTTTATTGGTGCTGACTGCCTTATATGTTTAATAGAGTATAAATATATAATATAACACTTGCTGATAATATACCTAACAGAAAAATGCTAGTTCTGTTTTCACAGCTTTTTCATGAGGCAGGCTGCTTTCAAAGAGAACGTAATTATAGGAAACACATATTTCCACTCTTTGTGAAGTTTTTTTTCATTCCTTGGAGCCATCAGAGAAGAGTTGTTTCCTCGCTGCTGGACCACAGAACAGTAGCTTGAAAACCTCAGACTCAGAAGCCTGAAGAAGGCTTTAGTAGGGGAAGCATGATAGATCAAGGCATAGGAAACAAGAAATGGGCAGTTTTACCTGGGCATGGCAGCTGTGTTTAAAAACCATGAAAACTGTGTAGCTTCATGACATCTCCAAAGTACCTTTTAGCAGTAGACCTTCCTGGATTGCTAGTTGTAGCTGTAGATGTTGTTTGCTATGTTCATGAAGAGTCATCATATCTTAGTTAATGAAATCTTTCTGCTCCATGTTGAAAGAAACTAGTCTCTGATCTCCATAATATTCACCAAGTCCAATTAGCAAAGTCTAGATAAAGCCAGTGCTGCTGAGATATAAACTAAGCCTCATAAATCTGTTAAATTGCTATTGAGACGTCTGTGCCTTGGGTTTTTTTTGCTTTGTAGAGGGCTCTTTTTAGCCAGTTGCATGACATCACTGCCATAAAATAAGTCAAGTACACATTTTAACAGAAATACTGATTAGTTAAATCTTTAGAAATTATTCCATTAAATACTGAATGAATGATCCATCGTCAGAGTTTTCTTTAAGTACAATGTCGCTAGTACTATTTTCTTACTACATGTATATGAGAACAAAATAAACCACAGCAGTTCTAGGGAGGTAGTTGGCAGTAGCACTTCTTCAACCTTGTTCAGAAACTGCTGGGGTTTGCCTTATGCTGCTTGAGGTTATCAGTATATCAGAGGAAGGTCTCTGAGGGAGTTCTGGTTAGATTGAGCTGGACATGCCTCCTTCAGGTAAAAATGGTGTTTTATGAGACCTAGTAAATTAATTTTTGTGAAAATGATTGTGGAGCAGTAGTGGTTCTCCACCCTGAAATATGGATTAGTGTCGATGCAGGTGGCTGCACTTGGTAGATGTTTGGGTTTGTCTGAGCTTGGTTAATATTTGGTTTAGCTCACCAGTGTGCTTGTGAACCAAATCTCTCTTTTCTTTTTTTTTTTTCTGTTTATTATTATTTGGTTTGCATTGTATAGTGTGCTGAGGCATATGAACTAGCCTCGTTTCATTAGAAAAATCTATTGAAAGATGAGCTCCAGGAGGGTATCAAAGGTATTCTGACCACTAGTGGTCATTCAGCCCTCAGGATCAGTCTACACCACCTCAGTCCTCTTTCCTTCGTCAACCCCCTAAATGTCGCTAGGTCCTCAGCATCAGGTATTTTGCTCTACAGATCCGCTCCTATAGCTCTGTACTTCTTGTTCATCTCAACACAGCTGTTGGGAATAATATGACTTAAAATAGTTTCAGTTTTGCTCCTTTCAATTACTTGGTTTATTACAAACACTCATTAGATCTTTTGTGATCAATATAATACAATTCATATACTTACTGTTAAGTGTTCTTAAATTATTAAACTCTCATCCAGTAGACTAATTCAATAACCCTGTGTCACTGCTCCACAGACAAAAGGATTAACTTTGCTTTTGTACTTCATTACTAAGAGTTCACAGTTCTTCACAAAAGTGCCTACTACCAAAGATTTAATATGCAAAGACACAGTCGTCTGCTGTAACTTGAGCTTTTAAGCAGACTGCCTGAGTTCTCTTTTTCATCAGTGGGGTGACTCAATTCCAGGCTGAAGTTCATGTAATTTAAAGTTGGTTGTTTGAGTTAGATTAGATAAATTGTCCTACAGATATGACTATTTTTCTTTGTTGACTATAAAGATCCTACAAGGACATCTAAATTTAGATTAGGTAACATGCAATATATACAGCATTAGCAGGGATTTTCAGTGCTCATACCTTAAGGTCTTGATTCTTGAAAACATGCCTTTAAAATAAAATGGTCAGTTGCATACATGAGTTTTATTGACTCAAGATGGAATTTGTAAGTAATTGGAGGAATTTCTTTAACTTGGTTACTGAAATATTAAGTAACTACATGAACATACAGCATAAGATAAGGAATTACAGATTTTATGGGCAGTTAAATTCAGTTGAGGTAGACTATAATCTATATTTTGCATAAATGATAATAATATAATTTAATACATCAGGTTTGTGTTTTTATGATATTTCAGATGGCATCATGTTTGCAGACAAAGGTAAAAGATAGTGAAGCTATTTTTGCTAAATAGTCCATATTTTTAAGAAAAAGATTCTAGCTTCTTTTTCATACTTATGACCTCTACAAAAAACAAACAAACAAACAAAACCAAATAAAACACAAAAAAACCCAAACCAACCAACCAACCAAAAACAAAAACAAAAAAGGAAGAAATCTTTCATCTGATTTCAGTGTGAAATTTTAGAGGTAGGTGTCTATACTGGTTGATCCACGCATGGACTCCTTGGCCTCCTCACTGCTGAGGCTTCCAACCAGCTGCCATTTAAATAAAACTGCTTTTAACTGGCTGAGCTTTATCAGGCCTCAGAAGAGGCTCAGGTTCTGTTTACATTTTAAGAGAGAGCTTTTGTCACTTCTTATATTGTCAGACCAAATGATCCATATGGTTTCCAAATTTATCTTCAAAACCCTTCCCTTTCCAGCAATAGTAGTAAGAATAGGCAGGGCACAGTTGAAAGTCTCTTGAAGGTTCTACCAAAAACCCAGGTTATTTCAGCAAATTTAATTTTACCTGGTAAGTATTACAATTAAGTTATAGATGCACAGAAGAAAAACATATACAGCTTAAACTTCTAGAGTGGTCCAATTGACTTAACCTTAACTTACATGGGCAGTTGACTAACCATGCTGGTTTTTTGACACTTGAGACTTGAAAATCAGTAAAGAGCATGCATGTTGTGTCATAAAAATCAACGAAAATTATGGCAGCTTTCTTTTTTCTAGGCATTAAATACAATGCAAAGAAAAATGTAATCATCTGTGTTTGCATACTGGCTAAGAAAATACTTGTGTGAATTCTCCTGGAAACATGCAAAAATAAACTGTCTTTGGGCGTGATTCAGCTGAAAGCACACTTACATCTGTGTTTTACCTGTATGTGTTTGTAGGGAGGCTGTGTCTTTATGGTGCTCAATACATTCATTTGGGTGGGTTTCTGTTCCCTAAATATAGACATTTGTTACAATTTTCAGCACTGTAGGGATCTCACCTGGCTTCAACTTGTTCCTCCAATAAGACCCTGGTTTTCTGCAGATTTCTTTGATGCCCTGTGGAGGGCACCAATTCCTCTCTGCCTGTGAGGCCCTAAAGAGCTATTCAGCTTGACCTAAAATAGGTTGCTAAATTCAATTACTTTTATACCAAGGACTCTGTTGTCTATAACAACAAAAGCACAGACACCTACCTCATATATATGCAGTTTTATCCTATACTATATCCTAGAACATTAAAAATGCTTTGTTTAATCAGATACATGGATATTATTTTTCCTATTGAAACATTATTTTTAATGGATAATTTGAGTACTAAGTTGTATATGTATCTAATTAACTTATTGAAAAAATATATTTTCACGTGTGTGCAAATGTGTTTCAGGTACATCTATTGGGCATTGCAATTTTGAGTTTGATCTCTGTGGATGGAAGCAAGATAAAAATGATGATTTTGACTGGAACCTCAGAACTAGCACTGCTAGAAAATTGGGCACTGGACCAGCTACTGATCATACATTGCAAGAGCCATCTGGTCATTATATTTTTATAAAGAGTTCATTTCTTCAGCTACCAGGACATAAAGCCAGGATTTCTAGTCCTGTCCTAAGAAGAAAGAATAAAAACTGTAAGGTATGTGGGGACGTGGTATTAGCAGGAATAGAGAATGTGATTTCTAAATTACACCAAGATAATATTCCTAAAATGAATGAAGATGATCACTGAAATATTTCTTGAGGAAAAAACAACCATGTTGTAGAACAGTTAGGGCCTGATCTTATTTCCTGGAAATCATAAGACAACATGTACCTTGCTGTGGGAGAAGATTGATTTCTGTAAGTAAATAAGTACTCTGGGAGATTCAGATGAAGTTGACAGTGAAAACAGCACCTGATTTAGAATTTCTTGTGTGACACCAGCCCTGAGTAGCATACAACTATGTAATGGTTTGTGATTTTATGGAGAATATGTATATAAACACAGTAGCAATTCACTTTCCAGGAGTACAACAGTAAATGGAAGGATATGCAACAGAAGGCTTTGTCACTGACTCTCCTCTAAAGAAAGGAGAAACGTAAGCCTTTATTTTCCAAAACACATCAACGCATCATATTGTTTAGAGCTTGGTCATTTCTCTGCAAACCTGGATTTAAAACTTTTCTAGTTTGTAGTTACATAAGACCCTTTACTCATGAGGAAAATCAAAACCTGTAAAGAATTTGTCTGAAACTTAGTAAGAGTTCTGCTTATGCTTGAGATTTCTAAGCAGTTCATTTGATCGAAATTCTTGTGATTGTTTGAAAACTCCCAAAACTCTTTAGAATTAATAAAGTCAGGAAGTAGTAAATATAAATGGCTTGATTTTATGATCCAAACAAAATTTGCCTAATTTCAATATATGAGTAGCAAAACTTAAACTAGCCATTATAAAATATCTTCAAAATTTGTGCCATGATCTGATGTTTTCTAAGTTAGTTTTCTGTATTGCCTAAAACATACATTTTTTTAAAAAATCTGCTCACATGAGCTTGCAGATGTTTGCTTCTTTCTCTAGCTGCATATCTGAAAATATCTCTTTCTCAATTTTATCTGGTTTTAAGCTTGAAAAGTAACATTTATGCTATTTAACTTCCATCAATGAAGAGTAAAACATGTATGCAAAGACAGGTACACATCTGAATAGTTATGATGTATCACATATTAAATTCAATGAAATTCTTGAATTGTAACTATGGGAACCAATTACTTCTGTCACTGAAAATTATTTACAAAAAGCAACTTCTACAGATAAAACTCCTACATCTATGATATGACCTGAAAAAATCAGTCATGTTTATGGCTTTTTATAGTGCTTTTTTGAAGGTTCTGACCAGTTCTGAAACTTCCTTTTAGGCAACTGACCAAGGGAAGTGAAATTTCTGGTAAAGGAAATTGTATAAATGAAAAAATTATTTCTAGACCCAGAGCTCGATCTTAGCAGATCAGACAGTCCCTTAAAGTACTCTACTCCTTTCTATGAATTTTTAGAGAAGCAAAAGGTACATCATATATTACAACAGACTTAATTTGGAATCTTAGGAACATTCAGATCAATGGAAAATATACATTTACATCAATGCGACAAGAGTTTTATGCAGAGAAAACAAATATGCATCAGCAAGTATAAAGGGACATACATTAAAAAAATTTGTTTGTTGGTATACAAAACTTCCACAAACCAAGTTGCATCTTCAAAAAGTATTGAAATCCAAAGCAAACAGTCCAAGTAGAAAGAAAGTGAGACTATTCCAAAATAAATCTAGGAAATAAAAGGGACAATTCTACATCAAGTCATCAGTGATAAATGGTTATACTATCTGGAAATGTCAAACCATGAGAAAACCAGTAAATTTACGTATACTATCAGGGAATAGTAAAGAAATCGTGTTGAAAGTACTTTAAAAAACTTGAAGCACATTATTTGGATTAGTATTCACTGCAGAACATTGTGCAGAGATATCAGCCTGAGAGCTGCTGTTTAGAACCAGTGTTGAAGCAGCGTTGTTGTAGAATACGATGTCAAAATAGATGGTATTGGAACGAAGTCTTAAATTTAATTCTAATAAGAAACTAAAAGCATATGGCATACATCGTGATTCTAAGGGAATTTAAGAATGAAGTTGAAAAATTTTAATCAAAAATGTGAAAGCTATCATTAGTATCAGCAATTGCATTATAGTATGCACAGTAGAAAGGAGAGGGCGTTATTTATTTTTTAAAGTGTTGTATTTTTTGTATATTTTTGCATTTTAACCTTTCCAATTTTATTTTAGCATCAGAAAATTAGTTACAAACAGAACTAGTTGTTATAATTATTCTTTTTCAAAAATCTATGATAAATTCTTCAGGATAGACCTGAAAAGATCAAGTAGCCAAAAGATGAATTACAACATCCAGAGAACCTTGGAGAACTAAGACTAGAGAGCTAGCCTACACTCTGATGCAAAGCGAATTAAGTATGGGAATGAATATTTCACGTGTGATAATTCAGGCCTGAGTAGTGTGGGGACCCAGCCGTGAAAGGACTTGGATACACGCTTAAAATTAAATTTGTGCATAGCTTTTATAAAGATGACATTACTACTACATGATATGTCTAGAAATGATGGAATAGAAGACCAGTATGTTGAATCCAACATACAAAAGTATTCAGTATAATTGAGATAAGGGTATTGCAAATAAAGGTGAAGTACAGAAAGTAACATTAGGGGCTAGGGGTGGAGTGGGATACGAATTCAATGATCGTAAAAGAAAGGCAAACATACAAAATACAGTGTGGTAGTTTTGAAAAGAACTGTAGCCAGTCAGGAGCAGTGTGATGGGCAGCTCCATGAAAATATCTGCTAGAATTTAATGGCAGTCAGAAAATCAAACAAAATTCAGCAGTAGTAAAAGGAAATTACACAGAATCACAGAATGTTAGGGATGGAAAGGGACCTTGAAAGATCACCTAGACCAATCCCCCCGCCGGAGCAGGAACACCTAGATGAGATTACACAGGAAGGAGTCCAGGCGGGTTTTGAATGTCTCCGGAGAAGGAGACTCCACAACCTCCCTGGGCAGCCTGTTCCAGTGCTCCGTCACCCTCACTGTGAAGAAGTTTCTTCTCATATTTAAGTGGAACCTCCTGTGTTCCAGTTTGAACCCATTGCCCCTTGTCTTATCATTGGTTGTCACCGAGAAGAGCCTGGCTCCATCCTCGTGACACCCACCCTTTATATATTTATAAACATTAATGAGGTCACCCCTCAGTCTCCTCCAAGTTAAAGAGACCCAGCTCCCTCAACCTTTCCTCATAAGGGAGACACTCCACTCCCTTAATCATCTTTGTTGCTCTGTGCTGGACTCTCTCCAGCAGTTCCCTGTCCTTCTTGAACTGAGGGGCCCAGAACTGGACACAATATTCCAGGTGCCGTCTCACCAGGGCAGAGTAGAGGGGAAGGAGAGCCTCTCTCGACCTACTAACCACACCACTTCTAATACACCCCAGGATGCCATTGGCCTTCTTGGCCACAAGGGCACAGTGCTGGCTCATGGTCATCCTGCTGTCCACCAGGACCCCCAGGTCCCTTTCCTCTAAGCTGCTCTCCAACAGGTTGTTCCCCAACTTATACTGGAACCTGGGGTTGTTCCTGCCCAGACGCAAGACTCTACACTTGCCCTTGTTATATTTCATTAAATTTTCCCCACTCAACTCTCCAGCCTGTCCAGGTCTCACTGGATGACAGCACAGTCTTCTGGGGTGTCAACCACTCCTCCCAGTTTTGTATCATCAGCAAACTTGCTGACAGTGCACTCTATTCCCTCATCCAAGTGACTGATGAATATATTGAATAGTACTGGTCCCAGTACCAACCTTGAAGGACTCCACTAGATACAGGCCTCCAACTAGACTCTGTCCCGTTGACCACAACTCTCTGGCTTCTGCCCTTCAGCCAGTTCATAGTCCACCTCACTACCCAATCATGGAGTCCACATTTCCTCAGTTTAGCTGCGAGGATGCTGTGGAAGACAGTGTCAAATGTTTTACTGACATTCACTGCTTTGCCATCATCTATCCGCCTGGTTGTGTCCTCATAAAAGGCTATGAGGTTGGTTAAGCATGACTTTCCCTTGGTGAAGCCATGTTGACTGCCTCTAATGACCCTCTTATCCTTGATATGCCTTGAGATAGCACCAAGGATAAGCTGTTCCATCACCTTTCCAGGGATGGAGGTGAGGCTGACTGGTTTATAGGTACCCAGGTCCCCCTTCAATTGAGATCAATGCTAAGAATGTGAAAGACATAGTTTAAAGACACACAAATATATATTATACATGCAGACCTCAGTTAAAGAATGTTTTTAAATGAAACAGAGTAGTTGCAGGACAGGAAATGGGCAGGTGAATAGAAACATTTGCATACAAGAAAATTAACTTATAAAACTATATAAAACTGTATTTGACTACTTAATTGCACAGGAGATATTCTGAAAGTGAACATAATAAAACTTTCAAAAGAATTATACGCAAAGCTCTTGGTGGTTTTACGAATCAATAATTAGAGAAAATCAATTAAATACAAACATGGTAGGGTTTTTTTAGAAAATAGTACATTTATGCAATACAATAGACTGCAGAAGCCTATAAAATCCTATAGCACCAGGTAACAGAAAGGGGCGTGACTTTACATTTACATGGGTATCATAGTATTCACTGTTATGTTTTTATAGCTATAATAAATAAGATAGAGTTTTCATTCTTTAGGGCTTGTGCTATGCATTAGACTAGGAAGAAATTTGAGCTATAGACGTGTTCTCGCATATTATAGTACAAATAGTTTTCTTTCAGGGGCCTATATCATACTTGGAAATATTCTGACCTTTGTCAGAAACAAGATACTGAACTAAGTGTTAATTCGACCAAATACATATATTCTTTTGTTGCTCTTGATTTGAAAATAACTGAGAGCAGTTAACGGTCATTTATTTTCTGTGTTCTGTATGTGCTTGATCTTACTTTAGTGCTTCATAATTTGTTTTCCCCACTTTTACTAGAAGAAAAAAACCCCTGTTTTCCACTCCAAGAACCTCTTACGGGGTTTTTTTAGCTTTTTTTTTTGCATTTCTGCAGTCCATGTAGAAGTTTTGCTCACCTATTAGATTAGACTATTTTCTAATTACACATTCTATAATCTAGCACAAACACATTTACAACCAGAAGCGTTCAGTAAACTGAAGTTACTTCCCAATATTGTAAGTGGCACTACTCCATTCTTCTGTTTCCTTATCATGTATTTTCATTCTTTTACATTTATATGCAAGAGTTATTCAAAAGAAATGTAAGATCAGCTGTTGCAGTCTTGTAGTGCTGGCTTCCAAGTTTGACTTACGGAATAGCTCAAAAATTTTCACTAGTAAGTCCCTAAGTATGCACTGTAATTAAATTGGTTTTGAATCAGTAAAATTAAGGGCTATTCTGAATGCCACTAATGATGATCCATTTAATAATTAGGGTAAGTACAACAGCAGAATGCGTCTAAAGTCACCTATTGTATACTTGATGCTATTGTTCTTGCTTTCAGATAATTTTCTATTACCATATGTATGGAGCTCACATTGGCTCATTGATTGTCTACCAGAGGACTACGTTGGAACATGAAAAAATTCTTCTTAATCTTACTGGAAACCAGGGAAATTTCTGGCAGAGCAAGGCACTTATCCTGGCTGGAGATAGTGATGAAGATTTCCAAGTTGTCTTTGAAGGGATAGCTGGAAAAGGTCCTAAAGATGGCATAGCCCTTGATGACCTCACATTTTCCAGGGATTGCTTACCATCCCAGGAGTTTTTACCTGCAGAACCCACAATGCTGCCTCCAAAAGGTATGTTCCTGCTATGGACAAGAGGTCTGTGTAAGTCTGGGAAGAATTAATAGCAGCATTGCTTTCATGTCTTTGTTTCTCTTTCAACAGAGAAATAGAATATATAGCTTGCTAAAGACCATGTTGAAATTAACATGCTTCTAAGTAGCTCTTTAAATTTCTAATAAAATTATTTCATGGAATAATTGTTTGGGTACTGAGTCTACGCTTTTGAATCTGGAAGACTTTATTGTCCAGCCATGTATACATAGACAATATCCTGCTTATTTAAGTGGGAATATAAGTTGTAAAATACAGTTATTGTAAAATAAAGAACTGAGAGTGGAACAGAGCCAATATGGATAGACTGCAATAAGGCCAGAAGGCTTTCATGCTTTTTTTGGCTAGGGGAATTTCCTACTGATACCATTTAGGTAGCATATCCATCTTCTTCCCCTGTGGTGTGGTGGCAGCATTGGTGCAATTATCTGCATCATCCCCACTTACTGCACAAAGGAAATAAGACTCAGAAAAAGGACATATTTCTGATAGCTATGGATCCAAATAACTCCAAGGTAAGAACTGCTTCTGAAAGCACTGATATTGTTCATTACTAATATTCCTTGGACACAAATCTCTTTCCTCTTTCCACATTTTTCACTAGTATTACTGAAATGTAAACTCCCAAACTGGAATTTAGGAGATGCATTTTGTTCCTGGGCTTACTACAAATTTCCTGCATGGCTGCAGCAAGTAATTTTATCTCACTTCTCTGTCTTTCTAATCAGTAAAACAAAGTTAATATTTCACAATGTCAAGGACTTCTGGAAGAATGGACCGTTAATTTATGTGAGTTCCTTTGCTTTGTTACTGCTGCTAATGAGTAGCCTTTCTCTTCAGGATGTCATTAGGCACTGCGCAGGCACTGGGAAATAATACCGATGAGACTACATCAAACTTAAGAAATTGCACTATACTTTTGTGCACAAGGTAAAGAGTAAAGATATGGGCAATGTTTTCCAGATGTTACCAGGTACAGTACATAGTATTGGCTTCCTACTGTCAAAACAGTCATGGAAATTTATTGCAAGTTAGATTGGTATTTTAAAGTTCAGCTTTATATGAATGTAGTCCCTAGAGGAACACTAGTTGAGACTTCTGATTCTTTATTTTTGAAGTTTTCAGGCTCTGTCCCCTTAATGGTAGATGCAAGTCCCTGTGGCAGTGTTAGAAACTTTAAAAGCTTTGGTTTTGATAGTAAAGGATGTTCCAAAACACTTTTATGATGTATATAATAAAAAAGCTACTAAAATTTTAGGAAAAAGCCACCAGAGACAGATTTCTTGGTGTTGCTCATCTAAGATGTACTTTGTGAACTTTGTAGATTCACAACACTGAGATAATGGTCTAAATTCATCCTTATAGTGAATCGTTTTTCTATATCAACAAATTTCACTTGTCCTGGATAAGAGTTAACATTAGTCACTGAGAGTTCTAACTTACAGCTACTCTTTAGCAGTGATACTTGTTTGGATCATTGCTTGAATTACAGGCTTAGAAACCTGAGTATGAAATTTACTCCTGCCTACAGAAATGTTCTGACCAGTGGCAGTATGCATGCTGAGGGCTCTGAAAAGTGCTCTGTGATGTACCTTTATAAACTAGAGCCACATAGAATGACCGTGATGATCAGCAGCAAAAAACCGGACTCCTGAAGTTCTCTGCTTATATGCAGAGACAGGGAGAGTTTAACCAAAAGTGAAACACTTATATCCACTGCTCAAATTTTTTAAAGTTCCTGCAGATGAAAAACATGATGCAGCAGAGATCTGCTCCTTTCTTGTCTCCAGCTAAAGAGAATATTTGCTAAGAAAGTTGAAATGTTTTCTCTCTAAGAGATTCATAGCATTTGATGTCTATCGTCATAACTTGATAATGCAGATTTGATACTGACGCATATTTTTCTAGCTGGCTAATATGCTTCCTCTACTATATTTGGCCATGTGTTTCCTTTTCTCAGGACTTGCAAGGAATGTTTCCTTCATTTTAGGTACTCAAAAGCACAATGAATAGTAACTGTCATAATGTTTTCATCCCCTTCACCCAAATGAAGTTTGGTTATACAGTGTTCTTTCTCACAGTTTGAAGAGCTCGCTTTATAATTTTTATGACATACCAATCTATACCTGGTATTCTGCAAAATGAACAAAACACATTAAAAAAATCTAATACAATTCCTTTTTAATGTCTTATTAAAAAAAAGTCATAATTCACTGTCATGTCTAAATCAAGGGAGATACTTCTGAGTCTTATGAGCAATATCCCTGTGCAACACAGGTATACTAAAGTGGTCTAAGCTTGTTATTTCTGCACATGGAGTGCTATGGCAATGGATATAGTGTAAGGACTAAATAGAATAGAGTTATTAAATGTTCTTGTCTGTGGCAGAGACTCTCGCTGTTCAGAAGTATTCTTTCCTGGCTCTATGTATACTCTTTGAAGTTCTAAACATCAAAAAAAAAATCCATTCTAGGGGGGTTTTTCTTCTGGACAAACATGCAGTAATACCTAAAGGCTGAAAGTGAGCACCGGGCAACTAGAAAAACAATTTTGAAGGTTAGGATTGTAATTTTTTGTACACTGATAGCATGCTGTTGACTATCCTCATGATGCTGCTTAGCAACATCAATGTTGAAGCAGAAAGCCACTGAGAGCTGCTTAAAATGTAGTACCAGAGAAACAATAAACATCATTTTAGGCTGATTCTTATTAAATCTTTGCTTCATGAATAGTGATGTATTGGGGGAATATCAGGTTTTGCCCATGTCCTACAGTGGTACTGTGTGTAAGAAGTTACAAAGACAGTTTTGTTCTAACAGTTCTATTTATGTCTGTTGCTTTGTCCCTGTAGTGTGGCCAGATTATCAAATTGGACTCTGTCCCGTGTAAGGGGCTGCCTGTATCCACATCAGCCCAGGAACAGCCCTTGGCCACACTGAACCCTGAAAAGTTGTAATTCCAGCCTTGTTTCCTCTGAAAAAATTTAGATCTTCCTATGGACCTGGCAAGCTGGCAGGATTGTGTAGGTCAGGTAGCATATTGTCTCCACACCTAAACACTCTTTCACTCTATTACATTTCAAAGATGCAGTGACAGCTATTTTCTATATGCTTTTCCCAATAGAACGGAGATAATGGTTTTCAAGGTCATGGCCTTTCCAGGAGGCATTCACACTCTCTTCTTCTTCATAGAGCAACCATAATTTCAAAGGGAATTATGTGGTCCTCCCAGGAATGTTCACAGATACTGTTTTACTATGCCCACAAAATGTGAGACCATTGGCATGAGTCATGTTTTATACTTATATTTTTTTTACCAAAGAGACATTGTGAATTTGACAATAACTTCCATGATCTCCAAATTTCCTTGTCATCTCTTTCCCTCCCCTCCCTCCTGAAGTGTTGTTACTGGCTATAAAAATGGCAGATCCCTCCATCAGAGTTTCTGCTCATGTCTCCATACAATTTACCTGGGAATACAACAGCTGCCAAGGGCTGTCTGATCAGATTAGCAGCCTACAATGGAGAAAAGATATTCCCAGAGACAAGAGAACTGGTGGCTGTTGACTTCGGTTTTGTACGGAAGACAGTTGTTATTTCCAACAAATTAAAAGAGATTCGCTGAAGTGTTTTGCGTGTCTTTAAGAACATAAGAGTATTCACAAGAGATCGCATCAAGGTCCATTTCACTTGATATCCTGTCTCCATTGCTGTCAATGAGATGCTAAGCAAGAATCAAAAAAGGACAGGCAGCTATGATACTTCCTCCTAATGTTCCTCATATTTCCTTTTCCAGAGTCCTTATGAACCACATGTGGTTTTCCATATGGAGTAGACCTTAATGTATTTGCTTTCTGTATAGACTTTATTTTCCCTGGGAACACATTCAGAAGTTTAGCCCCCTCCTCATTTTTGCAGCACATTGTACAGGTTTACAACTTGCTGAGAAAGCAACTCCATTTTTACCCTGTCTCCTATTTGATTATGTCTTTTACTGAAGGTGGCGGGGAACAGCAGACAAACCCACCTACTCTGTGTTGATCTCTATACAATTGTCCTTAAGCAAAATTACACACTCAAGGAGTTACAATTTATTTCTTATATGGAAACTGTTCCATGGGTTTTCCTTTCTCTGAATATTTAAAAAAATCTGCTACAATCTTTTGAGATTATAAAATCATGTCTGTGTAGACTATGTAGGAAATGAGTGAAGAGTGGAACGATACTGTAGCAAAAGGACGCTTTTTCTCTTTCTTTCCTGATAAATCCTAAAGTTTTATTTGCTTTGCCCTTTTGAGCATTGGGCTGATGTGTTCCTGGAGCTATCTGCAGTACTCTCCTGTGTCACTCCTTAACAGTGATAGTTATTGTAGCTCATCACCTATATGTGAAGATGGGTTGTATTGCTCTATGTAACTCAATTAACATTGCAATTCATTGCCAGTCACTCAGGATGTAATTCATTTGCTTGACAGTAGCTGTTTAGCTCTATTGTAGTTGTATAAGATACCTGGGACACTTGCTTGGGGCTGACAGATATGTTACAGGGATTATAAGAAAGTCTTCTGCCCTGCCACAATGGCTGATGTCAGGAAGGCTGCCCAGTGCATAACAAGTGCTGGATACTGTCTCTTTCAGCAACTTCGTTTTCACAAAATACTTTTCCTATCATTCATAATTATTCCTAATTCATATCACTAGCAGAGTTTCTTGAGTCATTACTGGTCTTCTATGAGTAAGAGTTAAAGAATACTTTTTGTTGCTGTTGTTGACTGTTTTTTTTAGTTTGTTTGTGGGGTTTTTTTCAAACAGGTTTTTGAATCATTTTAGAATAAATGCCTAATTAAAAAAAAATGTAGAATTCAGCAACAGAGCTAAAATGAAAATGAAGACAAAGAATGGCAATAGTCAGGAAATCAGATTTGCCAAAACCTTTTAATTTGAAATATTACCTAAAACTTTAAAGTGTACTCTAAAGACCAAAAGATATTGCTTATATCACTCTTTTGCAAATATAATAAGATTTATAAAAATTTACAGACACATAAATAGAAATAACCTTGGCAGTTATTCTAACTAATATATAATTACAAGAACCATCACAGTTTATGCTTCAGTGCATAGTGCAGTCTCCTAGTGAAGAGAGGAAAAAATATGTCCTTATGCACAACTAATTGAATAACCAAGCATTTACATCTTTCTTTGAAGCAGCCAACATTGACCATTGTCTGAGAGAACAAGATGTCAAACAAATAATATAGAATGTCTAAAGCACTTCAAAAACAGCTTGGGGGCGGGGTGGGGGGTGGGTAGGGGAAAGAAAGAAAACAGACAAACCACCACCAGCACTCCCCAACAAACAAACAAAGAAAACCCCCACAAAAACAAACAAAACAAAACACCACAACACACAAAACACCACAAAAACCCCAAGCCTATAAAGAGAACTGACAATTTCTACTATGCCCTGAACTTTTTGAAGATAGAATATACCTCTGTAATTGCCTTAAGCACATACAGCAGGTTGTGAAACTTTTTTTCTTAATTAATGCTTGAACAGAAACGGACTTTCACATGTATCTAAAATGAAGTTCCATACAACTGGAAATTTTCATTTTCATCTTTATAACAGTATGAAAACTTAGTGGTTACAGTTATGTTTAATTTTTTCTCCTTCCTGGAACAAGATACTATTACTCCATAGTTTTCAGAAAAATGGTAGAAATACTGTAGAATAAGTAGTTTGGTTTAGTAGCTTGACACAAAGCTAGTAGTGGTCATGCATGCAGGTGACTTGAATTTAATTCCTACATATATTGTCCAGCTATTATGAAGAAAATGATATTTTACTGACAGTGAAGGAGAAAAAATATATTGCCTGGATTTTTACATTGTATTTTCTGATCCTATGAAGCTTTCCCCAGCTAAATTCCAAGTCAGTGTAATTATAATCACTGTACTTTATCAATTCAACTGGAAATATCTGCCCTTGGTCCACCTATTTCATTCTACCGTTGCTTCCTTTTGTTTGTTGGTAGCTAGGACTCCGATTTATCTCCTTTGGTTTTGAGCTCTAGCCTTACTGGATTTTGTGATGGTTTTAAAGATGAAGACAATGTACTCATTTGCTAAACCAAAAAAAATTTCTTATGTATTTATACTAGTCTAATTTGCAAAACAAAAAAAATCAGAATCAGTTGTACTTTTAAAGATACATTGGAGTTAAAGGTTTTTTTTTTTCAACATTCTATGGGGATTTAGGATACATTTCTGTCCATAACAGATTGCAATACTTGTACATACAAAAAACCACAGATAATTTGCAGCAGTTTCTTGTAATTTGTTATAATTTTATCACAAAGCAATAAAATGTTTCCCCTAGTTGTTCCCAGACCTAATGCCTTGAATGTGAAATAAAGCTCAAGAGTATTTGGATCAGCAGTCAGAGCAGAGCCTGGACTGGGCCCATAACTCATTGCAACACTGAAAACTGGACAACAGAACATGATTAATGTCATCCAAGGTCCTTGGAGATAGGGCACTGCTAGAACTTGTTTTTCTGTTTCATCAAACAATTTAACAACTCCAAAAGTTTCCTTAGCTCTTGGGCCTTCCCAGACAGGTTTCTGAGAAGCATGTCACAGAGCAGACATCCAAATAAGTATCAGGTCAGGAGAAATTAATTTTCAGTGCTGGCAGTTTGAAGTGTCTCTGAAGTGAGGGCAGGTATTTATATCTACATTCATGGTATAAACTGGTGATTCCTTTTGGCAATGGTTATCTGAGGTATGGGAATAGCTTTTCTAACTGAAGGCAAACTGTTCCTAAAAATGCAAGAGGAATTCCTGATAATATATTTATAAAGAAGAAACCTGGTAAGGAGCCCTGGTCTTTCATTTTCTCCCTACTGGGAGAATTAAGTAAGAAGATGTTTACTGTGTCTAAGCCTTCCCAGCACCGTTGGTGATACCGACATTATTAGCTCAATTCTTTCCCTATGTATTACGTATTCCATATAAAGAGCCTGCCTCTGCCTGGGTGAACTGAGAACATGAAAACTCTAATCCTGCCTTGCATTCCAAGATCTAGCTAACAAATTACTCTTACTTGAGTGTAATTATTACTTTTTCCTCATACATCTGAAATTAGAGATATAATGCCATGATACAGGGAATTCTTAGAAATATCAAGTGCTTTTACTATTAAGTTTTGCAACAGAAAAAGAAATCTGAAAAAAAGAAGTGCTATTTCACAGTATCTAGTCCTATTTCACAGTATCTCATCCTGTTTTACTTTTAGTGCAGTACACATTTGCTGGGCAATTGCATTGTCTCAACACCCTGGAATAAAATTTCCATGTGTGATGAAGACTGCAAGCATGTGTGTGCTTTTTTTCTCTCCCTCTCTAACTGTAGGAAACAAGCTGAACTTGAAGTGGTTTTTCAGCACATATATATTAATAGTCACTTTGGATTGTATTTTACTTCCCTAGTTACAATGTTTACATTTTCAATGTGGTGTACATTAGACAAAGAACATTATTTTGCATAAGACTATTTGTAAATTTTATTTGAAAGCTCAGTTTATATTTTCTGATTTATATTATGGAAGACTTGAGGCAAATGACAGCACCGTTTCATTTTCATTCTGTGATATATTTTGTTCCCAAACTTTTCAACAGAATATGCCTTCCAAGTAGAATGATATTGTAACTCTCACAAGATACATAATTACCAGAAGATGCATCTGGATTGCTGTTTAATGGTAGAATAAATAAAGCTAATAAACAAATAAGTGTTAAAATGACTATTAACTCTCAAAATGTATGAAGCATTCCTGAGTGTGGAAGGACCACACTCAGTTTATGCTTGAAAGTCAGGTCATTTCACTTGCCTTGCACAAGGGGAAGAGATTGAAGGAATGGAATTTCAAAACGTGCTTTTTTAAATCTCTGGATACTTCCAAATATCCAGAATACAAGCAAAGGTTGCGTCACCATGTCACCAATAGTCACAGAAGTTGTCCTCAAGAAAAAAATGAAGGGAGGCTCTTGACTGAGGTTGCACAGTCTTTACCAAACATAGAGGAAGAAAAACTAGCAGAATTCCCTCTTCAGCTAGATTGGAGGGAATGTGTCTGTGAACTGAAAAGACCGAAGATTCTTCTCTCCAAATTTCTATTTCAGTAAACACTTCTTTGTTTGAGGAAAGCCCTTAATATTTTTGTGCTGGTTTTTTTAGGTATCTAAGTAAAAAATAAAATCGTGGGGAGAGAAAAACAAACCAATCTTAACAGGCATAATGAAACTTTAAGTAAACTAAACTCAAATTTTATCAGACTTAGACAAGAACTAAAATATTTAGAGTGGAATTCAGCTCCAAGTGAAGACTCAAGTCAGATGTTATGTACATCTAGGTGTACTCAGGATGTGTCAGGTATCTAAATCCCAATTACAGTTAGTGTACTATATTGTTCTTTTGCTGTGCAGCCACTCAGGACACAACTGAATTGCACATACAAAGGCATATATTGTTATTTGTGATGCAGCCAGGTGTCTAAGAAATCCCCACAGTTCTGACAGGTGTATAACACAGGATGCATGTCAAGTATATGCTCTTCAGGGGTAGCAGCTGGTGACAAGAAATGGTGTCTTATACATTTTGAGATGCTATCTGGGCAACCAAATAGAAATATAGGTTTCTATTTTAGCACGATGCGATCACCTTTGAAGACCAATGATTGTTATCAAACACATTCCCATCAGTTTTGATGGATACTTAGACACTTAGCTTGCTTACATAGAAACGTAAATGTATACATAAGTTTGTGAGCTGAATGTCATCTAAGATTTTATTTTAGAACTCTTTTGGACATAGTTTTATTTTCGTCATCTCTTCCAGGTCTCATTCTCTTCCTAGATTGGTTTAGATTTGCTTTATAAGAAATATTTTTTGATTTTGTTTGCTGTTAGCTTAAGCAGAAATGACTGCCGAATGACGAACAGTTAAGTTGACAGGCTCAGAGTGCTGGAAGATACGGAGAGTTTCCCATAATTCTGGTGCAGTGTCTCATCTACGGGATGTGACACACTTGTTTCACCTGTAGACTAACCAGTCGTTGTGAGATGGCAGTGCATGATGTCTGTTCCCTATGAAGTCTGCTTCTGGTCATATTCAGTGGCTGCAACATGCTACTCTCAGTGGCTTTATTAGCATTTCCCTTTCATGTGGACCTTACAGAGACGAGATTTTGTCTTTATTAGATCCTTCTAAGTCTTCTCCCCGCAAAACCCTTTTGCTTCTTGCATCTACTTCTGCAAGGTGTCACCACAGGCCCTCAGCCTTTCCTTCTGTTGACTCTACTCAGATCATATCATTAACATTTTTGCATATGGAAGTGCAGTAGAACTATCCCACACCTAGATACCACAAGTATTCAAGACTGAGGCATTAAGGAGATACTATTTTACATTTAAGACATCAGACTCACACTGAATGGTCTCTGGCAGAAACTAATGCTACCAATATTACTGTGCAAAGGTTTCACAGCAGAGATTGAAGATAACGGCTGATACCGGGTCAGCTTCGGATAAAAATTTAAAAGGTCAGATT
This sequence comes from Caloenas nicobarica, assembly GCF_036013445.1. Classification (NCBI taxonomy): domain Eukaryota; kingdom Metazoa; phylum Chordata; class Aves; order Columbiformes; family Columbidae; genus Caloenas; species Caloenas nicobarica. The sequence continues at coordinate 21,434,561 of NC_088246.1, read as the reverse complement.
ACTTTCTTCAAAATATTAGAAATCAAGAGATTACAAATAATTCATAGCTGTTATAGAAGAAGGCCTTCAAATATACTTTCTTGTTTAGTCTGTGTTTACTTTGTATATCTTTTATTTCTTTAAGGTCTTTAGTGTAATTGAACTAGTGATAGACTTTAATATTCTATGTGTTTAATCCAGCACCACCATTTTTTACAGACACCTAGTTCAAGGCTTTTGCTGTGATAAAAGTGTTTATGAATTGACCGCATGAAGCTTTATACATTACATCTTTACTTCGATGCTACTACAGCCAGCTTGAGGATATGTAAATCATCATTTACATATTTCGTCAGACTGAAATGTGCCTTGTTTTACAGAAAGTTTTCAGAACTAATGTTTATAGTTAGTGCCGTTCCATAAGGCTGAATTAAGTTACAAAGTCTGCTGCTAGCATAACAATAGCCAAAGGTCTGTCTTCTAACAGATGTCTTTGCAGTTGTGCAGGACGTGATATTTTCCAGTTTTTCGTTTATCACCTGTTTTTTATGGGGCTATTTCCAATTAGTTGAGGTTGTAGAAAAACCTGAATCATTTTCCAAATAAATGTAGTTTCCATAATTCTAGTGCTCTGATTCTACAGCTTTTTGATTCCAGATCTTTTCACTAGTTGAACATGCGTTGACATTGGTACAACAGTAGAGCTTAAGAGGACATATTTTGTTGAACATCAACTGGAGCACTTTGTGTAACTAGATAGAGAATGCACAAAGTTTTAAAGATATGACATCAAAAATTATTTTATTAGCATGATGAAAATCAACAAATTATTTTCTACAAACGGTAACATATTGTATGCAATAAATTTAGGGATGACGTGGTAAGATAAGGTGTTACATCAGAAGAAAATTTCTACCAATATCAGTGAATGAGATCCAGAATGTCAATGTAATTTTTTTTTTCATAAGAGTAATTCTAGTTTTCTGAAGAGTTCTAATAACATACTTCCATGTTAACTATGTAAGACCCAACTAGATAGAGAACTGAGTGAAACCGGAAGCTGAAACACTAGTTTTATACTGTGATAAACTATCATAGAACAAGGACTAAGAAAAATTATTGAAAATTGAGTTTCTCAATCCCAGTATTAATTAATCCATGTTGTTTAGCTAAAATATTTTGAGACTCACAATCAGTATTACTATGCATGCTTCATATAATTAACTAGTTAATTAAAACAGTTTAATTGTAAGCATTAGTTGTTTTTCTTTCTATGTGTGCTGAAGATGTGAATGGAAATAACAAGATAATTTATCCTAGGGGAAAGGTAGCAGAGAGACAGGGTGAAAAAAAAAAATCTTTAAAAAGTAGTTGTCTTCAGTTTCAGATGAAAGGTCATGCAAAGCAAATGTTTGCAACAATTCTTTTTACATAACATTTTACGTAACATTTTACATTTAACAAATTTCTATTTTAATTTTTAAAAAACAGAAATGTGACATTCATCAGCACAAATTAACTGTGGCTATTTAATAGCCAATTATCAAGTAAAAATTAACCATCTATTTCTTGAGGGTGAAAGGAACACAGCCTATACACCAGACCAGGACTTATATTGACTCTCTCCCTCTCAACAGAGCACTTACATCTGCTTCTCCCCTGCGTACCTATACGTACAATCACTTGCACAGTTCTAGAGCAAATACTGATTTCTAATTCTCAAACTCTTTGAGACAGTAAACTTAGCAAACATGGCTGAAATATCTCTTCTTGTGATATTTTGACATTTTTCATGCTTCCGAAAAAATCAACACACACCAAAAGGCTCTGTGCAAGCAGAATGTCTGTTCTAAACTATTACTCTACTGAGCAAATGTGTAACAGCTACGCTGATGACCTTACAGGTGACAATATCAAAAGCAAGTGATAATTATTCCACGATGATAAACTCAGGCATGATTTTGTTCATATGCTTTTAAACCTTCTTCTCTCTTATTGATCATTCTTAAATATATTTAGTGGAATATATAAAGCCTAATTGACATGACAGATAACAAATTGCTTTGTCTAGTAGTCAGGAATAAACAGTAGCTGACACAGCAAACAAATATTCATTGTCCAAGACAGAAGTTTTATTGTTATTCTTAACTTTTTTAAAATAAGATAACAAATACTCAAATACTATCTTAAGCTAAAATCCTACATCTCTCTTCATAAAAGGAGGAAATGATTCTTTCTATAGTAGAGCTATTTCTGTTCTGTTGTGCCAGTCAGGGACAGAGGTGGCTTCATACATACTTTACAACTTCCTTTGGAAAAAATTTCTATGAAGGATGCTTATGTGATTCTGTGTAGTGACTTTTAGGAGATGTACAGATGCATCCAAATGCAAATGTCCAAAAGGATGACGTGCAAGTAGATGCTATGCATTTGTCAAAAAGCTATTCCACTCATGAAGCTAGAGTAGTAAGGATGTTATCATGCAGCGAGAGTACCACTCTGTCCCTGAAGAATAACTCATAACTGAGGCTCTGAGTTTTGAGAGGAGATTTGCCTCTTTGTGGACATAAGGAGTTACAAGTGCTGAAATTGCTAATTTGAATGCTTGGTTAGCCAGGCCAGTGTTCAGTATTCTGGTGCATGCAAAACATGATTGACTGGTTTATGAACATGGAAAGGCTCAGGGATGTATTTTAGATTCTAAAAAAATCTTGAATTTGGATGGCTAACTTCAAATGAGTGAAATCTAGTTTGTGAAAAAGCAGAAATGCCACAGGAGAAGTGTTCCTCATTATTTTGTCACAGCCATAGACAGAACATTATTTTTGTGTATTTTGAAATTGTCTAGCATTGTGTGGCTAGCCTTCAAAAGAAGATTGGTGTAAGAAAGTGTTCAGCTTCTGGTGGACTTTCAGTTGAAGCTTTGGGCCAGGTAAATATGAGGATTTTGAGTAGTATTGGTTGCTGGGTTTCAGATCCGTCTGTTCTTTCTTCTATATTTCCCTTACCTTCTTTTTTGCACAGAGGAGAGCTGATGACAGAGCTTATGTACAAATCAGTGTATCTGAACTGGTCGTGAATAAATTTAGGCTAGATGCTAAAATGGTCTCTTATCTGAAAACCAAAAAATAGCCCTACTGGTAGCAGCAGTGGAGAAAGATACTGATTATATCAAAGGGAGAGGAATTGTTTGAGGTCGTTGCCTTTCATAGAACTGAACTAGACCCAGTGATTTGAACAATTACTGTTAAAGCCCAAGTTCCTTTTCATCAGGGCTCTCTTTCCAACCCTAAACTTTTCTGTTTCCTTGTTCAGTTACTTGCTAAGCTTGAAAGTTCAGTCACTTGCTACTATTTGCTTACCTTAAAGAATGACACCAAATGTGAACACATACTGAATTGAGGTATAGTTAATAAAGCTATTATTGCTTTGAGGAATAAACAAATGTGGTGGATTGGACTAACATTAACTGAGGACAATCAATGAAAAATGCTTTTGTCTTAATCATTCATACTGGCTGGAAGAAAATAAGGAACAGAACTACTTGATCACTTTAGGAGACATTAACAGTATACGCGACATTAATTAGAGCATATAGGTTCCAAATGAAATTGTTGTTACTTGCAGAATCTTTCCTCAAACCACTTATGCTGACTTTATAGATATATTTTTAATCTTTTTCTTTCATTTTCTGAGAACAAACTCAACTATAACACAGAGAAAGGGAAAAACTGACCATATTAGAAGTTACGTTTCTTTGAGATACTGAGTGATTAAAGAGTTTGTTGGTATCTCTCTTCCAATGTATTGACCTTTCCAGTGGAGGCTCAAAGGTGTGTGGAAGGCTGTTCAAGACATCAATAAAATCTTTTAATCATCATGTCCCCTTCAGCTCAGTGTAGCATTCTGTCTAATATAGATAGAAAGATTTCTAATATCATATGGTAAATACAGCAATCCTGAAAATTATTCCTTCTGAGCAATAAGAGATTGAAGGATTCGTAGGGGTCATGAGATTCAATTTAATCCATTTTGGACATTTTTCATTTCTCCTACACCTGACTCTTACTCAAGTATTGCTGAAGAGTTTAAATACTGCTGTTTTTAAATGCTATAATAGTTTATAGAAATTATAGGCAAATTCTATTTCTTGTAGCTCTTTCATAATTTCATCCCATCTATACATAACTGAGAATATTCCAGAGCAGTTTCCTTTGTAATTTATGTTTGTATTTTTGAACATTAATACTGATTTAAAGGAATAGATTTACATTCATTAATAGTAGAGATCTCCAACTGAAAATAGATATACATAATTATCTTCCTCTTTGAAAAGTGAACAGACTTCCATCAATTTTAACCCATTCCTGGACTACCTCATAGTGTTTAATTTGTCAAAAAAAAAAAAAAAAAAATCCTGTTCCTGGAAGAGTCTTCTGAGGTCTTGTGGACATATAGTATAATCACTGAGTGACTATTTTTTACTTTTACTGCTTAAGCCATGTCTTTTTCCATGCTTTTATTTGTAAGAGAACGAATTTCTAAATGTGTTTTGGTGTATTCTTCTTGCTGTGGAACCAGTGTATCTGAAGTTCTGTGCCTCCATGTCCACTGCCTTCTCTCATCTGGGTTAGATCTGGCCAGGAGGGTGTCCTACCCTCTGGTCTCAGAGTCAGGGCTGTGACTGTAAATTAGAGCTGGTTGGTCAGGGCTTGAGTGGGATGTGAGGGGACTGTTTTCCTCCTGTTGCATTTACTGAGCACAGTCCAACCACACTGGCAAGTTGTACAAAGGGGATTTATAACTGCACTGCAGCTACGCCCTTCACTGTAGGCTTTGGGCAAAAACTTGGAGTGTGGTGCAGAATTTGAAAGGAACACATATTCCAGTGCAGCCAGTGAAGAGTCTCCTTCAGCCTGAGTTACAACATATCAAATGCATTTTGTTCACTGTCTGTCCAGCTTTCCTTTGGTCTTCTTATAGAAATGCCCTTCTAATATAACGCAGCTATTCAGTTCGTGCACCCCACTTCTCATGCTCAAACTCCTCTGATTTATGGGTTTCTGCCTTACTTCAAACCATCTTTTGACTCAATCTGCAGATTATCTCCCATCAGAAACACAGGCAGTGAAACCAGAGTCTGCACAAGGCACCAGAAAATGCAAATGCCATACCTTCTTCCACCCTTCAAACAATCAGATACCACTTGGACCACTAAACTGGAGGTCACAAGTAAACCACTTCAGGCTCTAAGGTAGAGTTGTGATCAGTTATGCATCAACCCAGGCTTTGATAAAAGCACGATAACATTTAGCTGCTCAGACGAGGTGTCAGTGTACAGTTATACAATGCATTTTAAGTGAGCTGTTGAGCTGTGCTTCTAAAGGGCATGCTACAACTTGGAGTCAAGCCTGGAGATCTTCAGAAGGCAGCTCGGCTGGTTTCCTTCCAGATCTGGTTCACATGGCACAGGGGTTGTGTGGCTGCCTCCTGTAGTGAAGAAAGCTGGAGACGCAAGACTGCGTTTAAACCTTTTGACCTAAAAATGCATACTACTACTAAAAGGCACAAATGAAAGAAAAAAGAAAAAAGAACTAAAATATATGAGGTGTTTTTAGGATTGTGGATTTTATAACTAAGGAACATTTCTTCTTTCTTTGTCTTTATTAAGAAGTTTAGGCAGCAAATATTTAGGTTTAATTTGTTTGAGCTGGAACATGGCAAATCAAAATTTTGTTTGATTTTATTTTGTTTATTAAGAGTAAATTGAGGTGAGTGATTTAAGATTTTCAGGTGTCACCGCTTACATTCAGTATTTCTCCGTCCAACCCCTAGAAGACAGGTTCTAAATTTTAAGTTGGCTTTGGAAAGGGAAGATTGTATGTAAGAATTGATATGTCCCTGTTCCCATTATCCATACATCCTGTTCCAATAGTTTTCCTGGTTTGTCCATTTCTTTATGTTGGAGACTTAAGTCACATAATTAGCACTGGAATAATCATTACAACGTGTATTGTATCTTGTTTCCATTTTCTGGCAAGGGGCAAAACAGTCAATGCTGTTGCAATAGAAGGAGTGTCTGTCGATGCATCCAGGCCTAAGTCTCTTATTCATTACGGTTATTTCCCATCTGAAGAGTTTAAGTTGACCTGCTAACATATAGACTAAATAAGATGTAGAATTATTCAAGCAACATCGGAAGGTATGCACTATTTCTATTGCTGACAATATTAATACACCAATACTGTAACAGTGGAGGAGTTAAAAAGACGTAGGAAAGTCTTTTTTAGAAAAACCTGCTTTTTTTTTTTTTTTTTTTGAGGGAATGCACATTCACATGCATCTAAGCACTTGAGACCGAAGCTTTTATTTTTTATAACACTGTTTTTAGAGTTCCCCTCTACTGCCTATAATATATCCAATAAACTCAGTATCAAGAGGCACTGAGTGCTCATCTTGCCTTCAGCTCCCCTTATCCTTCAGAACTTCTGTTAACATTAAATACAACAAAGGATAATTTTAGGCCACACTAAATGTGTCACAGATTTGGTATGTCTTAAAGGGTATTGAGTGACTGATAAATAAATAACCTTTCCTAATATGAAATAATGAAGTTTCAGCAAGTGGAACAGATGTTTCGTTGCTCTGTCGTGGGTAGAGACAAAAATGTTGAACAGTGATAGGCTACCTTGCTGTTCATGTTTTTGATTCTTAACGGTTCTGAAGACGAATATTGCTGTATCTGATTACTCAAAGGGAATTCTCTTGTGTTTCTATGTGGAAATGGACAATATAAGAAATCAACTGAGGAAGGTTTGGTTGTTGGAGAAGCCTTCATCAGCTCTTTGGCACGAGACAAACTTAGAAGGTGTTGTGCTAAGGAGGTTAATTTAGCAGAAGCTAAGCTCCCTTGCATTCCAGCTTGTCCTCAGTATTTCACTGGGAAGCTGAGTGCAGCTGAACTTCTGAGTGATGCCCAATTACACCACATGACCTCAAGCTAGTACTATAAGTCCGATCGTGCTCAACAGCCAGTCTGGCATTATGTTGAATTCAAACAATTATGGATTCACTAATAGTGCAGGGTTGGGTCATGGTCATTGAATTTACGCACTTGTACAGATTCACGAATAGTATAATGTATACTATAAGTCTGAGCACATCCAATGAGAGCTTCTCTCTACTAGATCCACAAATAATGAGATTTATTAAGGAAACAGGTACAAATTTTTTTAGATTACCATTGACAAAATTCACTGTCTGCAAAAATACACTTCAGTTGCAAAAAATACACTTTTGTACCAAATTTATATAATCTAAGGTGACTATATAGCATTAATAAAGTGATTACAAATACAAGCTTGAAGTCTCCCAGGGAAACATTTGGTATAACCAAGCATGCAAATCTTACGCAAAACCATCCTTTTAGGGGAGAAGATAGGCTCAGCCTGTCAACTGATCCCTGAAGTCTGTGATGCTGTCTCCTTGACTTCTCATTGATGGTGTCTTCCCTAACTTTCCCCTATTGTTAGGTTATTTTATACTATTTTCTACATTTAGGTGGAGCTTGAGTGATTCTAGCCATACATACCTTTGTTGCTGATGGGTATAAAACTGTCTTGCTTCGAATTTAAAGGTATAGACTTAAAAGAATTCAGGGAATATGGTCAAGGAAGCACAGAGATGTGATGGAGGCATGTAGCTTTTGGGATGGAGGTGTGTTTTGGTATTATAATGAGATTATAATGAGTAAAGTTCATCCACAGGACACATTTCGACACATCTGCTAGCTCAGCAACTAGCATTTTTGATGGAATGGAATATTTATTTCTAATTTGACAGCAGTTATGCAAATGGTGCCATCTGGTTCCTGTACCTGCCTTGTACACAGAGCCTGGCCACGGTATCTCCGGGCCACTCCACCCTCTGTACTTCTTGGTACTAGCACACTGGGCTCCCTCCATTTACTAACCTCCAAGAATGTAGGCCAGGTCAGGGTTGAAACCATGCAGAGCAGATTCCTTACACGATGAGCAGCTGCCTCATGTGTTGAAGATATGGATATAACTTTATTCTCAATAAAGGTACTTTCGATAATTAGTTTCACTAATTTGCCCCTCCCTGCCCCCAGTAATTATTGCATAGAAAGTTAACAGTTTTTCCTCAAATTCCCTTTATCAAATGAACTCAAGCTGTTCTTTTTTAAACTTTGGGTTGTGCAGAATGCAAATTAATATGTCAAGGTACTTGAGAGGCTCGCAAAACCAAAAATTCTACTGTTTATATTCAGTCCTAGAAAAAACAGACTTTTTACAAAGAAAGAGCTGATAACGTTTAGTAGTTTTTAAGTCAATTTTTTTCCCAGCACTTCAATTTCTGAAAGTCTTTAAAAATTCTTGTAATTTCCAAAGCTTTGCTTTTGAAATGAGATGTATTTTTGACAATCCTGTGCTGACAAGTCATTATTACTATTCTTTATCAACTGTGATGCAAGCACTTTACTCTGTGACCTTGGGTTATACTGGCGAGATATTAGAGAAAAGATGTTAACAATTTTTTTTTTAAGGGGACATGCAATTCGGTCGTACAGTAATGTCAACTCAGAGCAAGAATGATAATGGAGTAATTGTTGCAGGGAAAAATTCAGAGATCTAAATTATCTAGAGAGCCCCTACACCTGGGCTGTCAAACTCTTAGCCTGCTGATTAATTACTCTGGCCTCTATACCAGATTAAGGTTCTACAGGAATGTTGGATTTGATTTAGGAACAGGTACATTTCTAGCTATGTGAGTGTAAATAAAGTATTTTGAAAATATTTTGAAGCAGATCTAGCTTTTCAAGCCTACTGATGTGTTATTCTGATGCTTCTGAGAATTGTAAACTATCCTGTTCATTTGGTTGGATTTAGGTTTGGAAAACATTCATGATGATATCATTAAATATAATACATTTAAGATGCACAAGTTTAACAACTTTTGGAATATCCTTATCACCAATCTGTTTCCTGTCATTCTCAAACATTTATTAGTTTGTGGGTCATTTTAAAACTACACTGATATAAAATAAGAACTGAAAAAGAAACAAGTTTAAATTATGAGAAGTGTTGAATGTTTATGACCAGAGTCATAACTAGTGCAATACCATGTACAATGATATTTTTGCAATTTTCTAGAAGTTGTGAGTTTAATTATCTATAAGTTTATGAGCTTAATTTCATACTTTATTTCCAATAAGCAAAGATATTTAAAGGACTAGCTTCAAGAAGATTGGAATCTAATAGAGAAATTTGGGATTTTCATCTCTGTTTCATAGCTACTATAAGGATGGATAAACATTTAGTTTATCTGTTATAAATTCTCCTAATTACATAAGAAAATGAAGGTTTGCCACTGCACTTTTCTTTGTAAAACCAAAAGACACTACTATTAATACGCAATTCAACCTCCTGTATACCATTAACCAGGTTTCCATTTACAGTTTTCCTTGATTTATTAAATAATTTTTAAGTTAAACTAGAGCATATATCTTGGGAAAAAAAGTTCACTCTCTATTTAAAGCCCTTAACTGATAAAGAATTCATCACAATCTTTTGTTATCTATTGAATGGTTTTATTTTAATTTGAACTTCACTAGCTTCAATTTTCCAGCATGTAATGCTACAGGTTCTTTCTGCTAGATTAAAGCTTTCCACTATCAGTGTTTGTCTTCTTACAGGTAATTAAAGAACATGATTAAGCTATTTCTTAAGCTTGTCTCTGATAAATTACATTAATTTGGCTCCATTTGGTCACTCAATGTAAGGATGTAATCAGACAATTCCTTTAGGAATTTTTCATGGACAATCCAAGTAACTGTGCCACAATTTGTTTTAATCAATATTAAATAAAAATTAAATGAATGCATACTCAGATATGAGTCCAAACACATTGTTAGGACTTGTAATAGATTTTAATGGTAAAGTAGTGAGTTGTATTAGGGAAAAAAAAAAAAAAAAGCTATTACCTTCATGATGGGAAGAATGAGGAATTCTCAGCCTGACATAAATGGGATTTTTATGGTGAAATAAAAGGTAAATGAAATATTGTGGAAGAAACAAATGACTGATAAAGAATTTGGGTGAGAAAAAAAATAGCTTTAAGTATAAGGTGTTTTTGAACAGAGATGTAGGAAGATCATCCAAAGATGTTAAGATCTTTTAAGTGATACTGGAAAAAATCAAGTCCTTCTCAAATATCTCCATCTACTAAAGTAACAGAAAAGAATAAATAAAAGAGTACTTGTGCATCACCTTATCATATATTAATGGAGTTAATTTATTTTACAGCATTTAAAATTTTATTTTAATTTATTTTTAGAGAGCAGCTAAACAAGCAATAAAGTTATTACTATGCTATAGAGTAATATAAAAATTAGCTACCTCATAGAAAAGTCCTGTTGTGACACAGGCTATGGTTTCAAAGATCAAAGAATAATTTTTTCCCCTCTGGAATTACTTCTTTGAGAACATAACTTTTCTTGCCAGACTTTGAAGTCTACACATAGATACTGTTTCTTAACATCAATGTATTTCTTTAATTTATTGTTATTCTGCCTCAATGCTGCGGTCTATACACCATGTTATCTTTATTACTATTCAGAGTTCATTGATATAGAAGATAAACTATGTTTCGGTTCTGCTAGTAAGACTATTTTTTCTCTTGATATTTGCAGGTACATTTTTATCAAAATACAGTTAAGAGAAACACCTTTATAAAATAAAGGTGACAAATCCTTGTCCTAATTCCATATTTTAAAATATAAATGTTCCATCTGTTGATTTTGCTCAGGGTATATAAAACAAGGGGATTATTGACTGGTGCGGCTGTTTGTTGTGTAAATCCTCCTCAATTCAGAGGTTATTGATCTGAAAGACACTAACAGCCCCTTTGGGTCCACTGCAGCCTAGTGTGTTGTAGTAGTTACCACATAGGGCAAAAAGTCTGCCTGCTAATAATCTTTAAGAAACACTGCTTGGAGGAAAAAGTTACTGAGCCTTGCTAAGGAGAAGTTCCTCTCAATTAAATAGCTGTATTATACCCACAAGCATCTATATAACAGAGTGTTTGGATTGTTAGTATTGAGAAAAAGTAGGGAAGAAAGGAAAAGAGCTAAAAACCCCCCTTTTTTTACTTGGTATTTTTGTGTGTGTGTGTATGTGTTTTGATTGGTGTCTTGGTTTTCAGTTCTAAAGCCTTAGAAACATGTCATTTAAAGAGAAAACATACTATGGAAGTGCATCCAGAAGCAAGTTAACATTACAGACTCAGAATAATATCATTCACTACACATGCTTGAAAAGATGTATTCATGCTAAATTTCAAGATGGATTGTTTTTGGTTTTCCTCACTTTTCGATTCCTTTTTTTTTTTAATCTGAAAGTGAAAACAATGCTACAAAGGGACCTCAAAATGCAATAGTTATTGCAATTATTGATTATGATGAACAGCAAGGAAAAATATTTCCAAGCATGGATTGCATCCTGAAATGTAAATTCCTATTTTGCTGAAAAAACTCTTTTTTTTTAGCTTAAATCCTTAGCGCAATCACATAAAAGGAATGTAGGGTTATAATAACTAGCTCCTAAAAATAGATGCCATTTTAATTAGGCAGCAATTTTAAAACAAATCTCTGTCTCTCTTTGGGAAACAATCCAGATGATTAAAATTCTGAAGCAGATCAATAGAGAGGAGAAGCTTCTGATGGACTCCAACTGTCTTGCAGATTTCAGTAACTAGACACTGACTCATACATTGATACATTCTTTTGGCCAGGACCATTTTCAGAGATTGCGTACTGACAAAAGTCACACTGATGCTTTCATACAGTTGTAACAGTGAACTTCAAACAGATCTTATTCTTCTAGTCAGAGCCTACCCATTTTCCGTGTCTCCACCTCTTGAGACCTTTGCCTGATGTTCTTGACTATGTCATTATCAGACTTTTATTCTGCCTTACTTCTTTCTGTTCAAGACTTTTACCTCCTTTCTCTGAGCAACTGTAAAAAGCTAAACACAGACTTCTAGAGCAAACACAATACATGCTTTTATATTATTAAGAAATCAGGAATTGAAAATTAATTATTTCCCAGGAAAACTTCCTAGATATTTCTACGGTTTTCCAATATTTACCTATCTATCTATCTATCTATCTATCTGTCTATCTATCTATCTATTTATTTCTAATAAGTATATGTTAGGAAGATTTTTTTACTTAAAGAAGAGGAGTTAATGCTTGTTTTCTTTAGAAACATCTAGTGATTCAAGGCTTGCTTTCACTATACCCAAAGTCTACAGCAAAAGGGTATGGCAGTGCTTTTTCACTTAGTTTGGGAGACTTGTAATTTAAAGTCTGGCATAAACAAAGGCTTAGGGATGGAAACTGCCAACACATCAGCTGAATACACCATCTCATATTTTCCTTTGGTTAATCTCTGTTATTCTGAGCTCTTAATACAATCCAGCCTTATGTGAATTTCATTTAGCTCCATCAGGTCCTTCTTTAAATTACCATGTGATTTTCAGTATTGGTTCAAATTCTTCCCATACTTGTTCAACTTTCATACAAGTATGTATTTTAATTTTATGTCGGATGATCTAATATAGTAATATTCTTATTTTTAAATAAAATTATGGTATGCTTTATTTCTGGGAGAGCAGAATGGAAGGAAATAGGGAGGGTCTGTTTCAGAATTTTGTGTCTCCCTTTCTGATTAGACAATGTACTGAAGGGGCTGCTTTTAATCCACCTCCCTGCAGAAACTGATCTGAAATTAAAACATGAATGTTGGAAATGGATCTTGTGAAACGAGTACTGCAATTTTTAGGCTGTACAATAGCAGAATTAACCCTCAATGATGCCAGGAATACTGCACAAAAAGGACAGTATCGCCCCACTGAACTCGTCTGGAAAAAAAAAATCCATTAGAAGGCAAACCTCTATAGTTAAAATAGAAAAGCTCTTTCTTCCAAATTGTGGCTGCTGAAGTAAACTCAGCTTTGCAGCTAAAATGAAATGGTTTAATCCTATACCACATGAAAGGAGAATGTCAGCAATTAAGTCAGACTAAAAAGCTTTGTTAGTGAAGGAATGCCTGGCTGGAGCTTGCCCTTAAAGGCTTTACAAGGGAAACAGTCATTTATTTAGGCAATCTCTTGACAAAATACAAAAGAAATAAACTGATAATAGATTGGCACTTCAGGGAAACCAAAGGCTTTTAATAAAACTGCTCCGGACCACCCTCCCCCTCCTAAATATCAAACTCAATGAGATGTAACCTTGCAGTAACCTTGCTGGGATGCATGGCAGTGAGATTCGCTGGGATGCATGGCAGTGATATTCACTGGGACACCCTCATTCTTTTCTTTTCAGGCTCCTGCTCATATGGCTATTGGCAATGTCAGAATGGCAAGTGTTACAGACCAGAACAAAGCTGTGATTTTGAAGACAACTGTGGGGATAATACAGATGAGAGTGAATGTGGAACTTCCTGCACCTTTGAGAATGGCAGATGCGGCTGGCAAAACTCCCTGGCAGACAATTTTAACTGGGTGCTAGGGGTCAGCTCACCTCAAAGTCTTAAACCTCCTGAGGACCATACATTTGGAAATAGTACTGGTATGTTGTCAGTTCACAAATGAGATGTAATTGTCTTCATGAAGCTTCTCATACCTGTCTTCAGAGGCAACAAGTGGATTCTAACATGTCTAATCAGGGTGTCATTTTTAATGAATTAAATTTGTAACAATATCAAAACACTAATTACTGTTGTAAGATGACTTTAGGTTAGGAAAAAAATGATTGTCACTGTTTCTTCTTTATGAATTACTGCATGAGTCAAGCAAGACAGTTTGTTACTTCTCAGGAGAGAGGCATTTGGTCTGGCTGCAGCTTGCAAGAGTAAGTTAGGTCAGCTCTGAGATCCACTGCGTTCTGCTCCTCCAGAGCCTAAGCTCGTTTCCAGGAGGCCCTACCTAATGTTGGAACGTGCTGCAACATTCTGAATGAGAGTAAAAAAATTCCACACTGGTATAAAATATTTTAGATACTGGGTATCAATAGTTCTGAGTAGGGCCAAACATCTAAAACATATTAAAAATATATGTTTGCAAAGTGTAATAAAACTTTTTAATCTCTCTTTTATAATTGATTAAAACAGATGCATGGGTGCCTTTTTTTTTTTTTTTAAGCTGCTTAGTCGTATTTAAATTGTGTCCTAAAGGAAGATAGAAAAAAAGCTATTTAACAGTTAAGAAACTGATCTGGATTTTTAAAGTTACCCATAATGACTATTCATAATTTAATTTTTAGATAATTTTAAACTAATACATTTAAATAAATATATCTGCTTTGTTAGTGTCAGTGCAGTGCCTGACTTGTTTCGGCCAAAACACCCAGTTGTCCTTGTTCTTGCTACAAGCTCTGTGCCTTCATCCTCTGCCCTTGAAGTTCTTATAGGTCAGGCAAAGATGTTATCAAAGCTGAGCTCAAAACTGATCTTAAATTTAAATATTCCACGGCAGAGTTGCACAAAGGCATGGGACTTGTATTTAGTAGCTGTTGAATGTTTCCCTGAACTGCCCAAGGACAAAACCCAATAAAACCAAAGCTTACTTGAAGATATGTTGAAACTCAGGGACTAGTGAAAGCTTGCCAAGGTGAATGAGGGTGAAGCAGGAACAAACAATCACAAAGATTAAGTGTTCAGATGTTTTTAAATGTTGAGACAGTCCAGCCCGACTGCGTTTTGCTGATCTCAGAGTAAGACGCTGTACAAGAGAAGTGCCCTCCAATGTGTCCCTGGCTTTCATTTGCCTTTTAGAATAACTAGTTATGTGTCTCTGTCATATATACATGGAATGCACTCAACATATGTATAAAAAGACTGTTGATCTAGTTCCCTAGCCTGGAAATTTACTCTATAATCTGGAAGTTAACTGATTTTGTTGTGGTGAGCGATCAAAGATTTCAAATTCTCCATTTTTTACTCAATAGCTGCTCTATAGTCTTTAAATTGTGCTCTCAATTAGAATTCATTTCACCTTTCACAATTTTAATGTGGTCAAATTTTTAAAGGTGAAGGTGGTATCTGGCTATGTTGTTAGAACTGACAGCACTTAATGTGTTCACCATGAGAGAACCAAAATGAAATTCAGCTCAGCTGCTAAAATTTTGTCATATATAGTAAGAATACTGCAGTATTCAATCACCAGTACCTGTACAAAGAAAGGCACAGAGCAATTTCAACACTTACTTCAAAATCACATCTCCTGAGCTTGCATCTAGCAATCATTTAATGCTAACTCCCATGTGCACCCCAGTTTTCAACCCTAAAATGTTGAAAATTTGCTTACAACTAGAATTACATCATTCCGGTTGGAGTTAAGTTATCTGTCCTACTATGTCCTAGCCAAGTTTGACTAGTAGCCATGATCCCACAGTGCTGGTCTCAGTCATTGACATCAAGGTGCCTTTCAGAGTGTCCTGTGTCTCTCACCTCAGTCAGTCAAATTTTCTTACCAAAGATGACTCTGATAGCTTTTGTTTTGTTTGTTTTCCTTTAAACAAAAGTAATTTTCCTAATTTTAAACAGGTGTTAACAAACATCATCATTTCCAGAACTGAATCCAGCCTAGCCACATCATCCTAGAGGACACTGATGCCATGATATGACATGTTTTCGATATCTTGTAGTATTTATGTACATGGCTTATTTAATATACAAAATAGTAGATGCAGAAAAAATAAGTTTTCATTTACATTTTCTATTTTTTTTTTAATATCACTAAGATGTTGCTATGTTTGTTACAGATATCCTTGACTTCAGGGAGTAAACAGCTTTCAAAACTCACAGTATTATGGCAAACATCTATGGCTGTAAATTAGCCAGAGCAGTGTCAAAGTTAGAATGAACAAAAGAGCTCATTTTATTCTATCTCTAATGAATTTTTTTTTTTCTAATTCATATACAAACTACAATAGAAGTGCAATTAAGATTTGCCAGTGTGTTATTTATGTTATGCTCATGTGATTAACACATTTGGTTTTTTGTACAAAATACAAAACTGAATTTGAAAACCTGCAGAATTTATTGTACTTCTGATTAAAAGCAGAAATGAAAAACTCAAGGACCATAACAGTTTTGGAAAATATTAACTGCAGGCACCTCATTTTAAAATTTCCCCTGACTAAATAATTTAAATGTGAGTTAATATTCATACATTAAAGAGTACAGATGGCTGAAAATAATATGAATCATCAGGGATATCTAATGATTTATAAATATATGAAGGATTTTTAGCCTGTTTCACAAGGTTTTGTATAGTGTGGTTCACTATTTTGAAGGTTATCTTTCAGAAAACTTCCACCTGAAATTTATCACGGTGTGGCTATTGTATGATGTACTGTCAAAATAGCAACTAATGATGTTGGACAAGGACATGTAATCCGAGTAGCTGGGAAACATGGAAGTATTGTCTCTCTGCTACACAGACCCATCCAAATTATAAACTGTTCCCAGTTTATTCCTGATAAAACAAGTACACAGGGACTGTGATCTGGTCATTTTTTATCCTAAGCAGCGCTTAACTTGTACAGGACATATATGATACGGGAAGTATACTTCATATATCTCTGCATTTTCTTTGCTGAGTTTTGGAATCTTATTCGAAAGTCCAAAACAATTTTTCAGTAATACATTATTTAATTTCAGGACATTTCCTGTATCTTGAGGCCACTGCAATAAGCCTAAAAAATGAAAAAGCCCATGTGAAGAGTTCCCGATGGAAAGAATCAAGTGGGACTTGTGTGATGAGCTTCTGGTACTTCAAGTCATCAAAAGCCATGGGACATATTCAGGTTCTGATTAAGGTAATAAAAAACCCCCTTTTTCTTTGGAATAACTGATATCTGTAAGGGTGTATGTGCTTCAGCAGAATGGTTCAGCACTGACATTCTGTTTGGCTTGTAGGCTGGAAGAGCTCCCACACACATCCTTGTTCTGCACTGTTTTTTATTATTCTAGTCTCTTGAAAATGCTTTTACCATTTCTCTTCCAAAAGAAGACACAAAAAGCCACAGAAAATCTTTTAAAAACCTCTTTCTATTTTCCCTCTTCACACGCAATACCTTTCTCTTTTATATTCTCCATGTGAGAGCTATCTTCATATTTTGCTGCCATCCCTATTAGTAGCTATCAATATATAACCCTGTCATTCTGACGGGATGACATCCACCAGAAAATAATCTAGCAACCCACACAAAGTGAGAGTAAAATGCAAAAATATGACTTCATTAAATGATTTCTCTTTTTATGTAGACAGGTGGAGAAAATATAATCAATTGCCTTTAGAACTGTCATTTTCTCACTAAATGTGCAATGAACAAAAAATTATATAGAAAAAAAAGAAAAAACTTTAGTTATTCAGTTACAAGTGAAAACTGATAGGTTCCTTGAAAATTGACTGTTCCATTTGTTGTTCATAAAAAAGAAAAAGGATTACATGTTTGTAAAAGCAAGTTTTAAATCATAACATGATTCCGAGTAAAATGTAGAAATTAATAATCACTGTAGCAAAAGCATATCACCTCCCTGGGCATGCTATACGTTTTAATACCATTGGGCATTTTAATGGTGTTCCAACACAATGAACAATGTAATAGAAACCTTTTCAAATGACAGTTTGTGTATTTGTGCTTGTATCTGTGCAGGGAGTTCTGGCTATTCAAGTCCAAATCATGGTGTAATTTATTTGCCATATCTCTGTTACCTTCTCTTTCTTCAATATCTCTAAAAAAATCTTGGGATAGAAGTTATTTTGGTGAACTGCATTAAAATATCTGTTTTATTTCCCAAGCACATGTTTACTGCCTTAACTTTTAATGATAAATTATATTTTGTACCGGAAAATAAATTTCTAAAAAGTTGTTTTTCAAATATTCTGGGTATTATAGGAATAATTCAAAAGTCTGGAAAATAAAACACTTCAATAGTCTTAAAGAAACAACCTAATCTCAGTCTTACTGAAATATAAAAACAACGAGCCATTAGGGGATTTTTTCATGGATCCTTAATTATTTTTTCCACCTCCAGGATGGACAAAAGGATTTAAATTTTAAGTTTTTTACAACATTGACCTGAGCAGAGTATTACCAGGTAGTTATCCCCATTGATAAGAGCCTGTAGAGATACTTTTCTACTATACTTTTTAACATTTGTTTGAAATATAATGTTCAGATATATGCCTTTTACGGAATTTTCTAGATCGTCATCAGTATTTCCTTTCTCTAGGTTTTGGGAATATTCTTTATGTTTTCTATTTCTTTTATTCTTATTACAGTCTCCTTATTTTTACCTGATTTTACTATCTTAATAAACTTTTCATAAATTATTTTTGTTATTTTAGATCCATGTGTCCAGTGAGCTTAAAGATATTTTTAAAGGTAGTGTAAATAGAGGGCTTTTGAGTAATGACTTGTTATTCTTATTCCTTTTTTTTAATGAAGGCAAGAATTCTACATGGAGGTGGGAAAAATTATTCTCATCTGGGACTGTTTTGCAGATCAGCCTAGTTTACCCATTATGTTGCTTATAAGGATTTTTAAGTAAATATTCTAAGTAGAGTGTCTCTCTAGCAGTGTCTGTATGAATAAAATCTATTTAACAACAAATACTCATGGGAAGTCATACTGAAGCTTCTCTTTCTAGTTCAAACTGCAGCACCAATATATCTCCATCCAGTTTGAGTAACTCTTGATTTAAAATTAATATCAGTCAAAGCAGATTGTGATATAGTTGAAAAAGCAAGGAAGAGGAGATGACCTGTGGAGGAATTTACCATCTCAAATTTGACAGCTTAGCAAACTGTCTGTAGCTAATATCACCACATCCAATAAAAGTTGAACTGAGTGAACGCCATATACATCAACGGCATAGGAAAGAACAACGTGATAAGGAAATATATGTAGGCAGAATAAGGAAGACAGTTCTCTTCCACTTGAATATCATGGTGGAAGAAAAATGGTAAACAAGAGTAAAAAGCCATTTCTTTTAAATCATAGTTCATGGAGTGTATTGGTGTCATCTCTTAATATTGGCATTGCTTGACCTCTTTCAAGAAGCTTAAGAATATTATCTGTCATATTACTGCAGTAACTCAGCTTATGATATAACCAATAAAACTGCAGGATTATAAAAGGAATACCACAACCAAACATGAAACCTTATGTTATGGTTTGCATTAGAGAAAATAAATTCATTTTCTAAGGGAATTTCTCTACAGTTATCACTGTTTTCTTGATGTTTTTATGTTTGGTTGGTTTGGTTTTGTTTTTCTCCTCAAGTTGTACTACATATTCTTCGTATAAACCTCTCTGTACAGGGAATAATAATCCAATCAAAATGATGGGCAGATGAACTACTTGCAAAATTACCGTATTCAAATTAACCCCCTCAACATTTATGCAAATGAAAGATATTGACATGACACTCATTTATGGAGACTGCAATATTGAACTCACCAGCCATTGCAATTACAAAGTGCTTAATAACATTTCAAAAGTTCACCAGGCAAACATAATATTACCAGAAGAGATCTGGATATAACTAGTCAAAGCTTTGCAACTGCAGTGGGACTTTGAGATACTTCTAATCTTCTATGTGGCAATTGTAAAAGAATACAATCCATCATAAAAGATATTCTGAAGCTAAAGTAGAGCATATTCACTATGCCTCTTTTAGCACTGATGGTGGGATTCCTCATTGGCACTCAATATTGGTTTATTTTGTGAATCAGAAGAACCAGTGATTTTTAAACATGTTTGCAAAGAGGCAAGCAAGCATTCCTAAGTGAAAGTAATGATATATTTTATTATTCTGCTGACCTGAATGTAAGTTTCCTACTACTGCTTAAGTTGGTTTTGCCATAAAAAAAGAGGCAAGTCTTAGGTATCACAGTGGAAAAGGAACAACAACCAAAGAATAAATCCATTTGTTGATGATAATTTTGGGGGGATGAAAGTTAATTGCCTTCAATAAAGAGTTTGCCATTAAAAACTATAATTTAGGATCTAATAGATTTAGGAAGAGCCTTTTTCAAGGATTTGAAACAAGCCTCTAAAAAGAAATAAGTGGATGTATAAGGAAGATGAAAGCTGCCATGAGAAACTACTTCCACTGAGTGGGACAAGGCCAGTATACACAGGGTCTTCTTAGGGATATCCAGTGGACCATACTCAGACATTTGTCATAGTGAATTAATTCCATCCAGTTACTAATGAGCAAAGACATAATGATATCCAGGAGGACAAGAATTCCTGGCCAGCTCATGGCAAGTGAAGCGGGGCCCATTGACACTGCTGGAGTGGCAGACTGACCTGGCCAGGGCAGGTGGAGCCAGCAGCCAGCGTCCTCCCACTGCTCAGGGCTGATGCAGCCCAGACACTGGTGGGTTTTTTTGTGATTCCCTGGTTATTTTTAGTGGAGCAGCCTAATTTACAGAGCTGTTGACCAGAAAACCTACAGCAGAGATGCTGCAGATGCCAGCTGATACCTTCTGGACATTCGTATTTCTAGGAGTGAGTAGTTTAAAACGAAATTTTCACAAATCAATGTCATTGACTCTTCTTCTCTGGGAAGTGACTCAAGAATAAAGTCTGAGGTAACAACTTATTTTGCCTCACAGCTTTAAACCGACTCTGTATTTCTACACTGATTCTTCTCATGAAAAACAATCAACTCCTCATGTTAATATTGAAGTTATAGATTCCATTCTATCCAGGTAGCCTTAAAGCAAATTACCTGAACTCCATACAGCTAGAGGAAGAAACTTTAGATTTTCAAAGATTTGCTTGAATGTTTTACTTAAGAGTCTGTTGAACTTCAAACCATGCTCCAAGCAATGTAGAAAATGTGTAGATTTTTCCTTTGCCCTCTTAGACATAATAAATATTTTAGAGAAATTCTTTGAATTTAATGCAGAAGTTTAATGTTTTCTAGTATTTCCATATGAGTGAAATACATATGTTAATACATCTAGCTATATGTTCAGTAGCTTACATTTATCCTTTTCTTCTTTTGAATCCTAGTATTTTGTTTATTACAAATAGTTTTCCTTTACTAAATCCAGGAAAAGACAAATTCAGGAGAATTTGGTTCCACATAGAAGCACAACGGTAATGGCCTTTATTTAATGAATTTCTCTATAGTGTTCAAAAGGCACACAGTTTAAAACCCTTTACTCCCATTGTTGACCTGTGAACTGTTATTAAAAGTTGTATTTGGGACAACAAAATTTCTGGTCTGACTAGTGACTGAGGATAAGCTAGCACCACCTTAGTCCCAGGAGCTTTAAAGGAAATCAGTGAGGATATTGTGAAACACTGTACTATCAAGAAAGAGGGGAAGATTAACTTTTACGACAGCTTTACTCCTAGAGCAAGACATTTCCTGAACTGAATGCAGAATCTAAAACAGTACTTTCCACCTTTTTTGTCATTATTTCAAACAGGTTGTTTATAGATCTGATTTTGACCATTTACATAAGTATATCTCCAAGTAAATTGAGTCTGAGACAATGATTAAATAGAAATAAGTCAGTTTTCAGTGGGAGCTTCATTTCTAAAAAACAGTTTATGCAGCAGGAAGAAAGAAATATGCACAACCGTAGATAAGGGCAGACATGATTCAGTGCATTTTATTTTCTCAGTTGAGTACATTAGGAGGTTATTTCAATCTTCTTAAGTGTAAATTATTGAAAGCATATAATTCTTTGTGTTCTTATACTGCAACCAGATGTAAGCATTCATTCCAAAAAGTTGGCGAGCTGGAATAATACATTTGGATGTGCTTTGAAGGAAAAAAATATTTTGAAGAAGGGTTAAAGAATCACACTTGTATTTTGGATCTTACTCGTGAAGACAAGAGGTTCATCAGGGGATTTGTAATTTAAAATCATCGTGTTTCCAGAAACACATATAGGAGAAATTATTAATATGTGTATTATTCAGCATTTTTTGTTTAACTTCTTTGAGAACTCGACCTTTTTCTCCCTTAGGAGTTGAGGACAATGGGTAGTAAAGGGTTAGTGTGACTAAAGGCATGTCTTCTGCCAGGCAGGGCAGTACCTGGTTAGAAAACTGAGCAGGCTGACAGATTTAGACAGCACGATGCATACCAAATCATTGAGGCAACATAACAATATCCTGTAACATTACACCTGGAATCACAAACCCACCTTCCTATTTTCTGTCCCAGACTGGCAATATATGGCGCCATGTGACATAGATGAATAATGCACTTTCAATCTCCATTCTACACAGTTCTGCAGGGTTGTTTAACTAAACTTATTCCCCAAATCAGAGATCTCTGAGAGTGATTTATTTTATTGATTTGTAAGTTTATAGTCTCACAGAGTGACAGTGGTTACATTGCTGCTTTTTAGCACATGAGGCTTTGAAACATCTCTGGGATCTTAGCAGGTCAGACTTCTTTTGCCCTTTTCTAACACTTTTCAGGGCAGACAAGAAAGAAAGTTATGATTTAAGTGTGTCTTGGGACAGAATTCTTTTAAGAATCATAGAGCTCTTATTGAATGATTTTTACTGAAGAAACAGGCATGAAAATCAGTTCTCTTTTATATAGCAGCTGTAAACCAGAAACATATCTTTATGAAGACAAAGGAGTTTTTCTAAATGATAGAGGTGTAGTCTTGAGCTCTGACCATTTTATTAAGTTTTTATATCTCTTATTCTAAATAGATAAATTTAAAAATTAAATTAACATGTGTTTAAAAGAAATAAAAATAATTAATGCAACATGGAACCTGGTGCCTGCTGATATCTTTTAGAAAGCATATAGCACTGATCAGACCCGAAATCCCAAGACAGCATCTAATTTTCCTAATCAACAACTACTTGAAAAAAACCAACAAAAACTGAACATTTCCAAGAGTTCAATTTAATCTCAAAAAAGGTGGAAGATCTTTCTTTTTTCCATTTTCCTTTCTCATCTCTTTTTACAGCCCAAGGTGTCTTCCATCAAGAAAAGTATCATTTTAGTCAAACAGACTGAACTGAACAGATGTTATACTGGCAAAACTTCAGCAAGCATCAATGTAGCACTAGTGCTCATTGTAGAACATTAATTTGTTGCCAGTTTTATATTCCTTTAACGCAACTTTTATTTTTAATTCATAATTTGCTTTTAGTGTCTTGGAGATGTTCTAGTTTCTGGTAGTCTTTGATGTCTGCCAGACTTGCAGTAACAAGCTCTACTGTGACCAAATTACTTTGATGAATCAATAAAGCGTCTTGACATGAAGAGTCTAATTTTTGTGCTTCGAGAAATCTTTTCAGTTTTGAATCCACAGTAGCTTCAGGAGAAAAAAAAAAAAAAAGTTGTGTTTCTGCGTTTGCTCTAATTTGTTTCACAAAGATGGAAGTATCTGATTCCAATTAATTTCATGCAAGGTTCATATTGGATATTTTTTAGTACCTATATTTATGACTTTAATAATCTGAATGTATATTTGTTTGTAGTTTTATTCCATAGTATAATGTAATGGTGAATTAAAAGAAAGATGAAAGTCTACTTTAAGTAGCATTGTCTTATCATTGCATGTACTGACATCCTCCATGGTAGAAAAAGCAGTTATCATTTGCAGCAGAGACAATAGGGTCGATGTAGTGGGAAGTTTGAAAGACTTCAGTTTCTTCCCACTGTCTTACTTACCATGGAGATAAACCTTTCCATGACCTGGTAACTTTGTGTTACTTGCCCATGAGAGAGTCATTGCAGTTTAGAGATAAATTGCCTGCAGACTCATGAAAACTCCATAGTCCGTTCATAGGAGTTTCTTATCAATGTTTTCATACTCAATTCTTTTGACAGGCCTTTATGTTCAATCAGACACCTCAGGTTGTCAACTACCCTCACTACTTCCCACCTTGCCTCATTCTTTTGTAACATGTTCCTGCAAACTTTGCCAGGCCGTATCTGCAAAATCAAAAAGACAAGAAGCTCATTTAAGGAATGTTAGTACTACTGTTAAGATTGAAGCCTTTTTAACAGAAGAAACCATGCTAATGTGATTTTCTGTTTGAATTAATTAAGTAACAAGAGATTATACTGTAGTACTACTAAAATCAGGAATTAAAAAGACCGTTTGCATAATTCCCTGGAATATATGGATGTAACTGTGTGGTGTACAGGTTATATTTGATTTTGCCTTCAGCAAGAGCACTAAAAGAAGGAAATTAACAATAAAAATTGCATTTCTTACCTCCAACATATTAGAATGGTTAAGGGTCTTTATCTGTGATACTAATTTTTCTTTATCTCTAGGAGTTTTAGGTGACATGAAAGTTTTAAAGGCTTTATACAAATGCAAATGAAATGCATTACCTTTATTATGAGCATGGATCTTATGGAATTTTTTTTAAAAAAAGTATTTATCTTTTAGCTGTAGTGCTGGGCTCTAATGTGGACCAGGAATAACTAGGTGTGGTAAAAATATGAGGACTTTCTTAGAAGGATTGGGGTCTTGTTTGCTAAAGAGAGTTGGGACACCAAAGAAACTCACAACCTACCAAATCAGAAAAGAAAAACCTAAAAAACCCTTGAGATGATATTGAAGAAAAACTGTATTTTCTATCAAAAAATCATGTGGATACTTTTCATATTTTTCATACTAAATAAAAACCATAAGACCAATTTTTTTCTTAACTTTCAAAATTGTACAAGTGAAAAAAAGTTCTTATAATGGAAAATATTCTAGTGCAAATTTTGTTTGTTGAATAGCAGTCATTAAATAAAAACACAGCGATGTTATAAACTAGTTTTAGTTCTACCAGTCATACTAACAGGAAAACAATTTAAAGCATGGAGGACAAAAGAGTGTAAATAACCTTATTTTTTACTATTATAATGCTAGGGGAAGTTTGATACCACAGGTGACATTTTACAGTTAATAATTATGAACAACTTGGAGGTTGATTACTCTTCTTACTTAAATGTGGGACAGGCGTTGTGGAAAGGTCATATGAAAACACAGTGGAAACTTAGATTGATGCAATTGTACAACACCATTTATTTTATATAGCTAGCTTCTCAATCAGTTTATTGAGATTAAGCGGAACTGATTCTCACCTAGTTCACATTCTCTGAGCCTGCCAATCAGAAATCATAAGAAATCGCTAGAAATCGTAAGGTGTCGCATATAGGATGCCATTGCTATAGAAAGTTGTTAGACTTCATCTTAAAATTACCCTTTCCATGCAAACATGATCAAGTATGTTCTTCAAAAGAATCCCTTTAAATTCTGTTATTTTCCATAGTTTTATCATTCAGTGGTTATATTTTTCCTCTGATTCACCTTTTTTTAATGTTGCAATGATTCCTTAGTTCACGCAAAGAGATTTCTATTCTTCTGATAGTTAGCTCTCTGTTTATTTGCTGTAGGGAATAAATCCATTTAGAAAACACAGACAGAACTTCTGCATTGTCTGCAACATCTAGAGAAAAAACTGAACAAGTAGAAATAGGGAATCGAGGTTATCACAACTAGTGAAACTACTAATGAGAAGTGGATTATGTAACAATGGCTGCACTGGGAAGAAAGGGAAGGATTGCCGAGGGATTTTCATTGAAAAAAAAAAATGGAAGAGAAAAAAATATCACTAAATTTCCTTTTCCACCTTAGTTCTATTTGTATTTGTTTGACAGATTAGAAGTTGTTACGAATTCTCATTTACATATTTGAAGTGCGGCTGATGCATGTTTTCATACCTATCATTTTGCCTTTATGTAGGCAAATCATTTCTACATTACCACAGGAAAGACATCTTAGGAAGAGCTTGCTCCATTTTCTCCAGTATGTAGATTTCTTTTCTAAGAAACATGTTAAGATTTTAGGATCTGCTATTAAATTGTAATTTGTCCCAACGTGAGTGGAATTCCCGTTACTTAAAGTCATAGATGCCTCCTATGCAGCCACTGCAGCAGTCACTCTAGACTCTCCATTGATGGTGGGGTTTTACTCATTATGTCAAAGGGAGTTTGAGGTATGATTTACCTCATTCTAAAGTAAGCATCTATAAGAAGAAAGGTGGCTATTGCTTTCCATATAGCTTCCTGTAGACATGCAACTGTATATAGTAACATTTGGTAATATTACATTCAGGAATGTAATTGGATAAATATTTGAATTTTGCATATATATTTGAATTTTGCATATATATTTGAATTTTTGATATTTCAGTAAATATTTCTGATACCTATGTAGATATTTCATATCTATGCTGTCAACGCAAGCACCAAAATCTCATGAATCTGTTTGCAAACTTTCATCTTCTACATCCCTACCATGTTATAGATATTTATAGCTTTATATGTCCTTGATCATATAAGACAGTGACCACTGGAGAGAGAAGTGGGGAAGGAAAGTGAATCTCACTGAAGTGTTTTAATAAGATCTGTCAGTTATGAGAGCCCTTAATTTGTAGAAAATATGTTTCATAACTACAGATTAAAAATTTAAATCAGATATCGGATTCCTTGGCATTCTCTAAGGAATAAATAGTTGTATCCATCAGATATTACAGAGTTCTCCTCTTAAAGATGTCTCTGCTTGGGATCAATTCAGTGAAGCTTAAAAATACTTAATCAAGCTTTGACTATATAAAGAGCTTATTTTTTTCAGCCTTAGTGTTTTGATTCCCCTGAGCCCGTCCAGTTCATGTAATATCCCAGAGGATCTGTTCTACATATCTACAAGCCCAAGTAACAATCCAACTGAAAAGAATATTCTAACAGAATACAAATAAGTTATGAAAGTGTCACTAAGAAAGAAGTACAGTTTTATCCCAGTGAACATCCCACTACATCAAAGTAGGGATGACATCTGACTGACAGTGATCACTCTCTTATGTGTCTGAAAAGCATAAGATATTCTTTGAAAATTAGTAGGGAACTAGTAGTCAATTCTGTCCTGCAGACTTGTCACTTCAAAGAAGTGACCGATGAAATATTTAGTAAAACCTCAAAAATTTCAGTGCCATTGTACAAGAATTAAGAATTACCATTACTAATATTAAGAATTCTTTCTAGTCTTATTAT
This sequence comes from Caloenas nicobarica, assembly GCF_036013445.1. Lineage (NCBI taxonomy): Eukaryota > Metazoa > Chordata > Aves > Columbiformes > Columbidae > Caloenas > Caloenas nicobarica. The sequence goes on along the minus strand of NC_088246.1, from coordinate 21,407,433 downwards.
TTTATTGTACTGGCCTAAAAGAATCTTACTTAAAAAAAACACACGTTTAGTGACAGCAGATATATGAACTTGTTTCCCTTTTTAAAGTTTTTTAATTTTGTTTTATCTCAGCAGAATTCCTGTAAAGATATGTTTTCCCACTCCTTACAATCAGTTTTATATACAGAATCAAGGTGGTATTAGAGGAGAATTGCTAAATTGAAATACTGATTAAAACAAACAAAATCTCCGAAAGATTCCAGATGTTTTGTTCAGCTGAATTGGCTTTGCTTTGGGGCTTTTATTTTTCAAGGCAGCTGTGACCCTAATGCTTTAATTCTTCATGAACAAATCTTCACATTTTGAAGACCTGAGTGGACTTTCACACAGATTGATTCCATGGTTCCCTTTTCATGGAAATGATTTAGTAAACACTGTGACACCATGAACAGAAAAATGCTTCTGACCTTAGTCACAAACTGTCAAAGTTTCAGAGAAGAAAAATTAGTCCCACCAGCTCAGCTTCTGCCTACCTGTTGTGTCACTCAAACAGTACTCTCATCCATATGACTGTTTAAAGTAAGATGCACCACTTCCAAGCAGACCTTTGCCCAGGAGTGGACCACACATAGTGATAAATTGTTCCAAGATAAGACCAGTCAATACCTAAGCAAAGTTTGGTCCTGCTGCCAGAGAAGTTTGAAATTACAGTTCAAGTGAATATTGAAAAGTATCCATACTGGTAGATACTTATTTGAGTTGAGCAATTTATCAATTTATTTTCTATTAAACAGCAATTCAATGTGAGAAGATGTAGACCAGATTCATTTCTTTCATTTTTAAGCGAGAGAGATATACATACTTCCTGCTTTGTTGGCCACAGAGAAAGCCAACAAAGTAACTTTTTTGATGCAGCTCAGCAATACTTTAATCCTAGCTGAAAGTTATAGTCAACATTCAGTAAGGGCCATGAAAGTGCCAAACAACTCTGCACCATCTGGCATACACCTCCTATTTGGACATCAATTTTGTATTCATTGTCTCATTCCATAATCCAACTGATAAAGGAGAATGTTAATGGGGGAAAGATATGTAGAAGATGAGTTAAAGAGTTAAAGCTGCATAATAAAAGACTGAAATTTGATATGTTATTATGCCTCACATTTTCAAATATGATATTCCGAGCATTCTCTGTAAGAGGGAAAACATGACAGATTTGAGGTTCTATCATTTCTGTGTATGTCTTTTTATGATCTTGATTCATAAGCTGGTTTTTTGCATCTCACACTGTATATGTTCTGCATTTGTTTAGGTAGTCAGTATAAGTAAAGGTTTGACCTTTATCTTGTAATCCAGGTAATCTACTATTGCACAATGATTATCACACTGTCCTTCTGTTTGGCACTGTGGAGGGTTGTAACAGTTGTCCAGAGTCTTCCTATACTTTTTATAGTTGTGACTTTTTCAAGCTTCAGTTTTCCTGAGAATTACTGTTTCCTCAACTCTAAGATGTGGACAATCTGAGGAGGCCTCTAAAACAAAATTAAAACATAGGTGTGGCAAAGTTTGAGTCAAAATGGAACTAAACTGCTTGAAATGCCAATGGTCTTACAAAATGGCTTTGATGCTTATTTTTAGTCAGCAGTAGAACCAAAGGAAAAAAATGAAATCCAGGCAATAATAATTGTATCCCTTAAGCTACCTGAAAAACAAAACGAAAAGAACGTAGATTATGCTAGGAAATGAAGAATAAATGTTTGCATTAGAGGAGAAAGGAGAGCTGGGAAGGTTAGGAAATGAAGACAGGATGAAGTAGTACAAGGTGGATAATGAATCCTCTTTGACAAAGTGGAATTGGTTTATTTCTCTGTTCTAATTGGTAAGGATAATATGCAAGATGAAGATGTATTTTAAGAGCCTTTGCACAGGATAATTCAAAGAAAATCAATACATTTTTCTTGCCTTCCCAGTATACATTTCTTTTCCAAAGTAAGAGTTTTGAATCTATAACTTCCTTGTCATACCTTGAAATGCCTACCTGCTTCAAACAAAATCATGTATCCAGATGAATTATCAGTTATTTTTTTGTCAAAGTGTTTTTGAAACTGGCTTTTCTCAACTCAGCTCTTACAGCAATTAAGAAACAAAAGCCTACCATTTGGCTCCTAGAAATGCTGCAAGTGCTGGCACTTATGACAGGGTGAGCTGTTAATGCCTTCTGATGCTCTAAAGGAATTCACTATGAAATTCCAGAATTCCAAAACTGTTCAATTTTTAAAAAGGAATTTCATCAGTAGCATAAATTCATTTATCAAATTTGTTCATGTCCCTTGCTGAAATGCATATTCCTTTATTACAGTGATGTTAATTTCGGAAATGAAAACTGGAGAAAGGATATTTCAGAGAGTGAAAATCATCTTAATGCTTTGCACAAAGGAGGAAATGAAAGGGATGGATGGATAGATGGATAGGCTTTGTCATTAGCTGTTATTACGAAAACCTGCTGAGACTAATAGATGCAGACTGTCTAATAAAAGCCTTGAAGACTGAAACATCAGTGGATCAGTGGTTCATCTTGTTGTTTTCCTTCTTTCTGTAATGCACTGTGAAAATGCAATTATGTGATTTTGTAAGTTATCCTTATAAGTGAAGTCAATTTTTCATGCATTTTGACTGGATCAAATGATTTCTTAAAGATACCATTTGATCAGCTTGATGTTTCTTTTTCAAGTGTTTTTACAGAAGGCAGAGACATACCAAACAGCATTTCTGGTTCCTGTCAGAATAGAACTCTGAAAAATTAGAGAGAAACTTATTTTTAATGTATTCTCTTCAGTGCTGAGAATGATGAATTTTCATTGAAGTCACTCGAGCTTGAGTAAGCTCATCACTTTCAGCAGCATATCTCGAAAGTAAAACTCATCCTCTTGTATTACTCATCACTAACATTTTCCTATCTTTTGGTCTTTGGAGAACATTACTCTGTAGATTGTTGCAGTTCTGTTATGTGCCTTTTTGTTATCTGCATCCCTCAGCATCCCTTAGCTTAGTGACAGAAAGTGTAAATTTTGAGTTTAAAATCTCTCCCTATATTGAAATTGTTTCTGTGTGTCTCTCTCAGAGCTATTCTAGGTGGACTTAACAATTTTTGAATCGTATATTTAATGCAGAGCTTCAACATTCAGATAGTTAGCAGTAATTTTCTAAAGGTAACGGTAATCTTAACCACAAGTGTCTGTGGATCACGTAATAAGAGAGACAAATTTTCAAAGCAGTAGCTAAGGGCAGAGTAGCAAATAACTACTGGTGCACCCAGATTTTCCTACATGATTAACAACATGTAAAAATGTTTTATTTGGTTTGTTTGCATATACCTACCAACATTACACTTGCCATACAGAGTATGTGTCTTTCTTTCCCTACAATTAAGTAGTTTGTCAAGGCTGAATTATTGTAATTAGCACTGCTATAAAGTGCCACTGAACTGTTTGTATTGAATTGTTATCAGCCTGGTGACTGTGTGCCAAAGGGCATACATGCTCATTCATAACTCATATCTTCATGACCGAAAAGAAGAAAAAAATGAAAAAAAGAGAAGAGGAAAGAGGAAAGGAAAGAAAATTGAACATAGAATCCAAATCTTGCACGAACAAATATTGACTTCAGTTCATTCTTGGATTCACTTAAATAATTTCAATAATTTGATACTATAGGTTGCGAAGAAACTTCTTCACAGTGAGGGTGACAGAACACTGAACAGGCTGCCCAAGGAGGTCGTGGAGTCTCCTCCTCTGGAGACATGCAAAACCTGCCTGGACACATTCCTGTGTAACCTCATCTAGGTGTCCCTGTAACGGCGGGGGGACTAGATGATCTTTCAAGGTCCCTTCCAATCCCTACCATTCTGTGATTCTGTGATTTATCTGATGTAGAGCTTTTTTTGCTTAAATGAAATATAAGGTCAAACTCTGTACATTTAAGTTACTGTTTTCAAATAATCTAAGCAATATTCTCTTAGGAAGTTAGGTTTTAAGAGGAAATCAGTGAGAAATGAAAAAAGAGATAGAATCTGTCATATGCTTAGAAAATAATTTTAGGTGAAGAAGACACAATAACACACATCTTTTTCCTTTAAGATAAGAGATTCTGCTATACAGCATCAATCTTCAGTTTTATTGCATTTTAATGTGTTGTGGGTTTTTTGTTTGTTTTGTTTATTTGGTGGCAGGGGGAGCGTGGTTTTGGTTTTATTTTTAGCTATGTCTGAAAGACTTAGTCCTAGGAAGAGATACTCTCTGTTCTGTGATTTGGAGAAATACAGCTTCATAGGAGAGGTCTTTAAAATACAGTAAAATCAGGAAAATGTGATTTTTCTTCCTTCCACCTCCTGTTTCTTTTATGCACATGTAAAAGCGCAGGACTGCACTCCACTCCGTATTGAGCAAAAAGGGTAGGGAAGGAACATACCTCATCATGGGATATTTCATCCTTAAACTGCTTGTTCAGCCTTCAAAAGGCTTTAATGATTATACTACATCAAGAAAAGTAAAACTTCATTAAAACCAATTTTATTTATTAACTTCATTTGCATCCTATGAAAATACTCTTGATTCTAAAACAAGTAGAAGTCTGAAAAGTAAGTTGCCCTCCTGAAATACAGGGCCCTCCTGAAATACAGAGGGATTACCATGCATCAAAAGCTAGAGAAATGAGCAGTGACAGTTAAAGTCACATTATGTTCATCCCATATTATGTTTCTGCACTTCACATAACACATACCTTGTTTTGAAAATTTGGGATGGTAACAGCTTGCCAGGAAGATACGGTTTTCAAAGGACTCTGAAAGGATAGGAGAAAAGCTTTTTCCTAACACTTAAAAAAAATAAGTAAAAAGAGCTTGACTTCTCTCAAAAGTCTGAAGGGTGCTGCAGAAAGAGAAGCCTTTTGATACAGTGAATCTTGAAATTCTATTTATGGTATTGATGAAAAACAGATCATGTTTTTTGATGAATCATTTGAAAATATTCTGTCTCTGATTAAAAAGCCTTCAAGTATATTTGGTTTGAAGAGTCCAGGAATATTTAGCAAATATTTTTATTGCCTCCATCCATTTGGTAAGCTCAGCTTCATTTCCTGTGGCTCTGCTGAAATAAATATCAGATGCAAATGAACCAGGGAAATATTTTGAACCCAGCTAGGAAGATGAATAGAAGGAGAGGTGCAGATCGGGAACAAAATCTGGGTTTCATTGCTGTTTCACTGCAGACGTAACAAGGCAGATTGTCTCATAGCGGAACCTTTGTAATTGCATCGGGAATACTTAGTGTATTCTTCTGACAGACAGTGTATTCAGAAGTTTCTTTGCAATATCTTGTAACGGGAAATTACATACTCCTCTTGCATGCTTTGGATTAAGTTCCTAACATTGTTCTGACTGTTGTAGAAATGTAGTCTTAAGAATAGCGGTGGTCTCTGCCGCATAGGAAAAATATTAAACCCAGCCACAAAATAAAAGGAATTCTAAGGCAGAAAGAAATCCTTCCCTGTCCTTCATTCTTAGTATCCCCTGGTGAATTAATGAGGATATTGAGCCCAGTAAGATATACTTTCTCCCTGAAGTTCTCAGAAGAGAGATTATAAACACTTTAGATCATTCTTCAGATGAAGACAAGCATGAGTAAGATTCTGAATTGCAATGTAATGAAATCATTAAGAAATAATTCCCCTCAGACTATCAGAAGGTATATAAAAATCCTCTGAATAAGAACAGAATTTTCTAATATGGCTAGACATAGACATATAGATCTAACCAGGTCACGTTCACCTTAGGGAAAATTCTGCCATTTTCTGAAAGGGTTTAGCACCCAGCATGATGGGGCAGTGGGAAACCATGACCCATTGCTACAAGTCAATGGAAAAACATATCTTTTACTGCGAGTTTTCCTTAATGGTGGCTCATCACCTCAGCTTGCCCTTCACCTATGTTAACCCATAGAGGGTAATGACATGCAATCAATAATAACTTTTTAGTGCCTTAAACGAAAACACTCTCTTTCACATCTGTTTTTAGTTGTCTGAGTGTGTGTTTTTGGGAAGAAATGAAATTTTGTTAGCTGACGTGCCAATAACATTGGACTTTCAGATTTTCTCAGGTTGAGTTTAGGGGATAGTGGACCCCATGCCATGAAGAAATAAGTCCAGAGTGACAAATGACAAACATGATAAACAGGTGTTCTTCTATTGTAGCCCATGATCCTCTTGTCCTCTAAAGCTTATGGGTATGACCAACAAATAATCCTCTTTAATTATTTTTCTGTGCAACAAGATTAGGTGATCATTAAGGCTATTGAGACTGCTGGGTTCCTCCCTTCCCACTGTTCCAGGATGGAACAAACAAGCTTATTGCAATCTGGACCTATGATGTGGACACTTGATAAATCAGACTATATTTCTTTCTTTTATACTATAGGTATAGATATATGTTACCAACTTAACTTGTTTGATATCAAAATAACTTTTTGTGTGTCAAGAGGTATAACTGGGCAGCATGGCTGTTTCTTTTTTGATCCACAGAAGCACTTGCACTATTGTGGCTGCTGTGATAGTATTTGCACAGTGAAACTTCTGCCTGCTCTTGTGACAACATTCTGTACCTCTTTTCCCTTTATTAATAGGAAGTTCTAGTGATTCCCTGTTTATTTGCATAAGGAAAATATCTGACCTCCCAAGAACAAGAATTATTATAATACTTGGAATTCTTATTGATACTCCAGTGCTGTACTGTTGCCTCCTAAAATTCTCATTATTTAAGTGCTAATTATTAGGTATTGGAATTGAAAAGTTGATAGGTTTGTGCACATACAAAGACAGACTTTTGAAAGGACACACTGATTCACTGGGTTTTCAAAGAAGCTATGAAATGCTGTTGGTCATGGCTGGGAGTCTATACTGTTTGAAAGATTTTTTTTCTAGATATAACTTGCAAAGGAAGGAGAAATATTTACAAAGACTTTATCCCAGAAGAGGGATGGGGCTAAGGAGGAAACATGGATTTGTACATTTTAATAAGTAATAAATGGACAACGGATTCCTGTATCATGAGTTAGACCAGCAAGGAAATAACTTCTTGACAATGAATAAAAGATAAAGCTGGTACTATGGTATAAAAGACAATTCAAAATAGTTTGTTTTGGCATTACAGGTAGAATTCAGCTAGAGGAGGTAAAATGAGTTCAGAAAGAGTCAAAATAATTAAAAGAATGGGCTGTGAAGGTTGAAAAAAAGTTAGATGAAGGCTTTATCAGCCCTCAACCCATGAGATTATAAGAACTACTGAATTTTAACTTACAATGTTCTTTGAGATGTTACACAGGAAAAGTTTCAAAATATTAACATAAACTGCATAAGGATTTAGAAAGATTTTAGCAATAATAAAATTACAAGCTTGAGTGGCATGCAGGTTGTGGGGCTGTTCACAAAAGTCATAAAAGGAAACATAAGAAAGATTAAGTTACTGTAGCCACATTTCCCCTCAACTGAGGGTGACAACCACAGGAAGATATTGAAGATACAGTATGAGATTTTAGTCTGAATAGAAAAAAAATCTGGTGGTTGTCATGTGTTAGCAGTGATGAGTCATTGTTAGCATTTTGCTGTCGAGATATCTTGCTAAAAAAACCATACTTTGACCAAGTTTTCAGGGCAAAAATATTGTGCATTCTGTATCGGTGAGATCTGAGACCCTCTCTTCTCCCCACATTCAAAGACTTGCATATATGTAATAAATAAAAATTACTATCGAGTCTCATAGTTTAGGATTCAGAACTGAAATTTAGCCTTTTGTTGGGAAAGAGAAGGTTCTTTTTCCTTCCACATACAGTGGTTTCTGGATGCCAGTTTTCCACGTTACTTTGGTATACCCTCTTTGGCTAAGGATGGTAGGTTGGTGGTTTAAGTGATGCAAGAATCTTATCTATCACTCTGCTTTGCTGGAGTAGAAATGCAGGCAATAAGAGGATGCAAATCCAAAACTAGATGATGACATGGTTTTAGGAATGTAAGGGAGAGTGTGAGATGAACAAATCTCAACTGGAAGGAAGGCCAAGGCAAATGTAATGAGACATAAGGAAGATAATAACGTGGCTTTGATACAAAAGTGTTGGTATGAGACGAAGAGAGACTGGAATTACATGCAAGCAAGTGTAGCAAAGAAGGAAATGTGGAGCCTAGGGTATGATGCTTACAGTGTAGAAGAGGGCTGAAACCTGAGTTGTGGATGAGTGGCAGCAAAACAGATTAGTTTTGGTTGGTTTGGTTTTGTTTTGTTTGGTGTTTTGGTGGGGTTTTTTTGTTTGGTTGGTTTTATTTCTTTGGTTTTTTTCTGGTTTTGTTTGGGGTTTTTTGTTTGTGTTTGTTTATTTGATTGTTTGTTTTTTGGGTTGGGTTGGGGTTTTTTGGAAAGAACCACATGTAGCTAGACTCCAGCAGGTTAACAGGAAAATGGGATTTCTGCTCTGACCAACAACCAGCATGATCAACCCCCACCTCCGGCCCAGGCAGTACTATCCATCAAAGTAACAGATCTTAACCATCTTTTATCAGTCTGTTGGAGCATAGAATTAGCCTGGGCCTTTTGCCACCAGGACTGGTTGAAGCACAATCTAGACACTCGGTATGAGTATATGTCAGTAGAATAGCCTTATAAAAACAGAAAGGTAAAACTGTGGTGTCCAGCCTCCTCTACATTGAGACACATTTGTTCTGATTGTCCTATCTCTCTTTTGCATATCTCTGTCTTACATTAATACATGTACATTGACTGAAAAAGATCAAGGGATTTTTGGAAGCAACGGGCAGGTCAAAGCACAAACTGATTTTTTCCCTCCCTCAGGCCATATTTATGTTTATTTTAGAAGTAAATGCATTCCAAAGATATGAAAGGAATGCCAGAGCACCGGACAGATTAAATGGTTGGAGAATGCAGAAAACAAAACAATAATTTATGACATGAAATCTGCAAAGCTTACAAACGATGATCCTCTCATGCCAAGTATGTATCCAGCAGACGTGTATAGCTTACAGTCTTTAGCCAAGGCAGCTCCACTGTCTGGACCTGAGGAGAGGAGGAGAGCCAAGCTTCCTGCTTGTCTCTCCCATTCCCACCTCTTCCTCAGCTGTTTCATGCAGACAACGTACAAGGCTTGTGTTTTTCAAGGGACTTTTCACTCAGGATTAGAGCAGCGTTCATGCAGCTATGCAGAGGATGAGCTCGCTTTTCATTTTGTTATGTAGACCTGTAGCTGAGCAGGTGAAAAATCAGCCTTTCATGCTTTATGAAGTACTGCTGTTGTATAGGAACTGCTAATATTGAACCCAGACAGGAAAAGAAACATCTCTCTCTTCTATGTTTTATTCATGTACCCATATTCAAGAATTTTTGAAATGCAAGGAGGCTACCATTTCTCTTGTAAAAATTCTTTCTAGCAAAGAGTTTTCTACATACACTACACAATGTCTCACTGTGGAAAAAAAATAGTACTGTTCCTGTAACTGTATAAACACTTGATACTTTGTGTTTATGGCACCATATACAAATTGATTGCTACAATGTTTTATGTGGATACTTCTAAACAAATATGTGATCGGTGTTACTTGTTACTCACAGCATCCTTTACTCAAAAATCAGCATAATAAGCATAAGTTTGAACAAAAAGTAAAGTAATAAAATATACTGTGAAATCAATCAAAATCAGGTTAACAGCAAAAGTGAGGCTCATATTCTGGCCAACTGTGTTACATCTAACATTTCCTGATTTTAAATAAATACTCAACTCTTTATATTTCAATAAGCTCCACTGACTATCATAAATAAAAACTTAAATACATATAATTTTTTTATAGGTTTAGGACTTGATTTTGGGATAGATATAAGTTTTGAATTTTTCTATCTTGCTTGAATGCATAAAAGTAAAGGAATTTCCTTGTCATTTAGTATTATTATCAGCTTAATTTTAAGTCTCTTAAATTCACCACTAATACACAGCACCGAAATACTTTGAAAAGATTAATCGGTACTTTCTTATAAATAATGTTTGGAAAATTTTCCTATTCCAAAGTGTTCTCAAGGGCAGACAGAAGAGATTCCAGAGTAAACAAACAGATTAAGTGTTAAAAAGTGCTTCTCTTCTAAGTCTTGTTTTGTATTCCATGTTAGAGACCGTAAAACCAAATGTAACTCATCATATTGATCCATTTTATTCATGTCATGGATAGATGAAAAATGTTTCCAGACTAAACAAATTACCCCAATAATGTGTGATACTTTTTCAGAGGTTATTGAAAAATATCAGAATCAATGGAATAGATATTATTGAGTTACTGAAATAAAGATAAATCGTTGACCATGTATTTGATGAAAAAGAGTAATATGAATAAAGTTACATTAGATCTGAAAAACTGTTTTACCACTGTTAAAATCAGCTTCAGTTACTGTATCTACTCATCTCAGTGTTAATATAGAGTCCTCTATGCTGTGTTTCCAGGTCGAAATTTAACCGGAATTCTTGGAAAGTGTTCATTCTATTCCAGTTCCCCTTAATGGTATTGATTATAGGCCTGAAAATGTCATGGCCTACCCTATAAATGAATGGACCTCAGATGTGATGGCACATAAGTAGAGTCAGAAGTCTCACTGGGAGAAATACGTCGAGAAAATCATAACCAGTTGTCATTGACTGTGGAATTAGTGGTGCAAAGCACCGATGAGGTCCTGTTATATTATTTTCTCTTTAATGGACTGTGTCATTGGCTTCAAACCAATGAGACATAACTGAAGAGACAATGTCTAAACTTGCCTCCACAGATGCTTGTGTGCTCAGTCATCATGACTGATAAAAGGGCTACTGTCACCGCTGCTCCAACACGATTAGTAGTGTGCAGCAATGGAGTTGTTCAGCTGAGTATCTGTGACTTTACATGCTGTTATGGAAATGCTTCCCTGTGTTTTCTTTCCTATTCAGCAATTTAAAGTAACATTGGTATTGTTTTCAACTAACTTCTTTACAGTTAGTAATGATTTTCCAGAACAACATCACAAAGTCACACCTCAGTATCTCTATGTTTTGGTAGGTCTGAGGACATCCTTCTAAAAGACATCAACAATTCTGTGAATTCCCTAGTTCAGGAATAACTAATAGAATACTTTTGTGCATGCTTGTCTGCACTTTCCTATTCAGAATACAGTATCTAAAGCACCAAGCTTCATTTTCTCATCATAAATATGCATAAGACAAACTTATTAACATAAATCTGATCTAACAGGTTCACCATGTATAAAGAAATGTGATTAGTTTGTTTCCTTGCCTATTTTTACTGTCATCTCAATTTTCTTTAGATTTTGCTTGTTCGTGTACTACTTCCTTAGAACTTTTGTTGTGCAGTACATTTAGCTGTTTGATGCATTGCGTGGTGTTTTTATTCAAATTTTTTCATTTTTCATATTTTTCATTTCATTATTTTTCATATTTTTCATTCAAATTCAGACTGATGCTAGAATTGTGAAAATATGGAGTGAATCAGGAAATCATGGTGATGAGTGGAACAAAGTCGAGTTACACTTGGGGAAACTGAGAAATTTTGAAGTTATCTTTGAAGGCATTCGTACCAGAGACCTCGGAGGAGGAGCAGCGATAGATGACATAGAGTTCAACAACTGCACCACAAGTAAGTTCAAAAGGGAAGTTTCTAGAGGGATGCTAAAGGAGATGTAAGATATTGGTTTTTTAAAATAAATCATTGGTTTAATGTTTTTATCATAATGTCACTGTTCATAAAATCAGTTATGAATACAGTTTTCGCTCTTAACTTCAATGCCATTTTCTAATCATACAGAAAGTCTTGTATTAGTGCAGTGATCTCACACTGAAGTATCACAGATAAATCCAAGAAACGTCTGAGTTTTTGTTTCATTAATTTATTTGGTTTTGAGTAAGTATTTTCCTTCTTTGATTCATTGAGAAGTTATTGAGTCTCTCATGTTGTATATTATCATTTTATATAAATTGTTTCAGGTTATACCAAGTGAAGCCTGTGGTCTCCCTGTTTTATCAGAAAGACCCTTGCCGTAAAAATGAGTTGAGACTGCAAATGAATGTTGTCACTATTCTTTTTCCCAGTTCAGTTCAAGTTTTAAGGCCAGCAAAGTAAAGAAAAGCTTTGACTGTTTCACAGATTAGTCAATTCATTTAATTCAACTTTTTGTGGACGCAGGCTAAAATAGGAACAGTTTGCCTTTTTTCTTTTTTTTTAATAGAACTTTGAAATACACAATTGAAGCTTTATATTCAATATAAATACAAATTTTTAAAAGATTGAATTAGAAAAGTTGGAAACCCAGGATTCTGACCCTTTATAGAGGTGTCATTTTTATGGTGGATGTTTTTGCACTGTAATAAGGTACAGTCTTTATATAATCAGGAAATGTTCACTTACAGCACCTCTGGTAATATATGCTAGGCACAGCAGGGTTTTCATTAAAGTTTAGGTGCATGTATCCTATGGAAATGGGTTCGTGCTTATGTCTTTGTTCTTCACAGGATCAGGGCCCTGTCATATATTTGCTTTTTAATAGTATGTATGTGCACATGCACTAGTGCACGTCTGGAAAAAAAAAAAAGGCAACAACAACAAAAAAACCCTTCCCCCCTGCCTCGATCTTTCTGAATCTGCAGTGATATTTGAGCTCAAACCAAAGTCAAGAGGGAATCATTGCCTTCTCTTTAGCACCTTTCACATCAGCTCCGTGTATGGTTTTTTTCCTTCTACTCCACAAGTAGAAATCTGCCTGCTTAATTTTCTCGAGGCTTTTGGTATGCCGACCTTCCTGTTGGTATGATGACATGAAGGAGCCTGGTCTGCCCTTTTTCATTCTTGTTGTTATTGATTCTTTGCCTTTGTAGAACAAACAAACAAAATACATTTTGCCAGATTCTCAAAAATAACATTTCCCGTGTGACCCAAGCCTGGGGCATTCAGAATAGAGAAAGCATGTCATGTCTAAATTGTTTCCTTCACAGCACAGATTCACAGCTTTTATTGTGTCTGTTGTAACAAAGCTAAAAGGCAGCAAACACAGTCTTACTGTGGCCAAAGAGTAGAGTAGTTCACAAACCAGAAGGGGGTCAGAGGTTTCTTCTCAGCAAAATGACTTGGTTCATGTACTGTGTTTATAGGTGCAGAATTGCTGAGCTAGACGCACAGTCAGGGTTCTCTAGGGTAACTGAAGGCCACATCTGTATTTTCGACTGAGACTTATTAAATTAAACTAAAATCTTATGTAATGTTATGGATCTGCTAGCCAAGGTACTTACATAAGCAGAGGAATAGACCACACACAGAAAAACCTAGAAGATAATTAAAAATAATTAAAACTTGAATAACAGGTTTAAAATAAACAGAAAGGAATGGAAATGAGAAAGCCTTTAAGTGCCTTGGGAAAAAAATTGAATGTGTAGCTGCTTCTCAGTAGATGGCATGTAGTGATGGGGTAGAATGTTAGAGCAATTCTGAGTCTTTTAGATATTTTGGGATAGTATCCTCCTCACAGACTCTCTTTTTGGAAGCTGCTGAATGGTGTTCCTGGATCGTGGTTTACAGTCAACACAATAAAATAATTCCCTCTTTGCAGAAGTAATGTACTCATGCAGAGAAAGTGAAGAGGGAAGATGAAGGCAGTCTGTGTGGGGACTTTGGACACATGAATATTAGAACTGCTTTTATGCAGTATGTTAATATTCAATGGTTACAACATAATTTGATAAATCCAAAGACTTAATTTATGTACATATGTTTTTCTTCAGCTTGCTTTCATACAGTGTGTTATAGAAAGAAACTGCACACACCATAACGGAATCGTAATGGAGATGGATTAGGTCTTCAGATTTCTTTGTTCTTCACTTACGTATAATAGTTGTGATTTACATAGCTCACGTTACATGAGTATTTTCTACTAACAAAGGAGAATCTTTTCAGTATTTCCTTTTGAAAATTAATTAGTCAAAAGCTTCTATATTGGTAGAATACTACAGATAACTTTATTTATTATGATCTGAGCTTCTGAGACCCTGCAAGGTTCGTTTCCCTCAGCTCTCACTAATTTCTGTGAAAGTGAAGGCCAAGAAGTAACTGTGACTTTATTGGAAATGTAAGTGGCCTTGGAAATATTGTCAGAGATAGAAAAAAAGAAGGTATAAAAGGCTCTTGTCAGTTGGTTGTGAGAGGGTAAGTTATTTTTTGATAGCAAATACCAAATCTGCTATCTTATTATTTTACAGGTTTAATTGAAAAATGCGAAAAATAGTGGAGTCATGTTCCAGCAAGAGAAAGATTGCTCTTAATATTAAATTAATTAATTTATTAATTGATTTTTTTTGTTTCCCACCACATTCTTGTGGGTTACCTGTTTGGAATCAGACTTCACAAGCTTTTCTTCTCAGGTTTAAGGTTAATAGGTTACACATTCAATCGTATTTGAAGTGGTATTTCATTTTTAAAAAAACAAAATCAAAATGCCACAGTACTCCTATTAATAGGAAATTGATTTACCAAATTGAGGTGAACAGAAATTTTCTTTAAAAAATAATAAAGCTTACTTTGCCTGCTGGTAAACTTTTTCTTTCCCTTACTCCTCATATATTTGTATTCCTCCTCTCCAATGTTTATGGTAAATACTGTAGGTGAAGATACTGAAATCCTTTGAAAAACTTTGCTTCCATGCTCCCATAAACAAGAAGCTTTGAAAGTCTCAGTAGAGAAATCCTTTCTCATTAGGATTCCATCTAGCTTTGTAGATCAGAGAGAAAACAACTAAAATGTCCTAGTGTTTGAGTGAGTAGGCCAACTTTTTATTTTTAAAATAAACCAGTGTTTTCTTTGAATCCCCAGCTATGTATCATGCAAAGCTTTACATTCAGTGGAGAATTGAGTTTCTTCTGCTCAGACACTTGAGAAAAGTTCAAACTCTTGTAACTGAAATATTCAGTACAAACCTGGCCCTGAAGTAAAAGTAAGGGAATTCAGGCAGAGAAAGCTGCTGGAGTTGATTTAGTCACTCAATATGTGAATTTACATTCAGCCAGAATGTATGTTCAGTTACCCGGAGTTTTTGATCTTTTTTTTTTTATCCTCTTCAAAATATTTTAATAGTTTATGATTTTTTTCACCTGTTTTTAGAAATAGGTCAGTGTCAGGATATTCTGATATGGGACACTGGGATTACATCACTGGGCTAAAACTTCTCAGTAGATGTCCTGAAATTAGTGGTAAAATTCTTATTGGTTAATCTAATGTTTGTATTCTGCCTTTAGAAGGTAATTATTATTAGATTTGAGCTGCCGGTTTATAAATTGCAGATATCCACTGAATCTGCTTCATTGTAGAGGAAGAAAGCTCATTTCGAGAAGACTAGTAATTTTTGGTAGCTGTAATTTAATTTTTGTTACTGTAACACACATTAACATGAATGTGCTTTATCCTTTTTGGGTGAAAATCTCACTGAACTCAGATCTAATTACACACAGAAGAGGGTACAGATGACGTACAGTTTGGCTCTAGGTAATAAATAATCTCCCTTCTGGAAACGTGGAAGACAGCCATGGCTGCCTTCCACGAGACATCCCAAATGCCCTCGTACAAAGGACTCCGTAGGGAAGGCCGTGTACTCAGGAGGGATGTGGAGGAAATACATGCTCCCTCAACCCATCATACAGGCTCCCAGAGTTACACTGGAGGAAGACTTGAATTCCTGCACAAGTCATGTTATGCACAAGGTGATTGCTTGAACAGCATTGCAAAAATTCTATAGCCTGACTTCAGAGAATGAATATTGCATTTGACAATCTTATTTGGGAAGATTAAAAGAATGGAAAGAAGAGAAACATGGCACCAGCTTGAAAATTACGATATTCTCTAAATTTTAAGGCACTGTCCAGAAGTCATTACAAAACTCTAATACTCCAGGATTGCTATTTCTCTTTGGGATTACATAAAAAATGCACAAGAGCTTAACTGAAAGATTTTCTCACCATTTGCAGCTCTTAGATTGGTATTAGGAAAACATTTGAGGTCATTTGCCACAGATTTTGAATATGAGAAGAAAGTTTTAGATGTTACCTCACTTTTCATGAAGAGACCTCAGTGGCTTTTTCAGTTTCTGTTTATCTTGTGTGAAACTTTTGAAGAGAAGTTGCTGACTTCAAAGATTCTTTGGTTTGGTAGTAAGCGGCTGCAAAAGCAGCTTTTCAGAATAAATTTTAAATCTCATCATTTTGACATTAACTTCACATATTGCTTACTCTTCAGATCTGAAGGTAGATTCTAAGGTCCCTTCCAACCCAAACCAGAATTCTATGATTCTGTGATTCTATGATAATTACTGGGAAATAGAATCTTCTGCAAAAGCATCACTTGATTTTTTTACCTTATCTCCTCTCCTCCCTTTCTTTTGCCATTTGTGGGCTCCAAAGAGATAAAGCCTAGAGCACCAGATTCTCACTTGTCACTCAGTCCTGAGGGCTTCTTCCTGGTGTCTTCTTTAGTATTAAGCAAAACACGGCAGCTGCCTATATGAGCTCCTTATTCTGCTGATGCACTCTATGCCAAGTCTGATCTTTCAGTCTTAATCAAATATAAAAACTTTTGTCTTTGTCTGGTGTGGGTTTATATATTCCATGGTATCAGCACTACAAGTTGAAGAGAATTTTTTTCTTGTCTTTTGTGTTGAGCCAGAGCCAGTTGTAAATTTCCAGTTTATTTGATATCCTTAGGTACCATAATACTACTTGTTTTGAGCATCTTTAGGAAGACTTTTGTATCTGCAGGTGAAATTCTTTCCTAAGATTCAATATAATTTGTTAGATCTGCTGTTTATGTCAGAGCCAAAGCATATCTTAGAATTTAATCTGGCCTTTTAAATGACACATTCTCTGAGGAGAATTCCCTATGGTTTCCGAATTACAAAAGAACCTTATTTGAAGTTATATCCAGCTGGCATGAGTAGAAAATGTTCATCTAGTTTTTCCTACAAAAGATTGCCAAGGTCATCCATGAAGAGACATATTATTGATGAGTTTGCTAATAGAGTTTTAATGTTCTATAAAAAGTCATGTAGAAAAGAGTATTGAACATTTGGGGTAAGGAAATGAAAACCTTGATGCAAATTTTGTTTCATAATTTCTGAACTTCAGAGTACTGAGTTCCAGTTCTAATGAAACCTTCTAGCAGCTTGTATTTCATATAGTTTAATTTAAACAAAGGGTGAAACTTGGAAAGTAAAGTTCCTTTTACTGAATAATATTTTCAGCAAAACATTTTTAATGTTTTTGTCTTTGATTATTCCTATATGTCAAGTATTGTAGAAGAGAGAAGGGAAGTGATATATATACTCTCACTATACAACACAATTTTAAAAACGAATAATAGAAAGAGGTGAACTTTCAACTGCAATTTGAAAACCTTTCTACACAAAAAGGACCTTAATTTCTAAAAAGACACATAAGGAGAAAAAAAGCCTCATTGCCCTTGAATATACATTACATGTTTTGTTTCATACTGATGGCACAGTGGTGGTGTACTGTTGAGTGAGTGCATGCATTCCTCTTGGAGGGCGGTGAAGATGAGACTCTTGATAAGCAGCAGCTCAGTGTATTTCACCTTGAGTTACACGTTGCTTTCCAAAACAGCTCAAGGTCTTGTTCACCGCAGCCTTTAGCAGCCATAATAAATTAGGATTCACCCTAAGCCTTTCACAAATACATAGCACTTGCCAAACAACCTCTGACAACATATTCTATGTAATGTTGAAGTGTTGTAATGTCACATGGCAAGAGCACCTCTTCTTTTTGGCTGTGTGACCAATCAGTTCTTTTGTGATAAATATTTTAAATAGGAGAACATTCATTTTGTCAACCTAACATGCTATTTATTAAACTTACTGGTGTCTATCAAACTAAAAAAATGTTTGCAGTTGTCCATTTTGTTTCAGACAATCAAGACCTATATCTTACAAAGCTGATATTTGGCCTATCTGCTTCTTTTCATTGTTTTAGATGTAGTGGATATCACAGGAATATTTTCATCTTGGAAAGCCTTGGTTAAAGAAAGGTCTCGTACTCAGAGTCAGAGAAACAGTCACTGATCCAGTGCTGTCCTGCAGTAGAAAACTTAAAGGAAAGACAACTGTTTTCATAGCCAATCTTTTCCTGGTAACTGAAAAAAAGTGTTTGGGTTAATAGTGTTGTATTTATCACCTATGTCCCAATGAATCTTGTCATGTCTATAAATTCTGTGAGCACCACATGGGCTAGTCTTCCACAGATATCTTATACTGGAGGCAGATATAAATATAGAGCTTGTGATGTATCCACAGTAGAGTCAAAATTTATTTGTGGTATGCACGATGTGCATCTGTGCCTTGCTTGTTTTCTATGTATATACAAATACATACATGTATTCTTACTCAGAAAGCTCTTATCTTTGCTGGTATTCTGAGAATTACATTGTACAGAAAAAATATGTAGACATAAAATTGACTGTGCAGCAACCATCATTAACATGCTTCTTTTGTAGGGTTTAGTGATCCAAAAGCCAAGCCAGTTCTATTGGTCTCTTAAAAAATACTTAGAAGATTATATGGCTCTTTGCTGCATCAATCCAAACAGTATTTAATTGAAAAGTGATACCTTTTGCATGCTTTTCCTTTTCTAAGTACTGCCATTTCATTTGATGCTGGGATTTGCATAACATGCAGTCAGTAGTTCCTGCTTGATCTATAATATGTCCTGTGCTAGTCTCTTGTGGTGTCCTGGTTTTCAGGAAATGCTGCAGTTTCAAGGGGAAAACAAATAAATGTGTATGATAAAACATTAGCACTTCACTATGCCTTTTTTTTTTAACTTATGAGACTCTATTGTAAGGGAAAAAAGGTGGTTTACAAACATATACGTGGTTTACAAAGATATACGCTGTGGTCTGACAACTTTAGTCTAGAGAAAAATTTAATTGCTCCACTGATTCTCAATAATCTAGTTGTTTCTCTGCTGATCTATATCTTGGTTGTTATCATAAGCTATGAAATTCTTCTTCATGTTTTTGTGGTTTATAGTCTATATTCTTTTGGTTTCATTTGCGTGGGGTTTTTTGTTGCCCGTATTCTCGTTTTGTGGGAAAGGAATGCATCATGGTCTTGTGACTTGCAGTATATCTGTATAGTCTTCAGATCCCACAAGTTTATGGATTGAATAATTGTAGGAGAGGAGAGAGCAAAGCATAATAAAAACCAAAAGTAACTTGCCCAAGAATGTCCAAGAGTGTTGGAAATTCATAAATATTTTTGAGCTTCTGTTGTCATTAAAAACAAACAAACAAACACCCCTAGCCACCACCCCCAATTTTTATAGTTCTATGCTGTTCCTTTATCACTCATGCTACGCCTGTAAACCAACACTCCATATCTGTACGGATGTTTTCCATGATGTAAAATTATGTGTAGACTCAAGCAAACAATGGATTCTTCAGTTTAGTGGTTAAACCAAAGATTTGGAAGAAGGTCAGGTCAAAAAAGAACATTTTCATTAAGTGCAAGTCTCTTTCTCATCAACAGTTTTCTTAAATTAAAATGAAACGTTTCCTTCTGCTTTTGGATATCTTAGCTCTCTTCAAACTTTTCACAGCATATTCAGAAACAACCTTAGTACTTACCAAAAACATTTCAACTCCCTGTAATTCCTCTCATTCCCATTGTGTGACAAATCCACATTTGCGTATTGTATACTTAACTATTTCACATCTCTGGTGTTTTCAAACATGGAATCAACTCATTCTTTTGCTTGCTTTGGGTCGCTGATCCATTTTAATGCTGTAACTTCTCAAGAATAACTACAGAGTAACACAGTGAGCAAACTACAACTGGTTTTTTTAAAATTTTTTTTCCTAATTTGTTTTGAGTGTATTCAATGGTATGTTTTTTTCCTTATAGGCTTCTTGAGTTGTTGTTGTTAGAAGAAAGAGGCAAGAAATAAAATTTGCCATATTTTCTCATGGTTTTTTCTGCTTAGGTTTTCTGTGTCTTTGGATTTTAATGGAATGTTGAGAATTAGATTACTGGGAAAAATAGATGTATAATATTACATGCTATATATAGTCAACCATCATCCAATACAGGTTATCATTCTACTTCCTAGTAATTGAAGTAAATCTGAAGAATATGATCAGTCAAAAACCTATACATTTTTACACAGAGTCCCACACAACCAACATATGCAATGAAATAAAATATTATGAAAATTTCTGGTTTTGTCTGAAATATCAGCTTTAAACATATCTTGAGGTGTTCATTAGGGGACATATTTTGCTTTATACTGCAACTCCTTAGAAGGAGGTTTGAAACATCCTTTTCCAAATTCAGTACTGATAGACACAAACTAAGATTTTGGCCACCTTGTAATTTTGATGATGAAATTAGAAATGGGCAAGATCATATTTTGAATATCCTCTCTTTTTCTTTGTTCAAAGCGGTTTCTAACTTTGTCGTTGTTGTTAAATTGCGGCTCAACCCTCAGAATTGAGAACTTGTTTTCTTTAATACCATTTTCTGATTAAATATAATTTTTATAAATTTATATTTAAATAATATATTTAAATAAAGAATATATTTAAATTTATATTTAAAGAATGTCTGGTAAAAATGAAACTTCTAAGCCTCTTCTTCTGTGTGCACATCTGTTTGGTTATTGGTGGTGTTGATATTGAAGTTGTTTGGTTAAAACCCACCCATAATTCTTGTTTTGATTTAGTTTTTAGCTGGTGTTTTTGAGTTTTGGTCAAAATGAACATGTACTCTAGAAAGCTGATTTTTAATGCCACAATTCTGAATAGGAATTCAGAATATTTAGTTTGACTCTGCTATGCTAATGCTGGTACACTAATTTTGAGAGGGGTTTTATTTTTATCTCTTCCAAAGGCTGTAGCAGAATCTTCATCTATATCATAAATGCAACCTGTTGTCCCTAAATATACAAAAGGTCTTAATCTAAAAGGATAAAATTCACAGATACTTGACTCTGTTTGGACTTCATGGCATTCACATCTCTTGAGATACAAGTTTTAATTATGACTGTCTATCTATGGATCACATGTTTTATTTTAAGATAAACTAAGAAATGAATAATATTCTTACACGCTGTTTCTGGTATGCTTAAAATACTGTAAAGTATCTTATTAAAAAAAAAAGAATGACTGTAAATAATATTAGGTGCTAAATATAAATGATAGAATAACAAAACATTTTCTTGATTAAAGGGGAAAGGAGGTAAAGGTGAGGAATATGATCAGTCACAAAGCCATGGATTTTCAAATGTCATTCCCCTGTTTGGTAATAATCTACCTCTTTCATAGGCAGTGAAATAAGATATGAAAATTATTGTACCCTAATGGTTCTGCCATTAAATAATTTCTGTCATTACTTAAGCCACTGAGTGACTTAACAAAGTCGCTTAATTTTCCAGTGCAGAAATTCCAGTTCATGGGAAGGAATGGATATGAGAGAGTCAGTCTTCTCATAGGTGCCCACTGACAAGACAGAAGGCAATGGGCACAAATTAAAAACCAGAAAATTTCATCTGAATGCAAGAAAACACTTTTTTTTTTGTTGTAGTTTGTTTGGTTTTTACTGTGATGGTGGTCAAACACAAGCACAGATTGTCCAGAGAGGTTGTCGGGTCTCCATCTGTGGATATGTTCAAAACCCAACTGGATATGGTCCTGCACAACCAGTAGTAGAGGCTGTTTGAGCAGGGAGTTAGCCTAGATGATCTTGAGAGGCCCCTGCACACCTCAACTATTCTGTGGTTCTGTGCTTTTCCAGAATTTAGGGTAAGCCATATTAATGAATTTTTGATAGTATTTTCAATCATGTTTTAGCACATAATTTGGGAGAAGTGCGAAAACTGCCTTAAACATCACAAGTGTTTCAGTCATTTTTTTCTCAAGACTCCACTCCTCTGGTAAGGGCTCTCTGGTACGTGAATTCTGTGTAAAAAGCAGCCATAGCTCTTCCTGTATTCAACACATTCATGGCAATTCTGTTGTCTGTGGATTCCCTGACACCTAATGAGATCAAATTGTCAGCGTAAAATTTAAAACCAAAACAAGAAGACAGATATCGGTTTGGAACTAGATTTTATTTATATCAATGTTCAGGGATGTATGTATTTCAAAATTTAAGTCAGGTCCTGCATGTAACCAACCTTATCGCTGTTTTTTTTTTTTTAACCATCTATTCTAAATGTTTGAATTACATTTTAATGCTATGTTGTTTCTCTATTTAATATTACCTTGTGTACATGTTTAGACTACACTAAAGACTTAGTTCTTCTTTCCTATTTTGCTTCAGTGAGAACTTAGTTCCTCTGTCTGTAAAATTCAGTAAGTACTTCTATTTGAGAAGATTGATAGCCTGACAACAATAACTTCCCCTTCTATAAATATGGGTCTGCACAAAGGTAAATATCAAGGTGTTCTGTCTAGACTGTGTTTAATGATGTGTCACATTTTAGTCATGTTTGAAAGAAAAACTGAAACTTATAGCAATGAAGAGAGTCAAAATATATTATCCTAAATGTCTTTTTGCACAACTTGGAGCTCTAGACTGAGAAACAATCTTGGGTTAATAGAAGTGCATCTGAAATGTTGCACTTGGGATTATCAGAGCTGCTTCAATCAGTGCTAATTGAAATTATGCACCCAGTGCACTGAACTAAAAAATAAAGTATGTACGTTTCTTTATAGTCCGACAGTTCAGAAATGGCTGAATGTCAGCACTGTTTGGCTTTGGCCCTAGCGCTTTTTGTGTAAGTTACTAAGTTACTATCATTTTATGACACAATTTTCACTCACTTTCAGAAATGATCAAAAATTGTTGTAGTAAAACAGATTCTCATATTAAATACCATAAGAGGAATTTCTGAGCAGTTCACACACTCAAAGAAGTTTCCCTAAACTCTTAAAAAAATGTTAAACATCTTATAAAGGCTTTAAAAGTTTATGCATTACACAAATGTTGTATATCAGTGATTTTTCTCAGTTTAAAATGTTCTTATTTTCCAAATGATGTCCTGTAATTATGAGCAGAATAAAGAATTTAGCATGTATACTTTTCAACAGCTCACAGAACCCTTTTTTATGGAACATGCACAACAAATACACTGGGGAAACAGTCGTGTTGATGCTGAACTGAATTCTCTTCCAGACAAAACGTGCTACCCTGGAAGCTTTAGGCAAGACCAGTGCAGTAGTTCGGACATGCATAATGCATCACTAGAAGAGTGAGACCAAATAACAGCTCTTGGAAGCAGTAAATCACTGAAGTCATGGTGTAAAATGGCTAAACAAGTAAAAAAGAGCATCTTTTGATTTAATTACAATATTGTTTTAAATGTCCTGTTGGTTTCAGTTGGAGAGAATCCCAGGGAATGCCCTGCCCTCACTGATTTCATCTGTGGGAATGAGAATTGCATAGAGTCTCAGTTCGTCTGCGACTATAAACCAGACTGTGAAGACCTATCAGATGAAGCTGACTGCAGTAAGTATCTCTTCGTGTGTCAATGTAACATCCAGTCCAAATTATAACTTTAAATTCTGTAGCATATCTTAGGTGAATTCCCACAGCTACCCACAAGATAATTATAATACAAGCAGGTTGCCTGCTCCCCCAACACAGGTCTGACATTTTCAGATCCTCAGAGATATCTGCTGTAAAAAGTATATAAGTGTGATATAGTTGCAAAAGAGCAACTTGCTCAAACCAAAGATTAAATATATCTTGAATAAAAAACCCAAACCTTAAGGGCTAAAAACATATTTATGGAATAAAATCCGTGGGTTACAACAGACATTAACTCCGAGAAGAAATGTAAACTCAATTATTAAGTTGAAAGTATGTTGAGCTCTCAATGTTGAATGAGAAAGCTAAGTAAATTAATACACAATAACATTTACACGTGATTCTGCTGTAAAAAATGATTATTTAAAAACAGACCTGTCTTTCCTTTCAGATTAATCCTGTTTTTGTGATCTGAGTTGTGTCACTACTACATGTTCCTTGGTCTTTGTTATTGCTGCTACTGCAGAGGTGTGAAAGTATTTTCTTGCTATCACTCTATTATAGAACAGTTGGACAAAATCCAGTCTGTTTATATTTTTGCAGTCCTAGCGAATACTGAGACAAAATTTGTCTGTAGGTATTCTTCACTAATGTTGCTTGAGATGGAAGGACACAGCTCAGTTTTGAAAATCTGGATCAAATCAATAAGCTTTCCAGTTCAGACTTGAAACCCAAAAAGAGTAAAACATTATGCCTTTGTTCCTGCTCCATGTCTTTCTTTATTTGCAGTCACTATCCAGACCAGACTTTTGTAGTAGGAAGCTTTAGCAATCTCTATATACAGTTCAGTAATCAGTCTAATTGTTAATCTTCAAACTGGAGGGCCAAATTCTGCCATAATGCAGATATGATCAAAAGTAACCTTGGTAGACAAAGTAAATGCATCATATGCAGCAATTCAGTGTTCACACTGTGTTGAAGTCCAAATACTCCATCGAAATCAACCAATAGTTGGTGACCACTTGAAAATCAAAGGCATTTTCTCATGCGTGGAGTTACTAAATACTTTGACTGGACAGGATTCCAAATATCATGACCCTTTATGGAGTGACATAAATTATATTGTTTTAACCAGACAGCAGACTTACAACCTGGGATACATGTGAAGATGTCACTATAGGAGATTTAACTTGGAGTTTATTCCTCTTTATTGTTTTCATAAAAGTAAATAACAGTTCTGAAGTACATATGCTGAAGCTGGTGCCTCTATATTTGGTTTCTACCTCCTGCAGTGCTTTGCATTCCAGCAAATTTTGTGAGTCATATTCGTGGAAATGAGTCTACATTGAATGATAACTTTAAAAAACTAGCAGGTTTTCAAATAGATTGCAAGAAAAGATAGATTTTAAACATATAACCTGTATTTCTTGTATAATATTCACATTTTTTCAGGAGTTAGACAAAGTAAGTGTAGCAAAATACTCTGTGAACTCACCCTTATAACATTTTACAGACCTAACAGAGACACAGCAAGTCTGAATTTCTGTCCAACGTAAACTCTTCGGTAAAGATATTCAGAAAACTATCAAGACACTTGATTTATTCTGTAAATATTTTTACAGGATACAGTAGTTTCATTGGGGGAAGTAGTCCTGTGTTGTCTGGAAGGACTGTGATAGCATCAACTCTCTTTTCTTAGTCAGATAATGGAAACATTTCAGGTCATAAATTATCTTGAATCACAGTAAAGCAACACAGTCTTTGCTATACTGCAGAAATGCTTTTCCAAGCGAAGACAAAAAATAAATGCTGACATTCACTTTAAATAAATGGAGTGAATTATCCTTTTATTGTACATAGAAAGGCTGTAGTTACATCAAAATGTTTTCATAAGTCTTAGTCTTGCTGTTGCTGCAGAACTGACAAAATATCAAGTTAACAATAGAGGAGATATACTGTAATCTGGTATACGGAATACCCAGATAAGCCTCAGGTATAGTATTTCCATATCTGCTGTATCTTAGTTCCAACAGATGAGGACTTACATTTGGATAAACACACCTTTTCCCTGAGCACGTATCTTATAAATGGGAATAAACAACATTAATGGGCACGTAATACCTTTTAGACTTAGAAACTTCATTTTTAACAAAAAGGCAACAGGAGATGCTTAATCAGAAAAACGAGCACAGAGGAAGCCCTTCACATTCTATCCTGCCCCATCACAAGTGGTTATGGCCACATTTGTCTGCAATTTTATCCTTTTCTCTGAGCTCAAGGTTCAAGCTTATTTCACATTCTACTATAGTTTTATACCAGTGTAGTTCCAAAGAAGTAAATGGACCATAATCTACTCAGCAGCAATTCCTCTGTGCAGAATTTACAACAGAATCTGGATGAAATGAATTGTATCCACGTAGGCTGGTGGACTTTTTTTTTTTTTTTTTTTTTTTAAATAAACTCATGGAAATTACTTACTCTATGCTTCATTCAGTCCAGTCAGACAATCTTACAAAATTTTCATTCTCTTTCAGTAACCCACTGGAAATACTGAGGTGAAAAAACCACACATGAAAGCAGTTTCAATTTGCATGAATTTCAGCCAATTATACACAATGATTTGATTAATAGCAAGCCTCAGTGTTGATGAACCAACTAGAGCAATGCTTGAATTATTGAAATAAAAGCAATTTTTCAGATAAATGGAACAATCCTCTTCTGATGGCTTCTAAATATGTTCTGTGTACCCATAAAATAAAAAGGACCCACCAGGTGCAGATATGTCGGGTGACTCCGTCAACCCTGTAAATATTGTTCATAAATATTTATTAATAATTGCCTTCTGAATGCACTGTTAAGATATTAGGGTAAAAATCCTGAAGTCAGGTAATCTATTATGAATCGTATACATTCTAAATGCATTTGGACTTAGATCTTATTAGAAATGCGCAAGAAAATTGTACTTGCTATTTCGATTAATAGGTTCCCTTCTTTGTCCTGCCTGTGTGTGAGGGTGTTTGGTTTTGGAGTTAGGCTTACATGATGCTTGTAATGCAGCATCAATGGGGAGTCTCAGTGCATTTGTGTATTCCTGTCATGATTCCCAAAGGCAATGCTGTGAATAGCACTAGCACAAGGACAGATGGTGGAAGTGGGAAGACACCTCTGGAGATCATCTAGTCCAATCTCCTGCTCGAAACAGGGTCTGCTGCAGTGGTGTCACACTCATTTTCACTGGGGGCCACATCAGCCTCGCAGTTGTCTTCAAAGGGCCAAATGTAATTTTAGGACTGTATAAATGTAGGAGTAGTCACTACTCCAATAATTGCCCAGGCCTGTGCCAGTCAGGATTTTAATATCTCCAAGAATGGAGACCCCAAAACTTCTCTGGGCAATCTGTGCAAGTGTTTCTGTATCCTGACAGTAAAAAATAAATAAATAAACACATTCTTAACTTTAAAAAGTGCTTCCTGTGTTTGTGTCCACTGCCTCTTGTCCTGACACGGCACCACTGAGAAGAGTCTGGCTTTATCTTCTTTACATCTACCCACCAAGTATTTATACACACTGATAAAATCCCACTGAGCCTTCTCTTCTCCAGGTTGAACAGTCCCATCCTCTCCTCACGACAGATGCTTCAGTCTTTTGAAGTACAGTACATTACAGAACAGTACAGATCCCTCTCCCAGCATCTAGTGGGATATAGGCTATTCACTGGATCAAAATTATTCTTCTTTTCAGATATTTGTCCTATGTGCTCAACCAAGGTGGCACATTTTCACAGAAAAGTAAGTCCATGGTGTTACAGTCAGTGTGTGCTCCTCATAATCATAAACCTTATGCAGGCTTATGATTATTATAAGTTATTTTTACAAAGAATGGCATCAGTTGTTCTTGTAGCTTCAAAGTAAAAAACAAGAAAAAAACTCAAACCAGATTAATACAAGTAATTAAATATATTATTTGTATCTTTTATACCTAGGCAATGATACATAAATAATTGTATTTTAATGTTTCAGAATACTTGTAGATCAAAAACCACACTCTAGATCTTCAAATCCATTTGAGGTTTTGGAATAGCCACAGTAAGACCTGTTTCTAAAATGCACAACTGACTATGGTGTTTAATAGTTTGGAAGCTTTTCCCAGAATCTTCTCACAGGGGTGGTCCTCGCTTTCACTCAGTAATTGTGTAGCTGCTTTACAGCTAAGAAAAAGACCTTTAAAAGCCAAATAAGAGTTTGTGATGCTATTTGATTTGTCTTTACCACAGCATTTGTATAATTTCATTGATTAACTACTTTTCCAAAGTCACCTGAAACATCAGAGGCAGATCTAGAAATGGGAAGATTAACAAAGATCTGAAATCAGTCAGTGTCCTATTCAGTAGAACTTCTACCTCACCATAAAACTGCCTTCATGCATAACACAAGGATAAGCCCACATATGTTCATGAAAAACTCCACTGTGGAAGTGGAGTTCAGTTTTGTTAGTTAATTGGCTGAGAATCATTCTGTCCATTCACCAATCTGTCATGGGTTTGCCCTCAAGACTTACACCATCATATATCTGTAATAAAGTTTAAGACTGTTTACACTTGCCCAGGAAGCAACGGGTGGATTTTTTTCCTTACTAACTACCATATATTATGTCAGTACGTGTAACACAAGGGAATCATAGCATTAGCCCAACAAAATCCTTTCCATTACTATGTACAGTATGTTCATTACAACTTTCACCTATAAGAGTGGGGACAATAACTTACTTCTTGCTGTATTTTCAGGTTACTACACAAGTATTCCTGGAAGCTGCAACTTTGAAACACAAGATCAAGAATGGACCACTGTATGTGGATTAACACAAGACCCTAATGATGATTTTGACTGGAATATTAGCAACGGTGTCGTCACTGGGCAAACGGATCCTGATGCTGACCATACACCAGGTATTGGCATGTGTCCTACACCACTTTTGGGATAATGAAATACTCGATGAATTAACAAAAAATAATCCCGTATATTGGTGCCAAGATAACAGCAAATCTCTGTGTGATCAGCTGAGCTTACTCTATATGCAGAAAAATCACAGTGAGCAATTAATACAGTTCACAAAGCAGTTCCAACAAGCATTAAAAGTGTTTCCTTTCATATTAAAATTACAATAGAGGATAAGTATCACAGGAAAAAAGCATGCAAAAAATATATTATGTGTGTTAACACATTGACTCTTGTCATTTATACTATCTGGTAACTTCTAGTTCTGTTTGAACACAAAACCAAACAGTCTGGCATAGTAACCTATTACCAATCTTTTTAATCATTGCTTCAGTAGCACTGTAGATTGCTGTTTTCAGAGTGGTCATGATTATATCACTCTTTATACTCCACTTCAGCTTGATGCATTTGTTCAGTTATTTCCTAGAAAAGAAGCTGCTAAATGCACGTGAAGATACTAATTAATTATCACATCTGGGACACAACAAACCTCCTTCTAAACCAGTACAGCACGCCTGTATAGATGCAGTAACTGTCTCCAAGTCTGCAATGATATTATTCATTAAAGGTCTATTTGAAAACTTATAGAGAACTACAGATATGAAAATTTTAGCTCAATGGAAGAGGATATATTTGACAATAATCATGAGTCATTAAGATATTCCATCAGATCTTGTTCAGAAATGCTGTGACAGTGAATCCATGCACTGCTGAATGGCTGAAAAACTTTGGCTAAGCAAAGGCACAAATAATAGTCCAGTCATCCATTTCTTTTAGGTTGCCTGAGCACACAGCGTAGACTTTATATCATGTAGCACCTTGACTGAGACCACTCAATGACCCCGACTGTGCTGTAGTCAATCTCTGGAAGATGTTTTTGCATTGTAGGCAGTTTTATAGGCAGGTACATGAAAGCTTTGTGTTTCCAGTATCGTCTTGCACCCAGACAAAGCAACATCAGGACATCTTGCCAACCTTTAGCTAAGCTATGTTCAAGAACGAGTTTTTCCGAGAACCCAGCTTAATCTGTTATCTTTCCCTCTCCCAGTCACCAACTCTGCATTTTTTTATCCTTTCACTAGTATTTTGTTCACTCCTTTACAGAAGTCACAGGATTCAAATGAAATCTCTGTATGAAACCTCATGTGTCAAGTCCCAGTACTCATGGTTGCTGTTAATGTAACTGCAGTATGAATGACAATTTCTTTCTTAACAGTCTGACTTTAAAAGTTGAATTCTTTGAAATTGTAACTGGCTACAATAATACTTCTCTCCTTGACAACATTTTGAACAATCTACTTTTCCTAATGAATTCTAGAAAAACATGCAGTCATACACTGGTCCTTAAGGAGTGGCTGAGGAGCAATGTAGGGGGATGCACATGATTAAGGCTCCTATCTAAAAATCTTGGTTTATCTCTCTGACGTTGGCTTGCCAGAAATATTAATATAGAAGTGTTTCCCCAGATGGCCCTACAAGATGTTGCTGACAGACTGCTACCAAAATGACAGTTGATTGGTAGGAGAATGAAATATATTGATGGGCAGTTATGGTTATCTGTATTTGTAGACAGTGAACTATTATGATATCACATCATATCATATCATAATCATATCAATATATTAGATAGAATGTATAATATAATAAATCTGGATGGAATACTAATTTCCATCATAAATGTACCAATCTCTATTTGAGAGATGTTTAGCTTTCCTTTCCAGAAGCTTTAGTGGTTAGAAACCCTATTTTAATTTCCATCTAATCAGCAAAGAATAGTTGATGTTCAGTGTAAAAACATCATACCTCTACTGGTTTTTCCCTTCAATTTGTGAGCAGCATGATCTCCAATTTTCAATTCTTTATTTGGTGTTTATGTTTCCAAAATCAACAGAGACATCTTGTCAGCAGGTAGCTGTGACTGTTTCTGTTCTACTCATTTATCTTCCTTTTTCCTTTAGAGGATTCTGCAACTGCTGCAGGAGCTGCTCACCTGATCATGAGGAAACTACTTATCTGCCACAAATCACAGTTTTTCATTTTAGAGGAAGCAGACATCCATATGAGTTTGTGTTGCTATTGCAGGCTGTAAATGTGGAAGTTCTTTCCTCTTGGAAAGGAACAGAACAGACAGGTAGAGGTAGAAACTATTGCAGCTGTCCCAGGCAAATTTTTCCTTGCAAATCAGTGGTCTGTCTTGCTTTCTTGCTGTTCCTTTGATGCATAGTGATGACAAAACAACCCGTAGCCCTTGGCTAGTCAGGGAGATTTTGTGCTTTTCTATTTCACTCCCTCTTATTTAACTGGTTCTTCTTTGCCTCTGTGACATTACCCAGCAATTGTAAGAAAAACAAAGTTAATAAAAAGTGAAACAAAAAGAAAACAAAATTAAAGCAAACGTGTTTGCAAAATTACTCAGATTTGTAATTTACTTGTAAATTAACTGGGCAAGAAATATCCACATTAGCTACAGAGAAATCACTTGTCAGAATTGTCAACAGCCTAGCTGCTGACGACCTCTAATGTTCAGAAACATATATCAGCCCACTCCTGACCTAAATCCAATTCCTTCTTGTTCTCAACTCATTTCTTTCAGTTACTAAGCAAATAAATTCATTGTACAGAACATGCATGCCGTTATAGCAATGTCACGAAGCCTGTGATATTATACCAACTTTGTATTAAGCGAATAGGCATGACTCTGTCTAGAGGAATCTCATATTAGTTTGAAAGCATCTTATATTGCTTCATCTAGCAAAACTGAAATAGGCATTACAGATTTCAGATGGATAGAAATGTACGTTTGAAAAAATTTTGCATCAGTTTAACAAAATTAACATTGCATTTGTACAGTCTTTGGGAGAAGAAAAATCCTGTGATTTGAAAACAAAGACTTTTAGCAACAACTGACAACTGTCTTTCACCTGTTTAACATTCTGCAATTTGACTAGTGTGTAGCTTATGCAGGTCACAAATTTAAAAATATTCCTTTCCATACACTTCCTTCTGAAATCGTTCTTTCTTACTCAAAACCAGGACACTTTCAACTTTTTGCCATTGCAACCATGAGCTATTTAAATATTCAGAAGATGTAGCTGATCAAGTGCAGAACACTTCAACCTCAGAAACTTCAACTGAATGCCAAAGAAAACTTATTTAACTGTTGCTGTATGCCACATATAATTTTGCCATATATCTTGTATCACGTACCAAAGGGCCAGGCACCTTGGTCTTCCAGTTTGCTGGTCAGTATGCAAATATACAGGACTATTCTATTTATAAAGAATATAGTATTAATGTATCTGTGTCATTATAATCTTTCAAATAGTTTTTTCTCTCCTGAGAAAATTTACATGTTTCTTGGCAAAGCTTGAGGCACAACATGATACCCAGATAATCTCATCTGAAAACATAATCTCAAATAAGATTGCTTCAAATACAACAAGAGAAACTAAGAACATTTCCTTGATAGCCATGATTATTTACAAATAGTCCAAATTCTGGGTTTCCTTTGACTGAGATCCATACTAAATAATTCTCACCCGGAACAAATGATCAGTTGCAGGTCTGTAAGAATGGCATGTTGGATAGCAGTTTGAAAGCCCATTACATAGATTCATTTTATGAGTGAAAGGCCTAAAATTGCAGTCAATTTTAGGTAGAAATAACTGCAGCTCCCTTCAGATGGGAAATAATTTTTGATATTTTCACTCTGGTCCAAGTGGGTCTGACTCTTGAAGTAACACAGCACTAAGCAGCTTTCTGGGTTTACTTTCCTAAAATCTGTATTTGCCACCTTACTAATCAGGAGTCCTAGATTGTACCTCATGTCGATCGTACAGCTGAAATAAACTTCTTTTTTTTCATAACACTTTTTTTTTTTATGGTGGAAAAGTTGTAGGAGAAGGAAATCGTTTGCCTTCTAGGTCTGGTAATGAGGTTGCCAGCATGGGGGGGTTTTCATCAGTCTGGCCAAAAATTTAGCAACCATTCCTTAGCATATAATGCTTATATTATTTTAATAATTTGTCAATATAGGGAAAAGCTAAATTTTAGAAATTGAGTCTATCACTATCCAGTTTATTTTACAAATATTTATTTCCTTTCCAAAATAGCAATTAGCTCATTGAACATTTCTTCTGTGCATCTACCTCAAGATCATCACAATTGCTGCTCTCTTCACAATCATACCTTCTTAAAAGTTGCATCCCATACAGACACATAAAGGATATACCTTATTCTTCACAAATCTGCATTCTTGAATTATTTCACTTGAGTGCAGAATGAGACTTGTTAATCAGCTGTTTACAGGGAGGCTTACAAGAGCTCACGTGGGGCTGG
Source organism: Caloenas nicobarica (assembly GCF_036013445.1). NCBI lineage: Eukaryota > Metazoa > Chordata > Aves > Columbiformes > Columbidae > Caloenas > Caloenas nicobarica. The sequence continues at coordinate 21,374,469 of NC_088246.1, read as the reverse complement.
CTGGACTACTGTTATGATTCTGATTATGTTTTATATGTCTTGTGCCCCTTAAAAGAAGTATTAGGATACACTTCTGAGGTTAAAAATTCAGAACTTTTTTTCTCCTGGGAAAATTAAGCATGACCTTCAACAGCGTCAACAGGAAAAAAAAAATCTCTTACCTGAATAACTGAGGTATTTTAAAAGTTTGAAAATAGAGTCTTGAGAGAGCATGCTTAAAAAGTTATTGCTGAAATAAAGCTTAGTAAGCAGGCTAACTAATTTGGTTTTTTTATTTGTACCTTACCAGTTTGTTCCATCATTTCATACATTTGTGTAAGTAAAGGACAGGTAGGACTGATTGACTTTCTGAATACTATTAAAGAAGAGCTGTGTGGTTTGGGACAGCAATGTTTGGAGTTCATATACAGACTGTCTGTATGGCCATGACTGGAGCATATACCCCCACAGCAGAACTGTCTGAATGGCCTAGCTTGATTGTAGGGCCATCTGTGTCCTTTAGCTTAGACGAAAAAATGTATCTCTACCCTCCCTTTTTGACAGCAAAGCTGTTTATTTGGTAAAACTACATCAAAAAGGCTTATGAGGCTGCCCAGACCTGCTAGCTGTGAGCCCAGTGCTTCAGCAGCCACTTGCAATAACTTTTCCCAGGTGATGTGGGTGAAGAAGACTTGTGCATTTCATCCACTGATGCTTACACACTGATATATTAATAACACTGTTACAGCTACTCTCTACTTGACCCTCAGCAGATATCAGCATGAGTCCAGCCAGCTTCACCCCTCTTAAGTAGGTCTCAATGCCACGCTCAGCCTACCAGCAGTAAAAAAATAAGCCACATTTCAAAAAGTAAAGGGGATCCTGACAGGAGAGAACTTGCCTTAGATAAAATATGCTGCCTGGCTCCTGACATGCCTTCCTAGCCCCTCCCAATCCCAGTCTCTCTAGCTCAAAATCTCAGTCGCTCTCAAGCTTCTCCTTGTAAAGGACTGCAAAGTTAAGCTAAAGCTTTGTTCTTGAGCCTGATTATGGTCTTGAGATTATTTAAGTTCTTCAGAGAACTGATTGAGGTAGAAGAATGGGATTTGTTTTTTTTTCTGGTTTTGTTTGTTTGTTTGTGGAGTTGGTTGGTTGGTTGGTTGTTTTGGTTTGATTTGGTTTAGTTGTAGGTTTTTTTAGGCAGTAGGTGCCCAGAAGCAGCCCCTTGAGATAGCTAACAATTCTACAGCTTCAAGTAAGGCATCACTTCCACACTATATTAGAGCGCACTTCGCCCTGCCTGTCACAGCATGCTGTCAGTGAAGTTACAGGGAGACCAAATCTGGAAATATGTTAGAAGCCCATTCCCAGTGAAAACTGAAAAAGCTCTAGAACACAAAACCAAAAACTTAATCTGACTACAATGAAGGGAAATTCAGTCTCTTACATCGGGGACAAGAATTTAGCCATGGGGTTGAATTTATCTTTGGAGTGGTCCAACCAGTCAGGAACAACTACTGAACTCAACTGTGACCTGCAGGTGTTGCTTTTTTTGAATTTAGGAAGAAGTTGTCTGCTAAGGTCTTCTCTCTATTGCTGGTCAGGACAGCCCCAACAGATGCCCTCCTCTATGTGAAAGATCTCTTCTCCATGGAAGGTTTTGTGATGCTCTACTCTCCATGTTGGACAACCTTGCTTTTACCGTAGCAGATGGAATTAAAGTTATTACAAAGAAGGGGCTACTGCTAATTAATAAAAGAAACAAGTCAGCAGCATGATTTGCCTATTCAACCACCCACATTTAGTGGTGTGTTGTCACTTTAGGTGACAGGCCACTTTTGGGATGTAAGAGGGCGGCAGCTTTTTCTGCTTGGAACTGAATGATGAATTCTCTTTCATGCTATATTGTGGTTCTTCAGCAGCATCTGAATGGTAGGAAGTGTGGATATCTTGGCCCATCTACAAGCCTCAGGGCTTTGAGGTGTTCCCTACTACCATGCTGCATGACAGGGAATTTTCCTGGATAAGATCTGTCAGCAAAGGTGCTCCTGACTCCTGCAATGTCAACCTTCAAACAGATCCTTAGAATCTGTGATTGTTTGTGTTTGCAACATGCTTTAAATTTGTTATTCAAATATGAATCAAGTATTTACAGAAGGACAAAAAGGCAGAGTGAGCGCTAAGGAAATTTATACTAATATTGTGTGTAAAAAACATGAAGACACAGACTATTAACATGGGAGATCTCTGTACAACCAAGTTAGGGTATACATGAGTGTGGTAAAAGATACGAATACCTGTATGTGTAATAATGCTTATGCTCTGAATCATAAAGTAGTTAAGAAAAACTATAAATGTTTTTTATCTTTTTATTAAGGTAAAGGACAACATTTTTTGTATGTAAATTCATCTGCCCAGAAGGAAGGAAACAGAGCAAGGATAATTACTACCAAACTCTTCCCAGCTAGCCTCGGGGTCTGTAGGGTCCGATTCTGGTTCTGGATGTTTGCTTCTAGACAAACAGGAGTCTTAAAGGTAAGGGAAAAAACAATTCTACCACATCATGACACAGTAATATTTGTTTTACTAGTATTTGCATTTCTGTGTCTAGAATGAGCAAAATCTCAGAGCTTAGATTAGCAGTACTTAATCATAGTTACACCTTTATACAAAATTTTTGCTGACATGGTCATATAACAATATTCATAACAGACTGAAGTACTTAGCAAGGAATTACCATCCTAACACAGACCAAATTTACCCTTACGGAAGTTGTGCTTTTTCCTATCAAAATAATAATCCATTTCAGCATCAACTGTTGCTGTTATTAAATCACAAATATAAACGAACTGTAACCATTTAGGTGAAAAAAAAAAAAAGTCTAAAAGAATAAAAAAGAAAAACAGCAAAATCAACAGCCCAAACCTTCAAAGCAACAGCTCAGTGAAGGTTTTTCTCCAGGTTGCACTGGAGGTGAAAAAAGTCAAACTGTAATAGGAAGTCTGAATAATGTGTTAGAATATAATAACATCAGTACAAAAGCTGATGTTACAGCTGTTATCTGAAATACAGCAATCTGGTCAAGTCTGAATTTAAAAAAAAATGAACTGTAGATATAGAACGTACTGAGATGTGTGATTAAAATGACATACAGGCAATCTGTAAAAAGAAAGATAAAAATGAAGGATGTATTGGTATAGGAAGTTGATGTGGTATAACTACACAAAATAATATGAAGTTATAGGAATAATCCTAGTTTTACCTAGAAAATGAACTAGCACTGAGAATAGGGTAAAAGGAATTGAAAGTGCTTCTCTTCTGCATTCTCAATGCACATTTCAATTGTACATTTCTATTGTCATAAACTCTATAATTTGTTCATAGGGAAGCCAAAAGCATAGGTGATTATTATTATCTTTAAAAAGGACACAATGTTTACAGCAACTCTTGCAGTAATACAGAATGGATGCTATTTAAAAGAGATCTGAATACTGGTGCTTTGGGACATCAGTCAACTATTAGCCAACAGGAGAAAAAAGTTGCTTCATAACAATTAAGTACAAAACCACTAGCTTTCCTTAGGAGCATATGGTAACAGCCTTTGACAGGTGAGTTATTCGGCATTAAATAAATGACTATTCTAATATATAACTTAATATGCTCTGAACAAGTATAGCTCTTAATATAAACAATTTTTACTGCATTTGCTGCAAATGTAAATTTAAAAAAGGGTTTTTTTCTTTACATTTTTATGACTATTTAGTTGCATCCAATCAAACTTGAGAGAAGTTTCAGCAGGAAATGGAGATGATTTTTACACCTGTTTCATTCCAGTGGGGATCCTATCAGTCATCTGTCAGAGAGACAAGCCTTTCAGCTTTCATTAAGCATTCTATCTCTGCCCTTCAGGAGTTGGTGATAAAATTGAGAAGTACAACAAAATTAATTCCTGATATGATAGTATAACTCTAATATATCAGTTTTCTCCCTTGGTGTTTGTTGATACTAACCGAACTGAGGCATGATCTGAGGGATGTAAAGCAGAAACCATAGTGTAATTATTCACCAGATTCAGTGGAAAGTCTCCTCAGCTGACACAAGTCTCTGGTGCCAAATGAAGTGAAAATACAAGTTATCTTTCACAAGATTTTCCCACTTCCTTAGCTGGTGACTAAAGACTATATCTTGGGAATGATGTGAGAATTCACCTCTCATTATTTACCCTTTAGATCTGCTTTGACTTCTAAGTGATTAGTCAGTTCAGATGGAACATAGTACATTCCAGTATGACAACAGCTGGAGTCAGGCAAGATGAGGAAGATAATATGTTATTACATTTTGAGAAGTCAGCATGAAGGTACAGGATAGCCACATGAGTTGTAACTGCTGATGACTGAGTAGAAAATAGCAGTTTATATTATGTGACCTTCAAAAGTACATGCACCTTCCCCATCCCCAAAATGAAATGGAAGCTGTAAGAAAGAATTCAGAAGTTTCTGACACACAGGACATGCTGTGGAGAATTAGAACTGAGTCACGATTTTAAGGCAGGGAAGCAGGATTTGCTAAAGAATGCGGTTCACTTTTGGACTACAAATGATCCAGCTGGCAAAGGCACCTTGGAGAAAGACCAAGAAGCAAGTGTAAAAGCTTTACTCACACATTCGTGTCATGAAGATTATAATGCTAAATTCTTCTTAAAATCACTGCGAAGTGTATATTGGGTATACCCCCTGAGCTTTTCACTCTGCAGTGAATGAAGTGATACCTCTATTACTCTTGGTTCCTATTCTTTCTGATTTCAGTTGCATGTGTGATCTAGAAATGGTGTCAGCACAGAATGAGGAATACACAGATATAGTGACTAGTTAGTACAAACATGCTTGTCCCTTTTAAATTAAAATAATGGAATTTAGTCCAAAACCAGACAAGTATTAGATGGAGCACAGTCTCCCCCGACTGACAGATAGAGTTGTTGAATGGGACTTTGCTACAGGGTTTTTTTCAGTACACATCATATAGTAGGATCCATCTTGCTAGTTTTTTCCTCTTTCACATGTTAACTTACTTCCATTACCAGGCTGGCTTGTACACAATTCCTAGGATGCTGTGTAGGGAGGTTTTGTGGTGTCTGGAGGCACTAAGCACCACACAGCTGTAGCTCCCCAGGGATCTATGGACCTCATATCCATGAGAATTTGCTGTACATTTCAAGTGCCATGTATGGTTACACAGGCCAGCAAAAATCTTGTATACACTAAATGTACTTCCTGACCCAGAAGATTCTTCATACTCTCAGTGACGTGGATAACCTCAGCAAAGAATATAGTACTACATCTTGTAATTATTTCTTCACTTTCTGTGGGCACAAAATATGAGAGAATAAGATCTGTAAACTGAAGGAACAGACTCGTTGGGCTTCCCAATTTTCTGAACTCAGTTGTAATCTCTTTTGATTTAGTATATATTTTGAATTATGTATTGTTATTTTAGAAATTTAAGCTAATTTTTTTTTATACATAGGAAAATAGAACCATTTCTGGCATAGTTATAGATAGATAAAGACTTGGAGAAGTTAAGCAAAATATTCAGGAGTACTTTGGTGGAAAGTGGGATTGATGGATTTCACCAGGAGCATACATGAAAAACGGAGCAGAGCTGGGAGCTCAACTGACAATTCCTATGTACCAGTTTCGAGATTTACACTAAATGCTATCAGTTTCCACAGGTTACCTACGTGTTTGTTATGAGAAACCATACACTATGTTTAAACTTCAGTCAAATCTAACTGAGAACAGAGCCACACAGATTAACACAACATATTAATTAATCCATAGTAATGACATATCTGCATGCCCTTACTGTACAGTAAATATGAGTTAAAACTCAAAGAAAAGAAAGACAAGGCATATAAAATTACCTTACGTCTATGACAAAAGAAGATACTGTCATCAAAATGTTGCATTTTAGACCAAATTTGAATTGCTGCCAACCCAGACCCAGTGGCCAGTATGCATACAGCAGATTTCATGATAGTTTTATTGTTTGTGCTGAGCTTGAGAGGCAGGGTTGATCTTTATGTGCACAGAATATATCCACGCTCCACCTGAGACCAGGCTCAGTATGGACATAACGCAATTTCTCTGTACATAGACAGAACTGCTCAAGCGGGCCACATGCCTTGAAGTTTTTACTAGGAAAACCTTCTCCTACCAACTTAACAAAAAGGAATGGAAAAAAGCATCTGATATTAAGCAATGGTTCAGTCTTTAACCGTCCTGTTAAAAGAGACTCTACCATCGTCTTCAATTTTTTTTGATTCTGCTCTCTTCCCCAACAGTTATTTGTGCCGCTGTGAGACTTCACAATTAGGTATCTTGAAAGTGATACTATCTCAATATTAACCTTCAAAAACCAGAAAATACCACTGCATGACATAGTAATAGCTAAAACCACGCTACCATTATTATGTGCTGTAAAATTCTAAATCACTGAGTTTTTTACATTTCATGGTTTGTAAAACAGTGAATAATTCCAGTGACACATATGGCTGTTGACTCATAGTCCTGACCTCACATGTAGAGTTATTCTAATTCAGTATTTCAACTTGCTAAAGCTTTAGAGTCTGATAAGGTTATTACACTGAGTTTTTCATTTTTTTATGGGTTAAATCAGCCATTTCTTCTCAACACTTGTCCTTTTACCCTGCAAGATGTATGCTTTTGAGAGGACAGTGGCATGATATTGCTATTACACAGTCCTGTAACCAAATATCAGGCTTGAAGAAATTAGGTCCAGATTTGGACTATTGTACATCAGTGTTCTTGGTGCTCCACTCCTCCAAGAATGAAATAACTTGCAAGAGCATTCAGGCATCAGAGACACATTAATCGATACACCACCTTCTATAAAGTATGTGGTTCACAGTGGCATTTGGGTTTTTAGGTTATTTGTCCCACCAGCTTGCCTGGGACAGTCAAAGATATGTAGTCATACAGATCATTATTATGGGTTTAAGTTTATAACTTTCTTGAGCCTTTGGTTTTGTGCTCCATCATTGAACTGAGGCACTCCAGTGGGAACTTAAACCCATGGGTCAGTGGAAAGTAGTCTAAAGTCTTAAGAGAAGGATGTTTTTGAAAGTAGTGAGGAGACAATGATTAAAATATTCAGTCTCTAAAATAAATTGTTATCATCTGGAATGGCTAGAATATGCTTACTTTCATTACTCCAGGTTTTTTTGGTTATTTCTGGCCATTTTTAAATTGTATAAGCATTTTGGATACCTGAGTGGGAAGAGCAGCTACCTGTGTAATATCCAGATTTTTTTTTGTGCTTGGCATTATTTCATCAGTTGTTGGTTAATTGTGAATTCATTCATTGCCATTCTTATTACTTTCACTATTTTATTATTTTATTTATTTTTTGTTTATGGCTTTCCTAAATATGCTTGAGCTAATTTACCATGACTGCCTGAAACATCATTATAAATTGTTTTACCAGACAACAGACTTCATTCCCTAGATGCTAAGCTTTTTATTTGTATCTCTAAAATCCTTAACCAGTCTACAACTATCTGTAGGTCACCTTTTAGAGATAAAAGGATAGCTCAAGATCCTTCTCAGTCTTTTCTTCAATGTTTAGGTGAATTTGGGTTTTGGTCTTTACTCATTAGCTTCTGTATGTCAGGCTGAGACTGTCTGTAGGTTTTCCAATTAGTGATTGTATTAACTGTTCTTCTTGTTTTGCTTTCATAGTAGCTCTTTATTTTTAGCTGAACTAGCATTAGCAAAAGTATTCAGTAACATTTGGTCATCACCAACAAGGTGTGGATTTGAACCATATCTTAGAGGGCTAGTAGTACCCAGGCAGTTACCTGCACTGCTGGGCTTGGACTGGGTTTCTCTGGCCATCTGCACTCCTCTGTTGCTCAATGCTTACTCAGTTGCATCTCTTGGGTTTCACTTACAACAGGTATACGCGGCTGAAGAACATGGAATGGATATTCTTATGTGGTCTTCTAGCAGAAATGAAGAAAACAAATGGATGTATGCAAATGTAGTCCTTTCCAGTAACAGCCCTTTCAGAGCGGTTTTCGAGGCTGAAGTGGGCTGGAGTGAAGCCACTGAATTTGCTCTTGATGATATTTCTTTCACTCCAGAGTGCATTAATGGAGGTATGCTGTTACACAAATATATACAATACCTGTTTTCTTTTCAGAGACCAAAGGAAAATTGTGCCATTTCATATTTCAGTGTATATCACACTTACCAAATCTGTTTTGTTTTGCTTTGCTTTTGAAATTATTTTAGTGCTGCTATGCTTTTACTTCAAAAATGTAGAAAACAAATGAATGCAGCACAATCATGCAAAGAAGTTTGTGTTTTTCGAGGGAAAGAAAAATATGTAAATGAAAGAAAGATCAAATTTATCATGTATGACCCTTGTGGCAAATTTTTAATGAGGACATTTTTCCCAAAGGGAAAGGAGCCATTATACCTAGCAGAGGGACTCCTATCTATTTCTTGGCTGGGTGCAGCATCTGAATAAAAATATTTGCCCGTGGATTGTGGAAGACAGTTTTGTGTTATAACTAGCAGTTGAACATACGAGTAATTATAGCAACTCAGAATATTGCTGTCATCGAGGGCTCGTTAGTGTTTTTATGAACCATACTTGAGGGGGATCTACCATCACTCAACTGGATTGGTTTTCTTCTGTATGAAAATAGTCAGAGAGGCCTTCATTTGGGATGGAAGAGTTTTATGTGGTATCAAAGTGGTACATAATTATTTAAAAGACAGAATGTTTAGTTTTTTAATCTCTGCTCTCTTAATAAAATATCTCAGCAGTATAGCAAATTTATTTCTCTGCCAGGTTCTCGGAGAATTTACAGTCTCACTTCTGCTACACAAGCAGTGTAGTGACTTGAATTGTGAAACAAACAAACAAACAAACAAAACCACCCAAAACCAGTTAAGTTTTAACACCTTATAATGCTATGTTTATTGTGTGATAAAGGTAGTGGTTTACTCTGCAAATGAAATATAGCATAGAATACAGTATCAGAAGAAAAAAATAAGGATACGTGTAAACAGATTCTGATAGGAATATCAGCCATTCCTTATTTTGAAGAGTCAAGAGGGAAAGAAAACCAAAGAAAGAAACAACTTTTAGTGTAGACTTTCACTTATAAGGGTCAATTAGGAATGAGATAGTTAAATAAATGTCAGTACAGAAGTTATAAAAATGTTCTTGAGTAACATTTATTTGTATTTTTACAGTTCTTGTTGTTCAGATAGGATAGCCTGTGTATGAATTAGTCGTCATGCTGTTCAAGAAGTTGTTTTGGTTGGTTGAGGGGTTCTTTTGTGTTTTGTTTGGTTTTGTTTGTTTTGGTGTTGTTTCATTTTGTTTTAATGACTAAAAAGCTCCTTGGAGAATTCACCACATGCTGATTAAGGCTTAAAGTGAAATAACATATTCATGCAGGTGGCATTTGCTCAGTCTCAAACCGAACAAAGTTTTGTTTGCTTTCTCCCAATAATTCCACCAATAGGCTCAGGCAAATGCTTCAGGGTGTTTCAAAACAATGGACTCAATTTGAAATCACTATATCTTTGAAATTTGGTCCATCTTTTTGAAACACCCTGTATTTGGAATGTTATTCCATTAGCTGAAGCCAATGTCCATAAACAGGTACTTGTTCTACATTTATTATGTTAATTACTCTTGTTAACCACGCCTTAAGAATTACTTAGGCAGTTTAATGCATTATATAGCATAATAGAAAGAGAAATTTTCAAATTATATATTTTAAGTACCTGTAATTAACTGGAAGACTTAGGTCTATATTCCAACAATGTATATAAATTGTTTTTCCAATTTTAATGGAACTTTGGTAATTTATTATGAACAAGCATTAATTTAGAGAAAGGAAAACTCTTCTATGGAAAGTGTATGTTAAGGTATCCTGAAATAATCATATCTATAGAAATAAAATAACTTTTATGGAGCAACATTTTCTAATCACCTTATTTTTCTCCAGAGATTTTCAGTTGCCAAATACTTCAAAGTATCTAACTTGTATCACACTCTGTCTTACAAATATGGTGTATCATAAGGAAAGCCTTAAGAAAAACTGTTAGAGTTATATTGGTTACTTACAGTTTGTCAGATAAGTCAAAAGCTCATACCTTACCTACATACAACCACCTAAAAATAAATCAGGCAGTGCAGTCTTAGTTGGTCATCTAGGCTCTTCGCCCAGCTGCAGAAGAGGCAGATGGCTCAGAAGTCAACTTATTTCTTTCTATGGTAAACTGGCAATCAGCCTGGAACTGGTTCTTAAAAGCTGCAATACTTAAAAGATGGAAATAGTACTTTATCCTGCTCTATTCCATATTATAACATTAGTATCTCATCCGAAAAAGAAACAGACCTTTTCTTGTACAGCTGACATGTTTAACTTAAATGCAGGATACTGGTCTTTGTATTCACTTTTATGGTCCAGACAATTTCTCTGAATTTTTATGGTGATTTCTAGAGGTATAGGAAAGATCTATACATGAATTCTTTATGAAACATTGTTCTTTATAAGTCTATTCTTTATCTTTGGAAAGAGTGGCATAAATTATATTACCCTAAAAGCAGCCCGGGCAAGTCTTCTGGTATGACCAATAATGGATATCCAAGGAAATATATTAGAAGGAAAGAACATAGTAAGTTCTGCCCTGCCCCAGTCTTTCCCAATCTCTATTAATTTGGCTCTGAGACTTTCTGAAGCTCTGAAAGTCATGTTTTCTGACAGGTCTCAACTGGTTTTTATTCTGTGAATTAGCCAGTTCTTTCTGAATATACACACATTTTTAGTTATTGGAAAATTGTTTCAAATTTAGTTGTTATTAGAAAAACATCAACATTGTTCTATCATCAGCCCCCTCCCCCAGTTTTATTGTCACTCTTACTGTTGTCTTACTGTTTCTTAAAAAAAAAAAAAAGAATTGGTCTAGTGGAAGGCAATCTCCTAACGAGTTTGTGACTTGATACACAACCTCTTCTCCAGACAAAAAATAATATCTGGATGCTGTTACTTAAGCATGTGCTGACTCTCTCACTCTGCTTTTCATGGTTTTGTGCTGTCCTGGGAGGAGTCCTATCCTGATAATCCGTGCTGGCCATGTAGGCCAAATCTGTGCTTGTGAGAAGACAAGAGAACTACACAAAATCAGTATAATAAAATAAACCACAGCATTTTAGGAGGAAGAACCTATGTTTGACTTTTTAATACTGTTCCCGACAAACAGCAGCTACTTAGGAGGAGGTTCCATTTCTTACTAATATTTTTTGATAAGTAACTGCGTAAGAATTCAGATGGTAAAATTTGAAGATATTACCTTCAGATAGTATAAAATCAGTGCCCTGTAGATATCTTAGCAAGAATTTTCCTTTAACAGAAACAGGTGGGAAAGTTTACCTCCTTGACTGTCAGTCCTGTTTTGATTTTTGCCCATCATGTTTATTCAAAGACCTAGCTCAAAGAAAAGTGTATTACCTGCACTACAGGTTTTATACGTTCTCCCTTTCAGAAGATAGCTTTGCTACTGCAGATCTTTTTCCTCTGTCTGAATTATTATCTTTCAGCTTGTCTTTAATTACTTTGGGTTTCCTGAGGCAACATGTTCTAAATAGAAGCAATCACAATTTAGCTGTTTGGGAGCTCTAAGCAATAAAGCATTACCAGCAGCTCCAATTCAGCAGCTGTTTTTATTAGTTTTAAGTACTCAGCCCTCATTTGTCATGAGAGTTTCTACAGATCCAAGAATATTTCTGAGCATTTAAACAAAGTGTGGTCAAGCTACTCCCTGTCCTACTGCAGAAGTAACTTCTAGCTGATGCCCATGCACAGAGAGAGCTGCATTGCCAGCTATCAGTGAAATAGGATCTGCTTAGTTCAGAATCAACTGCTAAATGAGATGCGCTCTTACCACTTTTCAAGGTCCTTTATTTTCTGCTGATAAAGGCATGTGAAGATCTTAGGAATTAGTGCATCTTAGGGACCAAAGAATTTAGTTGTTACTCAGTTCTAACCATCTTCTTTAAACTTTTAAGTAACACCTTGATTTCTTTTAAAATTACTTTAATAGCTTTAAAAACAAACAAGTTAAAAAAAAAACCTTTCCATTTCCAGTTTCAAATGGACTAAGGATATCAAAGTATTGAATTAGATTTTGTATTCACTAATATCTGTCTCATAGTATTTTCTAGTTCAGCTAAAATAGGAGACATCAGAGAAATTCTTAAAATTTCTGCTTGTACTTAATTTAAATCACAGCATTAGCCCAAAGATGCCTAACACCCAAACTTTATTCTGCTTATATAAATCAGAATGCTGTGTTTTGTCGCTCACTCCTTACTGGAGTAATAAACTGGAAAATAAACTGGATGAAAATAAAATAAACTGGATGAAATAAATAAACTGGATGAACAAAGTCTGTGGAATTTAAATAGTGAGGTATTAGTTATATAGTTCTTTTATGTATTGGGAGACTATTCTCAGGAAACAAATAAATAGTAAATATATTTTGTGATCTCTTTCAGAGATCATCCAAGCAAAACATTTGTGCTTGAGGTGTTCTGCTAGAAGAAAGTAAATCTCAGCACAAAGTCAAAGCTAACTACTGCTCCAGCCCTTTCATGTGGTGAAGTTACCTGCTATCCCTGCCTTAGCAACAGCTCTTTGTGAACTTATACTTCTAAATAGTACTGCTTTAAGTAATTGCTTTATGTTTTGGTTTATTAAAAAAGAATAGTGTCAATGCTTTAAGATTAATATTTGGGCTGCATTTTGAGTATAAAGAACGGTACAAACATCATGCAGTGCCCTAAGCTCTAGAGCATTTGAGAAACCAGTCATGCTTTCAGTGTTTATCACCAGTTCCATATTAACATTGCTTAGTGAAATAATTAAAAATTTGAAGAAAATAAATCCAAAGGTTCTTCTGTGTCTTCTAGTCCTCTTTTCCTTACCATACTGTATTTTTTCATTCTTTTTTTAAAATTCTTTCTGTTTTCACATTTTACTCACTGCAGCTACTCAGTACTATTTGATATACTTTCCTTCTGCTGTTCTGTGAACTACTTTTTGTCATCCTTGATAATTTTATTTTAAAGCCTTTTCTACTTCTGTGCTTCTCTTTTTCATCTGTTCCTTTTTCTTGTCTTTACAAAATATTTTTTTTAAAAGTCTTTTAGTCTACCAGATTAATACATGAGAAAGGACTGCCAGTGTTATAGATTTCGCCTTGCAACCTGCTGTAGCTTCGCTTTCACCTGGAAGATTTGCCTGCGGTAGAAAATAACATTATTTAAGGATACATTGGAGATTAAAGGGCAACTGAAATAATGCAAAACACTTAGCACAAACAGGACATATTTTCTCTAACCCTATTTCATCTAAGCATGGTGAAATTGCTCAAAAAACAATGCTATTTCCCAGACTGCTGTGGGTTGCCTTTTTCCTAATGTTGTCACAGTTCTTGACTTCACCACACAGGCTACCAACAAAAGGGTCAGATTTGCCTTTTATGTACTGAAGTGGCAGTAAAATTTTCTGTGGTTGCTGACAGCTTTCACTTAGGTGAAAAGTTTGCTTTGGCGTGCTATAACTCATCCAAGTCTTCCCATTGCTCCATAGCAAAACACAAACTAGACCTGTTGTAAAGGCTTTAAATAATCCTTATATTGAATGAGCTTTCACTTGTCTTGAAGAAACAAATAGAAGAAGCAAATCAGAATCTGTGAATTACAAGACTGGATTTGGGTCTACATTCAAGACCAAGCTGCCTAGTACTTTAAAGGTTTTTAAAAAAATGCACGCAAAGGCTTCACACTACCCTAAAGCCTAATATCCTCCAGAAATTGAGTCTTCAGTTTCTTTGGGACATCACAAGACAGTCATGAGAGGCAGCTAGATCCATTCCTACAGATAATTTTCCCTAACTTTCTAGAAGAGCCGATATTGCAAAGATGTGGTCGGACAAAGGAAATTATATTTCAATCACAAAATTTAGGATAGATAAACTCAGAACTTCAGGTCAGCCATAGTAAATAAGGAAGAGGTGCAACAGTTTATGGATGCCTAGGAAAGAGTATAAGAAAAGGGGAACTACACGTGCTGTTTTCCCCCAATACATTCCCCATTGCCTGCCATTTGGAATTCAGAGTCTTTCTGAGCTGTATGTAGTCTCAGAATAGTGATCCTCCAGGATTTTTTTTTCCCTCGAACTTGTCAGTTGCCCTTTTAACACCAGGGAAATTTTTAATATTTAGGAATTAAATTATATGCTGATGCTTGTATGAATCTATGCTTATCATCATGAACAGAGTAGCTGTTCAGTGCTTTCTCATTTAGGTTTTGAAATGTATAAAAATATTATTTAAATCTTGGTGATTCACTCTTCTGTCTGGCGGGTAAGATTTCTTCAAAACTTCTCTATGTTGCGGTTTCAGATCTCACAACAGACATTTGCCTGACAGATCCAATCCTGAAGTTCCTTCAGAGCAAACCAATTTCCATTGACCTCCAAACAACAGCAGAATTAGGTCTTGTCTAATATCCATATGCAATGTCATACCAAAAATGTATGAAACGTGCAGGTTCAGGCACCAAGCTGAGGAGAGTGTCCCATGGGCCAGAACTACAGACCATTCTCTTTTTTCAAGGTGGAAGGCAATGGACTTTATCACTGACATCTTCTAACATAAACTGTCTCAGATGAGTGTTCATGATTAAAACATAGCAGAATGAAGACTGTTGCTAATACTTCTTCATTGAAGTAACATGGTAAAAGAATTATATTTCCATATAGCATAGATAGTATAAAGAAAGAGTAAAAAAAAAATCTCCATGTGGATAATGAGCTAATGGTCACTGTTTAAAAATCAACCACTAGTCTGTGCTATTATAATTTTAGGTGCTATATGGTATTTCATTTCTAGAAAACATTAAGTAGCCATTCTTCAGAAATTAAGCCCCTTGTGATTTCAGATTAGAAATCACAGAGCAAAGGTAGTGATGCTTGGAAATGCTAATTTCATAAAATCTTGGGTAGTCATTATTTATTTGTTTGTCATATATTGAAAACTTGTTCTCCCTATTTTATCTCTGCTTCATGGTACACACTCTTCAAATCCTGATTGTCTATAAACCTTCCCTGCTCTTCCTGTCACAGACTTTCATTTGCTTCACAACACAATCTGTGTGTTTATATACAATGACATAATCTTTAACCACGTTATTGCATACTATTTTATTCAGAGTACCCTCTACTTTTCTCCAATACAGAGAAATCCCTGTTGATAGTTTAATATTTTGTTTCCTCCATGCGCATTATTCAGATACCCCTCCGCATGTAGAATTATTTATCTTTATGGAGCAGTTTTCTATAAAGCATACAATTACAGTGCACGAATATTTCAAAAATATTTGATAACTACCTCCATATTTACTTCTTATTACATAATGCTACCTACCTGCCAACTAAAATGAGAATGAAAGAAAGTAACCTCTATAATTTTGGCTATCAGATTGGAAATGTCCAAAAGAGTTTTGTTTTCGGAGTCATAAAAAGAAAGAATCCTGAACTGAAACAAAAAGCAAAATATAAAATGGCCAAAATGTTTCTCTTGTACAGACCCTAAACTGGCAGGCCAGCAAAAGCATTACGAACAAACTAGCCAAATAACCAAGCAGTCTAGAAACCATCCAGATAATGTTATATGCTCTCTGGTACTTTTCGTAGATCTTATTTCACTAGATCTTATAAGAAAAGCATAACTGACACCTGTATCTAATTAAGAGACAACAGCTCAGAAAATACAGGGGTTTTTTGCATGTGTTGTTTGTGAAAAAAAATAGCCCAGTGGTGCAGAGAAAGTCTTGCTGAAGGGTGTGCATCAGTGTGTGCACACATGCATGTTAAGCAATAGTGAGAAAACTCTGCAGCAGAACAAAACTCATCTGACAAAGGCTGAGATGAAGTCAATGATCCATCTCTGAAACACCCACAGCCTGAATGCAGGAGATACTGAAAGTGTTAACTGCTGGAGCTGCTGATACTGCAGTGTTAGATCACTGGGAAAAACTCTGTAAAGGAGACTTAATTTCTGATTTTTTTAACTTGCAGAGCCAGGGGAATCACTGTTAGCTTGTCTGGTCATGCTTGCAGTGAAGCAGAAATCTCTTGCAGGTTGAGAGCTCAGGGAGTTTCTATCCTCAAGGGCAAGAGAAGATTCAGGGGGAGCTGCTGGGGGGAGACTGACTGTAAAAACAAAGGAGGGGAAGAGGAAAGGGAGGTTAGTACTGATAGATGACTGAAGATACTGGGGATATTTGTGAATAGTTTCTCTAGTTAATTAGTTTCTCCTAGAAACTAATCAGAATATGCTTTAGATTCTCATTGCTTGGCAGACATAGGGCATTTCTGCATTTTGAAATGGTAAAAATTATGATCTAGGGCAGAGTACCTTAGATTTTTCAGCCTATTTCAGTATCCTCCAGTGCACAGAAATAGCTGGTGGTGAAGCCACAGTTTTCTATGGATTTCACAGGAAGGGAAGTTAGGAATAAATTTAGGATAAGATAGTTACACTAAATAAACTAGCGCAATTAATGACAAGTCCTGAATGCAATTATATAACGTATGTTTAAATAAATATAATATCTTGGTCCAAATTTTTCAGTTTCTCTTTGTCTTTTTGTACCTGTACAGAATACCAAAATCTTCTGATTCAAGCTGGATGTCTTTTGGGAAATTAAAAATCTTTGGATTTATTAATAGTGTATGAAAATAATTTCATAAATATTGAACTTCCAAAACCCGTCTGTTTACACCAAAAAACCCCAAGCAAGACTCAAATCACAGAGATGATATTTTGCCTTGCTAAGTTTGTTCATAAAAATCAACATATTTCCTTGGAGGGATAGAAAGAAATAATTTTTGGATTTAATAAGATTTATTATTCTATCTTGGAGAGAAGAAAATTCTCAAATTCTTCGTTACATAAAACTTACCTGTCTCCTAAATAAGAGTAAATCACAAGCTCAGATTTATCTCAGAAATTATAGAGTTTACCATAGTTTTTTTCATTGCTCCTAATAAATAAACAAAGAAATACATCCATCACAATAGTGAACATAGCTAGTGATTTCTGAATTGTTCTCAGCAGAAATATGGCAAATATTGTCATATTTCTGTCACAGGTAGTTAGTGTATTCCAGCCAGAAGTGGTAGTTCTCTGAGTGGAAACTATAAATCATACCTTGATTTTACTGGCAGTAAACCTGTCTGTTTTCCATTATGTTTGCTTGTGAGAAAACTCTGATCATTTAAAATAAATACTTCACAGACATATAAAACTCTGAATACATTTTGCCCAGTTCTGGTTTTGTTAATTCTGTTTTTGTAACAGGGTCTCTGGGATCCTTTTCAGCATCCTACCCCATACTTCTGTGGTCTCACAAAGGAAAGAGATTTAAAGATTCAATTGGCCAGACTCAGTTTCTCCTTTTTTTTTTTGTCTTTTTACAAGCTTTGAAATTAACATTTTATTTTCTAGAAGAAAATAACACTGATAAATGCTCATTGAGAGATTGTTAAAGTATTTGAACACCTTTAGTGTGGTTAATTTTTTTTAACGCAGTTATTTTCTGGCAGCCACCTTGAATGGGCTAATTTTATGCCCTCATCCAATGTTTACTGAAGTGAGAGGACTGCCACTTATTTCAACTTAATTAATGCATTGGATTGGGCCTCTAATTAATTTATACTCTCGTCTAATGAAAGCTGTTGGAGGGGGTTATTTTTGGCTTCTTTTAACTACAGTTAATAAGTCTACTGTTTTTATTTGGTTTAGTAAGCAAAATACTTATCCAAATATATCAGACAGGTTCTTAGTTTTCAAGGATCTGATGCAAGGCCCATTAAAATCAATATGAGTTGTTCCATTGACCTAAATTGACTTCAGAGCAAACTGATACAACAGAGTTAATGCTGCATAATAGCATGTGGTAACTTTATTTCATGCTTCCTGGTGTCGACTTTAATGCCAGTGTCTACTATTCCTAATTAGAATTCACTGTTACAGGTGATATATAAATATAAATGGAGACATACTCTTTGCCAGAGATCTTGGTGTCTGAACAAGAAAGGTGGAAAATACGTGGATAGCATGAAGGTGTTGTTTCATTCAAATTAAGCATGTTTGTCTGTTTCTGGCAGTGCAAATGGCTGTGTAATACAAACATTTATTTTAGATTAGCATTCAGGTAATAACAATCCTGTGGTTTCTGGTGACTGAATTCCTGTGATTCATGGGCAAAATGTGTACAGTGCCGACCTGTGAAGTTTGGCATACAGTCAGGGTATGGGACTGGTACACTCCGCGGATGACAAAGACAGTAGTACAACAAAGCGTATGTGTACAGAAAGTGTTCACCAGACAAAAGTAAACATTTAATAAATCCCTAACCTGCAAATATGTAATTATGTCCTTGACGATGAGCACTTATTGGCTTAACACTTTTCATTATGTAAATCATCAGCTCAGGAGCTCTATTTAGTGTAACTGATGTTTTGATGGTTAACATGTTGGAAAAAAAATATAAAAGCATGCTTTTTATCTGACAACAATGAAACACAGGTATATAAGCTGTGGTTATTGCAGTTCATTAAGTAGTACATACCAGATTTGGTTTGGTTTACACACTGGTCTGATTTTTTGCTTTTTGGAATCTACCTCAACTCCCTAATTTCTTAAGTGTGAGGATGCTTGTAGGTTAGCATTTCTTGGTCCTTAGGTTATAACTTACCCAGCACAGCTGCATGACTAGGTTTCATAAAAAATTAGGACTGAATTAGAATGTCATTTTTTAGAACCTAATTAAAACCTCTTTTTTTATGATGCACAAGTAGATATTATGCACACATTTTAAACCCTTTCTTTAATTTTGGGTATTTGCCATATGCAAGGTAAAAATAAGTGTAAAATAAAACACTGAGTGCAAAGTAAAATAAAAAATGACATGTCCTCATGATTCTTTAGTTATGATGGAGCATCAACAATTTGCTGCTGTTTTTCATGCAGATCTAAATCGAGACTAAGTTCTCTGCAGAGTAAAGGTTATTGTCTCTGAAATTATTTTTGATTAGTTTGCTTTTCATCTGTGTGAAAATACTGAATGTATTTCTGAGGATCTCCATTCCTGCTTTTCAATGATCATGCAGCCTGGATACAGAAAGCTAAGCTTTTATCCTGTGTTCCTTAGAACACATCATTTTCAGTAGATTCATCTCCAGATCCTTAAACAGCTTCAAATAGATACTGCTTTTTACAAAAGTAACCTGTACAATATCTCCTCCACTCCTGACTGTGGTCTGAAAATGAGAGCCACACAGCACTCAGATGAGTGCTGGGTGGGGAACATCTTTTCTGCATTTGGCAAAAGGTGAGGGAAACATTTATTGGCATGCCAGTAT
The DNA here is from genome assembly GCF_036013445.1 of Caloenas nicobarica. Taxonomy (NCBI): domain Eukaryota; kingdom Metazoa; phylum Chordata; class Aves; order Columbiformes; family Columbidae; genus Caloenas; species Caloenas nicobarica. The sequence goes on along the minus strand of NC_088246.1, from coordinate 21,354,952 downwards.
TAGGCGACTGTTGAATCTGATGATTTTAAGTGACAGAAATGGCCCGTAGGCCACAAAAGGAGAGTTCAATTTGCATTGAAAAAACACACTTCAGCTGCTGCTATTTACATAACCTTCACATATATCTGCAAGAGTGGATAAACTATTCATTTATATGCATAAGTTTAAAGTTAGTTTCTACAGCTGAGTCAGGTGAGAATTCCACTGTGTAACTCAACACAATGGAGGGTATTTATGAGTCTCCCATTAATGCCTGCTCATTTTTCACTGCAAACTACATTGCAGTGTTAACATTTTAGTTCAACTCTTCCCAGTGGTAAGAAAACAGAATGAATGTTACCACTCTTTAGAATGAAACATGCGAGTAGCAGATACTGCAATGATGAGCTTAATATAAATAATTACATAGACAGCAGCTTTGAATGCAAGTAATTAGTTTTGCATTAATGTGTTGCTTCAGATTTCTTTTCAGTTGGAATTAGTTAATGATTTTCTAAATTTACATATTCCTAATTAGTCAGTTTTAAATGTTAGCTATATACAAATTAATGTTTTATAAATTTTCAAAGATTTTTACCAGAGACATTTAATTCATAATTAAGAAAACTACTTTATGTAAAGAAAATAAATTGAACTATTTATTGTACAGTTTTGATGAATCACAGCAATCATAATGTTTTAGAGAATGTCATCCAGAGCACAATTTTCTTATTGCTTCTGAAAGCAAGCAGATGTGAACTAACTAATACATAATGTGAGTTAATAAGCAAGGTGATATCCTTATGGTTTTTGAGGTATACTTTCATTTTATTTATTGTTCGGATCTAAAATTATTTTGCTTATTTCAGGGTATCACTTTGGATTTTTATTGATGTACTGAAAGAATAAAATGAACCTCAACAAGACCCTTAGTTAACCTTACCCCTAATTTAACCTCCAGCATAGATTAGAGACATCTTCACTTGCTCTCAGTGAATATTGTGCACTCTAAAATAATTGTTATGCAAGTCAGGAAAGACTTCTTTCTAGGCATTATTTTCTAACAACAGTAGGGAATCATGATAGAAAATAATAATAATTTTAAAATGTTCCATTTAGTGAAGCATCCAAGCATTTGCCTAACTACTGAATTTAGTATGAGATCATTTCTAGACATAAGCACTTTAAATGATAGGGACCATAAGGTTAAACTGATCAGAGCTACAAAAGCCTGAAGATAGTTCAACACTCAAGAACAGATTCACAACAAGCAATACATTCAAGCATTATTGAGTTTGAGAGGGGATTTCAATTTTCAGGACAAAGCTTGGTAGAAACCTGTTAGCAAACTATCATGAACAGGACAGGTATAGAGAATTAAACTGGGTCAAAAAGGCTCACAAACGCAGCATAAATGCAATCTTTTGTGCAACAAACAGGTAACCATAGGAAAGTAAATTGTATTGGAACTGTGTGGGGTTAATTTCCACTGCATCAGAACAAACACAAAAAACCTAAAACTGGGCTACTCAATGAGAAAAGTGCATGCCTGAGTGGAACTGACTCCAGCTTAAGTCATATTTGCTGCCTAAATGCCACCTAAGCACTATAAGGAAGAGGGCCAGAAGTAAACGAAGGAAAAAAAATACTGTCTAATATAAACATACCTTTTTTAAACTTTTATTTTCTCTAGAGCAAGTGCAAACTAAAAATATAAAATAATTCATTTAAAAAGTCCATTTTGTAAGATTTGCTCTGTTTTTAGCAGTACCAGCTTTATATCAACAAAGAGAGAAATATATACTCCCAATGACTTTCAATCCATTTCCTTGGTATCTTGGCAGAATCATGGCCTTATATGCAAATTTTTCATGATGAACCCAATTCTAACATCTTTATGTGCTACTGTTATTATCTACTAAAATGTGGAAACAAAGAAGAAAAAAATGCAAAATCTAAAATTATTTTCATTTGTTCAAAAATAAATTCACTATGGGATCTATAATCATCTATCTAAAGACTACTTTCATAAGCCTTTTGAAGTAGCATTATCGAAAATTTTTTTGAGATTAACACGTTTATAAAACGTATCAAGAAAATTCTATATTTTCAGTCCCATTTAATAGTACTTGTCTTTGAGGGATTTATGATGTAATTCTGAATACAAATAAGCCAAAAGATCAGTAGGTTATTATTTTCACTGTACAAAAATCCATTATTGTTGTTTCATGTTTAGATTATATCCAATGTATGAAATACATTTTTCTAGTTGCATGATAGAATTTAACAACACTAGTGGCATGAAATTATGTCAGGAATATTCTATCATATGAAGCTTTCCATTGTTGATTTTCTGACATGAAATCAACATGAACATCAAAAGTCACTAAGCTAGCAAGTTCAAAGTTAGACAGCAATTTGAGGTCTTTTTCCTTGAAACTGTTCCACAAGCAACCAGATGGTAAAATACTACTATTCTGTTTACCTGAATGCATTAGCAGTTCATTTTTTTTGTACAAAATGCTATTGTTATTCATGATGCAGGTATTTGAGAGACTGAGCATGTTCCAGCAAATTTCTCCTGCTATAAAACCCCAGCCTGGTATCACAAAATATATAAACATACTGCTATGCCCAGTGGACTAGCAGTAGTAAAATAATGCCAAATTCCATATATTCCCTTACAGCATGCCACACCTTAATGCAGCAGTAGCTTTTGACTTCTGAGGTCAGAGAGCAATTCTTGTACTGTTTCAAAGGGCAAACTAAAACCCACCCATGAACTTTTGCACTTGATCTACTCTGCTTCAGCACAAGTCAACAGCAAAACTCCTCCTGTTTTTTACAGAGGTGGTGAAATTAATTTGTCTTTCCTTGTCTGTAACAAGCATAATATTATTTTCTATACTCACCTGTGGCAAATTGACCTAGAAAAGATTTTTAAAAGTTAAATTCTAGAGATAGTTTTGGTTTGGTTTTGGTTTGTTTTGGTTTGGGGTTTTTTGTTTTGTTTTGTTTCATTTTATTTTGTTTTTTTCCCCAGTACATAAGACAGAAATTACAGGAATCATCACATTGCTTTTATGGGAGACACCATGGGTGTAAAGAACACAGCGTTAGCATAGCCAGCTTCTTATAAATCAGTTTCCACAAACAGTTCTGGTGCTTCTGCTGGTAAAAAATCAGTTGCAATCATTTTCATTGGAAGAAAGAGAGACTTAAGTGCATGAGAAAAATTTATTTGTATGAGGTATCACAGAAACTTTTTTCCACTATTTTTTCCAGCAATGCAGGTAAGCATGGGATATTTCTTCTGTTGTCAGCTGTCTCAATTAAAGTCTGAAATTTAAAAATACTTCCTTTTTTTTTTTTTTCATTTGTACCCTGGAAAATTTAATGTATTATTTTATTTGATTTAATTCTCTATCACATCAAGCTAAGGTACAGAATCAGAGTGATGATAAACTATATCACTCTGATATAAAAATCTTTCTATTTACTATATGAAAATCTTTTTCTCACTCTGCTGAGAGCTCAGCCCTTACCGTTTATAATAACTTTCGATGAAATGAGTTCCTTGTTGATCCAGATTTTTGTTCACCCATTCATTATACAAATAGAGGAAGACTGTAGCTTGAGGGCTATTTTAACCCTTTCCTGTTACACAGTGCAAGTTTTTCTAATACTTTGGTATTGGCTCTTCTATACATACACGGCACAAGCAGTAACAGGATCAAAACAAATGCTGAATTTGAACTTTAGAAGGAAATCTTGCAACAACAACTATGGAGTTAGTATGATGTTTTCAGTAGCGCATTCTGTACTTAGGAGCTGTGTTTTTGTATAAGTTGTTTTGGGTTTTTTAATACGTTTACTAATCAAGATCAGCTGCCTTCCTATCAGTCCCTATGTTCACCTCAGAGGCAGTATAGATAACTACTGAAAGAAGAGAACCAATAAATATTCCTTTTTTCTTGTAGGACCTGCTGGTCCGCACCCTCCAACTTGCAACAGTGACCAGTTCACATGTGCATATGTGCAGCAGTGTTTGCCCCTTGCTGCAAAATGCAATGGGGCTGAAGATTGTGTGGATGGAAGTGATGAAATTAACTGTCCCATGGAGACACCTACTGCCACTTCTCCGGGTTCCTGCAAGCAAACAGAGTTCCTGTGTCATTCCAAAGGCTGTATCCCATCCCTCCTGAAATGTGATGGTGTGCCTGACTGCCACCTTAATGAAGATGAAGTTGGCTGCCGTAAGTTACTTTCATTGCTATAGTTAAGGTGATGCTAACTTACTTTCCTAAAACAGTGATGTGAAACAGAGCAACATGATGAAGTACAGTGTAAAATTCACTATCCCCTCATCAAGAAAAATATTATTTGTATCACTTATAATGTGTTACCTGGAAAGACACTCTACATTTGCAAATAATTTTACTTATGCATTCTTACTCCCTGGCTATCAATTTCAAAAAATGCTTCAAATCATTTGCATCATATTTCTGTTAATAATCGGAAGCACTTCCACTTTTATCCATAGAATGGTCAGCTGCATTTGCATTGCCTCATCTCTGGTTACAACATGACAGATAGACTTCTGTACTTCAGTAACAATCAAAGCAGTACTGACCTTTCAAGGATTTTGAAATCAAGTCTGTTCATGCAGTAGCAGCAATCTCTACTCCGACCAAGGAAAAGGGCTCACAAGCAAAATACAAGGACAACAGGCTTTGAACTGTAACTGTAATGAGATACCATAAAGTTCCAAATAGACACAAAAGTGTCTGTCCATTTCAAAGTATTTTGTTATTGGCAGATGAACTGAGGCCAAATGTTTCATTCCTAGAAGGTCAAACTAATTAGCTACATAGGACAAAAGAAAAAAAAAAAAAAGGAAAAACAAAAAAGAAAAAAAAAAAGAGGCCTTTTAATTATAAAAACATTTCTTCCTAAACTTCTCATTCTGCAGAAGTTTTTTTAACATTTTCTTTTTCATCCTATCAGAACCAAAACAATTAGTAAGTATCAGTTTCTAGTGAACTAGAAATTCAAGATCTTTAATATTTTGTATCAAAACTACTGAATGCAGGCCACTGCATCTGCTATTTCTTTTAACAAATTACAAAACCAGTATGGATTTTCTATACTATCTGTACATTTCTTTCTAGGCACTTTCATTTGGAAACAGGCTCTGTGGTTTTGTTAGTAAAAGGACTGATTTCGCAGGTATCTCTTTATCTTAAATTCTACATCCCCCAAAGGCATGTAGAAATTTTACATGTCCCTAAGTTCAAATAAACCTCATTAATCTTCATTTGGCCCTGTTTCCTCCTCAATGTCTCCTCTATCAGAGACCTCCCTGCTGTATCCTAGTACATTTACATCCCAGATCCACACTACAGCAGCTAATGTGTTCTAGAATCCCAAAATCCAAAGACCACAAGATTTCCATGATTATCAGTATTCCCCAAACAATGGACATATTGTTTAATTGCCTTTGACTTCTAAGCCATGCTTATGGAATGAGAGGAAACTAAGTCCTGTTCTATTGAAAGAACAAAAATTCTCCATAGATATTGCACACCTTGGGGTTCTGGTAGAAACTTAGCCAAATTTGTAATCACATTGTTACTACAAAATTCGGTTTGGACTATAAGATAGGAATACAGAAGTAGCAACTGATATTCCTTCTTTGAAGAAGATACTGGTTGCAGGCAAAGCAAAAAGAAAGTAGTTAGTGGTCATTTGGAATGAAATAATTGAAAAGTTGATTACTGTCCCAGCTGGTTCTCCCATCAAAAAGTATATGCCATGAAAGTGCAACATTTCATCTCTAGCTGTCTACTTTTAACATATGAAATGCCACGTAAGTTTGTCAACAGAGAAAAGTCAGAGAGAAAAAATTAAATATCTCACAAGTTGTATTTATTTTACTGAAATTTGTGCATAATCTATAAAATTAGTTGTACTAGTAACTCCAGCTTATGTGTACTGTAATAACAGTGCACCTTAGGAGTGGGGTTCTTTTCAGGTTTTAGATTGAAATGGAATATTTTTTTTTCTAAGCAGTTATGAACACAGATTAAGATTTAAGTAGCAAAGTCTTGTTTTGTTTTGTTTTGTTTATTTTCTTGGTGCAGGTAAAATTTCCTGTTGATTTTAGAAAATTTCAGTATAGGAATTACTGGCCCCTTCCATTTTGTGCATGCCCTGTTCATTAGTAATTTCATTCATTTAAGTATATCAATACATGGTCAAAAATGTTCTGGCTTTTGAATTCAGGGATTCATCAGAGAATGTTTTCTTCTGCGATGAAGACCAGTTGTCAAAATGCATCTTGTGTCTTTCAAAGATTAAGTATAAAACCCAAAAGAAGGCCAGGACAAAGGAAAACAATAAAAAAATGCATTAGTCAGATCTCTACTACAACCACAATTTCTACCACATAAATGCTTTTCTGCATGACATAGACATAATTTTCCATAGAATTCACTCAACAGTTAGGTTGTACAGTATTATGTTAATACTGTTTTATACCTACTAATGTGGTGGATTTTATTACTTGCTCCTTTTAACAATAAAATCTTGGAACAGTTTTCCAGTTATAGATGTTCTACTTGGCCAGCCTTCTTCTTGCTGTCAGTTTTAGTGAAGGGTACTTTATCTCGCCTATTTAATATTTTTTTTAATTGCCTGATTACAATAGTAAGAGGTGGAAAAAAAACACTTTAACACCAATGGGGTATATATATTAATTTTTCTCTGACCCCAACACCATCTGACTGAAATGCTAATAGCAATGAACAAAAAATTATTTCTCAGTTCTTTGTAATGAACCAAAATGTATCTGTTGTAGTCCTGTAAGTTTCAACTACCTAGTAAATATTAAAAATTATATACTTTCAAATTGGCTGTAATGTTTTTATCCTTTCTACAGATTTAATTTGGACCCGGAAAATGAAATATAGGCAAAAAGCTGATGTTTTCACTTTCATGTCTTCACTGTTGTTCTTGCCTCCATTTAATGTCTTTATCCCAAAAATACTTGAAGGCCCCTCATGAAAATAAAAAATAACTAGCTGCAGTAATTTGAAGCTACTTGTAACTCTGTTAACAGTAAGCAATATTAATTTTAGTTTCAGCGCACTAAAAGAATAGCATTATTTTTAAAATGTGTTCTCAACATTCTTTACCTCAGCACTAATAACTTAGTTCATTGTCCTTCCTGTCTGAAATGCTGGATCTGTGCAAAGTATTCAGCAGTCATATCCATTGCTATGACTGTTCCCTTTGTAAGTCATATAAATCTCAGTGCAATAAGCTCGTTCAAGGTAAAGGGACATGTCAAACCAACCTGATGGTCAATAGATGTAAATGGACCAAAACCAATCAACCTTTCTTCTGTTTTACCCTCAGATATGAGTCCAGCAGCCAGTCCAGGACTAGGGGAAGCAATAAAGGGCTATATTATGCCTTCGGTTCTTACCACAACCCTCAATGCAAGTTAGAGCTCAGGAACCGAATCTCTGTATTAGTCATATATACGGCAAACTACAAGCAGTACTCTATATCCACATAGTTTACAGCATCATCAAAATACACGTGCAGGCAAAAAAGTTCTAAAGCACATAAGAAGAGCAAGTTTTATGTCAAATTTCCAACTTTGCTTCTGTTGAAGTCCTAGTCTGAATATGTAATTATGTTTACAGACTGGATATTTGTGTGCAAATAACTGCTTATAAAACTGGTTCAAATAACATTGGGAATCATCCCCCAAATTGCAAAGGGTGTACAGGATTTGGTCTGATTGCACCAAAATAAGTATGAGATTAGTATTCGGTTAGGAAAGTGCAGCAGAGGGCATGAGACTCTCAATTACTTTCTGGAAAGCTGACAGTCATAAGAGATAGATGGTAGGATATGCTACAAATGTGCGGTGATGCTGTAATCTGCTGGAGTTTTTTCAGTCTGCCACGACCTGTTCCACTGGACTGAATGGTCAAGGAAATGGAGAGCAGAAAAGGAAATTTTCCTTCTTCTTGGTGTTGCTTTTATCCTGCTGTCACTACCAGCAAATTCCCTCTTCAATGTGAAGACTTGTCCAGTCAATTGAAGAGACTTTGATTTAAACGCATGTGCCGAACAGTACAGTGATGGTTTAAAATCAGCCAGAACTTTTGAGTTCTCATAAACGTGATTTGAAATTGGGAAAAAAAGCAAGCTAGTATTCTTCTACAAATTTTTCTGCAGACTTCAGTAAATGGTCAGTGCGTGTAACTAAAAGGTTTGATCCCACAAGCCCTTACTCACATGAGTAATTTCATATTTCTGAAAGAATATCAAAACTAGGAAGAGTTGACTGGCAAGATCAAAACTGGTAAGATTTGTCTCCATTGTTGTGGTCTAAATTGAACTGCAGTATTTTAAATTTAGCACACTCTTGCAGTCTGTATAGGCCAGTGATTTAAATTATAGCTGAGACTGGAACAAATACCTCCTCCAGCAGCCTGCCCATCCAGCCTGGGAGGCTTACTACTGTGTATACTGGCTCTTGACCAGGAACAGGAAATATTATGAAATTTAGATGCTGCAGTGGGGTATTTTTAATTTTCCTTGATTCTTTCTCCCACTCTGAACTCACAAGCTGATGTGAATATATTTAACTCTGATGGAGTCAGAAGAGTTCCCTCTGATTTGCATTAACATCATGGTGACAAAGCTCAGCTTAAATTACCTAAACAAAGACCTTAAAAACAATAGTTTAAGGCAGCATAAGAGAACATTGTGTGAGATAAAATGACAAAGTTGTATTATAGTCTACGGGAGTCTGCAAGAGTATCAGGTACATCCTGTAGAACAGTGACTCAGGAATAATTCAGTACCTGAAGGCTTATGTTATTCCAGCAAATTTACCCCTCATAATTCTTCTGGACAAATACAGAAAATATTACTAAATGCCCAAGAATAAAAAAAGTGTGCAAGTTTAGATTTTTCAGTATAGTATTTCTCTACTTTTTATATGTTAACTATGTTTTAGTATTTGGGTTTTTGTAAAAGAAGAAAAATACAGTGTGTTTTAAAAAAGTGGACTGAATTTGAAATCACTACTGTTTTGAAATTGGGTACATCTTTTTGAAACACCCTGTATATAATGTCTTTTTAAAATTTTTGTTTAAAAATTAATTCCATCATGTTAAATCTAGGTTATGAATGAAAGGTGACTGTTTGATGATATCTTTTTATGGGTTTTCATTCAGGTTTTGCAGCTTACTCTATCAATGTTTTAAGTAAAAACATCCACCTTAACAAATTTAACAGGAAAATCCAGCTTCTGTAACACCTGTGCTCTGGGTTTTTTTACTCATTTATCTACTCAATAGTAAACTTGTATGTCTTTGAAAAGCTTGTAGAGGTCACGCAGATGCAAGTTTATATACTATAGTATGAATCAATTTTTCTGGTAGTTTTTTAACAGTGAGAAAAAGAAATATAGGTGATAATAACTGTCATGTTACTTTTCATTTCAGCCATTAAAGATTGTTTCAATGGTTCTTTGTTATGTGCCTCAACTAATCAATGCATAGAAATCTTCCAGCGTTGTGATGGCATTGCAGACTGCATTGACTTCAGCATTGATGAGTCCAGCTGTTCAGGTACTTAGTTTTGCATAAAAATACCATTTGAAACAAAAAAGTATAGCCATTTCCTACTGAATCTTTAGACAGTCCTCAAACTTGTCTGTATTCCCTCTGCTAAAACTTAATCCAGTTACAACAGGCATGAATTTTTCTGATGAAAGTATGACACAGATAAAATAGTGGGTTTGATTTGGTGTTTTTCTTGCTGTAGGGATGTAAAACTAACCTTCAGTAAAAGTAAATGTGATGTTGTGAAAATCCATGTTAAGGGATGTTAAAAGTTGACAATAGTGTATCACTGACATCCTCCTCTACTTATACACCTTTATTCTTTTCAAGACTGATTTCTCTAACTCTTTTCAGAGTGTAATTCTAAGTGTTAAAATTCTGGACATCTTTAATAAGAAGGCTAGTGACACAAGAGTGTCTGTTCATCACCCCTGTAAAAATGCTATTAATAATAAAGTAGATTTAGGTACTAAATAAATATAAGTTCAGTTATTTTAGTAAGTGGCAAAAGCTCCATTTCTGGACTCAAATGAAACTCTGACTTGAGAAAATTACAAGCCTGTTGAAGTGAAGCACCAGGATTTCTGTAGGGTCAAGAGGAGCCTATTGACTATAATATATTTATGACTTGACACTGGTATCACCAAGTCAAAGTCTAAAGCAGGGGTGTCAAACTCATTTTCACTGGGGGCCACGTCAGCCTCGTGGTTGTCTTCAAAGGGCCAAATGTAATTTTAGGACTACTCCTACATTTATACAGTCCTATTATACAGTGAAAATGAGTTTGACACCCCTGGTCTAAAGGGAGAGACTTTGGAAGTATTAAGCACCTAAAATGACAGGTGCAAATATTCTGCTGTTTTGAAAATCAGTAATAACACATATAATAATGAAGGGGGAAATTTTAAGTTATCATTTTGGTTCCTATATTTGTAGTTTGTCCTGAAGAATACTGCAAAAATGGTGGAAGATGCATCATCAAAGATGACATTCCGCTATGCCAGTAAGTTTCATTGGGGATTGATTTGTGCCTGAAGCTGGGAAAAAGTGCTGTTGGAAGAGCTGGTTTGTTCCTCAGGGACTGAAATGATGCTCAATAGAAGTGTATTTTTTAAAGTCTCTATATGCATGCACTATAGTTATTTACAGTTGCTGAGTTAAACCACATTTGGAGAAGAATGCTGTTTATCAAAAAGATTTTTCTGTAACTTTAATCTACCATTACATGAGACAACCTCTTCACCTGACACCTTAAGTTTTCTGTGTCACATGTTTCACATCAACATATAACACACGCTTCTATGCAATATGATGCCTTATATGCAGCAGGTGTTGTGTATCTCAGACGAGATGTAGAGCAGGCCGTGTTCTCATTTTTACCTGAACACGTGATGTATTTCTGTTATATGTTATTTTCTGCATATATCTGGAGAAAGAGGTAATGTTTTTCCACTTATGCTGAAAAAAGGGTTAAATATATGCTTATATTTTTCTGGAAATTCTCTATGCTGAAAAACAAATACAATACAAATAATGTATGCAATTCTGATGTGGAAACTATGAGTTCTTAGAAAGTGTCTCAGGATATCTGACGGGATTCATTTATACAAGATATCACTCTGTTTCCCACTGGGAAATTACAGGAGACTTTTTAAAGTGCAAAGAAAGCAATGTTACATGTTATCATACTTTTGTCCTTCATGTACTTCAGTGGATCTTGCCGAAGAGTTTACCAAATTATGAAAAAAAGTAACTGTTCTATCAGGATATCTGTCTTAGTCAAGATCAAACATTAAGGCTTGCCTCCTAGTCTCTAGGAAACTCACTTTAATAAGCTTGCTGACAAAACCTCAGTTATTGCAGAATCTGTATCTTTCAAGACAAGTTTGCCCTTTACTGGTTGAAGAAATGTGATAAATAACACACTCAGGAAATGCAGGCACTTCCATATGGAGTACTTTGATTTAGCTCTCAGAAAAAACCTGTTAATTATCTGCAGATTTCCCAAAGAACCTCCTCTGTTGTAGAATAGAGAATGGTCTCGTCAAGAAGCTTGGAATTTCATTAAGCTGACTATTTCAAAACTTCTCGCAACACAGAAAGAGAGAAAGGAGACTGAAAACATAGGAGAAGGTTACACATTAAACGAAATGGATAGCCAGCAGAAAATAAAGAGATTGGGAATAGCCAAGGAGTTTACAATTGGTAGATTAAACAAATGAACAACAAGAAAATTGCTTGTAGGGACAAGACACTGGGGGAGCAATTGAGATTTTAGGGATACCAGAGATTTACAGAAATTGAGTTTATGTTAGGACTTGCAAAGGGAAGGAAACAAAAATAGCAAGCATTTCTTTATCCACAGAAATAAAATCTAATTGGAACAATATGATAATTAATAGGTTACTTCTCCTCAGCATTCAGTAAGAAACATCATACTGAATAGGTAAATGGAGCAAAGGCACATAAATGAAAATGACCCATCTTATGAGCTAGCATAAATCCAAGACCTGTATGTTCTTGTGTTGGGGAAACAGGTCATTTCTTTTCAAGAATACTGTAAAACTAATGCATGTTCAGAGAATGATAGAATCATTTCGGTTGGAAGAGACCTTCAGGATCATCGAGTTCAACCATAACCTAACCTAACTCTAGCACTAAACCATGTCCCTAAGAACCTCGTCTAAATGCCTTTTAAAGACCTCCAGGGATGGTGACTCCACCACTTCCCTGGGCAGCCTGTTCCAATGCCTGACAACACTTTCCATGAAGAATTTTTTCCTAATATCCAATCTAAACATCCTCTGACACAACTTGAGGCCATTTCCTCTTGTCCTGTCACTTGCTACTTGGCAGAAGAGATCAACACCCTCCATGCTACAACCTCCTTTCAGGTAGTTGTAGACAGCAATAAGGTCTCCCCTCAGCCTCCTTTACTCCAGGCTAAACAGCCCCAGTTCCCTCAACCATTTCTTATCAGACTTGTGCTCCAGGCCCCCCACCAGCTTTGTCGCAGTCCTCTGCACTCTCTCTAGTACCTCAATGTCCTTCTTATGATGAGGAGCCCAAAACTGAACACAGGATTCAAGGTGGGGCCTCACCAGTGCTGAGTACAGTGGCACAATCACTTCCCTAGTCCTGCTGGCCACTATTCCTGATACAAGCCAGGATGCTGTTGGCCTTTTTGGCCACCTGGGCACACTGCTGGCTCATATTCAGCTGGCTGTCAATCAAAACCCCCAGATCCCTCTCTGCCAGGCAGCTTCCCAGCCACTCTTCCCCAAGCCTGTAGTGCTGCCTGGGCCCGGCACCCAGGCACCCTGCAACAGTGGAAGGCTTTCTGAAAACTCTGCTGTTAAGGGTTGTCACTGGAGAACAGCAAATGGAGAAGAAAAGGAATAGCCAGATGAGCAGTCTGATATCACTACCGCTGAAGGCTTTATAATATTTTTAAGAAATTACTCATACATATAATAACAGGGGAGTTAGCCATTTCTAAGATAAGCATCTGCATGATATTTGAAAATCCAACATGTCAGCTTCATGAAAACAATTAAAGGGATAAAAATATATCCCAGTTTTCATTCCCCAGGAGGAAAAAATTAAAATCCTAGAAATTAATGTAGAAAAGACACTATTTTTTACTTTTTTTTTTTTTCTTTCCCCTCAGTTCTTAGCTTATATATCCTGATAAAGGGATGATAGAGTAGGGTAGACATATCTTCTCTTCAGAGCAACTGCTCTTCTGAACTGCAGGGTAGGTCAGGAGAAAAAAGCAGAGTGTATAAGAAGGCAGGGAGGCTGTGGGAGAGCAAGGAGATGGCTGAAAAGAGCAGAGGAAGGATACTGCCCTGTCACAGGAGTGGCAAAGAGAGAGAGTCTTCCCAGATACCCAGAGGTACTTGTGTGCCAGTTACAATGATCCTAGAAGTCATCAAGTTTACTAATAGTCTTCAGTGACAGAGTGGACAAGGGGAACATTTTATCCTTTCATTTCTATTTTTTCTTGCGTAACAGATCCCGGTCTTCTTCCGCTTGAGATTCTTGCGTTCCATTTTCTGTAAATTAAAAACTGATTCTGAAATTTAAAAGTCTCTTTGGCCCTCTCTGAGAAGCTTGTTTTAACGACAAAAACAAAAGTCTTATCAGGTCTCAAAGTTTTATCTGATTCAAGGTTCCATCCCATTCCTATAAAAAACAAAACTGATGTTCATCTTACCTTAGTTTGAATTATATTGATAGAAAATAGCCTCTGGTGACATGGGGTGGGTTTTTTTCCATGTTTTTAATGCAATGTAGTTGAAGTAGTTAACTTTATAGACTCCTTGAAGTAGTTTAATATGTCAGCATGAGAACAGAGTGAAATTGCAGCAGCTGCTTCAGTGAAAGAAATCAACTATTTGAAGAGATTGAAAATTGACAATAGACTTATATATTTAATATTTCTCAAGTTTCTTTGATGCTGTACATTTTTACATGTGTGTACTCTTGTTGCCTAGATATATAAAGTGATTACTCAGGATGTCAACCTGACATCCTTTCAGTAGTATGTAACTAAGAGGGTTCAGTAGAAGGTGGAAGGTGAGCTCTAACATTCTTCTATGAAAAGGAATCTGCAGACTAGGTGGTAAAGGTAACAGCGGATACAAGTCCAGATAGTTTCAGTGTATATTGGACTGGATAACAGGGTTTAGTATACCAGGTTTCTGTCATTTCTATTCATGCTACTGAAAACAGATTTTCTTAGCTGACATAATGAATTGAGTAACATGACAGGCCACAGTATTTGAGAATGTGACTATTGATAGGGTGGCAGCTGTTCTTATCAAGAGCTTGTGAGTAACTGCAGAGCAAAGGTGTTTTGCAGGTGATGGTTAGATTAGTACTTGAATGAAACACAGTTCGATGGCTGTCCTGATCCTCTCTGATATTGGACTTCCAAGTTAGGTTTAAAGCCATTTACATTTGCTTCTCCTACTTGGTCAGGAGAGTACTCAGGGTTCATATCAAATATGTTTATCTTGTCCTTTTTACTTCTTGAGTATCCTCTTTGGCTGCCAGACTAAATAGAGCTCTGGTCTGAAATGCTATAGACACTCATTTCACAAAATGTGACTCTTATTTGTCCTGACTGAGTCCCCTTCTGTAGTGGATGTGCAGATAAGTGGCTAGTGCTGGTAACTACTGTGGCCATGCATGAAAATAATGATAATTTGAGCAATAATGTTTAGGACTTTTGCACTTTTCAATGGTCTGATTTCAACATTATTCCTTTGATCATATGTGTATTTTCCCCAGTCATTTGTCCAGTGGTTTGTTTTGTGTTGGTTTTTGTTGTTAGTTGTGGGTGGTCGTTGGTTTTGGTTTTGTTTATTTCAAGTGAGATCACAGACCTCTGGAAACATAGGAAAGGAATATTGATGAGAATAAGCAAGCTGGGAAAAGTGCTTTTGTAACACATTGAAATTGAAGGGTGAGGCTTCAAAGATACCAGTGCTGAAAAAAAACTCTGAGAACATGAAAAAAATTTCTTACCAGACTGATAGTACATAAATTTAACTCTCACATGAATACAAGATTAATATTATGTATTCATATTTAAAATGTACTAAAACTCATGTATAATAAACTCATTATCGCACTCATATTTTTATTTTATACAAACACTTGGTAATATACCAAATTTCAGAGAAGTTACACTGACTAATACTAAAGAGTATAATGAGAGAGCTTTTATTAATGTGTGAACTGTAAGAAGGCTCTATCCTTAAGCAGAAAATGTAATTGCATTCACAGGCCTGTAATTAAACAATTGTATTATAAACTAGAAATACATCTTCATGAAACAGTTTTTAAATGTACCATCTAGCTAACTGAGCTGTGGAGATTAGAATTTCAAGGAGTCATTATACATATGTAATTAATTAAGGTTATCTTTGTAGCTGTGTATCTAAATGCCGGTTTGGCCCAACATATAGAAATAGAATTATTTTGTTTGCTTGCTTTATGTGATAAAAGTGAAAAAGATTATGTTCCCTTTTATATTTTAAAAAGTAATTGATTTTACAGGGTTATAATTCATTCAGAGTGGAGGATAGTTGCTTATGTCCCTTAGAAAAGCTACAGGCTGTTTGGTCCTCTGTTTTTTTACTTCTCTCTTTCTCATTTTTAAAATCTGCTCTTTATTATAATGACAAATGTTCTGGTTTAATAGGCGAATAAAGTATTTTCTTCTCAGTGACACAAAAACAAATAGTATTCAACAAACATAAAAAAATTACCTATTTTCTAGTTGAGATATTTCTCAGAATCTGATTTTATCTTCAAAATACTGTCGTCTGCTACATATAATACATTTTTGATGAGAAGTCCTACAAGGCGGCATGGAACTTTAAGTAATGCTACAGTAGACTTGTTCAATGCTTTTTGCAGTCAAGTATCTTTTGTGCAAAAGGATGGGAATTCCACATCCTCTTTGGGCAATGTCTGCCAGAGAGGAATGTAAGGGTTTTTCTAAACATGTTTGCCTTTGAATGTATTTTTACATGTACTGTTTTACTGGATTTTTGAGAAACGATGGTGGTAGTTATCTTTAAAAACTAAATGTCAGGGGATTGTTCTAATATCACACAGTATGTCATGAAAACTGAATGATAATATTATTTCCACCTAAGAAAATAAAATGCTTGGAAGCATCCAGCCTGTGATTTGATAGAAACACAAAGCCTAGACACTGACAAGACAGACATATCTAGTTGATGAGTAAAGAGAATTTATGATGGGAGAAGATGGCAGTTTCCACTTTAGCTGTTTGTCCTGCTACTTTCAGAGATTACCACCTCAGTCGTGGACAGGGAAGATTGCTGCTGTAGCAGCTGCTGAATCACTGCAGATTATAAACTGCTGAAGAAAAGTAAATTGGCACTGATTTCACTTTATTCCTAAAAATTTTCTTTTAGATTTTCTGTAGAACTGCGACATAGGTAAGTTGATAAAGCTATATAGAGCCTATATATGTACCCAAGAAAGTGGTAGTCATGCAAAAGCAATAGTAGATAGGGGAGGAATGGAAAAAGGATGTAACCATGAATAAAAACAAACACCATGATGAGTAATTAAAAGGATAAGATGTTGAAAAGGAGTGTTATACTAAGATTTTGCTTCTGGGGAAAGAAGTCAAAGGCATGTTCTTTTATGGAGACATATATACAAACATACATAGCTAGCATAGAGAAGTTTTTTCATATGTTTCCATCATTCAAGTGCCATCTGAAAAGTGATGCTGAGTTGGGTAAAATTCAGAATAGAAAGACAGGTTAATAACTCTCTTCTCCAGAATAAATGAGATGTGGTTTGTTGTGAAAGAAAATATACAGTATATTGATGGAAATGCACCTTTAAGAATTTGCTTACAGAAAACTCTTTCCTAAAGTTTTTCTCTATCTTGTATATTATTTTCTGTTTATTCTATATCCTTTCTTATTCAGAGTTTTGTGAAATCAAGATGTTTGTTCTTGATAGAATGATATTGTTGCTTTTTGATTTTTCATGTTTCTAACTTCATAGCCTTTTCCAAAAAAGGCAAACATGATGTCCTTAAGAATATGTATGAGATACAAGAAAACTAAGCATCAGAGGAAGCTTAATTCTTCAGGAGTGTTTTGATTCCATTTAATAAAAAAGCAGTAATCAAAGCTACACAAACCCACAAGTATATGCAGCCTAAACAGAACTGGCTCCCAATAAATTTTCATGCATCCTTGCTGGTGCTACAGTGTTTTTTTATAAAACACTTGAATACTGATCTTTTTTCCAAGGGTTTTAATTTTAAAAAAACCATGGCCATATTCACACCTTTTGTGCTTGCTTTTAACAGTCATATGAAATGGCCAATTGAGCTCACCAGGAGATTTGTGGAATGTATATATTCAAGTATCACTAATGAATGTTTTCATGCTTTTCCCCTACATCCACTACAGTGAGGAAGACTGTGATACAGATAGGTCTGTGCTGAGGATGGCAGGAAAGATGGGGATAGTGGAGATCTGCATTTCAGAATCTGTGTTATTGCAGAAGTTGTATAGGAAAGACATACATCTTCTATTCTGTACTAATTATGTCCTGATAAGTGGCCTACCCAGTCCTACCCACTAGACTCCCTGGTGTCACAATGCCCTCCAGCTATCTTGCATGTTTGCAATTTTCCCTTTTTTTCAACCAGTGTGAATTTATGTCTCCAAGAATTATGCCTTTTGTGTTGTTGCTAGGTGGCTAAGGGATTGCCTAAAGGCAGCAAATACTACTAAATTAAGAACTTTTGAACTTTTCTTGCCAGCTTTTGCAGTGTTGACTGATCTGGAAACCTCTGTACATTTTAAACACATATACAAACATAGAGGATTTTTCTCAGCGCTTGGAAGGATCTTTTCATGTTTGCTATTGCTGTAATCAGGTACTAGGATACATCTCTAAGCAGGAAGAAGTAACTATGTGGTATTCCCACACAGACTTTTGTATTTCTTTCAGGGAAAAAGTACATATATATTTAAGCTACACTAGTTTTGTCTGTATCCGGTCTGCAAGTCATATTTTCAATGTACAGATTTTTTTTTTCTTTTTTTAATATATAATGGATTGTGAGATATACTTGAATATTGAAATATCCTTTAAAGTCTGTCAGGTTAATGTGGTTCATGCAAGAGTTACAGTATTGATGTCAACACCACAGTTACTGCAGGAATAAACATCAGTCATCAAGCTAGCCCTCAGAATTCAGTAAACTGCAGGAGGCTGAGATTTTGCTTGTGTTTTTAAGTGGTGGAGGTAAGAAAGGTTTAGATATAAGTGAATTATTTCCCTGTGGATAAGAAAACTAACCAGACAGTTTTTGTTTAGTTGTAGCATGTGTTCTTTTGAATCAACGGACTAGATAACAAAGCAGAACACAGACAAATCATATGCCAGATTTCTGGAAATTTATCATATGTCTTCCTAGCTATGCTGAACTAAACCATGCCTTAACTCCCCCTTTGTGCAGCCGCACGGAAGCCAAAACTGTGGTGATCCTCTCTGTGGTGAGAAAGGATTGTCAACAAGCCCAAATTGGCTTCTCCATTTTTATCTCTAGTTTGGTATGTACTTAGAGCACCCTAGGATCTGTATAAATTCCTTGCATGGATTTCAGGTATCAACTGCATATCAACATATGTATTGCACCTAGGCTAATCCTCAACAAGTGTCTCTGATGGAAAATAAAACAGTATTTGAGCCAGTGATATGAGACAATTGCTTCTTAAGTAGAAGTGCTAAGTGAGATTCTGCAGTAAGGATTGTCTAAATTCTAACATTAAACATGTTTAAGCTCTGGGTCATTACCTTAGTATATAAGAAAATTATTTTTATTGCTTCATGAGTTTCCTTGTTTCCACTTAGAACTTTTCAATTTTGTGCTTTAATCCTTTTGCCATTCATCCTTATTAACTGTTGTGTTTTCCACTGATGAAATGCCTGCTCAACCGAGTTTGGTAGCAACAGTTCTAGAAATAAAATTTAAAAAATATTGCTTAGGGTTGTAAAATGAAGCTAGGAGCAGAACAAAACATTTTTAAGCAGTGCTATGTAGAGCTGAATATCGGAATGTCTGTTTTTTACAGAGAAGAATTCTAGTTTATAAATAGCTTTTTCTCCTCTGGTAATTTTCTTTTTAGATTTTAGATACTCTTTTGCAAACCACTGATTTTTATCAGCTGAATTAAAGTGCACAGTTTAGCTTGTATTGTAGTCTATTAAAAAAAAAAAAAAGGCCAGCAGGAGATTTTTAACCATCCATTATTAACAGCCTTCAATATGTGGAAAAAGGCTTTTATTTGCTTTGTTTTTCTTTATATCTTCTGAAATTAATACTTTATTAATGTGAAATTTGTTTGAGACTTAGGAAAATGGAAGAAAGACCTCTTAAAGCTTGTTTAATATTTTAGTATGTGGAAAATATTGTGTTTGCATAGTCATAGAAATGCACAGAGATTATCTTCCCATCGTTTTTGCTTCTAGAGGTGAAGGTGAGGAGATATAGCAGAATACATTTTGAGACTACACATCAGCTATTATTCATTACTATAGTTCTAGTGTTTTAACAGGTATCTTATCAATTTTTTCTCCATTTGTGAAGGCCTCCATTATGTTATCAGTAAAGCCTGTCAGTATTTTTTTTTTGTAATAAGGTCAGCTTCCACAGACTGATAATGTTTTACTTAATGTAAGTAGCCAAGAATTTTTTTCTGATGGATCATAAGACAGTAGAGGAAAGCTAAAACTGCGCATACAGCTGTGTCACCAATAACATGAACTGGATTATGCTAGTATACTTCTGTTATCTTATATGTATATAGACACACATACATATGTAATGCTTCTACACCTATCTGTCTAATACATTGTGCCCTTATAATACTTTTCACTGTGCTGTTACTACAGACAGCAAGGTACAAGCCACTGTAAACACAGAAGTTGTGCCTGATACTTTAGTCAGACCTATAAAAATCATACTGCTATGGAACTATGAGCATCACACTTCAGGATGGGAATATGCAACACAACTGTGTGTTTAAATGTAATGTAGAAGTTGATAAAATATCAAGCTACTCTTTCTTAGCTTTCTTATTTATTTATGTTGTCACTAAAATCTATCATACAGTAAGGCCAAACTAAAACTTTAATACATGTCATAATGTGACCCCGATAATGGAACTTACAGTATTTTGTTTTGCTTTATGTATATGTTTTATACGGCAGAACTATTGTATGAAAAAGAGTGAAGATCTAATCAGGTTTTTCTATGCAGTCTATACCTACTACCAGGTCAGTGTCACTTGAGTTTCAGTCTTGTGAAAAAGTCCTCCAGAAAACCTTTTCCTTAATCATCCTGAGCTACTCTACAGTTCTACTCTCTGACCTTCTTGTAATACCTACAAGCAGGTTACATCTGTACCTTGCACATTCTTTCTCAGTTTTTCATTTTAAAATGTGTTCTTATAACATCTAACAAAAGCTGTTGCCCAAGCTGTCGTCGTCATGCATCTCAGTTACTGCAGCACTGTTCTCCTTGCTTGGATGACTGCAAGGCTTTTATGCTGATGTTCCTCAGAAAGTAGCTGCAGAGAGGATTTTTCTGACCACTGCTTTGACCATATCGTTCTTTTTGCGTCTCTGCTCACTCTTTCTTATTGCATCAATGTTAATTATTGACCCTGCTTTCAAAGCCTTCATAATTGATTTGCGTTCTATCTATCATTCCTCGTTTAGCAAGTATGACTTGAAAACATTTCAAATACTGATTGCTAATCCAGGGTCTCTGCACCCTTGTCAAATTTTAGAGCACAATTGGACAAAACCCTTTATACTTACTGAAGAAAAAGCAAGTATCTCTTTCAAAATAACTTAATCTAAATGTGCATGAAAGAAGGACTGAGCACAGGAAGGAATTAGGCATATGCTTTCCCTATAAAACCAGAAAATCAAAGCACAGCACAATAATCTTGCCTTTGACATTTGAACTTTTTTTACAACTTTCTCATCCTCAGTCTCTAGCCTTCTTTTTTAATAATCTATTTTGTTCTGGTTGTATGAAGTCCTCACAGCTGGTTTTGGCATGAAAACCCGAAGCTAATTCATCAGTAAATTTTCAAGGCCATCTCTGTTTGAATATTTTTTCTTATAACTGTGAAGAACGTACAAGTATTCCCAAAAAATGCACAGCAGTGAACTGTAAAATTATTTTGTAAAGGTGTGCTAGAATGCAATGTTCAAAGCTCTGCTGCTGACATTTCAGAAACACACGTGCTGCAGTAGTAATAAAAATGAAAACTTTCCCCTTTTTCAGGCTGGCTCAATAATGTAATTTATAGTTCCTAAGGGTTTTGGGGAAAAAAAAAAAAGCAACACAAAACAACAAACACACAAAACAGCACCTGTATTAACGTCATGGGCTAAACATACATTTCTTTTTACTTGGAACTGCGAAAATAACAATTTGCATGTAGTTTATAGCATACTAGGGATATAATATTATTTCTTCAATAGACCAGCAGATTTTACTCAAATTCTGTAAATTCTAAGTTGTTTAGACTTTGTAAAATTTTACACAATGGAATTAGAAGATTAGTTAAAATTTGTTCCCTTTTTCTCCTTTCACTCCTCTCCCCCAAGGACATGGTAATGAGAAGTTAATAGTGTTATTCTTGTTCAAATTCTCCAGACAAGGAATCTTTTTTTTTTCCTAGAAAAACAAACATTTAAAGTTTTCTGGTGAAAAGCAGAAATTTCAAAAAATATTCTGCAAAAAGCTGTCTAGTCAGAAAAGTGGTCTACAAAACTATTATTGAGGGAAAATATCCCACTCAACAAAGCCAAAATCTCTGGAATATTTAGAAAGGAAGAATACTTGTCTTCATTCTTAGATTGCACCTTCCTGGGGTTTGGGGGTTATAAATTTTAAGGAAGTATCCAGCCAAGATTCACTATTTTCAATTCAAGTCTGGGCTATTACTGTACAAACACATCAGGAACATATATATGTTACCTGATGAAGAGAAAAGGTTCTCAGGAGTTGTAGTACTTTTTCAGCATCCAAAAAATAACTTTCCTTCTCATGAATGAAGAGTGTCCTCATTACAATCTATTTCCACTCAGTATTCCAAAACAATCTCCCTTCTAATGTTAACAAAACACAAAAGTTGTCAGAAGACTCTTTTAGCTGTGCCTCGTATTCCGGTGTATTGTCAGTGAAACAGGAAGCACAGAAACATTGTAAAACACAAATTATTTTGTGGCTTAAAAAATTATTGAAGTGAAGTATTCAGATCAGTGCCAGTGTGTGCATTCCTCATGACTAATTTCACTCTTCTGCAACAAGGAAGCCACATAAAATTTTTTTTGCTGTTTTTATTTTTAGGCAGCTCAATCAGCAGTTGAAGACACAGACTTATGAAGCCTGGCGGGAAGGATGTCTGGGCCTTTTAAAAAGCACCTTTTTGAAATAAGAATTCTAAGACCACAGACAAAAATGCTTGAGTAACTGAGCTCTTAATGTGCACATCCATTCATCCAGCTTCTTTGAGGGTATAAAACTAGTCCTGAGAATAAATTACAAGTATGGAATTGAGGATTTCTGAGTTCAGCATGTGCAGCTCG
Source organism: Caloenas nicobarica (assembly GCF_036013445.1). NCBI lineage: Eukaryota > Metazoa > Chordata > Aves > Columbiformes > Columbidae > Caloenas > Caloenas nicobarica. Next base: position 21,332,135 of record NC_088246.1, on the reverse strand, counting down.
CCTAATGTAAGGTCTCCCAAAGCATACCAGCAACTTAAAAGCCCATATCCTTTCTACTTTCAAGAGGATTTTTGACACAATATTAAGTATTAATAAAGTTCACCCTTTTCCTCTCTGTAACTTACTTTTTCATCAGCTTATAAGAGTGTTCCTTCTTCTCCAGCCCTTTCTGGTGTGTTTATTTCAAGACCTTCAAGAGACGGACTCTTTGGAGTCTCGTTTGCCTTGATGAAATGGGACCCAGATAGAATAACAAACACAGGATCTGTAATAGTAAATTTTAAGTGCATAAACAAATATTAAGGTTCTACATGCTCTTTGAGACTTCTGAGTACCCTGAGAAGCCAGTGAAAGAGTTTCTGAAAAAAACAGTACTGTTGTAAAAGCCTGGAAGCATAATACGAGTTCTTGCAGAACACTCAGATTTTCTTATGTGCGTATTTCAGGAAGTTGCAAACCAAACTAATAAAAAGCACACCTTTGCTATTTATTTTTTAATGTTATTTAGGCTTCTGGAAGACTAGTGTCAGTGTAAGGCAATAATAGATGTATGTAGCAGTTTGATAAATAAACTCTGTTGGACTTCAGTAATGAATTACCAGACTCTAGTTAAGAATATTCAATAAAGATTATTTTCAGTAATGTACTAAAGCAAAACAGGAATGGTTTATTATATCTGGAATCACTGCTCAACTTTCACTGAGGTTTTTGCCTTTGTGTTCACAGAATATACAGGAGTAAATCAAATATCCTTAGGTTAGACAGCAATCAATAGCTCTACATCTTTAATTTCTATTCACTTCTTCTATGTAAATGTTGGTTTATGTGTCCGTTTCTGCTTCCTTAGAGCTGCCTATAAACTAAATTCCCTGTAGGGAAATATCAATGATATTAACTGAAATTTTGCTTCTAGACCTAGGATAGACCTTACATATCTGTTAACAGTGAATGTATCAAGATTCATCTGCATTTTCCAAAGAATGCAAGGGTAAAATAAGAATTGATATAGATACATTAGCTCTCTAACCAGTGCCGATCTTTCCCAATAATTACTCTGAGCTTTCAGCCAGGTCAGGGAAACCACAATTCTATGCAGATCACAAAGGATGCAGGGATTATTTGCCTTTCCATCCACATTCATTTTGAAACACTGTGTTTATGAAATATCATGAGAAAAATACTGCATTTGCTAACCTTCCTTATGATTAACAAAGCTGAGGTTTAGGGGCCAGAGAACGATTCTTCCATTGCATGGTTACCACAAAATAAGCACATCTGGTGTAACTTTAAAAGTGTGGATCCAGTAATGTTTTCCTGATCGCCACAGATATGGCACACAGGACGTTTCTCCAATTTTTGGCTCTTGTTTCCCAGTGAAGTCACCACCCACAAAGTATTGTCTGTGCAAGTCAAACTTCTGGCAGCAGGCTCAAGAGCAAAGGCTCAGTCCCAAACCATAAGAGATATGTCAGCAAACAGTTTAACTTCCTTTTTGCTGTGTGGGTGACCAGAGCAACAGGAAGGCTGTTTTTATTGAATCCTCATGGAAAGTAAGTTCTCAAAGTTTCTTCTTGAGGAAGAAATAAAAGAAGAGCTGGAATGGAGCTGCTCGGGGAGAAGCACCCAAGCAGCATTAAATGCTCAGGAAAAAATAATTAACCTCAAGGGTAAACAAAATAATTTAAAGGGTTATTCACAAGAACACCAAGTGCAAGAACACCAAGTATTGATCTCATGTTAAACCTTAACCTTTCAACCTGAGGGTAATCTGAGGTAATAGCAACAATTCAATGTTGAAATAAAAAACCAAAATTCAGTAATCAGTTTACAAAACTGAGGAGATCCTTCAGTTTGCACTTATGTTCATACAAGTTCTACAATTTGTACATGCCTTTATCTCCTGGATATTTGAGCAAAAGATCCTGAATTGAATTCCTTGCAATAGAAGTCTGCCATAACTTTAACTGATTAAAGGAGAAAATCTATATATCTGTAAAGAATTACAAATATATTTATGAACCAAACTTTGAGAGTCGCTGTACAGCATCCCAATATTTTGTTCCTTAAGTACTGCCATGTAAAATTCTTCCTTATTATAAGCCGGTGAGAAAGAAATAATTGGATATTTGTTATTTTAATGTATTTAAGATTAGAGTTCAGGTTTTGGCTTTGTGTTCTGGCAAGCAATTTTGGAGTGGGAGCTCGTGGGGGTCTCAGTCATATGTATGTTTGAGGCCTCTGGTCCATTTTACTCACAAATGGAAGTTACTCACTGTCCTAGAAGTCAGTTAATTTAAACTTTCATCAGGTCAGCCTGAGCAGAGACATGAGTTCTCTATACTCCTCTTGCTCAGTTAAGGTCAGATAGGATGAGGACTCTGGAAGGACATGAGCAGACCAGGCATTTTAGGAGTGAAATCTCTCTTGCAGGGATATGTAGATGTGTTTCTAAATTGGTAGAACCCTGTGGGATCTGAAAACATTTGTTAGACTTTTAACTAAGAGAGGAATGTATTTGGTTGCTAACTGAAATAGGGCAATGTCAATGTTAGAGGTGGAGGTAAATTGCCTGAAGAGCTAAAAATTAAGTTGAAGGTAGCACATTAAGGACAATAAGATCTACTTGCAACATACTCTATCTTAAAGGTGGACGTGCCCAGACTGAATAGAAAAAGTTTTTTAAACTAAAAGCCAGCTTCTACTGGAATCTGAATTAGAATACTATTCAAATAGAGAAAACTCAGTGTGACTAGGGAGAACAGAGTAGAAATAAAAGCATTACTCACAGCTGTCCCTTTGCCTACTTGTCCTCAACAGATGTGTCCTCACTTCCCAGCTTGTTGCAGTTAATTTGGACACTTTCTGAGTGGCTGCAAACTCTGCTCCTTCTCCTGTGGTCTCACGTAAGCATCCCCTGGGTTCTGAGGGCCTGACTCTCTCCTTTCAGTTGTCTCTCAGTCTTTTTTATGTAAGCCACAAGCTGGCAACTCTGTGCTGTGTCTCCCTGTCCTGCCGAGCCTGGTTTCATCTCTGGTCTCTGCTCTCCTCCCTAGCTCTTCTCCGGTTGCTCAGTAGTTTCTCAGGAAAAAAAGTAACCTGCTTCCCCCATCAGAGGGTTCAACCAAAGCTAATCATGCTGATTAAAGGAACTTAATATAAAGCTGAAAACAAACATGCACTCTATCTACGTATTTACATTTGAAAAGGAACAGGCTGAGATTTTCAAATATTCAGTATGTAAAACAAGCTTTGTACATCCTATGATAAAATGGCAAGAATGGCCAACTTGCTAGCCTTACATTAGCCTGTCACTATTTTCATGGCTCTGTGCATACACTTGGTGCCCACACCTTATCTTCTGGGGTTTAGTAGTCCAGGTCCAGATGTAACATCAGACCTGATGGTGAGTTTTGGTTAATATCACAATATAAGCAAAAAAGTACTACTGTACAAGTTTTGGACAGAGAAAAAAAGTTACCACAGGCTAGCGAGCTCTAAAACTAAGAGTACTTCCCAAGACAAGAAAAAAGACAGACAAAATGGGTAGGAAATTTTTCAATGACAAAACTAGCAATTCTGTAAAGCAGCAGGTCATCAAGTACATCATGAAAAAAAGGATAAAACTGTGTTGTTCTTGTTTTTACATTAACAGATTCAAAAGAACTGTTAGGAGAAAATCATTCTAGTAAGGAAAACTAGAAAAAGAAACCAGAAAACATCTTATCAATGTCTGATCTTATTCAAGACAGAAAACTGTTGTGCAAAGAAGTTCAGTTTCCTTTTACACATTACAGAGTTCACAGAATCACAGAATCACAGAATGTTAGGGATTGGAAGGAACCTCGAAAGATCATCTAGTCCAATCCGTCTGCCAGGGCAGGAACACCTAGGTGAGGTTACACAGGAAGGCGTCCAGGCGGGTTTGAATGTCTCCAGAGAAGGAGACTCCACAACCTCCCTGGGCAGCCTGTTCCAGTGTTCCGTCACCCTCACTGAGAAGAAGTTTCTTCTCAAATTTAAGTCTGACTTCTTGTGTTCCAGCTTGAACCCATTACCCCTTGTCTTACTCTTGGTTGTCACCGAGAAGAGCCTGGCTCCATCCTCGTGACACCCACCCTTTATATATTTATGGAGTTGGCTAACTTGGGTCATATTTGAGAACACATTTCAGAATATGTCATGCTTTGATACAAAATTTTGTTAATTTATTTACTATAAATGTAAAAAGTAATTGATGTGCAATAAGAAGATACATTTCTTGCTCAATTCTTTGAAAAGAGTTATGAAATTAAGGTATCCTGCCTTGATTTTCAGTTATTTGATATAGAAAAATAAAGGCAGGGCATTGTACCACCTTTGTAATAGTCTGTTTGAAGAGTAGTAAAAAAAATCATCTGTTTGGAATCATGCAGAAAAACAAATTACACTTTTTATTCCAAATAGATGAAAAATTGCAATGTCCTTGCATTCAAAGAAGAAGTGGGTTAATGAAATCAGTTTTTCAGTTGTATAAAAGCTGACTTCAGCTTACATTACTGCTTGGTCCTGTGCCTTTGCAAAATGTAAATCTGTCCCTTATTAATATGGAATGTTTGTTATGGCTCCCTGCCACCTTATCCCAACTGTTGACATAAAATCATCAGTAGAAAAATATAACATCGCAAGGATTCTTTGACCTCACAAATTTTTGGATGCTATCTCTGTCTGTTAGAGCTGTTGACTGGCAATGCAGGTTAACAAGGTTTTTGTTCTGGCTGGTGGTACATGTTAAAGGAGCATAAAGGCTGCTCTGAATTGTACAAGTACACTGATTCATTGCACAGCAACATTAATGTCAGGGGAACAGTTCTCTGTTCTTCATCTGTACTGCATATTCATTGGCTGCAACCAAGAAAATACTTTATTGAATGGATGCTGGAATGCTGTTAGAAATTCTTCTAACATTTGCTATAGCTCGCAATATATTATTAACAATATGTGGAGCACTAAAGACCGTGAGAAAGATTTTGCTTTATCAAAGTGCCAAGTATAATAGTTGAAATAAGATATTACATCCTCTGTCACATTTAAGCAAATAAGCCAGCTTTAGAGCTATCTATTCTCCTCAATAAAAGTTTCAAGAATGTACTTGGAGTTCAAATTTCTCTTCATGACAACTAATAGAGTAGTATTAAGAGCTGAATTTTGAAGGTTTGAATGCTGATGACAGAAGAGATGATTTAGCTATTAATAGTAACAATGGTCTTTTTCTGTTTTTTATTAGGTATAGTGAATTACCTCTGCTTTATGTGATGAAACTACTCTTGTTGTAAATCTAAGTGCTGAATATCAGAATTTTTTATTTTTTTAATTTGGGAGGGAGGTGAAGGGGGAGTTTGTGATCTTCTAATTAAATACTGTGACTGAACACACGTGCATGAGGGTTTGAATTGAAATTGCATGGGAATCCTTAATTCCAGTCTCTCCTAAATTCTCAAGTCTTGCCTCTGTAACCATAGCAACACTAACAGAATGTGGAGCTGGGGGAAAGGTTGTGATGAAATTATTTTTATTGCATCTAAAGTGTCTTAGGTTCTCATAAATTGTTTAAAGGTCATTTCTCTGAAGATTTCATAAATTTAACTTGTTAACAAGAAACTGGAGAGTGATTTCTCCAAGCTTTTGTGAAACTCATCTCTAATATCAGAAGAGGACTGTGCAATTTATGCAGAGACGACATCCTAGCATTTTTTTTCCATGGACTACATTGGCATGTGTAGAACTTATTCAGAACGTAGATCTTTTCTGGGGGGATAGGTGATTCAAACGGAGTGTAAACTGCTGTCTGTATTACATGGAGGGCAAGCAAAAGGGCTTTTGGGGGGTATTTTTGCTTGTTTCTCATAGACATACATTGAAATACAAGCAAGACATTTTAAAGAATATATTTATTTTGGTCTAATCTTAGCCTCTACTTGTGCACCTAGCTTGTACACTATTGAGAAGCAGCAGCATGAGATGCTATTGTACAGTGTTGTCTCCCATGTAAGCAGATAAATTTATGACTGTCTAGGAATGACACAATGATTTAGAATCTCTAATATATACTACAATTCACCTGCAAGCAGCAATGCCCTGTTTTGGCAGGCTCTGGTCGAAGCAGACCATTTCATCTGACATAAAGACTAGACCAATACTGAAAAGGGACATCAGGAAAGAAAGTAAAATAATTTTATCACTTTGTTTTGGTTTGGTTTTTGGTGTCAAATGTGTGGTTTAATACAGACAAAACACTTCCATTGCTCAAGCTTTTTAAATAACTATTTAATTTCATCTGGACATTGCAGATTAATCCATATGAAATCTATTCAGAGGGTAAACAGCAGTGAAAAGCAGATATGTGATCCAATTTTGCAATAAATGCCTATTATTTCTTACCTAACTAGTTACAGTGCAGATAATAAACTAGTGAATATGACTACTGTTACAGTGTTATTAAAAGCAATAAGAGGAAACATCAAAACAAAACAAAGCAAAACAAACAAACAAAGACTCTCTCCATCCCCCAAAAAACAAACCCACAAGCTAGCAAAAAAAAAAGCAAGAAAAGGAAGGTCTCTCTGGAAAAATCCAGTCAGTGTAAATATGTTCATATCTTTTATTAGGTTTTCTAGTGATATGGAACACCATCTGCTCTATCAACAGAACTGTCATTTAAGTAAAAAGCTTTTTTCTGTGAAATTAACAGGTCTATATTAAAACTAGATACCTCTCCTTGCATTATTTCTCAATTTTACCTAAATATGAAATCAGTGCCATTTCTGAAAGCAAAATAATTTTGCTACCAGCTGTCAATACAGCTGCACAGTCAGGCTTTCTGTCAGGTCATTCCTTAATCTTTATTCAGTCCTCTAGAAGTTGCAGCTAGGGTCTATATCTGAGACATAAACATGTAAAAAGTATTTTTAGAGATTTGTGTTTCTCTGCCTCTTTCCTCGCTCTCTTTCTCTTTATGCTCTTCCATTTCTTGGAGTGTTCTTCAAGATCAAATCAAGTATCAGCTCCAAGTGTATGTTCCACAAATAGCAAAAAGTAGGGAGGGAAAGTATAGAAGAAAAGAGAAACGTGGAAGGGGTAAAGAAAGAAAGGCATATAAGATTGACCAACAAGAAAAAAAAAAACCCTGGGAAACAGGATGGACAGGGAGACTGGTATAAAGGACTTGTTCTTTACTATAAATTGATTTAAGATAAGGTCTGTATCTTTGGTGTGCTTTTTTGGTTTGCTTCAACAGTTCGGCTACCGCTGTACTGATACAGACTTGTTGAGCAGGTTCACTTCATATTGTAAATGGTAATTTATATTACTTCACTCTCCTAGGTTCCTTAGAGTAAGAGAAAATGAAGATAAGTCCCTTATCTCACTAGTGAAATACTCTCTGTACTATGACTACTACCTGGAGTATCTGCACCAAACCTCCCTCAGTTGGCAAGGTGACAGCCCCACTCTCCCAGTATCCTATCTTTTAATTCTAGCTCACAAAATGACTAATTTTCACTGGTTTATTCAAGTTTAAAACGATAAGAGATTTTTATGGGCAAGGTTAGTTATTCTGATGGTCACTTTTTACAAAGCACAGCTCCAGACTCAAAAACAGTGGGCTGAAACTCAGGATGCAGTCGTAATTTGAACTCTGATCTCCAGTTATCAGTGATCAACGCACCTTGTTTCAAGCTGTTTCTTTTTCTGTTGTGTGAATGTCTCATGTCAGCATCAGTTAGAATTAAACAATATGTTGCCTGGTGGTTTGACCTTTAAATAAATTTGGGTTGAAATACTGGTTTTGTCCAAGAGAAAACTCCATTTTAAAATAAAAAAAAACCTTTTTTCTTTTTCTGGAAGAAATCTTAAGACTTTTGTTTAATGGTTAGCTACGTGAATAGTCCTTTCCCTGTTGAACCTAGGACCAAATAATTTCTTCAGTGCCAGAAGCAGCATCACAATTTGTACCTCTGAGGTATTTAATCATAATTTTATGATAGTGGAAAATCTGTCACCAGAAAACTATTATTTAAGAAGGTGGGAAAAGGTAGCATAAGAAAGAGTGTAATTGTTTGAAATAGTGAATTTCGTGTCTGTCTTCTGTGAGCCCATACTTCTGCTTCACTGCTATAGCTGAATGAATCTGTGCTATAAAATAGAGTGGGTGCCTCATACCAACCCTCAATTAATTTTACTGAGGCCTAGATCATTGAAGAGTAAAGACACAAAAGCAAATGACACAGTAAATTATTTCCGTATAGGTCTGCATTTCCTTATGATAAGATAAAATACACTGAAAAAAAAAAAATCTATAATGTAGAAGAATATCACACTGGTTTGTCCAGAGAGGTGGTAGATGCCCCATCCCTGGAGACATTCAAGGCCAGGCTGGATGGGGCTCTGAGCAACCTGATCTAGTTGAAGATGTCCCTGTTCAATGCAGGGGGATTGGACTTAGATGACATTTGAAGGTCCTTTCCAACCCAAACTATCCTATAATTCTATGATCAGGCAGGTTTCATATGTCAACTAATTTCAGTGAAGAAATATTTGCTCTGGAATTTTCTGATAATCCCTATTTAAAATAACTGAAGCTAGAGATAGTATTTACCCTTCCTTCTTTAATAAATGATTTGCCTGGGCCTAATGGGAAGTCATTCACAAGCTGTCTGTGATACAAAGCTCACCCTCATGCTCCTGCTCTAATATCAGACGCTGCCTGTTTTCCATTTAAACATGTAACAGCAAGCATTAAGGTGTTGTTCCTCTTGTCTAGCTGTATAACAGCTAAATGCACCTATCTAATCTGAACTAGTCTTTGTGACACTGTTACAACCAAGAGTAAAGGAACCAGATGAAGATTCCTCTCTTTATTTCAAATTGTCTAATCTCGTCTGGGTTGTCTCTAGGTACCTCCTTTTTCAGGTGGTTAATGTTAGAAAAATTAAGTCCCACTCTAAACATTACAATTGGTCACCATAGTTTCATAGTCTATCTATACAAAAAGCACTTAGATGCACTGACTGAGTCCTTCCTTCTAATAGTTACCTTTATCTTATTTAGTAGAGGTTGTAATTAGAATCTCTCAATGTGGCTATAAGAGCAATGAGTAATCACACTGTGTCGTGCTGAGGACCTGGGGTTATCTGATAGCACATCCTGGGAGCAAAGCTACCAGAAGATACATGTAGAAAATGATAGTACCAATATGTGAATTTTCAGAAATTGTAGAGTTTAAAGTGCTAACTGATGGCAATTTGGAAGAAAATTCTATTCTCTCTTTTAATTTTATTATTTTTTTTGTTTTATTTTATTTCTTTTATTTTTTTTTATTTTATTCTCTCTTTTAAGGAGCTCTCTCCGGTACATATCATTAAGTTCTGGGCTCCTAAAACTTACTATGGCAAGAACTCTCCCAAGTCAGTTCAGCAATATGTGACAAATATCTTTCATATTATTAGTTTAAGATGTATTTGCTTTCTGTTTGATTGAATGTTCTAGAGGATAGACAGCAACACACAATTTTTCTTCCATTTACCATATATCATTTTGTTTACCTTCATCATCTCTTCTCCCACTCGTCTTCTGTATAAATTAGACCTGATCTTTTCAGTCTCTGCCATATGATTTTAATCACTGTAATCTCTAATATCTTCTATCTTATTCTTTATGCATAGTGCCTGCTTTTATGATACAAAGTGAGTAGTTACTTTCATTGAATAATAGATGAGGAAGCTCAAATCTTTTCTCAGAGTACTTATATTTCATTTAGAATCTGTTTATAGCTCATATTACTCTGCCTCATGTTGACTCTTTTGTATTCACCAGTTATGAATTTTAGCAGTTTCCAGAACAGAAGCATATATCTATTTTATGACCAATTATGGGGAATTCTCGTTTTGCATATTCCTCTCTACCTCACTGTGTTACTGAGAGTTTCCAGCATGTGAGGTTCTTTGGACTACATGATACCAGGTACAGACAATAACAGCTGACTCTTCTGAAGAAACATACTATGAGAAATGCAGGAAGGATAAGAGCCTTTCTCTTCTGTTTGGATACTTCTAATAATTTCCAGATGATTTTTTTCATAGACAGTTTATACCCATTTATAATTGTGCCACTATCCTCCTTTAACCTTAGTACCTCTGTTGTTTACCTTCCAAAGCATTTCTAGAGAACAGCCTTTCGACTCTTCTTGCATTAGATTAAAGAAGATGAACTCTTTTAGAATCCTCTTGTGAGACAGACTTTCTATTTTTCTGCTCATCTGAGCAGTCCACCTTTGTCTTGTCCCACTCTGATTTCTCTTTCTGAACATGAATGACCAGAGCTGCACACAGTGCTTCAGAGAATGTCAGACTGTCTCCCAGTGAGTCAATGTGCCCTTATCTACATGCTGCAGCATGTTCTTGTACAACTCATGTGTCCTTTTTCTTCCATTCCCCCTAAGGTTACATAGTATTGCTAAGTCACAGTCACCTGGTAATGTATCCAGATATTATACTTTCTCTGTCATCTCCATCCTATGGTTCCATGATTTTAAGATGCAACAAACCAGTTTGTACATCTTTTCATTCCTGAGTTTGTTATACTCTGGATTCCTTGTTAGCTGTGGTATTTGAGTGCTTGATCTGAAGCTTATTGACATTCAAGGTTACCATCTGGTTCACCTGCCTTTTCCAAGAGAGGTTTCTCCTTGTCCCACACGTCCTTGGAGCTTAGCCACAAATGGAGTCATGTGACTCCTAATTCCAGCTACAGTCAGCAGGCAACAGGTTACATTCATCGTAAGTATGATATCTTCTGAGGCCATTCGTGCAACATTCATTATTGGAATTTTGTATGCTTTGATTCAGCAATGAAGACTAATCAGAGAATATGTGGTGGGTTTTTTTTCTTTGAGTACATAGTTAATAGCAGATAGAATGCGAACAGATAATTACATTGCTGAAGTACAGGTTACTTTTTTTCCCATGATGGAATGAAGAGTTGCTGGTTTTATCATACTCATAAGCATCTAGTGAAGCTTACTTTGCATAAAACTGATTGGAAAGGCTAGTGAGCAGAGAAACAACTTCTATGCTGATATAGCAGAGGGATGTAAAGTCTGTTGTTGTGAGTTGTTTTTTTTCTTTTCCCTGTGTCCTCTGTCACCACTTCTGGAGTAGCCTGCACTCTAATAGGTATGGCACAGCTCCTGAATTATGTCAGCACTCATGTGTGATGATCGCCATGTAATATATTATAAACATATCAAATGTACTATAAACATAGCAAATGTATTATAAACATAGCAATGTCAAATCTGGGTTCACACAGAAGACAGTAGCTTGGTGCACTGTGGCAGATCCAAAGTACATTCTCTAGAGAATACTACAAAGTGTACAGTCATACTCCTTATTTTAATGCACAGAAAAATATAAATACAATAATTCACAGAATCACAGAATCACAGAATGTTAGGGATTGGAAGGGACCTCAAAAGATCATCTAGTCCAATTCCCCTGCCAGAGCAGGAACACCCAGATGAGGTTACACAGGAAGGTGTCCAGGCGGGTTTTGAATGTCTCCAGAGAAGGAGACTCCACAACCTCCCTGGGCAGCCTGTTCCAGTGTTCTGTTACCCTCACTGTGAAGAAGTTTCTTCTCATATTTAAGTGGAACCTCCTGTGTTCCAGTTTTACTCACTGCCCCTTGTCCTATCATTGGTTGTCACTGAGAAGAGCCTGGCTTCATCCTCGCCACATTCACCCATTACATATTTATAAACATTAATGAGGTCACCCCTCAGTCTCCTCTTCTCCAAGCTAAAGAGACCCAGCTCCCTCACCCTTTCCTCATAAGGGAGATGCTCCACTCTCTTCATCATCTTCGTGGCTCTGCGCTGGACTCTCCCCAGCAGCTCTCTGTCCTTCTTGAACTGACGGGCCCAGAACTGGACACAATATTCCAGATGTGGTCTCACCAGGGCAGAGTAGAGGGGAAGGAGAACCTCTCTCGACCTACTAACCATACCGCTTCTAATCCACCCCAGGATGCCATTGGCCTTCCTGGCCACAAGGGCACAGTGCTGGCTCATGGTCATCCTGCTGTCCACCAGGACCCCCAGGTCCCTTTCCTCTACACTGCTCTCTAACAGGTCGTTCCCCAACTTATCCTGGAACCTGGGGTTGTTCCTGCCCAGATGGAAGACTCTACACTTGCCCTTGTTACATTTCATTAAATTTTTCCCTGCCCAACTCTCCAGCCTGTCCAGGTCTCGCTGGATGGCAGCACAGCCTTCTGGTGTGTCAGCCACTCCTCCCAGCTTGGTGTCATCAGCAAGCTTGCTGACAGTGCACTCTAATTCACATACTACTTCCTTAATTTATATACTACTAATGCCATGCACACTAAACAGCTGACTAACTGTTGGACATTCTGAATGTACACATTACATAACAGATTAGGTTTTCTGTGTGACGAATGTTTCAGACGAAAGTATGAAAAGCAGGTATGTCTCACAGCAGAGAAAAGGAGTACTTTGGCCAAGAGGTATTGGTGAGAAGGACAGAGAGAGCTCTTGCAAGTAGGAATGATTAATCCTGTACTTCCCATTTGTTAATTGTTTTCTGTCAGTAACTGAGTTATCTCAGTGACACTTGCAGAAAAAGAAAAATAGAAATTAGTGCTGGTTTAACATTTATCACACACTGGGTATACCTCACTCTTATCTACTTATGAAATCTTTGTGGTCAGAAGCAGCTATGGTCACTGTGCCTTCTCTAGAGACTAATATTTGTGTATTGTCTCCAGTATTTGTTGAGCTATTCCTTTTACACATCAGAGTAGATTTAAATAAATAAGTAAAAATAAAATTCGATTGGTATTTCCATGATTGCAAAAGACAATTTACATTTCAGGACATTTTCTTAATATTCAGTCTGCCTTTTAATGCAAATCTTTTTAATATAAACAAGATTGGCACTTAAATGATTAAATCTGAAGAAGTGTAGAAGAGATGCCAAATGGATATTTAGTTTTTAATGCTCTGAATGCTCCTAGATTAACATCATGTATGATTTAATATTTTCTTTAACCTTTTATCAGGTTCAGCATAAAACATGAGGGCTCTTGGGAAAAGTGAAACCAATACAGTATATTTACAAAAACTAACTTTCAAAAATGAAAATGCAGAGCAGTGCTTTATAATGAATAACCTTAGTCATTATGAAATATTAATAATTACTGCTGTTCGGGAAAAAAAATAGAAAGAAAGAAAGAAAGAAAGAAAGAAAGAAAGAAAGAAAGAAAGAAAGAAAGAAAGAAAGAAAGAAAGAAAGAAAGAAAGAAAGAAAGAAAGAAAGAAAGAAAGAAAGAAAGAAAGAAAGAAAGAAAGAAAGAAACCCAGCAGATTCCAGCGTTCAATTTTCCAGTCATATCAAAGTAAGTCTTCCTTGAAAATGTAGCTTGTTGGAACTTTTTCTTTCCAAGCTAATGAGGAGCTGGCTTTGTGCTGCTTCTTGGAGGTCACAGACTTGATTCTCTACTGCAAAGCTCTTCTCTTGTCATTTGCCCCTACCCGAGAGCCATATGTTATACTGATGCATTAGAGTGATAGATTTTATCTACCTCAGACTGGAGAAAATAATTGCACATGTAAGGAATCAGGTGCCAGGAGGAAAATGAGAAATCAATTACACATCCATATTTATTTTGAGCTTCGCATATGCTACCTTTAATACAGCACAAAGTTTGATATTCTGAAATGCAGAACTGAATCAGCCAGACATGTCTTTGTAAATTAAACCTGCCCTGAATGAACATCAAAATCAACAGACACCTTGTCTGGTTTTTATTTTTTGTTCTGAGTGAAAAGAGCCATAACCCCAGGTACAGGATGCAGCAACACAGGCAATGCTAAGTTCATTCCTCTGCATTACCAATATCTATATTACGAAATAATGAGTTGGAAATCCTAGAGGCAAATTTGGAGGGTTAACATTCTTTCCTTCAGGGTGACTTTCCTGTAAGATCTTGCTAATAGCGGAAGACATTTTGTCAGGCAGGATAGATTAGGATGTGCACCAGGATGGAAGTATTCAAGTGTTATTTCATCTGTCTTTCTCTTTTGTTCCTCCTGTTTCAACTATGAGGAGCTTCCTGTCTGAATGGATTGCAATGGCTATCTCTGTATTTCAGATAAGCTTAAGACTCATGTAAAATGTGCTACTGCTAATTAGTCAAGATGTAATTAGTCCAAGGAAATTAATTGTACATAAATAATGTGGAATTTCAGCTTCATGGCTCAAGAGATAAATACAGTCTTTTCACAGTTGTCTGTCTTAAAAATAAAATAGCAGAAAAGGATTATTAAGAAAGCTCTTCAAAATTCCCATTACCCTGCTAATGAAGATTTAATACATTGCCCAGAAGACATGGTTGATCTGCACTCTGTAAGGTCCTTCTACCACATCAGCATTTGCATGTCCCCAGCTGCTCTTACCAGAGAGGAAGCTAATAGTGACTTCGAAGAAGCAACTTATCTGCCTCCCAACTGTAAGTAAAGCACTGTAAGTGCAGTCCATGCACAGCAGTAGGTAGCTAATTAAGAGTGTTCTCCTTCATTAAATGGACTTCAAGTGAGCCATCTCTTGGGTGCATAACACAGGCTGCTCTGACCTACCTGGAGCTGTTACAGTAATTAAAGTTCACTTCAAGATTACAAGTGTCAAGGACAGCACAGTAGAAAGGTGAAGTTTGACTTGACTTCCTCTAAAGTTGCCTGGTATTACTGTTATTCACTGATACAGTTTTGCAGTAACAGGCAAAGGACCAAGTCTGCAGGTTGAGACTGTATCATTGTGATTACAAAAGCACACGAATATATATTCTGTGTCAGCAGTACAAATAGCTAAGGAAACATCTTCCATGTCCTCAAAAACACTATGAACTAATATTATGCTTAGTTTGGAACTTGCCTTTCCCATCTTTTTTTTTTCCTGATATTTTCATTTTATTCCTTGATGAAAAGAGGGAGACTTCTGTTCTTTTATCAACCACCCAGTCCAACATGCATTAGACAGAGTGTAAAGTCTACGGGAAATGTCACCAGATGAGAACGACACCATTTCAACACCCCCCTCACACAGTTGCAAAGGACTGCACAGGCAGAAGGCTACGAAGAGTCAGACTCAGAGAAGTGGGTACATGCATCTCATTCCTTAAGGACAATAGGTTCTTTGGTTTGTTGTGTAAGTTTTGGTACCTTCCAAAATAATGGTTTCTGTATTTTGTTTAATAGAAAATTATATATAGAGGTATATCCTTCTCAGTTCTGTGAACCAATCTCAATCTTCTGCATTTCTTATCAAAACTTCCTATTATCCTGTATAAGACCATGCCCACAATATTTATTCATTTTGAAAGTACTCCTCAGCTTTCCAATGCTGAGTGAAATAACTGGAGTAGCTTCCCTAATCTGAGTTACTGACAGATACTTGTGCCATTCTGTTCTCTCAAGTCAGAGAGCAATATCTCCATCACAGCTGTCACCATAGTCAGCTAGAGTTTCTACAGAAGATAGAAATAAAAGAATAAAAATCTTGTGAGACATCTATAAACCAAGATTGGTTTGGATATTTAAGACACATTCCCCTCTATTCTGGGCATGGAAATGCTTGGCTCTGGTAAAAGCCAGAGGCAATGGTTGCATCAGCTGAGAGCCAAAGATGTTAATGAACAATTTTCCCATTTTTTCTTACAACCTCACTGAAAGTTACAGGCTTGTCAGGTCTCTATACCTCTTATTTTCACTTGTGGATTTTTTTTTGTTTAGTTTGGTTTGGTTTAGGGGAGTTTTTTTTGCTTGGTTCGTTGTTGTTTTGTTGGTTTTGGTTTTGATTTGGTTTGGTTTGGTTTTTTTACTTGAGAAGATGAATTTTGTAAGTAAAGAACAAACGAACCTTAGGAAGAGTTGAATGAATCTCCAAATTATAACCTATTTTTTTCTGATAGTCTTGTATTTTACCTCAGTGGCAGGTATAATTGCTAAGTTCCCCTGCCAAAGAGAAAAATGAACAGATAAATTAATGTATGAAGATACACGTCGCAATTCTTAACCAATCAATATACTCACTCTTCAAATTTTTTGTTGTTTAGCACTCCTTTTCCATCCTGGTCTTTGAGGATTAGTTATGTTGTCTTCATCTTTTTTGCCTTCCTTCTCCCTCTCCCTATAAATAGTACCCATGCTTCATGCTTTGCTGTATTTTTCACACTGATTTGTTTTTTAATTTGTCCTAATCACTTACCAAGTTTCAGAGATACTTTCTTTGCTCCACCTTAATCCATTTTTTTCTCTCTTTTTTTTTTTTTTAATAAGCAATGGCAGTATTATAAGGTGACACTTTTGGTAACAACTTAGTGCCACGCAGTGGAAAATCATTTCGCTGGTCAAAATTAGCCATTGATAGTCTGACTTCAGATTCCTAACTGATATGTGTCATGTAACATAAAACAATACTGTTGGGATTCAGAGATGTGGAGGGGAATAGATGGCCAATGTAAGGAGGTTAATAGTTGATTTTAAAACCTGTATGTAAGTATAAGAATATAAACTAGTTATTTACCTAACTAAAAGGTGATTAACTTTTTTATCCACCATTTAAACACCATGAATATGTGGAAATATTTCATTACTAAATGGAAACATAACATATAAAGATATATTTAGTTATTACTGGGTAGTAGGATTTTCCCATACTTGTACCAGTACATACACTTGTGTTATGGAACTACCTCTTCACAGCTCTGAGGTGATCCATGCCTCAGTGGCTCCAGAGCAGCAGATGGCCCCTCTCTTGCTGTGTCTGAGTAGTGTTTGTGCACAGCTGCAAATCTGTTTTCTCATTCTTTCTTTTACAGTCAAGTAAGTTCTGCAGTGACAAGAAAGAAGGAAATTTTGGTTAAAAGCATAACCAGCTCAACAGAAAATCTGGCAAATGCAAAGAAAGAAAATTATACAATTGAGAGCAATCAGCAAATGATTTTAATGGGTGATTACCGTCAGATTGTAATGTTTCTACATGGATCCACAGGGCTTGGTATGAGCCTGGCTGCACTTTGACACTTGTACAAAATCATTAGTCCGCATAAAAGACCAGCTTCCAAATGACATGATATTTTGTAGTATGCTGAAGAAGAAGGAGACTGAAGGGACCAGGTATTTTCAGTCACTGAATGCAATGGTTCTCCAGTTCAGCCAGAGCTGTCAGATGAAATTGTGCCACTTTTTTCTTTAAAATGAGCATGCCAGAATATGCTGCTGACTGTAGTCTCTAAAGCTAGGATTTGTTCATATGCCATTTGCTAACCTTGAACAAGGTAACTCTTTAGCCAGAGAAAACGCAGGTCTGTGAGGGTTAAATAAATCTATCTCTGCCAATTGTGTTTAGGTAGATCTGGTCCTTTCCCCCCAGCATGTTCTCTGCCCACTATTTTTCAATGGTCCCCTGAGTTGCAACAGATCCCACGAGCCTCTTTTGGTCTTTAGTGAAGTCATCTTCCTCCTATCATATCTGAGACTGGGATATAGATCTGCTTTCAGACATGGCTTGATCCATTCAGGATTCTCCTAAATTTCACTAAGGCTGCAGACAGATGTTTTCTGCTCCTCCTCCTACCATTTCTCTCCCTAAATCCACCGCACTCGTTTTCTGGGCAAATCAAATACTTCTCTCCCTGTGGATTGCCTCATAACTCAGTGTGCAACTGCTAGGATAAGGTACATAGGCAATACCATGTGCCAAACCACGACAAACAACATGAAGTCCTCTCTCACGTGTTCTAATAAAATAGCCTTAATATAAAGATTTGTGTACAAGTCAGTTTTCATATTATGCATTTAAGGGAAAGAGAGGAAACCATGATTACAAAATAGAAACTACTTTATAAAAATCAGTGACTATGAAAAACACGTTGCTGTTACAGTAAGAAAGCAATTCAATATACAATCCTCCTCCACATTAATAGTTTGAGAAACTGTAAAGAGAGAAATCATGAGAACTGAAACTAATTGCCTATTCATGTGATATTAGTAGGACTGAAACAGGACTATTACCACTACTTCTTTCTGATGCTCCTTAAAAAAAAAAAAGTTAAAAATTTATGAAGTTTATAAACCATCAGCCATGCAGATAATCAACAAGTTGGTGTAAGTCATTCCAGTGTGACACTCAGGGTGGGATTCAGCTCATCATGTGGAGCACCTGAAATCTAGGTGTCAATATGTAGCCATACCTCTAACAACCCTTTACACTAGTCATCATTTAGGGTTTGTAAATGTATGTGCCTACAGCCATTTTGAGGCTCCCTGGGGTACCCAGAAGATCAATGTAGGGTGCTCCAAACTGCTGCCTGTCTCAATAGAGGCAGCTGACCCTCACCTGGGTCTCCAAGGTCCCTTCGTTCTGATAGAGAATGCCATAATAAAAGCAAGTAGCCAAAAGCTAAACCCAGGCAAATTAAAGTGAGAAATGGTACACAGTAACTTAAGCAACAACTGTAAAATCAAATATCAAAGCTTGTGTTGAATTGTTTGTATTTTGCTCACTTCAAATCAAGACTGGATTTGAACCAAACAGCAAATTAGGATGATTTTACATGGCTGCAGTTCTTAGGTCAAATGTAGCACTTCGGTTTTGAAGAGGCATTTGTTGAAGGGGTATCCTTTTTACAAGGTAACAGAAAAACAAAAGAGAGACAGATTAGGAGGGGAGAGAAAAACATCTTTCTCATCTCTAATCATCTATCTTTCTCTATATTAGGTTCCCACATCCTCAGCTCAGAGAGATATTTAACCCTCACGTGGGTGATAACAGGGAAATAAGTCAAATTTATTTTGCTGTGGGAGAACAATACGGTGGCAATATAGACAAGGAAGACAATTCTAATATTTGAATTTTGTTTTGTTCTATTTTTCTCTCTCTTAAATTCATTTTGTGTATTTCTCTCTTACATTTCATTCTATTAACTTTGATGCTGCTCTTTGTGATTCCTGGGTAAGCTTTAGGCACTGGCAAAAGTAATCAAAAGGATGTGCATTTCTTGTGTGCTTGTCACTGTTCACGATCCTTGCTTCATTCTTTGTCAAAAATTGTTGTTTTATTCACAGATGTGGAAAAGAATGGAAAGGAAACCGTTGCCACATAAGTGCTAAACCTATTCAGCCTCCAGCTTCAAGTCCTCTTCGAAATGGTGGGTCTGTAAAAAGAAAGAAGTATCTTTCAATTCATTCTTTGAATGTTTCATTTTACTTATTTCTGTCTTTGATTGCTCTGATTTTGCAGATATTTGGATTGGGTTGGGTATCGGTTTCTTGCTGATTAAAATTACAGCTGCTGCCTTGTATTTCCTTTCAAAGAAGAAAGTGCCAGAAACGTAAGTGAAACTTTTGTGTAAAGCAGAGACAAATGCGGCACAAAGAAATAGCTATCTGCCCAATCTCTTTGGTTTCAACTTTTACATCACCCTACAGTCTGTTTGCCTTCATATGCCACACTAAGCATAAAACCTAGCTTCACAACACAAGCTGACCTCAGTGGACCTCAGTCTGGAAACAATGAGTTACAGCTTAACTGCTTAGAATGTTTTGATTGCAACGTTGTATGATTATTCCTAAATTATAACATTCATCATCTACCCACCTTAACAGCAGTAGCCCTGAATTTTGTACATGATACTTAAATGTGAAACATAGAAGGTATTTATGGTTTCTTGGAACCTAAGAGGCCAAATCAGTTTCTTACAAGCAAATTCACAGCTCCTCTTGAAGCTACCGAGTACCACATGCACCTGAGGGGACATTTTTGCCCTAAATATTTCAATATTTACACACATCTGAGAACTTTCCCTGTGATAACTGGATGAAATAAAAGTGGGAGGTTTTCTAGCATAAAATGTTAGGGTTTTGCATAAAAAGCTTTAATAGATCAGAAAAAATGCAAGCTGGGAGACTGCAGAATTATGTGACCATTTTTAGAAAGCATAGTATATGGCCCCTTTCCTTTAGTTAGTACAGACACACTCACAGTATGACTTTTTGTTTGAATGTTTTTAGTCATCTTGGTCAGTGATTCTTTGGATATGTCTCACTGATGTCACCTTATCTGTTCCTTTCACCCATTTCCCCTGTGACTTCATCTCACACCCACTATCCAGTACTGCCTTGTTGCCCTAGGTCCACAGACCTCTTGGCTTGTGGTAAAAGGACCTGTCTTACTCATGTTGAATGAGTGCTCTAGGTGGTGATTATTTTTTTTCAAAATCTATATTTCTTCCATCCAGTATTATGCTTGCTATTAGTACTGTGCAAATAGCAACTAAATTATCTTCTGACTTTCTACAGCATAAAGTGCATCCTCAGTAAATGAAAAAAAAATAGTGGTGGTTTATTTCAAAATTTCTTTTGAGTGCTTTGAATAACAATACTACGAGTACTAGAGATAACTCTTCATCCAATTATTTGATTTCAGAGTTTTTTTAATATATGCCTTAGACTGGCAATTCATTATTTCACAAATATATTTCCTAGCCCTTCCTGTCATCCCTCTGATAAGCTTTCTGTCTCCTCCCAAATTTAAGATTTGAAAAAAAAATTTGCTGTTTCTTATTTTCTTCTAACACTTGTATTTCTTCTCTGCCCATGTCTTGACTTATTCTACTAGACCCTTCTCTGCCAGCAAGTACCCACCTCTGTCCCTTCCTCCCTTTCAGTAATCCCTGTTGTGCATTCCCCTGTCCATTTTCATGTTGTTGTATTTCCCTCACCCCTCACTTTCTTTTCCAGAATTCATCTTCAAAGCTGTCTCTTTTCCTATAAACTTTTGCTCTGCTATAGACCTTTCTCTCTTTGGGGATGTTGTTATCTCCCAAACTATCTACTAAACAGTGCAGACTCATGTCCTGACGTTATTGGTGCTGACACGTCTCCTAACACAGCATGCTACCCCTGACAGGTGGAGCTGTTTATGGACACAGAAGCAAAATGCTGAAGCAGGAACATTTAGTGGTTGTGCTACTGTTAACTGAGTGTATAGCTTCACCTACTCTCTTTATGTCTGCTGCTTCTTCTGTAAAGTGGGAATAACAGCATTTCCTTATCTTACTTCACAGGGGCTTTAAGACTTAATTCGTTCATATTTATATAACCTGCTAAGGTACACATATGGAAAGGCACCTCAGAAGTGCAAGATTAGTTGTATTATAAGACCTGCTTGATTTTTTGTTTTTGTAATTTCAATTTATAATTTTGACCAAAAAAAATGTAATCTCTATTCTCAAAACATGTTTGAAGGTATTTTAATCAACAAAAGACTGTTTTTTTCTTATGCTACTTCTCCTGTGCTCTAAACACTCCCTTTTACCTTTTTCTTTCATAAGTGTCTGCTTAAGGGTTACTGCATAGTTATCCACTTCTCTTCTACCCACATATCTGAATTCAAGGAATATTCTTTCCTTTCTTGCAATTATACATGTTAAAAAAAATACAGAGTCTTTTTTGCAC
The DNA here is from genome assembly GCF_036013445.1 of Caloenas nicobarica. Classification (NCBI taxonomy): domain Eukaryota; kingdom Metazoa; phylum Chordata; class Aves; order Columbiformes; family Columbidae; genus Caloenas; species Caloenas nicobarica. Next base: position 21,310,567 of record NC_088246.1, on the reverse strand, counting down.
ATGAAAAGGTACCCTGTTGCAATATAATGCCAAACACTTAATAGTCCTATTAGGTACGTAATAAAATAGGGATGAATGAGGATCTTCTTACAATGGCACTATATTTATTACAGCCCTGATGTGAAGAGAATCAGAGCTGTGAAATAGAGGGTTAGATACTTTACACAGCGAAGTTCATTCCAGTCTTGATTGTTTTTACTGGAGCTGCCAGAAAGGTAAATTACGATGATGGAAATTTATTTAGTTCCAAGTTTTGTCTATTAGGAACTGACTAAGATTGTCAAATCACTTTGCCCATGGTACAGAATAATTTTTTTTATTTCCATTGGTTTTAGTCACAGTTGACTTAACATGTAAGTTAAAATGTATTTCATAGGCATCTTGTCAGGAAATAATCTAGCTAATACATGGCAATTTGATTGAAATTGTTAAATTGTGAAAACAATAAAATCTGAAACCTTGAATTTGAGAAGATAAGCTCATCCAGGCCGTCTGTCTCTCCCTCTTCAACTACCTAGTGCCTAGCATATTTTGGTATATAAAAACCACAGCTGGAAACATTGTGGTAAATTAAGGCAAGTTACTCCTAAAGTGCTTAATCAGTAACCAGAAGTGACTAGTCAAAATGCAGCCGATGTTATCATACTAAACTTTGGATCTTTAAGATAAGGCTTTAGAATAAGAAGTGACTTGTGTTTGCATAAGTCTGTAAAATGTACAATGTGACAGCACCACACAGAGGCATGAGATTTTACTCCTGATTTTTTTTAAGGTGATTTGATGAACTAGAGGAATTTAGCTGTGCACATGCATGATACTTTCCTTCAATTCATTTTCACTTCAAAGGCTTGTGCCCACCTTCCTGGGTCATGTTGTTTTCTTAAAGTTGTTAGACAAGAAAGGCACTCTAGCAGTGCCTGCTTGTCCATTCTTTCATAGGGAAGCTTTCACACACTTGAGCCCATATTTACTGCCTTTTAATAAGTTCTTTTGTTAGCTATTTTTTTAATCATTTCTATTAGTGTCTCCTTTTTCTTTACTGGTATAAAATCACACATGCAGGCACTGGCAGACCATCCTCCGGAGACACACCAACAGTTGTAGGTGCTAGCTCCCAGGGTATTTTAAAATGGATTGCACATCCATTTATGCCTCAATGGAAATAGCACAGGAATGCATACAAGAGCTGGAGGAGAAGTTTCTAAGTCCAACTGGAATAATTTTTTCATGAGAAAACCAGGTAGCGGGCAGTAGGGGTAGGCTGGTGACCTCTTAGACAACTGCTGGCAAAGAGGTTGTCACTAACAGTGGTGAGAATACGAGAGTTACATTTGCCTATCTTTTTCTTCACTGAAAAGACTAATAGTGCCTTAACCCCTCCTTTCAACCTGGAAAGAATGCCCTGCTGTCCATTTGCTCTCTCCTTCTCCTCCCTTAGCAAGAATTTCCTCTCTGATCTGCAGGCTTTAAACTCTTCACTGCCTGAGTGGGAGTTATTGGAAGTCATCGTGTAAGTTTATTTCCTAACAGACAAAAGCAGCCCACCACGTGGCTTGGCAGCAGTGTACTTCATTACCACGATGGCATTCAGATAATCAAGCTACTTCCCAGTTCCCAGCTGGAAATACGTGAAACTTTTGTACAGAAACCCCAGATCAGAGAAAGCTCACAAGTTTCTCACATTCCTGTTTGTGCTCCAGAGATGACATTTTGTAGTCCAGAATGGAAGTCTGCCAGTTACTCCACTCCTTTAATGGCATTTGTCTTTATTGACCAAATAGAAGCAAAGCTTCATTTTAGCTTCCACTTTACTGCAGCTTCCATCTCATGGTTCATTTTATTTTAAAAAGTGAGAATCAAACACTTTCCGCCCAGCTAAGATGTGCTTCTTTGCTATTGCTTCTAAAGCAGTCAATGTCCCTGGATCCTTTCAGCTTGTTTCTTTCCCATCCTTGATCTGTGCCATCAGCCGCAATGCTAATGTGACACAGCTGTTATTATTCTGTCAGTCATAACGAAAACAGAACATTAAATTTTCCAAAGCATATCAGTAATGTATCTTGCCACACAGGCAAGAGAGGAAAAAACTGAGGTGCTCTGAGAAAATATTTTAAAATTATAGAAAATCATGGGAAAACCGAACCCACAAACGCAATTTTTCATCCTGCCACAGGACAGATTCAATTGTATCACTTCTGGGTTTGTGCTTAAAGATCTCTAACAACACAAATTTGATGGCATCCTCAGGCAATCCTGGTACACTAGGTAGGTAGAAAGCTTAATGTTAGAAAGTTTTTTTCGAACTGCTAATATATCTGTTTACAATTGAAGTTCATTCCTATTCACCATGGACAAGAACAGATCATTCCTTTCCTCCTTGCAGTAAGCTTTTTATGTACTTGAAGACAGTTGTCATGCCTCCTTACATGGTGCTTTCTTTACGCTAAACAAGCTCAGTGCTTTTAGCCTTTCTTCATGGTTAAGTTTTTCTTACAATTATGATGATTCCCAGTCACTGTTGCCAGGACTTTCTCCAATTAGACTCATACCCTTCTGGAGGTCTGGTGTGGAGGAATGGATAACATAGTCCAGGGAAGGATCTCCAAGCAGATCTGAAGAACTGCCAGAGGTTGTTGCTGGCTATGCCTCTGTTCCTATATCCCGAAGTGATAAGAAGAATGACGATAGAATTATATTTACTGAACCATTTTAGCTTGTGAACTGGAATGGAAACAGATACTGTTTTTCTAGAATGAGAGAAAAAAGGGCAGTTTTATGGGACAAAGAAAAACAAAACTAGGAAGCAGCAGTCATAAACTGTTGTTTGAGAGTTGTTTTATTAGTCTAGTGCTGCTATCCAAATCCATTCCTTCTTCTGCATATTTTTTCTGAAAGAAGAAACCCAGTGCTATAGTCAGAAGTCTTCAGTTTTTCTGAAATGTACATCTCACAACCACTACACATAGGAAAGCTTGCAAAGAAACAGGAGGTGACATGCTGAAACAGAGCAAATCTCTTGGTGTATAGCCTTCAAGATCACCAAGATGAAAGATGCGAAGGACGGATTTTTTTAAAAAATAAATAATTAAGTTTCCTGAAGTGTCTCAAAAGGTACAAAGTGCAGACCTAGGAAGCCCAGACAGAATATGAAAAGCCTAATCGAGCATTGAAGTGACTTACCTATGATTTCAAATGCAGCTTTTAGAAAGTCTACCCTCCTTGCATTGTGCCTCCTGTTCCTTCTGTAGGATATGTAAAATATAGCCCACTTCTGCAAACCTAAATTTAGTTTAAAAGATTTTTAAAACATTTTGGAAATTGAGATCTTGAGTTACAGTTTGTGTTTAGAACAGCTTTAGAACATCTATAAAGAATAATTTTAAGGGATTATTTTAATTAGTAGCTTAATTGTAATTGAATCTTTGGTCCACTAGGATTTTGTTCTTGTTCTTATGGACCTGATGATAAACATTCTTCTAGTACTGTATTTCCTACAAATGTGTGTGCTGTCTAAAAAAAATATTTGATTTTTCATTGAAAGTTACATTGAAAAGTACAAAATTCTGAGATACTACATCCAAACAAATGAAATCTAGATACTTCTATTTTCCATTTAAAGGCATGATGTTACTCAGCAGTCCCTGTATACACTGGCAGGTATTTTGTGGGGCATATAACTTTCTCCCATTTCTGTGAAGCTTTAGTGGAGAAACCTATGACATTTGCTACTAAAGAATGCAGATGAGCTTAGCAAAGCTATGAGCCATGTGACCATCGCAAGATGATTAATCCTCTCCTTTTCTGTTGTGGTATTTCTGGTTATGTTAGAAAACCCAATACCTTCTGAGCTGCCTTACCCACATGTTTGAGTTTGTTTATTTTTTTTTCCTAAATCATGCTATGCTTTGCATTTTTAACCCTAATTATTCCCTGCTTGGTACAGTATTCTGAACTTGGCATTTATGGGTTTTTTTCATAAATGAGATTTATAACCGTTTCACATTGATTAATTACTCTGCACCTTAATTTTTGTGAGTGATGAGTTACCCTTGCCCTTACTTTATAGTTGTAACACATACATACCTCTCCATCGTAAGACCTTGTGATGGGTATATTGCTTTTTACTGTAGCAATAAGGTATCATTTTCTATCAGGGCAATGTTTCACTTAAGCCAAGTAACAGGACATGCTGCAAGGATGAGCTTGACTCAAGCCACTGCAGTACATGAAGTTAAACTGCCCGATCAAGCAGTTAAAATTAGGGTATAAACTGGTGACCAGAAGGCAATGCTCCCCCCACTGACTAATACTGCACTTTTATGCTTTCCTCAGTAGTATTTATATTGGTGGCAGAGTGCCAGAGTGGGCATACCATTGCTTTGCTCTAATAAGGAATGCTTTATATTTCTAATTAATTAAAGATCTAATGTGTTGTGTTTACTTCTGGAGATGCATGCACAACATGCAATGTGAATATTTCATCTCAGTTCCCAAACACCGACTTCTTCAGCCAGTTACTAACTCATCCAACTGATGGATTATAGAACTTGTGTAAACATGTGATTAAATTTGCACTTTCTTGAGGTCTTTTAAGTAATTCAAAAATATTTCAGAAATTTTTAAGGATGCTTATTGGTATCCTTTGGAAAGAATTGTTTGCTATTATACATTCATAGATAGGGTTTAACCATACATATGTTTGTATAAATACATTCATATATATCCATCTATGTGCATATATGTGCAACATATATACTACATGTAAGGTAATATATTCAAGATGACTTCCAAAGCCCTGCTTTGGCAAAAGGTTCCTAAGAACAGGAGACAACTTAAAGGTATTCTCCACTTCACCTAAATCCAAGGTGCATAAATTCAAATAGTGCCCATATATTAGGCCTCAAAATTTCCATAGTCCCTAAGACTAGATGCCCAACTATATATGCTCTTTCATGATTCAGACCTAAAGTGGAGGGATGCCTGAAATGTGCTGGACAATCTGAGCAAGACCCAATTTTCATGCCTGAGAAAACCTCACGCGCACAGGCAAGCCCAATTTCAGCACTAAACACAGCAACCACAGACATGCTGTTGAAGAACTCAGCCAGCTCTCTTTTTGGTGCCCATGGTTTGGCACAGTATCCTGCTGGTTAGTTATCCTCCTTGCAGAAGAAGCTGGAGATCTCTGTTCGGTGTCCTTCCTGCCCTCAGGAAAGACCTGAGTACTCAGCGTGTTCTTGCCCAAATAAGTAACGTATATGTCTTGCACTAATTGCTTAAATTCAATGGGGGAGTGGAGGAAGAAAGAGAATCAGACCTGTCCCTATCCTTGTAATTTCTCATTGGCACATAAAAGGTGATTCCCTCTAGTGAACTGTGTGACTTTCGTTGCCCTTTGGAAATGTCTCCACTGACTGTAAGCAGAATTGACGTGCTTAATTCTATATCATGCTGTTAGGCTATATAGTTGGTTTGTGATGTCTAAATGAGACACCAAAATTAAGGCATGCAAATCTGGCCTTTTGGGCACTAGTTTAGGAGCACAGTCAAGTTCTTTGAAAACTTCTTATCTGAGTTTGCTTCTGGTCTCAGGTTTTGTGAGCAATGGTGTGATTTTAGAGTAAAAATCAATTCTGTATACATTTTGTGGACTTTATTCAGAAGGATTAGTATGCAAATATACACTTAGGAGGCCTATAAATAACCTAATATATTTTAGTTTCACTAAACTAAATAAAAGCATCAGAATATTATGATTTATTATGATTAAGATTAAGATCAAATGAACAAATCAACATGTTTAAATATTCAGCTCTCCACATTGCTGTGTCAGATAATCAAATTGAACTATGAGACTGACATTAGAAGGAATTACTTTCTGGCAGCCTTGTTGTGAAAGATTTTAAGCAGATGTACATGGTTTAGTCTAAACCCCAAACTTAGATTCCCACACTGATTTATCATAAGGTGATGTATTTCTGTAGCCTACCTGTGCCTTCCTCCTAAGCATCTATTCTGGTTTTAGTTCTTTACAAAAGAAATGTGATGTGTCTCTCCTGTGGCTCTTGCTGATGAACAACAGCTTCCATTCCCAACCTCTCCATCTGTTATGTCTCCATGACTATTCTTGTCCCCTCAGTTCTGCCTGCCACAGTAACAGAGCCTGTCAGTTCCCAGGGAGACACTGCTTAAACCATCTATAGAAGCAGCTTTTGAATAGAAACACTTTTTAATACAACTAAATGCACCTTTCAATCATTGAGATTGAATATTATCTTTAGGGAAATTCTTATTTTAGAATCCTGTACACAGATTCCTATGTACACAAAAGCATGGATATGCCCTTATTCATAAAAGCATTAGTTAAAAAAAAAAAAAAAAAAAAGGATGTCTTCAAAAGCAAAGATAAAAAAAAGAAAATGTTTCTGCTTCATTCTTCAGTAATTTTAACTAATACAGCTTTTGCTTTGAATATAGTATTGGAACAGTTTTGATGATTTCAAGTATTGTAGAATATTAGCAACCAGCGAGATATATGGAAAAAAAAATAGATGTAGACAGAAAGTTCCATCCCCGAATATCCTTTGCTTCTGCAGAATTAATGGGATTAACCGCACAGGTCATAAGTGCTTCCAAGAAAAGGAATATGTGGAGGCCTCTGTCAGGAAAGCATATCTTTAAACCTCTAGCTGAGGTAATGGACGTAAGACCCATAATTAGTAAAACTTGTCCTCTTCATCTATTATAAATTACTTAAGGCACTGTGTTAATTAATGAAACCTTTGAATTCCAATAGCTTCAGTGATTCTTTAAATAATTTTGATTCTGTAGCAAAAAGTATGGGGAGATCCTGTAGTTTTAAAACTAATGCTGATGATTTTGACCTCAAATGTAAGTTCTTTCTTAATTTGTTGGAAAAAAGAATTCTTATAACAATTAAATAACTAGTGTGTTCTTGATTTCTGAGCCTAAGACCATGGTAATTATTGAATTGCTAGTGTGATTGTAGCAAAACACAGAAAGAACATGATCTCATCATGTGCAAACGAATTATAGCAACGTAGCTTTTTAGCTAATATCAGGTTTTATTTAATGTATAGCACTCTACCCGCATTTTATGAATACCAAGTAGGTCTATGCATATCCAAAAGCATACATATTTTTAGCAGCAACAAACGAAAAATTATTATTTTAACCTACACACAACTTACACAGAACATTTGTTTAATTTCATTAATATCAGTAGAGCTCAGTCAGAAATATATTTAGCATATATATTTTGACTCAAGTTTTTTGAACCTGGAGCCATTTGGTTCTTTGCTAACCTGTGTGATATTGTGGGTGTTTTGTTGTTGTTTGCTTGACTTTTCAAGGAAACGGGAGGAAACCACTAATGCTTCATTTGCCAACCCATTGTACGCAGACTTTAGTTCATCTGAGAAAACAAAGGTAAGTAGCAATAGCTTCCTATATACATTCAGAAAAATGTGAGGCTGTAGTTCTCAAATAAGTTTTCCATTAAAACAAGCAGTGTAATCACTCACTGAATGCTATTTAATAAAACGTAAGAAAAAATACTGCAGCACTCAGATCAGTTCCAGTGCATTTTCAAAACATAGACAGATTTGAAATCAGTTCAGTTTTGAGAATATCTTGATGTTTATAACTAATACTGACTGTCCGCTGCTCAATCTGAGAAAAAACGTCTTTTGGAAAATATTTATCCAGATATATAGAAGAAAAAAAAAATCTCACTGGGACTTGTCTCTTTTTGCTTCTGGAAAAAAAAAAAAAAATTACAAAGCAAACACCCAACAACAAAATAACACCACCACCACCAAAACCACACAATGCACAATTCAGCACCCAAGTTGCCTTTGCACATTTACTTAACTTTAATAAAATAGCTTATAACACTTCCCAATACTGTTAATGTGCATTACTATTCCCACCACTGTAAAATTCATCTTGACACTAAACAAACGCTTGTTCATACATTTCCCTAATACTATTTGTTGATCATAATTGAGAGTAACAAAGATGTCTGTAAATAAAATACATATGTAAAAATGGACATAGTATAGCAAAAGATTTCAAGGCAAGATTTAATTATCAAATTAGAGTGCTAGATAAATTTTGTGTTTTACATTTAACAAGAGAAATATGATTGACTTGAAAGGCATCTATATCTGCTATTTATCCTTGAAAATAATACAGACAAAGCACCTTGGAGGTAAAAGGAGAGAAAAAAAATATTTAAAACACTCTTCCTGCCCTCGTTTTGATACTATCCTTATTATCACTGAAAGAACTAGGCTTGGTTTGAAATAGAAAATAAAACTTCCTTTCCCTTTCCACAGTCAGTATTACAAGATTCCACTGTAGCTTTGAATAGGATTAACTATGACATGCCATTTACTTTCTATAAAAGGTTCCTTACACCTGATTTTAGAGACATTAGATCAAATTAATTCACTTACAGGTTGGGGTTTGCAAGAGCTCCAAGTTGGAAACATTGCCATCACGATCACGTCCAATTTATCAGGACATTTTTACTGTAGTTAAAATAGATTCCTGACAGTCTTCATTTAATAGCAAGTTGAAAAACAGAAGCACGGTGTCAAGAGAGACATTTTCACGAAAGACAGCCCCAGGCACTGTGATTGAAGTCCAGTGCTGTAGCAGATTTTCCTCTATTGTCTTTAAGACTGGGAAAATATGTGTTTTCACTAAATCTTCCCTTAAAAGGGAAAATAAGAGTTATGGGTTTTCTCTGAGTCTGATGAATCTTAAATCCAAATGGTGTATTACCAATGAAAAGATATGGTAAAACATGAGCAACAGCTCTCATCTCCAGCTGAATATCCACAAGTTATGCACTTGCAGGCATATACAAGTTTCGTAAAGAAAGAACAATTCTTCCCAGACCTTTCTGAACACCGAAACCAGTGGACTTACATTACCACACACTTGCCTATAATATTGCCTCATAGTTTTGGATTCATAGAGTGTGTTACTCAGACAGCCACATGGAAGGATATTTTTGGGATATTATTTGCAGCTCGCTAGAAGTATTCTGAAGCAGTTTTTTCTTTTTGTAGTCTCCTGTGTATGCCACCTCACCCACTGTTCAAATCAGTGTTTCTCCATGGCATGAGGTATGTAATAACATGTTTCTCTTCTAAAGTAGGATATGTGTTGAGCTATTAAATAAAATTCATTTGCAGAGGAAAGGGAAAAAAGTCACTTAAAGTCAATGGTATACTGCTACTCCTAATGTTAGCACCTCTGGAAATCTGAGAAAGATGATCAGAGTTGGATTGGCGGACAAGGACCGCAATAGCAATTTCATTAATGTTGCTTACTGTAGCTACTTGTTACAACATATGGCAGTTCAACGCTTTCCAGTAAGGCCGATGCTGAAGAAAATGTTTAGAACTACAGAAGTCCTTACCTGAAGAGTTCATATTATTTCTTTTCTCACACACTCTTAATTCAATAAAATTAAAACTGGTTGTTTAAATTGCAATACCATGTACCAAAAATTTGTCACTCACTGCAATTACACTGTTGTACACAGATTGCCCCAAAATAATACTGTATGTATATTAGACCAAGAGCTCTGGAGACAAGTAAGGGTGGGAACAGATTGGAAAGAAGGTTAAATGACTTGATCAGCTGCATGTAGCAGATAAAGGTTTTGGTGGAGATATGCTAATTTCTATCAGCTGAAAATCTGTTATAAAAAGTTCAGGAATTTTATAGTTTTCTTTGAACTTAATATCATATGTTAGTTCTGTAATGAATCTACAGCCATTCATCTGCCCGTTCTAACAAATGAATTTAATTACTTCCTTTTTATATTTAATTATATGCCTTTTCTTTTAGCATCCTTTTAATGAAGATGCAAATGCTATTTCTTTTCCAAATCCTCTTTATGGTGAAGCATCAGAAGACATGGAAAAATTATGCAATTCCTTGAAAACAGACATAAAACAGGATCAATATTGCTTGTAATTATTTTTCTGAAGATTTGTTCTAAAATCTGACAGTATGAAGTGATACTATAGCATTTGCAATATGAATGAATAACTCTTCACAGAATAACTCTTCTATTACAATAATTATGTTCAGAAAGTAACTTTATATTAAAAATGGAATCCATATACAAGTGAAACATATACTCCACTGTCATTTCTCTTGGTGCAGAAAGAGATTGGTAACTATACTATGAATTCATTTTACATTTATACAGTTCAAATTCCAGTATGTTAATAAAATGTTTTAAAAAATCCAGATTCTGGAGTTTTGGGAATCATAATTTTATGACAATTATTTGGGAAATAATGACTTAAATATTTCTGTAATTTTGCATTGGAAAGGAACTTTAAATAGCTATTTTAGTGTTCAAAGGGACAGAGGCAAGAGAAAAGTCTTTGTATAATTAGAAACATATTGAGCTAAACCAAAGATGATTATGAATCACGGATTTTCATATCAGCTCAGCATGTGGTTCGTCAATGTGACATACTGGTATGTACACTTATTTTTTTAAAAAAATCTTTATTGTTAACCTTGATAGCCATATCTGACCAAATTCCTTTCTGGTCAGCTCTACAGTGCTTACCACAGTACTAATGATAAATTTAGCTTAGTAGTTGACAGAGGGTGGAAACTAGCATGTTCAGGAAACCATATTTCTGCTGAATATGTTGGCCTCCCACACAGCTGAAACTTATGTTGTCCCATGCTTACATGAGAAAGACATTCTGGATTTCCTCCTTTTTCTTAATAGCTTAACAGTTGTGCATAGCTCTCTACGTGGGGCTACAGAACTACTTTTCAATTTAGGTTTTCTTAGCTGACTGGCATGTTGTTTGATAGGTAGCAGAAGTAGCAAGGCATGATTCCCATAGACGTTTGCCCACCATTCTTTCCATACTTTTTCAGAAATACACTCATAATTGCCTCTCTGCTGCATTACAAAACCTAATATTTCTCCTCCCCCTCTCTTCTGTAATCCACTGTAGTATGCTCAGTTCTTCCTCGGGCTCCGTAGCCCACCCAAAAAGCTGTGTCTCCTGAACTTGTTTCCCTGACGTGTCCTAACTACAAACTGAAAAAGAAGCATCAGTCCCCATCTGGCCCAGAGTTACATGTCCTGACCAGCTGCTGTACATCTGGCCGGTTGGCAGTACAGGTAACAAACTCACACTGCAATTTCTCCTCCTCTGTGCCCTGAATTCATACAGCTGTCTCCTGCCTCATGGCTGCTTTAACGAAGCCGTTCGGAGCTTCATGTCTCGTACACACACCTGCTTTAATGCTGAGCTTAGTTGGAAGTTACCAGATGTTATTCATGGAGGTTTTAAATAAGAAACTGTGACACAGGATCACACATGTTGTTTTCTTTCTGAAACAAGATAAGCAAGACAGAAACATGGAATTTGCTTACTACAATTGTGAAGTCGAGACACAGAGAATACCCTTGATCCAGCAAAGTGCCAAGTGCCTCCAGCTCCTGAACTCTGGTATTTTGATAAATCTGCATGATATGATTGATCTCCACATTATAAACAGGCATTGAACATTCCTACAAGGTCAAGCCCATATAGTCAAATCCTCATTTATTCTGCAATAGACTAGCACTGCTTTCAGAATTTCATTAAACACTAAAATGCTGGTTATGCTATAGTCCTTACATCTCCGGTCATTGTGTCACACTATGTATAATATATCTGTAAAAAACTACAGTCATGAAAAGGATAAAATTAATAATTGTAGAATTTTATCACATTCTCCCTTATGAAACAAAATATATTGATTTTACTATTAGTGTTACTCATATTTTAATGTCCTAAATAGAAGCATATGACTATAAAGAATTATTGTAAAGTAACTCAAAGAATATAATATTTCTCATCTGTAGCTATTTACTGAGAGAACTGTGACTCTTCTGGATTATCTCTGAAGCAAGACAAGCCTTTCATCAAAATAATTTTCCATTTTAATAATTGATAGAATGTTTTTAAACAAAGTGTTAAAACTCAGACTTTTTATTGAGCTGGTCAAGTTCAAGGAAATGTTTAGGCAACAAGACAAAGCCAGAAAAAGTTATCAGCTAGAGGAGAAGGTTGGTAGTCTACTTTTCCAATGAAAATGTGAGTCTCAGAGGCAAGTCAGCAAGGCACACTCAACTGGGTTAAATGCGTTTAACAGGGAGAAATAAGCACAAATTATTCATGGGAATTCTTTAATCTTGTGTGTAATTATGTGATCATTTCCAGAACCAAGACTCTGATTGATCATAACAGGAGGAAAAACTGAATTCGCACTCAGCACAATGATTAGCATACAACTGTGGAGAACAAAAAAAAAAAAAAAAAAAAGTTATAATCTAGTGCTTTAATATTTTCTGCATATTTTGAAAGTTTGGGCTGCTAAATCTAAATAATTTAAAGGTAATTATAAGTAATGTTTGTTGGGTTTTTTCCCTCAAGAGAAAGCTGTTTTCATTTTGTTCTTCACTTTAGTCTTTAATTTTGAGTCCTTCTTCTTCCAGTCACTCATTTTTCTCAACCACTTCATGCAGGTCATAAAACAGTATAATTCTCTGGCAGGTGTTTTACAATATATATGGTATGTGAATCTGTAAGGCTTTAGTCCACGTTATTACTGTTTTGGTATCTAAGGCTTAGAATACAATTGACTCAACAGGAAGGTATAGTTATGTTAGAAACATGCTATATCAACAACATTAACATTAGTAATCTATTTGGTATTCACATGGACATGTTATCAAGAAGTGGACATTATTAAGCACTGCACTACAGCTGGTCTCCGATGAAACTGTGTATTAAAGCTACCTTAGTAGTTAAAGTATTCAACGTGATTCATGTAAAGTGTTGTTTCTTTTTGTAAAAAGGGGCTGTACTCTGTAACAACATGATTAATCATGTAATAAATTAGTTCAAGGAGGTAAGTAGAACCCTCAGGGTTATGCACTGCCATGAGCTTATATGCAAAATTGCTACTGACACAAAGCAAATCAAAAGGATAAGGAATATACACCTAGGAATATACTCCTAGATATATACTCCTAATAAAAATCTGGAATATCTGGAAGATAAAAAGGATTAAATAAGCTGCAGTTTCTTTTAGCTGTTTAGTCAGTTGGTTTCTCTGGACACCCTTGAGAAAATTCAGTGGCCAAAAGATGCTCAGGTTGAAAATTTCTGATAACTCGTAATAACTTCCTTTGCATATGTTAACCAAACGATTTTTAAAGGAGTGTTGTTGCTGCATTTTAGCAACACTTTAATGGCTATTTTAAACCACTCTAGAATCTACCCATTTTACGAGCTTTGTGAACCTTCTATTGAAGATCTGTTTCTCACAGGTGGCAGTTTTGAAAGGGAGCATTGACACATTTGGATTTACTCTAATTTTATTTTCCTGTTTATATGCCTTTGTATTTCACTTTAACTTTTCTACCAAAACATGGGAAACCCTGTTCAGTTCAATTTCAACAAAACTGTCTTGGAATTTATATGGGGTAACACAGTGATAAGCAAGGGAGATAATTAATCTCAGTAAATGTTCAACATACTAAGGTACCTAGGGATCAAGTTTTTGATTTTTACTTTGTATCCTCTTTGTGGCCCATTTCCTACTTACAAATAAAAATCAAATAATAAACTAAAATGCTCCTTCTCTAAGTTCACTGCAAATTAGCCTAAGAAAATTCTTATGGCATTTAACTGGAAGAGGAAAAAAAACAAAAACAAACTCAAAACAATTCAGACCAAAAATTCTGTTTTGCAATAGTAGTGGGAATACTTGAAAAAAAAAATCCAGCAGAAAGCTGCTGCACAAAATGTTGCCTGTAAGTAGGGACATGTGGGCTCACTCCTTATATTTAGCTTGTCATCCTCCCATAAACAGGAATTAAATTTACTCACCACCCCATACATTCCTTCAAAGCTCTCTAGAAATGAAACTAAAACATAAATGGTACCTACTGCATTCCATACACAGATCTCAGACTGATGTACAACTTTTTATCTGAAGCTGAAAAGATAATTCACAAATATGATTATTTACATAGAGTCTTACAAAAGAAAATATAAAACCTCTCACTGAAGAGGTCACATGGATAGCTTTGATGTCTTTGACCATGGTACTGATTAATCAAGTTGCACATACGCAGTTTTTTAAATTGTTAAGTCCACATTACATTCAGACACAAACTAATCACAAATCTATATACACATACATATGCTAGCTGCCATGAGGAAAGGCAAGCAACACACATACATCTCTGGACCTTCAGAGAGCTGTCTATGCTTTTGGCTGGACTTTTCTTTTCCTGTGCCAATGGGCTGTTTACTTCAGCTTTCAATCTTTTGATCTTTTTCAGCCTTTCAATCTTCCTATCTGCCTTTTTATACTCTTCTTTCCTATCCTCTTGAACTGATCATTCAACCCTTCACTTATTCTCTCTCTTACATGAAAGGGAAATGGATTTTTGAACAAATACACCACTTGTTTCAATCGTTCTGGTTAGGTTATACTTATCTTCTACACAGTCTCTGACTTATATATTGGATTGCAAATTCCTCGAGGCTTTTCTGGTCCTCAGGCATTTCTACCTTGATTGTCTTGAATAATGTTGCCTGATATTCAAGAGTTTCAATTGCCTATATATCTTCTTGAAGTCAATGGGAACTGCAGCCCTGGGAACCTCAAGAAATTCCAAACACACTAAGAAACTCTTATTTAGCAGCCAAAATTTAGATTGAAAGTCCTAACTTCAGGCACCTTGGTTTCAGTGTTTTAAATAATCATTTATATTTTGCTTTATGTCTGTTCCATTGCCATTTCTCATACAAGAGACTTACCTTGTTAGATCAAATCAGTTTCAGACAGTTCAAAACCGTGTTGTGGGAACTGTACCTAAAACATACCATGATGGACATTTTAAGCATTATTGTTCTTCTCCATTACCCTGTGCCATCTTGTGACACCATGAGTGGAATGAGTGCTGTGCACTGCCTGATGGTTGAGAGAATACACCCCTTGGAAGGAACGCAGGGCACGTGGTGATGGGGGAGAGTTCATTTTAGACAAAAAATGCTTTTCCATCCAACACACCACAAAGTAATTTACAGTGTAACAATAAGAAAGACAAGTTTTTTGTGGAGTTTTTGTTGTTTTAATTTGAATTCACAATATGATCAATACATTAATTTCCCCTCTCAAGTGACCTGATTCTGGAGCTCACCTATCATTTCGATTTCTACCTGTTACCTTGGCATTTTACTCTGCCCCAGAGATTTGGAACAGTTACCTATAAACCAGCCATGCCTGGTTAACAGGATTAGGTGTAGTTTTTACCTCTTCTAGTCAACGAAAATCTTTGCCTTTGAGTCCCAGGAAAAAGCAGAACAGCATAGGGGATAAGCAAAGAACCTGGAGAATGGTGCAAAACAAGCAGTTCAGGAAGTACTGGCAAAGCGATAAGCCAAGAAACACTGCCAAATACATAGTTGTTCCACAAAGCTGGCTGCATGCTTGATGTTCAAGCACCATAAATAGTGACTACAGGCCATTTCTTTGTCCAATGATAAGAACATAACATGATGAAGAATTTGCAATTCTGAGTAATTTTTACAAGTATGTTCATAATCTATCAATATGGCATATGGAAGTGGTATCTTCTTTAGAACCACAAAAGATGTAGGGGTGTTTGTTTGTTTGTTTGTTTGTTTGTTTGTTTGTTTTTTAACTGGTTACACTGAAACCCTCCGTAAGTTTTAATTTAGGAAGAAAAGGTGTGCCCTGTCCAAAATGGTACACTTGTTAGTAGATTCTTCTTTCCTGAATAAAAAGCTCTTAGTTCACATGGATTAAAAGGACAAGTGTATCTGCATTGTGACATTTACTCATTCTGAATATCTTAAATATCCCAATTCACTCTCTTTTGGGAGTAGATATCTGTGTATCTCAAATGCAGCTCCCATTGGAGAGCAACAGGTGACTTTGTGGAGAAATGTAGATAATAAAAGATTGGTTGGTTGCTGTTGAGAGAAACATTGTTTGCAGAGACAGGAATGAGGATAGATTGTTTTGGTTTTGTCTTTAATCTTTTAAAATGGCCTAATCTGTGTTAAAATATGGCCCAAGGGTCAGCAGTGTTGCAGGAATCTACGATACTATACTACTTAAAAAATTGCTTAATGAGTGTTCTAACTAGTAAATTCAAATTTCTTGAGAAACATTTGAGAAAAGAGAAGAAATAGTCCACATACTTGAGAGAAACTTTTTTTCATTTAACCTTTTTTCTGTACTTGGCTTCAAGTTTCATGACACATGTTGACCTTAAGAATATGTGAATAGTGAACTCATATTGGTATGTCTATTTTACATTATAAAATTATTAGCTACAGAACTGCAGTGCACCACAAAGATACATCACACCACTTTTCCATTTACATTATTTTAAAATAGTAAATACATTATGTAGTACTCAAGAACAGACTTGCAGGAGCAGCTTGTACATCAGAAGAAAATATTCTGTCCTTCTCTGACACCCATGTAACACATTTAATACACTGCCAGCACTGTAAATCACACAGACAGCCTTTTTTTATTTAACAAAGAAGTATTGCTATTCTAGTAAAGCTGTACTTTTTTGATGATGGCACTTGCTACTTTATGCAGCAGTCGACAGAACTCTGTATCAAAATAGATCATTGCATAAGCAGAAAGCAAATGTGCAAGTTTTCGATTGCAAAATCACTTCAGCTGCAGTACAGACACAACAATACTTGCTTTCAATAGCTAAGGGAAAAAACAGATTAATAGACATACCAGTCAAATTGCTGTAACTTCCAATCCAATAGAACAATGGCAAACTGCCCAAAGGAAATGCCCAAAATATTTGATCTGAGCTATGCTGAAGGACATTGTATTGCACATTGGGAACTTTTAACCTTAACAATCATGATTAAATTTAAAAAGGAGGAAAAAAAAATCTCTACTGCTAAATATACCTTGCCCAGTAGAAAAATTTAGGCTATGATGACTTATAGGATATATCGTCTGTATACATTTAACAGCTCCCTGTGAAATTCTTTCCTTTATCAATGTTCTCAGAATCTAAATACTAAAGGAGCTGATTTTAATTTCCATACATGCATAATATATGACTATCTTCTGTTCTTGTTTGTATTTATGCATTATGTATCACACATAGACATTTGACAAAATATGTATTTTTCATTATATTTAGCAGTGCATGCTAAACGTAACTTTAAGGGGTAGCCTAATGAAAAGAAATATTGTTTGACTATTCTTTATTTAAACTTATTTTATGTTAATATTTTTGTTATGGTGTAACATTTTCTATATATTTTTTCAATGGAAAGTAATGCTGCGCATTGTTGTTGAACACTAATGGCAGCACTTAAAACAAAAGAAATAGATCCTGAACTTATGTGCAATGTGTAATTACACATTCAATGATCCAGTTTGCAGTGCACTTCTGCACAACGTATTTGTGATTGATCAAAAAGGAATAGGTATATTAGTTCTGAAGCTAACATGAAGACACCAATGAATCATCTTATCAAGCCTTCCCTCAATCACATTGCTACAAAGTATTTGCTCGTGCTTCATTTTAAACACATCAGTAATTCAAGAGCAGTCCCATCAAAATAAATGTTATACAAACGGTTTAAGACAAGCATGACTATAGTTTTTTGTGTGATTAGGTCATCATGAGTTGTCAAAAAAGCTGTTTAGAAAACACGTCATATCCTACGTGATGATTACATGACATGGATATTCTTAGGTGGGACTAATTTTGTATCAAAAGGTGCTATGTAATGAAAGTGCCAAAATATTGATATACATTCTCAGAAATACAAAATTCTGAACTGTTCTTATAGGAAATCAGCTTTTTCTAAGTACTAATACATAAATATTGACTAGCCTAACTAAATCCCCTAAAAGCAGTCAGCTTCTCTTACATATCCATAAAATGGTGGTAAGCACAAGTTATGTTTCAGTTATGAAACAAGAGACATAACTACAGCAAATGCCACAATTCAGACCAGTTCTGTTCAAGGAGAAAATTAAGTGAAGTTGTAAGCACACATTCAGCTTTTAAATACTTGCTTAAGCTTTACTGGAATGCATCCTTTAATATCATTGCTGTGATTTACTTCTTAACTGCCTTTGTAGTCATTACCACCTAAAAGAATGAATCTTGTTGGCAATTGCTAACCTAAAGATATGTAAATCCTCTCAGTTTTAGGTCAATTTTCTCCTCTAACAAAGATAAGAGTGGCTACTACTGTAACAAAGATAAGAGTGGTTCACTACTGACCTTGCATCTTTAGACATTTTGAAGCCTGCACATTTAGAGTCTTGCTTTAACACATATCTTGAGACTGTTGGATATAGTATCCTTTAACTGAACATTGCTCATTATACACTAAAATGATTATGTAACCAATATATGTAACCAATTAACTGTCTAGGACTGCCCTGAGTAGTGATAAGATTTTGTATATAATGACTGTTACCTTTCTTTCTGGCAGGCTGGCTTTATTCCAGCACCCAGACTTGCACAAATCTGTAATAAACAATATCTTGTCTCCATGTGCTAAATTTGGCTCATTTGCATTCACACCGGGTAAAGAACCCTGTTCTTGGGACACCACCTTAAGCACTAAATGTCTGAACAGGTAAAGCAGCAATTCTTAGATGTTTCAAGACTGAGTAGTTTTTTTTCCTTTTCGATAATAGTTACCCTTACCTTCATACATCACACACACCTAAGCTTCCTCACTTCAGCCAGTGGTCCTCTATGACTTTGTATGCACCTCATGTGCACCCTGCTTGTGGGAGTCAGCATGGACTACCAGAGTTGTTGTGTCCTGGCATGCCTCATGCAACTTAACACAAATGCTGCTCTCCAGCTTCTCTAAAGGATTCCTCTTGCACCCCCACTGGCCTCAGAAACCCCCTTCTATCCCTTTTCCTTCACCATAACCTTTCCTTCCTTTGTACACAGAGAACTCTTCCCTTAATACAGCACCAGAGCTGCATCCATCCAACCCTTGAGTCTCTGCTCCCTCAGGAGGAAGGAGCACGGTGCTTATGTGAGGCTGCTGCTCAGCCCAAGCCCAGTGTGAAGAGGGAAAAAGAGAAACAAGAGCACGTCTCTAACAGCTACAGCCATGAGATGATCCACAAATTCTCTTGCAAACACACATTTTCAGAGTGAATGAGAGATTCACTGACAGAGAACCAGAAGCAAGAGAACCCTGCACAGGGGTCTTGATTTCTGGGTCTTATTCTTCATGTACTTTCATTGCTGATCCCTTGAAAGAAAATGTGTGTCCTCAGAAGCCAGGACCAGACTCTAAGACCCAGTCCCCATCTGTCCTGGTTTTGTTAAAAACAAGGTCAGTTTCTCTTTTAGTGAATTTTCTTTTCAGTTAAGTTCTTCTAAGTAACTGCACTTTTCTGAATTTGGCTACATGTTTTTGTAAACAGAAGCAATGGTATGCAAGGTCGCTGATAAAAACACACGTCTTGTAAGTGAGAGGGGCATATTTGCAAGGAAGGGTGAACAGAACAGGTGACTAAAATTGACCAACTAAGTATTCCATCCCATCCACGTCACACACCCTATAAGAGTGGGAGATCACGAGGGTCTTGCTCTCTTCAACTATGGCCGGCATCTGAAGAGGACCTTGCCTGTTGTCCCTGTGATCCCAGGCCTGGCTCCAGACCCTGCATCCCTGAATCCAGTTCCAGTTTGCTGCGGAGTCCAGCCCAGGACTTCCGGGTTCTTGCCCTGCAGCTGCCGGAGCAGCCGGCTTCCCTGGGCAACGCTGAACTGTGCTGGGAAATTCAAGATTGATTTTGTATATTTTGTATTATTTTCTCTATTTTATTAGTAGCATTGGTAAAGCATTTTAAACTTTTTTTCAACTTGCAAGTCCCTCTTGCTTTTCCTCCTATTGCTTTTCCTTGGTGGGGAGGGCTGGTGGGGTGGAGGTTGACAGAGAGCATCTGCCACGGTTTATTGTTGCCCTGCATTAAACAGTGACACCATCACAGACTTGAAGGGAATGAGCTTATTATGCAAAATCTAAGAAAGGACTTTCATGCTGTGAAACCAAATTTTACCATTTAGGTTTACAGGTAAGTGTGTGTCCAAGCTCTGGAGGGCTCTGGGAAGGGAGATGCCCCTTTCTCCCCAGGACTTCTCAGCAGTTGGCTTGATTCCTTCTCCTGAGTGTGCTGCCTGATGGGAAGCATTTTCCTCTGCACCTAGCTTATTTTTTGTATTTTATAGGGAGATTTAGTTGGTGATTTCCCCCACACTTTTCCCAGAGCAGTGCCTCATTCATTGCATACCCCGCTCCACTGAGACACTACTCATGAGTCTGCACCACAGGGGTTTGCCTAAGCCCACAGAAGCAGCATATTAGGGGTAAGGAGTTGAACCAGGGCACCCCATCTTCCAACTTTGACAAGCTTGTTCTCTCATTTTCAAGTGTTCTCAGGTCCCAAGGAGCTGACCATGCACTAGGGGCTGTATGTGCTACAGTGACCACAGTGCTTTGCTCTGGCTCTTTTGAGCCCGGCATCTGCTGAAGACCACAAACCAGTA
Organism: Caloenas nicobarica; assembly: GCF_036013445.1. Lineage (NCBI taxonomy): Eukaryota > Metazoa > Chordata > Aves > Columbiformes > Columbidae > Caloenas > Caloenas nicobarica. The sequence continues at coordinate 21,289,875 of NC_088246.1, read as the reverse complement.
AAAGACAACTTCTCTTTGGTTCTCATACTTTATAAAACTGCTTTCCTCAGCTAACATCAATAGATAGAGCTGAACAAAGATTTAGTTTATTAGTAATAAATGACAAAGGATTTTTTTTCTGCCAAAGCCTTGAAACTTGAAGGTGCAAGTGTCTGTTGCTACAATAAATAGCAAGTAGCCTGAGTAGGAATACTGACATCTGGAAATGAGAATCCATACAACACAATGTATACTTGTACTGGATGTGCAGAGTGCCTTACTATGCAGGGTTAATTCAACCTATTGTATAAAACCCACCAAATCCTGTAGTGCTTATTTGTGTCTGCAGAGATTAAAGATCTATCTGTCCCTAGAGCATCTGAGAAACAAGGCAGATGTACATTTTAAAAATGCAATTTGAGATAGTGTGCTGGCAATATTTCTAATAGAAAAAATTATTACAGTATCTAAAAGATACCTTTATTTGCCTTCATTCCTGAGCATCCAGACATTTTAATTTTTTTTTTTTTTTGTGCCATACATTATTTAATAAAGGGGAAGGAGGAGATTTGAACCTAATTACATGTTACTGTATAAGGAAAAATGTTCAGCAGAGGTTTTCTATTATGTAGTTCCCCCCTCCCCAAATGATACATTTTTAGTCCTTATTGAAACAAAAATATATCTCTGTGTACCCAGAATGAAGATGATTTGTCTCATTGACAGGTATTTTCTTCTTTTTCTATTTCTAAACTTAAAATACACACATATAAGAACTCACACAGATAAACACAAATTTGCACATTTTATACATTTTAAAATGCAATTACTTTCCTGATAGCTTTTTTTAATGCAAGATCAATTCAGAGCCAAGATCTGGGGAAATATTTTTCTCTTCATAATGACAGCAATCAATCAAAAAGTAGAATGAGATCATTTAGCATTAGTATTTCTGAGCAATTGTCCAAAAAAAAAAAAAAGCGATAGTTGAGGTTTTCTTCAAGAAATGTCTTTACCACACCATTCTGCCAGAAAGTTAGACATTTTTTGTGAGCTGCAAATGTAGGAAGATGGTTATATCTGATTTCAGGAATTGACTACTGAGACCAGTACCAATGCAGGTCAATCACATTATGTCACTTTAAGATACCTGTTTGTGTTACATTAATAGGTAACCTTCCAGCCATAGGTAGGTCTTTATGCAGATTTTAATTAAGAAGGTATAACTTTTCAGCTTGCTTTTATCTGACAATTAGAAACTTCTTCCCCCAGTCACACCAGTTGGAACTACCAGAGACATGGTGAAGAATATACACTTCACACCACAGCAATCACCTGGGAAGGGTCAATAATACCCCAATCCACTCTCCTCTCCCTTCTTTCCTCTTGCTTCTCCACCAAGCAGCTAATGAGGGGCAGCTGCTATAGAAGACTGCAAATCAGCTTATGTAAAGGTGACGGGTGAAGATACTACAGGTGCCTCTGAAGTGGCTGGAGCAGCCTGGTGGTGAGAGGAGCCTTGTCCATGGTGGAAGGCATCAGCAGGCTAACACAGGTTGCAGCCTGCACGAGAAGCTGAATTTGAGTTGGCATTTCCCTGCAAAGGAGAAATGTTGGCTCTAATATTAAAGGACTGATAATGCAGGACTAATCCATCCTCAGTTTTGAGTTACTCAGAGGTAAGATGTAGGGGTAGTGAGGGTCTCCTGTGCAGACACTATGGGGTATGCCTTAGAAATTGATGTTGGATCTTGGCACCCTATACTGAGAATAAGAAAAATCCTGATTAGATTGAAATGGGGGGATTTAATTTTATTTAAAAAAAAAAAGTTCAATTTATTTTTTCCTCAATTTCATCTCAGAACTCTTTCTTCAACTCCCTCTTTTCCAAAAGAAACCAATTCTGTACTCTTACACTGCAGTGGTCCCCAGGGCCAGGCCAAATTCTGCCATCAGCTGTAGCAATGAAGCTGTTAGGGAATGACAGCCCTAGGGAGGCATCACCTGAATTAAGAAGAGCAGAATCTTGCTTTCTGTGTCTGTGGTGGCATTTGTTTTTACTTGAATAGCTTTTACGGCAGAGTTTACAATTTTTTTTGCTGATGTGTAATAAAACACTTTTACTGTGGTTGGTTTAATTTTCAAAGCTTAAAAAAAAAATCAATTTGTTTCTTTGTACTCAGTATATTGGAGTTGAAAACCGTAATGTACTATTACTTCGGGGTCAGTGCTTAACTTCTGTTGACCCTCTTGCCTGTGAATATTTCCTGGAGTTTATTACTACAGCCTGTCTCCTGGATTTTTTTATGCATAAACTTATCATTTCTTATTCTTAAGTAACCACTATCAGAGTCTTTAAGAACAATGATTGATTTTAGGGCAAAAACAATTTCCCACATGCATGAACACAAAATCCATGAGACACTTCTCTTGAATACCCACATTCTTCTCTTTGTACTGCAAAGATTTTGAGAGGTGTGAGAGATGCAGATGTTTCAGATGGAGCAATATACAACGGGGAAAGAAAACAAACAGTTCATAGAGCAAATAGGACACATTAACAAATATTATTCTTTGGGGCAATTTTGAGTTAAATACCTGCTATTTTATATCAACAGCTTCTTCAACCAGGAGGAGGAAGACAAGGACAACAGCAAAATCCTTGTCAAGCTTTTGACAATCGTTTTGTCTGTCAAATTACTAGAAATATTAAGTGTTTTTTCATGCAGTCTTTAAGAGCTACTTAAAGTATTGCAAGTGGGTTGGAGAGTAGCATTAAATGCAAACTAGAATTCCTGTTGTAACTGTCCAGTAAATGGTTGGTCAGTGGAGTTTCTTCTTTCCAGGCAGCCATCAGCAGAACTGGGGACAGTATGTTACCCTGCTTATGTCTGTTGTTAAAGGGTGGTGTCTAGATTTTTTTGACAGATGTACGTATTATTATAGTTACCACAAGAAAACTAAGTTAAGATTTCTCTCTGAATATGTGTATGTCTATATTCAATTAATCTCTTACGCCTTACTAAAAACATCTCTCTCCTCATCAACAAGGAGGTGTTTTGTATAAGGACTTCTAATACTTCACTCCTACTAGCAAAAAAAACCCATTTTTTTATACCAATGAAATATATATAGTGGATGAGATGCCAGAATTTCCTTCACTGTTGTTATCCAGTTCAGATGCTTTGTGACAGTATTTCTTACAATCCTAGTACCTCTGTATTTCATAGGTTGTAGCAATATAATGATGCCACATTAGTCACACCACCGATTCTCACTGTACTTATCAAAGCAGCCTTTAGATAACTTCCAGATGAGACATGACAGTGGATAATCCATTATCCTCTTTGCTGGTTCTTTTGTCTTCTGAACAAAGAATTTGATTCAAATTATTAAACTGATTCCAAGACATAGCAGTTAGCACTAGCATTTTAAAAACATTTTTTCCGTGTTTGAATGGAATGAATGAGCCTCTTCTACTTGGTCTAGGGAGAGAGGGCTAAGTATGGAGAGTGAGATGAATAATGGCCTGACTTAGTGGACGAAAACTGCTGTTGGGAGAGAGAATATTATGGGGGAAAAAAAACCAAAAACAAACAAAAACAAACCAACAAAACCAACAACTAAACAAAAACAAAGCAGGAAATATGAATATGACTCGAGGAAGGTGGGGGAAATGTGTTAATAATGCTGCTCTTTGTGTGAACAGTATAGGAGGGGGGGAAAAAAAAAAAAAAGACATCCTCAGTGCATGACCTGCAGCTTGACAGACCTCAGGTCACCCGGGTTCTGAAGTGTGGGAATAGCACCATCTATTGCACAGCCGCCCTTACCAGTGCGGTGTCAGACCTCATAGCCTCCCCTGCATGGCCCTCACAGCAGCTTTGTAAGGTAAGGACAGGGTATTTTCTTAGTTTAGGAGGGGGAATCTGCTTTCTTGGTGGCTCGCAAAATGCCAGTGATAAAGCAGGAACTGAGCCCAGTTCTGTTTGACAAGCTCCTGCTGTAACTTCTGGCTCTGTTTCCTCTTCTACTAAGAAGTCCCATCTGCTTGAGAACCTTGATAAATCAGGCTAACGAGACCACTTGTAACTATATATCTTTCCACTAATCTTAGGGAACATATTTACCCTCAGCTTCCCATGTATGAGCTATGTTGTCTTTCAATTACAATTGCATCATACTTTGCAGGCACTAGAAAAAATGTGAATGTTTGTATTGGGAAAACATGTTTGCTAGAGTTGCAGGTAGAAAGTAAGACCAAGGAAATTTGTATACGGAAGTAGAAAGACAACATATACACTAGAACTTTTTAAAATCCAACACTGAAGCTTGGAAAATAGCTGCCCTTTTTAGAAAAATTAAATGTCAGCATTTTTTCTTATTTTGTTGCAATTTGAAAGATTCAGGCAGTTATAATGTCTTGAAAATGCAGTTTAAAAGATGAGAAAAGAAGTCATCGTGTTAGAACAGCTTCTTCTTTGAAAATCAGTATCTATCCACAAACCACAACTGTCAAAAAGCAGGAAAGGGACTTAAAACGTCATATCTGTGCTTCCATGTGTCATTTCTACAGACTGCTTTTAATTTTCTTACCTTTCATCATGTGACTCCCAAAATGAGAGTTGGATTTAAATGCATCTGTCCAGACAGACAGTGAACTCCACCCAAGAGGGTCAGTAACTGGAGAAGCAAACCAGACAAAAATAACCATTGTCAAACTTGGACTATAGTTACTGATATGCAGAAAATCTGCTGAAGAAAACATGAAAGAAAAAAAAAAAAGACAAAAGGTTATAAGCATGCAGTGCTCTATTTCCATGTAACCAGGAGAAGAACTTGTCTTTAAGTTCTTGGCAAAAGCTGATAGTATTTCATGGTGGCTACCTAAACATAAAAAACCAAACCAAGCAAACAAAACCACAGAGCTGTGATAATGTAATGACCCTTTGGAATATTAGATACGCATATGCTAAATAAACCTTGCCTACAGTTCAAATGGGAAAGAGTTAACTCACAACTCTCTTGCTACCAAAGAGGCCTGGACTCACATTTTCCAGCTGGCAGAGGTGTGTGTTTGTACACACATCCCTCACAACTCCTCACTCTGCCTTTTCCCTCCATATCAGTTTTGTAAAACTCTCCAAGTTACAGTCGTGCTGGCTAATAATTACATTTCATCTGATTGTTATCCAGCAAAACTATAGGTATTGTAACATGTTAGACTCGGCTCATTTATTGTCATAAAAAACATAAATAATATTTTTTTAAAGGCTGGATAACATTAAGGAAACAGCAATTCTCTAATCGTTACCTGCATAATTGTTTCACCTGCTGAAAGACTGCAGGTTAGTCTAACTCATTTAGGGGGCTGTTGTGAAGAAGGGCTGTGGAGTCTGGCCATGTTCTTCCATTATATTGCAGATCCTCAAGTAGTCTGAACTGACATAACTTTCCTGGACGTCTAAGAGTTTCAGTTCGCACCACCTGCAGACCTTCCTGTGATATCTTAATCAGATAAGGCTTTTTGCCTGCCATCGGCCTGGACCTCTAACATTGATTTCCAGGAGGAGTTTTTGCTTGGCCATAGAAGAAAGTTAAAATATTCTACAATTGTTGTAGTGAACTAGCAGAGACAAAAGAAAAAAAAAAACACAAACCAAACCAACCAAACAAGAAAAACTCAAACAAACAAAAAAACCTAGGAGGCCTGAGTCAGTTGTATATGCTTTTTTTTTCCTCCCTAGACCACAACTGGTTATTATTTTATACACAGTGGCTCAGTTGTCTAACTTGGCTAAATTACCTTAGCAGTGTTGAAACTGCAGTGCTACGTGACTGATGCTAGCCAAGAACATCTCCCTCTGGTCCTGCACATTTAATTCTTATTCAGACCAATATAACTGACCTTACAAGGAATGTAGATAAAGGGGAAATGTAAGGCTTCTTCCTGTTTGTGTTTCAAGGACTGATAGAAACAGTATTAGCTATATGAACTGGTATGACTAACATTCAGTGATGAATAAAATACTGAATTTGGAAAAATGTGCTGTTCTCTTTCCTAAACAAACAACAACAAAAAAATCAGATGTATCCAAACCTCAAAAATTATATTCTAAAAAGTATTTAATGTTTTTTGAAAAACACTTGGGCAGAATTAGTCTACTGTCAAACCTCTAAAAACAATTCACTTGAATGACCGAGATTGTAAATCTTTGAAGTATGTTTGACATAGACTTATTTGCACAGCCTATAGTTTATAACTTTCTTGCTTCAAAGCACCGTTCTTCACAAGAAGAAAAAAAAAAGAGAGTGATAGCTAAGGAAAGATACAAAGAAAAAAAAAATAAAGGTGGAAAGAAATTGATGATGGATTACAAATTAAAGAAGTTTCTTTTTCAGAACAGAGTTTAACTTGTGACACTGATTGACCTGCATCTTTGAATATATAGCTGCCAAAGTACCTAATAAAATTAATTTAGATAAAATTCTCAGACTGTGTGCAAAGGAATTAGTTGTATAGACTTCTTATTTTATTACTGAAAAAAATAAGAGGTTTCTTTTGCATCTTTTCCTTCCTTTATATTATTAAATAGCTACTTGTTGCCAACAGAACAGTATGGTTTGAGGAGAAACCGTGAGTTATGACCTCATGAGCTAAACAGACTTCAGTTAACATTTTTATGTGTCGTCTGTCCCTAAAAATTCTTTAAGTGCTTCCAAACGTAATAAAATTTAACATCTTTTTCCTTTTGCTTGCTAGGATTCAAACACTGTCATTTTAAGATGTTATTTTCTATTTTCATTTTTAAAACATTTTGTTTTACAATCTACATATGCACTGTTTGTCTTCTGTATGCAATATTCGTTATGCAGTAGAAATAAAAACCTAATTCATCTTGATGTTAACAGAGCAACTTTGACAGTTGCAGCTGGGCAACTCAGATCAGACTTCATGGTGAAGCATTCTACAACAAGGTGACCCACCTAGCAGATGAGGGAAAGGCTGTGGATGTTGTGTACTTAGACTTCAGTAAAGCCTTTGACAGGGTATCCCACAGCATTCTCCTGGAGAAGCTGGCAGCTCATGGCCTGGATGGGTATGCTCTGCCATGGATAAAGAACTGGCTGGAGGACTGGGTCCAAAGAGTTATGGTGAACGGAGCCAAATCCAGTTGGCGGCTGGTCACAAGTGGTGTTCCTCAGGGCTCAGTATTGCAGCCAGTTCTGTTTAATCTCTTTATCAATGATCTGGATGAGGGGATTGAGTGCACCCTTAGTAAGTTTGCAGATGACACCAAATTGGGTGGGAGTGTTGATCTGCTGGAGGGTAGGAAGGCCATACAGAGAGATCTGGACTGGCTGGATGGATGAGCCAAGGCCAGTTGTATGAAGTTTAACAAGGCCAAGTGCCGGGTGCTGCAGTTGGGTCACAACAACCCCAGGCAGCGCTACAGGCTCAGGGAAGAGTGGCTGGAAAGCTGTCTGGCAGAGAGGGATCTGGGGGTGTTGATTGACAGCCAGCTGAGTATGAGCCAGCAGAGTGCCCAGGTGACCAAAAAGGCCAACAGCATCCTGAGTTGTATCAGGAATAGTGTGGCCAGCATGACTAGAGAAATGATCATGCCACTGTACTCAGCACTGGTAAGGCTGCACCTTGAATCCTGTGTTCAGTTTTGGGCCCTTCATAAGAAAGACATTGAGGTACTAGAGAGAGTGCAGAGAAGGGCGACAAAGTTGGTGAAGGGTCTGGAGCACAAGTCTGATGAGGAGCAGCTGAGGGAACTGGGGCTGTTTAGCCTTGAGAAAAGGAGGCTGAGGGGAGACCTTATCGCTGTCTACAACTACCTAAAAGGAGGATCTAGTATGGAGGATGTTGGTCTCTTCTCCCAAGTAGCAAGTGACAAGACAAGAGGAAATGGCCACAGATTGTGCCAGGGGAGGTTTAGCTTGGATATTAGGAAAAAAATTCTTCATGGAAAGGGTTGTCAGGCATTGGAACAGGCTGCTCAGGGAAGTGGTGGAGTCACCATCCCTGGAGGTGTTTAAAAGGCATTTAGATTAGGTTCTTAGGGACATGATTTAGTGCTAGAGTTAGGTTATGGTTGGACTCGATGATCCTAAGGGTCTCTTCCAACCAAAATGATTCTATGATGAATCTGAGAGGACATAATCTCAGAAAATTCTTATATTTACTGAGTGTTTATACGTCACTTGTATGTTTTTACTACCTTCTTATTTTGGAAATTCAATTCGAATTGGTGACATGACCATACTGGCAAGCTCTTTGAAAACTTATTTCTTCAGCATTATGTGAATTAAATAGATGCAACAAACTGAAATTGTGAACAAGCATTCAAATACATCCTGAAGCTTTGTACTTGATCCCTCAAAAATGAGAACTCCTATTGATTTAATGAGACTTCACTTAGTGTCATCATACAAACACTACCCTGAAATTGTTTTTTCTGATCACGTGAAATAAGACTGTTCAAAATTACTGTTGGGAGGAATATAAGTTCACAAAGTAGTGCATGAAACATTTCTGAATCAAACTTATGACTGGATTTTGAAAACAGTAACCTCAAAATGTTTGCATGAGCTGGCATTTTGACCTTGACAATTGACTACGTTACAATAATAAAGACGTATACCTTGGCATGGGCTTTCCTGAAGATGTCAACTGCTTGCCTTTGCCAAAGGTAAGAGAAATTTACATTTACTTAGAGCTTTGTTTTGAAATCTGACTCTTGGAGGTAATATACACATACAATTCGGCATAGAATTGGATAAATTTTCTGAGATTCCTAAACTTTTCTGAGTTCTCAGGTACTCAAAGGGTTTGTCAGCAATACCAGTTTGTTTAGGTTCCATGAGGGAGATGAACTTCTGATTTATCAGAAGTGCCTGAGCTCATTTTAAACACCACAATAGGTTAACAAGAAAATCAGAAGTTTTATTATACCACAAGGAAAAAATTAAGGTTCTTAACCACAAAACTGGAAAACAGCTAATGTAGTCCTGAATCGTGTTAACTGTAAACTTCTTCCATACCTCCTCTAGTGTCTGGGTTGTCATGAGGCAAACCTGGCATGTTAACATCTCCTGTTTTCATGGCTGACTTGTCTTAGAGAACCTTCTGAATTTATATTTACTTTCTGGATCCTGCTTAAGCCAGAATCTTTTTTCCTTCTGTTTTCAGATCTCTTTTCCTAAGTCTATCATCTTGTAGGACTGTGCTAAGATAGCTCTTCATCAGTTATTACTAAGATAACTCAGTTTTCCCTTCCCCTGTTCAATAAGTTGCATAAAGTAAACACAGCAATGTTGGACATTTCCCGAGATTATCTCTGGGACTTAACATGTTCTTCAATTAGCATTAATTAAATAGCCTTTCTGCAAGTGTTAAGGTTTTCAAGACTCTTAAATGAGAGATATTAGCTGTAAATGCATATTATCAAACTCTTTAATCTCTAGGTCCCTGCTAAGGTCTACATAGGGACCATATGTGACCTAGTACATATGCCAGATTTATTACTGCTAATAACAGTGGGGTTTTATCTCAAACCACCTTATCATCCTTCATCTTTCAAAAGTATTGGATGCTTGCATCACCACGAAACAAAGCTGTGTAAATAGGGTCATTCTGAGGTAAACATGTTAAGTACATTGAATTGTTGCAGTTGAGTTTAAAAGAGGATGTAATCATCTCTTTCCACTGTCTAGACACTTGAAAGGGTTGTCAGGACTACAGCTACAGCTTACCAAGCATCTGCTTTTGCTCTGCAGGGAGAGCTAAATCTTTGAGATCAAAGTCTCATGATAAACACTTAGCTGGGGTGGGTTTCTGACATGAAAAATCAACTGCGTGCTACCCTTCACTGGACTCTCGCTTACCATTTCTCATTAGGCACAAAGCCAGGCTCCATGGTGTATGCAGAAGCCACAAAGAATCACATCTGGATGTTTATATAGAGGCTAAGGTGTTCAAGGGTAGATTGGAACAACATGTAGGGGCAAATCACAGGGAAACCTTACTGCATAGAAAAGTGGAACCTGTCAGAAAGCAGGACGTAGTGCTTGGAGCTGGCCCATTGCTTGGCAAATGGGTATGCCTACCTTTCTTGTGTTTCTGAGAGATAGGAGCCACTACAGAAATCTTTTCAATTTGCAATATCCAAGTAAGAACCACTTCAAAACAAGATAAAAGGAGACAACCATCTGCTTTAGCTTCCAACTGCTCCTGGACAGTTCTCCCCTTCTTGAAGACTTCCCTGGCAAAGGAAGCATTACCACAGTGACTGGAAGGAGGAACACTTGCTAGATTATACTCTTTTTTGAAGGTATATCCCCTCCTTAAGCCTACTATCAGCACAAGTCAACAGTGGAATTTTGCAAATCTGCTGTGCATTCCTACACACTGAACGCTGATGATGCATTTTAAGATGCTCCATCACAAGACAAGGGGAATATTCTAAGTTAATATCTAAGACAACACAGTGTCTGAGTAACTGCATTTCTCATTTCTTTGTAGCCAGAACAGCTCTGTACTGAAGGTGATTTAGCTCAGTTCAATAGAACCACTGCTAAAATGAATGCCTCTGGCAAATGCCATTCCCTGCCCGCACAGGCTGCACCCTCTGTGAAAGTTTTAACTGACCAAGTCCCTGCTTGCCCACCCTGGTGTGGTCTTCAAATATGCAGGCTGCTGACATGCTTCTGAAGCAGGCTTCAGGATATTCACATCCTACTCCTATGTGAGAGGGCAATCATTTGGGAAGCACATGCAGAGGTCACATGAGCAGAATAACTGGACATCAGAAAAGACCCAGGAACAGGACTGCCTTGCAGTTAAAAATTCATCCTCTTCTCTTTGGAACTGAGAAAGTCTCTTCTAAAGTGTTCTGTGTTAATCTGGGCCTTTAAATTCTTCTGTTTGTTAAAATTGTGCAGAGGAAAATGATACAGACCTAAGCATAAACTTATAGTCTTCAGCTAGACTGTGTCAGCTACTAAGACTTACTCATTAGTTTGTTGGTTGATAAAGACTCTTCAAGACTACTCCTTGAAAGCAACCAAAATCCTCTCAACAGTTTTGCAGAAGAGATATGAGTGGATACACAAGTGCTACAAGAAGAAAACACAGAGCCCTAATACAGCAAGATGCTAATACAGCAAAATGCTGTGCTCTTTTTCAGAAAAGAGCACGTGCTGTCTAATTGGACTCTTGTGCTTGTCTAACCTGTGTAAATAACAGACTGAGATAGATGGATGGATGGATGGATAGATAGACAGATAAATAGATAGATGTCCAGAACAAAAGCAAGACATATGTTTGATAAAGGGGAGGCAGAGGAAAAGGCTGCAGAAAGAGGAAAGGTCAACATAAACTAGTTTGTATTATGGAGACAGGGATAAGAATAAGGAGCGAACACAGGATCTTGGATTTCAGATATGTAGCTCAAATCCAGAGAGGATCAGGAGGATAGATAATTAAGCTGAGAGGAAAAAGGGTTGAACACATGTGAGGACAGGACAATCTGCATTAAGGATAAAAACATCTCTTCTCTGTCGCATGACTGAACGTAGCATAATCACTGTTTTGTGGTGCATCACATATGACAGCTGAGCCTAGAGACATGAGTCCGTATGGTAGGGAAGAAGCCACGGTTCTGTGCTGCATAGTCCTCATATTGTAAGGAAGCCAGTTGTTCAACAGTATTATTTCTTCCAGGTGTTAATTTGAAAAAAACCCCCACCATTTATAAGCTTCATCTTAAGCATGTTTCACAGTCTTGATGCCCATAATGGACCAAACTGTGGCAATCCAAGCAACAGAAGTCTCCCTAGACACAAACTGCTAGAGCAGTCTGTGGTGTGGTTTCATCTGCAGGCATCTTGGGAAAAGGCAAATGGCCAATGAGCTGAAGGATGTGCAGCAGATTGTTATGCTGCTGTGGCCACTACACAAGAATGTGCTAGTTGTTTTCAAGACTTAACTCCCAAATTCTTGCTACTGGTTGCAGCTGTCCCACTCCCTTACCCCCGCAGCCATAGTTAACACTAGGCACTGACCCTCTGCAGAAGCTCTGTGCCACAGCCACTCCTGTGTCAGTTGTCTCAGCTAAACACTTGTTAAGATCATTCTAGCATTAAAGTTCTCCCAGGCTTGCTGACCTAAAACCTAATCCCAATCCAATTACTTTTTGTAACACCAGTCCTAACCCTTGTCTGCCTTCCCCTGCTGTGCCCAGCAGCAGATTTTGTTCTTTGGTCTCGGCTGATTAAAAAAAGTTAACTCTACTCACAACTGTATGGGCCATAGTAATTACTCAGGCCCTCCTACCAGCTCCAGATCATGAGTAAGAAAGGCCTTATTGTGGAATTGCTTGGTAAACTTCTGCAGATCCTGATAAAGCTTGCTTTATTGGAAAATGTGGTCAATGAAAAGATATGTTCAAAACTTATTGGGTTTTTATTTTAGCTGATTTTTTTTCCGATTTAAAAACTTTCCCCAGATTTCTTTAAATTAACTACTTCAGTGACTACTGGTACCAACACACCCACTAAGAAATGTGTCCACTCTCAATATCATTCTGTGCTGACTGCCACTGCCCTGAGACCTAACGGATTGGTCTGGTCACCATTCCTCTTTTTAGCCCATCCAACCTTCGCTGTGGCCACCCATTATAAAAGGCCTGGGTGCTGTGCACATATGGCTCATCACAAATAAGTTTGTATCCATATATATTAAGGTTTCCATCACAGCAACAGAGAAATGGCACTGGCAAAATTGCCTTTTTCTTCTTTCACTTTGATTTCCATGCTTGCTTTATCTTCTGTGCCATAGTTTAGCCTCTTCCAGTTCTCTTACAGCTTTAACTTAGCCTGCTGACCAGTGCTATACTGAAATATGAACTTCTCTGTTAAACATGGCCCTGTCACAAGCATTCTGGGAGCCTTCTGGTTCTTTATCCGTTCCTGGGTCCCACAGCTATCACTGTACTGGATATATGTCAAATAAGGGTCACAACCACAGCCTTTGCTGGAGTTGCAAGGATGGGATGTGGAACTTGGAACTCTCAGGCCCTATTTTGGGCTTTGCTGCCTTGTGGTTTTCAAAATTGAGTAATGTCCTTGGAGCTCTCGATCACAAGCAGGCAAAGGCATTGTTTGGTGCTGCATTGCTGGTGCCTGTCTCAATGTTGTTGCAAAGGCAGATTCATTGAAAGAATGTGTGAAGCATGTCTAGTTCAAATAATTTAACTTTAGCTGGAACGTTTTGGTTTCTCTTTTTGAAAGGATGTTCCTTTTCAAAAACTATTCCATTATTTTAAAATCATTACAGAACTCAAATAGGAATCAAAACTGGTTTAGATTAAACTTTTGTTTAACCTCAAACACTATTATTTTTTCATGCTGCCTTGTTGCTGAAATGTTTCTCCTTAATTTCTCCCTCCCTTCAAATTGCCAGTGAACCACTTTATCACTACATACGATAAATAGACTGACTTCCAGTTTCCACATCACAAAGTGTCCACTACACCATGAATCTGAACTATCTCTTTAGCCCCACAGAACCTCTCCCTAACCATAGATTGAGCCATAGGTGTAAGGCAGTACATCTGGGAGGTTTATCATACTGCTGTCCTAGAGATAAACAGAAAGCTTCACTGAACTAAGCTGCACCAGCATTAACCACACAGCAATTAGAGCCAAAGTATAGGCATATTCTAATTAATCACAATTATGCAAACTCATGCATTTGCATATTGTACTGCATGGAGTTACAGGGAATTTGGCAGACGCCTCCTGGATGTGACCCAGCCAGGAAGGGAACCTCAGTGCTTGCCCCAGGAATTCAAGCTGAGTGGTGGGACTTGAGGCTCTCTCAGCCAGGGGAACAGGGTAAGAAACAAAGGCTCATGCAGTGCCACTTCTCTGGAAATTTCCTGTATTTCCCTATTTAACAAGGAAGCCACCTCTCTTCTTCATACTTCACATCCGAGTTTTGCATGACCCTTTAGTGATTCAGCTAAAACGCTGTGCTCATCCTTTGAACTGGCAGCGTCAAAGGCAACTCCCAGCTTGGCAGCACTCTAAATTCACAGCTCTAGCACCTCTACTTTGACAATACTAAACCTAATGCCTCTGCTGAATTCCCAATAGCAATACTATTCACCTTCTTCAGCCCTAATCAGCTATCAGCAGAGCTCCAAAGGGAGGGAGGTGAAACTCAGTGGGAAATTTGCTCCAGGGCATTAAAGTCTATGTGCAGCATCAGTCTGTGATACTCTTAACATCAAGCTGTGGACTACTTACCCCATAAGGGTCACATACTCAATTTTGTCCCTGTGGGGACTAATCCTGGAAGATCAGGTATTATTTATGGCTCTAAAATTATCTAGGTCTTTTTGTCACTGCTGCTGGGAAACTAGGTAATTTTTAGACATTGCTCAGTTACAGAAGAAGATATCGCTGGTTGTAGTTTATTTATTAATATGCAGGCACAATCCTCTGCAGAATGACAGCAAATGCAAGTTCACTAAACAGGAAAACTTTAGTTTGTTCCTGGAAGGGAATATAGAGGTATTCTCTCTGCTTTCATGGATGCTGCAATTACCTGTCAGTTCCTTTTTCCCAAATGAAGTGGAGATCCTCCCCTGACTTCTCAAATTCAAAAGCAGGTATCCTTTCAGGCCAGCACTGAATGCTTACAGGAGCGCAGCTGAGGGGTGCCTCAACTGTACCTATCAGACCAAAATAGATAACGGCATGTTAAAAAAAGGCAGAGAAAAGAAATGTTAAGAACTCCGCTTTTCATAATCAGACGCAATAAGCCCAGAAAACATGTAGTTTGAAAAGCCTATGTTGATACAAAAAGAAAAAAGACCAAGAAAAAAAAAGGCAGATTCTTAAATTAACGTGTGAATGAGAGTGAGCACTTGCAAGCCGTATGACAGTGGAATACAATGAACAGGAAGAATCTTCCCACCTTTCTGTTCTGAATGATTGATGTTATAATCAGGGATACCAGAGCTATGCAAGAAGAGAAAAATATAAGGCCATATTCTTGACTGGTGAAAATGAAAGCATTCACATTGATTTCTATGGAACCACTACAAGTTACACCGCTGCAAGATACATCCCTGAGAGAGGTGAGATAATGTGCAAGGATGGTGAAGATAAAAGCACATAGGAGAAATGAAAACTTATCAGAGGCACTGTGTTCCAAGTAACCACAGCTCATAAGCTCAAGAAGCCTTCATGAAGTTGCTCTTTCAATTTTACTTGTGCTTTATAAATAACAATGAATGCATCTCCAGCAATGACATGTTGTCATTAATCATTATAGGATTCATTATTAGCTTTCCTCTGAGCTTTTTTTTTTTTTTTCAGTGCAATAAAATATTTTGCCTGTGCTTTTGCACATGATTATACCGAGATATAGCTATGTCTCGATTATCTATTTTAATACTAGAGGGACAATGCATACAGCCTTCCTTGGAGAGCATGGTTTGAATTTTACCATGGAGCACAAGAGGTACTGAATGCAGTGACTGTATGCTGACCTCCCAGCATGCACACTGCAAAACTGTCACACAATGGCATAAAGCATTGCAAATTAGGGCTGTGGGACCTAGTCTGTTGCTGGTACTTTCAGCTGCAATGGATGCTTCAGCTGACTATTGCTAATCCTTTCCTTTCATTAGTGTACCAAGTTTTTGTAGTCCATCTATGAAGAATATAAATCTGAAACTCTTAACTTCAGTAAGACTGAGAAACAGATGGCAAATGAAAGAAAATCTGAGTTGCCCTCATTTAGGCTTTTTAAAAATATACATGGGGTCTTGAAGTATTTATTATTATTTATTCCAGCAACATGTAAACATTTTTTTCCTCAAATTATTCAAGTTTTCTGTATTTTAAGATTTATTATAAATTTACGATATGGTAATTTATGATAAAAAGTACAAAAGCAGATGTAAACAGATTTTGAAAGTTCTCCAGACCTTACTGTTCTTATTCTCACCTAATACTGCTGCAAACAGCTGAAAGGGAGAAGCAGTCCTCCTTTAAGACTTCTTCCCTACCCCTTCCAGTAAAGGCCAAAAGCTCAATAACTCTCTCAGCAACTTCAGCAAAACTTGGGGGAAATCAGGCAATCTAACCAAGTGTCAAGGAACGAAATGGTATTCAGACATCATGAAGAAAACTCCCTCCCCCATTTTGTTTAAGAAACAGCAATAGTTTTAATAATAACTTGACCGAATCTGCACAAACATCTGGCATAAGCCAGATCACCTAGTATACAGGGTGATCATGCTCCCCAAATTCCTACAGATTTCAGTGAGGCTATGATTTCATTCCTGATGTTACTTAGCATAAGCTCTTCAGTATTGTCTTCTCCTAGAAAATAATTTCTGCAGTTACATTTTAGCAAGACTTGATCTGCTTGGTTTTGGTTTAAGGAGATGTGCAAAAAGCTTGGACTACAAGGGCCTGCTATAAACTCAAATGGATAAACCTTACTCATATTAGCCTCCAGTATCCTATTTGAATATATGTTGAGAAGATTTTGCAAATTTCTGCTTATACTTCAAATATACTTCTTACAACCACAAGTGTTCTGCTTTGATTTATACATAAGCACCTCAAAGATTAAAGAGCAAGACAATTACAATGGAGCTGATGAATTCTTAATCTCAGAAACAGTGGTAAATTAAGGGAAAACACATCCTTGTTACTGGTGGTTCTTTTGTGATTAAGTATTAGTTATCTGCTACGTTTGACATTCTGTAGCCCTATTTATTTGATTAACTTAATTGTCGTCTTAATTAATTTAATTATTTTGTAGCATGGGTTGGATCTCTACATGGAGCTCAACTGATTATCAGCGCCACAATTTGCTGAACCGGTAAAAGGCCACCACCCGGTCCCCGCTGCCCCTTTTGCTTGTCTGGGCTCGACTGATTTGCCCTCTGCTAGATTCTGTCTCCGTGCCGTTGTTCACAGATTAATGTAGGGGATGGGATTATTCACGGTGCGTTAAATTAAGCGTACAGATTTTTTTTTTTTTTGCGGGAGAGATCCCTCAACTCTCGCACTTTTGAAGTGATGACTCGTCGATTTCCGAAGAGAAAAAATAAAAGGGGGTGTGGGTGGGGGAGTGAGTGTGAAGAGAGGCTGGTTTTCCCCGAAGCGCGGGGTGGGGTAGGAAGGGGGGTTTGGGGGTTGCTTTAGTTTGTCACCCCGCGAAACTGGCGCATATCTACAAAGCAACTTTTGAACAACCAAGCGACGGTGGGCTGGGCTCCCTCCATCCCGCGGAGCGGCGGGGCTACGGCCGGGCCCCAGGGCTATCCGCGCCGCCCGCCATCCTCTCCCCGCGCACACACCGTGCCGCTCCGCGGCCGCGCAGGAGGTGAGCATCGGCCCCAGCCTACCACCGTGCACGGGAGGCTCCAGCGCTCCGGGGCAGCGAGCCGCTCTGCGCGGGGAGCCGCGCTGCAACCGGGTGCCCGAGAAGGCAGCGCCTCCGAGGAACTCCCTGTGGCTCCCTGTTGTGGCCAAGCGGCAGCCCGCGGAGTTTAGCGCGGCCGCGGGAGCGCTCCATCGCCGTCAGTGGCTGGAAAGACGGTGCAGTACCGGCGCCTGCGCCTCACCGTGCTCCTGCGAGGCGGGTGTGGGGCAGAGCGAGAGGGGCGGCAGGGACCCGGCCCAAGGCGAGCCCCCCGCCCGCCCTTGCGCAGCGGGTGGCGGCGACAGCACGGGCACGCACGACGGTGGGGGTTGCACTGTGGGCCGGAGGAGCGCCCGTCTCCCGCGGCTGCCCTCAGCCCCGCACTAGCACCGCCGGCCGCGGAAACCGCCCCAAAAGAGAAGGAGAACTTGTTCGTCTCCGCCTGCCTCCCCACCGCCCGCACATCCTCTCCCGCGGCGCATCCGCCCGCCCTCCGTGTCCTGCTCCCCCCGCGGGGCTCCGGGCCGACCCGCCAGCCGGCCAGCTGGAAGAGTTCCCCGCTCATTTCCCTTGGAGGGGTTTTGTCGGTAGCGGTGTACCGAGGGGAAGCTCCGTCCCTAAGGCACCCTGCCTCACCCCGCGGGGGAAGGGAGCTGGGTGGGGGCAAGCCAGGAAGGGAGGATCTCAGCGGCTCTCCTGAAATCTATCAGCAGGCTGCGAGGAGGGAAGAGTTTAGCACTTCGCAGGCGAGGCTGGGCTTGTTTTCCCCGGTGGTGATGCCGCTGGACTGAGAGCGGCTCGACCGTGCAAGTTGGGGGGACGGAGCTCCCTCCCTTCACCGCCCCCCAGACCTGGTCCACCGCCTTCAGCGCCAGCGGCTCGTCCCTGCCGTCCCCACTGTATGAGAGCTCGTCCGAAGACTGGGCTACTGGGAGCCTGCTAGGGCTACTCTCCGCCGCCTTCCCCGGACTTTCCCACCTCAACGAGAAGCGGCGCGCACCCCACACCCCGGAGAGTTGTCTCGGCAGGCTCCGTGCTATGGCGAGGCTGCGGAGAAGCAAACTAGCCGCTGGATTTCTATTACTTTTCCAGTGCCTGAGCGAGCGCTGCCAGCTCGCCGGCGGGGAGACGCCGAGGCAGAGCCGCGGTAAGCGAGGCCGGTACCTGCCGGGCGGGGCTGGTCCGGGCGCTGCCGCGGAGCCTGGGGGCAGCGCGGCCGGGCCGGGAGCGGGGAGGGCCGGGGGGCCGAGCCGCCTTCCCGCAGCACCGGCGCTACGTGGGCTCCGCCGGCAGCTCCGCGGGCTGCGTACCCGGAGAGGGCAAACGCGGTTTGGGGGTTGGCTGCCCCTGCTCCCGAGGGAGGCCCGGGGTGGCCGCGGTCCCGGCTTCTCACCCTTTCCTGCCCCGGCTTCTCCGGAAAGAGCTCTCCATTACTTCATGTTTTATTTTAATGAGAATTGGGGGCTTTCCTCGTTTCATAAATCTGGCTAACGACTACCGTGACCCGGTGCTGTTCCCCTCCCCAGCCTCTTCGCGGGGCCCCCGGAGCCTCTTTCCCAGCCGTGTACGAGACTCTCCCGAAGGGGAAGTGCTCCACTCAAGCGCCGGGAAGGGAGGGACGGAGACACCGGCGACCCCAGGAGCCCGAGGCAGCGGGGAGCCCCGGCCCGGGGCGCCCCAGCAACCTCCCCCGCCCGCCCGCGGCGGGGCCCCGCTGCTCTCCCGGCAGCGAGCTGCGGAAGGGGAAGGCAAAGTTTCCCTGCAGATCCTGCCTGGGAGAGCTAGCGGGCACTCTCCTCGCCGGCGAAAGTCAGTAGCTTGCAGCCTTCCCTGGAAACCAGGCGTTGAGAGGAGCAAGATAAGGGAAGGAGCCCCACAGGGCTGTGGGACCTGTTCGTTGGGAGCGAGAGGCTCACTCTGTTGACTAAGTTTACTTGTGACAGTATTAGGGTCCTTTTGTTAGTCCTTCCTGGAGACACCTGTTAATGTATGACACACAGCACCTGTAGTGCTTTCTCTTGGGCCACTGTTTCCTGCAGCATGAGGTTCCCTTTTGATCACTAAAGGCTTCTGTATCCCACATTCCTGTGCTGTGGAGAGGAAAGCTGCTAAAGGAAAGCTTGGTGAGCTTGTGGATAGATATTTACAGAACAAGTGGGGAAAGTCGTGGGTTTTGTGTGTCAGGGGACCTTGCTGCAGCAGCTTCTAGCTTACAGATATTTTTAAAGGCTGTACCTTTATATTTGAAACACCAGCCAGATTAGTGTCAGCTGAAACATGCCCACTGGCTTCCCTGGTGCAACAGAACTGCCCCTTCTTCCTTTTCTAGAAGGTTTGATACAAATGTGAAGAATTTTGTGGTCACAGCCTAACTGACCCGAACAAGAGGGGCTGGGGAGTTTTTTGAAATAACCGGTGAGATAATGTGTCAGACAGAGTGAGGATTTTCCCAGGAGGGGCCTACCACTGAGTTTGGGAATTACTAAATGACAAGGTAGCTCAGCAGGTTGCTGGGGCTCACATGTCACTTGGGGCCAAAGGGAAAAAACAGGAGGAGACTTTTCATGTACTACTGCAAAATTAATGTTGATGCTCTCAGGGTTGTAGAAAACAAATGTTGGTATTTCTAATGCTAGTTATAAACAAAGAGTGTAGTGTACAGATTAGAAAATTACTATGTTGTGTGACAGTGGACTGAGCTTACAAAGTTGGCTCTTCTAGCCATTTTATCTAGAAAAGAAAATGTTAGTGCTAACTAAATGGAATATAATTTATCAGTGGGCAAATAATCACCACACTTCTAGGCTATTAAGTTGTAGTAGTCATCAATGGATGCACCAGGAGGTGCTAAATAGAAGGTATGCCAGCAGCTTGCTTATCCATAAACCATTCATTAATGTTTTGTGTCTTCTTGAAAGTGATATGAAGTATCAAGGAGTTTATAATCAGGCAAATATTATTTTGATATTTAATACATTCTGAAGAAAATATACTGATCGATTGTTTTCTTCAACCAGTAAGATGGACAATCTGATGTCAGTTTTGACTGCTAGATGTTTATAGCTTTGGTGTCTTTTCCTTCCCTCTTGGTTAAAAAGCCTGTATTATGGCAGCAGTAACTAAATGTCATTAACATAATCAGAGTTGTATATAACATGTTTGCATTTTTGTTTGGTATTAATACTGCTCTTTGGAAAAAAAATGCAGTGAGGGACTGTGATCGGTGAGAGGAAGATAATTACGTAAAGGTAGGGAAATTCAACTTCAGGTTCTGTGAGTCAAAATAAAAAGTGCTGTTTCAAAGTTTTACTGTATTTAGCGTCTACTGTATGCCTTTAGATCAGCTCAGATAAAACCTTTGAAGAATTCAAGTAAAAAAATAAATCTTTGAAGTGGCTGAAAATTATTAAAGGAAGGCTGTTGGGAGTATTCTTTGGATATTCAGTAGCAAAAGACCTTTTTGAAACGGAGTAAAATAACAGTATCAAGACATGGAAACGTTTAGTATGCCCTGGCAGAGCTGGAGCCAGGAGAGGATTTGCAAGGATGCTACCAAAGTGATATGCTGTGGTTCCAACAGAGATGGAAAGAAACGCGCAGGCATTTTTTGCCAGCTCCTCAGAATTATCTTACTGGGTAGAATCAGGTCAGTTCAATTCAATTTTAATGATTTTCTAGGCACGCCGGAACTTCTCTGGCTGCCTCTGGGTGTTTGTTACAACCTAGGTTTTTGCGAGGAAGGTGCGAGGCGGCGCTGGCCGAGCGCGGCTGGCTCCGCCAGGGGGCGCAGCGGCGGCGGCGCGGGGCGCCCCATCACCCCCCAAGGGCCGGGCAGGGCCTGCGGTGTGCGGCCAAAACCGCTGCGGATCAAGGATGAAGGCTTCTAAGCATCAGGTTTGTGTGCGTGTGTGTTTGACAGTAAGCAAACTGAATATGACATGCGTTTAGTGAACTGAAACAAATGGTCTTTTGGAGGCTCGCAGGACGATTCCGGCTCCCAGTTGTTTAAGCGAGGGCTCGCTGCTTGTTGAAGTGTTGCCACAAGGAGCCTTCAAAAGGTTACATTCTTTTGCAAAGACCATCAGTCAGAATTAGGAGGCTGCTATTGTAATTTTCCTTCTGTCAAAGCATATTCCAGAATCCTGGTATAGTTTTTATTCATTGGACTGCTGCTGTCTCCAGGCATCAGCATTCAGATAGGGGCAGAATTATTTTTATGGGATAAACTACTATCAAAGAATGTTTATTTAGCATTTATCTACTGCTGAAACAGTCACATTTTCTCTATTACCTGAGCTTTACTCTGTTTAAAAACTAAGCAACTGAAACCAACTTCCATTATTACACATTAGGACCTTCAGCTTTTCTCTCAGAAATTTCAAAAGAAATACAGTATTAGACAACATGTGCATTGGGTATTTTTTTCTCTTTGCATTCAAAATTACATTTTTTTTTCTGTACAGTATATACAAATGGGGAATTAGAGAAACCCAGTGACATTGGAGAGTAAATCCGATTTACATGTAATATGTATTTTACTAAGAATTCTTTCTAAAGAAGTAATTTTTTTAAAACTTTCAACCTGGTCCTTCCTTTTATTTTTCATGCTTTTTACCATTGTCATTTCCTCTGAAAGGGTAGTTTGAATATTGTTAGTAAATAGTGGGTAAATTAAGACTGTGATAAGGTTGACTTAGGTATTAAATTCAGTTTTGCAGAAACTCATTTCCACAAAGTTAGAGTAAGATCAATACTCATAGTTCATTGAAGGTTTAAAAATCCCTTGGGGAAAACAGTGTTTTTGTTTGTCTGTAAACATTCTGCTTCAGAGTTTACATCCTCACACAGGTACTTAAAAACTCAACAAACACTTGACTCAGATGCTAGGTTTTGTCTGACACTTGGAGCTGATGATAAACAACAGGGCAGCTAGCTCTCTACACTGTAAACAAATGTAGAAAATGAGGAAAGGTCTTCATAGTTTGAGAAGTTCTTTTGTTCTGGGCAACAATTTATTAGCGACACAGACAAGCCATTTAGAGCAAAATGCTGGGACAAGGTCTACTGCCTTGCTGAATACCAGATTCCTCTCAAAAAATTTGCAGCTAAGGAGGACAGTTTCCTTTAGGAGAAGAGAATCCTGAAACCACGAAGGAGGTAGATGAGGGAATTCATGATGTCTGGTGATGACAGAGACGCACTGAGGAAAACAATCACAGTGCTATGGTGAGTTTGTGTTTTCATTAAGAATGTTTGGGCATGTTTTTGGTGAAGCAGTGCTGCAGGCCCCTGCACCTGCACACACCTCAGGTGATGGAGGTTTGGACCTGAAGCTTGTGTTTCCTGCAGCACTACTGTGCAGTGATGCCTGGAAAGTTGCTTTGTTCCAAATTATGCTAAAGACAGCTATCACACAAGAAACATGGTCAGTTGAATCCTGCTGGTTTTCTCCATAAAGGAAATACAAATTTCCCATTGAAAGAAATAAAAACAAAAGCATCATTTGACTTCCTTTTTGATAAAAGTCACTGTGATTTCACTGGACGGTCTGAAGTACTGAGCAGTTTCTGCTGCTCGTAACCTTGAAAGTGCTGGCAAAAAGAAAGCGTATTTGAATTCCTGGTGTGGTTCATGATTCCCAAGGAAAATGAATACCAAAGCAATTTAAGAAGGCAGTAGTTAAGGTGTGTGCTGGGGGCTCTCTACAGAGTGAACAAAAGGTAGTTTGACAGGACCATTTCTCATCCAGTACAAGGAAATTTTGCAAGCTTGCCAGCAGCATGAAATTATATCCAACTATTAGGTTTGATGAGAGTTGAGCTGGGAGTGTTAATGTGATGCAATTGGCAGATGTCGTATTTACTAAACTGGAGAATTGCATAATCACAGCAGGAACTGGAAGAACCCAGGAGATTACTTCCATGGAGTAGTATGCAGAGAAGCCGTGCTAAGTACACGTGGGTTTTGTTTTTGTTCGTGGCTTCTGACAAATGAGCATAAAACATTGCCCTGAGGTAATATTTGTGAGTGCTGGGTGCTGGGTCTCATCAGGGAACACTTCCTCCGCTTCCTCCTCTTTTCTTTTCCCTCATCCAACTAATAAACATAGCTTCAATTAGCACTCCTTGCTGTCAACATTGAGCAATCAGTTGTGCTAAGTGTCCTAGCAAATTCTGGGTTTGAAAGGGCTTGCGTAACATTTTCATGTCCCCTCGACCAAAAGGCAGTGCGTAGGAGTGTATTTTCAAGCTGGATTGGGCCCAACCATTTTCTCTTCTGAAACAGGCAAATAGGGCAGGTTCTTAAGCCAGATCCAGGGTCAGGCTGGACACTTGAGTAGAACGCACAGTTTCAAAAGTAGTAAACATCTTGATGAGATGATACATCAAGAGAAATGTAAGGATTAATATGAAGATAGATACAAGACATCACAAAAGTGATGCATGTGCTCTACTCGACAACGATAAGATCCCAACAGGAATACTTCCTTCAGTTTCAAGCACTGCACTTTAAGGAATACGTGGACTAATTGAGGAGTCTCATATGAAAAAAAAAAAAGGAAAAAACACTGCTAGAGAGAATAAAACTAAGAGATGATATGGTAACAATCTTCAAATGTGTAAATGCTTCCACAGAGAAGGGACTAACTTGTCCTCAACAAAAAATAATGACTTAAATTGCAGCAAGGCAGACTTGTAAATGTTAATGCTGGGGGAGCAGACTACTCTAAGTAGTCTTCATCACTGAAATGTGTTAGATAAACATATGTCTGAAATGTCATTCTGTCCAGAAAGGCAGCTGTTCCTGCCTTGGAGCAAATGGCTGAACAATGTGACCTTTCAAGGTCTCACTCAGCCAACTTGAATGATTCTGTGTGGGTAGATTTAAGTACACAAGGGTTCACCTTGAAGTCCCCAGCTAGATAAAATACAAGCATGAATTCAAGTGCTCTCTTAGCTTGAGGTCTCTGTCTCTCATTTGCCAATGATATATGTGGCTTTAATGCTATTTTAACATACACTTTTTGTGGCTATAGACAAGTTAAAGACATTCAAAATGCTGCTTTAGTTAGGGTTCTTATGTCATGAAATAAGGCTTTTAAAATCAGATTTTGTTCTTACTTGATTTAGAAATTTTATCTTTTACTATGAGCAGACTTTTTTTTCTTTTAAGATACTCTCGTGGTGTTTTTTGGGTTTTTTTTTGTTTGGGTTTTTTTGTTTTGTTTTTTGTGGGTTTTTTTTGTTGTTTTGTTTTGTTTTCTTTATGGAAGCATCACTTATCCCATGTCATTTCATTGAGTGAAAAATGCTTGACTTGAATAGGGAGAGTTCCACAAATGTCATACATATATAAACATTTCTATTTAACCTGTCTCAAGTAATGATTCAAGTATATGTTGTTTCACAGTTGATGCTAGGAGCTCTGGTCCTTTATAGCTGTAATTGAACTGTGTCAAAGGGCTGCTTATGTTACAAGGTTGCAATGCCATTTATAGTTTTTACTGTAGCTTTCCTTAACTGCTGTAGTTAGTAGGGCAGATTCTATTAGAAATTTCATCTGCATTTAGTAGTAGACTAGGATGCAGTGGTTGTCCAGTAACAACCACAAGCCATGCTTTTTTCTTCTATTCAAGCATTACATTTTCTTATTTTTTTCCCCTTTGGTCATAATGCCAGTTCTGCAAATATTAAATGGGTAATACTGCCTCTGAGCTGAATAATTACAGCGTTTCTCTTCACAAGAGTTATTATATTACTAGGCTGATTGTAAAAGGCAAGTATCATCTATTGTAACTTGAGTGTTTTCTGAAGATTGAAGTGCTAAAGAGAGGAGAGTTCACTACTATGGAGGTTCTTCTTTTTGTGAGTCAGCAGTTGAACTAAAAATCCATTGGAAAATGCTATCTTTGCCTCTGTAGAGAATTGGGAGCCAGCATGAGTCTTTATTACTATAGTTGCTTCATGATATTCTCCAGCTGCATGTTTCTGGTTGCCTCTGCAGGTGGATGACAGTATTTGTTTGCAATTCAGCCTCAGTCACCCCTGGGATATAAACCCAAGGCCCTCTGTTAGGAGCCCTTTTGTGGCAGGACAGGTTTCAGCATCCCTAGGCTCTTCTCTCCCATCCTTCATCTCCTCATTGCCCTCCCTGCCTGCTTCAGAGATTGCTTCCTCTTCACTTGCACTGTTTCAGTAGTTTGTGTGGCTATACTCTAGGTCAGATGGGTGAGACTTGCTCTCATTAGTCAACTGAGATTTAAAAAACATAGCAAGAGAGAGAAAATGCTACGTTGTCAAAGAGGCAGGGGAGGTGAAAGCAAAATTGTGAAGAAAACGAATCCCTGAGCACTATAAATCCTTTTAGAACAACATAAACACTCTGAAAAAGTGGAATACCTGACTTTTGTTTACTAACACCAAGTGTTACATATGCTTAGTCAAAAAATGTTCAAAGAAAAAGCTAGTTGAAATTGGAAAATTATTACAAACTTGACATTCTCTTGTCAAAATATTTGAACTGGGAGGTGTCAAAACTAGCAGTCATGAGTTTCTTATTTTGATGATGATTAAATGTCTCATTTCAAATTTTTCATTTTGACTTATAGATTAAAATTATTTTATTAGGATATATAAGCATAAAGCACTTCATTTTGGAGTTTATGTCTCAGTATATACACATATTTTTTCATTTCATATCCTACAGCAAGCATTGACTTTAATTTTAATCAGAACAAGGTCAAAATTTTGACTTAGGATGGGAAATTAACTTTGTAGTCATCTCTAGTTGAGACTGTTGTTGAGAATTTGGCTATGGCCCTATAAGAACAGACCATTTTATCTTGTAGAAACATTAATTTGATAACAGGAAAGGGGGTAATGGCTGAAAAAACAGTCTTCTTGATAATTCAGTAAGTTTTGTGAGGTTTTTTTTGTTTGTTTGTGGGTTTTTTTGTTGTTTTTTATGTTTGGTTGGGGTTTTTGTGTTTTGTTTTGGTTTTTTTTTTTACTTTATAACACATTTCTCATTCAGGTTGCTTCTTGGTTAATAGGATATTCATGAGGCAACTAAATTAAAAGAGAGCACATTTTCCAGATTGCAGCTGCTGTAAAGATAATAGATTTATGGTTTATTTGCAATGAAGGCATTTATGGACTAGAAGCTCAGCATTTGGTTTATTGCAGAAATCTGTCCTCAATATCAACTCAATTTATGACTTGTTCCTATTTAAACATATATACTGATCTAAGTTGTAGTCACAAAACAAAGAAAATGGATAGAGTGAATGACCATTATAGATTATCATCAGTTCTGGTTTCCATTTACTTTTTATAACATCTGTTATTAATTTTCTTTAAAACCAGTTTTTATGAATAAAGTATATGTAATGCAAAGCTTTTTGGTTTATTATGCAAAGTATGCAAGACTTAATCATTGAAATTTGTAGTTGTACACTGTGGAAGTACATAACTTTTCATGTTTGCATTCAACCACAGAAAACCTAAAGGCTCTTTCCCTAATTAAACATCAAGCTAAGCAAAGCCATAATTGCTTTCAGTTTTGCTAATGTTAATGTATGTACCCTTCCCAAACCCTCCGATTTTACTTCTAATACTGCAAGCTGTTCAAGGCATTTCCAGCTTTCCAATGCACAAATAAAAAAATAATAATAATAGCAGTAAGTTATCCTAACAATTTCTTTCCTAGGACCACATAGCTAAAAGGGATTACCTAGGTCATCAAGTCTTTCCCTGAGATGAGAAGCAGTTGTGTCGTGGATGTCTGTTCCACATGGCCCCATGTGCCACAGGCCACCAGTAACGCTCTTCCCCATAACAGTGTTCAGGCATGTGGTAAAATAGCAGTAGCCCCAAGTATAATGCGCCACAGAAGATAACAAGGGCATTGATAACAATTTAAGTTTCTACAATAGGAAAGAATTTTTAATTTTAGTATGCTTTGTTTGAAAGCTTGTCTTTATCTGTTTTTGCTTAGCCTGTTTTTCTGCTTGGTTTTTGTGTTTGTTTTTTACCTAATATACTTGGCTTTTTCAGCCTGTTTTGTTTCATGCACGATTACATGGACGTTTATTGCAGAGTTGGTAATACTAGTTTTGTTTCAATTCAGAGCCATTTTCTCGAATAGCATAAATGACCTGCAAAATGGCTCTTCCTATAGTAAACTTGTCAGTTTTAAAGGAGAAAAGGAGCCACCATTACCTTTTGTCAGCCTCTTGAGCTAGCCGTGTCGACATCCTGAAAAGTGGTCTAGTGTTTAAAGGGAAGCAGGTTTAAACTCTGCCTCAGCTGGGATGCCTGAGGACTGGCAGTTCTGTCATATGAGGGCCAAACTGTACTTGTTTTTTGTTGTTGGTTGTTTTGTTGTTGTTGTTTTTGTTTTTTTCTGCTTGTTTGTTTTTCCTCTGGATATGAATTTGTGTTATTTCAGCTCTTTGGACTAATTCTAATCCTTTAACATTGTGTCATACTGCAAGCTTGAATCCAGCTTGTGTTCCTAACTTTGTTTAGAGTGTTCTCTGAGGTTCAACCCCAGATTTTTGATTTCCATCACTCATCAGCAGGCAATTTGTACACTTTACTTTTCCATTGCTGTTTGCAGGCCAGACTTGTCTTACAGCTTTCTCAATTATTCCCATAATCATCATAGCCATATGCTTTTTATACTTGAGTATTTTTATTCTGGGAAGACCTTGTAGGAGTAAGGTGATATCCTAATTTTACAAATAGGAAGGTGGTTTTGGAAAATTGAGTACCTTGCCCAAGTTAAAAATGTGTCACTCATGTCTCAGAGTGTAAGAGTTGCTTTTTATTCTGCAATATCACAATTGTCTTTTGAGTTTCCCCTTTCTTCACCAAATTCAGGGCCGTAATTTCTCTCTTTGTTCCCATCCTGGAATTCGCTAATCTAAGTTTTTAAATCTCCGTCAGACCCCTGATCAAATAACCTATGTCTGTCTTGAAAAAAAATCCAGATTAGAGTTGACTAAGGGCTCTCGTTAGTGCAGAGAGAACAAGGCTTAGTTTGAGACTGCTGTAGATTTTGCCATTTCTGATGTTCCTCTCCTCTTTCAGACTTGCGGCAAGAGAGGGATGTGTCTCTCAGCTGTTTATACAGTAGATCCTAAACTGCCACATTTTATAGTCTAATGTAATAAGTCTCTATTCTAAACATAAGTGTGTCTGAAGGATAGACAAATACTGGGTCAGATTTCTGCTGCTTGGCACTCTGGCAATTTGGAAGGATTATGTCCAAAATGTTTTGGTTTTGCCATTGAGTTCTTGAAGAGAACATTGGTGTTTCACAAACTGTAAAATTATTTTTCCTGTAATTAAATTTTGAGAATAACAATCCAGATTCAGTAATTACTAGTCAGAAGGACGATTTCCAAAGCAAACAATTTGCAGCACTGCTGTTTTGCAGTGTTTGCTTAACAGTAGCAATGTATACAAGTGGTGTCCTACAGATGGGTGGACTCACAAAGATGTTGCTGTTAAAGATATTTCTCTGATCTTGGACATTGGAATTTAGTTGGCCCAGACGTCCCGGGCCATTTGCAACAGTGGCAATAAGTTTTGCTGCATTGTTGCAGATCCTGAATTTCTGCAGGAAAGATGGCTGCCACCTCCTTGTATTATTGTAATGGATAACAGCAGAGGACTACAGAGAGTAATCTCTCCTCTGATGCATGCATGTTGCATTCCCATTTAAGAGATGGGTGTTGGGATTATTTTTTTTTCCTGGTTATGAACAAGACATATTTAGGAGATGCATGAAGTAAATATTCACTTAGATTTTTACGATCTGTCTCCAAGGGACTGGAATGTGGCCTGAACTTGAGAAGCAATAAGCACACACAGCTCACATCAAATTTAAGTGTAAACACTTATTACATGCTGTTTCTTGAATGCAAATTTATAGTTTATTGTTCTACTCTGTATACAAACAAATTTGCTGTTAGCTTCAAGGGATGACCCAGAGATGTTAATGAATCACATTTTTTTTCCCCAGGCAGGCATAGATAATAATCTGAAGGTGAGATCTTCAGGATAGGAAGTTATGTCCAGCTTTATCAGCAGAAGTTTGCTGTAGTTAGTGTAGCCTGTAAAATGAAAACAATTATTTTAGCTTTAGCCTCCGCTCTCCCATGGCTATATTTGAATGTCATTATTTTATCCATATTCTGCTCTTTCATGGCACAGCTTAGTGGGGGTACATACCAAGCCAGCATTCCTACTGAAATTTAAAAACTCTGTGGCCATGGAGACTGTCCAGTGTTTGGTTATGTCTTGCACCAACACAATCATGTTTTATTGCTCATAATAAATCCACTGCAGTTTTAACTTCATATCTCTAATTATCTGAGAGTCTTTGAGACTGATGCTGGTATAGTTGTAGAGCCAGCCAGTTGGCCCACTTTTTCCAATAATCTATTATTTGGAGACCTAGATAAAGGGGCTTTTGGTTGTGGGGTTTTGTTTGTTTGGTTGGTTTTGTTTTGGTTTGGGTTTTTTTGCTTTTAAGTAGGATTCAAATCCATTTTTGGTTTTTCTATAAAGAAGGAGAAGACAAAGAGAGGAAAGATGTAAATTCATTATAAAAAGAAAAATGGTTGCTACCCTTGCAAGTCTTGATTTGGCATAATACTTAAAAATGCAGCTGAAGTGTGTGCTTGAAGAGAAGTTCATACGTAAAGTCTTCACCAAACTGGCTTGTGCTAGAACACACTGGTAGGTGATGCTAAAATGTTTATAGGGCCTTTTATATCTAGAAATTAATTTAGGAAAAAAAGAGGTTAAATTCTGCCCTCACATACTTCAACACAGCTACAGTTTACTCATCTAAGAGCAGTTTGGGTCAATTTGAAAAGAGTCTTTAGCCCACAAAGCCTTCCCTCTAATTCTGTCTGGAGCTCAACAACCCCTAGTGTATGTGAAATATTGCAGTGTGGGATCTTTGGCCACAGTGCAGCTTGATACCACTTTCCCATGAGCAGTAAGCATGGCTTGTACATTCCTAGGAAGAGAACGAATGGGAGTGATTTTTACCTTGGTACTGAAAATGCGCTGCATTTCCCAAAGTTGTTCATTATACTCTTAGAAGGTATTTGGGATTTGGAAGGTTCTGATTGTCTGTTGCTGATGTTTATATTTTAATTATCTGCTTATAATTTATTATAATGTCTTTTGCTTAATTGGAAGGGCGAAGGAAGTGTGTTGGCTTTCAGAGTGCTTGAGGCTCTTGAAATGGGAAAAAGGGAAGCAAGTAGCGCAAAGTCCATGGATTGACTGGGAGAGCTATCAGAACATTTGCTGGGCAGGAATAAAAGGCCTGATTCAGTTCACTCTATACATTTAAGCAGCCATATTAATTCTGTGGGGCTATTCAGCCTGGAAATCTAGAGGAAAGAGATCAAAATGTCCACATTGATTAAAACAAAAAAAGGTTACTTTGAGGACAAATATTCTGCTCCTTTAATTTAAATCTGTAAGGAGTTAGAAAGCGGAGATAGGAAAGGATATATTCAGAAGCTCTGTAGGGAAGCAGCATTCTCTTAGGGGAAACTACTGCATTTTCTATTCTAATTCAGTTTCTTTTTCAGTCTTTGAAAAAAAGTAAAAAAAAAAAAAAACACACAAAAAACACACACACAAAAAGAGACTTTTTCTGATTCTGTACTCCTGAAAATCACAGAAAGGAGGAACTGTCTAGTACAGTTTAAGGAATGTCAGAAACTTCTTAATTATATAGGACAGGTAAACTGGAAAAGGAAGGTTCCCAACCTGTATCTCCCTCTCAGGTGACGGCTCTTATCAATGACTGCCTTGTAAAAAATATCTGAGGAATGAAAAGACTTTTTGTCTGGGTCTGTGCTGGGCTATGCTTCTAGGCATTCAGGAGCAATGCTTCCTTTTTCATTCCTGAACACCTGTTTTAGCAAGACATCACAGGATGGAGGGAGGATGGGCCAGGAAGGCGGTGTGGGGCCAATCTGGTCCATAGTATTTCTTCAAAGATTCAGTTGTTTATACACTCCCATAAACACGCTTTTCTGAGGGGGAAAGAGGAACAAAAATGAATAATGATGATGAAGATAAGTACAGGCTGAGTTCTTTTGGCCCTGTGGTAATTATCTGTATATTTACAGCTGTACTGTGGCAACAGTGGTTCAACTTGTAACTTGACAGAGTATCCTCTGACCATCATTGTGGCACTGCAAATCACAAAGATACAACCCAAAATAATGGTTTCATTATAAATGGGATGCTGAATGTAAATGTGTTCTGCTCTCACTGAGCATCCCTCTGCAATTGTGGGCTGTATTTCCTTAATTTGTTAACTGACATGGTAGATAATTTATCTTTGTTTGCCAAGGCAAATTGCTCCAGTCTTCATCTTTCCCAGGAATCCTAAAACATGTTTCTGGGTCACAGATGCTCATCACCCTCAACTTGCTCTTATCTGTAATGAGGCATCTCTGCTCTTACTCAGGGATTTTGATACCCACCTGCTAAGGTATTAGTAGGAAGTTCATTGAACTATAGCTATTCCTGCTGTTCATATTTATCCTGCCAAATGACATTTGAAGAAAAATAGCCATCATTCTACAAACACACCAAGGAATCCCATGTGCATTTCATGATTTAAAGTCATGTCATGTGCTTTTTCTCTCTCCCATCCCTCATGATATTTATGATGTAATATATTTTACTTAGCATTTGTGGATTTAGAGTGGATGGATTTGAATTTTGAAATAACTATTTATAAGCTTTTCCATAGGTTTCATCATCATCATATGTTAAAGTTCTTCGTAAAGACTGACGGATTTAGCCACAAAACTGCCATGTCTAATAACTGCTATTATTTATTTTCATTTTACCAATGGAACACGGGAGTATTGAATGACTTGCCAAGATCACACACAGCAAATTTGATGTAGGCACAAGAAAAAAAAAATCTCACAGTTCTAATTTGTGCTTTCATGTTTAACCTTCAGAGCAGACATTGTGTATACTTCATGTTGATGGAACTACAGACTTGAATATACTACTCATTAAAACATAAGCCCATAGCCTCTTTACAGTTTCTGTCAGAACTCCACCATACTGCCAACAGCTCTTTAACTTCCATTTAAATATTTGGCAGTCCAAGACTGGGTTTTTCATCTCTCTGTTGCTGCAAGGTGCCATTCAATCTTACTGCTGAGTAGAGTTGCAGTCTCTTAAAGTAATTAGGGAATCTGTTTTTCTTCTGTGGGAATACTGATATACACTTTACAAAAAAACCCAAAACAACAACAGCAACAACAACACCACCCCAAAGAAATCCACCCAATAAGCAAATCCTCCCCTCAAAACAAATGAAACAAACCACCTCTGTGTGAAGTTAATAGTTTAGTTAGAGGTTGTATTTATTTGCCATTTTAGATTTTTGAAAAACTTTCTGCAATTCTGTTTTCCTCTTTCTCAGCTTTTTACTTTTAAATTTTTCTTTCAATGCTATGAGCAAGAAGTAGAAGCTGAAGTTATGTGAGGTCAAAGGTACAGGCAGAGATCCACGCTGTCCTAGAGCAAAGGCTTGTCAGAGAATGAAGACCCTAGAAGATAATGAAGACCCTAGAAATCTCCTTAGAAGAGGACAAATCTGGAGAAGTGACATAGCCCAAGGATAGTTACATTATTAAGACATTTTTCCAAATGATCCTTTCCAATGTATTTCACTAAGAGCATGCATTTCTCTACGTCAGTGTGCAAGGACAAAAGTATATGAATAAAAAGTATATGACTCCTTAACGTTTCTTCTGGCCTACACATAAAATATACCTAGTCTTTAACCAAATTACAGAACATATTCACAGGCAGCAAAAAACTGACTTGATATTGTGACTGAGCTTGGCTTTGGGACCTACCAGCAGCAGAGGTACCCAAAATTTAAGCTCTGGTGCTAGAAGAGCCCCATATTCTTTAGGATGTGGAGCCCAGCACAACAACTTTTTGCATTCTTTCCTTGACCTGAAGAATGTAAAGTGGGTAGCCTAGAAATCAATATATAAGTCATTCATCAGCTCAGTTTACCTTGAAAAAGGTATGCTAAGTTGCTGAAGAGTTGTTCCCGAAGAAATGATGACCAGGAAAAGGCAGCCAAATGTGAACTGTTAATTTTCTTGTGCAATATATGCAACTGAGCATTTAATCTAATTTATAGGACTTTTGCAATATAAAATTAATGACCTGTATGATTTATTTTAAGGTCTGCTATAATTAAATGCATCAGCTGGATGTTTTTCTTTTCTCTAAAGAACAATTATCTGTTTTGGAAATTTAATCAAGTCATCAAGTAAAATTATTGTCTGAAGTCTGAAAGATATACAATTGTCTGAATATTTAGAGAAGATTTATAGGAACAAGTATATTAAAAGTTTTCTAATCCTTTGCTTAATAACTTCCATGAAACATGTGCTCCATTAAGCTTGGAATGTCTGGCTTTACAATGACCACATTACATTTTGAACCCTCTCAGCAGAACAGAAAATATAAGACTTTAGTTAATAAGATGAAATTAACTTACAGTTATACCATGCAGTTCTGTGACTATTATTGTACAGTTCCCTAAGTGCTTCATCTTGGGCATTTAGCACTGGTGTCAGTGGGAACTAAATGCCAGAAAATCTCCTTAAGCACTTCTAGATGTGCAGTATAGAAGGTTATATTTTGCATTTAGTTTGGGACAGTTTATTTCCTATTCATTTTTAATAATACCAGGTAATACGGAGGTTTTGCAGCTTAGTAAGAATTTTACTTGGGAGCAAATTGAATTCCAGCCATATAGTCCTTGAAATCAAAGTATATAGAAAAGATAGAAGTCAGTCTTGGGACATGATGACTTCTGATCAGTTGTCCCATGTACTCACAGGGCATTTCTCAAAAAACATTTCCTATCGATTCCTGAAGAGCTCAGCTCTGCAGCTCTCACTGGCCTGAGGGAAGCTGTTGGTCTGGGAAGAGCTGAGCTGCATGTACAAGGGGCTGCCAGGTCTCATGATCCTAGCTGTCTTTGTTTCCCGCTGCTAAATATTATTTAAGGAAATGTAAAATGTCAGAACTGTGTCAGAAGGATGCAAAATAAATTAGAAATATTTACAAGGAGCTGTGGGACATCACAGCTTTGTATGTTGATAATATTTATGAACCCATTTTCATTGGTGACCAATTGCAAATCATTTTGTCATCAGTGTGTAACCTCTCATATAAATGTACAGATAGAAGGGGTGTGTGTAGGTACATGTGTGTATATAGAGACATATTTAAAGACAAGGCCCCGTATCAGTTATACAGTAAATTACATTGATTTTCATGGTCTCTGTAATAAGTAAGTTATTTTGAACACTTAGTGTATTTACTTCCCAGAGGTAACATTCCTTTTTCTGTTCTAAGAGTATATTCCACTCCAAGTTTTGCTTTTGTTTATTGATACAATGTGGTATATTCAGGTAAGTGCAACATTCTTTATACTAGCTTAATTACTGTTTACGGTATTTTATCATATTTTTGTTCTCAGTACAAATCAAAGTGATAAGTCAATAGAAGACTGAAAAGAGCATCTAGTAATTATATTTTCTTGAAGTTTACTTTTCAACCTTTCACTTCTACTAGTACCTAATCCTGTTTCTAATAGGACCTCATAGTGCATTCAAATATCATGACTATATGAGGATACGAGGGTTCTTCCAACCAGTTTTTTTTGCTAGTCCTTATACAAGCAACTTTGCATGTTGATGATCGTATGCTTACAGATGTTAGTCTAAATTTGCTTTCCTTACTCTGGCAAGAATCCCAGTGGCTCCAGCAACAATTTGCCTGTTAAGGTTTATAGCTGTTCCTGATGGAACAGCCGGGGTCCAGCTGCTCACAGTGGCTGCCTGGAGCCCAAGAGGAAGAAGGCGCGTGATGCTGAGGGAGGTCTCCAGTCCCAGAGGAAGAAGGTTCCCCAGCGCTGTCCTGTCAACTGACACGTGACACAGCTCTTGGGAGGTGGGTGACTTCTCCCTGAATCTTACAACTGTGGCATAATAACATGGAGCCTTCAAATGCTGTTAGAAGTGGGGGTTAAAGCTCCTGTTGAAACAAAAGCTGAATCATGTGGTATCAATACTGTAGTTGGTATTTACTGCTTCAAAACTCCCCATGGGCTGCAGGATCAAGTTTCAAGGGAGAAAATCCCCTACTTGCTTATACATTTAATTGGTTTGTCTGTAGCAGGTGGATACTTTTTGTGCTTGGCATGAGTTATATGCTTAGCATATAAAAGCAAATAGCAAGAATAAGCTTAAATTAAAACAAGATAATTTGAGTTTACTGCTCCTAAAATACTGTTCTCTTATTTGGGGAAGCAGGAACTAAAGAGACTGAGAATGTCTAATGACTTTTCATAAATAGCCTGCATTGGCAGATATGCCTATGTAATTTCCTGCTCTTGAGAGTTTTATGACCTCTTCAGCCTGAGTTTCTGTCTTTTACTACAGCCCTCCATCTGCTGAAGAGAATGAATCTTGTAAGAAATAGTTGTAAGTAGCGAAGCAGCTTTCTGGCTCTACCTTAGCAAACTATTACCAGCTTCCTCAGGATTCTGCATTAGGACACCTGAAGTGATGCATTTTTGAAGAGGGTTTAATTATGGGTCTAGTGAAACATGAATAAAGAAGGAGCTCAGCAGGCCCACAGATGTTGAAGCAAATCATACAAAGTGCTTTGTTGAAACAGGAGACTTTTTAAACATACTCAAAAAGATTTCTCATAAGTTTATCCAGCAGTTTTAGCAAAGAAGTTCCCTACCCTCTTCATCCCATAATAATACAAATCAAAACATTATCAATTAAGTATCAGTCCAGGCTCAATCTGTATTTTAGTAGAGGGGGTTGTTTGTTTTGCAGCTGATTTTGTAAGAAACATGTTTTTTCTTTTCTTTTTTTTTTTTTAAGACTTGACTAAATTGGAAAAGTGTATTCATTCAAGGAAAAAAAAAAAAGCAGCTTTCACCTTTTTGCCTTTTGATTTTCAGCGTTTCTCTAGGAAAAATGAATCTGCTTTTTATTTGGTAATACATGACATTTTGTCATGTTTCTCGTTTTTTCAGAATGAGAAAAACAGTGATACGGGCAATTATACTCTTGGGCTTTAGAACACATTTCGAAACAATAATTTTAAAATTTCAATTATACACTGGCATAATGATTTACCATTGAGGGGTTTTTTATTATTTTTTAAGATCTAGGTGATGGAATTTTTGAGAACAGGAAGATCATTATTTTACTGTTTAGTGAAAGGAGTTTGTGGTATATCTTATTTTACTTTTCTTTCCAAAGGCATTTGGTATGGTATCACATGGGAGTTGTTAGTTCAGCTGGAGGAAATGGTTACTAACAGAAGAATTGTAATCAACAAGGCAAGACTGTGTGAAAGAGAAAGTAGGAGTAGATTCCCTTCAAGGAAATAGAAATTCTCATAAATTGGCTTTTAGACTGGTCTTTTTTAGCATTTCCATAATAAATTTGTCATAAAAAGTGGGAGTATGCCAGTAAATTCTGCTGTTGTACTGATGATTCCCTTTAATTTGAGTCAGAGGAGGACTAGAAAATCATTTTAAAATAATTAGGAGATGGTGGATATGAAAAAGGCATGAAATAATACAAAGTTAAGTTTCACACATTTGGTGACAGACAAAATTTCTGCTTCTAAGCTGAAAAAAACTTATCATCTGCCTCCTTACTGCAGAAGGACTGGACCTTAAAAATGTGTGACAGTTGTGGAAAAAATGAATGTGCTGCTAGAAGATACAAGAACCAGCTTTTTCAGCAGCCTGAGGAAGTATGCTGGTATGACTGAATATAAAATGTTGTATAAAGTTCTGTCATTCATTTGCAATAAAAATTCATTCAAATTGCAACAGATGCAAGGGAAGCCTATTTGGGATGAAAAGGGACAAAATCCTCTGTGAAATAAGGAAAATTTCTTTAGTCTCAGAAAACAAAGTCTTGAAGAAGATGTAATAGCTTTCTATAAGTATATTTAGGGAGAAAAAAACAGAGAAGAGATATTCGAGGTAAAGAACAAAAAGTTACGCATTGGCCATGAATAAATTTACACTGTAAATACAAAGATCAGTAACCAATAAAGCAGTGAGGTTCAGATAAGCTTCCCTTTCAAAGTCAAAAAGCTCTCCTAAGAGTGTGTACCTAAGATTTATGAAGCATTATATAGCAGATACACGTGGCTGTAGGGTGCTGGATTCCCAACTCCAGTATAACCACTGCATGACTTAAACTGCTCCTTTCAGGTCCTGTTGTAAATATTGTGGAGGAAAGCATTTTGTCCATTTCAGGAGGTGATGACTGAGCCCCCCAACACTGCTCAGTCGATCTTCCACAGATAAACACCTGCAGGAACAGTGCAAGGGAAGGATGTTGCCAAAAGTGTATGGTTGGAGATGTAAGAGAAGTAGACATGTTCACAGGCAATCCACTTTTTTGGTGTGTTCTGGCCTTGCAATTCCTTTTCTGCCATGAATCCAAAAGACACTTAAATCGTGCATGCTAGACTTTGAAACAAATGCCACAGCTCCTGCTGCCTGGAGAGCATCCCAATAGGGCTTTGTCCAGGAGTCTTGGTTTGCAGTGTCACCAGCAGTGCTGTCTGTGGGCACAGATTATATCATAACTTTGCTGTTTCTGCTCCAGCTGTCCCAACAAGAGTGTTTTTTTTAGCATCACAGTTGTGCGACTAACCTGCTGGCTTCTGCACAGCCTTTATGGCATGGCTGTTTAACTACAGATTTCACTCCGGGTTTTTCTATAATGATACTGTCATAGGTACTTACATGATCCTGCTAAACTCTTTTGCAGTCTGTCCAAACCTTGCAGTGTGGTTTTAAACGTCAAGATGGTGGCTGGTCATTTGTTTTTAAAACCACTGTGGCCCTTGTGTAGTGGAGGATTGAAAATGAAGCGTCATAGCAATGTGTTTGGGCCTTTCAAACATTCCCCTGAAGGGATACACGCATGTCACGCACATCAGGCAGCCCGTTCCCTAATCCTGTAATTAAGTTATGCTCAAGTACCATGTTTAGAACGTGTTGGCTCCTGAAGGTGATTTCAGCTATGTGACTAATACATGTGTCATTACAAAGTTGGTGTGATAACAATTAGTAGAATTTTGTCATTCTGCATTAGGCTTTTAACTAGCAAAAGCAGTTTAAAGCTAATCCAGAAATTTAACATAATTAAGAAAAATCTAAAGATATTTAAAAAAAAAAGGTGTATGTGTGGGGGGAGATGTGTGTATCCTAGCACCCACTGACAGGAGAAGAGGAAGCAACCTTTGAAAGGACAAATGAGCAGGGCTCTGGCATTTGAAGTTGGGAAACAGTGAGAGGATCCCAGCTTCTTGCTCTGTACCATTTTTCCCTTTTTGGAGATGCCATTTAGTCAAAAGAAACCAGAAATGCCCAAAAGAAAGAAAATTCAGTAGCAAAGAGAATCTTGAAGAAGTGTAGAACTGGTGGCCAGAAGATCTGTTTCAGAGAGAACGAGCAAATGTAGCTCCAAAAGCTTGCCAGTGTGGTAAGTTTGGGAAGCTGGCTGGTCAGTCTAACAAAGTAACTGTGCGGTTGGAGGTGATGATAATATGTTCTCTTGCTTTTGTCTTCTTGGAGCTTGTTTCAGTCTTGCAAATCTGTTCAGAGGGGACAAAGCACTAAACCCCTCTTCCATTGTCCAGTGTCTCAGCATCTTTCTTCAGAGTATCCAAGGGATAACAGGGCTGTACAGGCTGGTAGGAATGTCTGCGTGTCTACCCATCATCAAACTAACCTCAAAATCTCTGTGGTGGGGAGCTAAGTAATAGAGTGCCAGTTCCCAGGGTTCCCTGGGAGTTTGCAGCTTCAATGTTGTATTGTTAAGGCTTGAGTATATGTGTATTTTGAAAGAAGTCTCACTTAAAGACTTTAAGTAATGAAGACTGCAACATATAATTTCATCCTACAGTTGTAGGATAGTCACCAAACCACTTTTCAGGAGATCCA
Organism: Caloenas nicobarica; assembly: GCF_036013445.1. Classification (NCBI taxonomy): domain Eukaryota; kingdom Metazoa; phylum Chordata; class Aves; order Columbiformes; family Columbidae; genus Caloenas; species Caloenas nicobarica. The sequence goes on along the minus strand of NC_088246.1, from coordinate 21,250,337 downwards.
GTTTCAATCCTGGTTCTTTCAAGAGCTTATCTTCTCTGTGTGAAAGGACCTAACTGAAAATCAATTTCTGTGCCTAGTCACCAGCAGTTTTGAGAACAGTCTTTCCTTCTTTATGACTTGTCTTTGAGGATGGTGACAATTTTTAATACATTTGGATGTAAATCACAGGGGGAGTGAAATCACAACTGTGTTGTTTGCACTCCAAGATTCATGCAAGCTGGTATTTATGTTGCATGTGCTTCTCCACACACAAATAAAGACCCACGTTCAAAGACTTCAGCGAGAAAGGGAAGGATGGCTAAGGGAGCTTTGTACCCTGCCCCATCAACACCAATTGCACACATTTCTGGATCATGTGAAGAGAAGCTCTAGGAGCACCTCTTCCCTCGGGAGTTCCAGAAAAGGCATGTGTTGCAGCAATTGTTGAAATACAATTATAATTTATGAATTGACTTTTGGTAGTATGTCATTTAATATAAAGTTGGGGTTTTTTTACTGCATATCAAAAATGCATCAGGTAATAGGAACACCTGAGAACCAAAACTTCCATTCCATGTTAGTTTGATATTGGATTCTTTCTTTTGCTTTTGACTCGGTCTTTTGTTTGCTGAAACACTGATTATAGTATCATAGCACATGTCATTATTAGCATCCAAGCACTGATTATAGGGCAGCAGATGTCAGAAAAACATCATAGTAATAATGACATGAATGTAGCAGCCAGATTTTGCTCTGACTAGAAACCTTCTGTTTATGAGGAGCAAGTGCTGCAGTGTTTTGCCTGACACTAGTTTACTATATCCTTTAAAGTGATTTTTATCAGTGTTATTAGAGAAAAAAAGAATGTGAAATTTTAGAATTTGGAATATATATTTCTTACTCCCGTGTATAGATCGAACAAGCAATAGATTAATAGATTCACACTGGGACAGTGTTCAGACTTTCCAATATGGATGATAACAGACTTGTACCTCTGCCTTCATGAATCAAATTTTATCATGCAACTGACTCCAAAATTAAATGCCACGAGTCTCCAGAAATCATAGGATTTGTTAGGAAATAATGATATTGGCTTGTTTGTTTCTTCTATAATTTCTGAGTTGTGCAGACTTTTTTTTTTTTTTCCTGTAGATGCCAAAGAGTAAAAACCTCAATCATTAAACAGTGGCAGGACTTCCAGAATTGATTTTTTAGAAGATGGAATATGTGTGAGCTAATGGCACTTTATGTGTGAGACCCAAGTCGTATATTAAGCTTATTTAATATCTTGCCATTATTTGACCACCTTTGCCCACTAGGTCTCAAACTCCAGGTAGTTTGTCTTTCTTCCCTATTTGGAGGTCTCTCCACACACTTGTTGGCCCATTAATTAGACAGTGCCAGCTTGCATTGCTGTACTCTAGGCTGATAATCCTTTAAGCCTTCTTTGCTGGTGCTGCACCTTGTTGCGGTGAGAGATGGTTTTGCATAACTGTATGATGTATGGCGTGCATTCTGTCTAGCTTGGGACTGAAGAATGGCTAAATTCTCTCATTTAGGCAAAAAATTAATCAGCTTTAGTGGCATTTTAGTTGGCATTTAACTTTAATGAGTACACTGGTTATATGTAGCACTAAATGGCAAATGGTGCAAACAGATCTTTGTCCCAGCTGTTTTCTGACCCTAACTTCAGAGCAGTGGTGGAGAGGGAACTTTGAAGGCAAACAATAAGGTTAGCACACCATTATCTGCTGACATCTGGAATGGGAACACAGAGTGGGATCTACTCCTCATGTGAGGAATATGAGGCTCTTCTAACATTTTAATTTAGCACTGGATGTCCTTGAGAGCTGGCTGCATGTCTGAGAAGACCACAGATCTAATTTCAGTACCGACCCTAGGAAGAAAAAAGTTGTTCTGTTTTCTTCTCTCTCCATCCCGTGGCATTGTAGGATTTATTATCTCAATTTTTAATCCAATAAGACCCTTCTTTCCCTCTCTACAACTTCCATAAAAATGTTTCTTGCTCTTAGTGAGGCAGTTGCGATGTGTAAATTGTAAGGCTGTGATCTGCCTTGTAAGTCTGACTTCCATTTAAATCTCAATCAGTTTGAAGCCAGAGGTTTTGGTTATTCATATGGCACTGCTATGACATCTGGAGTGTTTATATACAGTCATGTCCCTCTTATCCAGTGTTTCCGTTAGAAAACTTGCTTGAGTGTGGTTTTGAAAACTGTGGTTAAGTTCTGAAACTGCAGATATGGCAAGGGTCTTAAAACACTGCAAAGGTATGTGAAGACTCTGGACAGACCTTTCAAAGGGGAATTAGGATTTCTTAAAATATGAGGTTTTTTCAGGTATTTGTTTTATATAGTGCAGTTGACTTTGTATGCATTCATGTGCAAGTACTCACACATAGTTTTCCCAAAAGATTGTTTATACATTTTATTTTCTTCTGTTTCATTTATTTACATCTCACTCACTGTAACCTTTGTGTTGCTGCATTTGTATCTTCATGTCTGATGGATTTTATTTTAGGTAGCCAGGGGATAAGTGTTCAAGAAAATCACCACTGTGCTTCTAAAGCTTCAATTATCTCCTGGGGCTCTGCTTTCAGAAGCATACTTTCACAGTTTCTGACTTCATGAGAAGCTTCTGATGGAATAATAGCCTTGAATTCAATTAGGAACCATGTAGGAAAAAATGGAGAAGGTGGCTATTTTCCATAAGCAACCTGTTTAATTTTCTTACAGTCTATCTCTGCATTACACATGTGCTGCTCTTGTCATTCATTAATTTTCCTTTTGAGATGCTTGTTCAGTCATTATTTTCTGCCAGGCTCTGAAGAATGTATTTATATATCTTTTTTTCAACTCCTCCTTTTTGTGAATTAATTATAAATTGAATAATTTGCTATCTGCTTGTCTACATTCCAAGCAAATGATAGTTGGATGTACATTTGATTGCATCAGTTATTATTTTATGTATTCCAATTTCTGAAGTAATCATAGTTTGACAAGTGCTGTCCATTCTTCTGCATCTCAAAGCCTGCATGCTCAGAGGAAGGAAATTTGTTGAAATGAGTCTTCATAAATAAAGTGTGTATTTCTCTGATACAGATTAGGGAAACGGGTGCATATGACTCGATGTAATATACTTGTTGTTTTGTAGCTGTGATTAAACTGTGGCTACTATTGTAGGACTGTTGTAGAATTGGAAGCATTTTCTTTTTTGTTTTGAGGAGTCTTCAGTGTTGACAGATGACTGCAAAATGAGAGAAGCAGAAACTTCTATAGTTACGAAAGAGTCTAAGGTGTGGTACAGTGAACCATGATGACTTTCTCTAGCATGTCAGGTTGCCACTTGTGATTTGCCTATCTGTATGCTTGTGCTGTCACTGGCCTTTTCACTAAGGCTCCCAACAGAGTAATTAGGAGTGTAGAGGGTGGCTTTGGATCATATGTTCAGAAATATTCAAGCATATTACAACAATGGGATTTTAGTATCTAAATACTGTTCAGGGTCTAGGTCTTTCTCTGTTTTGGTTTTTGTTTGTTTGTTTGTTTGTTTGTTTGTTTGCAATACATGTGCATACAGAGAAATTCATCAAGAGAGACTTAGTGGAGAGCACTTTGGTCCCAGTCCAACATAACCTCCAAACTCAATTGTCAAGGTCTTGGGTAATCCCATTGAAATACCTGTGTGACTCCTTGGCTGGAACAGAATAGACTTGGCATCTTTTAGCCTGGCACTGTAGAGAACTACTTGTCTAGCCAGAAATCGCTCATCACAAGTCCAAAAAAAAGGACTGTGATTGCCAGCTCTTTTTGTCATTTGAGTCACTGAATAGTTACTGGACAGTAATATGTTATATCTGGTGACCCAGAAGTTAAAGGTTATGTCACCATTATGAAACTGTCTTGCTTGTGGGGAAGCATTGAGCGCTCACTGGTGTGTACTGATTACCTTCTTGGGTCAGTGGCTGGTAAGTCTGTCCAGATTCATTGACATGTTGGTACTTCAGGCTCTTTTATATAAAAAAAGTGTTGTTCCTCTCTGAAAAAGTGAGCAAATGGGAAGCTATTGATTTCACAGCCTGTTTACTTTACCAAGCCTGATGGTGGATAAACAGAAGGAATGCTCTAAGTAAACTTAATCCAAGGTCTCAGTAAGCATTTCATATAGCGTAGTGAACAGCAGATACTGTGCTCTGCCCAGTCTGGACATGGTATGTTGTCTGTTTATGCATTGGAGGTTCCAAAGCTTTGGTATCCTGTCACTCTTGTACAGATTACTTTACTTGTAAGGCTGAGCTATAATTTATTATGTTTTAATTATCTTGTGCCATGCTGCTGGGATTTCTGTCTTCTCAATCCTGAGTCACAGAATAACAGTGGAGGCTGAACTCTACTTTTTGGTATGCCTGCTGCTGCCTGGAAGAGAGTCTTTATTGTTGTTGCACATAAATAAGTAAAGGAGGGGATGTTTTGAGTCTGTATTATCACAGATGTGAAATGAAGATGCTATATTCTGCAGCCAGTATTTTTGGTTAGAATCACTCCTATTCTCTGAAATGTGATAATTATTTAATGTTTTGAATTCACCATTTTATGGAAAAAAAGCAACATGTTTACCTTCTGATGATAATAGACTTTTTGCATGACACCCAGAGGAAGCATTGCTTCAGTTCTCAGGCCTGACGTATCATAGACATCTTCCATGTTGTTGAGGAAAAGAAGGAATGGATAAGAGAAGGTGTTAACTGAAAGTGCCAGTAGATGTCTGCAAATTCCAGCCCAAATACTGTGATTACAAAGGCCAAGCCAAGTGTGGCAGTGTGTGACAACAGGAGGTGCTCTGTGGTTTGGTTTTCATAAAGCTTAACAAAGCAATGGCCCCTGTGCTTGCCTGGGAAAGTAACCGGTTAGAAAAACTACACATAATTCTAAATAACTGCAACTGGGTTGTGTTTACTGGTTGTTGTTTTTCCTTTTAAATGGGTTTAATTAATGGTTTTATTATTTCCTTTTAGGGCTTGGTCACGCACCATAAAAGTAACTGAGATTTTTTCCAGTGGCGTGAATGTGACTCACTCTACAATTAGCTTTACATTAGCAGCTAACATAAGGCAGTGAAACCAGCACTGGAGACTGAAGTTGTGTTGCCTCCAAGAGAATTCCTAAGAGGAATTCCTAAGGAATTCCTAAGAGTTTTTGTTAAGGGATGATTTGTACACTCACAAATCAGCCACCTGACTCTTGCATTTTTCAAAGTGAAGGTGGATGTTGAAATAGATCCACACAACCCAGATAACATTTTACAGACTCACCTATGTTCAACCTCCTCCAGCTGAGGACAGATCATGTCTTCTGTGTTTCAGGTGGAGTCTTCTGGGGTAATGTGGAAGCATGTGCTTATATTTACTTTGTAAGCAGAGCAACTTCATTCGGAGTGACTGTGTCCTCTGAAAATATAAACTACTAAATAACTTTAGTCTGAGACTCCATAAAATAAAATTATTAAGGGAGTGGTATACCATTTTGCCACTATAATTTTCCAAGTATTATAAAATTCAAGGCTCCTGGCAGTAGCCAGGGGAAGCAGAAAAATATCTTGCTGTTACTGCAAAAGGCAAATTTTACCACCATTGGTCATATAGTTTAAAGTGTGGAAAACAGAATAAGCAAAAATAGGATTTAACATGACTTAAGAAATAATTTTGCCATCTGTTCTTGCTATCATAGCTCCATTTATTCCCATCTATATGAGAGCTTTTTTAGGGAAAAGACCCGGGAAAATCTTGAGCCATCTTTGTTTATGGCTATGTATACTCATTTCAGCCATTGTAATGCTTTGGGCACTACAGAATTAGCAGTGCCCAAGACTGGAAATGTTTATCAGGCCTCCTAGAGCACTAGCTGCAGTAGTTATGGAAAACCTCATTAATGTTTATAAATATGTAAAGGGTGAGTGTTGCGAGGATGGAGCCAGGCTCTTCTCGGTGACAACCAGTGATAAGGCAAGGGGCAATGGGTACAAACTGGAACACAGGAGGTTCCACTTAAATATCAGAAGAAACTTCTTCACAGTGAGGGTGACAGAGCCCTGGAACAGGCTGCCCAGGGATGTTGTGGACTCTCCTTCTCTGGAGACATTCAAAACCCGCCTGGACGCCTTCCTGTGTAACCTCACCTGGGTGTTCCTGCTCTGGTGGAGGGATTGGACTAGATGATCTTTTGAGGTCCCTTCCAATCCCTAACATTCTGTGATTCTGTGAACTGATGACTGCCTTGAGGTGCAAGCAGATTGGATGTCTGTTTCTTCCTTCTATGTTATTCCCAGTCATTCTAATGATCAGAATGGGAGAACATGGCATTTCATTTTGTGCCATTCTAGGACTTTCTGTAAAGGTGCCTCTTGATGTTGTTGCTTTTTCAGCGTCTTTGAGGTTGCATATTATTCATATTTAGAAAAAATTCTAGCCTTTGTTTAACCCAGGTAGCCACCCAGCTTGTCTCATTGCATCTGTTCTGTCTATGACTTTCTCTGTGCTTTTTTCTGTCATTCTTTAAAGATATATCAGTGACTGTCCTTAAATGAACTCAGCATTCAAGTAAAGGTCATCCTATGTGAAATGAAAAGACAAGGGGGTTCAGAAGTGAGCTAGAAAATAATTAGGGTTTAAAAGGCCTTCCCAGATGGATGATATCTCTTTGTTTTGGACCCTTTAGTTCTGAAAGGCAACAAGTGAGGAAAGCTGGAAAAACTAACAAGGATGGAGCATGCAAACCAAGTGCTCTTCTCTGTCTTCTCATGCTATTGGAAAGGCATATCCAGTAAAACTGAACAGAACAAATAAAAAAGCTAAAGAAAACAAGAGGTGTGATTTCTTCTGTCTTGTTTTGGTTTTTTGTGTGATTCATGTTTAACCTGTGAGAACTCACTGCCAAAAGTTGCAGAGTCTGAGAGTTCTGCTGAATTTCAAAAAGAGTAAGTCACAAGACTAATGTGAACATCTCCAACACAGGTGATAAAAATGTGCTTCAGGAGTATGTACCATTCTTAGGGCTGTGATATATATAATTCCTAAATGCTGCTATTTATCTTCCTCAGTGGCTACGAATATCCCTTCTTTCCTGATATCCTTCAGGGGAGCGTTAACTGTTAAGCAACTTCAAAGTTTTAAAGAGTTGGATCCATTCTCCATTTGCTACAAGTTTGAAAAGAGATTTCTATTATAATGAAACAAATGGAAGTTGTGGTGTCTACCTAAGGAAAGGCAAACTACTCATTGTTTACCCTTTCAGCTCTTTGTATTGGAGTAGTAGGGAACTGGGTAAAGACTTTTTTTTTTCTTTTTTTTGGTGTGGTAATAATAGCTTATTAGACAACTGTGAGGCTGTTCTCTATTCTGAATCCCTTTTTCCTCCTACATCTGTACAGAATTCCTGTACAGATTTTATTTACATATTTTCATTTACCACTCAGATATTGAATGGAAATTGAACTTCACATCAGTGACGTTGAGGGGCCAAAACCTATAAATATGGAGGTGTTTGTCTAATTAGTGTGACTTTAAATCAATCATATATTTTAAAAGGTTGGGTAACAGAAATTATATTAACGTAGGATATTCCAATTAGATATTATGATTTTTCTTTTTACCTTGAACATGACCAAATACTGGAATAAGATGCACAGAGAAGTCGTGGTGTCTCTGTCCTTGGAGGTTCTCAAGACTTGCTTGGACATGGGCTTGAGCAGCCTGATTTAAACACATTTGCTCTGAGCAGGTGTTGGACTAGATGATCCTGGAAGTCCCTTCTGACCTCAATTATTCTGTGATTCCATTATCCTATTTACCATTTTGAAGAAATTCACTCCTAACCATGCTTTCAGTTAAAAGAAGTTCTCTCCCTCTCCTCTTTCCCACAATGTGGTGAGATTACAAAGGTTTCTAGGAGAAGCTGTGTTATACAACGTACATATATAAACTGTTACTGTCTCCATACAATCTAAGAAAATGTGCCCTTACTGAATTATTAAGAAGGTTATTCAGGGATTTATCTCAAGCAATGCAAGAAGAAGAAAAATATTTGTAAGACTTATTGAAACAAAAATTAATTGAAGTAAGAACAACTTTCCTCTAAATGCTGTGCAGTCAATAGAAAGGAGTTATAAGTAACATTGCATCCGTATTGATTCTGTCACTGAGCATCTATTATTCAATGCATTGATTGGACTCCCCATTTGTGAAATGCTTCAGAATTTTGTTTGCAAAATGTGTTTTACCAGGCTGTCAGGTTATGGGAAAAGATGGAAGGAAAAAGAACTTTTTTTTGGTGGAAAAAAGGGCAACAGAAATAACAGTTGGTGTTACAGCTGGTGAATGCGGTAGGTAGCCATAACATTTTCAAAAATGAGTAAGCAATTCAGGACAGCATGGGGCAGGTGCAAGCCAAGTTAGAATGAAATCAAGTCAGAGGATACTCTTCAGCTTCATAAATTAGGTGATTATTCCTGTGATGCATCCTGTTCAAAGGTACAGTACCTTCAGATCCAGTCATATTTTTGCAGACTAATGGCAGGGTCATGGCAATACAGTTTGACTCCCTTCGGGACCAAAGCCAAGGATATTTTATTGAAATTGAGTTGCCTTTGCACCTCTCTTTGGTCTGTCATTGACCATATGTATGCCTAAGTCATTTCTGTAATGTAGATGATCAAATACAATGAAACAATTACAGGGTCCATTCCCAGGTACAAATTACTTTCTATAGACCACTTGTGTTAAATTCTTCTCCAAATAGCCCCATTTCTTGGTCCTGCTCCAGCTGGCTAGCTCAGCACTGTTCAGTATTCTGGTTTTCACTCAAGTCTCACTTGCAGCATGCTTCAGAAATGAGCAACAGATGCCTAGTTTGATGGTGCAGGTCCTCTGATCATTGAGCACATATGCTCTTTTGTCATTCTGTCTCAAAAATTGAAAGTACTGTCAGATGAGAAAACAAAACAAAACGCTGTTAAGATCCTAAGGAAAAATTGTTTGTACCTAATCAGCTGTATGAATTTTCAGTTTACAAAGAGTTCCCTTGCACATTTATCATCTTCTGTCCAGGGAAAGTCTGTCTGTACTGATAGCTCTCTGCTTTGCTTCCTGAGTGCCTCAGCCCACTCACCATTTTCCTTTGCTATCATCTTGTATTCACATAGAGATTTTTTCAGTTAGTAGTCTAACTTATTGGTAATGAAGTATATTTTTCTTCATGCCTTTTTTGGTGGTATTCATGGTATTCATGTGTATGGAAATAGTTATTGTCTGGCCATTTTGTTCTGTTCAATAGTAACAGAAAAAAGGTATTAGTGGAATAAGAAAGTTTTCTGGAGCCTTCTTCACCAAAAATGATGAAATGATGGTTGGAATCTTTGGCAATTGCCAGCCATCTATTTCCATATTGAACAAACTAAAATGGAAACTCAGCTTCTGTACTGATGCATATTTAATCTTTTAATTTATTTATTTATTTTATTTTGGTATAAATATATATTTCATTTAAGATTACTTCAGCTGAATCTTTCAAAAATACCAGAATTAAGCCCTTTACCCATTTGGATGTGGGAGATCAAGAAGGAAAGCAAGCTGAGAGCTGAAATGTGGTGTAAGTAATTAAAAGGTTGCTTGCATCGGCTGTCATCGTACAGCATTGAAAATGTCTTACAGCAACTGTCAGAGAATACTTCACAGCTGATTTTTGATGGCATGTCATACCATATTGTTAGAGGAATATCTTGTGGATTGTATCACTCTTAGACAGCACAAGGGTCAAAGGAATGATCTGTAGAGAGGGCAATGAAAGAGCACTTTTCTAAAGTTATTTAACATGTTAGGAACCAAGACAGCAGTTTCTATTCCTGATTCAGTGGCAGATAATACAGAGTAGGGTGAAACATGGAATAATGAATGCTAATTTACAAAGTTTTGACTTGGGGGATTTGACTCTTCTATCAAAGAGAGTTACAGAAGTTACTAGTTAATGAGAAGTGGTGGGACTTGAAGTGGTATTTGAAAGAACTGTGGGAACAAAGAGACACAAACTTCAATTACAGAGTTGATAGTTTGGAGAGATGAATTATGGGAACATGAAAGGTCTGAAGTTTGAGGATACAAGAAGAATATTTTTCTAGTAAAATTAATTGGTTCTGATAGATTAGATAAATGAGATCTTTTAGAGCTTTTGTGAATCTGCAGAGAGCTGTTATCTACAAGGAAAAATGTGTTGTGGAAATGAATATTAGAAATTCTGTTTTTATAGTTAGCTTCCTTTTTTAACAAGTTAGTTGAACAAAAAGAAGCAAACTGTGCAGTAATTCATAACTTTCTTGTTTCAAATTATATATCCTTTTGTGATATATAAATAAAATGGATAGGCTTAAGGGCACCCCCGTTCCTCTTTGAAGTGCATTCTGATCAATTCCAGGTTGTTTTCAACTTCAAAACTAGTTGTACAGGAAAAGCAAGAATCGTATCAGCTTGGATCTGTTCTTATTTTACCTCTGCTGATTCAACCACCCTCAGGCTTTGAAGAGATTTATAACTAGATACTTGGGAAATGCTAGTGAAAGATGCAGTGAACAAGAATAATAATTACTATGAGAGCAACAGTGAAAAGGCTTGTTGCCAGTCCCACAGCCATCAACTAATCAGAATAATTTAAGTCTTGGACACGTTTCAGAAAGGCCATTTATATAACGACTCCAAGTGAACTGTCTAGCTTAGGAGCTCTTCTCTCTGTTGCTAATTTATCAGCTTTCGTTCTGAGAAAACAGAAGATGCTGCTAATAGTTTTAAAGAATTCTGTAGTAAAGTCCAGAGATGAAATGTAGAGCTTTTATTAGCCAGAGCTGTGGTTTTCTAACAGATGGAGAGATAATTTTTGTTTCTTACCTATGTGTCATACTTCACTGACAGTAATAATAGCTATGTTCCACATTCCTGTTTTTCAGAAGCTCCTTTCTGCAAAGATCAATGGACAGCTTCAAATGATGGAGATGGTGTTGATGGAAAACACCCTTTCCATCACCCTGAAACATTCCATAATTACATCCCCTATTTCACAGAACCTCCCATCTGAAATGTCTTTAGCCTCCCTTCACAGTTCAATTAAGAGTGTTCACACCAGAGTAGAATTTGTTCATGAAATTTGTGACTATTGACCAGAGCCTGTCCTCCAAACCTTTGCTACAAGAAATACCAGTTGAAGCAATGTGTTTTGTATGTCACAAAGAGCTTTATACTATACATATGTTAACTTTAAAACCAAACAAATAATAGGCTTTTTTTTGGAATCTGTTGTGTAACTCATATGAACAGCTGCATATCAAGCAGATTATCTGCAAAGAGTAATGGCTACAAAACAGGAAACATTTTAGGTTTTTAAAATTAAATATAATCATAAGTTGCACAACAGCAAAGGTAGTAGGGACAAACACTATCCTAACATTCTTTCAGCAATGAGAGGCTTAGTACACATTGTACAACACAATTATAAAGAACAGGCAAATTACTTGTGTGACAGTATACCTGGGAGGGGAAAAAAAAAAAAGAGTTCAGGATATAATGGAAGGGAAATAGGCATATTTTGTTCTATAGCTATGGATTGTATAACATTGAAAAGAAACTAAAGAAATGAGCAATTCTGTGCTCTCATCTGAGAACTCAGATGCTATTGCACATGCTAGACACGTTTACTAATAGGCTGTCAGCTTTGAAAAATCAACTGAGAAATACTTACTAAATTTGCAGATGAAGCAAAGGTGAGAGGATTAAAAGTACGTTGGAGGGTTGGATTCAGGATGATCATGACAAATGAGAGCAGCATTCTGAAAGAAATAGAAGCCAATTCTGTGTGTAAATGTGCAAGAATCTGTTCCTCAGAATAGTGTCTGCACCATTACAGGAATGAGAAAAGATGGGTGAGACAGAACGTTCGTAACAGAAGTTTTAAAGCTAAAATGGATCCGAAGAAGAAGAACGTAAGGCTGTCTATTACCTTCTGAGCTCGTAAAGTCTCAACAGAAATGCTGCATCCAGGCTTGCATGTTGCAGTTTGGGAAGTATGCAAGCCAGCTAGCTAGACCAAAGGAGATGACAAAGAAGATGCAGGAAATGTTAGTTACATATCTGAAAAGTGTAGAGAAACATTAAAAGGGCTTGGTTAGTAAAACAGGCAGCAGACTGAAGTGGAACGCAAAAATGTTTTTCAGGTGCTTAAAAAGGAGTTGCAAAGAGAAGGACAACAGTTTCTCTCCCTGTCTATTGTGGATGGGATGAGCAGTGCTGGGCTTAGATGGCAGCAAGGTAAATGAGAGTAGGGGGTTAGGAAAACCCTTGTGACTGTATGAGCAGTTAAGCTCTATAGTAAATTGCCTAATGACATGGAAAATCTCCACTGGTAGAGATAGTCGAGAATGTATTAGACAAATGTCTGGCAGGAATATCTGAGGTATAATTGAGCCTGCTTCCATGCAGAGGGATGTGATAGAGTTCCTCTTGCTCAATTTTTTATGCTCTCTGTGAAATACATAAAAAGATACTCACTTCGTCTTTCTCTAGAGAGTCATTTATGTTTCCTGAACCATTTTAGTTTGAGGCATTTTGGCTGATTCTAGTGCTGAATAACTACTGCTGGCCAAATCTTGACTGTGGTCCCTTAGATGGACCCTGTGACTGGGGCAGAGGCATCTGTGTATTCACCCTGGAAATCATCTTAACAGACCCCAAGCAAAGATTAGTTAGAAAAGTTGCATTTGAGTTGATATCCTGACAGCTGGGAGAGAAGTATGGGCTTTCACTGGTAGAATCTTTTGAGACAGAACTGAGCAACAGCTTTTATCTGTTTTAGAAAAAAATCTTTGGGAAGTTTTATGACTGGTTTATTACGGACAGGCTTTATAAGATTAACATACTAAAATGTTGACAAGATGTCAGTCATTCTATCTGTACTGAATGACAGAAATACAATCACCACAACCGGAGGAAAGCGTAACAGAACAGTATTTCCTTCCAGAAGAAATTAGCACAACAACAGTTAGGAAAACTTGTGGAGATTCATTGCTATTACCCTTCAGTTGTCACTGCGTTTGCTTTTCATTCTGTTTTAAAATGTCATCTATGACTGTCTATATCCATATATGCTGACAGAAGGGCCTTAGGCTAAAGTTTGGGTTTCCCTGAGTTGGGAAACTTTGCCAGTGTCTTACATAAGGTCAAGACTTTATCTCCAGTCTTCTCTTTTTCTCCTCATATCATAGTGGGAACTTTCTTCATTTGTATTCTTGCTTTCAGAATGGCAGCTGGAAGTCCAGGGACTTTATGAAACCCGAGACTCATGGGAATCTTTCTTGAAATAAAAAGAAATAAATCGGAACTGGAGCAGCGTTATATGAATGGGCTGGCTAGACTAGTGGCAAATGCCTTGTGCTTAATTGTGATATAATCTAGTGCTGGAACTCAAATGTTCAAAGCTGGCAGACGTGTTCATGCCTTTTCCTTAGAAGAGTAAATAATGGATGTGTTTGTGAGTGTCCTTCAGATGTTCTGAATTCCAGGTTGTGTAATCACCCTGAGTTTCAAGCTTGAGAATTAAAGCACATATTGCAATTACTCTTCTGGGATAATTGTTGTCTTGTTGAACAAGAATTTCGTTGCTTTTGTTCCTTGGCCAATCCTGAACCATTAAGCACTTTAAATAACAAATAAAATAATTGAATTCACTTTTTATTTAGTGAGTGTGGTGCCTTGTATCATCTAAAATATTTTTGGTTGGACTCACATTCTGTGCTGTATTATTCAGCACCACCTCTGGCTCTGAATTCAGGCAGCTGCCCTGGCTCCCAACCTTTACCTGGCAAACATACTACTTCAGAAAACAAGTGTTTGCAGGGACTAGGAAACAGGACACAACAGCTGCAGATCACTACATGTGTATCTTCTAGATCCAGTAGTATTTGGTTACTTGAGAATTTAAGAAAACTCTAATCTCCTATGCATTAGTAGAGTTAAAATTTGTTTATTTTTGAGGGGCCAGCTGATCCAGCATTTGGTGGGTCTGTCCCAAAGCTAAAAGAGATGGAGCAATTATCTTTCTTTATGGATGCATTTAGCTTATTTGCTTAATTACTATTCCTGCAATAGTTGTAGTGCAGGTTTTTTGTTTGCACTTTGATGGTACTAAAGTCTTCAATTAAAGCTTTTCCAGGTGTCTCATAAATGTATTATAAATGTATTGTTTAGTTTTTCACCTTTAATACTCCTTTGAACTCTTTTTGCTTTCTATAGTTTATTGAGGCCTTTTGAAGACAAAAGAAACAAAACCAAATACAGAAAAAACAACAATTTTTCCCTCCCTCAGAGGCTGGTGCCTAATTATGTCAGTATGTACATATTTTGAAAATGAATCAGAATCTGAGTGCTTCCCAAGCAAAACTAAAATATAGGCAGAATTTTTATCTATCATTATTCAAACTAGCAGGAATAAGGAATATAGCAAAATCTCTGCACTGTGTTTATATGTCTGAGAACTTAATGAATAGCATCTTTAGCATTCAAGGACTGTCTTGCCTAGTAGTTAGTGGACACATAATCAAGATATTAGGATGTGAATTGCCTTTGTGAGAGAACTTAGAGTAAATGCTTTTTTTGAAAGAGAGCATGAGAATGCTTAAACGGGATGTGCCTTCTGAAAGCCTGAGTTAATGAACCCACCTCCAGCATGTCTAGCTGTGCTTCATCCTCACACTGTGATATCTTCTCATTGCGCTGTTCATTAATATAATTTTGTCAGACCCGACGGAGCATGTGCTGAGGCATGTTGCACTAACAGAGGTATTTTCTTACTTACTAACCAGTATTACTGGTTTGATATACTAAAAACCTTGCAAATAAGTACTTAGACCTTTCCAGAAAGTGGGTGATTTCAACCTAAAGCATCCAATTATTTTTCCTGTTTTTTTCTGTCATTCTGACGGAATAAATTTTTCTCTGTGGTGCATGACAGTTTCACGTAAAAGCTGTATAATTCTGTGACGTAATTTGCCGGGTCAAATTTATCTTTTTTTTTTCAGGCAGGAAAGCTGGCAATCTGCAAACATTCTTTCAGATTCCAGTTTTGTCAGATGTGTGATTACAAGGAGGTATGATGCTTCTGGATGGAGAAACATCAGTTTTCTTCCAGATCTTTGTTTAAATAGACAGCAAATTATCCAGTCTGCTCAGAAACACCTTTGTAAGGAAGATTCGTAGTACCAGCAGAAACCAAGCTACAGACACACAGCTTGTCTACTTTGTGCATGAAAATGGAAGTCTGTATGAAAAGCTGATGTCTAAAATTCACCTGTGTATCTCCCTCTTCCTAGAATATTTAATATTTACTCAGAAATTAATGCCATAAATTGAAAAATATATACTTTTTATGCATACAGAAAAGAACACATCTTTCACAAATTTGTCTTAGTGAAAGATCTTGAAATCAGGCCAAAAAAGACTATAGCTTGTGCTTAGGATTTGGACACCATCGCTGCTTCTCAGCAGAGATTGCTTCCTCTCTCCTTTTCCCTCTGTTCTACGTAGAAGCAGAAATCTCGTGTTCTAAAATAATTTAATGGTCTTAAACTCATTAACAAAAAAAAAAAAAAAAAAAAAAGAAAGAAAAAAAGACCTCAAGGTAATTCTATCCTCTAAAAGCCTCACTGACTTGATTGGAGGTTTTGTTGCAGTTTTCTCTCTGTTCCCATAGTTTTTTGAGTTTTGGAGTTCTGTGTTGGGAGGGTATTTTACTCTTTCATTGCCATTTCTTTGCAGTTGATGGATGATGGTCATTCTTTGCTACTTCCCATGAATTAATACTTCTGTCCACAACAGTGGATGTAACACAAGGAAAAGGGAAAAATCATTTTCTTACCTGTAATTTTGACTTCTTTCGGTATTGATTTACTACTTAGTACAGAGTTTTCTTATACTTAAAATGGTAATCTCTCTGACATTTGGCCTGTCATAGAACTCCTGGGTTTTTTTTTGGATTTGTCTGAGTGAAGACAAGAGTGAGGATCACATAAGGTTAAACTTTCACATACTGGTACCCTGCTATGTCCTTTACATACTTGTGTGTGTCTTCTGCTGTGGAAGTCTACTTCTAGGAAAGCTCCAATGGGCAGTGTATTAAAACACAAATAGCAAATTTTAAAAAAAGAAATAGGAGAATTCATAAGCCTCCACTCATCTAGGTCATTATTGTAACACTTGAATTTGCAAGTGGCAAACCCATCATAAGAGAAAACAAAAGACCAAAAAAGAGAGAACCAATTTAGCTTTTTTCAGTATGAATATGCTATGAAGAAAATTATGCAGCTCAACGTTAGACATCTGAAGCATTTTGCTGTTATTAATCCCAATTTCATTATATGCCAGACTTGATACTATTTCAATTTAATTATTTGAAAGCAATCTTTATGGGGAGGGAAAAAAAAAGCACATGACTGTAAGATTGTAGAGAATAAAATGAAAGAATGTAGTCAAAACATCTTACGTTTTCATTGAAAATCTTTCTGCCATTTCTTTTGTATTTTAATTAATCAACTTTTTTTTTCACATTTGGGCTTTGGTTATTAAAGAAGTGAAGTGGATTGAATAACTGATGCCTAACCGTTAAGGCTTCCTACTTAATTTGTGTTGCTACTTGCTTTTTGTTTATTTGAACCTGTAAAAAACTTCTGATTTCCTGCCTATTTGAAGCATAGAGAAAACATTTTGGAGTGCGGTGGATTCTTCCCACTGTAAAGGCCGGCAGGAAGAGCTGTAGCTAAAGTTACTTAAGCTGATGAGATGCTCCATATCCATGTTGCATTTACGTTTTGAATAGCCTCTGAGGAATAAAATACAGAAGTTTTGTAAGTTTCATTGTTAAAGGAACTGTTGGGGGTTTTGTGTGTTTGTTTGGGTTTATTTCAGTGTTTTGTTTGTTTATTTTTTTCCCCTTGGCTTTCCATTTGTTGTCCCAGGGGCTGCCATGATTTTTTTTTTATTTTGAAGGTTCTTGTTTCATCCTCTGTTAGATGTTTGTACTAAAGTTGTATTGACATAAACATCTGCATAGAACCCAGTTCAAAAGAATATTTAGTTGAGGGACTTGTTACAGAAACAGCTGCCAGTTGACATCCTGTTACTGCAAGACTGGAGAGGCTGGCGTACACCTCACATTTTTCCCTTTCTGCCTATTGTGTATAGACAGCTGAGTTGGACAGAAATTGCATTCCATGTAGTAAAGACTGAAAGATTGGGCTAAATATTCTAGACAGCCTGAGTGTAACTGACTCCTCATTAATTATTTAGCATGGTTTTGCTCACTCACTATGCTCTTTCTTAATCCAAAAATATCAGGAATCTGTACAAATTTTAAAGATGTGTAGAAACACCATAACATCCCTGTGCATATTAACAATGGGGGAAAATAAAGGTAATATAGTAGTTGTCTAATGTTAGTATAGGTTCTGTCTTCTCAAAGTATGTCAACAGGCATAATCAGAAGCATACTAATCGCCAATATTTTTTTCACTTTCAGTTATAAGGGTAAAATTACAGTTTTTTAGAGCAATAACATTTTATTTTCATAATTGCTTCATTACTCCTTCCTCTCAGTTTTGAAAAGTAGGATACCAGAGGGGTCATAGGTTTTTGAGGAAGAGAAAGAGAGAAGGAGACGTGTGTGTTTTGTTTTGTGGGGTTTTTGGTTGTTGTTGTTTTGTTTTATTTTGTTTTGTTTTCTTCTCTCAACTGAAAAAGATTAAGAAATGCTGTTTGGGTTTTGTGCACGTATTGCAATGCCAGGAGAACATTCTGTTTTTGCTGATGTAATGGCGAGAGTTGTCAGGGAGATATCAGGCATTTCTGCTCTATATACTAGTCAAATCCAGGAATTTGATGGTACAAGAAACACAGCACCTGTTTCATTAGATTTGAAATTTTATAATGTATTATTGCTGTATTCCTCAGGCAATGGCATGTTTACCTAATACATGGAGTGAAGGGCAAGGATTTTGTATAGGCCTAGATGATAATTGCCCAATAAAAGTTTCATTTCCAACTAAGGCAGTGATTAATGCTTGACAGATGAAACAGAGGAAGAAAGTGTCCATCAGTGCCTTTTAAAGTATAACAAGCCAATATGTTTGTGTTCAGTTTTCAAAGCTCAGGATGATGAGATACACAGCTGTTAGACAGTAATGCATTTATAGGTTATGTATGTCTTTGTTATGAATGACATTGTTAAAACAATTTTTAAAAGTTCTTCAGAGGCACATTTGATGAAGCATGTGTCATCCTGTTAAGATTATTTTTACCTGTTCATTCATTCAAGGTAGGGTAAAAGGTCTGGCTCTTTAATGCATAGTTAAACATCTAAATGCATGCCACATTTTGAGTTTGGTTTTTATTGGCTTTTAAAAATCATATTGCATGTCTGAATTTGATAATGTAAAGACAATGTGAAAGATAGCTATACGATATATCTGTTTTACAGGTGAAGGGCTTGAAAACTAGCCAATTATCTGTCATAAACGTGCAGTAATCAAAACAGGGTTTTATCTGATAATGTTTGATAATGAAATGTTGTACAGATCTCTAAATTAAAGCATTCACAGTGATCTTATTTCACTGAATTAAGTTTGTTTGTTGGTTATTTTAAAGCAAGGTAATAACTGACGAAATGCTGAGCATTGCCGTCTTTTGACACAGTGAGAGCATTTTCTCACAAATTCATTCAGGTCTCCCTCTTCTAGGCGTCAGTGCTCTATTGGGTGGTGTAATGCAGAGGCTGGAAGGCCCCTTGGCAGTAAAGTGACAGTACTTCAGAGGGGAGAGAAAAAGTTACTCATTACCTAGAAAAAAAAATACTGTAGCATTAATTAGTATCAATCAGGCAGTCTTTCTCCAAATGCAAACTCAATGAAGACTTACAGTGCTTAAAATTCCTTAGGCTGATAATAGACATGAGCTGATGCTCTGATGCTCACCTTCCATCTACCCACAACAATGTAGCAGCCCTGATGTGCATTGCTAGGCACCTTACACTTCCCTGGGAGTGGCAGTTTGACTTTTTCTCTCTCTTATTTATCTATCTATTTTACAATTTATTTAGAACAGAATAGAATAGACTAGTCCCAGTTAGGAGGGACCTACAATAACCAAGTTTTCCAACTACCTGACCAATTCAGGGCTCACCGAAAGTTAAAGCATGTTGTTAAGGGCATTGTCCAAATGACTCTTAAAAACTGACAGGTTTGGGGCATCGACCACCTCTCTAGGGAGCCTGTTCCAGTGTTTGACTCCTCTCTTGTTAAAGAAATGTTCCTAATATCTAGTTTCATTTAAAAGCAAATGAAAGCTTTACACCAGTCGTCTAAAACAAGCAACATTCTCGTGTTGACTAGTTGTCAGTATTCTCTTTGTTTTAATTATGAGAAGGTATTTAACAACTGAAGCAAAATTAAATTTTGCTGTCATTTTCCTTAGAAAATGAGCTAGTGAAGTAACAGTATGTTGCAAGTATATACTGTCTCTGCCTATACTGCTGGAACGCGATTGTTCTAATACAGCTGAGGAAAAGTTACAGAGGCTAAACAGTATAGAATCATAGAGTTATAGAATAGTTTGTGTTGGAAGGGACCTTCAAAGTTCACCCAGTCCAACCCCCTGCAATGAGCAGGGACATCTTCAACTAGATCAGGTTGCTCAGAGCCCCGTCCAGCCTGGCTTTCAATGTTTCCAGGGATGGGGCATTTACCACCTCTCTGGGCAACCTGTACCAGTGTTTCACTCCCTCATTGTAAAAAATTTCTTCCTGACATCTAGTCTCAATCTACTCTTCTTTAGTTTAAAACTGTTTTCTTATGGTAACAGATTTGTGTATTATCAGACTGTGCTGCTATAGGTGGTGTCTAATCACAAAGGAAGGCAAGAGGTTTTCCATTTATTGATATATATGCAAATATGTTCCTACAAAGTTATTGAAAAGTAGATTTTAACAGACAAATTACAATTCAGATTTTGGTGCTATATAAAAAAACCTTTAAGACTATATATATTAATAAAATAAATAAAATATAATAAATTATAAGTAAAAGTTTTAAAGTGGTCAGAAAAATGTTGTAAGGATTATAAACACTTCATTTTTCAGAAATGTCAGCTGGGTCCTCTGAGATACTTGTGCTGGAAGCGTGTTGGTGCAGCAGGCTTTGGTGAGGGCTAATGAAAGGGAAGGGAAAAAGGAACTGACAGGTAAAGGAAATCATTCTTCTTGAAGTGTCCCTTGATTTTCATTAAAGAAAATAATTAGCAATGAGGGTAGTAGAAATGATAGGAGGAAGAGAGCTAGATTATTACAAGCAGGTAAGGATTTTTTTGAGAGGCTTTACTGACTAGAATACCTTCTTTAGTGATTATTGCCTGGGTGAAATCTGGGGAATACAAATTCAGTAAGTCTTAGTGGTTAAGCAAAAACTCCAAAAGAAAGGTGTGGGTATTATTTTTGCTTGTAAAGACTTGGAAATTTTTCTTTAATTTAGCAGATCATAGACAGAATCCTTTTTTACTTTATGACTAATCCATCAGTCTTCCTTGGTTTCAGTAATCTACCACAAAGAGAAAGGCAGAATTTTTTATTGTCTTTTTTCTTAGTGGTAGGTCTCTGGGGTTCTCCTAAAATGCCTTCACGGGTTTATCTGATCTGTGAAGTGACCTGGACAAAAGCAGAGGTTTCTGAGTTATCTGAGGTGCCTATAAGAATGAGTTGCACATCTGTGCAAAAATCATGAGACTGTTGTATCTGGAATATGGTACCTCTGTAGGTCCAGCTCAGACAGATTTATCTGGCTAAACACATGCATCTGTTTTGCATTCTTAAACATTAACTTTTCCTTGAATTCTCTGAAGTTAGCAGCAGGTTTTGTCCAGAAAGAAAGGCAGAATCAAACTGGAGGACAGCCTTCTGTGCTTGGTTTCTGTTGCTGGTTATTTCTTTCTATATTAATGTTGACGTCAACTGTGGGCACTGTTTGCCACAGAGAATCCCAAGCTGTGAAGAATGGCTAGTACATTGTTCAACTTAAATTATCTTTTCTTAAGTAGGCAATGAGCTCATCAATATGCATCAGAAAGTATGTAACAAAGTACAATAGTAATCTCTGAAAGGTCAATGTTTTATCTTTTTGCCATGTTGTCAAGTTCTTCACAAATCAACATAAATCATTGTCATAACTGATCATTAAAAAACTTCTAGTGCAGAGAAAATATTGTTAGATCTCATTTAGAGGAGTGAGAATTTTTCCTGAAAATAAAGAAACTAATGAGAAAGTTCCTTCTAATTAAAGTCTGTGAAGCATTAGCTAATGAAAATGAAAGGATCTGTTATTTCTTTTTGCCTTTCACTGTGTACACATTCAGTAAATCTTACTGTACTAAAAAACATTTTCGACTGGAAAGTTTTTAGAAGTTACATTTCACATAAGAAATGTCAGTTGCTCCAGCATAGCTTGGAATGTCCTTTGGGGATTTTCCAGCTCAGGCTGGTGGTGCCTTAAGCTTACGGTCAAGCTTATTTTTCAAGAGGATTGATGGCTGGGGACTGTTGGGAAATTGCTTTCTTCTTCTTTCCCAGTATAGGGTACAGAATCACCTGCAGTTTAGAATAATTTCCCATAAAGTACCTTTGGAAATCTAGATGAATAATGGGCAGAGAAGTAAAGCAAGGATTTTATGTTGTGCATATATCAAAGCTTTTTCCATTTTAATATAATCATAAGTATACTGAGTCTTTTCGTTAGTATGTGAACTTGAGACTTGACTACTGGATCTACTTGTACATTTCAGCCATAGCCTCCATATTCTTCAAGGTCTTTATTTGATCATATGTTTCACTCACAGTAATAAATACCATTAATGAAAAACATTGTGATTACAAAAAAAAGATTTTCTGAAACTTTAGGTATTGCTGCTGTTAGTATAATACCGTGTTCTGAGAAAACAGCTGTAGAGCAGTAGTAACATGGCAGTCTATTTCTTTTCAAGCTTTGTTATATAGTTCCTGCCTAATTGCTTATACCTGAGAAATCTGAACACAGTGTTACAAATCTAATTAGGACTTTGGTTCTTCACATTTTGAAGCAACATAACACCTGCTGGGAGGTCAAGGTATTATAGAAATCTTGGCCCAATTTCCACAAAATGTTTTGCAGGGAACTTTTACCCCGTTTTGTGCGATTCACTTTGCGCAGGTGCCAGCTTCAGCAGGTGCCCCGAAGCTGCTCATCTCCTGCTGGCGTCTGTCCCCGAGCTCTCGGTGGAGCAGGGCTTGCCTGTCTGCAATATAGGCGTCTGCCTTCTAGAAAATGGGTTGTAAGTGCACCTTTGAAAAGGGCATTCGAAAATTATGTTGGCTATGTTTCTGTTTCTAACTATTGTAGCAAGTTAAAAGCAAAAACAAACGTAGACTGCTTAGAGGCTTCGCTTATTGGGAGCATTGTTGGGCTGTGTAATAGAACTGAGACTTGATTGGTATGTTTAATCACTTACCTTTAATTCAGAAAGCAGACAGTTGTTTATTATTAATTGTCTAATAAGGCAAATACATCCCCATGCTAGTTTGGTGGGTAGGAATGTATTCAGACTACATGGTAAAGTTATTTTGATAACATGAGATGCTTGTGAGGTTTGGCTGTTCTGACACCAATGATTTTGATTGATGTTCATGTAGTTACTGTGGTGTGATTAATGTGGAAGTAATGTAGAAGAAATTTTACTTACTTTTGCTAATAAATTCCCAAATACACTGTAGGGTATGCAAAGACTTTTAATGTATATGGAAAAAAGTATGAAGAGGTGGTTTAGGAACAGCCTCCAAGATACTATCTTCAAAAGCCAGCAGTTGGCTTAGTTTGCCAAGCCAAAGAAAACTCTGGATATGAAAATGATAAATAATAACTGCCAGCAAACTTTTTCTTTTATAATAAAGGGCAACATTTATATTTATTATTTTTGCTGGAAAACAAAAACAACAACAAACCACAAACAAAACAAAACATTATTTGGGGAATATTTTAGTGACACTGGTCAGAGATGGAGTTGGCAAAAGTCATCTGCACCTTGTTTAAAGTCAAATTGATCATCAGCGGTTGATAAATAATTGAAGTGTAGAAGGTAATGTTTAGCTGATAAAATTCAGGCTTTGGTAGATCTCTGTCACAGCATTATAGAAAATAAAAGCATGTGCATTTAGAAAGGCATGAATGTGTAGCTCACGTATTTCCAAGGCAACAAATAATTTTTATTGCTACTTTTGGACTTAAAGCAAGTTAAGAAAGTAGGAATTGTAAACATAAGGTGTATTAGTCAGCATTTCTGCAAAGTTTGATTATTCAGTGGGCCAACAAATCTCCAAAGGAGAAGATGAGGCAAAAGGTAATTCTTTGGTTTTTTCGTATGTGCATTTACCACTTCCATATGCAGTACAGAAAAAGTTACGAAAAGCAGAATATGTTGCTGTCATTGATTTCTTGATCAACTGTTACCAGCATGTGACAGCAGGGAAAGAGTAAAATTTAAAGGATATATTTTGCTTGTAGGTTTCTTCCTGGCAGTGAGGCAAAGGTCTTAGCATAAGATTAAAAGTACAAATAATATCTAGATGCTGTGAAAAGGGATAAAAACGTCAACCGTTGAATCAGATAGATTCCCAGTATCTTCTTTTTTTTTTCTTTTTCTAAAGTTTCATTTTCACTGAACTCACCTCACCAACAGTTAGAAAAAAGCTGGAAAAACTCAATTCCTTTGATAAGTCTTCAACCTATATATCCTGCCACATTTGTGGGACTGTTGGGATGTTCGGAAGAAAAGATTAATGATTTCCTATTGCAGAGGGTTTGAGAAAGGAGAGGTACTATGTTGTCCTTGTCCTTTGAAGGATATTTCTGACTAGAATATGATCCCTTGTTTTTTCAGTTTAGGTGAGGTCATAGCCAGTGTGGAGAGATACAGAGAAGAGGAGTAGGTTCCTAGAAATGTGGGAGCAACAGGGTGAACAAATTTGGAGTGTGGGAGAGTCCTGAAGGATGTGCTGTCTGAACAGGCTGCCCCGTTCTGTGGGAAGCTGTGCTGGTTCCCTCAGGCATTTTAGGTTACACAGTGCAGCAGTATTCACAGGTACTTCTGGTATAATGGCAATGCATCATTAAACCAGGTAATAAGCCTTGCTAACCTCTTCCTGCAGTGAGTCCCACTGAGAGTAGCGGTTGGAACCTGAGCCAGTAGTTCAGAGATGGCCCTTATTAGGTCACCTGTGACATCACGTTGATGTAATGATACTGCTTGCAGTAGCACATGCCCAGGCAGGGACCTGCTTGGACTTTCTGATCTGTGCCCTGCTGCACAGTGGTCACAGGCTCACTGAGGGGCTTCACAGCAGTTTTAAGAGGAAAGACTTGGAGGAAAGTCAAAAATAAGTAAAGGAAACCTCAGGGAGCAAGTGTGAACCTTCTAAATAGCAAAATGATTACAAGCTTTTCATTTACAGAATCACAGAATCACAGAATGTCAGGGATTGGAAGGGACCTCGAAAGATCATCTAGTCCAATCTGCCTGCCAGGGCAGGAACACCCAGGTGAGGTTACACAGGAAGGCGTCCAGGCGGGTTTTGAATGTCTCTAGAGAAGGAGAATCCACAACCTCCCTGGGCAGCCTGTTCCAGTGTTCTGTTACCCTCACTGAGAAGTTTCTTCTCAAATTTAAGTGGAACCTCTTGTGTTCCAGCTTGAACACATTACCCCTTGTCTTACTGTTGGTTGTCACCGAGAAGAGCCTGGCTCCGTCCTCGTGACACCCACCCTTTATATATTCATAAACATTGATGAGGTCACCCCTCAGTCTCCTTTTCTCCAAGCTAAAGAGACCCAGCTCCCTCAGCCTTTCCTCATAAGGGAGATGCTCCACTCCCTTCATCATCTTTGTGGGCCTGTGCTGGACTCTCTCCAGCAGTTCCCTGTCCTTCTTGAACTGAGGGGCCCAGAACTGGACACATGCATGTGCTCACAAACACATACATACCTTGTAGGAATGGAAGTTAACTTCCATAATTTGGGAATTATTACCTCTAATTTTTTTACACAAAGATACTGATTTCTTTGTTCTATACTTTATGCAAAAAATCTGAGAATGTAGTACAAGGCACCCCCAAATCAACCCTTGCTGTAGGAAGTAGACCTTTATATCCAATTCTTCCAAAATTTTTAACCGAATAGTGTTATCCCACATCTCAAAGATAAAATGTTCCAGGAGCCACTGAAGTCTATATTGAAAAAAACCTGTTGTCATCCTAGCTTGTGTCCTTCTTCCTTTGCATCTTCATTGTGCTAAGTAGGATGAATTGAAAAATATGCACATCTTGAAAGAATATGAAAAGATGCAGCCACAGTATTGTGTGGGGAATAGTAGACAGCCATGAGCATGGAAAACCCAGAAATAACTGTAGATGCACCGGGCAAGCATACTATGCTGCAGAAGGGAAGAAGGCATAGGAGTTCTCAAGAAAGGGCCTTTTTTATTACCTTGGCAACAATGTGGAAAATGCACAAGAAAAAATGTTAGAGGTTAGTTTTTTAGCGGTGTAATTTACAATTCAAAGTGTTTGGAGTGCAGGCTTCTTGGCCAAACCACATAATAGAAAAGAAATGAGCACAGTAAAAAAAAAAATCACTAAAGTCAGTAACAGCAGAGAAAGGCACACACGGTTTGTGCGTGCTCACCATGTGCAGTGGACTCCGCACAGACAGCTGAAGCCAACACAAAAGATTTTGGGGAGCAGACTGATGTCAGGTATCCTGTTAATTCCCTTAGGTTAATTCTTTCACCTTCTGCATCTTTATTGACCATATCATCTGCTCTGTGTGGCAAAGTCTGCACTTCTGATTGTAGAAACTGCGTTTGAGCATGATTTTGGTTTGCATTTTTCTTTGTACTTCATGGTTTATCTAATGGCTTATTGCCAAGTGGTAAACATAGAGGCAGAAAAATATGGATATTAATGCGGCATAGACTGTGAAAATGAAAATCCATGTCTGCTGTGTGAAATCTACATTAATATATTCAGAATAATAAAATAAATGATTGCTTTTTTCATTTACCTTTCTCTGTATACTTTGTTCCCATTGACATTAATGGAAATTATGCCTGTGGATCTGGGGAAGACTATGCTAGAATTTTACTGGCTAAATTATGCAACCTATTATCTTTTTGAAAACTTTTCATTTTAAAGTTAACACTCACCACCCATCTTGACTTGCAGACAAAGACATATGTGTCCATGAATGGAATTTTAATGGCAAAAGAGTTTTACAAAAGTATCATTTCTTTATCCCAATGTTAGATATACTTCAGATTGCTTCTCATCTTATGATACACAAGGGAACCTTTATGTGTCCACAAGTTGCACAGCACTTAATTCAGAAAGGCAAGAGGATGGGAAAGTATGTATATACCTCAAAGGCAAGAAGTAGTTATATGGCAAGGCTCATACTGCATCATGGTGGGCTGGGGACTAAGCTGCTTTGGGTGTGCAGCTGTGCTTTGTGTAACCCAGCAAGCCTTATCTCAGCAGCTCCCTCTTGATATTATCAGTTGCTTTTGTGCTGGATTGCTTCTAATGCCAACCATATTCCAGGAAGGGACCAGCTTCTTGATCAGCACAAGAGAAATGTTTGGTTTGGAAGCCACAAGTTAATAGTCTTTGCTGTGTGCTCTGTTAAAGCACTTTTTGAAATAACAGTGAGAGTGGGAAGCATTGCAATATGAATTCTCATTTCCAGTATTGCAAAATGTGAAAGGACAGTAGCATTTTAATCCCATGGCATGCTTTATTTTTCCATCTCATTTCTTGTTATTGTGTTGTATAAAATAGGACAAAGTGGTTTTTTTAAAGGTTGCTATCACGTTTTGCAATCCGAGTAATTTCAATGTGAAATGGAGATAAAAATAGTGCATTTTATTATTGTGTAATTAGCCAGAGCGTTTGGTAGTAATTGCTAAATCTGTTAGAGACTGTTGTCCACCCATAGCTTAGCTAAATCATGGGTATTTCTTGCACAACACAGCATAGAATAAGATTACCCAAGGAAACACCTGACCCTAAAACTAAGGCCCTACTTTCTTCCTTCAAGAACATGCGTGACTCTTTTTGAAGACAGAGAATAGACCAGGCTGCTTCAGATTGCTTTTAGCTTCTCATTTGTAGAACAGTTTTACCCTGACTTCAGTCCTTGTGAGCATCTTAGTAGACCTATTGTTTTCAGTTGGCTTTCTTATCTGAATAGCAATTATTTCTGTGAATAAGCATTTGTAGTGATGAGCTCTTAATCAGTCTTGCAATTGCCAAGTGTTAATAATGCACAACGTGTTCTGCATGAAGTTACTCTGACAGTTGCCCTTAGCATCACTGTGAAACTCCTCCATTGCAAGTAGGCGAGACAATGTCCTGGCTTCCATTACTTGTTTTACCCTTTTTACCTTTTTAGAGTTTTCTAAAGTGATGCTTAATCTTACCAAACATTAGTTAAAGCCTTCCCTAAATTGAAAGGATTGCTTCAAGATGTTAATCAATGAGGAAAAGCAAAACTGGCCTTTGGCTTTCTCCAGCATCGTGTAGGAGTCATGTTACTGCATCCTGTCTGTTTTCGGTCAATTCTCTGATTGCTTTGGCTGGATGGAAGTTGTGAATCAGTGTAATCTGTGGACAATAACAAGTCCAGATATAAATTGAGTTTCTGGTTTGCACTCATGTCTGGCTGGCTGGCGCTTAGCTGCTTCTTTCAATATTGCTCTCTGTGGAATTGTGTCACTCACAGTTCATCAGTAAATAAATGGGATGATTGATAGTCTTAGTTGTGGCTTTTATAATTATATGACAATTCATT
This sequence comes from Caloenas nicobarica, assembly GCF_036013445.1. Lineage (NCBI taxonomy): Eukaryota > Metazoa > Chordata > Aves > Columbiformes > Columbidae > Caloenas > Caloenas nicobarica. Next base: position 21,222,350 of record NC_088246.1, on the reverse strand, counting down.
TAGGAATAAAGATAGTTCATATCTCTCAGAGAGATGTATTTGGGCTATCAGCATAATACCTGTTTAGTGATATGTTAAAGCCAGTAGGAGAACATTTAATTAAAGAATTTAGTAATTCCAGACCTTCAGAATGTATTTAAGAATGTACAGTGTGTGATTGGTCACAGTATGAAATTTTATGATTTTATGGATCCAGTTACAATAAGTGTAAGAAAATCTGTTTATATATCTGTTTATATAGATTTAATAAATGAAGATTGGTTTTTTTTTGATCCACACTGGAAGAAAGGAGTCTTGTTTCCTCTACTTTAACTCCAGGGCTTTTTGTGGTTTTATATTATCAGTAGTCGGACATGGTTCTGATTTACTCACAGAAGAAATTGCTAGAATTTCATAATCTTGCTTTAATTTATCTCCTCTTTATTTGTAGTAGCATTGATTTTTTTTTTTTTTACATTTTTTATTTGAAGAAGTATCAAATTCTCTGAAGATGCTGAGAGAAAGGTTGAGTAAAAATGCTGCCATTTGGATGTCTCCAAGTCCTTGCACAAGATCCTGCTCTGCATTGTAGCAAATGTCAAAACTTTGATGGCTTGTCATATTGCACTAGGAGACAGTGAGGGGGAGATCAATATGTCTTTAAAAGCAATTCAGTAAAGACAGATAACTTGCTTTTCTCTGCCATATATTTTCTGCTTTATGTTTTTAATAATGTTACTCATCTACCTGATGCACTAGACAATTAAAAACTAGTAAGGTAGAGATTTTTAACACTAGATTTATTGGCTTCTATGTTTTTCTAGTGACTTCTGACTGCTTGTACAGCTAATCATATTCTACTGAAACTGAGTTTGCTTTTGTTAATTACCTATGGAGAACAACTCGGATGGAGTTCATAGAGCTTCAGACCCATAAACCACAAGTTAAATACTGTGAATTCAGTTAATTAGCTCAGTCAGAACTAACATAAATTATTTACCTGGAGCTTGGTCCTTAGTACTTTATTATGAGAGAGAGAAGACAACATAATATTCATAACATAATAGTAAATCTTATCAGATTTTCTCTGGAATAATTTAAGATTGCTTAAGGCTGTGTTTTCATATCCAGTCTACCTTTTTTTATGTAGTTATCTTAGGACACTAATCAGCATTCTCATGTTCTTGCAGAGACATTCTTTATTAGTTTGCAAGTTAGGATGAAATTAATAGAAATCTCAAATATTTTATTACATTGGTTTTGAGCTAAAGAGAATGTGGTTTGTTGACCCACTAAGACATTAAAATCTGGCATAAAGTTTTCAACAGGATTGGCTGAAATTTTGCCTTTAACACACTGGTAATCTCTTGTTTGGTGGGTTTGGTTTTGTTGTTTGTTTGTTTGGTTTTTGCTGATAAGTTTATATTTTCCGTCTGAGCTGCCTTTCTCTTAGAATAAGGGAATAAGCTGCTTTTGCTCCCAGCACATAGAGTGACATGGGAAGTTGAGCAGTGCTTTTCATCTGGGATTGTTGTGTAGGTACTGCTGGATAAAAAAATAGCTTTAAATTTCAATGTTCCTGTTACAGAGCAATGTGATTTTAAACTCAAAAACTTGTATATAATTTTTACCAGTTCTATGCTTCTATGATCATGTGACAATCTGCATTTATCAAGCAATGTATGTGACTTAAAGATTAAAATCTCACCTAAATGTTTGTTCAGTCCTTTCTTTAAAATAAAAAGAGATTTAATAAGTGGCATTAGGAAGTAATTGCTAAAAAATTGCTAAAGAAATAAACCCGGGCAAGGATGATCACATCTGTAATAGACCAAATGGTAAAATTCCCATGCTCTTTGCATATATAAGTGCAACTTCATTTATAGCTGTTATCACCGCTTGCCTGCTGAGGATTACATGCCTTTTTCTCTTTCTACCTAAGAAAAGCAAGCAGGATATGGCAATACATTTAAAGGTGGGAGCAGGTTGCTTCTCTGTTTTAGGTTGTTCATAAGCTTCTCAGAGTGACAGTACAGTTCAGGAACTGCCATAGGGCAGCACAAATGGATGTTATCACTTTACCTGAAATGTACGAAGTGTGGTAAAATGCATACAAAATATCATCTAGTACTGAGAAAGCAGCAGTTTCAAGGGATAAAATGGTGAACATCATTGCATCTTCCATGGTAATGAGAGAAAACCCTGGCAGTTTATTACCAGGGCTTGCTCTGGGCATGGACAAAGCCAGGGCAGCCAAGTGCCAGCAGCATTCCCGCAGCATGGCTGTGCTTTCTGCTTTGCCCATCCCACAGGCAAGGAGGACCTGCAGGTCTGCTGCACCGTGATGGGCAGTGGGAGCAGAAAGCCCAGCTCCCCATGGTTGTTCCTCTTTCTCCCAGGCACCCCAGTTGAGCCCTTTGACTTCAGCAACAGGCTCTTTATTACCGGCGTGGCAAAGCTGAGTTTTGTTTTTGTTGCAAGGAAGCCTTGGGCTGTCTCTGACCCTATTGTGGGAACACTATAACGAGGGGACGGCACTAAATCTGCAACTAGTATGTAGCTCAGGTTACTGCAATGCCTCTTAAAAAATTTATAACTTTTTTTTTTTTTTCCCCTTGTTTCTAGGAAATGCAGACTGGGCTTCACGGAGAGGAAAAATAGTTGGCTTTGAACACAGCCTAGGAGTCAGAATGCCTCTGGAGATGTATTTAGTTATATGTGTAATTGAACATTGTTTTCTTCCATCGTTTTCTCTTCCTACCATGCACATAGATGTCATCACTGACTGCTTCCCTGCACACTATAAAACTGAGATCCTGACACTGGTCCTGACCTGTTGTAGAGAGTGCTTATGACCTGGGTGGAAGGGAGATGTTTCTCCTTCTTTAGCCAAAGTCATGGCAGTGTGATTCCGTGGCTCTCAAATGTTCTTGTCTTTCATTCTCTACCCAAAACATAGGCTGTACTTGACTCTATCATATGGGAGCTTATCATATGCACTATTACTAGAGATCCATGGGAGACAGGCTTACATATAGTCTGTTAGTTTTATGTTCAAGATAATCTCTCCAGTCAAAACAGGATTTGGGGATTTTATTTATTTATTTATTTATTCAATGCAAAGAGCAGTAATAACTTACTATTAAAGCAATTACTTACTTACCTGGTTTACCTATATACGTGCAGTATGTCAGATCGTGTTTTTGAGAAATTCTGATGACTTCAGGTTCCTGCCTGATTTTGAAATCTCGCAGTAACTGGTTCTGTATTACAAAAATTCCCTGCCTTTTTCCCCAGCTCGGTGTACATTTAGCTAAGTTACATTTTGTTAAAATTTCCTGCCTTTGGTGAGTGTTGCGCTCAGTTGAGTTTGGCAGCAGCTAGAAACACTTCACTTGCTGCCCATCCTGAGCAAGCTCCTGTGTGTTTTGTTCCAGTGTAAAGCATAGACCAGCACTGCACAGATTCTGCATGAGAACACCAGAAGATTTAGGATGTCTGAAAGCTGGGACATAAATGCCAGTAATTGTGCAGCCAGAAAGTCCTCCATTCAGGAACATTTCTGTTAACACAATACCATCTACCATTGGTATGGGGAATATATGCCTGAGGGAAGGACAAAGTACTCTCCTGAGTAGCTGTTAACCTATTTTAGCACAGGGTTAGGTGAGCCAGAGGAGATGACATGGTAGCACACCAAAAGGATGGTGCTTTCCTTTTCACCACTGCTTGTCCCCAAATCTGGCTCCCTGGCCACAGTCCCTCTTGTGCATTGGCTTGTGTCAGCTGATTTGACTCTTTAAATCAGACAAGAATCCAACAAAAATTCTTTGCAGCTTGGTGAGGAAGTATCTGCTCCCTCAGTCTCAACTGGTCATGTAGCTCTGAAAGCAATGGAGGAGAGGTCCTACATTGAATAATGTACCAGCTCTATGCACTCACTGAAGATGAGTTGTGTTGTGAATGATTTGGAAGCTTTGTGAAGAAAACAGTGTAACCGTGTATTCAGAAATGCTACCATAAAACATACACAGGGATTAAGTAAGTTTACATTGGCTTTTTCTACCTTTCAAGAACTGTTCTTTGTGAAGGTTTATTGGCACAGAGCATATTTTGGAAGAAAAAGGAGAACAATGGAAAGATGAGGAGAGGCTGAGGGGCCTGGAACTGTTAAGCCCTAAGAAAAAAGGGAGAGGGGGGAACCTTACTGCTGTCTGCAGCCAAAAATCGGAGGTGGTAGGACGAGTAGCAATGGGCACAAGTTGCAACAAAAGAAATCTAGTTAGATTTTAAGGAAAAGAAAAATCACAATGTCAGTCATGCTTTGAGTAAGGGATTGGACCACATGACCCCCAGACGTAATAAATCTCTGATAATGATTTTAAGGGGGGGTTTGGTATGTTATGTCCTGTATTGATGACCATTATATCTCTCCGATAAATCAAGCTCGTTACTTTTTGTTTGGTTTTGAGCCATAATCCTTTCTGTCTCTTATCACTTCTGTCTCTTATCCTTTCTTCTGGTTTTGGTGGTTTGTATTTGTCTTTTTTTTTAAAAAAAAAAAAAAGGAGGGGGGGAGAAAAAAAGCTTGGTTTGGCCTGCAGTGCCAATCCTATAATTGCGTCTTCTCACACTATAAATTGATCATAATAATTAGTTGCAGCTAAATTCTTCTCTTCTGCAAGTCCACCAACTTCAATGTTACATAATATTGATTTGCCAGGATTATTAGATTGCACACGTCTGGCTCACTGAGTTATGGCTGTTGATGGAGTTTGACAGATGTCCTGGCCACTATCCACATTCCTCCTGTCCTGAAAAACAGAGGACATGAATCTGCAAGTCTGCCAAGCCAAGCCATTTCGTAACCTTTAAATTGATCTTATTTATTTTGGAAAGACGTCAGCAAAATGAAGTTTGTGTTTTTGCTGACAGACTTATATATTCTAAAATCAGAATGTAAAGTATTCAATACTGCCATCTTATTTTTTTGTTAAATGTTTACAGCCTGATTAAATATGTAGTTGCAATATGGCTCTGTTCACAAAATTATTTGAATAAATATGACAAAGGTTTTGGAGAAAATAAGTAAAATTGATTTTGAGAGTTCAAATGGGTAATTGACTATTCTCAATTCAAACCTGAAAACTCCGCTATTTTAAATCTTTGAACTGAAATGTAATCCTAATTTAAAAAGGAAGAACAGAAAACACAGAAAGATAAAAACAAAATTTTGGCAGGAATATGACTAGGCAGTCACTGGGGTAGAAAAAAAAGAAAAGAGTTGACTGTCTCCAAAACATGGCATGATCTCACAATTGTCTTCAATTTTTTCACTGTTGTTCTTTTGAAGATGACTCTGCACAGAGGTTAAGAGTGCTGTGGGAGACTCCCCATAGACTAATGAATAAGCTATTAATATTTGAAGAAATAAGTGTGTATGTGTGTTAGAAAAATGCTAGAAAGGTCTTTTTGAGATTCATGTGATTTTCATGATGGTTCCTTTTTTGGGAGCCAAGTTCTGCTTTGGACTCTGCACAGCTGTTTTTCCTGCTATGCAGAGAGGAGGGAGGGTTTGATACCTCACAAACACTGTTTGCTTTTGCTGAACATGAACTCCCTGTGTTGTCCGAGGGTGGAGGAAAGTCTTATGCTGCCTGGGATCGAGAGTCAGCTCTGGAAACAGGGAGAAGGCCTTGTAAAATAACATTTGTGGCACCGAATCAGGCTGATGTTCAATCTCACTAGACTGATCCCTTTGATGTTCAGTACCAGTTGCTTCAGACTAAGATGTGAAAACTATTATAATACACCTTACATACCTGTTTTTTTTCTAATTAAAAAAGTTGATGAGTTTTGGTGGGGTTTTTTCACTGTTTTTGTTTTATTTTCCTAAATCACATCTCATCTATTTTCTAAGGGTTTAATACTTTTAATATTTTATTTTAGTGGCTCAAATACATACTATTTAAAAAGATGAAGAGGGAAAAATAAACCCTACAGATCTAGTATATGTCTTTGTTCTCTTGGAAAGAAAAATGGAAGCATACCTTGCTGACTAGTGGCTGTTATGCAATAATAATTATTACAGTTTTTACCTTCCTATTTCTACCAAAAGAAATATGCTTTGGGATAAACATAACATCCTAAAAATAAGTTAATACACATGTGAAAATGTGAAACTTAATGCTTAAAGATCCCACTATGGTAGGTTAAGTATAGCTGTGCCTTTTCCTAAGCTCTGTAGGATTTTTTTGATTTGTTTTTAAACTCTTCTCAGCAAAACACTTGCTATGTAATTACAGTTATTTTTTCCTAATCTTTTCGTAATGCTTTCAGCAAGTGTCATCTCTGCTTTATGAGACTCTGAATGAAGCCATGCAGCGGTCAGAATGAATATTTACAAGTTCTAATACAAAAACATCGACATGCTGGCATGGAACAAGCTAAGATCACCAAAACATATGTTTAAAAAATGGATATGACAAATGATTATGTTCTAGACCATTCAAAACACTGCTATAATTTATGAAGTCTTATGTTGTAACATTTCTGTATTGATCTTTACTTTATTTTACTACAATGTATTCTGTTATTCACTGTGCTGCTCCATACAGGTAGACTTCAGCACTGAGTCTTTATGAGACCTGGATTTTTTTTACATACTGAAATTATTGGAAAATCCGTACAAATGAGATATAGTCATAACTGTCCCTTACAGTGTAGATCACCTTGTCTGTCTTTATGTCCTTCATGTGAGTTTCCTACTTATATATTTTGCATTCTGATCTGAGAGGTGCAGAGAATCTACATCTTCCAGTAAAGTTTTACAATTACCTATACTTACAGTTAAAATATTTTTTCATGTTGGCTGCCTTTTCAGGTTATACTAAAACTATTCTGTAGATTAGATGATTATTTCTATTAATGGTAAGGAAAGCCTGCCTATCTCTGCTTTTCATTCGCTGCCTCTTAGCCATCATCACACTGTCTGGAAGGCAGCTGCTGTAAGCAGCAAAAGGGTTAACAGGAATTGAAAGGGCTTACACAAAAGTGTACGAACAAAATAATTAAAGAATTGTTTTGTGGTAGGAAAGAAAAAGAGGTAGCTTTTTATAACTGCAGTTAGACAGCTCTGCCAGGGCATATGTCATTTTGAAACAGAGCTAAAGCTGAAGCTGCTAAAGGCATAAGACAGACAAGGCATTTGGGGTCTAACATTATTTCAGTCCAGCCTATGCTCTTTCATGTTTAATTGCTTAATTACAGTTTACTGTACATTTTAATGGCACACACTCTGAATCATTCAAGCTAAAGCAGTGTATGATGCTGTGATGCTCACTGCTTTTTTTCAGTCTAAGTGGAATTCATTAATGTGCCTAGTCAAGCAAATGAAATGATCTTTTGTTCCGTTTGCTGTTGTTCCTTCCTGGTTTTCTCAACTGACTAGCATCTTTGGAGGGGTTAACAGCTTTGCAAGTAAAAAAGGGAAGGAATAACAAGTGAGTAATGGGCTGGTTTTTGCGGTACTGAAAATGGCAAAAATATTGGCTGACGATATCCGATTAATCCAGCATTTAGCAGAAAACAGCAGATTTCTATTTTTCAAATACAGATTCCTGATTCGTTGACTATTGATTTATCTTGGTCACTGAAGCATGCTGTAGTCTTAACACAATATTGAACTTCCAGATAGTCCTTCAGGGCAGTGTTAAAACCTTGTTGATGTTCAACAAATTATTTGACCATTAATTAAAGTGTAAATCAGTAAGTCAGTTCCTACTACCTTTTCCTTTGCTTGCTTTTCCTTTTTTTTTCCTTTTCCCTTTTCCTTTTTTTTCCTCTTTCCTTTCCTTCATTTCTTTTTTTAACCTCTTCCTTTTTCATGAAAGAGAATACAAAAGCTATGTAGCTTGTTTTGAAATTTGGATGCTTTGGTTTGTACTGAATCTATGATGTAAATATAGATTATTTACTACCACAACCGAATAGCTACTTGAGTGGTAGGGAAGAACTTTTGTAGTATGTTAATAAACTCACCAGTTTTGCTATACTTTGATAAATGACGATGGCTGCATGGCATATTACAAACAGGAGTTACAATCAGTTTTCTCTTTTTCTGGGTTCTAGTGATTGCTTAAGAGCTTTGCTTGAGATCATCATTGATAGAGTTCAAATTAAATCCTGGCTGTAGTCAGAGTGATAAATATTTGATAGACATTCATTAAAAGTGTCACCAGCTGTTTTGGATAATACACTTCAGAAAGAAACAAGACTCATTAGCTGTGAAATGAGTAGCTGCTTCTTTCTTCCTCATTAGTCTATCAGGAATGTCCTCATCAAGGAAGGGAGCATAGAGGACAACAATCTCATTGAAACCAGGCACAGAGGGTAAAGTGTTTCAAACAAATCAATAGCAAAACCATATTTGACTTCTATCGGACCAGTCTGGAACCTGTAGCAAATGCCACATTCCTTTCCTGAGATTTTGCAGAAGTGTCAGATGGTTTATTGTAATTGAGCGGTTTCCTTAGCAGGCCACCTTCCTTGCTGTTCACTGGGAAACGCCTAATGTTTGTATACAGCATCAGATTGTGCTGTCTGCATTAGCTATTTAGTTCTCCAGGGCAGTAGCCGGTGGCCTGGGACTCCGCTCAAGTCCCAGAGAAAAGTAGAGAGTTGGAGCCTGACGAACATGGCAGTGAGTGGGGCAGGGTTGGAGGCTAAACCTGGCTCTAATCACAGGAGAAGCCTGGGGCTGCAGAGCTTCAGGTCATGGGTATTAGATGGTTCCTGTTTACACCAGTGTTTGGACTTGTGGTGCAGCTTTTCTATATTCCATAAGCTCTTGTCCCATTGCTATCGGGCTATATGAAATAGAATATGGTTTTGTGCGTTTATCCCCTCATCAGATTCCAAGGGGAAAGCGCCCATGTGTTTGCAGTGAGCTACCTTGTTTTCATAGGGCTTTTTTGTCATGAAGATTTTGTTACGATAGCATCTTGCCTCTCTAAAGAGATTGTAGAGGCCTGTGTGGAAAAAGGACAAAGCCACAGAAATGTGCCCTGTGCATGCAGCAGGTAGCAATAAGGGCTGTAGTGGTCATTTATGCTGCCTTCGATCAGGCTTTGAGAAGGTTTCTTGTCTAGAAACCACATTTATCCTTATAGTGGAGGTGCTTTATCTTTGCTGTGTCAGTGTCTGACCTGTAGACTTGTAATACTGAGCCTGGTGCTTGCATGTTTATTTTATTCCCTTAGGAGCAAGGCATGGGTTATTAAATGGAGATACAAAAAATAGAGGCTTAAGGCGATGCCACAGGTGCAAATGAGAATCTTTGCCTGTATTACCAAACTAAAATTGATAGTAAAAATGAGTTGCTGTTAGAAAGATCAATTTGTGAAAATATATTTTCTGCCTTACCTAGCCATCTCTTTATTTTTGCAGCTTGATCACTGCAAGAATGATTTTTCAGTGCTGTCACTATTTTTCTCCCAGGCCAAATTGTTGTGTGCCAAAATGAACCATTTTTTCACTTTGAAAAATATATGAACTTCTGAAACTGGAGAGTTAAATGGCAGTGAGAACAATACCACCTTACAGGAATTACTCACGGATGGCAGTTTCAAAATGAAATCTATTTGATATAAAAAAATATACCTTTCTCCTTTCTTAAGAGTGAAATTATGGTGCGAGCAGTGAAGGAGGGATAAGACAAAACTCAGTGAACTTCACTAAATGGCTTCTTCTGCTGAATGGAAGACCAAACAGCAGCAGAGTGGTGTTTTGAGGGTATTCTTCATTTGTATCTATGAAGAAGGTATTCTGCCCTTCTGATCCTGTGGGCAGGTAGGGCAGTCCTGCCATACATATTGTTTTGAAAAATAAGATTTTTGTGCATTTCAGCACCATTTCTTTTGAGATAAACCGGACAGACAGGTGGAACAGAGAAATATTTCGTCATGTACAGACATATACAGACCATCTGCCCAAATACAGCCAGTGTGGCTAACCTTAGCTTTCCTAGCCTATATAATCTCCCTCTAGCTACAGCAGTATGAATAGCCTGTTGCCGCAAAGCACTCTAAAGCAAAGTATTAGTGAGTAGTTATGCTTTTTCTCTCAGATAATCTCTCCCCTGATGCAATCACTAAGGCTCATTTCCACACGAACAAGGAGTAGTTTTACTTTTTCAGCCTTTTCTGAACAAGTAAAGCAACAAAATATCCAGACATGTTTGAGCTTTCTTATGCCGTATGTTTACAGGCACATTTTCACAAACATGCTACAAATTGTTTCTCAAATGTAAATAAAAATCCTACGATTTCTGGCCTGTGGTTGCCTCTGAAAGCTCTGTTAGCTAACAAAATTCGAAACATGCTTTTGAAGCCCAGAGGGAGCAGTCAGTGCTGCCTGTGTACATCTCTGCCGGTACTTGTAGCAAAAAACATCTGACCAGAGCAAGTCCGAGCTTGTGTCCCAGCTTCACACACAACTGCCTGCCCACTGCTGAGGGAGACGGGCACTGCTGGTCCCTGCCACCACCTCATGTCCCCTGTGGCACTGGTTGTGCTGGGGTGCCTGGGCTCGTGTTTTCCCTGGCCCCTCATGTGCTCTGAGGTCCAGGCTAGAGGTGTGCCTGCCCACTCCCCTCCGTTTCCTATGAGCAGAGATTCCTCTTTATATAAAGTATTACCTTTTGTGATAAGTCAGGACTTGCCATTTGTATTTGAAATGTCAGTCACTCACATTAGCCAAAAGTGAGAGAGGATAATCATTCTTCATTTCCATTTTTATGTATAGTGATAATGTAGACCAGTGGAACAGAATAGGATTTCCAGCATACAGTACAAATCAAATTTAAAAGCATAACTCCCATTAGTGCAACCCATGTGGCTGGTTTGCTCAATGCTGAAAATACAACTATTGCATTCATCTCAGATCCACTTAATTGCTGCTTACCATTGAATTTTTCTCATTGATCAAAGTCCAGTACTGTCTCCTGCAGTGTAATGCTGGCTGTTACCAGACATCAGCAAAAGCAAGATTCCTTCGAAATTAAGGTTCAGTTCCAGGAAATCCAAGCCCATGCCCAGTTGTATGGAGGCAGTTTTATTGCTGCTGTAAAAGGCTCTGGTCTTAAATCCTGCTGTTAAATTCTTTTCTGTTAAAATCATTCAGTAAATGTATGTGAAGCCTCTTTATATGTTCTCTGTGTAGTTCTGACTTTACACATGCTCAGTTTATATCAGTCTTGAAACGCATCTCTTAGCAGCTAAGAGGAACTAATGATATTGCAAGATTCTTTTTTAATGCCAGCGTGGCCAAAGTGCCCCTTGGCTTCCTCTGTGTCATGTGAGTCAGGATTTTTCTGTGTAGATGTTTTGACGATGCTGGTTTGCTTTATCTTCTGTCCTAAGGGACTGGTCCTGACCTTCGCTATGAAAAGGCATAATCCTGTTTTTAGTGTGACTGACAAATGCAATCATATCTTACTAGTCACACTTATATAGGCTTTTGAGGGGTTTGGCACAGAGGATTGATTTAGAACAGTGTTTGTGCAAGCTTTTTTTGCAACAAGGATAGATTTTTGCAGGAGCCCAGGTGTTCATGTAGCTTAAAATTACATCCGAATTCCTACTCGTCCTAATCCTTCCACTATTCTATTTACAGGAGGATTATGTGATTTTCAAGGGTGGGGACACATTAAAAGAAAGTATTTGGTGTTGTTTAGACCTACTGCAGCTAATTTGTAAACAGAAACCAAAATAATTGTTGCAGCTCTGCTACCAAAACTCGGCTAACTATTCAAGGCATTATAGTAGTAGTGAACTGGAACCACTTTTTACAGAGAAAGCTTTTTTTGGCCAAAGAGAACAAATATAACAGCAAGTAATATTGCAGCCTGTGTCATTTACTTCTCCTGCATGACTTTATTTTGCATTTTGTTATGTCTTTATTGACTTATTTGGTCAACAATTATATCATGTGCCAGAATGTTATTGTGTGCATAGGAATTACATATGAATACAATTCAAAGGACACAGACTTGTTCTGAAGATCTGAGCACATTAGCAAAATCAAATTGTAAAATGCATTAACAAATCTATAGTCTCTCTTAAATTTAAACCCCCTAGGAGGGTGGAAATCTGTAACAGTGAAATCAGTTGTGACAGCATCGCTGTCCACATGTTAGGAAAGTCTCCGTAATAGCATAACCCAAAAGAAGCAGTACTTACACTAATCTACCATAACTATTGAAAAGAGAAAGGGAAAACTAAGAATAATTGAGAGGCCAGAGACAGAGAATACATTAGCCAGAGCAGAATAAATGTTCAACTAATGTCAGTCTGCCAGGATGGGAAAAGCTCTAAACCTAAATCCACATAATTCTCTCAGATCTCCTCTCTACAAATTCACATTAGTCATGAATACCAAATACACTGATTAAAAAAGTACATCTCTAAGCTAAGTAGGCTAGAACAGAAAAAACACCACTGGTAAGACCATCCGCTGGTATTTGTGACGACATAGTTACCAGAGCAAGCAAACAAAACAAAATAGAAAAAGGAAAAGTGAAATCTGCAGAAATTGTGTCTCGTGTACAACCTCTTAATTGCTAGCAGGCATTTTTTCCCATGGTTCTTCAGAGAACAGATGGTGTCCTTGTTATTTGTAAATTGGTTGCAGTACTGCAGAAATGAATGTAACACTGCAGTTATTACATTTTGAATTGTACTCTTCCATTGCACCAGGACTGTGCATTGTAACATCCATAGACAACCCATTTCTGATTGATTTTAACATTTTATTCATTTTTTTTTGTCTGAAGTTGGAAATGCTTGTTCAAAGGATCACTGCCCTGACATGACTGGTGAAATATAATGAAAGTGAGCTTCAGCTTAATCTTCATTCTTCTGAAGTTTTTAACAGAGATAGTTAAGTCAGAAATTTCACATCTTGCTTATGCTGAAAACAAATAGGAATATTTGTAGTGTTTAAAAAAATGATTATATGATTGAAGTTACAGACTGCATTATATTATTTCAAATGAGTGATAATGATCTAATACATACTTGTACCTATGGGCAAACTATAAATGGGCAATCTATAATGGTATTTCCTGGCAATTCAGAAAGGTAATTTTGCCCATTTGCAAATAGAGCTTTTTTTTTTTCCCACCCCCATGCACAGACTTCTTTATCCTCAGTCCTCTCAACTTCAGCACTGAATACATAAGAAAAAAACATGACATTATGATGAATTTAAATCTGAAATACATTTTTTTTAAAGCACCTCACTCAATACCACTAAAAACAGGGTTACACAAAAGTAACCTTTGTAGAAAACAAGGTGTTTTCAAAAGCAGTAACAGTAGGTTAGCTTAGAGCTTTGGTGGTGACCAGCAAACATCATTTCCAGTGTGGTGAGGGAACGTTGAGACCAACCACCATCTGCAGATGTATGAACCAGCTAAAAGGGACTAGAAATACTATGCATTGCTACAGGACATCATGCTGTTTCTTCAGAAATAATACCAATAATCTTGAAAAGACTGACGAAAGTGACCTTTTTTCCCAGTGAGAAGCTTGATCTGTTTAGTTTATCAACTGGAGAGCAAAAGGGTGACATTTTTAATAGAGAACCACCCAATTTAGCAGAAAGTCGTAAAGTGTTCCGATGACTGAAGGCTTCAATCTAACATATTAAGACTTGAAAAGATAAATGATTTTAACATATCTAGGATGATTAACCCCTAGAACAGCTTGCAAAGGTGTTCAGCAGATTCTCCTACATGTAAAATCTTTAAATAGAGTTTTTTGCATGTCTTTCTGAAAGCTGTGTTGTAGAGAACAGGATATTATGGACTGAATTCAGAGAGATGTGTGTCTGCACACTGAGCTAAACCTGGGCCTCTGCCAGTCTCTGCCAGTATCCAGAACATCCGTCCCTGCATCTGGGCACCTTTTGTATCTTGAAATTTAATGGAGAACTTAGGATCAGGGAAAATCAAGGTCTCCCATGTACAATTCTCTGACATGAGGACAGGGTGATGGCAAACCATGCTGAAACTTGGGCGACAGGAACAAACAACCCACTAAGAAGTGGGTAGGCACTTCTGAATCTATTTAAGTGTGAATCTGAGCGGGTTATGTTCAGCCAGCAAAAATGGAGAGAGTGCCTGCATGGTGAGTGGTATCTGAGAGGCGATTTGCGGAGACAGTGGTTCTCATCATCTGTTTGTTGTAGCCTTCCAGAACAAGTGGCCTCAGGTCCAGCCTGCTCTATGGGGAGCCCTCAGGGTGCATTAGCACCCCGTTAAAACCAGAGAGCACGGTGCACAGTCCCATTTCACACGGTGGATCAGCAGGACTGTGCAGTGCCTGTCGCAGGGCCGGACAGGAGCTGCCATCACAGGTGAGCAGTGGCTGAGGCTGCTACGTCACGCAGGTCTTGGAACCTGCTGAACAGAGCAGGAGCTCCCCAGGCACCAACATGCGAGCAGGTATTTTACCTGTGCAACTCCCTCCTTTCCTTTTTGTTCTTTTGCCCATCCACATCACAGCTCCATCTTGCCCTGAGAAGATGATTTCTAGCACTTTATATTCTCTTTATTAACAGCAAATACTGTAAAGGATTATGTCTACTAATTGTCAGAGAATATCAGTGAATGAATGAAGCACAGCACTGTTTTCATTTTAATTGCGTTCTGTTCGAGGCAGCATGAAATGCCATTTTCATTCTCATTCATTCTTAAAGGATATTTTGCTATTGTGTGTATGCACGACACTCAATTGTAATTATTGCTGTAGAATCCTGCATGGAATGTGGAAGGAGGGCTGGCTGTGGAGGGAAGAAAGCTTGGAAATGTGTGCATGTGGCTTAGAAGCACGCTGGGATGCAACTCTTAAGGTGAACAACTGCCTTAATATGAAGGTCTTTTATTTCTATCCTTCAGTGCAGTGTTTCGTTGTATCTTTCTAGCACTTAGTGTAGGAAACATTCACCCTTCTGGAATCACCAGAAGTGATGTAAAAATTACTCTGATCTAAAACTTTTGGAAGTAATAGCAGGTCACTTTGAGTTGTATAATTTTTTTCCTGTGACAATAAAAGGAGTGGTGGGACAACTGCATCTAGATATTACCAAGCACTAAAAATACCAAGAAGTGCTGAGGGTGAATGAAATGTGAAGTTAACCTCACAGAGTTTGATCTGATGCTTGACTGAAGTTGGTAGCAACTGCCATGATCCTGGCAGGTTGCCATCGTAGAAGAAAGGACTATAAATATTATTTGAATGTGTGAATTGCAACCAGTATACTCACTGGCTGTTACAAAAACGTGTGTCCAAATTGGCATTAAAACTATCATCTTCATACATGGGCTGGTAGGATGTCTGCAAAGAAATTTTCTGCTGTCCCTCTTCTTCCTGTGCAATGAATTGGGAGTGAATGCCATTTTCCGCAGCGGCTAATTCCACACCAGCCATAATGCAGAAAAGGTTTTGGTTTAAAAGGTAATGGCAGGCTAAAAGTTTTCATTCTGTGTGCAGAGTAGAAACAGTGGAGGAGGAGAGTCCCAAATAATTCAGTAATTGAATTAATAAAAGTATAATAAGAAGAAAGAAGGCTGCATATTTGTTCTGATTGACTTTCACCCTGTCTCTTTCAGTCACAGAAAAATGTAATGTTCAACTTTGTTCTGCAAATATTGTCAAGATCATTCATTTACCCCTTTTAACTTATTACAATGCATTCATGCAGGGGATTTTAATTAAAAAAAAATAAAAGGCAAGGCTTATTTTATTTGGACCACTCAGTTTACATTTCAATCTTTTTTATGGATGCCTTATTGAGCCCTTAGTTGCATATCATTTACAGCCTCTGCATCTACCCTTTGGCATGATTTGAAATGAGAGAGTGGAGCTGTCTCATTCAAATTCGACAGACTTTTCTATCTGAAAATTCCCACGCACCTTTTTCTGCAATCCAGTTATACAGGAACAGAGAAATAATGCTTGCAATAACAGAAGCAGCATTCATGAAAAAATGAAACTAGATGCTGATTGTGGGAGATAGAGCCCACAACAAGCCACTTCAAGTTATATGGTTCTCACTGATTTAATTCCTGAAGGAGGAAAGAACTCACAATTAAACTGCGTGGAAATTGGAGGGTCTTCAAGACTGTTGGTGTCATATATGGTCTCAGACTTATGTGGCAACATTTGCATCCCTGCTGAGTTTTCACTTCCAAGCAGTTTAGCTGTACGTATGTCTCTCGTTTATTGCTTATTTTATTTTTCCTTGCCTTTTTTGCTTTCCCTAACCTGATTCCCCAGGGTGTTATTTCTGGTGGCAGGATGCAGGGTTTGGATGAATGACTCCGCAGGGGTTCTCCTG
Organism: Caloenas nicobarica; assembly: GCF_036013445.1. NCBI lineage: Eukaryota > Metazoa > Chordata > Aves > Columbiformes > Columbidae > Caloenas > Caloenas nicobarica. The sequence continues at coordinate 21,205,970 of NC_088246.1, read as the reverse complement.
CTCAGTATTCTGCAGGGGTTCTTCTTGAAACCCTTTAAAGCCCGCTGGCAGTGAGCAGACACCGCTGACATGTGACCTCGCGACAGCTTTCCTCTGGTGCTGCACAACACCTCCTGGAATATTGCTACTAATTCTTATTTGTTAAACTCTGACACTGTGTCAGACACAAATATCAATCCAGTTCTAGTTTTGGAGAGTCATAGTCCAGAGAGACAGAGAGGATGAGATGCATGGGGAGACTCAAGAGGCAAAATAAATTTATATGTAGGTGTGATTTGTATGTTTAATGTACAAACACACTGTCAGAGTCCCCTGACCACACGATTAAACTTCCAAACAGAGGTATAGCAGCTGACTTGCAGTTGGTTTAGCAGCAGTACATTTGTACCTGAATGAATACCTTAATAATCAAGAGGAAAGATGCTGGATGAGAAGGAGCTTAGCAGAAATAAGACCACACTTTGATGATCTGGCAAGTGCTCTCTTAATAAGTCCAAATCAACTGACTACCATAGCACAGTTTTCATCTTGTTTAAATGGGGGTGACCTTGCTGTGTCTGCTGGGGCTACTTCCATTTACCCAACACCAAAAGGTGACGTCTTGGGTTTTTATAAATCTTTCATTTGAATTTTAATACCCTGTGTTATATTATTTCCTTTCAGAAATGACTATGAACTCTGTTTTCAGTTCTGTAATACATATTTATCACTTTCTATACAGACTATTTGCAGGTACCTATGTATTGAGTACTGTTAGTCCTTTACGAAGATAGGCATGTTTGCCATATTTCTCTTTAAATAATTTATCCTCTCCCCTTGTCTGCTTGCTGTGTTTATATTCTTGCTACTCCCATTATCAGGGAATTTTCACTGCCTTGCAGAAACACGCTAAGCAGCTTGACTGAGGTTTGTCATATGGGGTTCATTCTTTTTCTCCTTTCTCCAGATGGGAGATTGCTTAAAAACATTGCTTTAGTTTTGAGGAGGTTTTGTAAAGTATGTGTACATCATACATGTGCTATAAAATACTGTATTATCAAAATCAAAGGAGTGCCTATTGCACTTGGAAAAAAACAAGATGGTGAGGCTTTCAGCTCCCACAGAAGTTTGCTCTGTTCTGCAAATTGTCTTCTGTGTAACTGAGCTTTACTCAGTTGTGATAAACTCTTCTTCTGTCTGTAGCTCTAGCAGTCTTGTTATGGAAGAAAATAATTAGATTTCTTGGCTGTAAGAAATAGCACATGGAAGCTGAGATGTTTTAAAGTTTGTCAGTGTTGAAGCAAAGATCACTATCATGTCTGGCATAGAGTTTCTTGCCAGTGATTGCTCAGATTTTTCTGTTGTAGACCAGCTGGCAAGAAACAAAGTTGGGTTATTGTTTGGGAAGAAAACAAAGCACCAAAATATGGGATTTTTTCATTTATCCCAAATCATGGAATATGCCTAAATATGGTCCATTCTGTTGTCCGTTGCTTTCAAAGTGTCAGGTGTACTCAGGAGACTGTTATTTGCATGACTATCGCTTCCATTTTCCTAAAATTGAGAATATATTTTCATGTCTGTAGGATTTGTAGTTTTCCATTCATTCTGCATGGGACGTAAGCAAAACCTTTACAGAATCTGCAAATCTCTGTTTCTACAATATCAAAATTCCTGTCGTTTTTCACATTCACCTGGTACATGACAGATTTTTTTTTTTTCATGTGCTATAGAAATCACTGATTTTAAGCATAACTGATTTTTTTTTTTTTTAATACTGGTTCATTATGAATGCATTCAGGCCTTGGGAGGGGGTGGGAGTGGGGAAGAAAGGAAAAGGAAAAAAAAAAAGGAAAAGAAAAACGAAAGAGACATCTAATACCAGGAAAAATCAGTTTACATTTAGCAAGCGGAGGAGAATTTACATTAAATCATTTCTACACTGGAATTTTCAGTAATTTTTACAATTGTTTGAGATTTTACATTTTGATCCATTGGGCAGAGACCACAGTAAATCTGTTATGTCTGGTGCCAGTAATTCATGCAGAATGAATGAACTGTGATGGATTGCTTTGTTTCAACAATTGAAGTAAACAGATGAATTTTTTTACCTTGAGACTTAATAAGAGATGATGAATGAGAACTCCTGTGGAACAAGAAGTAAGGTGTACTTTCCTAGGGCATACTGTAATGCTGAGCAATCTCTGGGAATATGCTGAAAAGCAGGCAAGGCGCTCCATGGAAATATACACTTTTCCAAATAGAGGAAGTGAGGCACTCAATGGAGCATAACTTCGTATGAATTGATCTCCAAAATGATAACAACTGGACTAAATGAAACCTCTCTTTCCTCCTGGCTTGTTCTCTTTCGCTCTTTTTGTAATACTGCAATAGAGCAGCTCTTCCAAATTTCATACTTAACTTAAATGGAACTGAAAAGTTGTTGGCCTTGTTCTGCTTACAGTCTTTCTCTTTTCTGTGGGGAAATAATTATCCAAAATGCAGTTTCAAGCACTGAATTTTTGCTAATTCCAAGGTGGGACACCATGACATTTTAATTTTAGGCTCTGGTAACCAATATCTTGCAGTTCTCAAGTCCAATGAATATTTTGATAGATTCAGGGTCTAGCCTAGCTTTGAGATATTGTTACCAATTACAGTCTCACCACAGCAAAATATGAAGATGAGCATTGTCAGGCTTGCTTCTTGCTAAAGACATCTGACCAGCTTTATTGCTTATCGGAACTGAGTCTTGTATCCCTGAGCTGGAAGCCTATTTATTAATAGAGGTTAGAGGAATTTGCACACATTCAGTACTTCTAGTACAAGTGCTATTAGATTAAATAAACCCTTGTTAATGAGAGCTAAACGTACAATATGGAGAAATATGCCAAATTGCTTAGAGTGATATAAAAAGCTTAGTGCATCCCTACAACATCCCGGTATAGATGGAATTTACTCAGTTAAATCAATAGCCTGCAGTTTGTGTTTACAAACTGGCAGTCTCCATTTAATGAACCACATTGTCTTTGTTTTATTCATCAATGGCCAGACACACTGTGCACAATGAAATGACAGTCATCTCTTGGTTTTTTGCTTCCTTCTACCCACACCACTTTTTCTTATTTCCCTATAAATTTTATGAAAGGAATTCTGCCTCCTTCTTGCAGCATGTGCTCAGTAAGAATGGTGAGGTGTTCATTCCCTCTTGGAAGGCACAACAGACTGAAAAACAGAACTTGTAATTCTCCCCCTGGTATTGTTTGATTGCCTGTGCTTTTCCCTGAAACATAGTAAAAACCACTGCTGACAGATAGAGTGCATTCATTTGCACATATGACGTTTATAACAGCATTTTAAGTAGAAGATGTATTCAGCATGATGCTCCCTTAATGAATGTATCTGAAATCGACAGCTTTCCTGCGGCATTCAGAAACATGTATTCATTAAAAAATGTAATAACTTGATGATATAGCTTTAACTGCATGAGTGGTTTAAACATGCAGACATGTCTGCCTCTTGAGAGTCAAACCTGGGACACTTCCAGGTGCTCGTAGTCACCTGTCCAGCTTCTTCTGTCTATATTGTTGAATCCAAGGCTGCTGCATTTTTCTAAGTCAGCAAAGTAGTGTGTCAGTGATATTAAAACCAAGTTTAGGCCTGTGGAGTTCAAGAAAATGAGCTGTCTCTGAACTGTTTTGCTGAATAAGGAGAGCTGGAGGGCAGAGGTGGGCAGGAAGAAGAGTTGCCATCCAGCATCATCTCTACTGCATATCAAGAGGCACACCTGCCTGTCTCGGTGCTGTGGATCCCTAGCAAGGTACCTTTTTGTACAAGTTCAACAAAAGTAACACTGGATCTTGTACTGAGTTTACAGAACCTAAATTTATATGAAATGCAGGTTAAGTAGTTTAGTAATAATAATCAAACTTCTCTTTCTGAAGTTCTCTGCATACCTCCAAAGTGTGATCTAATCCTATATTTACTTGTATGTTGGCTATAGATCTATGTCCCATTTTTACTGCATGAAAAACCCAGAACTTGATTTCAGGTTTAAAAGTGGTTTTAAAAATACTAGGGGGGGGGAGAAAAAAAAAAAAAAGAAAAAAAAAGGTGAGGTTAATCTTCCTAAGCAGAGCAAATTTGTTATTTCATTAATGTGAAACCAAACAGTTCCACTTTGATAATCATGTCAGCCGCACTCCTACTGAGTACATGACTTGTAGTCTTGTGAAAATAAGAAGGCATCCTCCTATGCCTGATTTAAAAATGTGTGCAACTCCAAGAGTCAGGATGATCCCCTGAGTAAAATACTAAACAAGGACTTGGCATAACTCTGAGATTTGCTCTGTTGCTTTTTCCTTGTATGATGTTTACCAGATTACTGTGGTCAAGATCAGAAAGTCTGTATTACTTAAGTGCATGAATTTATTGCTAGGTATTACTCTGACTGACTTTTTGGAAACCGTTCCATGAGCTGCAGCTGCCTATGGAGCTGGGTTAGCCTGAGCCTGATTGGTTAATTAGCTAAGATCCTCTTGTAACCAGTGAAGAGGTGTAAGTACCACCAGGTTTGATTCAGCCCAGACTAAGGCATATGTGTGAAATGCTGGGACAAATGAACTTCTGGATGTGCTGGTGCGTTGTCTTTCAACGTTGTAGGAGCTGAGGCATCTAATTCAGACTAAATATAACTAGTAACTTTGAGCTGCTGAAGTCAAGTGAAATGAATCTCCAGCTCTTTTTGTTCTCCTTTATATATGGTCAGGACACTTGATGGATTCTGTGAAAATAAAAACACTAGAAACTGTGAAGTGCTTATATCAGTGACTGAGACTTAACACTATTTTCAGACCTCCAACCACTGTAAAGTCTGAGCAACTGTATGTCTTAGCTTTAGTCATGCACAAATACAGAGTGTTGAGAAGGTAGAGAAAAGATGATTTCTCGTGGTTGGTTCAGCTTTTACTAAACTTAATGAGTGTATAATTCAGTATGCCAGATTTTCCAAAACTTAGAAAACCTTTCTAATTTATGGTATTTTGCTGTTGTTTTTCTTTGATCTTAGGCAATTCTAAGTAGGATATCCCATAGGGAAATGCTAGATTACTGCCTCAGGCTGTATGTCATTTTTCAGAGACCGGGGAACATTTTGGGAGGTTGAATCACAGAAAATCTAGTAATATCTGTTTTTGCCTCAAATTTTAGCATACTTCTAAACATACTCTGTGATTAATTTCTTTGGCTTTGAGAAGAGCATTACAGCATACAATTTTTTTCCTTAATTATTGCCTGTCACTGTAGTATGACATATATTTCTCTTAAGTTTCAGGAACTGTCTTAAGCTGTCTTCAGATTCTTGTGCTGTTCTAGAGGCTGGCAGAATAGGTCAGCTGTACAAGAGTGAGATTTTCAGTACATATGGTATTTGATATCTGATGCTTGATTTAAATGAGGGTTGGTAATTCTGACGTCAGGATGTACAAAAAATTCCTATTACAATTAGATGACATCTAGATTGCAACATTTTCCTTCACTCACATTTAAGCCATGGCTTTATATTTATTTTTGCTTTTATTTCTGTCTTCTTTGACAAGGTTGAATCGAGTAAAATGCTGCCACTTTTAAGCCAACTGAAGCTAGCTGTGATTGTTGATGCTCAGAGTGTGACTGATGGTGCTTAGCACCAAGCAGAATCGTCTCCCCTGCATGTGTTAAATCTCCCCATGGCCTATTTAATCTGCAAACAGAGCTGTTATCTTTCAGCAGGAGTTTTCTCCAGCTTACGTTTCTAAAAGCAACTGCAAGAACAGATAAGGAATGATACCAGAAAGAAATAAGAAATGGAAAAATAAAGAAATGAGAACAAAAAATGGCATATGTTATAAAAGAGCAGATAAATATTTGAAAGAGAACAGTTATAAAACATTAAAATTGACATTCTTACTCTCCTAACTCTTACAATCCCAGGAGATCTTAGGCATTTCTCTTATTTTGATATATAAATTAATACATACAGGATCTTCAAATGAGCTGACAATCTTTCTATTTCAGCCAATATACAAACATGTGAGATGTAGTATTTACCTTGAAGAGCTTGCTAGCTAGACAATGAATCCATCAGAGAAGGTGGCTATTTCAAAACTTGATTTTTTTTCATTTATTTTATTTTGTTTTATCTTAGAGTGGAATGACAATGCATGCTTCCAAGTATGGGGTTTTTTTAATTGTCAGGAGTTCGGTGTTACACCTCTGTTTTTTCAAGTTGGAAAGATCAGAAACAAGAGGTTTAATACCAGATAACCTGCTATGGGGAGATCAGCATAGGTCTTTCCCATCCTTGTTTGATGCTTTCGTGTTCATCGCCTGTTCAGTCCTGATCAAAAGAACCTGCGGCCTCCAAGCTAAATGTAGCAAGGAGCCTGCAGATTGCCTGCAGCTCCATTTCGCTGCCATGTGCTACTAAGTTGTGACTTAACGAGGCATGTCAAAACTTTTTTTTTTTTTTTTTTTCCATTTTTAGCTGGTTTGCACTTCAGAAAATTGTTTTTCTTCATAAGGAAAAGGTTCCCCTTGTGGGGCTCTTGGGGATGATGAGATGGCTGGTCTGTTGTTTCATGCTTTCATGGCTTCCCACCTGATGTTGGGGAATCCTTCCCTCAAAAGCCTATGATTCAAGGACAAGGTGAATTGATACACAAACTTGTTGTGATGACATGAAATTTGGTCATGATTATTCCCAAGGAACTTTACTAAAGGCAATGTGGATGAAATGTGGTTTAACCTCTCATTGGTTTTGCCTCTTAATTTTAAGGAAAAATATTACTACTATCAGTATAAGCAATATTTTCTGATTCAGGGAATTAAAATACTGTCATATTTGTGCGTTTTATGGAACAGATTTTTAGGTCAGTTTGGCACTCCAGAATTACCCGAGAGTTTTGTTGTTAATTTCAGTGGAATGAGATTTAAGAGTTAAAGAGCAAATATTCCTACAGGCAAATTGCTACCCTGAGAAGCATTTTTGGACACTGAAATTACACTGTATTGATTTACTGATTTATTGTTTTACATTTCTTTAGCTCTGGACACTCTTTACTTCCAAGGCAAGATACATGATTTAGAAAGTACTCTACTATATTTAATCCTCTGTAGGAAGGAATAATACAAGCCACTAAAAATAAATTAGTAAGATATCATCCTACTTCAGCATCAGATCTGCCCTGTGTCACAACAGGTGAATCCTGGGGAAGATCAAGGCAACATTTAAAAAATTTATGAAGACAGCAAAAATAGTTGGCAAAATTAATCTAGGAGAGAAAAGCAATATACAGGAGAAGGGTTTGGAAGAGAAAATTAGTCCAAGTACAAAAATATTTTATTTTTCTGTACTTTTTAAAGACTGCTTAAATGTTTATAGGGTTCTTGGAGGTGACTGTTAGGTTTATAGAAAAATCTCTCTGTGTTTCCTTCCCAACACAGAATAAAATACAAAATTTCCAAAAATTTACCTGATTTAAAGCATCTTTACTCAGCTAGAGCTCTTATGCTTTGTCTTTTCTAGAATGACTGGCTGTAAAACCAAATTTGTTGCTTTCCTTTTCCTTAAGTTCAGTGCTGGAGGCAGAGGAGTATCTAGTGATAGACACTGCTGTTCTCATGTCAGTTCTGTTCAGTAGCATAGGATGGTTTAAACCACATTATCTTGCATGTAGGTGCTTGTTAAAAGGAATGTGAACTCCTGATTCAAGTTGTCGTATTTGCTCAGCTTGATGAGGAGCCTGTTGCAAAAATGGCAATGCCAGCTATGGAATTGAACAGTCTGTTCAGAACAACATTCCTGATGCTTTCCAGTCGTGAGAAAAAAAAAAAAAATCTGTCTCATTGCCGCCCTTGGATATCTGCAGTCTCATCCTGAGGTGGAGATGTCATATGAACATTATTTTATTTCCTGATGAAAGCTTAGTGCTTCAGATGAGGAAGTCTGAATGCAAGCTTTGTATCCTGTTATCAGAAAAATAATTTGTTGATTAGTTCTCTTTCTTTCTATTCCTTATTTTTTAAATAAATGTGATTTTTATATAATTTGTGGCTTTGTGTGCAGTGTTGGATAACATCAGGTGGCTGTATTTTTAAGTCTTTTATGTGGTATGTTTGTTGTTTGCAATATGCTAGAGATTTTGCTACCACGTACTTTGCATTGTAAGCAAAAATCTATTCTTCATAAAACTGCAACCTTGTTAAATATTTTGATAGATGATGCTTTGCATCGTGGCAGAAGAGGCTAAGCGCCTGACCTGCTGGCCATTGTTCTTAGCACATTGTCAACACAGAGTCCCTCATGATATGCACGTTCTGTTCAAAATCTGTCTTCTGATTTAATAATAAAGGAATTTTGTTAATATATATTCCGTTCCCTGAGGAAGCGAAGTGTGTGATGATTAATAGCCTCTAATGTCTATAAATATTTCCTCTTAGTATTTTGCATTGTTTTGCAAACAGTAAGTTCCACATTTTTCTAACATACTTTATGTTAAGTATCTTCTACTTATCTTTTGTATTTGAATCCTTCTTGCTATGTCGTTTACATGTGGCTAAAATGAATTGCCTAACATAATACATCACCTAAGCCCCTTGCATTATTCTTTTAATATGTCCACACAGAAGATGAAGATGACTGCCCTATGCTTGGGCATGTACAACTTCAATCTCCTGCCAGCAGAAGTGCAAGTGCAGCAAATGCTTTCTGATTCGAGAATGCTTCGATCCCAAGGCCACTTCTGTAGCTACCTTGTCTTTGGCAACCAGGCTGCCTGGATTGAAGTGATCATGTTCCACAACTGAGAATGAAGACAAGAATCTTCACTCTCAGGATTTATTTTCTGGATAGACATTTTACCCAGGTCAGCTCACATGCACCATTAAGCCATACAAAGGAAAAGTCATGAATATGCTAATATTTTCCTATCTATTATTATTATTGTTATTAGCATTATTATAAAACAACCTTTATCATTAACTTGGCTCACATAATTATGTATCATTAATATGGCTCACAAGCATTTTTGGACACCAAATAGGTTTTCATCCTTAATACAAAACAGCAGTGTGAAAGTATCCAAATCAGTACCAGAAACACAATTTCCAGCCTTTTTGAGGATAGATCTAGAAACGAAAAAGATAACATAGAATCTTGAACAAAATACTTTTAAACTGATGTATGAGAGAAATTAGAGCTTACCCCCAGGCATCAAAATGGTGATTCTGGTTTTTAAATTCATGTTTATTAAAATTTGAACCTTAAAGGGTGACTGGTTTTAGAATCTTCTTAATAAAGGCAGTTACATATTTCACATTTTTAAAAATACTCTGGGCCATGCTTTACTTGAGAAATCTCAAAGTAATATTTCTTAAAACAGATTTTTTTAATATATATTATTTGGATTGCGGTACCCAAACTGAAAAAACACAGAGCCAGGGAGAAAAGGAATAATGGTGGCATATTTATGTAAACATCACCTGTATCCATGCTGAGATTTATGTGGCAGACAATCCATATAGATGTTAACCTTGGCAGCACGTAGGAGTGCTTAAACAGTTTAGATTAACAGTTCAGAAACCTTCTCTTGCACCACACCCTTTTTTTTTTTTTTTCTTCGTTTCATTTCTTCATTTCTTCATTTCTTTATTAGTATGAAGCACAGGAGTTATTATTGTTGCATTTGTGTTTCAAACTGAAGAGTGTGTAGCTCCAAGAGAGGGAAATGGGTACCCTAGTTTTTGATGTTCAAGTTCTGCACATGACATGAAGATCAGACCTTTAGATGTCCATAGTGTTGGCTCAGGGCAACTGCAATTAGTAATTTAGGAAGAGGCCTGGCAATGTTCATCATCTTAGGTAACTAAATTTAGTCATGCAACATGTTTCTTTTACTTTGCACAGAAATCTGTAATATTGATGACTTTAAAACTATTTCCCTTTATTTTTTTTAAATATGAACATTTTAATAAAATGTATGTTTGTATTTATTTCTCTTACTGCCAGTGGAAAATACAATTTGACTGCAAAGAAAAAAGACAAAATAAAATGAGATGACTTATCAGCCTTGCTATTGCTAGAAACAGCGTGCAGTGGAGAGGTGCCAGGGAATGCTGTGAACGTCTCAGAGCTGTAGCCAAGGGAACTCCAAGCTGCACATTGTAAATGTTTTTTTGGTGGGTTTTTTTGTTTGTTTTGTTTGTTTGGGGTTTTTGTTGTTTTGTTTTTTGTTTTGTTTTTTCTGAAAAGAGAATAAATGTCTCTTGGGCACTTTGATTGCATCCTTTGCTCAGAGTCGTGGTGAGGTCTTAAACTGGAGAACTCAAGACTAAGCAGGCCGTTGTGCCAGCCCCAGAGTTAGCGTGTTTGATTCAGGATTGAGTTTACTGCAAATACCAGGTAACAGCATTTCCAGTTCCTGTGACCATGGCTGGTCTTAGCTTTCTGCCTCTGAATAGGTATTAATTATTGTTGATTATTAGGGCTGATTAGAAAACCTGAAAGCTGCATTATTTCCCTCCATGTGGTGTTGGTTTTTTCTGCTCTTTCTATACTCAAGTGTTTTCATGTTTATAATTCTTGAATAGCTATACTTCTCCCTCTGCTATTTTTTTCTAAGTTGCATTTAGGATGTTCTTATTACCTTTCAGCATTTCAAACATTCATTCATCTTTTGGATGAAATTTTTTTAAATCTCTGTTGCCTTTGTTGATGGAGACTGTTTCTTGAAACAATCTGTTTCTTGAAATAATCATGGTAAAATGCAAAATTATTATTGTGTTTATTTGATCACAGCTTAAGTTTGTATTAATGAGAGAGGCTCTGTCTTAAGGTAGTGGGGAGTGAGCCATCCCTTACTTCAGATACTTGCATTAGGATGGGATGTGTCACCAGCTAGTGGCAGACAGGTGTACCTGGTACTTGGTGATCCCAGCCTGTAGCTTCGAGGTGTGCTTTCCTAATGGAGGTGTCACCTCCAGCGCCTGAAACCACATCCAGATCTTTGCGGGTACCCAGTACACATTGTTCACATCCTCTAATTTGGTTAAATTGTCAAAGGTGGCAGTTCCTGTGAAGGGCAAACAGTTTGCTATTTGCTCCCTTCAAAGAATAAATTCTTTAGGAAAAAAAAAGAAAAAAAAAGGCATAAGCTAAGGAAAATTACTTTCCATTCTGCTGCAGCAGTTCCTACCTAGAAATGAAAGAGGAAACATTATTTTTAAGAGGCGTCTATGTAACTGGTAGATGAGAGGAGGTAGGAATGTAGATGAGAGACTCTAGCCATGGAGTTCCCCTTCTTCCTTTTACTGTATCACTGCCCCACAACTTCTCTTCACTGATTTACAGAAGATGAGCATGCAGAAAGGTAGTTCAGAGCTTACAGAGGTTGCTTAAAGGAGATTAAGGAACGAAGAGGTTCCTCCTCATCTAGTGATTTTCTAGGAACTGCCTGGTTAGCACTGCCTCTTACATGAGATATTTCACATGTGACACCATCCAGTTTTCATTCTGCACAAAGGGTTTTGGTTTATCTTCCTTTGGAAAGTTTCCTGAAATTGCAATGTGCTGATAATTAGAAGAGACACAGTGTTTGTAACAGGCGTGTCTACCGATTTCCATTTATGAAGTTACCCATTGACTGTTCAACGCTTACACTTAAATGGTTTCACAGTTGAAGCCACTGTGGGTGGAATCAATTTAATGGTGTTCTCTTAATTCAAGCATTGTTTTTTGTGCACTGCTGCATGGACATTAGATAGAGAATTATCTTCAAAATTAAATAAAGTACTTAAAATCCCCTGAGTAACGGCAGTAACTACTCTCAAGTGCAGTTGTATAGAGACATAGTGATATGTCTCTCTGTTACTTCAGTGTTAAAAATATTATAGCTTTTGAAAAGGTAGTAGCTCTAACTGAATATCTTCCATAGCCAGACTTCACAGTGTTCACATATGTACAGAAACCTGACAGTACTGCTGGAATAAACTTAATATTCATAAGCTACTGCAAATGAAGGGCAATTGAGCATCACTTTGGAAATCAGGTTTCACGTAATTTAAGAATAGGGGGCCAAGGTTTCTTCCATGGTAAATACAGACATTAATCTTAAGGCTTTCACAAATGTGAGCTTTCTTTTTGCTCTAAATTTTGCTCTAAAATTTTAGTTTACTGAACATCTCTCCAGCAGTAACCTTCAACTACCTAGTGAATTCATGTTGTCTGGGAGTAATTAAAAGGTCCTTTGAGCTTATTAGTAATTTTTATATTTTACATGTGAGACTTTATGTGTAGGTCATTTTACACAGCTTTGTGTGCAAAATATGTTTGCCCATATTCCATAATGAATAGAGATATTGAGGTACCTCCAGAAGCAATGTATTCCACTCTGAAACAACTGGGATAGCCTTCGTGGAGTTTCCCTTGCCACAGACACTGATTTTATTATAGTAGAAATCTAGATTACTAACTTATGCTTAGAATTTTAACTCTGGTATATTTCTAGTCAAGTCAAATGACTCCTATTCATACTGTACTGAATTGTTCACAAGCTTTTTTCCATTGGACTGCTTGAAAACATTATTATGTTAGTTTCTCGTAGACATTGTTTCCCATGATTTTTGGGGAGCAATTAGTAAAGGAAATCTAAACTATAGTGAAGATTTCCTCAAACACACTAAAAGAACCAAGTCTGCAAGAGTACCTGCAGATCCAGTAGAATTAGTACAGAGGAAGAGATGAAGAACATAGAACATGACATCATAACAGAAAAGCTAAATCATGTCTTTGTGTTGATGTGCACTGTAAAAAAGGAGCTGTAGAGATTTTCACTATGAAAATCTTGTGACTGAAGAAGAATGAAATCTGGTGGCTTTCTTTGTGGAGGACATGGTGGAGCATCTGTTAAAAATAAGAAGACTGAAGAAGATGTTATGGAACAAATTGACAAAAAGTAGCAAGTCTTAAGGATGAGAGAGTGTTCAGAAATGAGTTTTCTCAGAACTCACGGGTGAGTACAGTGAGAGTACCTACCCTCTTGCTGAAAACTGTGCCTTGGACTGTGAAGGCTGGAAGGAAGCAAATGTGGTGCGGGTTTTTATAACAGGCTCTTAGGTACATGTAGGCAAGTACAGTCATGATGTGTCTGGTCATGCAGAGACCAGAGATGTAGATGAAATTCAGTACAAATATTTATTTGTAAAGTGATGCTTATGCGCAAAAAAACCAACGCTATCTTCACAAATAGAATGATGGACCTTAAGCTGCTGACCATTACTGCCAAAAAACAAGATGTAAGGGTTATGGCAGATAGTTCTGTGAAAGCTTCAGATAAATGTACAGGAATGGTCCAAAACCCAATAGAAATGCAGGGCTTATCAGGAAAGCAACAGAAAATAAAACATCACAGCATCATTGTGCAATTGTTACATTACATGAGGCTCTTGCATATTGAATACTGTGTGCTGTCCTGGTCTCCCTGTCCCAAAAAGGGCATGGTAGAACTGGAAAAAGTTCAGAGCAAGGCACCAAGGATAATCCAAGGTCGTTATGCTCCTTATTATATTTTCATTTTCTAGTGTTATCACAATGTCTACAACAGGATAATAGATCAAAATGTACTACCTCAAAGCCAAGAAAGAGGTTATTTTCTAACTGGTATTGTGACACATTAATTTTATGATAGAAATCCTTCTTCATGTGTTGTCTAGATAGAACTGACAATAAATAACTTCTGCAGCAGCTTCTCAACTGAAGTGTTCACAATTTCAGGTACTGTACATCAATTTTACTTTATCCTAAACATGTTGTCACAGCCCTATCCTGCTCAAGTAGGATGTTCCTGTCTTTGCACACCTGTTATAGACAGAGGTCTGTGGTGGGTAGTTGTGGTGGTGGTGTGTGCTTTTAATAGATCTGGTTTTCCTTTCAGCGGTAAATCTGCTGTGAAAAGAACAAGCATCCAAACAGCGTTTTATTGCCTATAGCAGGATATTGTTAGCAGAACACCCCTGGGGCAGGAGAGATGTGATTTTCTACTTAATAGAAGCACCAGCAGGCAGAATTCTCAATCGCTTTTTCTTTTTTCCTCCTATAGTATTTTCATCAGGCATAGGAAATGTAATAAGCAGTTACCAACAAACATTGCTTTAATTGTTTGTTTTAATGTTCTGAAATAGAGGTGAAAGACATGCTTTAGTTTTTTTCTTTCTTTGGATAGGTACAAGCAATCTACTAATTCTTTGTTGTTGTTTTTGTTTTTCTCTAATAATTTTGTCCCTGAGAAACATGTAAAATTTTGAAGAAATATGTGTTATCTAGATGAAAGCTTATACAGTAAAAGTCGTAAAATGCTTATTTTAACTCACATTCTTATAGCGAAGAACCACAAAATTATAATGAGCCGATATGATCCAATGCACAAGTATTTTCTGAACATTTGTTTGTCCTAGAGCAAATTCCCTGAAAACAAACGAACAAACAAAAAAACCCACACACCCCCCCCTCCACCAAAGCAAAACAAAACAAAATGAAAACAAACAAAAAACCACCACCAACAAAACCCTAACAATAAAAGAATATTTAACATACTGTGTTTGAGGTAGACACTTTTTCAAAAGGCACCTGAGTGAACCACTGGAAGTCATTGGCCAATCACCTGAAACATAAATTTGCTGAAGTGCAAAATCAGCTTCTGAAAGAAATATCCTATCTTTGTCAAAAGTATCTTATTTAAGTTTATTCAGTGAGTTCTGTTTGGTGATTTATTCCCTACAAGCTAAGAAACAATTTGAAATTAGAAAAGCTTGAAAGTTGGTATTATTTTTAATTTTTAGTCTATGGTTAAAATACAATATGATAGAGGGTACTAGTTACTAGTTCTAAAATTTTAAAGACTGGGCTAACCAAAATCAATCTATTTAAATTGCAAAATACAGATAGTGCATCAGTTGCATTTGAAATTATTTAATTTATTTAATAATGTATGTTTTGGTAGCATTTTTTTTTCTCTCTTATCTTTCTAGTGCTCTTCAGTGTTTAGATTAAATAATATGAGTGAGAATCATTACACCTAGCATTAGCTGATGAATTCTAAGCAAAAAGTTTAGTTTCCCTTTTTAGTCAGTGGGAGAAGACAACCATTACAGATGGCAGGTCGTCTCATCCATAGAAGGACAAATCACTCACTGAAGTGCCATCTTATCTCCACTGACCACAAACAGAGCCTCAGTTACTGGCTGAGACTAGGTGCTCAACTTTTAGATGGATGAAGTTAAGTGAGACTACTCCCTGACTAAAGTGGTTTAATATCTTTTTTCTGTTTACTTAAGCTGAGATACAATTTTCTATCTATATGCATAGACCCAAGTAAAATAATATGGTTTAACCATTATCCAGTTAGTAAGAAATACTCTATTCAATAAGAATTTGAATAAATTTTTACTAAGAGACACAATTACATTGGTCACTGTTTATGGGTATATGATGTCTAATGTTCCTTGGTAGCCAAATGAGATGAAAAATTACACCAGACAAAAAGATTCAACTTATCTTTGAAGAAGAATACTCTACAAATGAAAACCAAGATTAAACTAAAAGAATTAAGTCAAGCTCTTCTCCTTACTGATTTAACTCCTGATTAAATTTGGTGATTCCAATAATTTTGATTAAATCTGTGCACTCTGACATACAGTGAATTGTCCCATTAATTTTAATGAGTTGTATTTCATGTGCAAAGCAAGGCACCTGCGCACAGTCTTTGCAAAGAGTAGTCCTTGGAGCATAAAGTTTCTTTTTTAATTATTAGCTAGTCTTGTTTTTAGTGCTAATTTACAGTTTCATAATTTTTTTAAGAGATTACATATGTTAAGCACTTCATCTACAAGTTATACCTCAGAGGTGGGATTGTTGAAGACCTTCTTTTCTAAGTGACTGAAGTGAGTCTCAAGAAGATTTTGCTTCATTCTTTCAACATCTAGGCTATGAACTAGGCAGAACTTAAGGCAAGATGAGAGTAAAGAAGTAGAATATTTGTGCTTTTATAAAACCACTTTTTCAACGTCTAAGCCTGTTAACAGGAAAGAGAGAGAGGTTTTGGTGGTTTTTTTTTTTTGTTTTAAATCTATAATTTCAGTACCCAAAGTCCCAGTTCCAACTGGCTGTGGAAATTTTTAAGTTCAAGGTAGGGCTGGATGCCAAATTAATTGACAGGTTATTTGTATTGTATTTCTGATTCAAATAAATTCAGTAATGTAGTGCATTTTGCTAGATTTCCCACTAGATTTCAAAGGTCAAAGGACTAAATTGATGACAGCTGACAGAATTGCATGTTTTGTCAATATGCTTGCTAGTATGCCTAGCAAACCTGCTCAACTTGTAACAAAATTCGGCTTCTGAAAAAGTCATCTCTTTTAAGAAACCTTCAGCAAATGCATTCATTTGTGGTATTGTCCTGAAATATTTTAGTTTAGCTTTTTCATGCTGGTGGTGAATTATCTAACATGCTAGTTTATTACTCCTCTGAAAACAGGCACGTATGCTGGAGTAGGAATGAACAGATCGCTTTAGCAGAAGTCCAGACATCCAGTAGGCAAATGTAAGTGTAATGGTATTCCCAGAGCCTCATGTTTAAAAAGTAGGTCAGAAAGGAGAAGTAAGAATACAGAAGAAAAGACATCAGTGGTTTAGTGTACATGTAAAAGGTAAATGCAAAACCTCAGGTAAGGCTCAGCTAGATGGGCTGCCATTATTGGGCTGAGAAAGTCTGTGGGATGTATGTGTTCAGTATGTCAGCAGGACGTTATCAGAAAAAAAAGGCATCTTAGCTCTTAAACTGATACAAAAGTGATATTTTGGTTATAGACAAACAGGATTTTATGAACTTGCTGATATCATGTTGTGGCACCTGGTATTCTAAATGTTAGAAAAAGTAGCTTGAGCTGTGAGTATTTTGAAACAGAATATTTTTTAAAATGCAAGAAATGTAATGGAGCTTTAATTTTCGTTCATTTTATTGTTTTTATTTTATTCTATTTCTGAAAATGTCATTTTTTAGTAACATACCACGACTAACTATTCTGAAATCAGCACTAACAAAAGTTAATAATGTTTCATTCTCAGCCCACCCATGTGAATGAATGCATCTTTCTCAGCTCTTGGATCAAAAGGCAGCAGCAGCTGATGCAAGGAGCTTTATTTTTGGCACCCAACTCTGCTTTGTGTGTGCCTCAGGAAGCAGTTATTCCTCTGCCTCACCATCCCTCAGCGAGTTCAGGTTACGTAGCAGTGCTCTGCCCTGCTTATTTTTACTTACTAACAGCACTGCAAGTGATGGAAAAAAAAGAGGAGAGAGAAATGGTCTTCTTATTTATTTTCTTACAAATTCCCCAAATGTTCAATAAAGACAGTGTGAAGTTTAGAGGACATGTGCTGTTGAAGTGTGGGAATATCTTTAATTACCAGTGCTGTGGGCTGAACTACAGAGCTTCCAGCAGCACTCCTGCATGTGAGGAGCAACAACACTGCTCCAATATCTTAGTAAAGGTCCTGATTTCGTAAGATATTTCTGTTCACATTTATGCTTCCTTTGCAGCCTTCTAAGCCTTCTTAAAGAACATAAGAATTTCCTGCTAGTTAATCTACAGCAGTTATAATCTGAATATGTGTATTTTTGTGTGTGTACTTGAAATGCAAATCTGTTCTGTGTTTTATAGAATCCAGAGGTTATTTTATGTGACCAGCATTTAATCACTGTCATGCTTGAGCTTCACTGAAGTTGGCAGCATTACAGGTGTTGTTTTATGTGACCTGCATTTAATCACAGATGATCCATGAGTCTTGTTAAACACGGTAGTATTACAGGGATCCTATTTTCACATTCTCTAATGTAGTAACAAGAAACCTTTGTGCCAGTGGGACATATACTTATGTTTCCTGATTTCCTACATCTAGCTAATTAATCTATCCTGGAAATTTCAAAGAAAGGTTGCTTCCATTCCTTGTCAAATTCCTTATATTTCAAAAATCAGAATAAAAACCTCTTATATTCAGAGCTGATCTGGTTGCAAAGATTCTCTCTCCCTGTCTTTCCACCTCTTCCTCTCCTTCCCACCCTCTCTCTCCTTCTCCCCTTATAAAAAGCTAAAATCTGAAAAATTGTGTTACATAAAATATTTTTACATCTGATATGTCTAAATCCCGCCCACATTTTTCTGAAGACTTCAGAATATATAGAAGTATTTTAACTGTTTACTGTCCATGTTATATTTTGTTGATTATTTTACAGATATTAACTTCAACTAGGTATTTACTTTAGTTTCTGATGGCATAAAAACCACAGCATACTCCCTTAAAAAAAAAAAAAAAAAAAAAAAAAAAAAACCCACTTTTAACTTACTCCTACTCAAATGATCTGAGGATTGCGATAGGAATGTTATGATATTTGTGTATTATACCATACTGCTGAGGCTGTGGTTGATAGCAAGATTCACAAGGGTTTTTTACGATTCACTGTCACAAGTCAAGCTTAGTGTTATCTCTGTAATTATCATGCTCCAAAGCTTTACATCAAGGCTACACTCCATGAACAAAGTCATTTAACAAGATCAGCAAACCCTAGGGCCACATTTACACTCAAGAAGCAGCCTGAATTCTTGGTGGCAGATGCTATTTAGGTGTATGGAGCAGGACCTTTCACACCTTGGCATCCTTAGTAGTTAATTTAACAGTGGTGAGCAGCTGTCAGCAGCAAATTTTGATAAAGTTAACCTCTCTTTCTCAGTTCAGAAGAGTTTGCTGACTTGTTGCTTACTCCTCTAGGCAAAGAGGTTGTTTAAACCTATTCGCCAATGCTTTTAGAATTATTACATTAAGTGGATCAACAACATGTATTGCAAAATCAGAATGCGTTTCTTATCTATATTTGATCAGAGAACCTGTATAGCATTTAATCAGATCTGTGCCATGGTTTGTACACCTTGTAAAATGAGATTGGGACACTTAATATTTTGATTCTGAGTATGCACTGTATAAATATTTTATCAACTGTATATTACAAAGCTTTTAACATCACCGGTCTGCATTTTTTAGCACAAAGAAAACATGCTAGAATTTTTGAGGGTATTCTGCATTCATGCACTCTCAGAAAATTTTAAGTGTTATCAGGAGAAAAAATAAGTGGTTTTAAGGGCATAATGATGAGCACAGCTTTAATCTTTGGTCATGGAGTGTTTTTTGCTGGCAGTAAATGTTCTAATTTCTTTTTCATGTTTCTTTCACTATCAGGGGTGGAAGGAAAATGGTCAAGGCTTCTTTCCAGAACCTGCTACAATAATTATTCTTTATTTTTTCAGTGTTTTTCTACATATTTTTTATTTGACTTTACATACATTATAGCTAATAAAAGCTTGTTTAATGGTGTATGACAAGCTAAATTAAAGTTTCACCTAAGGTGTGCACAGAGTACGTCATACTTTCTCAGATAAAGACAGAATGTTGTTGAGAGTGGGAGCATCGCCTCTCCACAGCCTGAGGTACTCCTCAGTGTGTGTGGATGTCTGTGTGTGCATGTATGTTTGCAGTATATCTAATATTTGAGAAATAAGAGTCGTAATGATTCTTCCTAAAATGTGAACAAGTGTTTGAAATGATGATAGATCTTTACATTTACGCAAATCACTTGCATCTGTTGAGGTAGAAACTGTTTCAGAGTGGATAAGAGCTTGAAGATTAAGTTGCTTAATCCTATGCAATCTTTTTCGCATTAATCCATTGCCTTATTTTGTTTTAGTTGCCACAATAATTGTCACAACTTACACCTGCGTTGTCCTTTAGCAGTGGCTTTTTATTCCAGCTGAACACAGAAAGAGCTGCTGCTTTTCGTGAAGAAGTAAAAGAAGCAGCAAGACCAGTACTTCTTTTTTGAACATCTTTTTCCAGCAGGAACACTCAGTTTTAAGTTCCAAAAAAGTTTCCAGTGTGGCTTGTTGAAGTCATCAGGAGGGCAACATGCCAAGAAGCATCTTTGCTCCTTAGCTGGGAAAATGAATCAAAGGCATACAAATACTAGAAAAAAATAGTGAGATGGGGAAAAAGTTGAGAAGGAGGAAAAGAGAAGACACAGAAAATAAAGAATAGGCTGCAAAAGAGGGAGGAAGGTGGATGAAAGAAAACATGGCAGGAGTTGTGCTATATAAATGGTGGGCAGAGGCGGCCGTCTATGCATCCACTTTGGTCAGAGACTTCACTGGAGGATGAGATGGACCAGGCTGTTTACATCTGAGCATGACTGAATTCAAGTCACAGCTAAACTAAGTCTTTTTCTGAAAGAGGAAAGGGTGGCTACTTTTATGCACATCTGTGTTTCCAGGAATCAATCATATGCATCTATGTCTTATATTTACATTTTGATGTTAGCAACACAGAATTATTATTTTTAATTAAGTTTATCAAAAAGAAAAATTCAGAAATCAGTTATATTTGTATGTAGCAAGTCAACAATAGAATAATCGGCATAGGCACATGGACTAAATTTCAGTGAATGAAGTGACAGAAGGACAGTGAGATCACCCCTGCCAAGAGTTTGAAATAAGTGTTTTAATCCTAATTTTATATCAAAACTGGGAACTCTACTTTTAACATATTCTTCTGTTCTTAGTTTGACATGTTGCCATCTTTCTCAGCTGTATTCTCAGAACTTGGAGGAGACAGAGTTCATGTTTATTTTAAGCAACGCATATTGAATAAAAAAATATATCTTTTTGTTGCTGTTGTCGTATAGCTGATATTTAGTATTACTTTACCTGCTTGATAATATTCAGCAGGGTCAGTTGGAGTTGCTGACAAAGTTGTTTGGACGAACAGAGAACACAGAACAGTTTCAGAAACAAAATGTCTCCAAGAGAAACAGGAGGTCCTGTGAGAGTAGTGGGAGTTCTAATAAAGGGGAAATGTCAACCTCGATCCAGGTGGACTAGCAGGATCATAAGGTTTAGGATTGAAAGGGAAAGCTTAAAAGTGCCTGTTAACCCAGGAGGAAAGAGAGCCAGCCAAATCTGCTGGAAATGTTTTTTCTGACAAATTGCTGAAAAACTGTTGCAGCAGGATTATGATTGTTTGACTCTGACTTTAGCTCAGCTACACTTGCAATGAAAGGACAATATTTAAATAAGAACTTACAGCCTGACTCATTAAATCCATTCTTCATTTCAGTGGGAGTTAGGGATGCTAAACACTGAATCTTCTAAATATTTCTGAGGTTCTGTATCAAGTTGCATAAGACACTTTTTTAATCCTCACTGAGCAAATATCTAATATGGTATTTTGGCAAAACACTTTCAGTATCTTTAAAAATCTTCCAGAGAGAAAAGTATCTGCGGGCCCTGTCTTATTCTCAGGAGTAGTGAACAGAAATTTTTCCTGTTCCAGGCCAAGAAGAATCAGATCATAAGTGATTTTACCTCAGAGTGAGGTGGAAGAGTCCAGGCCTACCAACTGACATATGTGATAGGGAGATAGTGAAGGGATCTAAATTCAAGTTGCGACATAGTGAACAAAGTGTGTTGTGACTTTACAGAGGAGTAAACTGCAGAAGGAGCATGTTGATCATCTCTAGAAAGAGACGGAGAGTTCTCTGGAGAGTGGTCATGCCTTGAGAGAGACAGGACAAAATCAGGTGGCATTTACTAGAAGAACCTGTCACTTGAGCCCACTTGATTTCAGCTGTTCAACATGTAAGATGTTGAACAAGACTGTTCATAAATATTAAAGGTTTTCTTTGTCCCAAACGGTTTTTAGTTTGGTTTAATAGCTTAAGCACAGTGTTCAGGAATCATCAAAGAATAAGAGCACGGCACTTTGTTCGGGAAATATTAGATAAGACAAACCTGTCAGCATGGCTGGTTTTCTATATCAGCCCTGCTAATCTAATAGTGCTTTTGAACAATTTGTGTTTTCTTTGCTTTGGCTTAGTTCCAACCATCTGAGAAATGTAGTGCTTTGCTCTTTTAAGTGTATTAAACTATTCTTGTGGAGTGAATTATGTTGATAGCTTGTTTTCTTGGAGGAGAAGGCAGCAATAAAAATGATTTGTGGCCTTTTTTTTTTTTTTTTGCAAAGATAGACTTCGAACATCCAAGAAATCAGGATTTGTCCAACATAAAGCCCTTTCACTTGCTCAAGTAGACTGCTATTAACCCTTACCACTGTTAGTTTTTTTTGTTTTGCCATACATAGTCCCATTTTTACAGTAAGTCTGAAGGTGGTTAGAAAAAAAAATCACACACAAACAAACAAAAAACAACAACAACAAACCCCCCAAACAAAAAAAACAAACCCAAGTGAAAAATATGGTAAGGATATCTGAGTCACTTCATATTCTTATAAACTGATCTTTGGGACTTGTGCAAAGGAGAAAAAAGCTGTTAATAAATGTAAAATTGATTCTGATTAATTATTCAACACATAGGAATATAGTGTATAATCTCTTTGAATAATCCTCCCATTTTAAAGTCTTCAGTCCTTTTGGGACTGAACAATGCTGCCTGATAGTACTGAAGGTTGTAATACATTCTGATATGTCCTGTCTTCTTCTAGTACAGGTAAATTAAAAGCAAATTTATTTCTAATTAGCCAGATGGATTGCTCAAAGGACTAGATCTACTAGGTGGTGTTCAAGCTTTTAATTTCTTGTCATCTGAAGTTGAAGGTATATATCATTGATTATTTGAATATCTCAAAAATTAAGAATGTCTTAAGCAAATCTAATGGATAGTCTGAGAAATTCTGGTAGCTTGTGTTCAGAGCCATTATAAGACAGATGTTCACCACAGTGTGTTATGGCATTTAAAGTAAGATGTGTTTTTCTCTATTCTGAGAAGAAATTCAGTGAGTGCCAGATTATAAGAGCTTTCAGAGCCTGGCATATGGGTTTCTTGGAAAAATCTATTTTGTGTTTTACACCATTTGTTTGACTTTTTTTATTTTCTTTTCCTTGACTTGACTTGAAAACATAGCAATGCCATCTCATTGGGATACAAAGACCAGTCTTGTTTGTGAGTAATGAGGAAGAGTTTCTTTTTATGGTTCACCAGCTGGTTTAATGCAGAATAGATTTAATCCCCATGTAGAATATACTGTTCCAGATCTTTTTCAATTCATTTATACATCACTCCTTTCACATGTACATCTCCAATACCATCAGATATATCCTTGAAAAGATGCACCTGGTCAAACTCAATGTCATGAGTTATGAAGTAATCAATGACTGAAGAGAACGGTGTCATTTCAGGAAAAGAAAAAATGTCCATAAACTGCTCAAGTGACAGACCCTTGCCATAGAAATCACTCATCTGGTACAGAGAGACATAGGCAGCTCAGAACACAAAGCCAGTACAATATGTTAGGTTTTGGCTTCAGTTAATCTGCCACAGTTCATGAAGGAAATTTCAGAAGGGTCTCAGAAATAAATATGCTCCAATGGTGATGTGATCATGAAGTGTGGTATTGGAGGCACTTAGGGTAAATGGAAACTAATTGCATTGTGCTGCACAGAGCTTTGGTCTTCTATCTTTTGGAGGGATTAACTAAAACTGGAATAAGCACTAAAGGAAAAGCAAAATTAAACAGAAAGTTGTTGGAAGAGAGAAGCTAAGAGGCCTCAGCTTATTTAGCTTTCTAAAATGAAGGCTGAGCTGCTTGATATTCGTCCATGATTACCAGGGTAAATAACATAAAGGAGAAGACCTGTTTAAGATGAAGAATGGTATTGGCACGACAATAAATACATATTCTACTTATGAATACATTTAAGTCAGAGTTTAGGAGAAATGTATAAGACTTTCTGGATAGCTTTCTGCTAGGTTAGTAAGACCAAGCTACCAATTGACTGTCAATATGCTCAGTTTATTAAGGAACTCGTGATTCATGGAATTATTAAGTTTTCTACATTAATGAACAAGATAAAGAGACAGAATGTGGCCCCTTGAGCCACCTTTATTGTTATTATGCACTCAACTGGATATATTAAGCTTGAGATGTTTTCCATAAGAGTTTGCTATTCCATCAAAATTTCCACAGCTTTACTTTACCTCAGGTCTAAATTCTTTAGTTCATAATATGAATCTGTTGTACACATTAAAGCCACCTTTCTGTTCTTATTCCATGCCTCTCCTTATGGTATCCAAGTGCCTTTCAGCAACATGTTGACCAATATGATTATAATGTGTCATACAAATGATTCTTTCTCTTTTTGTCATACTCTTAGGAAAAAGGCCTGTGTTGCACACATACACACACATACAGGCCCACAAAAATATATGGGAAGACATGCTAAACAAATGGACCTTCTCATAGCATGTGTTGGTGAGGTGCTGAAATTAAGCAGATTTTCATCCTGTATTCTTATATTGAGGTCCATGTTCTGATCAAGTTATAGGACAGAGGAGTGAGTATCATCCTGACTACATTCCTGAAAAGATTGCCTGAGGAAAGGTTTTAGATACTCCAGCAATCATTAGTGGTCATGTTTTCAAAGGCAGAACTGTCAGAGCATGCAAGTCAGCATACTGGGACTTTCAGGAGCATTTTTGTAAGCCTTTCATTTCAATCAGCTGGAATTGAGCATTGAAAATCGAGCTAGTCATCTGCCTCATTTGATATGTAGATAACTTGGCAAATTTCTCACTGAGATCCTTAAAGACAAAGAATAAAATCAGTCTTACATGATATTTTGTAAGGAATCAGCATTATTAAAGGATTAGTGCTTGTAAACTTCTGAATGGTTGGGGTTTTTTTAATTATATGTTCATAAATAGCTTAGTTCTATGTTGTCTGTTGTAACTATAGTCTAAAGGAAGGTGTTTGCAGTAATCCATATTGTGGAGAAAATGCAATGTTTGCATTCATAACAGACGTAGCCTCTTGAGAGTGCATATTTTCCTGTTGCTGTGCATTGCAGTGCTGTGCAAATCAGAAATACTAAATGCATGTATTGCAAAGTCCAAAAGATTATTTGTTGAGACAGAGAACAGCCTCCTAGGCAGGAAGTAGAACATGTGACTTTCACAAGGCAGTACAGAAAAACATGGCACAGTAAGAGGCAGGTATATGCTTAAATCCCACACTTGACTCAACCATTTTTTTTAAAGAATAGTGACAGTACTTAAAACCAAATGTCAGAAGAGCAAGCTGATCATGAGCACAGTTTTAGACTATCACACCTGCAAATGTCATTCCTGGTTTCTGTACATTTTGGGCATATATTCCACAGTCATGTTTAGTTTAGAACAGCAGCCTTAGAATTAATTTTCAAAGAGGCCAGTTGAAAAAAATTGATGTAGTGTTAGGAAAAATCCAAGTACTAGTGAACTGTAGTAGCCGCCATTATGATAAAGATTTAATGACATACAATGTTTCATGGAGGATGCTAATTCCTCTGTAATGTCGCAAGTTAAATAATACAACTGGCAGCAGCTTCAACCTGAGCTCAAAGGCATCTGCATGTCTAACTGCAACAGCATCTGCATATCTTCTTGGAGTATGCAGGGTTAGACTTTAAGTGCCGGTACTTAAAACAGTAATTTCGATAGCACTAGGGAAATATAATGCTCATTGAATGAAATTAACTGAGGTGCAGGCTGGAAGAAAATGCTAACTCTCTTCTTTAAATATGAATCATTCTGTCCAAATCTGACCAGAGTCAGCATAAGCTGAAGTGATGGTGTTTCATTAACTGTCTGTTAATTGGTTTTGTATTTGGTGTATGGTGGATATAACCGCAATTGTTTTGATTTGGCTTGGCAAAACTTACACTGTAACTGATACTTATTGTCATCCTTTTTAGCTTAGTCTGTTAAGTTGCCAAAAATCAAATGGATGTAAATTGAATTACCTTCTAAATCTGTGATCTCTAAGATATTTTGGTAGGTAAACTTGCTTTTCTGCTGCTCTTCCCTTCAGTAAAAGGCACTTTAATTTCTAATGCTGTGAACTAGAAATGCCCTCTCCATTGGAATTTGGAGAAAATAATTCAAAGTGGTCAAAAGTGTCAAGAGATGAAAACCCACTAGATGTGAGGTGAGATTCTCTCTCATTCTGTAGTTTCTTGTTCCTGTTTTTAAAAAGTAGAATAGAATAAAATCAGACAAGTTATCACATTTCCTTTAACGTGAAATTCCGTGAATCTCCTGGATAAAGTCATGTTTGGGCAAGGCTTAGCAATGTGTGCAAATGCAAACCAACTCAGAGAAAAAAAAAAAAAAGTGATAATAGAAACTTTTGTTGTTCTGCAGATGGTGTTTAAGCAGCATTACAAGCCTGACTCAAAACATGAAATAAGTGAAAGTTTGGGGTTTTTTTATTTTCAAAAACCAAACTACTAAAGAACTTATCTTCCATTCAGCTAAGCAGAACATCTTTGAAGCAAGAGGAGTTAGACTGTTTTCCCAAAGTGTTACAAAACAGTCACAAATTAGTCCCCAAAATATCTGTCCACCCTCATCTTTCCAAGCAAGTATAGTAGGTGATATCTTGGGACACTCAGTTGTTAATATAGTTGCTTCATTAGGTTAGAAGAATACATGGAAGACAAATTCAGGTATTATTAAATTAATGGAAAATTCTTGTTAACTTCAATGAAACCAGTGTATGGCACTTCAGGGTAAATTGTCAATGTTGCAGTTACAGATCCAAATTTGTATCTGTAAATTGCACGCAAATTTCATAGAATCATAGAATGTCCTGAGTTGGAAGGGACCCACAAGGATCACCAAGTCCAACTCCTGTCCCTGCATATGACAACCCCACAGTTCACACCATGTGTCTGAGGGTGTTGTCCAGTCTCTTCTTGAACACTGTCAGGCTTGGGGCTGTGACACCTCCCTGGGGAGCCTGTTCCAGTGTCCAGCACCCTCTGGGTGAAGAACCTTTTCCTAATGTCCAACCTAAGCCTCCACTGCCATATCTTCCTGCCATTCCCTCAGGTCCTAAACAGATTTGAATCTATTTTGTAATTTAAACAAACCCTGTAAAATTCAAGGGGATAGATACGTCTACTATAGCATTCAAACTCTGGAAGGACATTGATATGGGGTAGCCTACTATACTAGTCAGGTAATGTTCTGGTTAACTGAAGAAGCAGCAGAACCCCTTATGCTCTGATCTTGAAAAGCAACATTGTGTAACTAAAATACTTCACACTAAACTAAATCATCTGTTTATGTAATCATATGATAAGCTGTGTTATCTTACTCCGTTTATGCCTATTACCCTCTGGTAAATGACCTCAAAAAAATCCCCCACCATTACAATGAAGGTCTCTTCAAACAATTCATCTCTCTTTCACCTCAGTCAGCAGCTATTCTGAGGTCTGAAATAAGCTTTTGTCCTCAGTTGCATGTCTGCTGATGTCAATAACAAAATCACTGCTGACATCAGAGAAAGTAAAACAAAGTCCTCAAGACTTCCCAAATGCTGGATTCCTGTTGTAGCAGTCACAGATGTTATTTTATCTCTGATTTATTATGTTATATAATTGACAACAGATAAGTGTTAAGGCAGATGTCACTGCATGTGCAGTTACACATGTGTTTCCAAGTTCTTTTCCTTCATGTGCGATGTAGTGAAGTACATGCTGCAGCGTTTGTCTTCTCTTTCATTAGACTTGGCAGAAATAATGGTACTTAGATAGAAAGTTATATGACCATTACTAGAGCCTGCTGTCAGCATTGACCTTTCATCAGAGCTTGTTTTAGAAGCAGAATTTCTCATGGAGAATGGTCTACTTTTATTGAGATGAAAAAAAAAAAAAATCCTACTGCCTGCCTTTGATTTCTGTTAGATGCACTTAGAATATACTTATGGAGTAGAAGCTGTTCACAGCAGAGTTAATCTGGCAAATTAGTGCCTGGGTTAGACTAGTCTGGGTATGAAATTTCTGTATAAAAAGCTGTGTTAGAGCTGTTTTGTTCAAACGGGCATTGTATTCTCTCCAGTGAAATGGTGAGGCATATAAGGGAATATATCCTATGGTTCTCAGAGCTGTATTTGATTGCGTGCCTTTGCTTTAATTACTCCATAGTATAAAGTAGAAGAGATATTCTACTCTTTCTGTGTCCCAGCAGATGTGAGTTTAGCCCATCAGTGCAGTTAAGCTACTTCCTTCAGTCTGTAATGCACTAGATTTCTGTCTGCAGCCTGTCTTCCCATCAGTAAAATGAATATCAGTGTTGACTGCTATTTTGGGAAACTCTGCCTATTACTTTCTGCCTCTTACTAATACTATGAGTTCCTCTATGAGAAGTTCTAATCATACATGTACAAGTTATAGTATGATGGCAGAATCATAAAGTTTGTGTCTGGAAGCCAAAAAGCCTGTTAGACACCAGCAATTACATTTTGATTTCTGGGATTGTCACATGCTGTGATGATAAAGGGCAAAGGCAGGAAAATAAAACACTTAAATAACCAGAAGGTGCAACTTTGGTTACCTGAGCATGGTCCAGAAGATCTGAAAATGGGTTGCATACCTATATCTTTAGTGTGAAGAAACCCGTATTGAGAATGTGGTTGCGATCATGGCTCTGGAGCACAGCCTTGGTGTGCTGTAGGAGTTTGCGTTTGAGACAAGCAGTTTTATATGTTCTTATTTTGAAACTTTATTAAACCCTTTGGTTTGAAATTTTTTCATTCTCAAACATTTCTCCTCTGAGAGACTGAACAGGAAAATATTAAAAGTCAAAATGACAGGCAGCTCAGCAAACATAAAGCGTGTAGTGCAATGCCCTCGTACATGACCTTGCACTGGCACTGCAGTTACACACAGGCTACAACAGAAAGGGCCAGGGGGGTTGCCCCGGCTGCTTCCCATGAACCCCAGTTTTCCCAGGTCTGTGAGGATTGCTAGCAGCAAGAGAAGCCAGCCTAACAGGCTGGGGTCTTGACCAGGACCAGCATCTGCAGTGCTGAGCCTCGCTGCCTCCGGGCCATTGCACACCAGCAGCTGTCAGCAGACTTGACAATGCCAGTGGCAGTTCTGCTCCTTTATTGCCCCGTCCAGCTCAAGGTAGTCTGTTATTAGCTTTCCTGGGTTAAACATGATTTGTGTTGCAGCCTCTGGTGCTTTTTAGTTGCAAAGTACTTCAACTCCTCAAACCACATTTAATTTTATGCAAAGAGAAGAGATACTTGCATCCTGCAAACACAGTATTTTTCTACAAGAGAAAAGAGGAGAGGAAGCAAGAGAGAAAAGTCTTCTCTCTAACTTGCTCAAAAGGAAACTGTGAGTTTTACCCCTGTAGTAATGAATTCCAAAACTTTCTCCAGCTCTGCTCCTCTTTCTGCTCAACTTTTTAATAAGTAAAAATGTATTATGTGATTTATACTAAAGAAAAAACAATACAATAAAGACATGATATTAGGTACTTTGATATATAGCCTGAAGAAGTCAAGGTCCTCTATTATTTGTGGTTGTGTTGGTAATAGAAAATAGGAATTTGTTGGGAGATCCTGGAGTAAAGACTGCAGTAGAAGGTCATCTGTCTATGCCACAATATTCTTTATCTTGTGGTGTGTGATTACCAGGTTAAAGCAGAAGGGGCTCTTCAGCTGCAAGGAGAAAATGGAAAACCTGCTTTGCCTGGAAATTTGGTTGTGTATTCAGAGTTCCTGCTTCATCAGATGATCTCTTGCATCATTACCCAGCAATGAGCTAAAATTAAGGCCAGAATAAACAGGATGTTAAAATAAAATGCTGCAGCATACCAGCATTACAGATGTCTGTGCAACCCACGCCCTTCTTCTCTCCCAGCAGATGGACACAGGATCTTTAGGGCCGAGAGTATTCTGGACGTAATACTGCCTCAGTGCTCTTAGTGCCTAATATCTGTGTTGCTTCTGGTAATGCTCTAGGGCTGATACCAGAAGGAAAGGAAAATATGTTGTGTCATTTGTCTGAATAGTCCTGGATAGTACTAATCCTTTGTCTGTCTGCGTGCAGCAGTGGGTACCAAAGTGAAGCCCTGGTTGCAGCTGTACCTGTGCCCGGTTTGGACCACAGGCACTGCGGGTGGGGGACCAGGACAAGGCAGGGCTGAAGGCAGCAGCAGATCTGCTCATCTCAACCGAAGTGGTACAGTGAAAGCATCATCTCACAGCCTGCAAAATTTCTGGATTACAGTGTTGCAAACATACTTAGAGGCGGTTTTAGTAAATGTGTAAAATTTCTGTGGCCACAGGAGATTATTATTTCTGTCTAATCCAGAAGTTGCCATGAGCCAAGTTGCTATTTAATGAGCCAATATTATAGGCTCTCACAGTTAGTAACAGACTATATTTGTTTTCAAAGTGCTCCATTACTTTCGAATGAGGATAATTATTTTCTTCTAATTTCTTGAATGACTAGCATTATTATATTCCATCCACTGCTTTTTAATGTAAAAGGCTAAAAGATGCCTTCAGGTTGATCAACAATACAGCGTGTTCCAGGAAGGGAAAATGGTCATGGTCAAGTTAGACTCTTTTGCAGGTAGAAGATAACAGGAAAAATTTGTTCCTAAAATTAAAAAAAAAAAAAATACAAGTAAGACAAGCAGGCGAAAAATAAAACATTAATAATAGGGCTGTAAGATTGCATTATTTTGATTATATTTTCTGGCTGAACTTAGAAAAAGATTGCTTATCTTTAGAAATGCATTAAAACTTATCATAAATCAAATGGAGTGACAGAAAACTTTCCTCATTTTACGAACTCTAGAAAATGTTTGTATCATTTCCATTTTACATTTTAGAATGATTACCATCCTGAGCAAACTTTTTAAAGGTAAATCTGGGAATTATTAATGCAAAGATCTCCATATATTTGAAACTAAAATTGTTTTACATCAGTGGTCAGTGTGTCCATGGTGAATGTACTAAATTCATTGGTGTGTGTTTTCCGCCTTTCTATCACAGCTGATAATACTCCACTGGCTTTCTTTGAAATACTTTTCCTGGCAAAAAAATGTCAGGGAATCACTCTCTCCATTGGTCCCTAGTTTCTTCTTTGTTATGTCAATTAGTGCTGGCAGTGCTACTCAGCAGAGTTCTTCCCATATTCTTAACATATCCTTTGGGCATGAATGAAAGAGGCAGCAATCTACCTGCAAGGCTGCATTCTTGTTTTGAAAGCATAGCATGGTTTCTTTTTGAGTGAGAAATTTACTTAATTTTCACTTCTAGAGATATTTTGAAGAGATAGGAAAATATCTGTAATCTGCAGCCTGACAACTGAGTCACACCAGGGATTTACTTGACTTGCAATCTAGTGCATAAAGACACCGTTATTTCAGCAATCAGAGGAACTAAGATGCTTAGAAAATATTGGTGCTATTAAACCATCACTGATAAGTAGTTTGTTAACAACAAAGCACTGTATTGAATCTCACAATGTATATCCACTCTTCAGTCAGTTACATTTGGGACCAGTATTATTCAATATATTCATCAACGACTTGGATGAGGGAATTGAGTGCACTATCAGCAAGTTTGCTGATGACACCAAGCTGGGAGGAGTGGCTGACACGCCAGAGGGCTGTGCTGCCATCCAGCGAGACCTGGACAGGCTGGAGAGTTGGGCAGGGAAAAATTTAATGAAATATAACAAGGGAAAATGTAGAGTCTTACATCTGGGCAGGAACAACCCCAGGTTCCAGTATAGGTTGGGGAATGACCTATTAGAGAGCAGTGTAGGGGAAAGGGACCTGGGGGTCCTGGTGGACAGCAGGATGACCATGAGCCAGCACTGGGCCCTTGTGGCCAGGAAGGCCAATGGCATCCTGGGGTGGATTAGAAGGAGGGTGGTTAGTAGGTCGAGAGAGGTTCTCCTTCCCCTCTACTCTGCCCTGGTGAGACCGCATCTGGAATATTGTGTCCAGTTCTGGGCCCCTCAGTTCAAGAAGGACAGGGAACTGCTGGAGAGAGTCCAGCGCAGGGCAACAAATATGACTGAGGGAGTGGAGCATCTCCCTTATGAGGAAAGGCTGAGGGAGCTGGGTCTCTTTAGCTTGGAGGAGACTGAGGGGTGACCTCATTAATGTTTATAAATATGTAAAGGGTGGGTGTCACGAGGATGGAGCCAGGCTCTTTTCAGTGATAACCAATGATAGGATAAGGGGTAATGGGTTCAAGCTGGAACACAAGAGGTTCCACTTAAATATGAGAAGAAACTTCTTCTCAGTGAGGGTGACAGAACACTGGAACAGGCTGCCCAGGGAGGTTGTGGAGTCTCCTTCTCTGGAGACATTCAAAACCCGCCTGGACGCCTTCCTGTGTAACCTCATCTGGGTGTTCCTGCTCCGGCAGGGGAATTGGACTAGATCATCTTTTGAGGTCCCTTCCAATCCCTAACATTCTGTGATTCTGTGATTAAAATTTACAGCCCTGTGCAGGGCATTTTGTATAGCTCTTCACAGCACTGCCAGCTTACCTGCAGGACTGAGCTTCACAGGCTGACACATCTTACAAAATACTATCTTGAAGTAAAATTAGGAAGAAAAATGCAGCACTTATATCCTGAAAAAATAATAAAACCTGGGTGATAAAAGCTGGATAATATATGAGCACCAGATTTTTTTGGTGTATATTTATTTTTACACCTATAGGAAGAGTTTTTACACCTATAGGAAGAGTTTACCCACTTATTCGCTAGAGTGTTAAGGAAGTTGACATGCTCGTGAGAACTTTGTCTTCAGGTTGTTTTTCCTTTTGCAGAGTGTTGTCCATTTTTCGGCAGGGGAGATTCCAGTCAGTTGTGATTCTGCCCTTGGGCAAGTTTGGCCCTGTATCTTGACACTGTTTTAATTCGTTTTGTAGCTGTGTAGAATACAGCGTATGTGAGCACATGTAGGGCTGATACATTTCTAGAAATTTGCTATGTGATTTCATTATTCAGACTTGTGGATGTGTCATGGGAGGGTGAAGGTTATGCACTTGATGCTTTGCATATCTGCTTTTCATATGCTGAAGCACAAGCCTATTTTGAAAGCTAGAAGATAAGGTGTAGATAAAGTGCTTCCCTTATATTATCTAAAATAATTTTACTCTCTTTTTCTCCTCTAATGTGAGAATTAATTAATGTTTATGGCAGATGCTATATGTCTCAGTGCATGTCCAAAAAGCCTCACCTTCATTACAGTAGATGTGCTACTGCTGGCTCAAATTCATGCTGTGTGGAAGAAAATGGAAATATCTTGAGTTTAGAGACTTTCAGTATCCTTCATCCTTATTCTTCATGGCATAAAATGCCTCCTAACAGCTTCACACTTCCACCAGACTAGGAGGCACCTGGTCTGGTGTCCATATCAGGGAACTGTTTTCCACCCCAAAATTAGACAAGGAAAACACACAGTAACTTGTCTGTCTCTGCAGAGCAGATGATTGAGAACAGATAGAAAATGGGTTTAGAGTAATTTTAGGATTATATACAGCTCTCGATTAGAACAAGAATTTCCTTGAAAATTGGGAATGGTAACAAAGTGCTTGGTGGAGTTCATAGAGTTTTGCTGTCTTTGCTTTTAAAGTACTAAAATCTCTGTATTAATTTGTCTACTCTTTTTGGTATATTACTCCTAATAGATTGTCTGCATTTTGAATACATTTGAGCTGCAAGACTGCAATGGTAGTTGTCATATTAAATCTCCTCTTATACCTCTGAAATTCTAGAAAGTAAATCTTACACTGATATTCTGCATGCTCTGAGTTTTCCCTCTGCTGTGCCAAACCTTTGTTTCTACTTTGGTACTTTACAATATTAAAAAGGCTAATGCGTAAACATAATTATGCTTTCTGACACTTGTACAAGTCACAAAATCACTGAAGTCACACTGAAGATTAATAACATAATTACTGGTAAAACTTGCTTAGCTTGTGGAAGAGGTTTTGCCTCCTAGAGAATATTGTTTGAAACATTTTCTAAAACAAAGCTGAGCAACTAGATATTAACCTGAAAGATTTTCCCATGCATTCTTGAGCTAATTTAGCAGGCAGTCAATTTATACTAATCTAGATATATTGCTTTACCAAAGTAGGGGTAAAATATTTTAAAACAGACAAAATGTTACTTGATAAAAATTCAGCTAATAGACAGTAATGATTATTAGATTCCATGTTCTCAATATACTTTAAAGAGGCAATTGAATCTCTACCTTTCACAAGGAAGAAAATGTACATAAAAAGCAGTTAAATAAAATGAAGAGATTTACAAAAAGCTGAGTTTATGTTACCCTATTATATAACTCTAATATGTTTGTTGTTTCCTTATATTGAAATAAAATCTAAAAGACTTATGTTCTTTATTTGTTGTTCTACCCAGTCAGCAGCTCTCATTCAGAGATAACTGTACATCACTATGTTCTTACATCCATGTCTTCTTAAGAAGCTGAAGTTAGCTGCTTGGTTTATGTGTATTATTTTAAGTTATTTATTTGCTGAAATCTGAAGTTTAAAGGACGATTATAAGGTTATTACATTGTATAATTTTGCAGGGATGGTTTGTATATGAAAGGAATTAGCCCTCCAGCTCTCTTTGTACCTTTGCCTTTTTTGAAGCTGCACGAACAAAGCTGGTTTGTGAAAGCCCTGTGTCACAGCCATCGGTCTTGTCCTGCAGGCCTCTGCTGTGCAAATAGCATAAATCTCACGCTAAATTAGGGAAATGCAACTGAAATTAGTGACTATATTAATTAATTAAATCTTTCATGTTAGACCACACTATACTGTTTTCAGTGTGGTCACCTTTCTATTCCACATACTGATATAGAGTGTTAGAGCTCACAGTTAGATAGTTTATGCTTTTAAACTATGTGCATGAAACTCTGCAAGCAGTTTTATAGCTTAGAACTGATTTAAAATCCAGATTCAGAGCTGGTGATGAGATATTTACCTGAGCTCTTCTCCCTCACTTGCCATTTACCAGAGGGTGCTAGCTGATGCTCTGATGAAAAACTTCTTCCTTCATCCAGGCATCTGACATTACCCAATTCACTTTCTAAATTTGATGGCTCAGTTCAGCTCCTGAGTTTTCTAGCCTTGACCCATGTTTATCTGTATCAACATTTGTATTCACATTTCTTACTCCAGGGGGAGAGGAAGGACCCCCAATTTACCAGAAGCACATGTGTATCTTAATGGGCTACAGAAGCCTGAGACAGAAATTATTTTTATCCAAGCAGAAGAGTATGTTCTTGATTAAAAATAAATAAATAATTAGGCAGACACTACATTCAAAGAAGAGAATAAACCAGTACAATTCTAGATGATGTTCTACATGCAAGTTCTTCCGTAGTTGCTCCAAAGCTTTCTCTGGTTAATGAAGCCTGCAAACTGACTTCCTTCACCTTGGGCTGGTAAGTGCAAAACTGCAGGTCAAAAGACAGTTTTAAGTACATTGAAATGGATTATGAGGAGTTATTTGCTGGGTTGTGAGTGGGCTGCTTGGTTTATATGCTTCTCCTGCAGTAGCTTCACTACTTGGTGTGGAAAGCCTAACTTGTGAAAGAGTGTTCTGTGGAACAGTACGTAGGACTTTTGTTTTAAAATTTTGAACAATAAAGGATATTTCAAAATTTCTTCTAGAAAAGGAAATTGCAGGGATGAGTCCTGTCTGCAAAACTTCAGATATCTTAGCAAAAATATGCATGTATATATGCATTTTCACTATGACTTTTAGCCTTTTTCTCTCCTGAAGAAGAAAAAAAAAAAAAGACTGGATGATACTTTTGCTTTAACATGTTGACTAAAATGAAAAATAAAACCAAAGTAGTTGACATCTAGAACAATACAAAATGTCCATTTGGATGCAACAGTTAGATTGGTCTGGTGATAATGTTGCTCCCACATATGAGCTCATTTATGTTTTTTTTCAATTTTGAAGGTGCCTGAAAAGATATTGCAGCAAATGCAAAAGTCTCTCTCCTTGACTGTGATGCAGGGCTCTGTATCCATTTCTAACTCTCCGGTGTACTCAGTCCCCCAGATAAGGCTGGCAGACAGGTGTGGAGTGGGCAGGTGGCGGCAGCTGGAGCAAGGCAGCCCCAGGGCAGGGGTGGACATGGGCACAAGTTCTGGGGCTTCCTTCTGAAAGGGTGGGAGCGTATGGAGAACTTGCACAGGGATCCAGATGAGCAGAACCCTGGTAAAAGTGAGATTTTATTTGCCTCATTGAGGGCTGGGCCAGAGCCCACCAAATATTGGATCTGTTCTTGAATCTATGTGGATGGCTTCTTCTTGGCTGAAAGCTTAGCTGTTATCATATCAGTGTATTTGACTTAGCTAAATCACTGAAACAAAAGTAAATGCCAAGATTTATTTTTCCCGCAGGGCTTTTTTTGTTTGTTTCTAATTAAAACGTTTAGTCTTCAGAAACTTCCTTGTTTGTGTTCTACAGTTATACTGCTGAGTAAGAAACGGGGGGTCTTTGCAAAGAACAAAGTGAATTAGTTTTAGCTAACTGCGTCTGAAAAGCAGAGCACGTGATCTTTTGGCTTGCTCTGAGAGTAACTCGGCTAGCATTTTGGACAGCAAGCTCTCTGAATATCAGACCCAGAAAAAAATGTCACAGATTATTAGAAACGGGATGGATGGGAGCAGGCTTTACTGGAAATGTTGGCTAAGCTTACATTGTAATTGCTCTGCTGAAGCAGTAAACAGCTGCTGATCCTGTGATCTTTCTGCTGAAAAACAAGCATTTGTTGTAGTTATTTTTCAGATGTATGTTGTTGTTTGCATGGTATTTCAAGTGTCCTACTTGGTATTTATATTATTAGCTCAGTGTTCTACATTACAATAAATGTGTTTACTTATTACAGAAGTACTGACCCTTAAAACATCTGCTTCTCAGCTGAACATCCACAGCTCAGTGGGTGTGGGTAGCTTCTGTTAGCCATTCTTTCATAATATTTTGCAGTCTTTGGCAAGCAGTTTGAGTCAGATTCTGACCTCAGATGCACTCCTGTACAATGGGAATAGCTGTGCTCCAGTCAACAGCATACTTCTAGTTTTATGTCAGTGTTAACTGAGGTCAGAGGACATCGCAGCAAGTGGGCCACAATCCTGTCTAATTTTTGCCTGGCGGAGTTCTTTAAGCAAAAGACATAAAAATTCTAGTGGCTTCAGACTGATGCCAAAGTCGCCCTCACTCTTCTAGAGATGGAGTGAGAGCAAATGATATGGCAGAAGGTTAATCAAAATGTTATGATGAATAAAGGGTTCTGTGTCTGTCAGCATCAGCATGAGAGCCATAACCATGGTCTGACAGGCTTGGAAGAGCAGTGGCTGGCTGGAGCTTGTCTTGTGGTCTTGTGCTGTCTCTTGCCTCTACCAAATACTGGACCTGAGGGGAATGGTTCAGAAGGTTCTTTTGGAGAGGAGGAAAGAGCTTCTATTGCCTCACGAACTGGGGGATGGGAACACCCGTCATTTCCTGCAGCAGCAGGGAGAAAATGGTATTGAAATCTCTGTGGTTGATGTTAAAATGGGGAAACAATCATTTGAAGGGCTTTGGTGTCTTAGCGAAAAGTCATCATTTGCCTCCTTCCCCTTATTCTCAGCCTTAGGTCAGTATTTCTCAGCCCAGTCTCCCTTTTTCCCATCCCAAATGAATTTTCCGTGGTCTGCAATCCATGCCCACTCTGCCCTTCATGCCTGTGGCCACCGTTTCCACCCCTGATATCCCACTCCAAAGCTGTGGAAAGAGCACCCAACTCAGACCTCTACCGCGCTGCCATCTCTGCCACTGGGCCACCTTAGAAGAGGGAAGATGCTCAACAGTTCAGAAAACCCTGCATTTGCAGGCAAGATGTCTTCAGTCCTGTACTGGTTGTGGTTATATGTGATTAAAATGTTACAAGGAACCAGTCATCCTCTATAGCGTATCTCAGACAGCAACCTTTAACATGTGCTTAACTCTTCATGCAGCAACAGGGAAGATGGGACAGTCCTTTTTTTTTCTGCGTTTGCAGGGCATCTACCATTGTGGGTCTTGTTAACAGTGAGAGAACTTAGCCATTACGATCATACAAGCAAAAGACAATAATGTCAACCAACCGTAGGCCATGTGGGTTAGTATCAGCTGGGACTTCCATAGTGGAAAGAGTCCAAAAGTGAAAGTGTGGTATGAATTTAATATACACAGCATCCCCTAGAGGTTTGTGTTGCAACTTACAGACTGGATAATCGAACAGTCCTTTTCCATAGCTGGCTCCTCTTCCAGATACCATCTAGTAATCATTGTAATAAGAATACATGTTGGAA
Organism: Caloenas nicobarica; assembly: GCF_036013445.1. NCBI lineage: Eukaryota > Metazoa > Chordata > Aves > Columbiformes > Columbidae > Caloenas > Caloenas nicobarica. The sequence goes on along the minus strand of NC_088246.1, from coordinate 21,167,677 downwards.
CTAGTTTGTAAGATGAGTCATGGCTTAAACAATATTGGCGATATATTTTGGAAAACAAGCCTCATTCTGAAATAGAAAAATGTTTTGCAAAACTATTTAGCAACATATCCTCTGCAGATTGGTGGAAAAATTGAGCTATTCTGTATTTCTATTCATTGCTTTATCACCAAACTCTGTGATTTCCCAAGTGTCTTTATTACCCTTTTAAAATTGATTAAATGGTTATATTTTCTAGTACATAGATTTAATGTTGATAGCATTCTTTCAGTGAATCAAATGGACTCTCCTGAAGAACTTCAGGCAATACAAAATGTTTATCTTAGATAACGGATATACAAATCAAAATGCAGTGAAAGCTGGCCTGCGCAATACATACAAACATCTAGATATCATTAATTTGGCATATAAATAAACCATATTCACATCCTGAATGAAACCACTTACTAAAGAAAAGCAATCAGCATTTCATCTGAAGTTTCTTTTTGATGTGGAAGATAGTTGTGATATTTCCAAGCTGTAGTATTTAGTATGCCTCCTTTTGTAAATGAGGAAAACTTCTGATAGAGCTATTCTGATGTTGTTGATGTCCTGTGGAAACTGGTGATTGAGCATGGAGAATACAGCAACAGATGGTATCACCCCACACGAGGTCAGTAAGCTGTGGAAATACTAAATTGCCAATCCTGAAATTGAAAACAGGTGGCAAAAATTTCACTTCGAGACTTGGCATCTGTAAGTAATCAGTTACTGTAAGAGCCTTGGTCAAACACAAATTAACTTCATTACTGATTGCATTTTCAATAAGTAAAGAAGAAAGCAGCTGCATTTGGTTAGAATCACAATACAGGGCAGAAATACACAGAAAGTGTTTAGAAGCACTTAATTTATTTTTTAGTTGGTTTGAGTATAAACTGTTTGTTAGCTTTTAAAAAAAAAAAAAAAAATTATTATTTTTCTTCTCCCTGGTATTTTCGTTGAGAAAAAAACATGTTTTACAACAGTTTAGCAATGCTTCTGGGATCAAGGCTTTTTCTCAGAGCTTTCAAACTCTTTCACACCGTTCCTACATCACTTTCTGCTTTTAAAAAATGAACATAAATAAATAAACACAGAACATCTGGATTTGATTTGGGGCTTTTTAATTTCAAATAAGGAAATAAAGAAGCTACTTTGACTAGAGCTGAACTATGCTAATGTGGGATGTTTTGTTCTTGAACTTTGTCCTTGCTGGCAAGTCCTCCTTCTCCCCACAAATAGTAGTTACCTAACTGAAAATGCTAATGCCCGACAGTGACCTGGTGGTGACTTTCCTAGCAATGACAGGGGATTTCAGAGCAGGCAATGTGTTAGTGGGTGCTAATTTGAGAAAAATGAGGCTACTTGTACACCAGGCTGAAGTTTAGAATGCTTTCAAAACATGTGAAGTTATTACGGTATAGGCAGCCAGCCAACCTGAAGTGTTTCCATATACAAGGGGAAAAACATTGGTGTTGATCACCTAGTATATTCTGGATTTAAAGGATTTCAAGTTAATTAGGCCAAAAAGCTTTGATCCATGGGGGAAAACTTATACAGCAACATTAGACCCAGATCGAAGTTCAGAACTGCAGTATTCAGGAGGATTTAAAAGTAGGGGCAATGATACCCTCCTCCACCTGATGTTACATGAGGCATATAGATTTGTAAGACAGTAGCAGTACCTGTTTCCAGAAATGCAGGAGTCTGTTACACCTGACTTCTGCATTTTGCACAGCTGGATGTTTCAGAGAGGCTCCCACCTCCAGTCAGACACCATGCCATACTGGAATTGGCTTGACATCAAAGGCACTCTGAGCATCCACAACCCCACTGAAATCATTAGATCTTCAGAAGCTTGCATACTTGCCTTTACTCATCCCAGAAGAAGTGATCATAATTCTAAGTCTTGAACTGTGTGTGGATAGTGCCAATATAAACAAGAAACTGAGCTTAATAATGGGAAGGGCCAGAAGATCAAAAGTTGGTGGATATCTGTGGGGACAAGTTTCTAGATGTTCAGGAAGTGCTAATAGGTCACCCTGCAAAAATTATGCCTCTTAAAGATGCTTCCATCGGGCACCTGCAAAATGTGCTCAGTCATGTTGAGCAATGCTGGCCAAAGGGTTTGGTAATACAAATTGTTCTCAAATTCATGTTTCAACAGATATGTTGCCTCTTGGGCCTACTTCCCAGCCTGTTTGCCATTGCATAGATCATTATCCTCTTTCTGGCAACGGAATAATGTTCCTGTGGCAATTGCAGCAATTGCTTACATGGAACAATAAATATCAGCTAAATGTTTAATGTGAGTTTAACTTTTTAAATGTGTTTTAATAGCTAAATACAGAGAAAGTAGCATGCTGTGACTAATCCGCTCTCTGCAGACCGCCAGCAAGTGCTCCTAATCACTGTAATGCAAAATGTAGGGCTTCCAGATCACTTTGTAAGATTTAAAGATGCCCATTTCTTGGACATATGGTGCATCTTGCAGTAGAAGAATACTAGAATTCTGTCTTTTTCTGAGTTTTTTAGCATCCGAGTTTTCTAAGAGGGGTGAAACAAGCCCACTCCGTGACTAGCAGTTTTATGGTGGTGGTGTATGTTAGATATCAGTAAATTTCCTTGTTTGTTTTCCTGGAATCTAGACATCCTACTGGATTCAATGTGCACAGTCATTTGCTGTTTTGCCATTGCCTTGACTAAGTGATTTTCTTAGTGATGTATGTCACATTTATTCATGGAGCAGCAAGTAACAAAGTATAATATGCATAGAAACTGCTCTGTAACTTAAAACATGTAAGTTCATCATCCACAGGTTTGAAGTGTGAAATAAGCCCAGTTCTGTTGCTATGCACTTGTAATACATTTCTGATATTAAGTTCAGATATGAAAGGTCCTAAGTTTAAAACTAGAAATAAGATTCCTTTTGTGATACTGAGAAAATACATGGTGGCAAAATAGAGTTCAAGCTTGTCATGTTGCTTATCAGAGCAGCGATTTTCTGACTCTGGGCAGAGCTCCACACAGTCTTACTCTCCCCTCTGCTGTTTTATCTTCTTCCGACAGGTCACTGGAGAGGATAACATCTAATTTCAGACAATAAGGTTGGGAAGAGATAGCAAGCAAGTGGGACCAAAGCCTGTGTCTGAGGCTACTAGACTGTCTCTGCATGCAACATCATTTTTTCCTCTCTGCTCTGCTCCACCTTCTCCTCCCTGACAGCTAGGCTAAACAAAAGAGCTGGATAAGGTTCTGAGCAACCAGATCTGGTTGAAGATGTCCCTGCTCATTGCAGGGGGGTTGGACTAGGTGACCATGGAAAGTCCCTTCCAACCCAAACTATTCTGTGATTCTATGGTGTCTGACACCACGCCTCTGCCTGGAACAGCACAAGCTGGTCTGGGGCGACCAGGCAGTTGAGGAAAAGGGAAGAGATTATCAGGGTAGAGGTACAAAAAACAAAACAAAAAAAATCAAAGGGAAACTCAATTTGCATATATTTGAATACCAGTGCATTACAGACCTAAAAGAAATTATTTGAGCTCATGCTTGTAAAATCACTCACATTTAAAGCTTAAGCTGAAAAACAATCTATTGAGGAGCCCATTTTTCCTGTGGAGAAGCTGTATTAGTGATACTGAAAGTTTTCTTGCATAGCTTTCAGCCTCTCTACTTCAGCAAAACTGATGGGAGTAATAAAGTAAGTTGTTGCTTTTTTCCTTCTTACTGCATTTATGTGAGAGGAGGAGACTGAATGTGCTGTCTTTTATTACTTTTCTCCTCCAGGAGTGGGCAAAAAGTGATATATGCTTCATCCTTTTTTACAAAGAGATGAGACTAGACAGATGCTTAGAAACAGCTTAGCTAAATCATGTGAAGGGAACCATACACTGTGTGGAAAACTTGCAGCTTTTGGCATACGCAGGCAGAAGTGGAGATTAATTTGGGGCACAAGAAGTTGTGAGTTTTTGGTTTACCCTTAAAGAAAAGAGAGGGAGAATGGCCACTAGGAGTTATGCAATGGCGTTCAGTTAAATAACAGGCCTTTGAAAGGCCCTGGTTCATGGAAGTGTCAGTGGTTTTGGAGGCTCATTTAGAGCCAAACAATGTGCCCAAATGTATCAAACTGTGAGAAACTTCCATATGACTGACACGAAACCGGAAAACTCAGATGTGATACATGGGCTGCAGAAGCAGATTTAGTCTTTAAACAAAGTGGGCATTCGGTGTCAGCACTGGTTAGTGTTTAACAAACTCTTCCTCCCAAGTTTGTTTAAGGCTACACATGTGATAAAGGACTTGAGCACCTACAAACCCAGTGTTTTCGTGAAAAAAATCATAGCTTTCTAATTCCCAAGCAGACTTAAAGCCTTGTGTTAGGTGCTTACTGTTAACACTTAAGTTGCAATCCCAAATACCCGTTTGTGGATCTGGGAGTTACCTGAAAAAGAGAAACAAAAAGAAGCAATGCTCATCATATATTTGAAATGCTGCATCTTTCTGGGGATTAGCTGCTCAGTTAAGGGCTGCAAAAAGAGACCTAATTGGATCCAGCATGCACAATGCATTTTTGAGAGTGGTACCTGCAGCTGGTCTTTGCAAGAAGTAAGAAAAGCTCTCAGTTTGTCTTCTAAGCCCAAGTACTGGTGTCTCCTCCAGGGAACTGGGACAGAGAGTTCAAGGCTCTCTTTACCCTGGAGGAGGTCTTCCATCTCCTAGCAATGTGTCCTGCTTCTGAAGTTGTTCCAGAAAATGTTGAAGACTAATTGGAGTAAAAGAGAGGGAGCAGGATGGACAGTTCAGAAAACCCATGGGGACTATTCTGTGATTCTGTGACTGTCACTAGCCCTGACTTAGGAAGAGAAGAGTTTACTCTGCATTTTGAGAGACAGTTCTGTCACAGTGAGCATGAGCTTTCTGAAACTGGAAAGCAGGAGCAAGGGAGCTGCTCAGGCAGGGAAGAAAGGTGGCCATTATCTCTTAGTAAGGTGGGAACACATGGTCTGCCAGAGTCTTTTACTGACTGAGCCTCACTGCATCCTTTACTGCTAGGTAGCCCAGTCCTTACATTTGTCTGAAGAGAAAATACTGTAGACTTCAGTGGGTTTGGAAGAGATGGGTCTGTGGGACGTACTGCACAAGGAGAGCCAGCCTCTGCAAGCTTAGAAGTTGCATGTCCAGGGCACCTAGACATCCAGGAATTGGTAATTTATCCCTCTATAATTTAGACATGAAATGATATATCTGTAGTGACCGAGCTGTTTCTCTATGTGACTAAATTAGGTGTACATGATGAGGAAAGCAGTCACTATTCAGCAAGAAAACAGATTAATTTAAGATTAACTCCTCAGTGGAGTAGAACTGACAGCCTTGTGGAAGATGAGCAGTTCTTGAGACTACTAAAGTCCCATTTAAGTTCACCAGGTTGAGACTTGCATGAGATGTAAGTGGTTTGACACTGTGAATGTATGTGGAAGGGAGACAGAGTTTGTGCCTTGCTATTTCTCTGTATTGAGCTAATGAGGAACAAAACCAAAAGGACTATGAATATATGCTTGAGAAATTTCAGTATGATTTCTAGGGTCGTATTCTGTCCAGGAATCAGGTAATCTTTACATTTCACTCTTACAACACTGAATGAAGTCTATCTGTTGTTGAATCAGTTCCATGTTGCAAGATGTAAAGAGTTGGTTTCCAAACCTTACTGTGGCTTCTGTGGCTCTCGATGGGCTGTCAGCCAGTCTGTGGGTTAAAACCTTGGCAGCAAGATGCATTAACATAGAAATATGAGACTGCTGTAAAAGATGTCTTTTTGTGCAACTGGCTAGTGCTTTACTGTCATTGAATCTCAAGGACAGGGTATGGGGAATCACAGCTGACTGCTGGCACTGTGCTTTGGAAAGGAAAAAAAATAGCATGTTGAGACGGTGTTGATCTGTGCTTGTTAGGAATAAAATCTGTAGTGGGTAGAATGGGAAGAAATGGGTGATTTTTCAAGTATATTTTATGGATCTATCAGTCTCTGTCTAACAAATAGGCCACATTTTGGCTGACTTTTTTTTCCCAAATCCTTCTGTACGTGGAGTAATCCTGTCTTTGATGAATAAGCCAGGAGGAGGCAAACATTCAAATATCATTGTGTCCAAAACCTTTTAAAACCCACTATATTCTTATTTCCAGAATTTTTTTTCCTCTTTCTTTGAATTTCCCTTCTAACTAGTGATAATAAAGAACCTGAGCAACAACTGGAGCAAGTCACTGAATAGAAGTGCAAATGATCTGCACCATCATGATTACCCAAGAAGGAAACAAATTTTCTTGTGAAGGTCTCTTCCTCACAGAGCCATCCCTTCAGCTCTCTTAATGCACTGGGCAACATTTTGAGGCTTCTAAGTCACCGAGTCTACCAAGTTTGAGCCCCTATAAGCTCAGCTTCATTCAGAAAATAAGGCCCTCCAAAGCATTAAAGTACACTTGTGGGATTTTTTTAAGAAATGTACTGAACTGTCTTGTTCTGTGTGTTGCCTCTGTTCTTTTTTACCCTCTGAAAAGTGAAATAACATACTCTTCATGTAATGATCTTCACACATTACATAATGTCCTATCTTCCACTTAGAAAAGCATGAGGCACAGCAGAGAGGGTTGTAAATCTGTCCTTTCCTAAGTGTAGAGTGATGTAATTTAAGCTGGCTCACCCCTGCATATCTTCCAAGGCACCATGTGCTTTGTGGTGTGGCATTATCTGTCTCTGCCTCCTCATTAAGAAAATGCACAGATGAAACATACGTACATGGCACACAAGCAAAGCCACCCCAGCAGGAGTTCTGTGATGCTGTTAATGTTTTTTTCTTGAGAATGTTGTGGTAGAATTGGAAGATTTATAGTAAAGAAAAAGAAACACATTTATTTGATCTTTTCCCAAAATTTGTCTATCCAAATAACTGAATAACTGAGTTCCATGTTAGTTCCACGTGTTAAAAGTGGATGAGAGCAATGCAGTTTCCTCATTTTATTTTGGTGCAATGGAAGTGCATGTAAACAGTGTCAAATGTAATATATTATGTATCAAAAAAATGCCTATACTCTATTTGTAAATGCTAAAACCCCTTTACAGGAGTTGAGTCCTTCTTGGTTCATTAAGAACTGTCCTTTCTGCACTTTACTGCCCATATCTGCACAGTCCACAGTACTAGTTTGTCTGTCTTTTGAGAGAACAGAAAAGCAATATTCAATACTCCATATATCGGGCAGTCCAATTAAACATTTGTGAGATAATTTCATTGCTTTGACAAGTTTCAAGATTGATGCAATATTTTCTCTTCTGCTTCCCCAGTATCTCTGCCAATTTTCAAATGGATTATTTCTTTTCTGCCAAAGAATGTCTTTCTATCATTCATATCTCTAACTGGCTTAATTCTTATTTTTATGTCTCTGCTTCTTGATTGGTTTAATACAGCTGTTCTTTGACTCCAAATACATATCTACAACAATCCTCCTTAATGTACCGTTTATTTATTTTTTTGTTCCCACATCAAGTCTAGCAATGCAGATTTTGTGCCAGACCTTAGGAACAGTCTCTGCTCTGATTTCCTCCCATTACTGTGTTAGAAACATAATATTTTTCTCCAGTAGATCTCCTGATGAATTTTTCCTGAAAAGGAGCTGGAGGCATTTAGACCCATTTTAATTTCAGTGACAAATTTAATCTTTCTTTGATAAGACAGAAAATAGTTTGCCCCTGCACAGTAACAGAGAGTCTGGAAGAAATAAACAATGGCATTTCAGTAATAGAATAGTACATAGCTATTATCTAGCACTTGTCATCAGTAATACCGAATATGTTTAACAGACAAAGCCAGTATCGTTATCTGCCTCTTACGGATAGCAAAAGTGAAGCACCCATTGAGCTATTATGCAAAAATACTATAAAAAATTAAGTAAACCAGGCTTTCACAGTACATTTTTATTTCCTTTTATGGTATCCATTTCTACACCATGTACATTTACTGTCATTGTTTAGTTCTCTTTTGTGCTTCCTGTAAAGTTGAAAGGTTCTGACTTCTCTAGTGGTTGGTCTTACAGAGGGCCATATCTACGGTACTGACTGCATCAGGCCAGGTTGGAGCCCTTATTGTTTAAAATCATGATTATGTTTCCAAAAGCCCTGAAAATACCCTATGGATAACAATGGAAGGCAATAGATTGTCTTTTTTTGAAGTTTTGTGCTATTATTTTGGAAGAAAATATACAGAAATGAGGGAACTGCGTAAATGTACAGAGAAATTTAAGTTGAACAGCAATTGTGAGATGAGGATAAAGAGACACTGAAACAAGATTCAAGCTCTTCTTTCAAAAAAATTATCATTGTAATTTCTTTACCACCCCATCTCTATGGAAAAAGCCTCAAGAATAAAACACAGTAAGCATAATTCAGTGATTCTGTAAAGCCAAGAAAATAAGGTCAAAAACATTTTGAGCATTTTAAAGTACTAATATTTAATGTAATTCTCAGTCATTGCTGATCTAAACATGTAACCCCACCACATAACCTCAATGAGACCATCTTTATTTTTCCTGACCTGTGGAGCAACTCCATGTTTGGGTGTGCCAATTTACTACTTTCACTTTTTGCAGGACATTTGATGAAAACCCTATCTTGACACCACATTGTAATGAGTTCTGGCACTAAGCCTTCACTTTTTATTAAATGAATTCATTAATTCTACAAATGATCAAGCTATTTACTTGGAGCAGATATAGTCTTTCTAAATTCTGAATCACTGCTGGTCTAGGAAACCTTCGTGTACAGAAAACGAAAGAAGATATAAAATTTTCTTCTTTAATCCATAATGAAAATGAAGGAGTTTAAATTTTAAGTTCTGTCTGAAATTACTTCATGCATTTTAGCACTGAGCTGAAGGAAAGCCCAAGTTATGGCTCCACAAACAGTTTTAAATTTTAACTTTGACATCTTTGAAAACTTTCCTTTACAGCACAGTGGAAGAAAAGTTGTGCAGCTTTTTCCTTCAGCTTTTATAATGTCAGATACTATTGCATTCCTTGCTACACATTTCTGGGCAACAGCAATTACTTGTTCTTTTTCCAGTTTTCCAAATCCTGAGCTCCGTCAAACATCTAATACCGCAAACCACTTCCTTTGTACTCCTGCAAGCGGGTCAGAGGGAACTGAGGACACAGCAGGAAAAATGTGTCATGGTTTAGTTGTGCCAGGGCTATGTTGCATGATCTGCCTAGTTTGAAGGTGTTCAGGTTAGTTTGGGTTCTGAGTAGTGGCACTCTTTACCTAGGCTGTATTTTGGCTCACTGACACAGAAATGAGTCAGAAGTGAGTTAAGGGGCTTAAGAGTTTGTCCCTTTTTGTAGACAAACTTGTTAACAAGGTGATTCCAGTCTGTTGGGTGCTCCTGATTAGGGAGGAGAAGACAACTTTGATGTGTGTGTCTGTCAGTGTTTGTTGTACCCAATGAGGTGTTATGCTGCCTTTCTTATTTCCACTGTGTTGGGTTGCTCAGATTTTAATCTGTGCTTGTGAGGTGATGTTATGTATACATGTATGTACAGGTAGTTCCATCGTGTTGATATGTGAGTTTTGTTTTCTTCTCTGTATCTTTTTGCTCGAGCTACCAAATCCAGCATGGTGGCCGTTGGTGTGAATGTTAACACTGATCCTTGTGCCTGACTCAAAGTCAGCCTGACAGGGCTACCCAGGCAGCCAATTACCCTCTGATGCTGCTCCGACACTTGTGAGTGACAGGCCTGTGGAGAGCTAACTGATGGTGTCTTGGCCAGAGCAATGTCCCTGCAATTGCTGCTCTTTGCCTCTCCAGACTACAAAAAGTCTAGCGCTGTCTGTGCTAATCTGTTTTTCACGCAATGGGCTTGCATGTCTCTCAGCCCCTGGTTTTTCCTTGGGCTGAAAATGAAGATAGCCTTTCTACCAAAGTTTCATCTGCCATTGGCTGCTGGGAAGGGCACAAATTAGCCAAGCTAACACAGTTTGGCACATCCCAGATATTTGCTCTCTTCTCCCTCAACAAGTCATGCACAAGGACTTCCAAACATACGCGCAGTTCAAATTATAAATTACTATTTCATTTTTGTATGCTTTTCTCTGCTGCCCAGAAACAGAAGTTAGTCCTAACAATGTGATTGCAAAATTGTCCATCTAGTTTTTTAACTCCATTTTTGTAATCTATACATCTGTGCACGTTGGTACATATCTTCTAGCTGAATGGATTGCTTGCTGGTTCTGGTTAAGCCTCAATCTAGAGGAGAAGCTGACCCACCATGGGGCTGGCATCCTCGGGTTGTTCTAGTGCACAGGTTTGCTGGATCCTTCAGGAAAAAGAAAGAGGCTTTCAAATTGGAACTGTGAGGTGGACATATTGGAGATTCTAGTATCTAATGTTGGCAATTGTACTGTAATCCAGTTATCGACTAGAAAAAAGCCTTTCTAAACTTTTGCCCAATGCCTTTAAATAATGTACAGTTGGTATTAGTATTCTCTGGAAAACCTTTGAATCTAGGTTGGAAAAGCACAAATTTGCATATAAATAGAATATTATGGTGAGAACTCCATTTCTCTTAGCAGGACAATTTTTTGTTTAATTCTTTATTTTTTTGCTACTTTTTACACAAATAATTTTGTGGCTTAGTGAGAATTTGTGATATAGTGAAGTCTGGACAGAAGATGCATAAATTACACATGAATGAACATTTTGACACTATTGCTACAATGGTTAATCAGAAAACCTCAGATGATTTAAAACAATGTTAACCTCCTGTTTTTCTGTTCCGTAGTTTGATAATCCACAAGAAAATAAAATTATGAACATTTTGAGTTGTGTGCCAGGAACGTAAGAACATTACAGCTATTCTTCCTTTTGCTTTATGTGAAAGCTTGGTATGTGATAAATATTCACCTAAGTACACTTGGTATCTGCATTGCTGATAATTGTTGAAAGTGCTACTGGGAATGTGGATATGAAACCTATTTGTACGTTGTGCAAACATTAAGTGATATTAATCGTGCTGAATATGGGGAGCTGAAGGTAAAAATCTGGAAGGAAGAATCCCAGCGTTGTTCACTGTCTCAGGAAGCACTTCTTTTCTATTAGTCAGGTGAGATTAAGAGAGTCAGGCTTCTGTTTTAAAATGCAGAATTGTGTCCTGGAAAGGAGAGGAAAACAAGAACCTGGAAGTATACCTTTGAGTAAGCTTAAATTTACAACCCTACTAGGAAATTTTTAGGGAGAACCAACTGAAAAAAAGAGGTTGAAGGCCAGTGTTAATAAATGGTTGTATGTATAACAAAGACCAAAGGTATGTAAAGAGAAGCTACACTGAAGTTACAGCAGCTGAGACAAGCAACACTTAAGGAGAAAGAAAATTCTTCACTTTCCCATTTTTCAAGTGGAGAAAGTATTTCAGTTTTGCATTGTATACTGAGTTTAGATAGGCACTAATAGTATGGGTTTTAATTTTTTCATGTGTTCCATGAGGTCCAGCTCTCTGACGTGATCCACCTGAAAGCTCTGGAAAATATCACATCGGTAACAGCACATCTGTGGAGTTTTAAATTAAATCAGAACACACAATTCTGGCTGTTCTGGTTTTTTGTTAATAGGCATGCTGAGTAGTACTTAAATTGTATCTGCCATGGCTGAGTATCTAAGCCTATTAGAGTTTTTTTTTTTGTAAGGAAAGGCTAAACCAGAATCAATTCCATCTTCATTTTCTGTGGTTTCTTTTCAAAGCGATTTTGTCTCCTTATCTCAGAAAGTGGACGGTTCTAATAAAGGATTATACTCTGCATTGTTAGCGTAAACATAATTGTGATTTTGCTGTTCCAAAAGTAATACAAAAGGCCTGTGCCTGTGGGCTGCAGATGTGCATGAGACATGCAAGAGCCTAGTAGGTGTAAAACATTCTATGCCTTCCCCTTCTGTTACCATCTGTGTTGTCTAGACTCTTGTCACTGTTTAAACCTCAGTTGTGAAAGCAACTTAAGTCTATCTAGATTGTGTGTATAATAAAATCTAAGGATATCAAATGATAACACATTTTTTTTCTTTTTAAATCTTGTTCTGGCCTCAAAATCTTGATACTAGTTAGATTTATAATGATATCTGATAACACTGTTTACTGATCAAAACTCTCTCCTTTCTTATTAGCCAGCATCTTCAAGGCTGCAAGCCTTCTTTGAGGCATGAGTTTGTTTTGGGGTTTTTTTTGCTCTGCAATAAACTTCAGTCCTTGTCCCCAAGTGGAACTGGCAGGAAGACTAGCAAAACTAATCCATAATACATTATAAATCTATAATCGGATTGCTTATAAATTCAACATGCATGTAAATTATTGTGGTTATGTATCTGGAGAGTATGTATGAAGCAAGAATTAGACCATAATTCCCAAGTGCTGATGTACACTAATTAAAGTTATGGCATTGTTACCAGTGGACTCAGACTCCTGACTTTAACAATTTTAATTTAGCAGTACAATTACATAAATAATTTCAAAATGAAAGTAAATCAGACAATAACCCCCGCCCCCTCCTCCCCAGCAGTTATAGTTGTGACAAAGATAAAGTTCTAGAAGTGTGGTAATATGCGCTTTGGGACCACTTATAGTAGTGAAAAATAATTATTGAACAGAAGGAGGTTGCAAATGCAAAAGTCTGAATTTATATGGTTGATAAAATGCATATGTAAGGAAATTACCAGTTATGTTATTTCTCTGCCATAGTACCTACTATTGTTGATACTAACTCTGCATTAGAAATGAGTCTTAGCAGCTCTTGTGTAATTGCAAGAAAAACATGCATCAAGGTGGTGTTATCATTTTAGACATTATTTGCTGTTCTGAGCATACAACTCAACAGCAGTAGTTTCAGAACTGTGATCATAATCTGCTATCATTCAGCATTTTGTTATTGTTAACCTATGACTCCATTTGCATCCCGTGTTTGGTGAAAATACAATCATCCTAAGCATCATCCTCACACATAAAATTATTTTAGGAGTCTCAGCCCAACTTTAAAAAGAAATTGCCAGGTTGTGGTCTTTTGTTGTTTTTAAAATCATGATCCAAAGTGCCACAGCTGCATGTGTGTTAATTGTCACTGTACGACAGTTTTTACAAATCATGTAATTTGTAAGTTTGCAAAGGCATTTATCCTATCATTACCATGGGCATATTGAAAGTCAAGAATATCTGTTATTTCTTTCCTAAATTAAGGTCAGAAAAATGGAAATGGTCCTAGTCCCATGAATGAGGTGCAGCAGAAAAAGAAGGTTCTGTAGGGTTGAGCTGTTCACAGGCAGAGATAATTTAAACTGGATATTCTTCTTATGAGAAGCATGATTGATTTCACTGTGTTATTGGGCATTCATTATATAAGCACTCTACTGTTGAAGGAACATTTATGTTTTGAAGAATCTGTCACTTCATGGCTCCAGTATTCATATCTTCCACCAACATTTTTTGGTTTCTCATCTTCACTAATAAAATAATCATAGAAGAAATAAAGATTCATGAAATGGGCTATAGAAAGTTACTTAAATTAAAAGAGTATGATGGCATTTTCAGTTCCTTGATGAATAAATTTGATTTTGCTGGCATTTGGGCTGTGGCAGATTTAGAAAGTTGATACTATCTCTCACAAGCAATCTGTTGAATAGATGTTTCAATATGTATTTCTGGGCTTTCAAAAAAAAGTCTTGTTGATTATGGTGCAGTTACGAAATTAGTCAAATTGCAGAGTTGGCCTAAATATGTGCAATCATGAAATGTAATTAACACATGTTTTTCAGAAATGCAGTTCTGAAATTCTAATGTGCTGAAACATTTCACAAACCTCTCTTTGACCTCATAGAAAAAGGAAAAAACAAACAAACCAAACAAACGAAATAACCACCACAGTTGAATGAGTGGTAGATAATTTACCTATTTGGCTTTTTTTTTCAAAATATACTTCCTTTCCTTTTCAATTATATTGCTGTCCATAAAATGTTCAATGTTTCTTTTTCTTGTAAAATGTGAGCTAGATCCTAATTCTAAATAAAGCTTTATGCATACCAGATTTCCCTGCTAAATCAGAGTTGTCTTACTTGTCAAGCTCTGCTGCTTCAATTTTATTTTATTTACTTAGAAATTTCCTCTTTTTGTTTGAGGGCAGACTTGGCAAAGCAGAGAACCTGTGCCCTTGCCGTAGTCAGGTGGCATCTTCCCTTTCTGCAAATCTTTGTTATATAGCCCAGTCCACACTTCCAATCTGTAAGAGCTGCTTGCATAATTCACGATATTGAAGTAGACAAACTTCTCTGTGTATTCAGTTTTTGTCCACTTTCAGCATTGATTTATGTTAATGATATCTTTTAAGAAGTTCTGTGTGGTTTTGTAGCACAGGACACACATCTTCCTGCCAAAAACCTCAGACTAGAAGAGCCACTTCAAAGGTCAGATGTTGATCTACAAGAAGATACAGGTTTTGGTATGTCCTCCATCAGGTTAGCTTAATACAGTTTAAAAACTTGTTTACTAATAGTTAAAATGCAAGCTAAAGCAGTAAAAAAAACTATTATCTGGGTATATGGTGGTTTAGGCAATAGATGCCAAAATCTTTTAAATGTCTTTTTCCTGTGAGCATGTAAGAAGGAAATTTAAAGCACCTGTCTTAGATGCGAGCAGAAGTAAGCCTGTGTGTAAATTTCACCCATTTGCTTTCCCCAGTTTCCTCTCTAAATATTCTACGTAGGTCCTTCCAGTTTGTGTAAATCATGCCCCTATACCCTGAAAGCATTTCATGGTAATTCTGATCAATAACATTGACAACAAAGGGCTGAACTGGCCAACTAGACAGGAGTTCCTGAACTTACCAACAGCCAGTCATTAACTCCAAATCATCTCTGAGGAATGAAAGCTTTTTATAGATTTGTTTCCCTCACCCCCACCCCACTGCCTTTCTCGCTTTATTCAACACAGAGTTGAAATTTTAAATTTTGACTTAACCCAAGGGGGAAAGGAGCTGCAGACATAATGATTTTCATTGCTAATTTTTATGAAAACTTCAAGGACAAGAGCTGAAAGATCAGACCAAACACCAGCTCAATTACATATTCATTGGAAAGTCCTGTAGTCTGTTTTCACTGCTTCCAAAATATTGCAGTAAAATATCACTCTGCAGACCTTCACTCTGAGGTATTTGCATGCCGATAGCAGACCTATATATAACACTCTTGTGTTTTGCACATAAAAATATCAGCTGAAAGCTGTAGTTCAAATTTTAATTGATTTGAAGGCTTGTTGTAGTTCTGAGTCTCTGCTCATAGAGGTTGAACAAGTTAGTACTCATCTGTGTTTTCCAATATTATGATTTTATTATTAATCAGATATTACAGCATTTGGCTGCTTTCCAATTGATTTGAATGACATCTTCTCCTTCAGTGTTAATTAGGTGCGAGCTCCAAGATCTAGAGATAAGGATGTAATACGTTTCCTCTAAAACACCTTTTATGTGGTTTATTAGCTACACAGAGATTTCAACCAGAAACATGTAATAGTTCTAACTTGTAAAGTATTGGAATTGTATGTCTCTGAATGCTTTTTCTTCATGAGCCGCTTGTGTTTAGAACTTGAAAATTAATTATCTATCCTTGTTTGTCACTTTCTCAGCATTAGAGACCTTTTGGGATAAACCAGAGACACCACACTGGATCAGAGTTGGTCTGGCTAAGCCCATCATCTCTCTCTCTTCGTCTCCAGTAGCTTAAGGACAAGGTTTAAGGGAGGAGGAAGCCTACAGTGAATTTCTCTCTTTATTCCCTTAGAACACACCCAGATTTTCTCTCACATTGAAGCTTCAGTATCCCCATTCTGCCAGTTTAGGACAGTTAACTAGTGTAGTGATAACACTGGTAAAAGCTTTCACAGATAATAGTGAAAAAAAAAACTTTACAGAAAATATCTCCTTCTCCCCAGCACATGAAAACATTATCAGTTCATGCTTTTAATTCTTGCTGTTATTAAATTTAGAAAGATATAATGCATTGTGAATACAGTTACACGATTATAAAGCTTCCTTGTGTCAGTGTATCTTGTACCTGTAAAATAATATTTATCAGTGTAATGGTAGTAACAATATGGTTTAGAACATTTTCCGTTTCAAGAGAAAAATCACATAATTAAAACAGTTGAAACAGGATAAAAGTCGTGCATTGGCAACCTCAAAGGTTTCTCTAACGAGGAATGGCCCATGCCAAATTTTGCAGATGTCATGATGCAATTATACTGCAAAATATTATTATGGAGGAAAAAAGTGTTGAATTTTCAAGCCAGTAGAAATACCTGAATGTTCATATCTCCTTCTTCTCTCCAGCACTATATTATTATTATTTTTAAAAGCAGTTTATATTACAACACCTTAAAGCCTAGAAACCACATTAGTTTCTATTCAGGATGTAGAAAAACAAAGTATAATTGTTCTTTAGAGATAAAGCTCAGCCTGAAGTGAATAGGATTTAAGACCTTCCCCTAACTTTTGCATTTTCTATTCACTAATTTTGGTGACTGCCTTGACATGTTGAGTGTTGACGAGAAAAAGAGCAGGCTGCAGTAGGAGTGCAAAACAAGGATAAATATGTTTTTTACCTCTCTGTGGTTTTTGAGACACAAAGGGCAGCAAGGAAAGATACTTGAGAAGAAGGGAGTGAGGTCCTGCAGACACATAGCTATTGCATTGTGACCCCTGTCTGTAGGTATCTGATGCTCCCCGTGCCCCACAGCAGGTGCTGAGGTGTCTTAGAGCTGCAGACCTGGCTTGGGTGGGAGGACAAACACTGTCTCCATGGATCCAGCCTCAGGCATCATGTATCACAGGCAGAAAGTGCCCCTCTGCAATTGTATCTGATAAGGTTGCTGTGCCTTTCAGCTTTCTGATGCCGTTATCCCCATAACACCATGGTGAGTGCCTCCAAGCTGAAGCAGAGAGGGCAGCTTTGAATGGATTTTGATAAGGACCAGGGAGGAATAAGTCAGTTCATCTGCTGAGCTGTCCTTCTGCATCTGGCAGCTGATTGCCTGATAAAAGAAGGAATGCAATGGCAATTTGTTGAAGACAAGTGTTCTAAGGCTTATAAGAAACACAAGGAAACAGGTTTCAAAAAGTCACCAATTAAAACAAGTCTGATTACTTGGAGTCTGAGCACAGTTATGGCCCAAGAGTGTTTATTTTGCATCTCTATTAAATTATGATTTTTCTAGGTGACAAAGCACCTTTGGCTCACATTAAATTTGGTGTGGTTGACAGTGATCAAATAGCTTAGGAAACACGTTTAGTAGATTTTGGGGAAATTGATAGAAAAATGGAATCGCAGAGAACCTAAATCATATTACAGATTTTTTTTTCTGAACCGTAACCCTTTCTGGTCTGTCAAGAACAATGTCTGCCAGATTCTCCTATATCTGTGATGCCTATACCTTTTCTTGCTATGATGCAATAAAATCTTACTTCTTATTTAAACCTTTGACAGATATTTTTCTATTTTTTCCATCTCTCGTGTATCTAGACAACATACGTGATGCTTAGTAAGGACCTTAGAAGTGGTGCCTTCCTTTGGTCAGAAGTTTCTGCCAAACAGAACAATGGAAATATTTCTAAAAGTAATTTCTTTACAAGTCTAACCTTTCAGTATTTTTCTTTTACTTGGCCACTTCTCTTGAGACTTCCTTTGGAACCACACAGTTCTGTTTTTTGAACAATATCCCCTACATGGAAAGCACAGAGAACCCCTCCACTTCTCCTTTTAGACCTAAGGACAGTATGAAAAGCATATCTGATTTTCAGTGTAAAGTTTGCAAAATTACTCTACCCCCTCTTAAAGGTGTTAATTAAAATAAATTAACAAAAATACTTTCATTGGCTTTTGGATTGGGCAAAATTGGAACTCCTGAAGAATTTATGGGTTTGTCTTGATGATAGTTTTACTAGCATGAAAAAGTTGTGAATGAGCATGAATAAAATCCAAAAAGAATATGTAAAACACACCACTCAACTGCTCACCCTCTGCAGGGGATATAGTGGGTGTCTGCAGACTTCACACATAATTTGCATTTATCACTTATACAATGGGGAAGCTTTATTTTTACACTGGAACAGATATTTATGGGAATTTCATGCCTCTCATAGTATTTATTTGGCTGCCTTGCACCATGGCTTCCAAGCTCTTTCTACACAAGATCAGTAGCAAAAGCTCAGCACCTACCAGTGTTTCTCTGCCTCTTCTTCTTTTGTTTTGCTAGATTAACTGGGTTTTTTTTCCATAGATTTCTTTTATTTTGAAAAGTGACATTTATGGGTAAGCAAGTAGCATACTTACAAAGGTTACAGGGAAGTCTTTTCCTATAAATGAAATAAGCAGGACAGTAAAACATTTGGGATGTTTAGAGGAGTCTATAAAACTTTGTCAAAATTCTTGAATTTTGTGGAAGTATGATACACTGTCTCTTCTTTTAAGCTCTTATGCTGTTGTAGAGGCTTTATCAGAGAGATAATTGGCTGTGCTATGGAGTGGTTCAAAACATTCATTGAAAGATTATAGTACTATTCTTAAGTTTTCAGTTATAATTAGGAAACCAAAGTTCCATTCACTTATCATCATCTTTTTTTTTTTTTTTTTTCCTGTCAAACAGTTGTGTTTTATGAAGTTGTTCAGAGCTTCCCTCAAGTGGAGGAAAATGTGCAAGTGGATTCACATGTAAGCAGCCACAGGTGGAGAAGGCACTCAGAGTCTCTCAAATCAGTTGACACCAACAGAGCCAGTATGGGGCAGGACTCCTCTGAGCCAGGGGGTTTCACAGACCTGCTGCTTGAAGAGGCACATGACAACACCACCCAGATTGAGGTAAAAATTCATTCTATTTTTTTTTTTTCCGGTTTTTTATCTTTGATCGAGGGTTAATAAAAAATTAAGACATTTATTTCAGTGTACATGAACATTAGCAGAGGAAGAGAACCTCATGGTCTATATTTGTGACCATGTCAATACATGGAAGCCAGCTTTTTCTCCTGTCCTGGTTTTGGACCCTGTCCTGTCTGACTTTTGAAGAGGGTGTCTTGAGGATGTCTGCCTCTCTGCTGGAAAACAGTTATGGGAAGTTGTGGGTTTTTGAAGTTCTTGCTGGAGAGCTGGTAAATGAATTGGTATTAAAAAAAATAAAATGTAATTATTTCTTGAAAGTTTGCATAAACTTATCCATTTGTGAGATTTTTCCTGGTCTTTATGGAGAGTGATAGCCAGAGATGAAGGAGGAAATGGCCTTGGAGACATAAGAAATTGGAAAAAAATTCCAGGTTGGTCATTAAAAGAATTTGCCCATAATTTTGATTGTTGATCTTCCAAAGAAGAATAATATGGATCAAATCTACCTAAATGAAATCTTGGGATGTTCTCACTCTGTTTTATGGCTTAATTCAACTTCTGATTGCTTGTTTAAAAAACTTTAGCTCCCAGATTGTCTTCATATTGACATAATGTAAATCCAAGTAGACACCAGTTTTGTCTATAAAGTTGCTCTCAGTTTCAAGTACTGTAGGGAGAATTTATTTTGTATTTATACACACGAAGCAAGTGTTGATATTACAATTATTACATTTTTACTGGTTTGTTTTAAGTATTACGTTTGGGATTTTCCTATTAATAAAATCCACATCCTGTTTTCCGATAAAATACAGCTTGGAATAAGTTACACTTAATATTTTCAGTCATAATATTCTGCTTCCACAGCAACAGTGCCATTTATTTTTCAGTTCCGAGGAGCTCACTCTCAGACAAACAAAACAGTTTTCAGATTTTGAGTTATCTTACACAATAACAAAAGCAAAGCAATATAAAACCCATCTGTAGAGACAACGGTGTCTCTGCAGCATGAGTTGAAAAATAACAATGCTTTCTGAGAGGTGTGTTTTGCGTTTGCTGTTTTTTAAGCTTCTCAGTTTGCACAGTACTAATTATGTTTCTTCTTGCATAAACACGGAAATCGCTAGTTGGTAAATGATAATTTTGCATTGTATGTTCATTTTATTATTTGTCTTTTTCTGCCTATATTCCCCATCTGGCCATACTTGTAGCAATTCACTAAGGCACGACACAGATTGATCCTCCTTCGAATTAATTTAGCAGGTGAAGTGGAAGATGTCTCAAATACAAGCAAGTTTGTGTAGCTGATCTTTCCATGGCTTATCAGTAGATAGATCCCCATGCAGTATCTCCATTTGGTTGAGTTCCAAGCTCTTATGAAGCAAAATGGGCCAGAGCTTCCCCTCTAACACTCATATCTGGCAATGTTCAGGAAAAAAAAATTAATGCTTTCAAATGGACATCTGTAGAACGGTATTTTTCCAGGGACAACTTTCCTGTCTGATTAATGTCCTTATAGTGTCTTAACCTCAAAAGTATATCACCCTTAATTTATTGAATTCAGGTTTTGTGTTCTGTCATGGCCCTCTCTTTTTCTAAACTCTCCTCAGCACAATAAGGTAACCAAGTTGTGGTTTTACACATTATCGGATTCCGTTGTAAATCCCTACTGCAACACACAGGCATTTTACAAAAAAACCTTGATACCCAGCTTTGTAGAGGAGGTAAAGCTTACAACACGTATTCACAGAGGAAGAATCCATATGTCGCAAAGTCTTCTGCAACCTGAGAGCTTATCGGTGGTGCTGGAGAGCATATTGATTTTTTTTGAAACCCTGTGTGTGTTGCAGTTCTTGTTGTAGAAAATCCAGAGAATGGGTACTACCTGCCACTCATATTTAATGACACTACAGAATTACAACATTTCTCCATTGCAGATGCTGTTTCTCTCTAAAGTATTTTGTAGACTTGCTATGCAAATGTGGAAGATGTCTTTTACTGGAAGGCTAACAGTAACGAGCATATCTTTAGTTTTCACTTTATTATTTTCTGTTCTTCTTTATAATTATGAGGTTACTTTTACCCAGCTTTAAAAAACAAAACAAAACACCTCTCCAGCACCCCACCAAAAAAAAAAGGCAAAAACCACCAACAAACCAAAGAAACAAGGACAAAAGGGAAGGTGATATGCAGAAATTTCTGCACACAGTTTAAAAATAACTCTAAATGTTTCCAGTGTTATCAAATCTATACAATCATAATGTGGAAAATAATTAAATCAACCTGTGTGGAGCATAGCTCAGTTCCACTGGCTTTTCTTGATATTTTAAGCTAATAAGACTTTTCATTCATGTTTTTCCATTGGAATTATTGGGAGTTTTGTAACTTCACAGCAGCATCATCCTGGGTCTCACATCATCCAGAGGCTATTTTAAGATCCACTCGAGTAGAATTTGAAGTTCAGGCCTTCATGGACAGCTATAGAAAGTGCATTGTAAATCAGTTAATCACATCTTTGCAGTAGCTAGGGTGGACCTGCTCCAATATATAGGGAAGATGATAATGACCAGATTCTCTTTAGAGATGCTGTCTCTCTGGCCCAAGAGCTGGAGTGGTGCAGCCACTAGAGACTCCAGGACATTTGCTGTCACTCTGCACAGCTCTGTTTTGCTTCCTCTAGTTGTTTGGCAGTGTGATTTGGGACAGAACTCATGCAAAATGATGGACATATTCAGGTGGCTTTTTGAATAAAGATGTTCTCTTCAACTGGACTCTGTGGAAGTTGAACTGCATTGCAGAGAGTAGCAGAAGTAGTGGCTATAGTTATTTGATGTGCAGGACCTTCAGAAATTAGTAGAACCTTGGGATGGAGAAGACCAGACCTCCAAGGCCCATTGTGTTGCTGGAGAATAGGAATTTTGTGGTCTACAGGTGCAGTGTTGTGGGAGTACAAACCCACATTTACTGTTTGTTTATTGTGCTCAGGACATTCAGAAGCATGTTTTATTTAGAATTAATAGAGCCTAGCAAAGGCAATGTGTAGGGTGAAATTTGTTGCTGCAAACACTGTAAGTCCTTGAAAAAGCAATGAGCGTGAAAATAGTCTTAATGAATATATCTAGTTGGGCATGTCTTCTTTCAAGCAAGGAGAAAAATAGGATAAACATACTACCTACCTTTCTGCACATATATAAAAGAAATATATACACTCTAATTCACTGTTAGTAAGCAAATGACTTTACGTGTATTAATATTGCTAAACTCAGATTCGTGGTCATGCCAAGACCGACCATTCTGTTGATTCCCGAAGCACTGCAGATGTAAAGGTAATGAATTCGGGTAGCAGAGGTTCTTGTTGCCTGTTGCCCTTTTGCATTTACTGGAGAAGAGACTGATCTCCAAAATGAATCTAGTATGAATGTTTGGTCCCTAGTATCCACCCCTAAGGTATCCACAAATACATACCTGTTTTGCCACAGTGCTTGCTAATGTAGACATGGCCACTGAGCACTGGAAAAAGGCTTAATAATGCATTAATGTATAATTGTGCATTATGTAGATGCTGAATGATAATTTTACCACAGTTTGACATGTGAATAGTTTTTCAAGTGATATCCTATGATTATGGCTATGTAGAGCTCTGTACAGACGTGACTCTGCTTTTGTACTTATAGTTTTTGTCTTTTCATCTCAGATCTTCTGTAAAGCAGCTCCAGCTGCAAGCTTTATGGAAGATTTCTAGGCAACTTGCTTGGTCCTTTGCTTCACCATTCTCTGTCCCTAATCCTTGTGACTGCTAACCCCCACTGAACAGTACAACACTGAAAAATAAAATACAGAGAAATTGGAATGGAGCAGTCTCTAATATATAGCTTGTATTGGTGTTAGCAGAGGATGACAAACTTTGCAAAATAACTTTGGGACATATGAATTAGTTTTGAATTTGTTGCCACCGTATAGAGATCCCATATCATAACAACAGTCTTTCACAAACTTCCAATATTAAATAAGAAATCCAGCAATAACATAATAGATTAAATCACAGTCAAGCTTGAGCTGAGTGTAGCCATGCTAACAGTAAGGTTTTATTGCTTTGCACAATGAAAAGAGTGAGAAAAACATAATTTTTCCCATAAAGTTTTAGAAGAGAATGAATGATTGCAACTGCATGACAGGAAAGCAAGAAACAGCCAAGTTTGATTTGGCTGAGCATGCTCAGCACGCTGTATCTTTCTTTCTTCACTTCTCCCAACATACTACTTGTGAGCATAGAAAATTGTGGCTATTTCAGTACGAAATAAATTTATTTTTTAGGTAGTGAAGTGATTCATTTATTCCTGTGGATCTCACTGATATCTTCTGCTGTGTATTTCTTTTAACCAAAATAGACTTGTTGCTAACTGAAGACACCCTTCTTCCTTTTCTGTCTTTTCTTTAGTTTCTCTAGATGCTGTTTGAAATGTAGATTTTAGCAATTCCTGTAGTTTAGACCCAGGAAGTGTCTTGCCCCTATCAGAACACCACTGGTGGATTTCCTACTGGCAACAATCTTCTGCTGAATTTTGCATTTTCTTTCAGAGTTTCTGCCCAGAAAAAGATTTCTACCTTATCAGTCCCAGTCAGTCATGGAAGTGAAGATGTGTGATTCTGACTGGCAAAAACAACAGAAGGGATTGAGTTTTACAGCCCTTGGGATTTGAAAGCAATTACTCTCATCTACTGACAGCAGTGTCAGTGTCCACTGCTGTGTTCTTACTGCAAGTCTGAGCAAGGAAAAAAAAATAATGGTTAAGGTTAAATTTCACTCAGCTGGACAAATGGCAAGGCAGTCCTGCGATTACAGCTCTAACGGACTGTATTAAAAGTGGAAAACCTTCTCCATTCATAACTGAAGCCTCAAAACTAAACAATGTCACAGTCGCATAGTGAGCTGTCAGTTTGGCCAAGCCTGCCCCTGTTTATTCCTATTTTTTCTTTTTTTTTTTCTTTTTTTTTTTTTTTTTTTAAATCCAAATGCTTTAACGCGAGTTGTATTTGAAGGACTCAGGAATAAATAGCAGTGTTGCTTATACTGTATTCTAAAACCACAGTCCCTCCAAGTTACTAGGAAGAATGTTCTGCATTTAAGAAAAAATATGTGTTAACATGTAAGTTTAACAAGTATTTCTCTTTCCTCATCCTGAGCTGTGAGAGAGACATGCTTTACTTCTAAAGTCTGTTTCCTGACTTCCTATCTCTTAGAGCCTTTAATTATCTGTGTAGAGTTGCTGACTTGGTTAAGCTTTTGAATTTATTGTTCAAAAATTTTGCTTAGATAGTGTTTATCTTCCTTTCCCTTTTGGAGATCCTCGGTAACGCAAGAGTGAATTCCATGGACAACATTTTGATGTACTCATTCAGTGTAATAAAAACAGGGATGCTATTGATCTCTACATCATGACAGAATTATTTTTTAATGCATAGTCACATTTTAAAGTGGATTATAAAGTGTCAAATCGATGCATATTCAGTACAAATGTTTAACCAGATTTTCGGTTTTTAATTTTTATTAGATTAAAACATTTGACATACAACTGAGGAGGAATGAAGCTTTGCAGAACACAGATTTGTCACTGGAGTTCACTGATTCTTTAGGGATCAAAAGAGCAGTACTTCTGTTCTGGAATCTGTATTTGCAAAAACCCATGCAAAACAAACAAACAAATAAAAACAAACAACAAACAAACAAAAACACAACCAAAAAAAACCCAACAACACAAAAAAACAAACCCACCCAACACTTGAAAAACAAGAGAGACAATCAGTTTTATCTTTGATACCTGCTTTCTAACATTGATTCATTTGGGGAACAGATCATAGACTCTATTACTGAGCTCAAATAATTTTGAGCTCAAATAATATTGAGCTCTTGCCTTAAATAAAGGAAACGGCAAATTTTGTTTTAAGATAATTTTAAGTTCTAAATGAAGAAATGCACATTGCCTATTTTAATAACATGCCTGCAGCTAACCCGATCTACTTGCAAGACCTTTACCATAACAAAAGTTGCATTTATTCTTAATTTTAGAGAAGTATAGTTTTTTTCTTGTTCACAGTTAATTATTACTATGTTATGTGATTTTTGGTTTACATGAAGGATTCATTCAAGAGAAGGAAGGAAACTTTGAGCTCCTGCAGTAGGCTTGCAAATATTTTTTTTTTTCTCAATCTTTGATTAACCCTTGGTCCTTTAGTATAGATGAAGCTTACTGACATTTCTAAGGCCCAAACTACTGTGCCTAAAAAATGTGGTTTTACAGTTGAAGGTGGTATGACATTGTGAATATATCTTTTGCTTTTGTATGTAGCAGAATATTTAGATGTGATACTTTTGTTGTAAGAGTGCTAAAATTTTTCTTAAATGATATAGTAATTGAAGGCTAAGACGTATAGGATTTTCTTGTGGTGGTTCTAAACAACTTTTATTACTCTCTTATCTGAAAAGATTATTATTGCTATTTTAAAATGTTTTTTATTCACACTCCTCAAGAGTGTATTTCAGAAAATTACCTCATTACTTTGGAGATGATGGAGATGGAGAATGTAATTTATTTTCAGAAAAATCAAATCTCCTTTTTTCAAACAGAGCCAAGGGAAAAAAAAAATGTTCCTCACTTCTTCATATGATGTTAGGGAAAGTGTTTGAACTTTCACAAAAAGCAAGCTGCTTCAAAAGACATCGTAAGTCAAATTAAAATTTCTGTTAATTATTGCTAAATTCAGTATTAATCTGCTTTTTAATAGTGATAAAGAAGAGTCAGAAAGTGAACTTATCTGGAAAAGAACAATTCGGACACGAAACATCCTAGTCCTCTCCTCTTACTAAATTATACCAAACAGTATGTCACCTGCAACTAGAATTAGAATCTGGAACAATCATTAATTTACTGACTTTTTTTTCCACTTGTCCAGCAGAGTTTTCCCCTAGTGATGTCACACTAGCTGCCCAGTAGACTGATAACTCACTGTCTTGTTTTCTTTCAGGCTTTCAGTTGCACAATGGTAAACTAGACAAAAGACTCGTATCTTTTTGTATTGAATTTTTTTTTAATCATTTCAGTTGGAATAGACCCTCAGGATCATCGAGTCCAACCATAACCTAACTCTAGCACTAAACCATGTCCCTAAGAACCTCATTTAAATGCCTTTTAAACACCTCCAGGGATGGTGACTCCACCACTTCCCTGGGCAGCCTGTTCCAATGCCTGGCAACCCTTTCTGTGAAGATTTTTTTTCTAATATCCAATTTAAACCTTCCCTGGCACAACTTGAGGCCATTTCTGATTGTCCTATCACTTGCTACTTGGCAGAAGAGACCAGCACCCTCCAGGCTACAACCTCCTTTCAGGTAGTTGTAGACAGTGATAAGGTCTCCCCTCAGCCTCCTTTTCTTTGGGATAAACAGCCCCAGTTCCCTCAGCTGCTTCTCATCAGACTTGTGCTCCAGGCTCCTCGCCAGCTTCATTGCCCTCCTCTGCACTCTCTCTAGTACCTCAAAGTCTTTCTTATGATGACGTGCCCAAAACTGCATTGCTTGCTTAAATTGAGGTGATCTTGGCACTTGCACTGGGTCTTGCTGCAATCTTCAGCTGGACCGAATTCATTACCAGCTCTGCAAGAAGTGTTGAAGCAACGAGCCTGTCAACTTTTCAATTATTCTTAATCTAAACTCAAGGGGTGATGATTCTACTAATAACACAGATATAGACGAAAAAGGCAAAGACTGAAGGTGAGATTCATTCTCTATGTCTTTTAAACCTGGGAGGAGGGAGTGAGAAGTTAAAACCACGTTTTCCCACTTCTAAGTAAGGGGATTCACGGTTCTCTGTGGTAATCCTGACTTCATTTCCACATGCTTAGCTATGTTGGCACACAAGGCATTTAATTTAACATGCTGATGATAATGAATTTTTATAGTAAGAAAGGAGACAGGGGATTCAGAATTTAATGGAATCTGCCTTTGAATTTTCTTTATGATAAAATTTTACATTTCCATATCCCTCTTCATCTCCAAGTTCCTAAAGCACATTACAATTATTCCAGAATCTCTGAACTCATCACTGAAAAGAGCTACAAGTGGTATCAACAGACCTTGTACATTCCTTCTGAAGTAATTATTTCAGTCATACATGCCTCAGCCCTTGCTTGCAGAAGTTGGCTGAAAATAGTTTCAGCTGGTGAAAGCTGAATATTAGTGTGGCCGTGAAGACTGGGAAGGTCTCTTATCTCCCGTCACTTTCTTTCTGACCCTCTTCACCACATGCACCCTGGAGTACCCTTCTGAGGAAGACTTGTATCGATCCAGTCATGCAAAAAGCAGAGGACAATTCTCATTTCAACCCATGCAAAACCACAGCCCTAGCTAATATAACAGCACACAGCAAATTGTACATAGCTAGTTTGGAGCAGGGAGTGAGGATGAATATATTACTGAGTTGTTAGCACAGGGTAATTTCAGTAGGTGAGTAAAAAGTTGTTACACTAAGCCACATAATTCCAGTTTGGGTAACACCAGTCCCTAGGGATAGATTTTCAAAGCTGTAGGAATCTGGCTGACATTGATGAATTACTTCATGCCACTCTGAAAATCTTTCATGTTTGTGTAATATGGGAGAGTCAATTTTCTGTTATCCCAAAACAGTAACAACTTGGCAGGTAAGCAGATGGGTACATCATTTGAGATTTGGTCAGATGCTTCCTTTGACTGTGTGTAAATTTAGTAATTATAACTTGAGAGCTTTCAGTATCTATCAGGAAGTCAATGCTGTGTCCTCATTGTGATTGTATGAGTTATACAGACTTTTCAAACAGAATAATAAATAGGGCCAAAGCTCAAAATTCATATCAAGAGAGGGATCAGAGTTAAGAAAGTTCCATTTGTAAAATGTCTATTTGTCCTTCCAAAAGTGCCAACTAAATTCTATCAACTGCTGAAGAAACACTTTTAATAGCTGTAGTATTTCATACACAGAACAGTAACTAATAAGGAATAAAAATAACAGGGTTCGTTGTTGTTGTTTCATCTGTAACACTGGTGTGCATTCATGTTCAGCATGTCTAGATTTTCACAGACTATCAATAAGAAAAGAGTATATTTACTTCTAGAACACAAAATTGGCAACGGAGATTTTGGAGAGTCTGCAGCAAATAACAATGTGAACAACAGGGAGAAAACAAAAACATAAAACCAGCAAGGTTTCACATATTCACCAGACTTTTAAGTGGCACAACATTTAACAGAAGTAAAGAGATGTGACAGGGCTACTTGGAGGTTTGCTTCATGCATGTATCAAGCTGCATGAGTTTTCAAGACTTCCTATTAAAATATTTAAATAAATGAAAGCATCTCTGTCTTAGAGTATTCTTTCTGTAGCCTTAGCAACAAAAGAATTAGAAAGAGGGAGAAATCGCAGACTGAAATCCTATCTGTTGGATCTCACACAGGTGAAGCAGTAAAATGCCATGAGGGATAAAATGCCATGATCTTTTGGAGGCATTCTCCTTTTGCTCCAGTCCTGACAGCAAAACAAGCAGCTTTCTTGGGCTCTTCCTGCCTCAGGCAAAGTGTGGATACCTCTTTCCCAGTGTGTGATAGGAAAAGTACCTTCCAATGCTGTAACAGGCATAATCTGGCTCAAAAGTGTTACCACTGAGTTCAGCCATAGCCAGGAGTGGGCCAACAATGTGACGTCCATACATCAGCAGCCTGGTGGGTTGCTTATTTGGGGGGTATAACTGACTGGCTGGCACAGTGGTTTATAGCAAGATTGGTGAGGATGTTTGTGACATCTTCCATAGTTATAAGCAAGTGCCCCAAATGTCTCTATTTGTTTAGAAAACAAAACTCCAATACTTACAATTGTACAATGGATAACTATGTAGTTGAATGAAATGGCAAGTTATTTCTGAGAAATTTCATTTTGTTGAAAAAGCAATTCATGTGCTATATAGCTGGACTACAGTTACATTAATGTAAGAAAAGGCTTTGAGTTTGTTTTTCCAACAAAAATGGAAATAGAACATTTGATGTTATTATCTAGTCATTAACATTGTATAAATTATTACTTCCTTGTATTTGTATTATCTTCATGGTACATGTCAGGCATATTACTCCCTCACCTTGGAAATCAAAGTAACTTCTTAAATACAGTGCAGAAATTTGATTCTTACATAAACATTCAATTAAAGGTGGCACACATCTGTATACTGTTCTAGTAATGTATATGAATTCCTATAAAATACTAGCCTGTTTTGATATTTATGAAAGGCTGGAGTCTGTAGAGGTGGTTTTCTTTTTTAGTTGCAGTTAATACTGAATTTGAAGGTGAAATTCCGCTCCGCAGTTTGGATACATAAGTAAATGAAGTATACGCAAACACTTGCATGTGAGGTAAACTATCCTGTCATAGATAGTGGAAATTTAAGGTGAAATTCAGTTGCATAGCTATAGGTTTCTGGTATAATTGTAGGCATTGTGGTTACACTGAATGGTCTGTTACTCCTCGTGTAGAATATGGGTCTGCTGTAGGTCCTGGATCATACCTGCAAGCCTCAAATGGCCATGGGGTCTTCCTGTGCTTAGGCAACTGCTGCATCTCATCTGTGGTCAGTACAGGCAGTGCTGTCAAGATGAGTATTTGGTTTGCTCTAAAGTGGACCTGAAAGCTTGCTGACAAACCTTCATTGACAGCATTTACTAGATCTGTGGTTCTGATAATGAGAGCTTAGAAACCTAGCTCTTACGCAGACAGCTGCAGTGTCTAACCTGCAAACCACCCTGTTCAGCTACTTATTTGTTTATCTAAATCTGAAGTGAAAATGCCAAGATATTCTTTACAGATATACCAACAACAAGGAATGCAAGTAAAATCTCATGTATTTGTCTTTCTCTGGTTTTCAGTGGTTAGGAAGAGGTATATGTGTTTGCCATCACATTTTTTTTGCTTGAAATTGTGAAAAGACACCCTTCAAGTAAAAAGTAATTCTGTAGCACCTTGTGTTTTACCTGCTAGTGTCCTGTATTTAGCTGAAAGCTGAAAATGGAAATAGAAGTTTATAAAACTTTCCCACTTTGAATCACTCTACTCTTAAAGAGCAGCAGAGAGTTGGAAATAACACACAAGAAAAAATAACATATCAAAAGGAAAATAATGTGTTAGTGTAATTTTGAAATATTTGAAAATACTGGATCAACTGGATGCTGGGTTAACTTGAAAGCAGTAGTGCTTTTCAGAGACAGCAGAGGAAGGATATTATTTAGTATGTTGATCTTGTCTGAGGAATTGCAAAGTGCTCAGAGTGCCTCTACTGAAAAAAGCAAGAGTGCAGATCCTGCAGAAAGCTTGTTTAGAGCCTGATGTTATGCAAAGGGAGTGATTTGAAAATGCCTGTCTAGCCAACATGTACCTCATCAAGCATCTCAATTAAATATGATGTCTTGTAGTTGTGGCACTTACATTAGAGACCTCTCAGGGGATTTATTTATTTATTGAGCATTACTGCAAGATCAGGTAAAGAAGCATTTCTGTGACAAGTCCTTAAGAAATGCAGCTAGTGAGAACAATTTGTTATAATTGTGCATTATATTCTTTTCAGTATTCTTGTATAGAATAGTTTGACTGAACTGCACTTATATATGTGTATAAAAAAACATGTGAACAAAGCAAAATGCATACTTTTTCCAAAGCAAAGCGCAAGCTTTCCAAAGAGCAATAGAAATCATGGCTACAGCTTAACCACTTCAATCATCACTATCTTATCCCTCTCAAACATGAATGGTAATTTTGAAAGTTTGCATATTGGTGATGTATTTCAGCCAGTCCTGTCTCTTAGTAACTGAAGAGTCAAGTGTACTGTATGTGAGAGCTAAACAAAAAAGAGCTCTGGTTGAACAGATAAACAGTTCAAACTGAGTGTTAAACTGGTAAACACTGGTGCTCAATGAGGTGAGCTTAAGACACCTTTAAAAGCTTCAAACTAGGTTTTATCCCCACAGGTAAAAAGCTACCACATTAATAAAATCATGTTCCTTCCTGTCCCAACTCGGTATCTGTTGTGCATGTTCTTACAACTGATTGCCCTACGATTTCAGCTGTGAGCCCTGATGGATCCCTGAAACACAGTATTAACTGCTCGGGAACTATGGCACACACCAGCTTCCTTCGCTGTTCTACATAAAGGCCTGATCAACTACAATCTATTTTAATCCTCCCATCCTCTTGACGTCTGGCCCTCAGATATTTGTAAGCATTTATAAGATCCCTTCTCAGCCTTCTATTCCCCAAGCCGAACAGACCCAGCTCTCTCAGTCTCTCCTCATAAGAAAGATGCTCTAGGCCTTTAATCATCTTCGTAGCATGCTGCTGGACTCCCTCCAGTAATTCCTTGTCCTTCTGAAACTGGGGATCCCAGAACTGGATGCAGTACTCCAGAGGTGGCCTCACCAGGGCAGAGTAGAGGGGAAGGATAACCTCCCTTGACCTACCGGTCACACTTTTCCTAATGCACCCCAGGATACCACGGCACATTGTTGACTCATGGTCAACCCATTGTCAATCAGAACTCTCAGGTCCTTCTCTGCAGTGCTGCTTTCCAGCAGGTCAACCCCTAACCTGTACTGGTGCGTGGGGCTTTTCCTCCCCAGGTGCAGGACCCTACCCTTGCCCTCGTTGAACTTCATCAAGTTCTTCTCTGCTCAGTACTCCAGCCTGTCCAGGTCTTGCTGAATGGTAGCGCAGCCTTCTGGTGTATCAGCCCTTCCTCTCAGTTTGGTATCATCAGCAAACTTGCTGAGGGTGCGCTCAGTCTCTTCATCCAGGTCATTGATGAACAGGTTGAACAGAACTGGACCTAATATGGACCCCTGGAGAACCCCACTAACTACAGGCCTCCAGGCAGACTCTGCACCATTGATCACAACTGTTGGTTATGTTCCACACAAGAAGTGAATCTTCAAATAGCTAAAATACTAAATCTTTAAAAGCTAACTTGACAAAAATGTAACTATTTGTGGCATTATCTGGAGTCATAAGCCTCCAAGAATGGGGCTGGTAACAGACATGGGGTCATAACCACTGATGCCCTGTAGTCTAGGCCTGGCTCTTAGTTTTTTAGAAATCACACATTAGTAATTTATACATATCTAAAAATGAGAAAATAAACTCTATATCATGTTTCATAATTAAACCATGATCAAATTGCTGCTGGCTGTTTTCATGGTCATTTTATTGCAATGGTTCCTATTGTTTTCTTTTAGTGGATAGGATGCTGCAGAGCAGTCAATAAAAGCTTATTTTGAGGATGTAATTTCTCAAATCCCTGCTCCAGCAAATTAGGAACAAAACTGCATTAAAAATATTTCACTACTGTAATTGGTTTTTTGAGTGACTTGGTGATTTGGCTTTTTTCATCTCTTAAGTAAGGCATTGCAGAGACTTTTGCTCTTTTGAAGCTTGTCTCTTATGACAAGACAGTCCACAGGGCTTTATAAGACTGCTGTAATGACCCCTAAATAGGCTGACAGTTTTGTAGCAGTCCCC
Organism: Caloenas nicobarica; assembly: GCF_036013445.1. Taxonomy (NCBI): domain Eukaryota; kingdom Metazoa; phylum Chordata; class Aves; order Columbiformes; family Columbidae; genus Caloenas; species Caloenas nicobarica. Next base: position 21,135,147 of record NC_088246.1, on the reverse strand, counting down.
AAGAGGGAAGCTTCCCTTCAAAAGCGTCTGAATATCATGAAAAAGGCGATGACTCCACGTTGACTTTTCACAAGGCTGGGAAGACTAAATGGCTTTTTGGATTAATAACAAGTTTATGGCATCCTCCTCTGCCAGACTGTCTGTCAGTGTGTGACTCTCCATTACAGGTGCTGTCAGGCGCTCAGAAAAGTGTGCTTTGAAAACCTGGCAGTTTAAGATGTTGTAGAGCTGAGTAAAGCCTTGTGTGTACATAGGGGCAAGAGCTGAGACCTAAATGCTTTTGTTTCATCCCAGCTGATGACATAATTTAGTGTTTACAACAACCACCTTTAGATGTAAATCTGTGAGATTCTGGGCAAAGTGACTTCCATACTGGCCATAGTTAAAACCTGAGTTTGAGGACTCCTGCGCGTGTACACTCACGCACAATGGGCTTTCCAGACACTGCAGACCACTTGGAGAATATAGTGTGAGATGAAGTTCTTTATCTCAGTGCACACAAAGGATTTCCTCCTTTGTTAGATTGGGTTCCCCTCATTCATTAGACATGATATAGGCTGTTAAAAATGGATTTTGCTAAGGCTTGTCTAATCAACAGTCACGTTTGCAGCCTGTCTTCAGGTTTCTGCTGATTGTTGAGTGGAATAAGTATGGTATGTCCATATATATTTACATTTTTCCTAAGTTCTAACCACATTAGATATATACTAAAGAAAAAAAAAACCACACAAGACAACAGATTTTACCTTTGTCATTGTGAAAGCAACAAGGCAGTTTTCTAAATTGTGTGTTTCCTCAGTAGACATTCATAGGGAACAAATGCTTTTGTTAAGAGAGAGAGTTTAATCTTGGTACAAAGTGCTTATGAAATGAAATCAGTACTTCTGAGCATCAGAGAACCACTCATAACAATTGAGCTTCCTACATAGCAGCCACTATATATAACCTCTGAAACACTTTCATGTGGTAGTTCACATGTAGCTTATCTACTGAAATTAGAGCTTTCATGTTCTGAGAGGCCAGTTCAAATTAAGCATTCCTCAGGGTTCTGCGATTATCAGATCCCATAAAACTGTAAAATCCCATCATAACTTTGCTATGTTATGATGATGATTACAGTACTCTGTATTAAAGTGCAGTTACACAGCAGCAGCATGCAAAGTGTCTCCTTCCCCATTTTCTATGGCCTTAATCTTCCCATTAGGACCCTATCTCAGGATAAGTTATCTTTCTTTTTCATACTCTCTCATTTCTTCTGCTAATGGCTGTTAGATCAGGGATATTCTTTACATGTACTTGCCACCTACCTCTGCCTCATTCAGTGCCTGCCTAAAGAAAAGGTAAATAAATTAGGAAATTCAATTGTAACACCAAGCACACATGCTTCCTCTTCCCTGGTAACACAGAGTGTGGCCAAGTGTCTCTTCCACCCCTTCTCAGTGCTCAAACACGTCCTGGCTGGAAGAGGTTTTCCATCAGCTGCAATGCCGAGCCCAGCTGATGTCCTGCACAAGTTGTCATTTCTGTTCTCTCCTGTGTTGTTTTTAGCTGGGTGGCACTAACAATGTTCAGAAATCTGAGACCAGTTTTCTAACAAAAATCTGAAACAATTCAGAAGTCAATTTTAGCTCTATTGGAGGAGGCAGAGATATAGTAAGAAAGTAAGAAGCCTTCAGTGAGATTGGGTAAGAGTACAAACAGTTTTGAGAAAGCTCTGCACAAATACAACAAAACCAGCTATCTTGTTGCTGGCTCGCTTTAATAAAAAAGATGTTTTTTTGTTTTTTCCTCTGCAAAATGAATTCTCAGAACTGCGCATCTTCATTAGGGAAATTCTTTTAATTGCTGGCTTGTTTCCTTCCCCTAAATTTCCCAAGAAGTATTTTGTTATCTTTGTATTCTCCCTGAAATATAGTCTATTTTTAAATATATAATTGCCTGCTTTTGTCTGCCAGCGTTTCCTTTTTATTCTACAAATGCAGCTTTTAGAAAGCATAATTGTCTTATTAATTTCATAGGCTATTCATCTATAAGTGCTTAAATTATATTCAGAGTTAAAGATGGCTTTCTGAACTTAGTATTTGGTGATTAATTTCCTCAACACTAATTTTTGAAGCAAATACCATCAGCACTATCCGTTAATTTAAAAATATGTCTAATCTGACTTAGAAACATCTAGGCAATATGTTAATATGTTTTATTAAAAATAGGATACCAGACCTTCCTTTTACAGTGATAAAATCAGGCATCTATGAAGTCTGACTCCATATCCTTGATGGCTTCAGAGTTTGTTGTGGTGTTGTCTCAATGGAAGTCTGAAAATGCAGCTTCAATAAATAGAATGTCTGAAGGGACAGCAGTTATCAAATTGCATGCAATCTAATTGTCTTCTATTGCTGCTGGCAATGATTCATGACAACTAATTACAGATATCTGAAGATAAGGAGCCTTGGATGACTAGGTTGGTTAGTTTTAATCAGTCATGTCACAGTCTCCCAGGATTGGGAGAAGGCAACCAAAACTTCAGCTACCGACATGTAACTGCTGGCTGATCTATAATGACTTGCTTTGTGAATGTCTTTCTTTTTTCAACTACAGAGAAACTAAGAGTTTCCCTACAGCATAGTACTGTGCCACAGCAGAGCCCATTCCTGGATGCCAGTTGCTTTTTCTCTGGTTGATGTTAGTAGTTTGTTTCAGTTACAGCCCCACAGATAGAGATATATATAGATATATAGATATGCAGAAAAATTTTTGTTCAGTAAGGTCTGTGGTTTGGATCCGATTGGATCCAGTATTTAAAACCAAAATATTTGTGCAGTTGCAGTCAACAGAAGCTTTTATTCTTAACCTAAATCTCGTTTGATATTATCCTCTGTCCCCTAAAGATTTACAGTACCTTTCAATTTCTGTTAAAGAAACAAACGTGACAGGAAGAGAATTAAACCTGTAAAGTCCCCTGCTTACTTATGTGATTGCATCGTTGTTGAATCGTGATGTCTTATTTAGTCGAGAGGGAGCTTCATTGTTTCGTGTCTGTTTCATTAGTAATTTAATGTACATCTTTGGCCAAAATCCCAGTTAGTAATTTGAAAGCATTTCAAAGACACAAAGTAATGGTTACTTTTAAATATCACACACAGTTACATCATACTACCTTGACTGTGACAGCTCGCCTGGCACATTTGAAGCCTTAGACCATTATGGGACAGCTGTTATTGAGGAAATGGGTATGTGATATTTGGACTGTATTTGGGAGTATCTGTATATGTAAGGTACGGAATAGATGTTCAGTCATTGAATTTCACAAATACTGAACACCACGACTTTAAAGGTTTAATCTTCAGCTGTGCTGAGCTTTCATGAACAGTGTTAAGTGTTCAGCACTCCTGAGAAAATTTAGTTGTAGTTGGAGAAGTATGGGAATATATTCAAGGTGTCATCAGACAATATCCCTTGTGAAAACTGTAAGAAATTAATTTTCTTTACAATCTATGATAAGATGGCATCTCAGCATTGAGGAGTGCCTCAGGTAAAAAATAACTTATTTCCCCAATAGAGAAGAGTTATGAGAAAGGTTCTAATAAATATTGCCCTTATGCTCACAAAGGCTGCCAACAGTAATCCCCACAGCTCGTGCAAAAAATCTCTGGAAAAATATTTTGATAAAAGCTGTACTTGTCAACAGAAAATAGATGCTTTCTACTTCATATATATGCAGTATTTTGACAGGATTGTATATCTAGAGAAGCAATGGGAAATAACTCATATCCCCAAAATACCTGGAAAACAAAGAAAAAAAGAAAAATTTTCTTGAAGTAGTAATGGATATGTTCTCTGCTTTTTCTGCATGTTCTTTCATTCGGTAACATGCTTCTACATCATTAAAACATACTGTAAATTTGTTTCCTTCATACTTGTATTTAAAGATAATTCTACCTATCTGCAGAAGTCTGCATCTGTGTGTCACATAAATATTACAATTATTTTCTTAATTCACTAGTTTATATGCAAATTCAGCATAATTTCTGAAACATTTTTCCATTTTCTTTTACATATAATACCTGTAGTGGATGGAATGTATTATGAAGTTGGTGCAATCAATCAAAGCCCATAAAGAGGTCTGTCAGAATGAAAACTCATAGGTTTCTCATAGGGATACTCATAGGGATATTGTCTGATGACACCTTGAATATATTCCCATACTTCTCCAATATTTCTCTACAGCTGGGAAATTTATGGACACTCCAACTATTTCATTTCTATAGTAACACATGTTAAAAACTATGAAGGCAGAGACTTGGAATACAAGCATGGATCCTAACCCTACTAAGAGCTCCCAAGCTATTCAGACCAACTTCAGCTGTGTGTTCACTTTTGTAGTCATACTGTAAATTTACAGATAGGGTTAAAAAAATAGGGTGTGAGAGAGAAATAATTAATAGTACATTCATAGATTTCATCTACATGAGGGTTATGAAGCTTTTCCAAGAGCAATTCTGTTTTCTTTCTATCATGCAAGTAGAAATGAATTTATTTCCTTCCCGAAGTATCTAAGGTTATTTAACTTGAAATAAACAGTAAAAAAATACTTTTTTGACACAAAATTTGGTGGTTGTTTATACATCAGTAATTCCTCAAATAATTGAGCTGAAGGCTATAATCTGAGTGATTTCCAAGATGTATGACGAGTCTGCTTCAAGCATGGCTCAACGTACCATGTAAAGCATCCTTACAGAGCAACCAACCAGGCTCAGTGTTAGAGCTTTCTAGCTGGGCAGGTAGTGCCTTAGCTATTAGTAACTAAGTGGAATAGCTATATTAGTTATGAAAAACTGGAAATGCCAAAACTCTGCACAGTTTTAACTATACTTTAAGTATTGTGTGTTTATCTGCAACAAGCTATTTTGGTAATTATTTCTTGTCTCTCAGAGCTCTTTCCCTGAGACTTTGTGATGCCTTAAATGCAACTTTTAGTTTCTATGGAAATTCTATCAGAATGATAAATTGGACTAGGACAATACATCTTTGTTGTCAAAAGCTTTTGATTTACTGTACCTCCTTTGTATACATGACAGTAATTGTTTCTTTTGACCATTAAAGAGGCAAAAAAATTGGTAAGACTGGCTTTTGTCTTCTTCCTGACAATATAGTTTAAATTATGTTTACTTGTGTGACTAAACTAGAGCTGCTGAAGTTGCTAGAAGTTGCTTCAAAAGTGTCACTGAGATTTACTGGGCAAGTACATCCTGGCATATAAAGCACAGCAGAAGATACAGAAAATGTCAAGGAGAAAATAACCTGATTATATCTGCAACAGCTTAAGTAAAATACATCAGTAATGGTGTTAATGTAGGATGAAATCCAACTGAAACAGGATTTATGGTCAATATATTTAACCTAGAACATGAACAGTTTAATCTAGCATATAAGCCCTTGCCAACTATATCTTTAGCTCAGGACCATGTCACTAGGAATGGGTTTCATACATTCTAGGGAGTGTGCTGTGTGGAGGGGGTGTCAGGTCTGCATGGCAGCACAGCGTGATGTGGCAGTGGTCCCACCCTGCTTGCTGGATACAGGAGGAGCTGCAGGAGAGGAGCTTCTCCATCACTGGGGATAATTCTAAGTCCACCTCTTCCGTTTCGTATGCCGCTGTTTATTTTCTAAGTTTATTCTAATTTTAAAACATTACCATTGAGGCTTTGTTGATTTTTGATTTTATGCAGAGGAGAAGGGACAGAGGGAAAAAAATGAGAAATACAGCACATACTTCTTTAAAAGTATTATTTGTAGTTATTCAGCAAAATGTTGTCAATGCTGTTGATTTAAATCTTTTATGATTGCAATAGCTTGGGAAGAGTTAAGGAAGACTGGGAATCTGTGATGTATTTCATCTCTCACCTCAGACCATATACTTTTTCTTTCCTTTCACTGTCTTAGATATCTTTTACGAAGGTACGGATCATCAAAGCTACTGGCATTGACAGAAATTTTGGAATTTCCTACACTTAGGTTTTAAACATTTACTAAATTTTGCATAATAAGATTTCAAAATTTTACTTTTTTTTTTACCGTGCTAAATGTATATGATTTTAAGTATAAACTAATTGCAGTGAGGTTGAGTGGCATACAGTGAGTCTGACACTGAAATAAACAGACATTACCAAGACTTTGATTGTCTTCTGAACCATGGACTTTATTGTGGAATTGGATGTGTGCAGGCTTGATGGACCACTAGCACAATCTCCCATGGCACATGTAGGGCTCATGTATTTTACCTCTGAATTTGCTGTGATGTGAGCATGACAGCAACTACTGTCATTTTAAAGACCACAAGAACTAGGAAGATTTCTTCCACAAATATATGTGTATTTGTCTCTATCTGAGTGGCAAACGTACCATAAACCAATCTTTTGGAGTTATAAAATGAAATAGCATTTTAAGCCTAAAGCTATTAGGGATACTTTGGGCATCTGTATGTAGGGTATTCTAGTAAATTATGTTTAGAAATGTTAAATACATTTTTTTTAAAATGTTTTAGCTATGAGTACTGCTTATCACTTTGTTAGAGCATGGCTATTGTTACAGGAACTTACTGGCCATCTTGTCTTGAAAGCCATCAAACATTTTGCCACGGATTTCACTGATGCAGTTATAAGAACTGTATGATTGTTGCGCGTTATAGTCGTAATATAAGATGATTGCATGAGGTAACTCTTTGCCTTGCCAACTACATGTGGTTAGGAGCAGAGCTGTCTTCCGCAACACATTTACAATGTGTACCTTTTTCTTCATTGTCGAAGTGCAGTGTAGTCTTTTCTGCTGCTCCCAGGAGCAACAGGACTCAGTTTTCCATTCTAATTTTTTTTTTCTTTCTTTCTTCTCCTTTTAGGAGGATACCGATCATAATTATTATACTTCAAGGACTTATGGACCATATGATTCTACCAGCCGGGATTTGTGGGTCAATATAGACCAAATGGAGAAAGACAAAGTAAAGATTCATGGGATCCTTTCCAATACCCATCGGCAAGCAGCAGTAAGTTATTACCTTTTTCCTCATTGACTGATGTGGATATTTTTCATCAGTGAACAACACAGTAGTACTATTAAGTATTGAGATTACTGTTCACAGAGCTTTACCTTTGAATTTTAGTTAAGCTATGAAAGTTTGCACAGCGTTGCTATCAAACGATTCCAAGTTGCCCTTTTGCACCTGCTATAACAGTCCTTCAGAGATGCCTTTACAGACATGTTAAAGTTGCCTCTATTTTTAAGGATCACAGGCTATCAAACAATAAACTAGTTGTGTTGCTGATGTCAGAGAGAATTTTACATTTGAATTCAATAGCAACAGAACTGGGTTCAGGATTAAGTTGCTGAAGTTTCAGTCTCCCATGGAGCATACCTGTGTTTGTGCTTCCATTTTGTATAACGCATCTCACTTATTTTAATTTTTGGGAGAACTGATAAAACTCCTGAGAATGTCATAAGGTAACAGAAGTGATAGAGGGGATCACAATTTTGGTGTGTCAACAAATAAATATCATGTAAATACCAGTCTTGTTTAACTTATTGTAATCATACTGCATAGTAAAATGGGTATGAAAATAATGGTCATACACGCTTAGAAATGAAATTGAATACTGCATGATTTATAGATTCTTAGATCTCTGCTGTGGCTGGAAACTGCGTACACAGAAGAGCCAATATTAGCACAAATAAAATAGAGATAATTACAACTCAGAATTGTGGTTTAGGAGATTCTTGTTTCATCCATTCACCAGCTTATCTCCTACAAATTGTCCATTGTTTTTGCCCATTTAAAAATAAATTCTAATTAATGCCTTATTTAAAAGTTGTCCAGTTTTTAAAGATGCAGGTGTGTTTAACAGTTTTAAAACTCAGAGAAAAGCCAAGTTTATTTCATCATTTCTCGCAATTTATCTGTTATCTCCCTGGCACCAGCCAGGTGACTGTCTCAGAGGAATGTAAGCAGCAGCAAGAAGAAATACTGTGGTATTTAGCTCAGAATACAAAGAGCAGAATGGAGTGATAAATCCACTACATGTGACTAACAGAGTCCAATACATAAAATATATTCTTCATAGTCAAAAAGACTGTAAGGAACCTGGGATAATGCAAATGCAGAGGATTCAGGCAGTTCTATACCTTTGGGGTAGATTTAATAACACGCTGTATTAGCTGTTTTCTTAGAAACAAATTGTTCTAACAAGAAAGAAGCCTCAAGGTACCTAAAAGTAAGAATCTGTATTGTCTCCCTTGCCTTCTTCATCTGGGATCCTGGCGCTCTGTGTTGAGGGAGAGAATGGAAACACACACAAAAATGTAATAAAGGAACTAAAAATACCTATATAAGGTAAAACATTTTTCCCTAATAGAAGTAATTTATGAGGCTTGGGACCTAAACATTACTGAAGTTCTTTTGAGAAATTTAACCTATTATTTAATGACTAGCAAAGATTGCACCCTTCCATGCCTTTGTTCTGAGCACTTTTATTTCCAGTTGGATCCCTGATATTATACACTTAAAAATGTCAATTCCAAGGGGAACATTTTTTTGAAGTTGTTGAATGAGATGTTTAAAATGAAATGATGCTTTTGGTCTGAGTGTGGGATCAATGTGGAGGACCATTCAGTATGGCAGAGGGGAGCTTGGCAGCAGGAGGTCTTCAACTATTTCTCCCCAAAACAAGTGGTTTAAGACTTTCCTGCTGAATGTCAGGTGCCCACTCTGCCTTTTTGTCAGTTCTGTCAGAGAATGCTGTGGTCCCAATTTAGCACACTGATATCCATCTCTTTTCATACTCACCCAAATATCTTGGACTGTGAACTCAAGTGGCTGCAGCCATGTCTACACGCTGTTTTAAAAATCTCTTTTTCAGAGATTTGTTTGATATCCTGCCTGAAGGATGAAAAATACCAGTGAGTCATCCTGTAAGGCTTTATATTTTATTTATGGCTCTATAATTGATTTCTTGTATGTGTCCAAGCAAACAACACCCATGTGTAATATGCAACAAAGTTATTTAAAAAAAAATGTATTCTCTATAACTGTAACAACTGTAGAGTCACACATTCTGAGCAGATCATATATAACTAAGCAGCAATCTCTTCCATACAGATAAAATTTACCATTACACTTTTTAAAAGAGCATTTTGCACATTTTTCTGTGGCTTAATGGTTTATGTGCTGATAATTTCTAAAGATTATTCTCCAATTTGACAGTAGAACAAGGAGTTAAATTACTATCTACTCAGTATTAATGAATTTTTCTAATAATGTCTGGGATTCTTTGAATGCTAAATTTGAATGCTGAATTTGTGTGATTTTTCTTCATTTGGAAGCATGTAATCCTAAGAGTTCCCAGAAGCTGCCATGAGATGGTTTGGCTCTATAAAAAGCATAGTCATTGTTTGTGGAAAGTAACACACAAATATAAATGGAGCAATTAAAATGCCTAGGACTACAGGATTTATATCACTAATAGTGGGTTGTGGGTTCGGGGTTGGTTTTTTTTTCAGTATATTATCACCATCTTTTTAACTGTATAATAAAACTTTAGGTGTGTCTTGGATGCTCGGTGTGTTCGGGTTAGATATCTAATAGCTGATTACTCAAACACTGAATTAGATACAGGGTCACCTCATACTTGTGAAGCTCAATTCCCTTTCCTGTCAGGCCATTCTATCATTCATGCATGGAGAAAACATTTTTATTCCAGTGGTTTGAAAATTCTGGTGTTCTTTCTGAAAAAGGAGAAATGCTTACTGGCAGCAAAAGTAAAAACACTTTTCTTTCTAGTGGCTGTTACAACGTTACACTTTAAAACAGTCCTCAAATATTTTTGGTTCTTTATTACAGTAGTTATTACAGTATTACGTTAAACAGTTGTCTATATTAAACATTTTTACCTTGCCAGAACTTAAGGCATCATTTTTTGATTGAAGTCAATGGGAGAGGTATATCTGGCTTTAGAGGGGATAGAAACAAACATTTTTATTGCAAACGTCTTTATACTAATATTAACGTTATAGCAATTTAGAAGAGTGTTAAGGTGACATAGTTGTCTTTTGAAGCAGTTTAATGCTTATCATGTTATTACCTAATAGGTAAAATGAACGATACTGTATAAAGGAAAGAGGGAAGGTTTGGTCAGAAAATTATGTTTCTAACAGTGTTTGCTAGAGCGAGGAGTTAATTTAAATGGAGGGCATACATAAACACAGAATACACCTCAGCAGTGAAAACTTCGTAACATGGAAAAAAATGATTTAAGTTAATTCATGACCTGTCTTTTGCTTATGCCATTTTGATTAGAAATGTTCAGTTGTATATCCATATTTATATATGTATACAGAAAAGGTCATTAGAACCTTTAGAACTCAGTCCAATTAACACACAGCAAATGGATTTTGCCTTCTAATTAAAAACAAACAAAAAAAGTGCTAATAAATTCTGTCAAAATTCTGACTTCCACTTGAGTGGAAAGAAAATCTAATTTAAAGTTACTGTAAATCTTCAGCTGTTAATTTCATGCTAAATAATTCTTTAAGTATTTCTGGTGGATGTAAATATAATTCTTCATGAGAGAACAAATACTCAGATATAATCTGAAAATAATAATAAACCCAGGATAGAAATAATGGTAGAGAAAATAAGCTTGTTGTTGTTGGGTTTGGGGTTTGTTTTTGTTTTGTTTGGTTGGATTTTTGCTGTTGTTTTGTGGAGTTTTTTTGTTTAGTTTTGTTGTGATTTTTTTTTTGTTTCATGTTGTTTCTTTTTTTTTAACATAGGGACCTTTTCTTAAGTGGAGACATCAAAGGTTAGGATCGAGGGACAGCCACCAACCACCCATCTTCACACAAATTTTTACTGTAGTAACTCCTCCTAAATAACAGATAATAATGGGCTGCATACCCAGTTCCTGTTTGGACTTTTGGGCCATTATGGAAGTGATGTGCTTTTAATGGGATATTACATTTAAACGGTGAAAAGACCTTACTGAGTTTTCAGCACTCCTTTCTGTCATGACTACCAATTTGTTCAGAGTTGAACCAGGTAGCACACTGGGTGATGATAATGGGTGGCCACAATAATCAGTGAGCTTTGGGAAAGGAGTGGAGTAGGTGGGAGAGAACGATGGGCAGAGAGGGAAAACAAGTTTGCATTTGAATGGTGCTTTATGGAGAGGTTAGGTGAGGTGAAGTGTCTCCAAATTACAGTTCTCTGCTGTGAATTCAGCTGATAGACAACAGTCACCTATAGGTTCACGAGGTGGGGAAAGGGGGAAAGATTTTTTTTTTTTTCTTCCTTTTTTATTTTGTAGTAAGTACCTTAAGTAGCGTTTGTTAATATTTCTTTACAAAACATTTCAGCTCCTATTTAACAGCATAGAGAGGTTTGGGAACCAATGTCAGTGGGATTTGATGGAAGAATTGCCTTCCAGTGACCAGCCTTCATCAGATAAGCACCCAGATAGCAGTAGGATGTCAGGGAGAGCATTTCAATTTGAAGGAGCATTTGGCAGAGGAGAAAACCACCTGCAGCCAAGTTATTGATAAGGCCTTAAATATTGATGGCTCCTCTTAAGGAGGAGGCTAAAAGAGAGGTCTTTTAGGAAAAACTCTACAAATCTTTATTAATGCCATTCTTATGACAGAGTTATAGTGTCTGTTGATGTGTTTTATTTTCTAAAGTCTTCACTTATGAAGATCCGCTGCTTTCAAGTGTATAAGTGCTATACAGGGTTGTTTTCAGTTAGCTATTGGCAATTCCAAATTAAGAATAGCGAGGTTCCAGTGAAAAATAAAAAGCAATGAAACAGATGTTTGAAGTGGAGGACTGTTCATTTTTTCTCTTACCTTTCTGCACAATATTGATTTTATTTTCTGGTGTTGTTCCTTTCAGAGAGTGAATCTGTCCTTCGATTTTCCATTTTATGGTCATTTTCTACGCGAAATTACTGTAGCAACTGGGGGTAAGTGGCTTTCTAACCATTTACATTGAGTAATATGAGAAGAGTTTCTTGCAGCTATTTAAAATACTTTTTCCCCCCCATATATGTCAAGAGATAAACTGCAGCGTTTATATAGGAAATTTTGCTTTCCATGAAAAGAAAATTGCAAAATATCAATATGATGAAAAACCTCCCGCTGCTCAAGTTGAACTGTTATAAAAACCTCTCAGTGTATATGACTTCGTAACATTAATCATTTTCTATTTAGGTATTTTCCCCCAGAAATCTTTTGTCTGTGTGTGCATTTGGAGCAGTTGCGCTTGTGGAGCTACTACTGGTGCCAAAACAAGGAGGGAAAGCTGGGGTTTGCCTGCATGAGGGCAGAGGATTTACTATCCAAAGATAAGAAGTGCTGCTGGAAATATATAACTTGTCACCTGTAAGACAAACCCCTAGTAGTGTGCTACTTTGGTGTGGTACGGTGTCTGCAACCGTACCGTGGTGTTCCTCTACTGCTACTGTGGGGTGAGATGGGGTGTACAGCATAGCTCAGGCTCCTGGTCTTGTAGCTCTGGGTACCACTGATGGCTTGTGGTTGGGGTTTTCCCTCCCACTGCTGCTGGCTGCTACTTGCACAAATCGCCTGCACTAAGAACAGCAATTGACCCCTTCCACTCCCCTCCTGCTCTACCTCCTTGAAAGACAAAGAGGAGAACAGAGGAAAATGAAATGATGTGGAAGACAACAAAAGAGAAAAAGGAGGAGGAGGAATAATGGTCAACAAGATGAAAACAGGGAGGCAGGTGACAGCATCACAGAGAACACACCCACAGCATCCTCTGGTCCTTGAATGTGTCCAGCAAGTTCATGGGCTCTGGCTGGTGGTACTCTGCCCAGAGGTGTGACAGGACAAGCAAACAGAAGTAGGGGTCACCATCACCAGGGACCAATCCTGACCTGCCCCGGTCAAAGTTTCTCCTTCTCGTGCTATGACTGCCCAGCTGGCCAGGATTAGGGGATGCCCATGTCCCACATGAAGTCTAAATGGGTAGGGTGTTATAAGAATATTAGGGAAAAATTGTAGCAAGTGTCTCAACAAGAGTATGAGCTGGAACAGACGTTTTTGTCATGCTCTATGTCACGATCTCCATTTTGCTACCAAACCAGAAGAATACGAGAAATGAACAAAGGTGAATAAAGGCTGATATTAAATGGTTGATTTGCAGTCAGAATGATAAAAAAAAGGATTCACCATTATGGGGTAACTTCAGCACAAGAGTTTTCTCTTCTTGATCAGCAATGATATTTTGATGCTGATTTGGATCAGATGAGCTGTGAACTACTGATTGGAATTTTGAGACTTGCCTGATTTCTATTCTGCTTTGCTTTTAGTTTCATTTTGGTGCTTGATCATTGTCGCCTAGCTCTGTATTCTCCTACTTTAGGAGTTGCATTTGATGGGGTGCCAAAATCAAGTGCATGGTCTCTGTAGCATGAAAGAATGGGGTAGGATGAATCCTGCACAGCTAAAACACCAGCAGTAAGGACAGTGTTCATTCTGGAAATGTCCCATTATTCTTACTGATGAACTTGGTTCCTTAAAAAGTTCACTCTTTCCCTAAGTGATTCTTCTTGTGTGATCACTCTGCTGGGCCTTCACTTTTAATGGAAGCCCTGAATTCTTACCACTGGTGTCAGTAATATACTGCTGTCATTAGTGTCCCCTCTCCACCCCAAAGAATTGTGAGTACACTTAAGCTCCCAAGGAGAGCTGTGTGGTAGCAATTTGTGATGGAAACATTTTTTCTTTTGGTGTAGAACATTTGGGGAATTTAGGTGTTTTGGTTTGGTTGGTTTCTTTGTTTTCTAAAGCATGTAAGGATTTAAGAATCACTGCAGCTCTGCAGCACTCTGTTCTCTTGATATTAGTGGAACACTGAATGATAATTCTGGTTTGGTTTTGGGGGCGTTTGGTTTGGTGTTTTTTCCTCCACTTCTACTAAATAAAATAATATTGCTTTGAATAAATCTATAGTTTACTTTCAAGCTAAATAGGACTTTAGCATCAGTCCTTTTACTATAAGCCACTGACATTAGCACAGACATACTTCTTTCTTTCATGTGGCACTTTTCAACTTCAAAATTGATCATGAAACAGTAAAATCTAGTCACTAAACACTTTAAAAATGTTATCTTGATAAAGCCCAGTAACTTCAAGTCATCTTGTCAATCCAGGGCAGGATGCAAACTTTTCTACAACTTCAAGATTCCTAAATCCATTTAGCTGGAAAAGAAAGATCTAATTCTGTCCTAACTCTCTGATAAATATTGCGCTTTGGCTATATTTGCAAATTTTGTTACCATAAGTAATTGGTGCTGCAGTGTGGCTTATAGCCTGGCAACAAAGGATAAAGACAGGTTCCAAGTGCTTTTTATACTGTATGGTCTGCTATTTCTTAGTAACTGGGATTTTACAAAGGCATTACTATTATTAGAGATCTGGAACAACTCCAAAGGTTATTCTGAGATCAAAAGAATGACAGAGTTAATGTGTACAGGAGTCCCACATGACAAATGTCCACTTCCTGGAGAGCAGGATATGATTAATTATGCTAATGACAACACTACAAACTGTTTTTACCTCCAAATCATAAATTAAATAACCTTGTTAAAAGGAAAGTTGAGGACAATGGCACATTAAATCCCTGTCACAATAAAAATGTCTACACAAATGGTTTCTGCAATTCTTCAGGGAGGTTGTATTATGGCATAGTAGGGTTTCCAAGTTACTTAACATGACTTTGAAATTGCTGAGGTGTAAAATTCAACTTTTAATTCAGTTTAACTAATGTCTATTTCTTCTTCCAAATGGTTTTGCTGATCTGATTGTGTTTGGCTAAGGAAAGTAAGAACAGGGAATGAAAATAACTAGTCTGAGGGCTTTATTCACTGTTGACCTTAGCTTGTATGTGACCAAGCTATTTAATTCATAACTAGGAGGTAAGACAGTTTGTCATATTATTAACCTAATTAGTAATTCATGGGTCTTTGGGATATGGGCATCTCTCTCCTCCCACTCTCTGGAGAGCTCTCAAAGCTTTATTAATAGTAGATAACACAAGAAGCAGCTGAGGGTTTGTGGGGTTTTTTGTTATGAAGCTTTCTAAAGTTTGTGCTCTCCAGGCCACAAGTGCAATTATTTCTGTAATAAACCACTCATGAGTTAGTGAGTCATGTTGTGAATGGCAGGGAGCGGAGCTCATGAAGTCTGTTTTGGTGACTGTCGCTGATATCCCCAATGGAGCTTGGTAACTATGGAGGTGGGAAAACCATCCCTGTGCGACAGCTCTCCAGGCAGCAACACCACCTTTCTCATGGGGATCCTGGATTTCTCCTCATGGCTTGAATTATAGAGGACATGAGGGATCTTAAAGTAGTTTCAGTCTCTGTTCTTTTAGTGGAATAACTGAATATGATTTTGTATCACCTGTAAATCAAGAACATGTAGCACAACCAAGCTGCTTAGGAAGATAAAACATATTTGATTTTCACATTTAACTACAGATATTTGGAAGCAGCAAGGGAAACAGCAAAATTTAGGTCTGTCAGATTTTATTGGACAGTGCAGACAACTTCACTTGGGTACACTTCTGGTATTTTATTAGGTAATACTTCACGGTATTTTCAAGTCGTGTTTTTTTTTTTTAACATGTATTTTTTTTGAAGATTTTTTGAAGGTAATTTTTTTTCTCTGTTTCAATACCAATCATATTTTTATAGGTAGTGTACCATATAAATATTGCAAGTTAGATTCAGAGACAGATCTTGAACTGACATAAGTTTACACTATTTTCATGTAGTGGTTTGTGCTGTTGCCTTTTGAACTAGGATGAGTTCAGCAACATTCTGCTGGTACATCTTTGATTATAATTTTATCATCTTCACGATGACTTTAACAAGCCTATGCAGTCTTCTTGAATTTACCTCTTGTCAACCAAGATTGAGGTATCATTTTTATCTAGAGTTGACAGAAAAATAATGTATTGTTTTATCAATCATATCTATGTTAAACACTATTTCACTTTTTTCATATTTTTTCCCTAAAATCTTTAGGACAGTTTAGTTATTACTATTCATATTGTAGTTATCTTTCCCATATAGTGTGCATGTAATGAGAGCTGCTGTAGTTAGCACTGAATACACTGGTAGAGTTTTCAGAGATAAAGATAACAGCTAAATGTAGCTAAGAGCTTCCACTGCAGGTAAGTCTGGTTATCAGGTTATTGTATGGGGCTGACAACAGAAATTCTTGAGTATTTGTCCAAGCATGGCTTCACAAGGCATCTTAGGTGAACAGGATTGAAGTCAGGAGCCAAAAACTTCTTGCTTGACCCATGTGGGACTCACACCCAGATTGTAGGCTTCTGGATGGAAGTCTGAGTCAGCTTTTACAGAGATTAATGCTATCCTGGCTCTTGCTCCAGCTCCTCTTGTATACACAGTGGCGACAACAGAGTGAGAAACACCATCCCTGTAGGCACTGGTAACTTATGGTGACATAGAGGCCCAGAAAGATTTCAACAGACTTTGTGCAGGAAACAGTAGGAAACTACATTGTGGAAACCAGGAGCGTATCATGTTAACGCTGAGCCCTTCATCCTTCCAGTCACTATCACTTTGTTTGCCAGAACCCCAGTCTGTCTGATCCCATTAAGGTAATGAACTCCACAGCAGTCACGCAGAATACCTGTTCACTGGGGCTGAGATGAGATTTCTTCTGTCCTCTGTCCTCTTGTGGTTTTGTCTGTAGCAGGGAGCAGGCAATAGTGGACATTGCAGTGATTGCATAGTAAAGGTGTTTAGAATATTATCAAAGTATTTGTACAGCTGAAAATAAAGCAAAACTCTTCCTCAAATACACACGTAAAACTTGGGGTTAATCTGCTGCTAATTCCTATTAGAGGAATCCATAAGTATGTGGTGGCAATAACTTTCCCTTACTTCAATGTTTATTTCCTTCCCCTTTGCCCTTTTTTTTTTTTTTTTTTTTCTGGCAGAGCAACATCTGGAAGCTCCAAAACAGATTAGATGACTCTGCCAGTCAATATAACCTTTGATTTAGCCAGTCTTTCAGGAATTGTCATTTCAAAGAAAACCATGTGTGCATCAATGAAAAATTTTACAGTTTTCTGATAAGGAACTTATCAGCTTGGATTTAATTGTGGGTTTTGTTAAATTCTGCAAAGCCTGTTTCTGTTATATTTTCTCTATTGCTGGTGAACCTTTCTAGATTGAGCTAAAAAATTCTGTCATGACTAGAATTTTCTGATATTGACGTTGTTTACTTTGAACCATCCATCATGATTTATTCCCAAAGCAAATCACTGCTTTGCAAAACAGAAGTGAATGCAAGTATTACTATGCTGACTTTGCCAAGAAAGGCTGGACCAGATGACCCTTGTGGTCCTTTCAACCTGGTATTCTACGATCCTGTGATTCTATGATTATGACTGTACACTTGAATGTTTTGCTAGCAAATTCATTTCAGTTAGTTATGCTGTAATTATTGAAATGAAATTTACAGAATTCAAAGAAACTGTTATTACTTGAATGTTAGTCTCCAAAATGTAACAGTAATTACTTTGAGCAAAGTGAAAATGGAAATTAGGTCTGTCAGCTAAATCCTGAAGTCTCTGGTTAATTTTTTACTCAGTCTTAATTCAGGCAGGTAACTGCCAATTTCCAAGTTCAAAGGGAGAAAACAAGGTCTGAATCTAGGAGAGAAAGTGATGAAGGCCAGTAGAAGACTGAAGCTTAGTTCCCTCTAGGACATGAAAGCATAAACCCCAACTAAGTGGACTGTACCAGGACAAGAGGATGCTGATGATCAGGGGACAGAATGAGTTAGAGGAAGGGGTTCTCTATTGGAATTGCAGTGGTGAATTAAGGAGCCATGAGCCCTGTGAGGTAAAGGAGCTGAAAGAAATTTATACACTGAAAAGGTAGAATATAGCTGGATGTAGCTTCAACAGTGTCCTGATTTCAGCTGGGATAGATTTAATTTTCTTCCTAGGAGCTGTTTGGATTTAGTATGAAAATAATGTTGATAACACACTGATATTTCAGTTGTTCCTAAGAAGTGCTTATACTAAGTCATGGATTTTTCAGCTTCCCATGCTTCCCAGCGAGGAGGTGCACAAGAAGCTGTGAGGGGACATGGCAGGACAGCTGATCCAAACAGGCCAAAGGGATAGTCCATACCATATGACATGTATTCTCAGCGTATAAACTAGGGAAAAGTTAGCTGAGGGGCTACTGCTCAGGAACTGGCATCGGTCAGCAGGTGGTGAGCAATTGCATTGTGCATCACTTGTTTTCTGTATTCTTTTATCATTGTTATTCTTATTATTTTATTTTATTTCAAATATTAAACTGTTCTTATCTCGACCCATGAGATTTCTCACTTTGGTTCTCCAATTCTGTCCCCCATCCCACAGGGAGCAGATGGAGTGAGCAAGTGCTTGCGTGGGGCTTAGTTGCCAACTGGGGTTAAACCATGAGAAATTGGCAGAGAGCACTGGATTATAGCAAGGAGGTGGTGTTATCCCAGAAAAGCTAGAGGGAAGGAAAACCGCAGGAGAAATGGATGGGAGGGAGAAATCAAGCTGGAGGTCACTACTATGAGGATAACTAAGAGCCATTTAATAGGCCAGCAATTTCAGTAGTAGGTCCCAGTGGGGAAGCTGTTGTACTGGTGTTGATGAGCACAGATAGTGGCACAAGAAGAAAAAAAGAAACAGGTGTGAATGAAAAGATGAAGCTTCAATGTTATACCTCTTTGGTGCTCTCTATAACATGCAGCTTATGTCAGAAATTAGTGCATTTCTGCAGTTATATAAAACAAGAATACTTTAGAAATGAAAGAAGAATACAAAGCAAATAACTGTGGCAGGCTTCTGTATGGAAAAATATTTAAATCAGCATACTTAATAGTAAGAAATTTGCACTAGGAAAACCACAGAATTGTAGGGGGATAGATAATAAATTGGAACAGTTAAGAGCAACTATCTGCTGACCTCTAGTAGGCAAAGATCACTATCTACTCCAGTGCCCTCTAAACATGTCAGTAGCTGCCTGGTCATCCCATGAAAAATTCAATTTGAATAAAATGTATGCTATCAAGAAGTAAAAAGTAACAGAGGAACAGGAGATTAGTATTTGGTGAAGGAAAGCAAAAGGGGACTGAGCAACGTGGTTATTGCTTTGTGAAAGCTTAGCTGATTCATGATGGGTTGATCACTGGTACGGCTGGAAGGGACACTGGGCAGTGAAAGTGCACAGAGTCTGAAATAACTCTGCTATGAGCTACAGTCATGGGTATAGCCTGCAGGCCAATTTACAAGCAAAAAAAAAAATATTATATACAAAAGGCACAACTCATCTAACTGTGCCAACATCTGTATTCACGTTTGTCAGCCTAAACTCATATGCAGTGAGTACGGATGTTATTGATATAGTCAGCAGAGTCTTTGGACACTGAAGGTAGATGTGTAAAGTAGGTTGGATGAATTGCATCCTGCGTCTAATTCTCTCTATATGTCAATGTGTATATATATATATTGCTACAAAAAGGAAATGGTGTGATCAGCTCATATATAGATGTTTACATTTTTAGATTTATAAAGCCGAGTGAGTTGACTATTGAAACACATTACCAGCTATCATGAAGAAGGCTCCAGAAATGTCCACCTATCCCATGCAATAGTAAATGCACAAATACAAGTCAGGAAAAAATGGAACTCAGAGGATTCAGTGTTGTTACAGAGAAAAAACATGAATCAAAAATGTTCTGCATAGGTAGAAATCTTATATAAGAATTACAAGCAAAGCTTGCAACTGCTAAACCAGTCAAAAGATAGCTAAAATGGCATCTTGTAGGCAAAAAACCACATAGCACTGAAAATAAAATACTTGGGATGTTTGAAACAACCTGGAATGCCGAAGACAGCATGTATTGGCCAAATACAATGAGGAATATTAGAGGGCTGATGGGAGAGTATGGGGAGTACAGCAGTAGAAGCCAACAAAAATCTGCAATATGTTTTGAAGCACAGTAGAGATGTGCCTTTAAAAAGCAAGCCATGTACTACCTCATTGCTGTAGCTTACTGCTCAGAGATCTGGAAACTAGAGAAACTGTCAGACACTTCCACAGCAAACAATGGACATAAAGCACTCACAAATGTCAGCCGAGCTGTAGGCTATTCCAGCTAGAGACAATTGAGGTAATGCCTCCCAGTTGCCCTGTAATGAGTTTCTGGTATTTATCTGAGGATAGGGATGCAGTCACGTATAGCCTTGCTGAAGTTGGAGCAAGCAGTTGAATTAGTAAAGACTGTATTAAAATCTGCTGATATCATATTTGATAAATCATCCTTCAGTAGAGGAACATTCCTGAGCAGCAGATGGAGGAACTACTTGAAATAACTTTACAGCTGGCTGAATATGAGCCAGCAGTGTGCCCAGGTGGCCAAGAAAACCAACAGCATTCTGGCTCATATCAGAAATAGTGTGGCCAGCAGGACTAGGGAAGTGATTGCCCCCTGTACAGGGTACTGGTGAGGCTGCACCTCAAATACTATTTTCAGTTTTGGGGCCTTCATGACAAGAAAGACATTGAGGTGCTGGAGAGAGTTCAGAGAAGGGCAACAAAGCTGGTGAGGGGTCTGGAGCACAAGTCTGATGAGAAGCAGCTGAGGGAACTGGGGCTGTTTTTCCTGGAGAAAAGGAGGCTGAGGGGAGACCTTATCACTCTTTACAACTACCTGAATTCAGGTTGTAGCATGGAGGTGGGTGCTGGTCTCTTTTTCCAAGTAACAAGCAGTAGGACAAGAGCCAAATGGCCTCAAGTTGATTGAGGTGAGGTTTAGATTGGATATTAGGTAATATTTCTTCACTGAAAGGTTGTCAAGCATTGGAACAGGCTGCCCAGGGAAGTGGTTGAGTCACCATCGCTGGAGGTGTTTAAAAGACCCGTACATGTGACACTTAGGGACATGGTTTAGAGGTGGACTTGGCAGTGCTATGTTAACAGTTGGCCTTCATGATCTTAAAGGTCTTTTCTAACCTAAAAATTCTATGATAATTCTTATGGTGGCAATGCTGCCTGAGCATTTCTACCACTGTTGATGGAGTACCAAACAAAGAAATAAAAAGGCACATCACTATTAAATTCCACTGTCATCAAATTATAGTTGGTAATTTTATAAAACTGAAATCAAGAACTCTTTTTATGATTATGTTACTTCCTAAGGTCAGATCATATGCTTAGAATGATTTGTACTTATTAAAGAGTGAGGTCTTTGTGCGTATAAGATAGACACAGCTTTTCATCAAAACTGCAACTGTTTTATCCACTATTGACCCAAGATTAAATCATGGACATTGAAGGCATTGAAATAAATTTTCCACTGAAACCTGATATTAATGGAACCTGTGTTTATGAGCAGCTGCAAGGTACCTGGGCATGATTTCAAAACACTGACCAGTCAGGATGACTGATTTAAAGTCATTTTCTATTCTCAGAAGAAAGAATCACACTTATTCCAGTGTCAAACTCTTTATTAGTGTGCATATAGCTTGTGGGAAAGTAACAGAAACAAAAAGTCTTGGGTTAGATAGCTAGCTGGTTAGCTGTTTAAAAGTTTAAGTTCTATGTAGAGAAAATATATTTGGAACTCCCTTTTTGACAATGAGTGTGTAAACAAGATTATGTTATTCATGTTTAATTGTACTGTTTTCGATACATCAGGAGTGATATTATGAAAAATAAATACTGGTACAGAGGATCATAATGTAAATTTGCATCACATTTTCAGGACTTTCAGAGAAACAGGATCAATGAAGGAGGAGAGTGTATGCTGTGGTGAAAGGAATAAAGCCTGATGTTGCACTGTCTGAGCTCTATTTTTTTCTGTTGGCACACAGAGCAGTACCTCTGAGCAGGAGGGAAATCTGTCTGCCTAGCTTAGCAGCACTACGGAAAGAGAAGGATCCACACCAGGTTAGGATCTGAGATTGTTAAGGGTGGGGATGGCTGTAAACTTTCAGCCTGGAATAAGTCTCTGCTCTTCAAACATTTGCAGATTTCCAGTCCTCAGAAGACAATTATGCTCATGTGCATTTTCCTCATATCTCATAAATTTACTTTCTCAGATTTTCAAAACTGGTGGATGGGTGAAGTTTTTTTCTCTGGAGTATCAGTGTACTGCATGGAGCACCTTCTTGGGTCCCGCCAGAAACCTCAGTGAGGCTTTTCTGGTTGTTGCTGCTGCTCTGGCCTCTCCAGCACGGGAGCCAGCAGGAGGAGTGTTCATCGCTTAATGAAGAGACCTCTTTGATAACAAAAATTACCCTATGGGCAACATCTGTTAAATGGCAAAGGTGATATAAAGCAAAGTCAAACACAGTCCTTCTAGCCAAAATCAGCAATTCCAGCTACCCTGTGTCAGTTGCAGGGGATTATGCTTATCATCACCCGTTGGTGGCTTGTTCTGTAAGGACTGTAGAGGTCTGGCTGACTGGCAAATACCAGCTCACACAATCGCTTTCTGTTTACATCCTCCATTCTGATGTCTTGTGTTGCCACACAGCTGTTAAAATTATTTTCTACCTGTAAAGCTTCCTTTTCCTATCATGCCTGTGTCAAGTGTGCCTTCTGGAACTCCTGTTTCTGTAACTGGGTCCCCCTTCTATTAGCTTTCCCTTGAAACTCTCTTTTGTCTTGCTTTCCATCAGTGAACTCTCACAGCTCTTTCTGCTTCTGCCCTTATACTTTATCTTTACAAATTCAATCAGAAACACTTAGTCCAAAAAGAATGGTAAGCTTTGGGAAAAACAAAAACAAACAACAACAACAAACTAAAAAGTCCATATGCCTTGACATCACCCTGACTGTTGTATAGAAAAGCATTTGCCAACTTTGACTGTGAGGCTTATGGGCAGTAGTTGCACTGACATGGTAATAAACAGGACGTAAAATGACCACATGTGTCTGTAAGGTTCTGTTTTATACAATAACGGATAACTAGCCAAACCATTTCCCTCATGTAATGCCAAACAAACACTTAAATAATTTTTCAGATCAGACACTTAATAATAAATTAAATGGCTTAATGTTAAGGCAAAGAGCCTTCAGGATAGCCAGCAACTGAGCACTGGGAAACTGTTGGGTATAACCTATGTCTAAGTTGGATCCATCACTTTTTATTGTAGAATTTTATAGTAGGCGTATATCTTGTGTTCAGCCTTTATAGTAGCATTGCATAGCTTCAATAATATTGTGGTTTTACACCATAGCAAAGATTTTTAACGGATGACAAGTCTTTATTTTCTATACCTCCTACAAAATATAATGTTTATTTGGTTTGCTGCATGCTTGTATGTTAAAAAATAAACTTCAATCCGTTTCTGCCTTTTTACCAATTGACTTCATAAAAGTTGCTATGTATGTCCAGTCTCATAAAATTTTATGTCATTTTATTTTGTCTTTCCTACCTTATAACACAATTTTAGCTCCTATTCTCAATGTAAAAGATTGAATAACTGAACTCTGCAAACCCCAGTTGAAAAGTCATTTACTGAGAAAACCAAAAAATCATTCCCAAACCAAAATCAGGCAACAGAAAGATGAAGTTTTTGCTGGTTTGTTTTTTATTTTGCTTTGGTTTTGTTAGTTTTGTGTTGTTTGGTTTGGGGTTTTTTTTCTTGTTTATTTTTTTATGTGTTGACTACCTAATGATATCAATTTAAGCGCAAAAGGCTATTAAAAGCTTTTCTGTCAGTTGGTCCCATGTGCATCTCAGTGAAGGCTCTTTCCTTTCATCTTTAAGGGGAACTTGTTTTAGATTTCAAATTAGGCTGCTGTAAATGCAGTATTAAAATTCTGGATGTGGAATCCTGTACATTATGCAATACTACAGCTGTCTGGTACCGTAGCACCATGTACCATTGCTGTTTACTTGTAACAGCCAGGGTAACTGAGGCCTTTATGTCCTTCACATATCATCGTCTATATCTGTAAAGGTCACCAATTGATGTTCTTATTCCTAAAACACTTACGAAATTCGTATTGTTCCCCATGTTTCTGCCGAAATCTACAGACTCCTGCATTGACTGATCATTTGGTTTCCTTAAGAAATGACTGTTAAAATAATTGATCACAGAAACTATATCCAAAGAACTAATTAATTAAAAAAAGAAAAAGAGAAATTTAAAACCTTGAAACAATGTCCTAATTTGCAACTTGTAATATCTTGGAAGAGAAACTGATTTCTTCCCCTTTTATTTCACTTCAAGCTTACTAATTCGTTGGGCCACTGGCAATATATCCAAAACAATTCTAGCGAGTAACAGTAGGTTTGGTTTCCAGCTACATTAGTGAGTGTGGAGTTTTTGGTTGTCGTGCAGTAAGCAGCTTCTGTTATCTGCAAGAAAGGTTTGGAAGCTTATGCAGGGTTAATTAAAATCAGTGAAGGATTTAAAAGTGAACACTGAAATTATTGCTGGAGAAATATAATTAACAAAGTAAACTGCATCCTAAAATGGTTCCAGATCAGCCCACAGGGACCCACTACCAGTACTCACTGATGAGAAAGCACAAAATATCCTTTGTGAGCTAAAAGAAGGCAGCATTAAAAAAGACTGGAACCATCCTACTGACGGCACAGCCTCCCATTAGGAAGAGGCTGTTTAGTCAGTTTTATATATTACCAGCAACATTATTAAAAAATAAATATAGTTCCTCTTCCTCTTGGTATTAAGAGTCTGCTTTGTTGTATACAAAGTTACTGATCACCCATATTTTCCATTTCCTATCTGTGTGTCTGAAGAAAGACTGCTGGAGAGTATGAAAAGCACATGAACCAAACCATGCAAACCTTTTTATGTTTATTACTTCAGATAAAGTATTCTAATTTCCCTATTTGGGATCTGCCAATGTCAGAGGAAATGTCTGCACCAGGAATTTTGTTAGCATCTCTAACAGACAGTATAAGGAATACAAATTTTCTTAGTATCTTGACTGTGCTGCAATGTGCATGTGATGACTGTCCTCCTCTGACTCTAGGAAAGTTTTAAGAAAAGCAAATGCTGCTACGTGGTTTGCATGTTCAACAGCTGGAAAACAGAGTGCCTGCAACTGTTGTCTGAGTCACATTATGAAAAATCACTTGTCCGTTTCCAGCTTCTTCATTATAACATCATTCCTTCCTTGGCAACAACCTTGTCTCAAGCCAGTCCTTGCGAAATTCATTACCCTTGCAAATTGTTCAGATTGATATCAGTCTGATTTCTGAAGCGGAGGCCACTGAAATAGATAGGTTTCTATGGATCTTTGTCAGTATTGGAGTGGGACCCATATTTCTTCGCTCGCTTCTCACTTCTCCTTACAATTTTGGCCTTGTCTCTATTCACATCCTTTCCCCTTCCTTCTGTCAGTGTTGTCATTTGGCTTTGACATCCCTAACCTTCAAGCTTTTTCATGCATGTGCTTGCTCCTGAGGAGATGGTTCCAGGTATGAGCAATGGAAAAGAATCATTTAGGAGTAAATAGTTTGCTTTTTAAGTAAATCTTAGGAAAGAATTTGTCAGAGTTTTTTTCTTTTTCCTTCCTACATCTTGAACTGATAGTTTTGTGACAAAGCATTGTTTTAACTATGTGTCACGAAAAATCGAACAAATAGAAAATGCTTTTTGTTGTTTTCATGGGAAGTTTACCTCAAAACTAGATATTTGTTTTCATGTGGTTTAGTTTCATTTATTTTGAACAGATTCTTCATGTTCCAGTACATTGCTGTGACTATTCTAGACAGGGCTTTTATTTTAGAACTATTACCAGTACCCCAAAGTATAGTAATAATTTCACATGTTATGTGTGTCATTTTGATAGTGACATTGAAACAGGCTCCTAGTTCAGTCTGGAAGAGCAGCTTGTTGGTGTCCCTTTTGTGTGTGTGTCCAGGGAATTATAAGGTAGCCAGAATCATGTGCGGTTCTCACTCTTGCCTCACCAACCGTCCTGATCTCAGCTGTTAAAAAGCGGGGGGGGATGAATAGACACGGGGTTAGGACCATCACTCTGAGTGCTGCTGCTCCTTCAAGTGTTAGTGGGTTGAAAGCCACCTTGTGTTGCCAGAGACAACGTTGGTTTAACTTAGCAGGCAGGGTCTGCCCTGCAGTTCCTGTTAGAAGTGTTTTAACGTCACCCATTACTGTACTACAAAATCTGTTCAAGCTGAAGTATAGACTATAACTCTGCTTTTAACCAACCTGAAAAAAGAAAGGCAGACCTTGTAACACTGCATCATGACCCTTGCTGCTTGGGGCCACTTACCTTGAAAAATCCTTTTGTAGCTATTTGCTCAAGTAGAAATGGTGACTTTTGGTTTCAAGCTGCTGCATGTGGCAGTCTGGGACGTGCCTGCACATCTGAGAGCAGAGTCTGAAGGCTGTTGAAGAGAACTTAAATGGTGGCTGTTTGAAGAATCAAAGGACATAACTGGCTTGCTAGGAGTGAGATATCATCCTACTGTTTCTTAAAAGAAATAACGTTTATTAATTTAAGAGTTTATAAATTAGAGTGAGCCAGCTGCATGATTGTTACGTCCTGAGCTGAATGGCAGTAGATGTGTGATTTCATATATCTCACTAGTGTGTTGCAGTGAAGCCAAATACATGGTGTAATTCGGCAATCACTTAATAATGCAACAAAATCAATTTCTATAAGCCCATTCTTTCTTACTGCATTTTACTTTCAGATTCCTATCCTCCAATTTCCACCTCTCTCACAAAATGCATTACAACCAGTATTTTAAGGGCAAAATTGTGGTTTTTAACTGATGGCCTGCATTTATTCCCTGAGGGGTATTCTGTAAGCCATTAGACCTGGAGACTTTTAGACCTCCTTAATGACCAGGCCAATTATTGTGTGAACTGTACACCTGCATCCCTGTCTAAATCATACTCTCCTACCTGTGACCACTGCTTCATTTTCTCCACCTTAGCAGCTCTGAGCTGTACGTGGCTTCAAGTGTCAGAAAGTGGTTAGGTCAGAGTGTTACCTTGGTTACAAAAATCTATGTCCACAATTTCAGGAAAAAGGTCTTCAGGCCTTCTTTGAAACAAGTTTTGTTCTTAGCCATTCTCCAAAATTATTGACTTCTCTTAAAAAGTGATGTGAAAAAGAAGCCATTTTTTACTGCGGAGGACACATGCTTGCATTGCCCGTAAACAGCCAGCCAGCACCTTGATTACATACATAAAAATTTATCTTTAAGGAAAGTTTTTGAGTTTTTTACAAACACTTTTTTTGACGCTTCTTCAGCTGTAGCTTTTAGAACTATTTTTTTGTTGTTAATTCCAACTTCTAGTATGAACATGGGCTTCTGATAACACAGAGATGAGAAAGTTGTGCATTCAGCTGTGAAAATGTCCGAGGAATAATATTTGGCATTACTTCATATGTATTTACTCAACAAATAGTGAAAAAGTTTGGTGGAGCAGCTTGTATGCTCTGGTACTTCTCAGAACTCAAAAGGCTTTAAAATCTAGCCCTGCAAGTGCATTTCTTCCAATTTTTAAAGATTTTTTTTTCATCTATTTGCATTGTGAGGAGAAGGAACAGGGCCAGGTATTTATGAGGCGTACAGCTGGTTTTACACTACATGAAGAGTAACTCAAGTATTTCTTATCAAGAAGTCTGGACATTTGGAAGGAGTATTTGAGGACATTTCATTATCTGAGACATGCTGTTTTCACTGCTAGCTGTGTGAGGTTTATTCTATCATCACTGTTGTTTATTGAGAAAACACAATTTTGCTGGAAAAGCAAATGGACCACAAGTAGTATCTCTCCATAAATGTGCATCTTAAAAGAGGGACGCTGAAACATGATACCAGTATAATTATCAGTTATTCCTATAAGTCTAATTACGTTTTATGCAGACCAGAGAAGAATGGTAAAATGTGGATTTTTTGTAGTAAATTATGTATTTGGTTTACTGTGAAATGAAAAAGTAGAAAAATATCTGTGGAGTACTCTTTATCCATTAAAAATATATACTTTAAAATCCATGTGATGGGCAGTTTCTACTTTGGAGACAGTTTCATGTATAGGTTTTATTGACAGAAACCTAATCTATTTCTCTCACATGTTCTTATTAAGGCTACAGAGATGAGAAGGATCGGAATTTTCATGAATCTCATATGACATGTTTTCTTTTCAAGGGTGTTGAAAGTGCTTTCAGGCAAAAATGCAGTAGTGGCTAGGCAGTCAAGAAGATTCTCAAATATTTTTAGGTTGAAATGTAGTTGATGTGAAGTATAGCAATGTTGGCATGTTGTTTTCTTTTAAATTTAGCCACTTTGGAAGTCAGTACAGATGTTAAAGGTCAGCTCCACTCACGAAAGCACTTTAAACTTATCAGAGATTTGAAAACTAAGGAAGGCATGGGTTTTATTCAGTGTTTCCTATTTAGATGTCTGGGTATTTTTCTAAAACATTTATGGTTTGAGGTTTTTACCTTGTGGTCATGTTGTCAAGATGCCAGAGTCAGTTAGCTTTTTTCAGTTTTGTTTAGGTTTTTTTTCTGGATGATGTCTTGCAAAATGAAATGTAAGCACCACTATTGACTTGCAGCTCCTCTTGGGTCACTCAGATTCTGCTGTGTTTGCCATTGTGCAGCTTATAGAAAACAGTTTCTTGGGAAAGACCTTTTCAGCCTTGCTTCTTTAGATGAGTCATCACTGAAAATGAGGACACATGGTAGCTTTTGTCCCACCCATAATGACTTGGGACGTTTAGTCTTGTTGACGTGGTCTACAAGAAATTGCCCATCTAGTAGAGACACTTTCTGGTCTTGCAAATCCAGTAATCACAGATGGCAATGAACCATATCTTTTACACAGATAAAAAAATGTCCGTTTTAGAAAAACTAGTACAGTTCTGAAGGTGCAAAA
Source organism: Caloenas nicobarica (assembly GCF_036013445.1). NCBI lineage: Eukaryota > Metazoa > Chordata > Aves > Columbiformes > Columbidae > Caloenas > Caloenas nicobarica. The sequence goes on along the minus strand of NC_088246.1, from coordinate 21,106,149 downwards.
GGAAGGACTGAGGACTGCAATCCTCCAGCTCTGAAATGCAGAGCTACTGTCCTGTGCTACCAGAAGCTTGGCATTAACAAGGTGTGAACCAGCTTTAAGAAACTTCTAAAATAAGTTCTCTGCCTGTTGATGATTCCCTCTGTGCCACAGGTAGTTGGATGATCGGGGGTACTCTATGTGGCTTTTTGTTGGGAACACATTGACTTCTCTTTGTTCTTCAACCCTGCTTTAGCATTGCCCTCAGAAGTCAGTTGTCTTCCCTGGATATGTCAGAAGCTTGCCTGCTGTAAAAGCAAACACCGCCACAGGGCTGGTAGGCAGCTTACTGGTGCATTTTTCACTAATGTGTCTGTCTGATGTGCCCATTAATTGTACTGCAACTGAACAGCAGTTCTGGAGGAGAAAGATGATTGTATTGTAACAATTAAGCTGGGCATTTTGATAATAAGGCAAATAATTTTGTCACCTCAGTGCATTAATGTAAAATTGAGACAGTGTGAAAAAAAAATTCTGTTTAGCAAGCAGTCAACTTGTCCTTTAAACCAGCAGGCTCTGAAAGTATATTTATTGGACAGCAATGTGAAACAGGTGGTCTCCAAAGATAACAATGTACCAGCAGAAGCTTCAGTTAAAAAACTGTAGAGTAGCAGAAAGTAGAGCTCATTTTGAATAGATTTATAGAGATCTTGTCACCTCATCATTATTTTTAGTGGCAGACTAGCACTTCTATTAATATTTTGACTTCAAATTATCTAACATCATGCCTTCGGTATGTTTGGCAGGGGTTTTTTTGGTGGTGTTTGTCATGGGTTTGTTTTGTTTTCGTGGTGGTTTTTGATTGGTTTTTAATTTTGTTTTTTACTCTTTCTTTAAGCTAATGCCCCTAGCTTCCACACAACTGGTATGGTGCACTTAATAATATTATGCTTTTCAGTCATAGAACAAAAGGTCAGTCAAAACATAAACATTATGTTCTCACAAGTCTCTCTATGGTAAGTATTATGCAACCTTGGTCTCATATTTTGGAGTAATGAGATGAGTCCTGGCATGACAGAAAGTTGCACAACTTGGTGGAACCTCATCGCCACAGGCAAGCCAGCACAAAAGCCCCAACAAGCTCAGCTAGCATCTCTTGTGTGTTGATACCAAGAGAATGGAGATCCCGTCACTGTTCATACAGGTGATTAACTAGGTGGGTTCAGTGTGTCCTGAAAAGTCTACCTGGTCTTAACATTGAATGGCCACCCTTTTGTGGAGAAGGGGGCAACAGCTGATTCAGGCAGATAGCCTGTGTCCAGACATAGTTTATGAGTATTTCAGTACTCAGCATAGTACTGAAATGTGTCCTTATGGGGCCACAGTAAGAGTATAAGTTCACAAATTATTTCATTGATTTCAGTAACTCTTTGCCAGAGGGAAAGAAAAAGTAAAAAAATATGCATCTGATTGTGCATATCCTTATATATATTTGTTTATGTGACATCAGGATTATGAAAAATGTGAATTACTTGTTTAAATTGCTATAAAGTCATGTTAATCAGCTTTATAAATCCATCTTTAAGAGTGTTACAATTTTTGATGTAAGACTAGTCAGAATAAAGGGTCATGTTACTAGATTGTTGCATGTCATAGAACTGTGATGAAAATTTTGAGTTTTCTGTTGAAAGATTATTTTTTTCTATTCCACCTCCAGCAATAATACTGAATTTTAGTTATACCTGTAATTCTGTTTCTGTTCTTGTCTTGTCCTGTTGATGTATCCTGGAGATTTTCTTCTACTTGATCATGGATATTGAGTGGTTTCTGGTGTCTTGAAGTTGGAGCAAAGGACGTTGATCAAGTTATCAGCTTTTCAAAAACCACATTTTTCTCTGTTGAATTTAATGACATGGGTATCTCAGGCTTGTACTTGCTTTCTTTCCATTAGTTTCTTCATAATATACAACATCAGATTTCAGTTTCAGACAGAAGAATCAGTTAATACATTCTTGGTCTTATTTCATTCATCTCTGGTTATATCAAGCCTTCTTGTCCTGTTGACAGTCTCAGACCTTCAACCTGATTTGTTCTCTTTCTGTCTCTAGTTACTTCATTGTCTTCTTGCTGTTATTTTGGTTTCTTCCATATATTGTTTTTATTTAGCAATGCTACCAGTATGGAGCCCATTTCTGTCTGTATTTCAGCCTATTCTCAAGCTTTAAAACTGCTATTGAAACAGAACCTTTCAGCAGAAACCTCAACATTATCTCTTCAAAATCCTTAAGAGATTTGTTATTGACTTCGACAAGAGCGAGAATCAATCTGCAATGCAGTTTAGCTTCATCTTCCTATTGTGTCTTGTCATTAACTGAGATTGAAAGCTGTTGGACGGAAAAGCAATTTTGTTTATGGCATGTTTATGCTAAACTTCCACCAAAAAAAAAAAAAAAAAAAGGCTGAACCTCTGATTGTGGACTCTCCATGTGACAGCCATATAAATAATCATAGAAATGTTGAACACCTCAGATTGAGGGATTTCAGAAATTCCTGTGTCCAACCCTGGGCTCCAAGCAGGGGGCTCATAAATTAGTCTTGCTTGAAATACTTACTCCTTCAATGTATTTAAATATACAAACCAGAGAGATAGATATTTACTTTAAAATATTTATTGTAGTTGCAATAAAATTTGGAATTTGGTACTTAGACTTCAAGCATTTCCAGTAATATTAGGGAGGCAGAACCACAAAATACACTTAAAAGAGGTACTAAGGAGACTCACTAATACACTGATACACAAAAAAAGAATTTTGTAATGCAAAATGAGCAATCTTTGGTCTGCCCGTAGGCATCCCTGCTTCATAAATATTCATCTGACCTTCTGGTTTGGCTGTAGTCAGAGGGTAAAAGCCCTTGTAGACTTGGTGAAGCAGGGCAGATCATGGTCGTGGGAGACAAGGACTCATTAGGTTTCTGTTACTGTTTGTTCCACTTAATTTCCATAACAACGCAGGAACTTTTTACCTGTTAATGTCATCTTCATGTTATTAGCCTAATACATTACTTTAATCTTAAACAGATATTATATGATACTTGGATAAAATTACAGAGCTGAGTACAGCTGTATGAAGCTGTTTTCATAAACACGAAAATTTTCAGGTTATTTGGTTTGATTTTTCTAAAAAGAAACAAAACTAACTACTACCATTTCTACCAGTTTTTCTGAGCATATGTTGAGTGGTCCCTATCATAGAAAGAATTAAAGCCTGACTGCTTGCCTGGTGGATTTCATGAAAGCAAACACAACTGCATGAAATTTTTTCCTTTCACCTGCTCAAGGAAATGAATGAATTAAAAGCACTAGCCTAAAAGCCCATTTTGTGTTGCAACACCTATAAGCAAGTTCTAGCCCAGTGGTTTCAGAGCAATAAACCTGAGGAAGAAACAAATAAAATGTTGCCTCTGTAATGAATGAGTGGAGAAACTTTAAAGAAGAAGAATCTCATTAAAGAGCTGATTGATATCCATTGAAACTTTCTCAACCTTGTAAGAAGGTTGAGAAATTAAATAGCCATAAGAAAAATTACTGAATAGGACTTAGTGCATTGTTATCAGTTAACTGGATGATTAAAACGAAGGAGCCTTTAGATTTGGCCACTCCTCCAACCCATCAACAAAATGAACACAGTGTATGCATGAATTTGTAACAAGCTGTGTATTTTTTTGTGGGAAAGTTTCCATGGAAATGCAGCAGAAAATCGATTAAAGGTTTGTGGTGTGATCTAAACAGTACCTCACCTCCCTGTAAAGTTTGAAGCAGTACGAAAACAGTATAGTTATCAGCAAACTGCAGACAGTTTGTGTAATTCAGCTGGCCACTTAATTTTATTCATGGATGACTAGCTAACTTCATCCTGTAAGATTGCCCTATTCTATAACTCTAGTTTCCCAACAGTGCAATTTAAGAATGAAATTATTGTGCCCCATGGGGCAGGTGATGATAACAACTTCAATAGTCAGGCAGTAAATACAAAGGACCACGACTGGATTAGTTTAGCAGGTCTGCTAGTGTTTTAATGACTTTGATCTCCATTAAATATTCTGTTTTCTAGTATATCAGCTTGATCTCATTACACTACTGAGGCTGGAAATATAGTTCATGAAATGTTCATTTATGGAATGATGCTTTTTAAGGCAGAATTTCTTATTAGTCTGAAAATTAACGGGTATGTCACAAAACATACTCATAATAGCCTTGCATGCATTTGCCTTCAATCAGTCACAGAGAAGGTAATTTTTAAACATAAAAGAATCAGAATCACAGAGGGGCTGAGTTTGGAAGGGATCTCTAGAGGTCTTTAGTTCAAGCAGGACCATCTAGATCTGGTTGTCCAGGACCATGTCCAGATGGCATTTGAATATCTCCAAGGATGGAGATTCCACAACCTCCCTGGACAAACTGTGCCAGTGCTCAGTCACCCTCACAATGAAAAAGTGTTGCGTAATGTTCAGAGGCAACCTCCTGAGTTTCAGTTTGTGCTCATGGCCTCTTGCCCTGTCACTGGACACCACTGAGAAGAGCCTGGCTCCAACTTCTTTGCACCCTCCCTTCAGCTATTTATATACCTTGATGAAATCCACACTGAGCCTTGTGTTCTCTAGGCTAAACAGCCCCTTATTAATCTTCACTGGACTCTCACCAGTAGCTTCACATCTCTGTTGTGTTGGGGACCCCAGAGCTGGACACAGCACTCTGGATGTGTCCCACCATTACTGGCTCATGTTCAGGTTGGTATCCACCAGAACTTCCAGGTCTTTTTCTACAAAGCTCCTTTCCAGCCAATCACCCCCTAGTATATAGTCTTTAAAAAAAATTAAAAAAGAAAAAAAGAAAAAGCCAAACTTGAAGTCTGAATTCTCCAGCCAATATCCAGATTACTCATTAACTCACAAATACTGGAGTTATGTGTCTCTAAGTTGGTGTCACCAAACCTTAAAATGATAGCTTGCCAATCTGTATTAATTTAGTGGCATGGTCTTCTGCATTTGCTCAGAAAGGTATATAATAGAATCAATTACTCCACTTGAGCTATACCAGCTGTGACTTTGGAGCAAGAATGAAAATTTCAATGTAAACAGTATGGTATAAATCTAACCGCAGACTCATTGTTTTAGAACTTGAAGGAAAGACATCTGACTGCATACAGCTGTGATGGGAGGGATCTCACAAAGGTTTGCTTCAACTGTTGGTGCTTTCTTGCTATCAGCAAAGGTAGTATATCTGACTTGCATCAGCTAATTTTCTGAAAGCAGACAAAGAGCAAAAAACAACTGGCAGTAGAATATTATAGTATATCTAGCTATGTACTTCCATGGGTCTCTTTCCACTGATTTTGTGTACATAGCAGATGCTCTTATGACACCAGAGTTGCAAAGACTAAAAATTACAATCCATGGAACTAAAAAGTCCCAAAAGTTCAGAAGAATGGCCTTTTTCTTTCTTCAAGAAAAAAGAATGTTTGCTTTGTGCTTACACAAGGTTTTTTAAAAATTTTTTCAAATGATTTTGATTGAGCATGTCTTTATCAAAATAGTTTAGCTTTGTAACATATCTATATCACAACCTGGTCCAGTTTGATTCAGTTTGATTGCATTTGGAAAGGTATTCCTCATATGAGGTCCTGCTATAGGGGAAAAGGTATTCACTTTCGTTATTATATATAATAGAGGCTTTGTTGTGCAGCACTAATGTAAAGAAAAGAAAAAAAAAAAGGAGGAGTACAGAGCTAGCAGGCACTTAACTGATTAACATTAGCTCTCAGATGAGGATATAGTATGTCACATTGAGCAAAAGATAATTTCCAAACAAACTAAAGCTCCAGGAATTAGTTACTTAAAATTGGATTCTCTTTAGCCATGCAATGAAAGAAAAGCTTCATTCAGCAAAACGCAGTATGTAGACCCAGGAGAGGTTTCTGTGAGACTCTTTATAACAGGGTAAACATAGGGTAGTGCCTGATGAGAGAGTACAAATTGTTAATGTCCCATTAACTCCCTTCCCTAGAAAGTCAAATGGTAACATAACAAGGAGGTTTTTTATGCAGCTTGATAACAGATATCTTACCAACCAAGACACAATTTTTCTTCCCGTTTATCTGCTGTTTCAGAAGTCAGAGGCACTGCTTGAAGTAAATCTTCATAGCAGAGCATTGTAGTACTACAGCACATTTTCACTTTGCTCCTGGTATAGGAATTCGCTCCCATTAAGAGGCTGTTGATGAGAAACCAAGAGCAGATCATACCTGATGAGATGGAGGAGTATATTACCAGCACACCTTCACTCTGAGAAATGGGGAGAGTTACACCTGCTGACATGCCTGAAAGGTTCTCAGATCTCTGGTAGCAAAGACTGCAAACGTTCCAATAAATAAAATGAGCAGTCCTTTGTTGAAGTGCAGTGTCAAAATGCATGAGATGGAAGACATCATCAGCAGGAGACTTATCAGGACGGAAAAATCCACAGCAATTGGATGTGTGTTTGGGGCAGCAGCTAAAAGCAGTTTATGTGAGCTGGTAGTCCTCTACTGTTCTAGCTACCTTCAGTAGTGTGCTTGATAGGCAGAAATAGGCAATAAACATTGTAGAAAACAAATTAAGAAACCCACTGTGTCATGATACTACCAAAAATTTTATGAAGTATGTAGGCTGCATAACACAGATTATTATTTAAAATCAAGAGAGTTGTTCTGTTAGGTACAGAATCCTTTGCCCTCCTCTTTGAAAAAAATCCCTCCGTTAAAACAAGTGTAGTCAAAATTAAGCACTGAAGTTTAGAAAACGTATTAAAATTCTTGCAGACAGTCAGTTGCAGATAAGGATACAATTCTAACTTGGAGATCAGAAAGCCTGTTTCATGGGGAAAGACTCAAAGTATCAAAAACATGCAGCCTTGAGAAAGAAAACAGAACCTGATTACAGAGTAAAAGTGTTTAAAAGACCAATGCACGTGCCTCAGGAAATACCTACTCAGATTAAGGACGACGGCAAAGCAAAATACTTTGAATCGTGATTTGTTGAGAACTGACAGTAAAGGGAAAATTTATCTTTGACCATAAATGGATTGGTAGCAGTGAAATTCAAGATGAAATATTCAACATATTTGACTGAATAGTGAGCAATACCCTGCAAAGGGCTAAATCTGTAACACTGGTGTCTTAAATTCTTTTCTCCATAAGCACTAAAAGGAAGGAAAAGCAGCAAGTACTTTGGTAAATCCTGCCAACTTTTATTAAAGTATCAAAAGATCAGCAGAGTTCTTACTTTCCTGGCACCTCATTCAGAAAACGTTTGGCTGACTATGCATAAGATTAAAGGGTGTAGATCCGGTGAAGAGTTGCACCCAAGAACTCTATGAATTTGATAAGTCAGATATTACTTTTACCTCATTTTCTTTCTGTGCCGTCCATTTTGCTAAAAGTAGATACTATCTACTGAATAAGAAATGTTGTACATGCATATGCAGATTTTTCCAAGGAGCCCTTGTCTACTAGCACAGCATGAAGAAGTTGGTTTTACAGAAGAAATTTAGACAGAATTATCGAAAAAGGTTCATTTTTCCTCTGCAGTTTCATGGAAATAAAGCACGGATATCATAATGGGCTAGTTCGGATCAAAAGGTGTCATTTCCCAATGGTAAGTGCCAGTGAGATTCCAGATTTTTTTTTTTTTCTTTTTGTTAGAGGCCTGCCAAAACTATGCCTGGGATATCTGCTTAAATTTGTCACTGATTAAAACTCATTATATGATTTCATACATGATTTCATTATGAACTTGCTTGTGAACATGTGATGGGAGAACTTGTGCATTCTGTTTCACATTGGTAACTCAATGGGAGCTCAGCCATAGTGTCTCAGCTATATCAGAGTGTGAGTTGTGTGTGCTCTGTCAAGATAGATGCTTCTCTAAAAGGCATAGCCACCAGATCTAAAGTTGTTTGCTGAGTTTGGGTGATGGGCATTATATGGTAGGTACACTCTGTCCTCTGAACTCAAAAAATGTAATAAATAAATCACGCAAGAGTTTCATTTGGGCTTCATCCAAGAATAGCTCCTGCTAGCTGATATTGGTGCTTGTTCTCCAATGTATGAGTTTTCCCAGCTTATTAATTTTCAGGTCAAGTAAAGAGGTACAACTCATGCATCATATAAGAGGATGAAATGTGTAAAACCAAGCAAATGACACATTCCCAAATAAAAGGTTAAGTGTGGCTGAAAACAAATTGTCACTGCAGGAATGTTTTTGACTGCAGATTTCTACTTACTTTGGAAGTGGGTTGTGCTGAAAAGAAAATGTGCAAATAAGTCACGTTTTAGTAGAAAAGGTGCTCCACTGCTTACTGTCTGTGTGGACTTCTGGTATCCTGATCTTCACAAAGAGCACCCATCTTTAAAAACAATTAACAAGGGAGAAAACGAAGTAGAAACTGAACCAATGGTAATAGAAGCAAATGTATGAACCTGTAACACCCACATACAGACTGACTGGTGCAGTCTGTACAGAAAATAGCCAGCTTCAAGAAGTGAGGTGAAATAAGGAAAACCATTTGTCATCTTTAATTCTAGAAATAGAGGAAGAACCATCCCTTTGCCCAAATTAGCCCACTACCTTTATTGGCTTTTCTGTATTGATCCTTTTAAATATGCTCTCTCCTTGCTCATTTCAGTAGTTCAAGAGAAAGAACATATCAGTGGCGTTGTGAAGTTTTTGTCTAGCTAGCAACAGTATGAACATGACTGAAAAAAAGTTTTTATAAGACATCTCTTCTTCTTAATATTATCTGAGTTTTACAGATCTTAAATTAAATATAGCAGACAAAAGATTCTTTTTGGTGTTGTGATTTTTAAAGAAGCAATAATCTTTGTGCAATAAAAATTCTCCTTCTCTCTCTGAAGGTGGAAGGAAGGATGAAGCAGGAGACATAGCAGGAGAGATAGAGCACTCTTCGAATTAAGCTACACGTAGTCAATGCAACGAAAGCGCCAATTCAGAGCACCTATTTTGGCTTTCTCAGAAGAACAGCCTCTTAACCTGTGCAATATAGGATTCCTTCTCTAGAGCAGGGCCCTTCTGCCTCTGCAATCTGCAAATGTGCTGTGAGAGCAGCCAGTGCCAAGTGCGCAAGGATTTCTTTTCCCATGCTTAGGTGTATATATGATTTCTATCTGCCAGAGGTGTCAATACATTTTTTTTCTTGTGGTTGGATGGCAGGCCTGGAAGTAGCCTGAGGCAGAAAAGTCCCTAGACATGACTGAATTCTTCTTTTCTATGATTCTGTTGAACAAAATGGGAAACGCTGTGTCTGGCATTCAGCCACTTGTGCTACAAATGTTTGACTGCCAAGAGGACTACATGTGAATGTCTTTTTAGTGCTTGCAGGGCCACCCTGAGTCAGTGCTCCCAGATATCCCTGCAGACCTTTAAAGTAGTAACTTAAGCCTGTAGAAGCTTAAATGTAGTTTCCAATAGTTTATTCCATGTGTGACTGAATGGTAGCTGTAGACTTTTTCTGACTACCATGGCAATATTGGCAGGAGCTGTAAAGATCCTTTGTTAAAAAAAAATGTACAGGTGGAAAAATGGAAAAAGAGACCTGCTGTCAAAACCATTAGCCCTTTTGTACTCTGTGAGCACCCTAAATATTGATTGAACTCAATAGGTATTGATGGTCCTTGAAGCCTTTGCAGTCTCAAGCCCTTAAATACTTTTATAATTTACTAAATGTGAAAAGGCATCTCTGCAACTGATAGAATATTCAGCCCTTTAGGGGTTTTCATTTTATTGTATTACCAGCCTTTGTTGAATAACTGAAGCATTACATTTAGTCATAAAATGCATGGATTGCTCATAGGCTTCACTGTAAATAATGTGTATTTATTTTATGAAACATAATTTTCATGAGTATATGAAAAAACGCATTAAAATTTAGTTTGGGTACTTAACATGAATTGAATAGTTGAGTACCCTCTTTTTGTGATTCTGTCTTGTGGATTCACCAGTCTTATTTCAATAGGTATTTTTAATGGAGCTTCGTCCTTATACTGTTTCTACAGTTTGTGTATATGACTAGAATTAAAGAGACAGGCTTGCATTTTTTTCTATTGAGAAATGGCTTGGCATTCATTTAAATCAAATTTATAAGCCATTGGTTTCAACCTGTTGGGGTTTAATGAGTTTTCAAAAGCTGAACTAAAGTGTGGGACTATGATTTCTGAAGAATCAATGTGGGTTTTTTCCACCGTAGAGAAACATATCTAATGCAAGACAGATTTATGATCCTTCATAAGTTTCCTGGTTGGGTGATTTTAAGTATCTTGTTATAAACTTTTTTTTTTCTTTTTTACTGGCTTATTTTGTGGCTGATCTGATGTTAAACATTCAGGTCCAGAATTTTCATACCATATGATTGCTTCCTGATGCCTTGCCACTGAATCTGTATGTTTGCAAATGAGAAGAAAATCTATCTCTAGGGCATGTTTCTTCTACTGTCAGAAGCATCTTTCAGTCACTGTTGAGAAAAGTTTTTTAGCTGCCCCAGACCTGCAAGCATGTGATTTCAGTTCAGGAAGGGGTCTTTCAGTCACCTTAGAAATGACGAAAAAGGTAAAGTCTAGCTAGCAGGTTTACACTTACTTTACACTTGCAGAAGTAAAAATTTTTGCTAGATGCAATTCAGATCAAAAATTTTAGAAGTTTGAGAGATACTAGATTAGTCCACTTAAGAGTCTCAAGTGGAAATTGAAAGTTCTAGATATTTTCAAAGTAACATTAATCATACTGACTCGTCTAAGGCTGGAAGTTCATAAAGACTTTGAATTGGCATAATCTTGCACAGCCAACAAACAAAGCAGTTTCACTCACTGCTGACCCTGCGTGCTACCTTTCAGGCACTGTTCTTATGATAGAAAAATGGCTTGTGCTGCAATACAGTGGAGTAATGAAGGTTTTCTTTTGGTATTTTTGCTGGCTTAGTTTTCAGTCACTTGGTAGAAGGGATGTGAAAGCAGGGAAAGTGATTGGGGACAGTGTGTTGGGTAGAGATGTAGGGAAAAGCTTTCACTTCTCAAACCAGCCATCATTGCAGCAAACAGCATCAGAGAAAGGAACAGCCATGGTGCCCTAGTAACTATTTGACTTTAGGCACTGCCAGAGCAGTTCTGTTTTGGTCTTTCCTTTTGGGCAACTGCAGAAGGAACAGGAGAAGCAACAGCATGGATCTGTACATAGTTGCACTCATACTATGGTATGCCTGTACCTGCGTTGAGAACTTCACTGGTCTTAATTGGCATCTTACATCATTCGCTTGAGCACACATGGATAGAAGAATCAATGTGAATCACACCAATCACATTGGTAGAAATCCTCAGCAGTGAATTTTCTGAGGTGTTGCCCGTTCTGCATAATACCAGAGTTCGTCTGAAGAGTAACAAGCTGTAGTTAAAGTTCATCTGCAAATAGAGGAATATAGGCAGTGAAGACAGAATTTAAGGACAGAAATATGACTGCTCTCAAAAATCTCTGTTGACCTTGGCTCTTATGCAGTGTTTCAGGTGACAGGAGAAGAGAGTTGATATGAGCATTTGGAAACTGCCTTTCCCTGAGCCAGATACCTTAGTGCAAAATAGGCAACAAACACCACCGTAATTCAGGAGATTATATCCCTCAGCCCTCTAGCCCAGTATTATCACTGCATAACAGTTATGGAGGTGATCACAGTGGGTTTGACTTGTTTGATTTCTCAGTGTGCTGGTCCTGTTGATCAGACATGTCCCAACCATTATCTTCTATGCCAAGAAAAAATATTATTCTATCGCATTGTATGCCAGTGCAAATCACAATCAAAGTTTTCCTTCTGTCACTTTGATTGATGTAGGAAGTTGCATGGCATCTTTATCTTCCTACAACTCCTTCCTTCCTGACTGATACTGTACAAGAAAGTCAGGATGCACATGACGCTGTTAAGTCACTGTGCTGCTCTTGATCACTTTTGATGTTGCCTTCCTCATCAGCAGTCACTGAGTTCAGAAAACTGTGCTCTGGCAATGTCAGGAATCACTACAACTCCGCTACTCACTGCTGTAGTGATTGACCTATGTCAGCACAGTACAGATGAAGCTGGGTCTGCTCCCTTATCAGGATTCTGTTTTTCTGAAGTGCCTTATATAATATTTGCGTGATTAGAAGGGAACAGATAGTACCAGGGTGGGAAGGCAATAGCCAAACACAGGATTGCACTACCCATTGTACCAGCTATCCCTTCTTTACATTTCCAGATTAATCAAATCTCAGGAGAGGCCTTTACATAGACTCAGTTACAAATTCTTGGTTATTGCTAGCTATGACTTGCACTACATATACGTGTGGTATAATTAGTGATAGAGGGTACAAGCTGGTTCCTCCTTGCTTCATGTTACCAAACGTATTTCTCATGAGAACAAATTATGATTGTTTTTATGTATTTGTATGTCCACAGTGAATTTTAAAAATTGTAACCATCAAGTACTGGCCTGATAAGCCAGAAGGAGTACCCAGGGAAGATGTGAAATAACTATGTCCAGATGAGTGGGTTTCCAGGCTAGGGACTCTTCTGGGGATAGAGCTGGGTCATATCATGCACTGCAATTCTTATAAAAGTTCCTATGGCATGACAGATGCAGAGGCACAAGCTCTTTTATTCGTGATGGGGCAAGGGAGCTGAGGCTCCGCGTGACTGGGATTGGAGGTAACAATCTCCTGGTCCAGTGGTGGCCCACTCAGTGCAATGACTTTTGCAGAACAGCCAACTGTGTAAGAGGCTGTGGGTATTTGGTTAACATCCCCCTTCTGCCTAGTGACTCCTTTCCCATGACAGTCATCATCCTCTGGGTCCTCTTTAAGCTACTCTCAAACCTTTGCTCTAAAGTTTTTCCTGATATACCAGGGCTTCTTCCATGTTTTTACCCCAGGATGTAAGAACGCTATCTGGAGGTCTGGGATCAGAAAATTTGCCTGCAGAATGTTCGTTTCAGCGTATCTCCTGGTAATATCCAGACTTCTCACCACTCTCGTGGCTCTGGTTTTTCTGTCAAGAGGCAGAAAACTTTTGTGTCTCTTGTCCTTAGGTTGATTAATACTCATGGCTTCAGTGTGCTCCTCATCTCACTTGTCTGTGTAGAGAGGCCAGCTCTCCCTTGCAGCTGTGTCTACTTTTTCCAACCTTATTATTGTCTTCAGTGCATGCGTTATCAACCCTATGATAAGAGGCAGAGAACAGATGAAGTGAAATCTGTATGGGTGTATTAGAACTATCCCAGCAAGCAGGGTTTAGAAGTACACAAATGAACACCAACTTTACAAACCACTTAAACATTAAACTCCTGCTCAAAGTTGTAGCCAAAGACCAAAATTGTGGTTTCAGTTTTCACTGAAGAAGTTAGTTATGTATGCCCAAACCACCCCTCTTTTCTTCGTGTTCCGTTCCCACCGCATTCAAGCACAAAAGAATAACATTTCTAGGTACTTCTATCTACATTTGTATTTGATTCTCATATTAGTTTCCCATGCTAATGAAAGCTTTGCAGTCCTGTCAGACCAAAAACATCCAAGAGTTAATTGCTGAATGCTCTGCAATGACCTTGAAAGGGAGTGGTCTGTGGCTTTTAAAATCAGGTAGACCAGATGTTCCTGGAGAGCATGGAGTCATGTGATGGTGAGAACTGACCATTGCAACTGAGTCCTCAAACCAATGAAGATGGGCACCCAGTTGTATGAGCAGGTTTTCAAAGAATAAATAGTACTGATGTTCAGCTTCGAAAATTTTCTTTGTTGTCTGAGTGTCCCAAACTGTATACTCAACGTAGACATTTGAAATCATTTCCTGCTGCCTTGCTCTTAAATTCTTGACAAAGAACATCAAATCCTGTATTAGAAAAATGCATTATTTCTTTTCCCCTAAATAGAGATATATGTAGCTTACCCAATGAAATAATGTACTCTGGACACATGATTATGTTCATCAAAGAAGAAATATTTTAAAATGTACTCAATTAGCTTTTTCTATCACTTGGTTCACTGTTTTGTTTGATAACTGAAATATGACATACTACTAAATATGGCTTCAATTTCTGTAAATGATTTGATAAAAGTAATCTTTTTTAAATATTCTCTATGTAATAAGTCAATTCTCACTCTCATGAAGATAGCTATAGCTGTAAATGGGTATATATAGCACATATTCCAATATTGTTGTGCACAGGACAAATAAATAACAATATCACAAATAAACCTTTTAAACTTCCTTCTGAAAGAGCAATGGTGACACCCAGTAGCATGGGTTGTGTGGGAAAAATTTTTTTCAGAAACTGGTATTACGAACTCAAGAGGCAGTATGCTCGAGAAGCATGAAGAACAGCTAGTCTGTTGTTGCATCTGCGTGAATTTATCCTGCTTTTTTATAATTTCTTTTGCTCCTTGTAAGCTTTACTAATATCAGTCTGAGGAAGTAAGTTGTAGGGGATTGAATCTCCAAGCTGTTGCTTTTTTCTGCTCATTATCGCAGAGTGGGCTGCAATGTGTGCAGCACCACCCTGCCGTTTTGGGCCACTTGGAAGTGATATTCATGTCTGCCTCCTTGTCTGGCCTACAATCTTTCAGATCCAGTCCACAGCCCTCTTGCTCAATATTCAACTGACAGAAATGCTGGCTTATTTTCTGATTGTCTTGTTATTGACTTGGTGTGGCATGTAGGAAAGACAATTCGTTTTGCCATAGCTATGAATGAGTTGACGTACTGATGGCAACTTGTGAAAGTAGCAGCTTTCGGGGTATAAAATTTGGACAAGAGTGAAGGTAATAATGAGTTCCCTAATGAAGCCACAGCAGCTATGACAACAACTAGAAGGATGCCAAGCCATATGTCTGTATACTTTCAAGGGAAATAATTAGGACCTGCGGGGCTGATTTTTGGTTTTTGTGTTGGTTTGGTTTGGGTTTTTTTGTACAAGGTGAATGAAGTAAAAAAAAATCATACGTTCTCCATTTTTCCTCTCCTGCCATTCATGACCTCCAACAATGAAAACAACTGCGAGTGCAGGTGGTAGCTGAAAGCAGTTTTGTTCCTGCATCTGCCTGTGCATGCTTCCTGAATTTAATCTTTCAGGAACTTCGCTTCTTAAAAAAAATAACAGAATGTGAACAAGACGATATTTTGCCCTCTGAGATTTCGTGGGAGGCAAGATTTTCTTCTTGATGGTTTAATCCATACTCTCCATTTTGTTATTCATTCAAAAGGAAGTGGGTAAAAAGCTCATGGAAAAAACTGTCACCAATCTTCTGTAGCTGTCATCTGATGGGAAGAGCAGCCTATTGTGTTTTCCACCACAGCAGGATAAAACAGCTTTATTCTCATTACGGCTAATGTCTGTTTAAGGCTTCATGCATTAAGAGTAGTCTTCTAGCTTTCCTGCCATAACTTTTATCTTTTGGATGGGTGATGAGTCGTGGAGCTGCAGTTAGGCTTCACCAGCTCCTAACGTTGAAAAGAATGAATATGTTTTCTTTGGGCAAAACCTAAATGGCTTTTTCTTGTCATATACCATCCAGCCACATGTGATGATTACTTTTAGTAAGTCTAAACATAATTATGTTGTAACCTGCACTTTGGTTTAGGAGTCAGGGATCACTGTTTATGTACTATGTAATTACGTGGTATTTGCCGCAGATATCCTACTGCTGTTTGCAACTTACCATATGATTAAATGACCAATGTTTATCATCAGAGTGAAGTGTGTGTTGCATGATATGTCTTCCACAAAGTAGAACAATACTGTAGCTTAAGTTCTCAGCCTTTTTAAAATTAATTTTTGGTCTAGTTTGGTCTAAAGGTATTTTCCATTTACTTCTTATGACTCTTCCTCCAGTAATCATACTTGAGCTCATCAGGTGACGGAAGACTTATATAAAACATTTACAATCTGAGTCATTCATTCAGAGTTTCTTTCAGATCATGTAACATTGCATACTGAACTTGTGAAAGGTGACCTAGTCATTTGCAAATGTCTGAAAGACATGAACCATCTGTATTTTCAGCGTAGAAACAAACCCAATTTCATGCTTGTGTTAGCACATGCTTACTTGTGCTTCAAGGCATTGGGGTAGAATTTACTTATAAAAGGCATCTGCCTAACAGGGTTGATGCTAGCATATGATAAAATGTCCAGGCAACCCACCACAGCATGTGCATCCCACTGGTGACTCTACACTTCAACCTGTTAAAAATGTATTAACAAAAAGAGCAATGAGACTTGGCAGAACTGTATTTACTAAAGGGGTTTGCAGTGATTGCAGGCAAATCAGCTTCCCACTGTTGACTTTTTATGCCTATGACATGCAGAGCTACATGTCACCAGTTGCCCAGCCATGGCTTATTTCCACACACTGACTTTATGGAAGAGATGGGTTATTACACATCTGATGTCTTCAGAGGGAAGGATTAATTCCTTTGTGCTCTTAAAGCTCTGCATGCACAATTCCAACACAGGCTCATCCCTGCCAAGGTTCTTTTTTTTAAGGGGCAACCCACATTTTAAAAAGATGACTTGAATTAGAACCAAAGATTTTTCCTTTTTTCTTTTTATAACCATAAGAGAACTTATCTCGCTCTTCCCTTTAGAGCCCTTATTCACACACAATTTTTTTTTTTTTTTAAGTTGCAGCCATACTGCAGTTACTTTTACTGCAATCTTTGTGTTCAAAGTTGAGGCTAGTATGCTTTCCAGGGCAGAAATTTGTCATCAACTGGTTCAAACTGGTATTGATTTTTTTTTTCCCATTCATTCTTTTTGGTCAGATTGTTAAAACCTTGGACTTGGAACTGTGATATAGAACAGTTCCTGTTCTAACAGGAAAATATGGGAAAGCATTTTCTCTGATTAAAAGAATTAATCTGAAGAGAGAGCATAATTACCCAATTTGACATTACAGATTTTTATGACACCTTTATGAGACTTTTGTTAAGGTACTTTCTTAGAGAGAAAATTTCATCTTTCTGGATCTGAGTAAATATCTTCCTGTACTAACTGACACTAAGAAAGATATTTTGCTTTTCCCATCCCCATCACATTTTACTAAGTTGTGCATGAATATCCATATTTCTCAGGAAGGTGTTTAGTATTGAAATTACGTAAAAACCTAAACATAATAAAGGAACACTTTATCCAGGCAGTAGTTGCCTTTATCAAAGGGAAATAAGTCCATTTTCCCACCTATTTGCAGAAGTTTTGTTTGTGTGCTTTGAAGTACAGATGAATACAGTGCTTTCATGTAATGTAGTTCGCTTTAATGTAAACCAATGCAGCAAAAGAGAGGAAACACAAGGGAATTACTGATGATACCAGAGCTAATGAGACCTAATTTCCAAACTCTAAACACTGAGACTAATATATTCTAGTTTTTCCCCCACTTAGATTTTTGCCTGTTCTCAGTTTTCTGCTGCTTTAGTTGTTCTAAGCCAGGTGTTTTCATAAATCCACTCCACAGCTGAAGAGCGTAGCCCAAAGTGATAGTGAAGCAATGAGTGGAGAAAAGAGGCAAAGAAAGGACAAGCCCCAAATTGGTGGCTTCAACTGCAGGATATAGTATTTCTGCTACAATTCTGGTTGAGTATTGATTTCCCTGCTTGCTCTCCAGTCCTCATCAGCTCAACAGATCCCCACCCTCGCCCCCCCTGCCCACGCAACCTTTGTCTAGCTCAGTAAGAGTTAGACCAGCAAATTTATATTGGTCAAAAATGTTTGGGTTGGGTCTTATTTTTCATTTGACCCAGGGTAGAGGTTCATCATCCAAAGCATTAACCCCCAGTAGTTCACAAACCAGGGAAATAAATTGTCCAGTGAGGCCTGATGAGTGGTGTTTCCAGTTCTGGTCATCAGGGTGAAGTCACAGAAAGGGGCAGAGCCATCTGCTTTTCTGTTACAATGGCTCCATTAGAGGGGTCCTCTTTGGGGGGTGCAGAGTTGAACTAGAGACCAGGGTAATATACTTGTGTATGCCCAACCTTTAACTGAGAAACACATGTGAACGAGAACCTCTTTCTGAACAGACACACATGACCTTGCTCCCCTGAAGTCCAAGTCTCACATGAACATCTACCAGCTTCTCTTGTGTTGTTTCGAGCTGACTAGTCCTACTGGAGGCAAACCTGTACTGCCTCCCGTCTGAACTCTGTGGCCAGCACAAACAAACATGGTGGGCAAACAAGGAACTGGAGGGCACGTAACTGTGGCGGGATGTTGGCAGTAGAAGAACACATTGCTAAATGCCCTTCTGAAAAATTCCTGCTAGCATAAAAAATTTGTTCATTACATGACATTTCTTAGTTAGTTTATAAGTATATATCTGAAACGTAGTTTAATGGCTTCTCTGAAATTTCTCTAGTGATGCATGCTAGCCTCTGCAGTCTTCCCTAACATGCTGTAGGATGTTGTTTTACATGGGTAAAGTATGTGAATATTATATACATAGGATTAGCTTTAGTAGTTTAGGAAAGATTAATAGAAATAATATAATAGTATTATATAATGGGTGTGGAATTAATCTAATACCTAATAATCCTAAAATTATATTTGAAATAACACTGATTTACTACAGCAGAAAACAGACATTCAGCAAAGTTTCCTTCTGCTATGCAGAAATTTTAAGCAGACTTTTTAAACTTTAAAGAATAATCTTTTCCTCTTCTGCAACATTGTTTTCTTCTTGTTGCAGACTTCTGTAAAATGAATGACAAACCCAGTTTGGAGGCATTCAGCATTTTTCTGAACTTTACTATTCTTTTCTATACAGAATTTTTTAAACTTTGGATAATAATGATTTTCTCATCACCTGGAAGTCTTTCATTTTTCATTAAATTCACATGATTCATGTGACTCACATGATTAATATTTTACAAAATTTATCCAGTTAAGAACTAGCTTTAAAAGCCAGAAGGAAGAGGAGAATAAACAGGGCAAGCAGAAAACATTATGATAGTTATTTTTGTTAGATACAGCAGCAAAACTAACAAACAAAAAATCTATATTGATATTACAACATTTTGATTCAAAGATGAACCACTTTTTTATTTAATATTTTCCAACATTAAAGGACCATTTTCCTCAGTTCCATCCCAACTTTTTTGTTGATGACAAGAGCTGTTCAGGCATGAGGGTATTTTACCCAACCAGTGGAAGAGACCCTTATATCAGAAATGGATTGCAAAATTAGTTTTCCCCCCAACAGCTCTATTCAAGACTTATCCTAGGATTTAGCAACGCCAAGGTTACTGCAAAGACACAGCTGCTAAGATATTCAGCCCAAGCAAGATAATCCTCCGGCCAGCCTCTTTTCTCTGGTTCCGGCCTGTCTAGGCACCACACTGGTCTTTGTTTGGCTGGAGCTGAGAGGCACTTGGGAGCTATCGCATGGCGGTATCTCACTGAGTAGATAGTGTATTTTGTGCCTCTGTCCAAGAATTTTCTCTAGGGAAGTATGCGCCTGATCAGACAGGAACTGATACAAGTCATTAGACTCTAAACCTTTGGGTTTGTTTCTCCTGAGCTTGAGAGCATTTGCAATTTAGAGTCATTAAAAGTTACAATTAAATATGCAAGTTATTTGCAGTCCATCACAGTGTCCTTACTTAGAAGTGTTTTTCTTGCTCCTGTACACTTCCTAGTGATATCTAAAAACCTCCTGACAGAGGATGTCTTGTGACATGTCAGAAGAAAAAACTCTACTGGAAGAGTTTCATGATACATAATCCCCTAAATCCCTTTGCTGAATTGAATAGGATTTTCATCAGAATGGATTGCATTCCACGAGATCATACACAACAGCCGTGAGTAGTAAGGAAACTAGAGCAAGATGGGAAACTTATTGGCATTCACTCAATGACATACATTACATGTTCTCAATTTTTCCAGATAATGCTTTCGGTATTAACAAAACAGCAGGAAAAATAATGGTGAAAAACTAATCCTCTGACCTTTGAATATCTACATAAGATAACACAGAAGTACAGCCAAGAGTATGAGAATTCTGGCTAGCTTTTCTTTTTTCTCTCATGCACAAACGCACAAGAAGTCCTTGTAAGGTTCTGCAACTAAGAAATAGTGTGATACTTATGCCTTCTGGGGCTTAGCTTTCAGATAGCCCACTTTTCAGGCTGAAAGAAGAAATGGGTTGGTGCATTCAATCCAGTCAAGCAAAAGCAAAGCCAAAAAATATAATATGTATAATCTGTCTCTAGTTCATTTTCCCCAGAAGGCTGAAAAAAAAATATAAAATAACCTGAGAGATTGGTTCATTTTTACACTGGTCTTGAAAGCCCATTAAGGTATTTAACTTTCATGGATTGTCTGAGGGATCTGGAGTTGCTGTTATCCTTTTGTTTAATTACACTGAAATCTTCATGCAATTACAGTGATGATAACATTCTTCCACAGACATAACAATAAACTAGCCATCTGGGGATAAATGACATTACTTGAAGCTTACTTCAGTCAAGTACCAAAGAAATATTAATATGGCTATATAGGACAGTGTTTGAAAGTAAATTACATTATCTGTTTCTAGAATTCAGCATTCCAATATATTTTACAGGCTTAATAGCATAACATATTCTTGAATTTGCTTCACCATGAAAGAGTTGGTGGAGAAATATCAGGAAAAGCAGAGGGAAAACACATTTTAACATAGTTGAAAAACACACAGTGCAGAGTTTTGTGTTCAATGCTTTATACACCTATACAGTATTTGTCAGTCTCACCGAATAAATATGTGAGCAACACTGTTCCTGATATTTTCTATTTCCCCCATGAAACATCTTGCCATTTTTCCATCGAATGTAAAAGTGTCTTTTGGGTCCATTTGTAGTTTAATTCCAGAAATGTGAAGAGCTTCATCAGGTTTTTAGTGTTACTGCTGAAGAGGAAAAAAAAAAATAAGAGCATAAGATGAAAGTAAGAGGTATGTCGGAAACGGTGAGATGGAGAACAAGAAACATCCTGAAAATAAATTGCAAGTCAAAATTTTGAAGCTGTTTTCAGCAGCTCAAATTAAAATAATTACAAACAAGATAGCATCCTACTGGGCTTTCAACCAAAGAGAAAACTTGCAGCTCCAACCTTTTCCAATTGAGGTATCAGATATGATCATAAATCGATGAAAAATATTTTGAAAATATACTTTGAAATGGCAAAAACGTGACAACTTTACAGAGAGAGAAAGAATCTTCCCAGTTGATAAAGCTCAAATACTTTTTTACTGGTTAGGAAGCTGGTCTGCTTATTCTCAATTAATTTATATGATGTTGATTATAATTGTACTAAGGCCAATTAAATGAAAGAGTGAAAATAAAATGATGTAAGAACTATTTCAATAACATGTTTATACAGCGTCAATCTAAACAAATGTCTTCTAACCTAATGAGAAGGTGCATCTGAAGTAGTAATGTTTTATCACCCTGGAGAAGAGTAGCTGCAACAAAATGGACAAATCTTTCCCTACCAGTTAGAACAATTATATTTATTAAAAAGAAAGAGATGAGCAAGAATAAGTGTTGGTGTGTGTGGAAGAGTCTTTTATAGGAGGAGTCTGGTTTCTCTGGTCTCATTTACATGTGACACAAAACATAATTTATTCTCTTGTTTAAACAGAGAAGAGGTTTTTGCAAATGAGTTGGTTTGTGTGCTGCAATTGAAATGAGTTTTCTTGAGTGGCTATTGAATAAAAGAATGTCAGGATTTTATTAGGTGCTAATTTTTAGTAATGCTTTGTTTACAAAAATCTTTTAGAAGTGAATGACTGCATGAGAACCAGTTTCTTACAAGATGGTGTTTTCTAGTGGTAGAACAATTTGGAATTCTCTAACAGTCTGAAAATACAAATGCATATCTTCTTGAGTTATGATTGTGTTCTCTTATATTGATCTCAGCTGATGGTTATATGTGCCTAAGTAACAACATTCTGGCTTTCCCACTGGGGAAAGCTTGATTGTTTGTGCTGAAGGCAGACGAGGCCACAGCTTTCCCAAATAATAGCTATATTCTCTGCTATCTTACTACAGGAAAAGTTCATTAAGGAATATCTGCTCACAGAGTGAAAGATTTCAATGGTTTGATTTTTGGTTTGGGTGTTTCCTTTTGTAGGTACATACTAGCATGAGGCTGGCAAATAGAAGAGACCTTAGGTGGGATGTCTGTGGGCGGGGCCCACTAAGCTGGACTCACTAATAGGTCTGGACTAAGGTATTAGAGTGATTTGAGCAAGAGAGGAGTGCACACAGCATGGGGTGGCCCTGAGGGCAGAGGCTGCAGTTTCCTTCCTGCCTTTCACAAAGCTATTGCTACGCTCCAGTAATCTTCACAGAGGCTGCAGACACGTTTCACTAGCTCTTATTTCACCACCTAAATCTGGGCTTTCTAGCTACAAACAGAAAAAAAACCCCTATACACTGATTTCTCTATGTAATTTATTTGAAGCTTTCTATTTACAAATAGGAATATTCAGAAATTGCTGAAATGTTCTTTAAAGCTAATGTCATGCAAATATGCTGAGATGTTGCTGGAGACAAATACAATAATAATTGTCTCAAATGCGCTATATCTGATAATTATTTTAATTTTTGAAATTACTTTTAGAATGCCAGTTTTACAGGATGCTTATATAAACACTCATGTCCTACTTCGCAGACCCTATCTCTGGTCTATTTTTCCTACTGTTCTGGCAATTTAACAAGAGAAATGAATGCACCTTCTTGCATTGCCAATGATCATAGCAAATTGGGGAACTTGGAGGAAAAATTTTTGGTCCACTTCCCAAATATTTTTCTTTGGCAAGACAGTATCTCTGGCACCTGCAGACATCAAGATGGCATATGAATCCATTTTAGGATTTGAGGGGTTTTAACTGCCATTAAGTTGTGAGCAGTTTGTCTTTGATTTGGTCAGTGATGCCAAGCTCTGCTTGAGAGAAGCCAGGCATTAGACACTTCTTTGGCCCCACAGCTGGTTACAGTGGGTTTTTTAAACAAACCCAAGGTAAGCCTCTTATCATTCCTCTCTTAGTATCTTCTTCATCAGGGATGGGGAAGTAGATGAGGTAGATAACATATCCATTCTTTCAACAATATAATTGGTAGGTTGGAGGTAAAGTTTTGAAAATTGTGGTAAATCTTACTCTGCAGAGTACTGTAAGTATGGTTTCCATCAAAAATGCATAGTGCGCTGAGTCTAAGATAGTAAAGATGGAGTAGAAGCACTGCTACCCATTGAGGTAGCTTTGGGGTCATATTAGATACCATCCATATGCCCCAGGGCAGACCCTCTCAGAAGGCTTTGATTATACTGAGACCAAAAGAGAAGCAGCCAGAGAGCCAGGAAGTGCCTGCCAATTCCTTTGCAGTTTTCTCTCTTGGCTGCACAAACAGTTTTCAGAGTTTTTTGGAGGAAAATGAGCAACTGAAGTCATATACTTTCACCCTGCTTAAGTAAGAAAATGAACAGGGAGAAAGGAAAGAAATAATTCCTTTATGAAACATTTCAGGGGGTGTGTGAGAGTGTGCTGTTACATTTCTACAAAGCTCGTTGCATATGTTAATATTAAAATTGAAATCAAGGCTTTCCCTTGGGTGATCTGGGTTGGGGCCTACACTCTTAGGGAAACCGCTTTTCCCTGGTTCTGTTTTTTGGAAGCTGCTTTGCTATTTCCCGTCTAGTTTATATGCTGCAAGAGTGCTCGAGTAAACCCACATTGACCTGTGCACTCGAGTGGCAGTTTTGCCTTTGCCCAGTGACGGTCTCTCTCATGCAAAGCCTTTCATTGTTCAGCTGCTGCTGGCAGGCAGTTACCTTTTCAGCTGAGCAACCACAGCTTGTTTTATTACTAAGGGTTTTAACATATGGTTTTACTTAACATTAGCTGCCTGATAGGGAAATGAATTTTTTTTTCCAAAGCAGTCTTATTTCTTTCTACATTTAATATTTTGTATGAGATGGTTAGATTTGTTCATTGTTTTGACCTCCAGGTTCTTCTACCACTCCATTTGTTTGGAGTTTTTCAAATGTACACTTCTGTATTTGGTTTTAAATTCCAAGTGTCATCTTTTCAGTTCTCTGATCTCAAATTAAGCAAGGTATCTCAAGAACAATGTACGTCATGCTTCTTTTACTTCCTTGTGAGTCAACATCTTCAGGCATGTTGTATGACTTAAAAAGCCTATGTTGGGGACTCCCTGACACACTTTGGATAACATCAACCCATGTGGAATGGGAGCGGTTAGTTACCTTTAAAACACATCAGGCTTTATAGATCATAAAATCTGTATTGATGTCTGTACCTGAAACACGAATGCTGCTGTACAAAAGGTACATGAGCCAACTCTTACTATAATGGCAAAACCACCTGGTAAGCAGAGTTGGTTTATGGAACTTTAGTGGAACTTACCTGCCATTCAGTCAAGCTCTCAAATTCTTCAGAACAATGAAAGGAAAGATTATTATAGGCCTGTGTCAACCTGCTTATTGGTAGGTGTATAAAGTGGTTTTGAGCATTCCTATTCTTGTCAAATGTGTTGTTTGGTATGGTTCTTTGGTTGAAAGAAGTATTGGTTTAGGTCTTTATTTCCAATAAAGATTGTTTTGGAGAATAAGCAAAATTTTATACCCTTTTTATGAAAGCAATGTCATGGCTATTTGAAGGAGTAATTCCACATCAACTTATTTCATTGCTGTTACTTAGCACCATTATTCTTTTTTATTTTTCAGAAGATACAATGAGATTTTTTTTCTCCAGATCATTTTCTTTTTACCAGAACATTTTTCCATTTTTAGAAGACAAAAGCTATTATATAGTGGGAGTGACCTGACCGGGGCAAGAGCTCTCAATTGCTGAGAATAAGACTGGTACATTAAGTACTCTGTTTCAGCTGCAACTTTCCACTTATCTTCTAGTAAAAAATCAGTAACCTAAAAACAACTAAAAAAACCCACCCTCTTAATAAAAGACTAGAAATTCCAGTCTTTCAGGTAAATAATGTTATTGCTTCATGTTAGGTAAAATAGTTGATATATAAAATAAAATATGAAATATGTAATATATAAAATAAGTAATATATTAAGTTAAGTCTTAGCTTGTATTAGGGGTCTGTGGCAATGTTTTGGTAGTGGGGCAGCTGCCTCTCTAGAAGGAGGTGAGGGGCTGTCCCATGTCAGATAGAGATGGATCCAGCCGGCTCCAATGGACCTGCTGCGGTACACCGCTGAGCCCATCAGCCAAACTGCTGACACTTCTGAGAAAACATATTTATGAAAGGGTAAAAGATGTGCACAGCAGTATCAAGAGTGAGGAAAAAGTATGAGAAAAAAACCCTGTGAAAACCAAGGTGAGAGAAGATTGGGGAGGAGGTTGTCCAGGTGCCAAAACATCTATGGAGGCGACAAGGCTGAAGCAGGTATTTCCCTGCAGCCCACAGAAGAACCCACATTGAAGCAGATATCCTCACTGCAGCCTGTGGAGGACACCACACTGGAAATGTGGACATGTCCTGAAGGAATCATGGCCCATGGAGGAACCACACAGGAGCAGGTTTATCCTAAAGGACTGCAGCCTGTGGGCAGGACTTACACTGGAGTAGGGAAAAACATGAGGACGAAGGAGCATCTCAGATGAAGTGCTATCAACTGACTGCAACCCAACCCACATTCCTCATCCCCCTGCGCTGCTCAATGGGGAGAAGGAGGTAGAAGGGTTGGGAATGGAGGAGTGACATTGAGCCTGGGAAAAAGGGAGGAGTGTGGGCAAGGTATTGTTTTCATTTGTCTTTGTTTCTCCCTATCCAAACCTATTCTATCTGGCAATGAATTAAATTAATTTTTCCCAAGCAAGTTCTGGTTTAGCCATGACAGTAATTGGCAAGTGTTCTCCCTGTCTATATCTGGACCCACAAGATTTTTCATCTTATTTTGTCTCCCTGTCCTGTTGAGGAGGGAGAGTGAGAGAGCAGCTGGGTAGGCGTCTGGCAGCTGGTAAAGGTCAACCCACCACATAGGTAAAGGATGAATTGTCATAATAGCTTTGAAGAAGTACTGAGCAACTAAAATATATATTCTCAAAATGGACCCTATTCAGTACAAACACATAGAAGTATAATTAATTCATTTGTACCCTGTATTCAGTATGATACTTCTAAGATATGGCCAGTTGTTTCAGATATTTCAAAATAAATCACACATGAAATTATAATCTAAAGTGTGTTTTGTTTTAATTTAGTTAAATGCTGAAGTACAAAAAAAGTTTATCATAATGTCGCGTATATAAAACCAAGCTTAGTTTTATGTAACTTGTTCATGCGTGGTCTTAGAAGGGAGAAGTCAGTTATCAAGCTAGATATTTCATTTTTATGTTGCTTGCATGTCCCATATCCTGCCATATCTTTATAGACGCACAACAGAAACTTCAAAGGGTTCATTGCCCGTCCTGCCTTGAACCTGTATTCCATTATTCTACATACTTGGGAAACATTGTTGAAAAACTTTCTGAATGGTACTGATTTTAGGCACAGGTAGGAATACAAAAAGAAACCACAAAAAGCCTAAGTGCAGATTGTTGTAATCTTGTATGTTAAAACTTACATGTAAATCTAATAAGTTAAAATGCAACCAATATGGACTATATTTTGGAATGGGTAAATTCAGATGTACAATACATTCTTAAGTCAGGGCCCTGCATCAAGTAGAAGGGTGCTTTTGTGTTTAATTGTTTTTATATATATATATATCTATACACACAGTTTTCCCCTGTGTGTAAGTGTGCATTTTTATGCTAAGAGCATACCATACTTGATTTACAAGTGGCTTTAGTATTAACTCATCCTTGGTTTTAGTTAGAATTATATGTACATGTAAAACTTACAAAGCGCTGAGCATTCTTTCCTATTTGTCTTCATTCCAGTGTTTAGGAGCATACTGTGCTTCTAGGTATAGTACTTGTGAAGAGTTTTGGAAAGAGCTCTACCAACCCCTTCCACAAAGGAGAGATTAAGTGGTTCAGGAAATTGCAGGTCTGAAAAATTCTTCCTTGACTAAATGAATCAACCATGGACATTTGCCACTGTCAGAAAATTAGGTCACAGATAGTATAAGCCAATTTTCTGTGGAAGTCCATTCAGGAATAAGTTAATTTTACATTTGGTGCTTTCTTTAAGTAGTAGTGGCAATGATAAAATGTCCATGCTCAACAGTGGCTTCAGCCTTTGAATCTCTGGGATGATTTGAAATGACTTTGTGTTGCTTTTCAAGTTGTTCCAACGCATGACTGGACTTCTCATTAGAATGATCTTCATGCAAGGCCTGCCTGCTTCCCAGCTATCATCCACCTCCTGCTTTCCATTTTTGTCTAAAGTAAAGCTGCATCTGGCAAACACTTGGAAATACGCTCTATGGATACTAATTACCTGGGCTGATTTATTTAGTTATGTGTTCCCACACAATTAAGTCCTTTGTTTTCCTATTGTATCTGCCTCATTATTAGTTATAATGGTGACATTTATACTGTAAATGGAATGAAAGCCTGAAAGGGAAACTGTGTAAAGATAGGATCATTGTGCAAGGGATGAATAAGTACTGAAGTATTAAGGCTAATTGTAATACATTAATATAGCTTCAAAGGTTTTGTTTCTATTGTATTCAAAGTATTTTTGAGGAATGATTTCAAGGTTATAGATGTACGCAAGATTTTGTTAAAATATGTGTATACATGAACATAGGGATAATAAGCAGTACAAATATTCTATGAAATGATATGTATTTAAAATGTCTAAATAAGCATGAGGGAATATTTCTCAAGGGAATGACATTTTAGAAGCAGACAGCAATAAATAGGAAACATAAATAGGGACTATACTTTGGCAGGACTGTTGGTTATCCTAAAATGATGAGTAATAGAGGAAAATTGCATCCACATTTGTATATTCTGAAACTTAAGTTCTATACATGGCATGTAAATATGTGTGGGCAGATTTATGTTTGTTTGGTTTATTCTGGTTTTGGTGTTTTTTTTGATTGGTATTTCTCTCTCCCCATAAATTAGTAAAAGAGAAAAGTGGTATTTAGATATTTAACTGAATCTCCCCCCTCCAGAAAAAAAAAAAAAAAAAGAAAGAAAGAAAGAAAAAAAAAAGACAGTTGTAGTTCAGGCCTAAGAATTAATTTAGTAGTTAGGAGGTTTCCAGATATCCAGATATTAAAATACTTTATCATTTGAATAAATAGGTGTGTTTTAAATGAAGCAAGGCAGCTAGGTTCCTAGCTCACCCCTTCATCAATGCCAGATGTTTCCATCTGAATCTTTTATTGTATTTTCCTCACACCTGGCTTTTTCTTAGAAGTCCTATCACCTCCACTTGAGTTGACTTCATGGTATTTGATCTTAACTGGTAGCAGCCATGCAGGAAAATTATTCCAAAGAACAACCTTTTTTGTTTGCTTATTATAGCATCCTATGACTTGCAGAGCTAGTTCTGTGAAGAGTTAGCAAGCATTTACCAACATGTTTCAGGAAGAAACAGGAGTAGAAGGATGCCTAAAGCACTCCAGAAACTTGTCATTTTTTCACGCTTTCAGAGATTTCCTATATCTTATAAAACAATCCTTTAACACACCTGCATCTCACAGTGGTTAGGATGAAGATACTACCATTCAGAAAGTGGAGTTGCACACTAATAGTTTTTTAATATCATGTATTAACTGAACTTGGCTCAAAAATGGTATTACTACCTTGAGGGTAATTCCAGTTGTTCAGGTTTGTGTTTAGTTCTGGAATTTCACAATTGTGTTTCATGGATAGATTTATATGTTCCTTCATAACGTATTGTATTGTGATTATACTAAATTTGAGAAGAAAGGATCTCTTGGACTTGACAGTAAAAGGGATTGTGAAGGAAGAGAAACTCTCAATATGGCTGAAGAATGAAAATAAACCAGCATAAGAAGTGTTGCAGTGGTTACTATCATTTGCCAGTAAAGAACTGAACTTACGTGAGACGTCTTCTAAATAGAATTTTTTCTGTTAGAAAATTTTCAGTCAGCTCTAATATTCTTATTGTTATTGGGGTGTTTGCTGTTGAAATATAATTCATTAAATCAATAGAAGTAGAAAAAGCAAAGACTTCAGCGTAAAGTACCATCTGGTAATCACTGTAAGAGGAGAAATTATATGTAAACCTTAGCTTTTAAAATCTACCTGTAGCTCCAATCAACTTAAAGTTTGTCAGTTTAGACCAGCAAGGCAAAAGCTAAAATGAAACTTAAGAAAATACTCACTCTAGGGCGATGGAAGTTGTGAAGTCAGGCTTTAGGTTGTAGCATCTAAAGTTAGTCAGCTGAAGTGGAGTTGGCAAACCTAACCACTGCAAGTTTATTTGTAGACCATTTATTGTTTAAAATGGCAAGGGTTTCCTGCCATTAAAATACACAAAGTTTTGCTTTGAAGAAAACTTCAGTATTACTGCATTCACCGTAGATTACTGCTCTTCCTCGAAGGAAGAACTCCAGTTCTAAACCAGTAAGAGGTTTTGGGTGAGCACCTCTGATGGAAGAAGCCCACTGTTGATCTGAGGAGTACTGTAGATTAAGGGATGAATAGGATAAACTAGTGAGATCTGTCCCTGCAGAGAATGTAGCAGAAATGCTGCTTGGCTTAAAATCGTGAAAAAAATCCTATCTGTTCCACTCTTCATTTGACTTTTTTTCTTTTTTTAAAAGGTTGTCACCTCTTCTTGTCTGAAATTTTCTCTTATTCTTTGTCCTTAGAATATGAAAAAGAGTTGGACTAACTTTTGAAGAGGTAGCAACTTGCAAAAGCAAAACAAATTGCAGATTTTTGGAAGGGATAAAAAGCACTATGAATACGCATGGTAGTAAATGGCTCATTTTGATAATGCCACATATCTGCATTTTTTTGTTAACTGAAGTTATTCTTCCTTGAGTTTGCTCTGTTTTTATTTCTGTATGAAAACTTGCTTTTTCAGCTTGTTGTTACACTGTTCATCTTGGATTTTGTCCTTCCGCAGCCATGACAGACATTTTCCTGAAATTTTAGGCTTACTTAGTTCACTATAAAATTGGTGGTGGGATTAATTTCTCTCAGATGACCCATTAATGCTCTGGCAATGCCTAGTTCAATCTGCCATTCTTTAAATATTTTCAGAAGTTACTGAAATGGTCTCAATATTTTTTTTTTATTGTAGGTTTCATATATACTGGAGAAGTTGTGCATCGAATGCTAACAGCTACACAATATATTGCACCCTTAATGGCAAATTTTGACCCCAGTGTGTCAAGAAATTCGACAGTCAGATACTTTGATAATGGTATGTAGTAGTCCTTCATAAATGAACATGTCTGTGTCCCTTGGCTCTTCATATTTTCTTCAATAACTATTTTTGAAGGAAAAATTGAAGATTTTTATAAAATATTGGGGTTTGGATTTCGGGGTTTGGGTTTTGGTTTTTTTGTTTGTTTTTGGGTTTTTTTAGCTCACGGGCTGGATAAAGCATGTGGCTAGACATCCATAAATAGTTTTTAATTTAGAACACAGTTGAAGAGTCATGAATCCTTTTTGCTAATTGGACACATATCTTCTGGATATTAAAATACATGAACTCAAATTAGCAATGTATTTTTTCAGTTTTAAAAGGAAAATTCTGTTTTGTATAAAAGTGCAAGTTCCTGTTACTTCAAAATATATATAGTAAGTACCACCCACCCACCAGCTAGATTGAAAATAGCATTTGTGGAATGCAATAGCGAAAATACACAGAACCAGGGGAGAAATAAGGTTAATATACCTGTCAATGACTAAGTGTGCGTGGAGTCACAGGACTGGAATCCAGTACACTCATCTACTCCACGGGTTCTCAACAGTCCCTTGTACAAAAGATTGAAAGGGTAAAAGGCAACACAGGGTTATACTTGAAGCTCTGTGAGATATTTCAAAGGCCTTGAATGTGTGGATACTTGTCTCATGAAGTCAGTTATAATCAATATTTTGAAAACATAACCTGTGTGATTAAAAGGCTTTTGGGCCTGTAGTGATCAAATACAACGTCAGTGACTGTTTATTCTGAATTTAAAACATAGAGGGTTTAGTATTGTGACTTAATATAATGAGATCTATGATTGTTTTAAATCTTCCTGGATAAGCTTGTGCCATTCTATTTATGTATATTCGTAGTAAATTTAAACACAAATTCTAAACATGTCCAAAGAATATGTCACATCTCCAACCAGGTGTGTTAATTTTTGTTCTTTAGATCAGGAATCAAAATGTATCCTATAAACCCCGCACCTAGTCATAATCTTTCCTTTCAATCTAGTCATTACTTACAGCATTTATTTGTTAAAAATCCAATAAAATAGACTATTCCTTGCATGGAGAGTTTTCAAGCAGAAACAAATATTTTCATTTCATAAATTATTTTACATTACGGCCTGATATTTGTCATCTTTAGTGAAAAAATCTGAGGATTCTGGGAAAGACATAGCTAATTCTCATTGTACTCCTGACTTCCAGTCTTCACACCAGGTGTATCAGGCTGTATCACATTGCTTTAATGACAAGATTGGATACTTCTTTAAGATTTTGGATGCCTCTTCATGTATAAGGCATGATGATCTTTTAGACCTCATGTGCTTTAGGACAAAGAATTTGCTATCTGTACCCCAAATAAAAAGGAACTGAGCAAATTGTCTCTTCAGCTCCTTGTTTCTTACTCATCTACGGTCAATCCCTGTAAGTGTGCTGCTTTCGAGCAGTATCTGGAGTGAGTAAGCACAGAACATGGTGACCCATCTAAGTCCCACTCATGGAGCTAACTGCAAGGAACTTATGTACGCTTGAATCTTTCTAAAGGCCCTGGGAATAAGAAGACTGTTTTGGAGGCAGATGACTTCCAATTTAGCTTGGGGTTCTGAGATGCACATAGATCTGAGATACTCGAAGACGGACTATAAGAATTTCTGGCTATTTTTGCTCCGATAATTTTTAAAAGTCCCTGTAAATTTCTTTAAAATGAAATTTAATACAATCAAGTATTCAGAAAGCAGTTAATGAATATGGTCACAGAAGGAAAAATGCGCTGCGTGCACAATTAATGAGCATACAATAATACGGTGGACTTAAGTGCAGTATGCACCAAAAATTTGGTTGTTCATAGTTTTGTGACATCTTCTGCCAGGATATGCTAATGAAAGTTACAGCACAGAAGATCTGTGACAAAAGATGTTACAAAGATATATCAAATATGCATAGAGCTGGATGCATCCTGACCCACCTGTGAATCAAAGTACATCACTCTCATTAGTGACAAAGAGAGAAGTGCATTGAGGTAGGCATATAAAGACGAAAAAGTCATTTCCAGTAAACACAGTTTTGGTGATAACTGTCTTTCAGCCAAGCTGCTTGAATGTGTCTATAACTCTAAACCTCTGTAAAACATGCTCACAGGGTATGCAAGTCACTTGGGGTACATTTTTAGTGTCATAAGTGGATATTCAGCTACAGAACTCCCATGAATATTAAGGAGCCTCTTGCAACTATATCTCTGCACACCAGACTCAAAATTTACCCCCTCCATGCATTATTAATGCTTTTAATTTAAACTACATTTATTTATTGGCAACACCTAATATTTTTCAACTTGCAGAACCTCAACAACCACTTGCACCATGCAGAAAAAAAAATAATGCTATTTATATTAATGCATAGTTAATGGAATAATCTAAATTTCTTAAATAATACCTTTTTCTAAACAGGTAATGCTATTAGCACTTTTCATTTCAAAGTCATCAGGAGATATATATATATATATACGTGCAGTGTCAAAAAAGCCAGTGATTGTGACAGCACACCTGACTTCTGAGTGCTGGATCCTACCTTTAGTGACTGTTGACACCTTGTGCAATTCCGAACAAGTTACTGACCACTCTTACTTCAGCAGACTTTTGTGTGAGTAGTTCAGGTATTTATTTATGGCACTATGGTGTCTGCCTTTAAGAGGATTTCTGTTGCAACTTGTGTTTGTAGTATCTTTGGCATTTCAAGATGCTGGGCTGAAAGCTGCTAAAAAGAAAGAAATCACTGTTCTTGTTTCAAGTAACTGCAGTTAAATACTTTTCCTACAGTCAGTTATTATTTTTCTCACATTTTTTCTTCCCTTTGCCTCTCTACCTCACTCTGGGGTTCACAGGCACAGCACTAGTTGTCCAGTGGGACCATGTACATCTGCAGGATAATTACAACCTGGGCAGTTTCACTTTTCAGGCCACCCTTCTCAATGATGGGCGTATCATTTTCGGCTACAAAGAAGTAAGTTGGGTCTGAAAACTGTTATCGCAGTGGACAAATTACTTTATACCTGGCAGGAATTTCCCTACTTTTGGGGGGAGGGAGGGACATTTGAAAGTTCAGCTATATAAAATAATTTCATGATATTGCTTATAAGATCACTATTTTGCTGAAAATGACATTTTATTGTAAAAGTGATGTTCATGTGATGGACTTGAAAACCATTAACATGCACAAGTGTGCTACTCCTGGATTTCAACTGGCCTTTTTTGGCTGGTTGTAAGTGTTGAGCGTTTAGTAAATTGATTGTTTAGTAAATCCCTCTTCGGTTTTGAAAGGTGGGGTCTAATTTGATCAATTAGTTTACCTAATCTGCGCCTGTTTGAAAATACTATGGAATCAGTGGTTAGTATTAAAGGTCACCTTTTTCCTGCAGCTATCATTTCTTGGCAACTGACATATTTTAAAATTCATATATTTCAAATAAGAAACAACTGGTTTGTATCTCTAGCTCTGTGAGATTTTAGATATATATATTGGTGATAACACTGGTTAGATTGGGGCCATTTGGCTTGCCCTCATAGCACCAATATGTTGTTGTTTCGGTGGGGCTCTTCTGCGTTCCCCAAGTGTTTCAGAATTTCAATTGTTACTTTAAGTGATTTTTTGTGTGTGTGCTAGAATCTTAGAGGATATAGTCCAGAGGCTGTATCTCTGGTTGAATTTCATGCAAATGAGAATCAGACAGTAGAAAAGCTCAAAACTCTAGGAGCAAAGAACAATTTCTTTCTCTTTTTGGTTACTTTAATGTCAGTTTGGTATGTAAATTATGATTTTCTCTTCGAGATGTAAGACTCTCTATTATCCTCCTCATATTAAAAGGGTGTAATCAGTGATACAACTGATTGTCCAGACTTGGAGAAAACTGGGCTCTCTTCTCTCTTTTCTGCAGACCAGTTATGAGCCTCCAGGCTCATTTTTCATGCCTATATTGAAGCCATGCACCCGAATGAGGCAGAAATAATAGGACTCCTCTCCCCTTCATTAGAAAGCTAGTGAGGATCTGGGTTATTCTATTATTCTACTAGCCGCAGTCATATCTTCACCTGAGACATGTTTCTGTACCTAGCAAACAGGATTGCTGCAGGATACTCTTACTGGAATAGTTTTGTAGACAAAATAAACTTCTGGCGTGCCCAAGTACCTGGCTTTCCTTACTTTATAAAATACATGCTGATGAGAGTTCTGCTTTGGTTCTGTTTCTGAATGCTATGCACATGTTAATAGTCTTCAACTATGAAAATGCAGTTTATTTGCTTTTTTGACTCCAGCTTCATGAAAGTTTTGCTTAGCACAATGGAGCCTGTACTTGATCAAAGGAGTGTGCACCAAAGCTTTGTTTATCTCGTGTTGGTGAAACCTTTTTAAGGAAAAAAAAATCTTTTTAAAGACTGCAGAAAAGTTCCTGCCTTCAGGACTCAGAGAAGTGGAAAGGGACACTACTTCAATTTGTAATTTTAAGATAAGCTTAAGAACTATATACACATTCTGACATTAAAATGGTGACATTTTCAAGAGACTGCTGTTCTCAGTTATGAGATGCTCTGCCCTGTTTATTACTGTCCAGCCCCATGCAAAATACATCTAATATGGGTGATAGAAGCCATTGCTCTAAATTGATAGTATCCTGCATTCAATTTGCATAAATGTAATGATGATGCAGAGTTCCAGGCAGTGGAAAACTTTATTTCTTAGGAAGACAGGAGGAAATGGGCCACCTAGAATTCCCTAGAATTCCACCTAGGTTTCCTAGAATTGCATACAACTATGTCATTTTAACTGAGGATAAACAAGTTCTGTGCTAGGATGGTGTAGGCTGCTTGCTCTCACTGCACTAGTGGAAGCTTCCTCCAGAACCACTGTGCTTTTGTGGGGAGAAGTTACTAATGTTATTTTCATTAATCCTGAGATGGAAATAATTAGAATTTACAAAGGGGATAATTTTAATTTTTCCCACTGATGAATCATTGAAATCCCGAGTTATTCTTGTCCTGAATGGAATTACCAAACATCCCTTTAGAACTATTGCACATAGTTAAAGAAAGAGACTTTTTAAAGTGGTAATAGTAACTTACTAGTGGTCTGTAAATCTTTTGACAAAAGATATTTGTAACATCTTAGAATGTCACAGCTAGTGTATTCCATTGGAAATTACTTGGGGAAAGGATTTGGAGGCTGCAATTTCTAGAAGACTACACTGTTTATTTGCAGCTTGCCTTACTGCATTAAAACTACCTCAGCTTTTCACCTAAATGAGAAAAAATGAATAAAATTTCCAATCACTGATCAGACACAAGTTGTCTGAAAAGAAAAACTGAGACATTTGCAAATTAAAACTTGACTCTAGTGCTATAAGTCTGGGCAGGAATTGATTTACTTTCCGGTGCTGAATCCATTACTTTCTGAGGAAGCCTTTCCTTCTGGAACCATTTCTCTTGATGGTGAGTCATGTTGTCAGGAGCCCCATTAACTCCAGTGAGGTTACTTGTGGGAGTACTCACTAGCATGAATAAAAGTTGCCCAAGAAGATTTCTACCTTCTTTTTGGTGCCATTTCATTTAAGCATCACAGTTCATCAAAAATGACAGTGATGTATGGCATATCTATAAGGTCTTCATTGCATTTTTGTCAGAAGTCTCCAAGCTGAAACACCATGTAAGAAATGCAGCAGACAGTTTGCCAGTAACTTTATAAAGTATCCCACAGGGCTCCATACTAGTGATATCAGGCATTTATCTTAAGAATCCACTTTTAAAATAACTGTGATTATAGATTTAAGCGAGGTACAAATAGGGACCTTTATGTCTAAAGCATTTCAGGTAAATTTTACCTTTTATTTCTTATTTACTCAAGCCATTTGAGATTCTCTTTTTCATTTCCTTCCTGCTCCCACATCAGATTTGCTATCTCATAAAGCTGCTGTTGACCACTAAGGCAGGATCTTAACTGGGGTTTGCTGAGTATCAAAGGAGCTGTTTCGCTCAATCTTCTGCATTCTGTTGTTTTTCCAAGAGGAATCAGTCTGAAATGCACAATTGTTATCCAAAACCCAGAATAGATTCTGAAAAAAAAAATTTAGAAAAGGAACTAAGCCAACAGGAAATCTGGAGACATCAGAGTATCTTTCAGAACAGTTAGTCAGTAGGAGAAGGAGCTGTAAAGCCAAGTTTTCAAAACGTAAAAACCATCTGAAATATAGGAAGGTTCTATAGCAAGTCAATTTCTTTACCAATTTACTTTGTTTAGAGTGCAAATGTTAGTGTTCAGGAAACTGGTCAATGTGTCAGGACACAACAGCTGGCAGGAAAATTTTACTAGTGCACCTCTACGATGTATGAAATACATTATAATGCAAACTAGACATCAGAATATAGTAATAAAGAAAATTTCTGCAAAGGCATACCTTTTTATGTATTAGCAGTGAATACTCATTTCTTATGTTCTAAATGTCACAGAACTTCAGTTCTCAAGAGCTTTGCTTCTTTTTGAACAAAATAACTATTCTATACCATCTTTTCCCATTAGTGCTTATAGGTAATGTTCCTTAGCGTAATTTTTGGTTTCTTTTTCTGTTCCTGATTAATACAGGACAAATTAGGAAAAGGTACCGAAGGCTTTGTTAATGGTTTAAGATCTTTGGCTTGAAGGCTTTCTTTGTTCATTTA
This sequence comes from Caloenas nicobarica, assembly GCF_036013445.1. NCBI lineage: Eukaryota > Metazoa > Chordata > Aves > Columbiformes > Columbidae > Caloenas > Caloenas nicobarica. Next base: position 21,069,034 of record NC_088246.1, on the reverse strand, counting down.
AATAGTAATGACAATTTACATAGTCATCCAGAAACCATTATTAAAGTTGAAATGCTTGTTCAAATTGCCCAATATGTGAAGCTGGAAAATAATTCTGAAAGATACTTGTAGTAGTACTTCTTTCTACTATGAAAGGAGGCAGAATTGAATAGAACTGCTTAAGTACTAGCACTTAGATAAAATTGATGCTCCTGCTATGCATGATGGAAAATATTCTACTTCCAGTAACAAGACTCCAAACCTTGTGATTGTTTCCTGAAAACTAAAAAACAAACAAACAAATAAACAAATGTAATCTTCATGGATATTCTACCTGCACTATACATGTCTGGTATTTCTTTACCTCTGTTATTATCAAAAATATTAACATGGAAAGGGGAGCTTTGATTTTATGAGGTGATCAGTTTATGCAGCTTAAAATTCCTGCTTAAGTTTCATGCAGTTTAGCCTGTAGAGTAAGTAAGAACTATTTAGGAAACTGGCAATGAAACAATGAAACCCCCATATAAGTACTATTGTGTTCCTAATTATTATTTTGCAGCATACTCTGGCTCTTATCTTTGACTCAGTTTTGAAGTGGAGCAGTAATTGCATTTTTTTTTTAAGTGGGGCAGTAACTGCACCTTCTCCTTCAGAATAAGGTCAGAGGCCATTATTTTATTCTTTCTTGAAGGATAAGATTCTGAAATGTCCTCAGAGAAAGCTGAAAAGACTAAAATTTGAGAACTCTGATGGAAAATACTGTCTAGATTACTGTTTCCAATGATTATCTAAGTATCTTTCTCCCTATTGTTGGAGTGGATAATCAAAAATATTGACATGAATGGCCCCAGTGCTAGTATGCATTTGAGAAGCCTACTCATAAGCTGGTGACTTGTACAACACAAGAGTTCTTATTGTCTGTGTTAGAGTTAACATACATTTTGGAATTCTTCTAGTTAAAATCCGTCCTCTGAATGTAAAGTCATAAAACCTCTGCCACCCATTAGCAACCACACGCACATTCCTAGCTTACTGTTCAACCATTTAATATGTCAGCCTGTCATGACATATCTTGCTATTCAGGTGAGGAATTCAGAACACTAACTACCTGCTTGCTACCTAGGTTTCACTGTAATTTTCAATAAATTGTTTTACCATTTATTACAAGCCTTCTGTCAAAAGGGCATGTTTCCTAGTAGACCATCATATGGTAAAAGCATATTTTATCTCGACATTTCATTCAAAAGATTTCACCTATAAAATGGCACTAAGTACACTCATCACTGAATGACTGAAGTATTCAGCTATGTAAAATTATTTATATTCCCACACATTAAAAATAAATGTACGCTTTTGTAAATACAGGTTTAATAACACTGTAGTTTTTGAAGAGAATAAAAGTTTTCCTTGGTCATGGATTCCCTTCTATTTTGGCTGCAATTCTCTTGGAATGACTAATTGTTTGACACAGGCTGTACCTCAATTTGAGGAGCTGGCTATACTAACCTAATTTATGGCTTCCCCACCTTACACAAGCAAGCACTTGTTTTTAAACTCTGTTTATAAAACATATATCCAAAATTTTGGCTGCTTCTTGAAGCTGACAGTCTGTTAGACTGGACCCTACTACAACTTTGTTATTTGTTTTAGAAAATCATTCTGCAAGTTCTTCACTCTTGTTAGAATGCCCAGCACAAGAGAGCAGACACCTGCAGGGATTTTGGCAAAATCTACTGAGATACTTCTGCTCCAAAATTTTCTAATTTCTTATTGAAGTTTGTATTTTCTGTTCAACTTGTCTACAGCCTACTATTTTAGTACCAGATATTAGATTCATTCATAAGTTTTGTTAAATAGTGAAACTGAAAGTAATTTTTCACCTCCAAAGCCAGTTGTATTGAAAATAAATAAATAAAGAAAACCCCACTACCACCAACAAAAACAATAACAACAACGAAGACCACAACTACTTGTGGCATTTGTACTGCAAGAACCCGCCACTACTTCCTGCTCTCCTCTCACTGTCCCCCCAACCCCCCCAAAGAAGGGATAAATTGCTGCTGTTATCATCATGTTTTAGGGAAAAGCAAATTGTTCAATTATTCACAAATTCACAAGAATCAGGTGAAAGGCATGAGAATTAAAACAAGGAGGCTTATTCAACAAGGACTGAGTACAACTTCTCCTGGCTTGCACTAACATTTGAGAATGAGTATAATTCTTTTCATGTGTCAGACACAATTTGTGCTTTCAGCTGCGAATTTTGCCAGCACAGTTTGTTGGTCACACACTGACTCATAATGCCAATTCCAACTACACTTTGTGCCCATAAAACTCTGATTCCTTTTTTTCAACTGCCGCGTTTACTCTCTAACTTGTAAGATAGTCATCACATCCTTCTCATCAGTGCGTTTTCTAACTTTATTTTCAATAGCTTCTCTAGAGTACCCTCAAAATCTTTTAAGACTGTTTCTTTCATAGTTAATGTAAGTTCTTCTTTACAGTATTCTGAGACCGTGAATAAATCCCTTCTTTTGTTTATACTTTCATGCTGGAAAAAGTTTACAGACTTATTTCTGAACTCATTGAGTCTTTTATTTTGAAAACTTTGAAAATACGGCTTTCAGCCTTCTTTTGTCATAGTCTCCAATAACTACATCAGAGCTAAGCTGATATAAGCCAAATTGAAACCGATGTATTAATAGCAGTATTTCCAAGTCACTTCTGTTCTTGTTGGTTTAACTTCATTCCTTTTGTTATACTCAAGCAAATCATGAGTGCAAGAAGCCTTGAATGCACCAGCTAAATGAATCACTCAATCAAGTAAAAGAAATGGAAATTCATGACAGTGTTTAATTGACAAGAACTCATTTTTTTGGTTAATATTCTCAAATTTAGCTTTCCCTAGATAGATACCAGTGTAATCAGGAAAAAGCACAGCTAAATAATATTTTGGGAACAAAGAGAACAACTGCTAATGCTCAGATACCAGAAGTCATGCCATTAGTTTACACTTTTACTTTGGCTTTTTTCTGCTGTGTGAAAAATACTGACCAACAGTATAGTTTTGGTAGTTTTACACAGATAAGGCCAGAGAAATCTATTAGCTTAGCTGAGCTAGAACCTTGAGTTTCAGTTTCTTACACTTGATCAAGTTTCTTCAGTCTTCAGCCTAGTAATTGCTGGTTAATTGAAGGGCAACTTTGAAAAATAAGCTATCCATTTGTGATTTGGAAGCAGCAATGAGTAGAGAATCATAATTTCCTTTGGTAGCTTATCCCAGTGGTTAGTGACATTCAGTCAGAGAAACATGTGCCTTATTCTACTTTCAAGACATCTGTCTGCAGCTTCCAGCTTCTGGTTATATCTCTGTGCTAGATGAAAAAACCCTTTAGCCCTTGAGTAATTTCTCCTCATGGCAGTACTTTCTTATGGTAATCCAGCCAGCTTTCCATTTTCCTTTGAGAAGCCAAACAGATAGAGCTCTTTAACTCTTCTGTTAATGGCATTTAAGAACCGCAGAAGTTTTCAAACTGTTTTTATGACTCTCTTAATCTTCCTTCTCTTAACTTTTTAGCATGTTTTAAGAAACAGGCTCTCCCGAAGTTTGTGTAACATTTCAGTAATAATCTAATGTGCAGGTATAAGTAAAATGGCCACCTGACATATTCCAGTGTTTGTGTAACCAAATATCACATCAGTTAAGTTTTCTCGCCACAATGTCTCTTCTGGCAGCTGGAGTTGTTTATTCACTACAATCTTGAGATTCCTTCCAGAACTGCTGCTTTCTAGAATATGGTCTCCAAACCTCTACTTTGCAGTCTTTGTTTTCTCAGTTACAACTTTGTAATTTTTGCAAGATCTAACTTTGCTAACTGATCCCGGCATTTCATTATTTTTACTCTGCTAGTGTCATCTGGAGAACTGCTAGACAGTAAATTTATGTTTCCTTCCCCATCTTTGACAAAATTTTCGAATACTAGCTCTGATGTCTAGAGAAGCAAGATATACTGTAAATACACAGTAAGTTTGAGCTGCTTCTTTAGTGGTGGCTGCCGTTTGCGATCAGTCAGTCTAGTTAACTATGTTAATATTGTACAAAGACTACATGTCACTAAGTCAAACACCTTACAAAACTCTAAAGTTATTCTAACAAAAGTTATTTCATCTATACAAGTATCAGCCAAAGCTGCAATCTTCCCCAAAGAATGAAATCATACTTGACACCTATTTTCATATAACCATGTTGCCCAGCATCAGTATCTCTGTTATATAAAGCTACTATTCCAAGACATATTAAACATTATATCGTTGGGTCAGAGCTCTCTTCAGATAGCTCTTCAGTTTCCAGTGCAAGTTAACTGAGCCATATGTTTTTAAAATGTTCATCCCAAGCTGAACTTTCACAGTTTGTTTCAATAGTAAACAAGAGGCATTGCCTCCTCCTCCTTGTCTGATACTGGCACATCGTCCCACGTTTTCTTCAACCGGGGAAAATTAATTATGGAAAATTACTGACCTTTTCTGTGTCATCATTAAGAATTGTTCCACCTCAGTGTGTTGATGTGAATATAGTTATATAAAAAGCAAAGCAAACTACAATAAAATAAAAATTAAAAAACAGTAATTTCAATCTTCAATAAATCCTTAGTCATCATATGCTGTGTTGTATAATAGATTTATTTTGGACTTCTAATTTACACTGGTTAATTGTTCATTCTGGCAGTGCCGTTACTTTTAGTCTGAATTTTTTACTTCAATATTTCATGTATGTTTTCCTCTTGTCTTCCAGATTCCTGTCGCTGTGACACAGATAAGTTCTACCAATCACCCAGTGAAAGTGGGACTCTCAGATGCATTTGTGGTCGTGCACAGGATCCAGCAAATTCCCAGTATGTAGTACTGTAGTGGTGCTAATGGTTTGGAGGCTGAGAAATGAGTATAAGCTGATTTCATCAAGGATCATTAGCTGCACAACAAATCACTTAGCTAATTTCAGCTTGTTAATTCAAGTGTAATTTTATTTGCTTGATAATTCCCAATGTGGCTTTCTCTGTCATTGTTTCTTTTGAGGTGATAAATTAAGTAAATAAAACTAAATGGCCAGCCAAATAATGTAAAAATAAACTGTCAACCAGCACAATTTGCTATTCCATAAGATACTCTATCTGGATGTCTCCTTATCCATAGAAGGGAAGAAACAACCTGTTCAAAAAATATCCAGGCTGGAAATTCTTCATAATTTAAATTCTGAACTTCAAATTCATATACAGATTTTAGTGAGAGAAAAGGAGAGCTAGTTAATTAATAACATCTTGGGCTTACATGTTTGTGGCAACAGTAATGCAGGTGATATTTAATTTTCTCTGTCATTAATTATATTTTATATGGGTTGACTGAAAACAAAGAGTAGGAAAACAAGTGTGATTTCCTTAATGCTTTGTTTTAAGGTACTGTGTTCAGAACCCTTTGAGGTTGTTCAGCCATTAGAGTATGCTCTCTTTCCAAGTGTGCTGGTTTTATTTACACCTTTGAAGCAAATTTACTAAGTTCAGTCTTTGATGATGCACTAATAACAGGGTGGAGATGGAGCTGCACTAGAAGCAGCCTCCTAGGACTGAGTCCAGGCATATTCCCCTAAAGTGAACACTGACCGAAGTGTGACACAGATAAAGCTCATAAGGACTGACCTGAACTGGCCTGTCTTTAAGGCAGTCTGCAGATGGGGCTGACACCGAAGCTACAGGTACCATTGCCTCCCAGCAGCAGTCTTTGATATGAGGAAGCATAAATCCCACGTTTTGTATGCCCTGCCATGGGGAAGATGGAACATTTCAGTACTATCAGTTACTTGTTGTGAACTCAGAGTAGTGAGAAGGAGGTTGGCTTGTCCAGATTTCACTTAAGAGATCAGGTCTTGGGAGAAATATGTTTCTGAAGTATGATAGACAGTTGTGATGTGCCTGTGGTCGCATGGATTGCTTCTGAGTGCTTAGGAACAAATGAATCTAGACAACTGAATTCAGCAATTTGAGTGATGTTTGTAAGTTAATTGTATGAATATTTCTGTGACTCTTCAGTTTGTGAGAGCTCCTAAAATGGATTCAGTGAGAAATTAGGTTGATTGTCTTGTGCAAATGGTTTATGAGAATAGTCATACAGAAATTCAATGTAAGAGGTGAAAGCAGTATCCATCTTTTGGCATCAGGCCTCCAGCATATTTTATATGTAAAATATATGGTATATGGGAGTCTTTGTTCTAGTTTGAATGTTTTTTTCTTTAGAAATATTTCAGATACGCACCTTGGTTTACTACCACTATATAATGATGGCTTTAATTAATACACAGTTCCTTACTAATCTTCTATTTTAGTATTTCTGTAAATATTTTTGTCACATGACACTTTCTGCCAAGTGAAGTGATTGTAATTACCAGAAAATCTGTCATCTTTCATCTTAAACTTACTCTGTTCATTAAGTTACATTAAGGAAAGTCAGATAAGAAAAATAGAATGCAGGTAAAGAGCCACAAAAGATGCCACTACCACAATAGTTTTGATAGCATTATATTGCATTTCTGTATATAATGCACTGCTCTTCTCCTTAACAACTGCTTATATGGATGGTGGTAATTCATGATTATTTTTGCTAGTTTGCAGCTTACACTAGAGCTAGTATTAATCAAGGGAACCATTAGTTTGCAGTAGATTTTTCTAAAGCCAAATTGTGCTTTCAGTGAAGCAGGTTTATATTGGTACGTACAGGTGAAATAATGGGACCCTGACAGAACGGGTAAATAATGTTGGCCCATAGAGAGTAAGTGTCATATGCTCTTAAAATATGTATGTTCTTGCATTCTTGCATTCTTTTTTTTCAGAGGTGTTAAAACAGCCATGGCTCTAGTCAATTACTGAACAAGTGATATGATAGAATTGGTTTTTTACTTTATTTGTTAGCTCCTTAAGACAACAGAAGAATATAAATTGCTGTTTGTTTGTCCCAAAAAAAAGGCTAAGATAGCATAGCTATTCTTACTTAACACTTAAGCAAAGACTTTTCTGTCGAGCAGAGACCAGCTTCCCTTTATGTTCACGGCACCAGCAACGAAACTACAACCCACAACAATTCTACTGCTTGAGTTTTGTCAGTTGTTTGTGTATACATCTTGCATTTGAAAAGGAAAGAGACGTTAAGTGCAACACAAGCTTATTTGAAGAAAGATATCCTCTCAGTTTTCAAAAATGCTGAATGTCTTTGGTGCACTTTGTATGCTCACTGTTCTAAAATTTCAGCATAATAATCCTAGTTTTACAGAAGCAAAATTGGAAGATTTAGAACCATTTATAAGATTGTTTCAGACATACTGTCCAAAACATTACTAACAACTTTTTTAATACTTCTGAAAGGTGAGTTCTAAAGCCAGGCAAAACTATTTCATTCTTATGAGAGAAAAACATGCTTTTTGGTCAGCCATTTCATTTCAAATGTGCATTTTAATGAGCGCTGAAAAGGATCACCTCGAAGAGCCAAGAGCAAAAAGAAAGGATTTTCTGAACTTTTTGAAATGGAGGACTTGGGCATTTCATACCTATTTTTCTTAATATACTCCTACATATTAAAGGCTTTGCAGTAATAATCCTTTTATGTGTCCCTAAAAGAATACAGGTACCTACACTTTTTTACCTTATCTTATAAGAGCTAGAGCATGGAGAAGGGAGATTTTTAGCAGGTTGATTTTTACCTGGTTTTTGTGTTTGATTTTTTTCTTGATCTGCTATTACTGCTTATAAATAGACAATGTCTCTATTTTCGAGCCTATATGTGATACTATTATATTGGTGCAAATCAGCCACTATTTTATATTTCTATATACTTATTTTGAGATACGTATGCCTCGATATACTCTAGAGGTGCTCTGGAATTAATTGTAATGTGTGAAGGGAAGTGAATTTTTGCTTGACACAAGGGTTAACAAGAAAAGCCATAAATTCTGAGATCTATATGGCAAAATAAGTCCACCAATTAATTTCAGAGGAAAAGTTTTGGCTTCTTCCAGGTAATTCAAATGACGTGAGCCAGGATGTGGAATTCTGCTTCTGATTTGTCCAATAAGTTAGGTGGACCACCCTGACTTCTTTTGCAAACAAACTGAACACTTGTGTATTAACTATTTTCCCTTTTGTAACAAAAGCACTAAGAATCTTTAATGAAAGTCTTGCAGTTAGACAAGGCATGATTGGTGAAGACAGCTGGTGGATCACTTTACATGTCCCTCCAGCAAGTCTTCTCCCTCTTCAGCATCTTCACTGTATCAGGAACCTTATGCCTGTCCCATTGCTATCACCTCCTCTGCTCCCTCTTACTTCTTGTATTTTCTCAGCCATCTTTGGCATTCTGTTCTTAGTCCTTCTTTCAGTCACCTACATTGTCCTTTGTTTTCCCTTCTGCAGACTTCCAAGACCTCTCTAATTTCATGAGCATTTTTCTTCCCTTACATCTTTTCTTTCTTTCATGATTTCTGCATTTCTCTCCTTTATTCAGTGGTCTCTCTGTCTTTCATTAACTTTTTATTGTGCAAGAAGATGAAAAAGCATTTTTGCAACCCACTATTTCATTTTAGCAATGAAAAAGCCCACCAGCAAGCTTACCCAGATTGTGCTTCTTTTTTCTTTTTTTCTTTTTTTTTTTTTTTTCCCATGAGAGCATGAAATACACTGGTAAAATGAGAGAGTGCCCGATTTAGGGGACCGATACAGTGAATTTCTAGTCTTGAGCTTACAGATACTGGCTAGGTTTTTTTCCACAATAAGACATACTTGTCCATGATCTTGGCCTCTACTGTATTAGGCAGAGCTCTTCTAGGAAATCCATACCTTGACAACCCAACATTTAATGACGCTGGACACAACACTGTATATACAAATAAAATTGTAGCTGAGCTATGTGTTCATAATATTCCAGTTTCAGTGCAATTAGTGCTATTCAATAGGTCGTGTAACTCAAGCATATAATTAAATGACAGCTCTGCATGTTATAACTGTTTGCTAAAGATTTCTTTTCAGTTTGTTTACAGAAGTGAGGCCCCTGAAAGAACCTTAGCATTACCTTCCTGAAGCGTAAATGAAAACTAGGAGTTTATGTTGTGATATTTATTGTGTAAAGTTGCAGCATCATCTGGGAAATCGCAAAGTCCAATTTGCTGCTGCCTTACTGGTAATGTTGTCACTCTGTGCATAGTGGGCCCCAAAGTTATCGCTCTAAATTCACAGTATTTATTCTCGCTTTCCACTAGTGTAACTAATTCCACAGAGTGCCAGTTTCTCCAGCCCTGCGTGTTTGTCTGCTGGCCCAAAAGGCATTAACCAGGCAGCTGGTTCCTTGGCACGACATCCCCAATTGAGGAGCAGTGAGGGAAAGAGGTGGGCGTGCTGCCAGTCTTTGGTGGTATAACAGCACTTCAGGGACTGGTACAAGGTGATCAAAGTTTAAAATGTTCTCATTTTAGCCAAAGCCTTAAGTGGCTATCAACCAATCTCAGAATTAGACAGTTGGGTGCATGGTGGCTTAAGGGGATAAAGCATGTTTTTCACACTCAGATCCTGTACTAAGAGCAGCTCAGCTGGCATCAGGAATTGGGGTAAATCTGAAAGGACATGGAGAGTTCCAAAGTAAATGGTGTGTGGTAGGCATAGAGCATAGCTACAGAACAGTTTTTCTGCATTGTTCGTTAAGCAGGTATTTTCAGATCCTACTTCAACTGGTTAGCTTATTCACAGATTATACATCTTTGAGGTGCAGCTTTCAGGTTTTAAAACATTTTTAGTAACTTTTAGGAGAATGATAAAATTAATACAATTAGGCAATCTGAGTTTTGAGCTAGATTCAGACGTGTGTAATAGTCCCTGACCAAGAGCAATTGTGGTGGTGGTTTGATTACAGACATGTGCGGTCACAGTGTCAGTGCCTTGAGAACTAGTTAACATTGATAAGTTTAGTAATATGAAGCTGTTAAAAACAAAGAACAAAGGTTGCTTTGACCTTCTGATTCCCTTACCTTTTGTAGTAGTGGCAATCAGACATACCAGCTTGGCAAAATGTATATTTGCATGAAGATTTTATTCAGCCAGTGTGGCTAAACAAAGTCCTTATCAGGCAAAACCAGTGGCTGTATAGTACAGCAGCTTTGCCCACTCTTCTCTATCCCTTATATTTTTTCACAAATTGCTTGCAGTGTAAAATGGATATGTTTCATAAGTTGTTTGCTTAAAATTGTCTTCTGCATAATCAAATGCACTCTTTTACCATTTGTGTTTTCTCTATCAGCTAGACTTAAAAGTGAAAGTGCAGCTGTATGAATACATATGGCCTTGTTTAGCAGTTTTTGCTGGGTATATGGCTGATCTCAATTCCCTAGAAATCTTTCACTGACAAAGATTTTTTTTATTTGAGTGAACATATAATTTAAAAAAAATCAGACTGACTTCTCGAATATTTTCACATTTCACTGGGTTGCAGGTTTTAGCTGATGAATGCTGTGTGAGGAAAAGTGATTATGTGACGGAAAAGTGACAGAGAGATTGGTCATCTGTTGGACACGTATATGGAATGGTTTATTACTAACTACTGACCCTTCAGGTGTGTTAGGAACTCGTTGATGCACTTCTGGCACTGCTCCATCTCCAGAGCACTCTCCCAATTTAGTGCATTTAGTTAACTCTGGAAATTCTGCTTCATAGAATATTTATATGCCATTATTTAGTTTAAAAATACTGTGATAAAACCATATAGAAATTTTGTCGCACCAGAATCTTGCACATCTATAATTTACTAATCCATTGCTTAATCCCTTGAAAGGAATCTTTCAGTTGGCCTTCTGACCCACCACGTTATCTCTCTAGGTCACTGAGAAATGTACTTTCCTCAAATAAGTACTGGTGGTTTCTTCATCTTTTCCTGCTGGAACTGCACCTTTGGCCTTGTATTCAAAGATTGTACATGCCACAGAAACAGATAAAAGTGCAATTTGGACCATTCTGTAAATTAAACCAAATGTAAAAAAACCAGATGGTTAAAAAGTGTTTGAGATACTCAGACCTACAGAAAAGTAAAATATTTTCATGATTAGGAGAAGGATATCCACATATTTTCTGAAATTCAGAACCAGGAATGGTACTTCAGAAGTATATATACATGTAAAAAGTCCTTTTCCTTTTCTACCTTTGCTGTAATGCATCTTTTCAGCAAAATGCCTGCACATGATGCTTAAATTTTTGTCTGTTACTACATCAAAAGATTTCATTAGTACTTGTCAAGTTAAGGTGCATACTGAAGTACGTAGGCTCATAAGCTTTTTGTGATTCTGCACTTGCACTTGTTTGTAAAAGAGCTAAATAGACAGCATAAGTCAAAGAAGAACAAGTTCCACTTGAGTGAAAGACAGTGTGTGTCTTGGGTTGGAGCAGGCATATATGTGGAGAGGTTGAGGGGGAAAGTGTCAAGGGAGAGTATTCATTTTTCTGTTTATCTTGTGGAGTTTAGCTTTTCTAGCCTGTTTTGTTAAGGGGATACAGGCTCAGAATTCTAAATTGGGAGGAAAAAGTGCATTTTGAGGAGCTAAGCATGGTGTGTTTCAAGTCAGACTTTCAAAAGAATCTACATCTACCTTTTTTTACAGCCTGGCCAGGCAGATAAATTCGAACACTCGTGTTTCCAGCCACCTGCCTGCAAATATATACAAAGCTGTTAGAAGGTGACTATGCCAATACCTCTCTGTGCTTACGTTTCTTACAGTAGATAGATCCCTCATATGCAAACTTACCATCTGTGCTTGACACAGTCTTCTTCCTGAAGAAGAAAAGATCAAATCTGAGTCTACCAGGCAGTGGGATTTAAGGGGATCAACAGTCATGCTGAACTACGCATGATTAAATTTTTTTTTTTTTTGGTAAAAACTTAATTCTCTTAAAATCAGTATTTTTTTAGAGATTTGATGGACTGGATGAGATAAAAGTGTCTGTGACCTGAGTCACTGATTCTTACTGGATTTTTAGAAAGACAGAAGCTCCTTTTTTCTTGTAAACCCTGCAAGGAGTCTGTTAGGAAAGGTTTAGAGTAAGTGGGATTATAACATGTTAGTCTCTAGCACTACTGATAAGATGACATGCAGTTCAATTAAATTGTCGGCACCTACCGTTTAAATTTGTGTATTAATTTCCTTATTTTTTTGAGACAGAGAGATTAAGATTTCCGTGGAAACAAGTTACAGCCTTCAGCAATGACAGGAGTTAATTTCAAACATATTTCCTGATCACTCTGATTTGGCAGGTGCATTTATGGGACTTAGCATCCTGGGAGCATAAACCTCTCACTGCTGGCAAGGGATATCCTCCACCCCAGCACAAGATTAGCTTTGTCTTGAAAACCCTTTCTGTCCAGTGGGTTTGAAGTACATTGCTGTGGCATCTATTGGGGCAAACTTTTGGCACTTCCCCATATCTGTCTTTTAACTAGTCAGAATGACTTTGCAGGTAGAACATAAAACTAGCTCAATTATAAGTGCATTTCATAGCAAAAGAGAAATCCACTCTCAGGAATGGTGAGGCCATAGCAAAGTCAGCTTCAAATAAATGACAAGAGGAATTGTTTGGCAAAGGTGCTGATTTGGAGCTAAACAGAAGTATTATTGTCTGAAAGCCAGATGCTGCCTACCTGCACCTGGGGGCTTGTGCAGTGAGAGAGAGCAGAGCAGCTGCTTCACCCACAGCCACCCTGGCTGAGACGGGAGAGTTATCCCACCCAGCATAGCTCTGCTTCTGCCTCCCCATCCCTCCTCAGAGATTCTCCTGTTTTTTCCAACTAAAACCAATAGCTTCATGGGTATTTTCTGTGTGGCGTAAAGGGGATCCCCACTCTTGTGCTTTTAGAGGTTAGCCATCCCGCTTTTCTTAGAAAGCCTCGTCCACTTGAGCCAATAGGCACCTTAGCCACAGGATACCTTAGTGCACTTTCTCTTTTCCTTTAAAAATTAGTATTTTTTTATTGATTTATTTTAGTTGAGGTTCTATTTTCTGTCCAAAAAATGTCTACCACAGCCCTCCTAACAAGAGATTGCAAAAACTACTTCAGATGTCATGATATGTGATTGCTTAACTGCTGGGGAGCCCATGTGAGCTGATGTCAAGCTGCAGAAACACCACCTTCATAACAAGCAATGAGGTGTGCCCTAACCCATACAGGGCTGGCAACACAGAAGACTGCCTAAGACTGAGTCTGTGGCTATCTGCAATTCCTTTTCTTCTGTTGTGGGTAGACTCGGACTAGCCACTGACCAGAGTAACCTATTTGTGTGTAACCCTTTATTCTTCTCTGGCATGATTCCACGGGGTCAGTGGTTGTAGTATTGATTTCAATTAGTTTAGCAGGCCTTCAGAAAGGACATAAGTTTGAATCCAGCACACCAGAAAATCATCGTTATTGTGTCAAATTGGCAGTATAGGCTGTGCTTTTAATTTGCAAATGTACAAGCTCACCAGTCTGCATTGCAGCCATGCACTTAAAATCCAGAGTATTCAGAATAAACAATAGCATATTCATCTGGAAAGAAACAGTTATGTGATTATTTCACACTTATCTTGTGCTTGGGTCTTACAGTCATCTGTGTGTTCAAAACCCATAAGAACAGTGCGTTGACTGTATTGAATTACTGCTTTGAGAAACTTAGGTGCAGTGCGTTTCTGTAAAGATTATTCATAGCATTGGCTGGTTAGGAAGGCTTGTCTTCTTCAATGTTAGAATATGAAGAAATTTTCTAGTACATTTAGATGGAGCTAGCTTGTTGCTAACAAATTCTGTAAGCAATGAAATCAGTTTTGTTTGCATACCTTGACAACTGACAAAGTGAACATACAATCGAATCTGCAAGCCAAGAAATGTCTTAGGAAAGAAAGCATCTGAAAGATAGCCTGAAATGTCTGACAGTATACTCCCTAGAATTTCTGCCTAAATGAATGACTTCAGATACTCGAGAGCACACTCAGCATTTTCATAATCCTTTACTGGGAATAGGCACCTATTCTGTCTACTTTGATGGTTTCTCAAGACAAAAATTCTCTGTCTATACCTTTTTCATGTTCCTTCATGGTGTCTAAAGTTATAAATATATTCTTGAGGAAAATTTGTGTCATGCGTGCACCTAAGGAACAGTGAGCAATCATTACATCGACTGTTTTTTACAATCTACAAACTACAAAATAGTAAAGTGTGAAAATATATTTACTTTTCTTTTTCTGGTAGATGTCCGTAGAAGAACAATTTATGAGTACCACAGAGTAGAGCTGCAGATGTCGAAGATTACCAATCTCTCAGCTGTTGAAATGATACCTCTTCCAAGTAAGTAAAATATAACATGAGCAAAAGCCAGATCTAGGAAGGGTTCCCTTCCCCCTCCCAGCAACACCTACACAATTTAAAATATTTTGGTTTATCTGTGGACTTGGAATCATGGACAGATTAAATTATCCTCTCTCAGATCTATTCCTAGGTGGATGATGCATTATCCAGTGCATCATCATGTATCTCAAGTTTATAGGTATGCAGCTCCCAGTAGATTTTGAGTGAAATCTGTGCCAAATCATTTTGTTTCAGAAAAAATTATTATACTGCCTTTAAATTTGTTTCCTAAAGAAAAAAAAGAACAGTTTTCATGCTTGCAAGGCAAACACAAATTCTTCTGTGTACTGTGTGTCTCATTGCAAAGGAATATCTCCAAACACATATTGCAGTTCATCTGCCTCTTTTGTCCAAGGTAAAACTACATTGTTTAGAAATCTCTGGGTTTAAACTGCCAGCTGTACTACTGTGAAAAAATGGAAACAGCTGTTTTTCTTTTTTCTAATCCAATTATAGCTCTTGAACACTTTCCTGCCAGTCTTATCTGTATATGTCTGAATGTTAGCAATACCAAGGAATACTGGAGCCAGTGAATAAAGAGATTCAAGGAAATACTTAATATTAAGCAAAAAGATAAAAATTTAGCAATAAAGCTGAATGAACAGATGTGGAAGCAGGAATACATTTACAAATGCAGTACAAATAGAATCCTACAGATAAAATGTACCTGTGTGCATGCAGCTGGCAATGTTTTATAACAGGCTGGGTTTAGTGTCCTATTTGAGACATGTGTGAACTTCTTGAGTCCCTAAATATATATTGTCAGAAGATGTATCCTTCTTTTGTGCTTTTTATGAGACTTATTTGTGAGACTAATGTAATAAGTCGCATTTGTTTATCTACATCCCAGCTTGTCTCCAGTTTACCAGCTGTGGTACCTGTGTCACTGCCCAGATTGGTTTCAACTGCAGCTGGTGCAGCAAACTCCAAAGGTAAAGAAAATAATTTATTTTTTTGCGTGGGTCAAAGGATATCCAAAAAACATTGCCCATAGGTTATTCAGTACAAAAGGTTGTTATATTTACGTCTTATATACATGAATTCGTGCAAACATACACTTCAGTTGCAATCACTAGCAACACATCATTGTTCCATTTCACTTCAGCAGAGAAATTAGGCAAGAATGGTTAAAACAGTTGTTTTATGACTTGAGCCTTTGCTCCTGTTTCCTTGGCCCTGCTTTTAAATCCTTTTGAAGGAGAATAAGTAGAAATCATAATAAAATTCATATTTTCTCCCTCTATCCCTGGCTTAATCACTGTCTAAAACAGTGTAATAATTTGATATCATGCTGAAGAACTGATAAATAGCTGATGAACATGGTACGGAATTAGTAACTTCAGGTCACTTTTATTATGTTTTCTTATGCTTCTGCTCCCTTAGTAAATCATGTGAGAAGTCACTCTGTTGTCATTTTGTCTTCCAAAAAATTCTTCAGTGGAATTAGAACTAAATTAAATCGTTTCGTGGAAAATATATCAAACATTTCCAAGAGTAAGGATACTTATAGAAAACTGCTCCAAGCAAGCATGAAGAGATCTCACTTGCTTTAACCCATTTCTTAATTTCAAAAATTGCTTTATTCAACTTCCATTAATAAATGTTGTAGCACTGAGAATCTGTTGGCTTTAGTTTGAGCAAGGTCTGTTGGTTTGTGGCCAGTGTTTTCATTTGTCTTTGAATAAACTCAATTCTAGCAGGTGAGATTTGAAGAAATTGTAAAGTTCGGACCTCTTATGAAGAATAGGTGAACCTTGAGATCCTTTGTTTTGCTCTGTAGTTTCTGAAGAACTCAGTTTCCTGAGTTCTGGAATTGCTGGAAAATCTGTTTTTCTCACTGAGGAACAAACTCACTGTGAAGAACTAAAAGAGTTTTATCCTTTATCATTAGCAGGAAGCAACACCGGGCATGTAGTTGCGCTGTGTTTCCTTCTACATATTTAGGTGAATTTGCGGCTGTCCCTTCACGACCAGCAAGGTGTAATTTACTACAGAAAAATATAGAGTCTCAACACACTTATTTTTATTCAGTTAAAGTTTGCATGAAAAAAAAAACCCACATGTTTTTTGCCTGTGAAGATCACACTGCAATCAAAGGTGAACCTACTGTGAGTCACTCCTGCACTGTTTCCCAAAAACAGCTGGCTCCATGCTGCAGCACATTTGTGCCTTTCACGAGCTGCAGCAGATACACTGAACATTTTTATTGCTGTTAATTAGCCCATTACTGACGGTAGTGAGATTGTAATTTCCTGCAGACTGTGTTTGGACATTGCTTGACTAGCAGGAAAAGCAGGAACTGGAGTCGATTCCTTAAAAAAAATGCTGGATCCAGACAATAAAACAAAGATTATGTCTCTACACAGGAATTTCAGTAGTTTAAAAACAGTCATACCATCCAATTTGCATCTAAATATGAGTGATATTCAGTCTGGTTTAAAAAAATGGAGAATTGTATACAGAATCATAAAACAGTTCAGAATGGAGGCCAACTCGTCTAACCTGCCACTCAAAGCAGGGCCAGCTGTGAGACCAGTTTGTTCATGCCTTTGTTCAGCTGGGTCTTGAAAAACTCTGAGGATATGGTCCAGTCCCCTAAATATCTTCATTTTATACTACATTTTACACCTTATTTTTTAAATTGTTATTTTACCTGGTAACATGGCTTTGGTGATGATGTCTGCCTCAGGGCCCATTTCCTTTCTTGGCCATTCTCTTCCAGTTTCTGAAATTAGCAGCTTATTTCAACTAATTTAGTTATACAGAGAAAGATCTGAAATAATAAGTGGATTCATACTTTACAAAAAGAGGCAACTTGCTTTCCAAAATGTGAAGACTGAGCACTTATTTAGTTAGGGTATATTACACTGCTGGATCATTGTGATCAAGACAGATTCCTGTCTCAGCTTTGACAATTTTCTGCTCCCTAGCAGTTCTGCATACTCTCGCCTGGCTTTTAGTCCAGTGCCTCCACTTTTACCCTGCTGTTCCTCAGCATGTTTATTCATTTTAGGGAGATACAAAAAAAAGCCTTATTCCATTCTCAATTGAGATGTCTGGATCACAGGAGAGTATTCAGAATCATTTACAACCACATTGTGGTTTCACTCCCCACAAAAATAAATTTGCTGTGCTAAAATGTTCTTTTTGCATGTGATAAAGAAACACTTACTCAACAAGACAACGTAAGTGTCCTGTTAAAAATCATAAAGGATGGAGAGTTTTGAGTTCTTTCATCACAGCTTTTTCCATGTGTCACTGCTCTTCAGTCACCAGCCTTGTAAATCAACCTAGACTTTTATCTCCTGTTCTGATGTACATTGCTGTACTTCAGCAGAACACAATCTGCTTGGAAAAACAAGGACAAAGCATTAGATGAAATATTAACTTAGACATTTCAGAAGTGCCTACAGTACAAAGAAAATTTATATTTACAGTCCACTTTCAAATGAGTGCTCAGAGGAGTTTTTGAAGTAAGCAGAATCAGATACTTGGGAGTAATGCCTGAGTCAAGTTTCTGGGTTGCAAAACTGACTGGACACACTGTTCTGGGAGGTGAGAAACCAAAGGCTGTCTCTCTTGCTTGTAGGCAAAGCCCAGGGTGGGGAAGGCAAATAGCTTTTGGTGCAAAAGCCTGAAGAAGGCTTTGAACTTGATAGTGATGGGTTTCCAGTGTGGCAATAATCTACTGACTGATCTAGTGCTCCAATGTCTGCAGAGGGAGAATGACTATTTGCTGTTGGGGGCAATGAGGGTCAGATGTGGCTATAGCAGACAGTGATGTTCCTCCTGTGGAGCCACAATAGCACTTTGGTACTTTAAAGTGAGATCTCCCAGAGCAGACAGGCTTCCATGTGGGCAACAAGCAAATGTATCCAGCAGGAAACAAAACTCCATACCAGTTCTACAACCCTTTATTCTCAACAAGTTATGACCCCATTTAGCCAGAGCAACATTGCTACAAAGAACGGCATATTTTCTATTTTTTTTTTCCTTGCGTAAAATTTAAACCATATATTAAATCTTTCACACAACATAGTACAGTTTTTGGAAAAACAGAAAGTGTCTCTAAATCCTGTAACTGCACAAGTAAATTGAGCACAGAGCCATTGCTGAATAACGGTACTCCCCCATGTGGGCAATATGTGTTGGAATGAAAATAACTTTATAACAGTGGGTTATTTCCTATCTGTAACTTCAGCCCTGTAGTCTTCAGAGAGTCAGGTTCTTCTTGTAGGTGATTCCTCTACTCCTGTTGCTCTCTACAACCTTAAATCACAGTTTTCCTTTTCATAAGGGATCGGCAAGCTATCCACTCTGAAATCCAATACGAAGTATGTCATACAGTTTCATCATGACTGAAGCAAAGACTCATTGTTTTCTTCTGTCTTCAGCAGACAGCAGATCCCCCTAGGAGGTTTTGTTTTGTTTGTTTGTTGTTTTGTTTTGGGTTTTTTTAACTATGTATGTTCCATAACTGTTCCATAAGTAGAACCATTGCATAAGTAAGAGACTACCTACAAGTATGTAAGATAAGATGGTATCCTAGCTTTTTCCTACACAAGGACCTATGTCTGTAAAATGCCAGAAACACTTATCATCTGCCTCATAATAGTCACCTGTGTCTGATATTTGGATTTTCTCTTCATTATCTCTGATTTCCCAGCATGTAAAAACTGGGAGAATTCATTAATATTAGATCTGTTTATATCATCTTTTCATGCTTCTGCGAATGTTTATATACTCTGGACATTTGGTATAGCCTGTCTGTTAGAGATGTCATTTTCCAGGAAAATTTTGGAAACTTTAAGGCAACTTTGCTGTTATATTATAGGTTCAATTTGTGCAACTTGCTCACGTTACTGAAATAGTAAGTTCCTTTGGAAACATTTGAAGTTAACTGCCTAAGAAATAAATTGTGTTTATTAACTTTAGAAGAGTTGGCACTGAAATATAATAGAATGGAAATATTATACTTAAATGATCAAGGAATTTTTAAAAGCCAACTTTATACAAAGTTTTGAAAATATTTATATTCAGATTCTGTAGATATTGATGGCTTTGTTTTGATGAACTTCAGGAAAGTCTAGGATTTTGGCAGTGAAGCGATACTGATATTTCAGTGAGTTCAGAAATAAGCAGACAAAGAGCACACTTTTACAATCTGTGCATGCTGGGGACTCAGGTTTTGAATGTGTCTCATGCTTTACCGCACCTCTCAGTCCTTGCAACATCTCTCAGGTTTAGTACGGTACTGTCATCCCAGCACTGGAGATAGGGAACTGGAGTACTGAAAGACTAAGGGCAAGAGTTGTGAAGAGTCTAGATGATAGTTTTATTCAGCTGTCACTGTTGGTACCTATATTCAAATTTCAAGTCCTCCAAACTGGCAGCCTTATCCCAAGGGCACCCAAAAGCCTAACAGTTACATCCACAAGGATGTTTTCCTGGTTTACTTAGTTTTCCAAGGGAAGTTATACAGAATACAAAAGCAGTACTAAAAGTACCTCCTCACTACACTCTGGACTTAAGTATCTAAGAACAAAAAGGTCTCTAGGGCACTTTGTCTGAGGAAACACCTACAGCTCCCTGAGTCCAAGCAGGGCTCAGCAGTGAAGTCCCTGAGCCCCATGAATCTCCTCTGCTCATTATGTGTAGCGCTGCCCTTCACACAACAACAGCATCACAACAATCAGAGAATCCCCTAAGACACAGGAGATAAGTGATCATGGGTCCCCTGAACCCAATTCACCCCGAAGGGTGGTCCATTAGATCTTGAGGTGCTTAAACCTGAGCACTGAAGCTCATAGCTCCTTGCATGGCTCCAGCTCAGAGCAGCTCCGCTATCCTCAGGCAGTGGCTGCCTGGAGACTCAGGGTCAGCTCCTGCCACTGCTTTCCAGGCAGCCCTGCAAAGGAAGAGAGATTTAGCTTTGTGAGTCCCAGTTCACAAAAAGGTCTTGCTCATATTAAGTGCTTAAATGCAGTTTTATCCCTGAAAGTCTCTATTTTCCAGATTATGCATTGAATAATCTAGTTTGAGATCATACCAGTTTATGATATTGACCTGTGGAGTGCAAGCTCCCAGTTTGAAAAGTGACCTGGAACAGGCTGCACAAATTCCAGTATTGGACTTTCTGTGTGCAGTGATGAACCAGGGCACTCCATGCACTCTAAGTGGAGTTATTCTGTCCATGTGTATGTGCACAGCTCCCAGAGCTTCTGGTACTCTTAGGACAATCCTGAGCTATAAAGATGGAAGAATCCCATTTGTGATACATTTCACTTCAATGCTTAATCCCGCATGCCAGCAACAGCAGTCATTGTGTAAAAGAAAAGGTTATGTCTGGTTTTATGGAATGTGTTCTGTGCAAAGTGAAAAATCACAAATGTGTCTGGGAATAGTAGCAATAATGAGATTTAAGTCTTGATACTTCTAATCTTTTATTATGATAATCACTGTTCCTATCTAAGCAGGTAATAAAGAAACAAGTTGTTTTGCATTCCACACTGATTAACTGGAAAGAGGGGGAAGGGAAAAATCTTTAGGCACTGCAGTTCTTAAGAAAACATTTTACAGTTGAAATATGAAATGGCAGTTTTCCACAATGCCCTTACGGTAATTGAAATAAAAAATTGTCGCATATTATTTGTCTTCTGAACTTCTGGGCGAGCTTGAAATGTCTTGTTTGTTTATTCTTCCTTTAGAAAGAATTTGGAAACATATTTAGTTAACTTTCAAATCTGAGTTTATGTCTAGAAATTTTTAATATCAGGAAGAGGAAAAAGGTTAGATTTTCTCTTTGTTTCTTGTTATGTATGTCCCAACTGACAAGACCTATTTTCATAAAAAATATGTTGAGTGAAATATTGTAGTATAACAGTCTTATGTAATCTAAAATATTTATCGGCTGGGCAAAGCATCACCCATAAGAATTCCAAAGGAAAAAAAAAAATCTTACTATCTGACTACATAAAACTCCTCATGCACCAGTGAGCTTGGTGTCATCTGCAAATTTGCTGAGAGTGCACTCAGACTCAATGTCTATATCATTGACGAAGATATTAAACAGTGCTGGTCCCAGTACAGACCCCTGAGGGACACCGTTTATCACCGGTCTCTATCTGGACATTGGGCCATTGACCACTACCCTCTGGATGCAACCACCCAGCCAGTTACTCATCTACCGAAAAGTCCACCCATCAAATCCGTGTCTCTTCAATTTAGTGAGAAGGATGTTGTGGGGGACCGTGTCGAAGGCCTTACAGAATTCTAGACAGATGACACCTGTAGCTCTTCCCTTCTCCACTGATGGAGTCACTCAACCATAAAAGGCTACTAGGTTCGGTCAAATGCTTGCTTGTAAATAATCCTTGGTTTTAACAATTTGAGGGTTTAATTTTCCTTGTTTGTTTGCTTTAGGGACATTACATATTTCAATTCCAAATTAAAAGATGGGAGGAAGACTTGCTGATTTATACTCAGGCTGTTTTTATCCCAACACTGTTTAACTGACAGTAGTGTGCTGTTATTACAAAATTGGCCACAGTATCTTAGCCATTGAATTACAAAATTAAAAAATGAGACATTTGTATGGATTAAGCAAACCACCAGAGGGAGCATATATAATCCAATCAGTGTAATAGATTCATATACAAATGACAAGGAAAATCTCATTTTAAATGCTTTAGAAGGGCTAGACATTTAAAATATAGTGTATTCCATAAAGTATATTCCATTTTATCAATGTGTAAAACTTCATTAATTTGCTGATCATCCTGCTGCTTCAGGCAATGCAAAAGAAATATGCCCAGATTCTGCTTGTGTATAGAATTTGTATTCCACTCCATCCGGAGTGGCTTTACATGAAAACATAGCAGAGTCCTAACACCCGGGTCTTAACAAGGTGATTCTTGAATTAGGTCAAATTTACCCTGTGATAAATGAAAAGTAATGTCAGTCCCATTTTTCTAACTTGTGTACTGTTTCTTTGCCAATTATGGAGCAATCATATGGAAAATCTGAGACGTAGAAATTCTGGCCCTTTTACAGAGTTTGTTCTGATTAAAATCCAACATACTTTTCTTCTGTTTTAAAAGTCGTGTTGAGACAGCAATTGGTCTTTTTAATCTAGTGCAACAAATGTATCAAGAATGAATGTGTAAATTTGTCAGCCCTGATACTTTACTGGTAAGGAGGATACGATAACTAGATCTATACTTTATTGAGCAGAAAATTGCTCTACACTCAACTTCTTCAAATCCTTTCCAAGCTGCTCGGTCTTAATTGACAAGCTAGTTTGAAAGCATGAACTGCAAGAAACTGTTAGGAAATTAGCATTCAATAATTGAGAATTTTGTATGCGTGGCAAGCCTGATGGGAGTAAAGCAAGAAAGGAAAGTGGCACAGAAGAAACAAAGCATTTTCTCAGGCCACAGTGAGCCCAGCGATTATATTGTTTGATGAAAGAAGCCTCACAAGATCATAGTAGTAGATATTCTCAAGTGGGAAGGCAGTTCTGTTTAGAAGACAGTGTAAGCTTCAGTGAGCCTGAAGGTACATTTAAAAATACATAACGATAAAGATGTACGTATCAGTAAAATGTACATAACGGTACCTTTAAAAGTGCTTTTATGGAATGTATATGACCCTGAGCTCTTAACATGTTTTATTGAAAGTTAGCCTGCAGGCAGATGAACTAACTTTTTGCTGAGTTTGATACATGGATAAATACTGGATAAATAGCCTTTCTATGTTCTAGGATATGTTTGTGGAATTTGTTAGTAGCTGGATTCTATGGAATTATTGTGGAATTTCTGTAATTCCCCTTGATTAATACAAATAAACCTAAGAAGTTCAGTCTCTAAACAGAACCCTTGTGAAGGTGCGGTAGTTTTCAGAGGCCTAGGACACATCAGAACAAGACCAGCCAATTCACTAGATACAGTGTGGGACCCGCTAGAGTAGAATCATCCCCTTGCATAGTTCAAAGCTGATATCCTAAAATGGATACATACTGCCTGAGAGCTATGTGGAATATCTTTTCTGGGCAAACACTTGAGTTTTCTCCTTCACTAGTAGAACTTTGGCTTATGGCCTTCATTCCTTGAGTTTCATCTTTCCAGATGTTCTTCTGCAGTGTCCTTCTTTCTGCTTACTGATGTTCTTAGCAGACCCAAGCTAGAGAATAAAACTATCTCTATATTACCGTTAATAGATTTGATATCTACCCAAATGAATTTAAATCCTGTTTTCATACAGAAACTAGCCAGTTCTCTTACAGCTGCAGCAGTCACACGCTTTTACATATGTATGCTTTGTGTTTTACTGAGTAATTCAGAACAACATGAGGACAACAGTTATAACTGATGTAGATCTTTAAGAAACGCAAGGCTGGGTTACAAAACTTTAAATTATTTCTAGAAAATAGGCAGAAGATTGCTACAGTTCTCATTACTCTGAAATCCTAATATTTTTATTGAAATATTTTCTATGAACTCCTGAACCTGAAGACTGGGAAGCATTTCGAGGTTTCTTAAACTAGATATAAACACAGTGATTTATTTAGGCCACATCACTCACACCACTCATATATTATATTTGTGTTTCTTACCATATCATTTGCCTTTCAGAATATGAGATTGGTTTCACTAGCTATTGTTTCCCTTGCCAGAGGTGTCTTCTGGAGCTTAGAATCTCTGATCATTATCTACCATCCAAGTTTCTGTGGTATCCAATTTTGCAACACAGCTTGGCCAATACATAGATATCGCAGTCAATACAAAAAGGACAAGTGCCTGGGCTGTTTTAAGACCTTAATGCAAACTCTGTCTCATGTAGTTCTATCATATACATCACATTCCTAAAGTGTTTTATTATTAATGCAGGAAGTAGTTATCAAAGTTACAGAGGACAGTCAAGCACTTAAATCTCATCGAGAGGAGGGAAAGTGGGCTTCCATCTGTCATTTATACCTTTGAGAATTTTTAATTTTGCTGATTAATTTTGAAGGAAGATCATAAAATCTGTGTTTAATTTCCATGTTTTCAGTTTCACAGATGCACCTAAGGTACCCTAGTGATAAAACACTAGATAAATAGGCGGGTAGCATAGCTCTTTTCTGTAGAAACTTTTTTTGCAATTCTTTCACATACTAGTAACATTTTATTCTTCATTATTTTGTTAGAGCAATAAGATGAAACCACAGTCAGTCTTTGATGAACTATTTATATCTAGAACTGCAACTTCTGTGCCAGTAACAGAGCAAAATCACAATAGAGTGAAGTTCAGACTTAATTATACATCATTTGTTTATCCTGAGTGCTATAGCCATAATAGTGGGTATTGCCCTGCCTTATAAAACAGGCATTCCCTCTGAGATTAAACTGTCATTTACTGGCAGAACTGCACCATGTTCCATCACACAGCAGCCACGAATTCTGTTCTGATTGGTTTCATTTTCACTTGTTCATTTCTTACGTTGATAGCTACTACCAGAATGTTTGAATTCAAACATGTTCCTATTTCACTGGTGAAATGTGACACTTGACTGTGAAAGGGATCCACAGACAGATGCTTCAGAATGCAATTTATATGTATCCTAGATATTTTATGAAAATTGACCCAGATTTCTGGTCATCGTCCTGTGCCATGAGATCGACGTTCCCAGGACTGAGTTTCTACACCAGGCATTATAGCCTGACTGATTCCCAAATGTCTCAAATGGTGGTCTAATGTAACTATTAGAATTTAATTGTATAATCAGAAGAATGCAAGGTATAAATATCAAAGAAAACAGGCTTTCCTGATAACAAATTAACAACATGCTCACGCATTACACGGGGTAAATAAAGTATAATGCAAACCAGTTAGGATGTTAATTTGCATGGTACAGTAATGTGATATATAAGTAGATGATGCTTAGGTGAATACAGAACAGAAATGATAACAGAAAAAATAAGATAGTTACTTAAACACAAGAGTAAAGATTACTTCAAAAACACCAACAGGGAAGTTAGTGGGTAAGGCAGAAATTTTACCTATGTTGCCTGAATTCAGAGACAGACCTTCAAGAAGGTTTTGACATCTGCAGGTAGGAAGCTGCTCCGTATGAGCACAGGTTTAAAGACAGAGGAATGCAGTCAGGGTCTCAAACTCCTCCTTGGTTGTCTCACTATAATATAGCGTCGCCTACAACAGCTGGACAACTTGGGAATTTTTTTCTTTACCAACAATGACATATTAGAAAACACACAGATTTGACCAACCCAAGCCTTGTGACAATTAGTCAGATAAATTCAGTTACAGAAAAAACTTCATTAATGGATTAGCAAAAATAATGATTGTGCAGTAGGTGTATTTTGCCCAATAGGCCTTCTTGGCAGAACATTAATTTAGTGAAGAATAAGGTATCAGATTCTCTTTCATGTCTGAGATGAATTTAATTTGTAGTTCCTGACTTCTTCCTTGACTGTTGGAAGGTGGTATGTTCTGAGAAATGAGTTGCTGTGTATCTTTTATCAAATATTTGGATGTTCATATTACAGAACCCAGATACCACATCCCCATTATATCTTAAATTGCTGGGCTAGATAATAATTTTCTCAACTGCCCCTTTCTTTCTTTATTCCAAGTGTTTATAAAAAGTGAAAGAACAGAAACTGAGAACAAAACATTTCAGATAACCTCCAAGATTAGGACAGAAATTCAGGAAACATCTGTGGAGACAGGCAGCCCAGGTTATCACACCTGACTCTAGGGTACTTTATAGGATGAATGTTAATGTACTCTTGTGGAAGCATTAGTTTCCTTCCCTTCATATAAGCACCCAACCCACTGCATTACTGTGGAGAAATCTGTCTTCCACCAATTTTGTGACCCTCACTCTTCCTTTCCTCTGCTATCATTACAAGGGAAGTAAATAAAACAAGGAATTAAATAAATCAAGTATTTTTAATAGAATAAATCAAGATTATTTTAATTGAAAGGTTTTGAACTAGATCAAATTTTCTTTTCCTTTACTTTTTCTGTTTCACTGAAATATAATGCAGAAAGGCAGTCCCAGTTAGATTTGCTTAATGGTCAGTTCAGCAGTCATACAAAACCATCACTTGTATAGCTGTAGTTCATCTTCCCATACCAAATGTTATTGATATAGGATCACTTGCTAATCAAACAGAGCCTATGAAGCTTCCTGGGCACTGGAAAATGATTGTCTGTGCCATTAAGTAGTCATGATGTTCCCTAATGTGATTTCAGTCCATGTCCAGGACCACTATCCAGAATTGTTCCCAGGCATGGTGCAGGAGTTGGACTGTTCCAGGAATTATTCCCAGTTGGCAGTTTATGTGCAGCATCCTTCTTTTTGAGGTTGAAGGAGTTTGCTTGTTCAGACATAGGCCATTCTGTGCCAGCAGTCTTCAGTGCCAAGGAACATTTCTGGATGTGTTCATTTTACTAGTAAAGAAACAGCCAAAATGACCACGATAGTCTTAACTGCTTTCCAGAAGTGCTAACCTCTTATGGTTGTCCTCCTCAATATAACTTGAACATCACAGAAATCATATTTGTCTTGTAGCCTCCTAGATATCACTCTTTAAGGAAGTGCAATAAATGAAAAGTCGATTATGTTAGCATATTATTTTAAATTTTGCATATTGCTATACACATGCTCTTATGCAATGTTGCCAGAAATTTTTATTTAGACAAACATGGAATCCACATGTATCTTCATAAAATTTGGATAATCTGAGATTAAGACCGGCTAAGGTAAACTGTTCAATTTCTCCACATGATCTACTGGTTCTCTAGAGCATACTTATTTTGTCAGTCTTTCCAGTCACCTTAAACTGTGGAGACTCTAACATTTCCCTGTAGGAGGTATTCCCAGTTTCAGAGAAATAAACAGTTTTTTCAGCATTCTCCCTAAATATCAAAGATTTTTTTGTGCGCCATTAAATTTTTAGTTCCCTCTCTATTCAGTTCTATTAACTCCTCCAATATCTGTATTATCGTATAGCATTAATGAAACCACTTGCTTACCACCAGATATCATAAGAAATATTGATATGTACAATTAATGAAGAAATTGATGAACCCCAACTGTTCTGTAATTCTTTGGTAATTTGTTTTGCAGATTGTTCTTCCTGAATGTTGATTTCAGAATTTCACAGACTTTTAGATAAAAAATGGGATGCAAGGAGAATACTAATTTGGGACACAACTTTCTGAACTTTGAGTTTGTTTGAACAGAACCAGTTACAGGTTGATTTACGTCCTTCTTTTTAGTTGCTCTCTAGCTCCTTCTCCTCTTGTATCTCATGCTTCCTTTGACTTCTTACACTTCAGAGTTGTAAATGAGAGATAACAGGAGCACTAATCTAGCCTAACAAAAACATCACTTCTCTTTCTAGCAGCTCAGATGCTGATGCCCACTAGTACTGAAACAGCCATGTTATGTATTGCACGATTGCTGGGGGTTCATGTCTGATAACAGAAATGTGAACAGTTCTATTTCATACTATCTCCACTTTGATCCTGTCCCAAGGACTCTACTACTTGTTAACATTATCAGTGGGTTTTTTATACAGGAGCAAAATCGCTGTAAAAGCCAATGAATAAAAAAGGAAGCTTGGCCAATGTGTAAATGAGATCTGTGCCTTGGTGCATGCCACCCAAGACTTGATGTTTTTCAATTTCATTCTCAGTTCTGCGATTCATATGTCTGGGAGTTCTATGGGAAGCATAGGAGATGTGAATTAGTCTGTGCTTGTCTTTTTTTCAGAAAATCTCGGCTTAACTCTAGATTTTGTTACAGAATTCTGTGTTATCTCAGCTTGTCATTTCATGGCTCCTATGCTCTATTTCCTCAACTCTAAAGTGGAAAATGAAATATTTTATCCAAAGGTAACCTTCATATTTTTATTTTAAAAATAAGAGACAAAGCAACAGATATGTGAGGCTAACTGTACTTCTGAGGTTGTCAGTGTAAAGGACTATAAAGCAGCTTTCAAAATACAGCTGGCCACTCATGTTTATTTATTTCACCAGAAGGAAATGTAACATGTCATATTGTAAAAAAAAAAAAAAAAAAAAAAAAAGTAAGATCATGGAAGCATCCACCCTAAAATTAAAAAGATCATTTTGGATATAAGAGTTCAGACAATCACATAAAGGTAAGAAAGGGGATTAATTGTGCTGGTTAGGATCACTAAGCAGACTGTAAATAAACCCAGTAGTGCTTCAGAACTCCTTGCCTTGAACCCTGAGTAATTACTTGTGTGCAAAACAGGTAGCAGTGCCAACAGATCAGAATTCTCTGCTAACTTCTGTTGCTATAGGCGCTTTATACCCACTTTGTGCAGGTATAAAGGCACAAAGGCAAAGGCAGTGGGAGAATGTGATCTAGTATCAGAGACGAATTTCGGTGTGGCCCCTTCCCAAGAACACATTTGATTGTTATTATTTTCTGCTGATTCTGGTGGAAATTCTGCCACCATAATTGCATAAATTTGACTCTAAGGCTCTCCTCTTACACTTTCTTTTTCCTTCTAGCTATTCAAAGCAGGACATTTAACAAAAGCTTTCTTTTTATTCTTTATCTGCTTTTCAGCATGTTTCCTTTGTTGTTGTAACTGACATTAAGACTATAGAAAATATCCTCCTTTTCTTCTTTAATCAGAACTCTGCCAAGCCTCACTTTAACTAGGATTTTTTCCTTTCTTTCTAGTTGAATTGGAAATAAAACTGACTTCTTTTAGCATACTTTTATTCTTAGGCTCTTCCAACCACAAGAGTTCCCTATGGGAGTCCTTATTTCCTACTGCCTATTCATATGTTGTGTCAGTTACAAACATTGAGTCTTACTCATGTTCAATCTTTTACTTTAAAATAACAGCCTTTTGTTTTTTTCTTTAACGCCTTTTCGCTTATCTGTTTACATTATATTGCAGAAGTACTTTACAGAACCTGTAGCTATATTTATCAAAATTTTCCATCCCATAAAATTGTGGAACCATTGTCAGGTTGAAGATTGCCTGTTGAAATTTATGCCACTCTCTTATCATCTTTATCATCACCTGAATGTTGTAAATTTTGAGAGGCACGCTATGTTAAGACAATGATGGAATTCAATGCTGCAGATATGGATATGCTGCACTGAGCATTAACTATGCCTTAGTAATTAAATTTGAATTTTTCAAAAGCATTAAGATAGTATAGGCTCTTTGTAGTACTGTATGTTTTAAATCCTTGTATTAACAAATCATCTTAGTTATTCTTACCTTATGTTGCCAAGATGGGAGCAGATCTTCTTCTAACAATCTAAATTGTCATCCTATTCTGAAGTACACTTTAATTAAGCAATACGTTTAAGTAAAGGACCAACAGAGACCACACATTATGCTGGAATTCGGATATATGATTAGGTATATTGAGCTAGATGCTAAGCACAAATACCATTCAAATACCTTATGAATTCATACCACAGTCACTCACAGTGACACTTCACATGAACTTCATAAGTGCTTCAGGCTGTGATAAAATTCTGCATTTGTGACAAGGAAAAGTGGAAAATAACAAAGGGAGAAAATAGTCTTTTCCCAGACAGCACAATTGACTAGAAAGTGATATTCAGAGCCTGTTCTGCAGTAAAGGAAGGTGAAGCCAGATCAAGCACAAAGATAATGCTTTTTTTCCTCCAAAAATCACTCGATGGTTAGGTTTTTTTCATTTAGACAAAGTTCAAAGCTTCCGATATTTTTATTTTTAAAAAATATATTTTTTATATATATATATATAACTTCCTATCTCCCTCAGCTTGGAAAAAAAATCCACTTTAAAATGTTCTAATACTTTTTTTAGTAAGTCAAACAACCTAGCAAGTGTCTTAATCTTTTCCTGATGTGATGGGCTTTCCTTAGTGGTTAAAGGCAGAAAAGAGTTCTGTCTGTTCAATTTTCTATTTAATTATCCAGGTTAACCTTTTATTTAGAGGAGTTAATGAATATTTTAACTGAGCTGAGTAATTACATGATATTTAAGAAATCATTTCAGATTTCTGAAATGCCCTTCAGTTGCCAGAAATTCATTCTTCATACGCTTTTACAGATATCCTGGCAAAACACAGCTAGGGAATAATTGATTTAAAGGACACGTGTTGTGCATTTTAATACTCTTGTTTTATACCAGCTCAACCTGGTGAAAAGATTTGTCCATCCAGACTTTGTCTCTTTCTTTCTCAATAATTTTCCATCATGTTTTTAGATTTTACAGGTTAAACTTTGATGAATTTTCCATATACAGGATATCTGATTTGTTATTGTTATTAATCCTCATTGAACTCTCTTAAGAGAGCAGAAAAGAGTTTCACTTCATGCACTGAATGGACACTTCTTGTCATTTAACTATTCTCTGCTAAATAGAGGTAAATGGCATCTGGTACATGTCATGACATCTCCATCTCCTTTCTTCCTATGTACATTTCACTGAAAGGATTCTGACATCTTTCATGCTACCCAGATTCAGCTGCATTAGTTATACCAAATCATCATTGCTATATGTGCAGACTTTAATTCTCCCTTTGCTCTCTGAACCAAGTTCCACACAAATCCTGGATTTGCTTACATTTCATTAATGTCCCTATTCTCATTTCTTAGAACATCTTTGTTATTGCTTTGCTAGGAACTGGTTTTGGTCATCACTCGAAAATAACATTGTCATAAAATGGCCATGTTGACAGATGGCATAAATGCCACACGTAATCAAATCTGCCCCAGTGTTTTAATGGCAACAGGGAATTATCACCATGATACTAGATGAAGCTCTTAAAAATGCAATCAGCAGAGTGGGTGGTACACTGAAATGGCAGTTTCCAGAATTCTAAATCAATGATGGAGCAATGATAGTACCTGCTACAGCTGATATCTCATTGACACATGCCTCAAAGGAAGTTTACAAACAGGCCGGAACCTTTCCAGTTCGTGATAAAGCTGATTTCTGATATTAATTCACCATTGGATCCATAGAAAAATTTAAATAAACAGTGTCCAGGGTTTAATGTCTTTTTTCAAGGTAGGGTCGCCTGAAGAGTGTCTCAGATGTTTGAAAGAGCCATTCCAAGTCGTTGCATGTTGCATTCAGTTTTTGGTGGTTTGCTGATTCCTTTTGAAGTTCTTCAAACTTTAGAGAAAAGTAGGAGAGATGAGACTTCAAAAAAATATGTTCTATTCATACCTGGAATGTCATGTCATCATTTCTTTCAGCTTAGCAAGGTCCTTCTTGTTCTCTCAAGCATTCATGGGGACAGAACACTTCAAAGATGGGGAGGCAGCACTGAGCTCCCAGCATAGCACAAATTCACTCACCCTTCAGCAAGAAGAAAAAGGTCTTTACTGTAGCCTTTATTCCCATGCATTGGGAAAAGGTCTCTGGATTTCTCTGGAATGCATTTCTGGTTTGGACATCTTTTTTCTTCACTGCAGTATGTTTTTGGAAAAGTCAGTTTCTATAGAGTGAGTGATAATTGACACCTGTTAGTGTTGGAGCATTTTTTTAGTAACACTGCAACTGATGGAATGTGGATTAGTGCAAGAACAACTAACAAGAAAATCAACATTTTCTCAAAACCTTTTGTCGAAGACATTGTAGATTCTGCTCAGAATAATTATGTGGAGAAGTTAATTATACCAAGTGTGTTGTTAACTTTGTTTTCACTCTCTCGTAACATCCTCTCCTACTACAAAGATGATTCCACTGTTCCATTCTTACAAACGCACCTGTTTTACCTCGGATGAAGTAGGGCAGTACTTAGTATGTCTTGGCATCTTCAATTCATTGAGAACAAAAAATGACCCCATAAATAAAACTAACCATAACAGTGGCCATGTATGCTTGCCCAGCTTTATTAAAAGACAATGAGAAAGTTATTTGCTGTACAGTCAGATAAATTATGACCATGGATGCCAACTGACAGCATCCCATCTCATAACACACTACTACAATAATAAAATGCAGAAAACTAAAGAAAAACAAACAAATAAAAATTTAAAACCCCTAACTGGGGAGAATCAAGGTTGGACATCATAGTTTAGTTATTTACTTGTCATTTTAATAATATTTTCTGTTTGTAATGCTACTTGCTGCCTAGGAAACCCTAAGTTACTGTATAAACCCTGATAACACTCTTGTGAGATGGGGATTGCCAGGGGAATTATTATATTAAAGCATTAGAAGGTCTTTAAAATTTCTTCACTACATATTGCAAATGAGAAAGGATATTGCAGGCAGGTTATTACCCTCATCTAATTTGATAAGAAATATGCATGCAACCTAAGTTTTCTGCAGCGAGTGAGGAGGTAGATGCAACTGTATGGTATTCTCTAATTGTTATGAAGGCTGTTCAGAGGAGCTCTTATCTAAATCTGTGAACATTGTTCACATCATTATGTGTGTATCTTGATGTCTCAGATCACCTTGCCTGATAAAAGCAGTGACTGGTTCGCTACATCCTTTGTGGGATTAAATTTTCCTGACTAAGAAGTCTGGACAGAAATAATTAAACCAATTTATATCCATATGGCTGACATCAAACTTAAAAATGCTATGGTTCAGTGCAGTCTTAAGAATAATTATCCAGTGGAAGGGAAACATTCCTATTTCAAAACTATGAAATAAAATAATAAAAAAGTAAAACCACCTAGAAAAATAACTCATTCATTGAAATGCCTTTCACTGAAGTGGATTAAATGATTGACTCATATTGCAAGCAACAGCCTCTTGAATAAAAGTAATACCACATAAATCATATGGATTTTAAAATAAACCACATTGTTTACTTATTCTCTCTGTCATTCTCTTCCTCTCCCTTCCTTTCTTCTTGTTCTCCTTCTATTTCCATCTGGACAACTCCTATCTATGTCATCATTTAAAGATGCTCCAGTGGATTTGACCGTCACCGGCAAGATTGGGTAGACAGTGGCTGCCCTGAAGAGGTATGTGAGTAGTTTACATCGTCAGC
This sequence comes from Caloenas nicobarica, assembly GCF_036013445.1. Classification (NCBI taxonomy): domain Eukaryota; kingdom Metazoa; phylum Chordata; class Aves; order Columbiformes; family Columbidae; genus Caloenas; species Caloenas nicobarica. The sequence goes on along the minus strand of NC_088246.1, from coordinate 21,035,589 downwards.
CCATCAGAGGCCATTTATACACTTACAATGCTTTTGATTAAATTCTTCATATCATGAAGCATGGTTTCAAGGCCAAAGATGTGCTATATTTATCTTTATCATTCAGTAGAAATACTGTAAGGCATAATAAAGAAAAATAGGCTAAGCAGTTTATGTCCCCATTTCAGAGAATAAAATGGACACAAAATAAAAATACTTTAAATAAAAAATAAAAATACCAGAAAGCCTGCCCTAAAACAATGTCCCTTCATTGTTTTTCACTTAGATCTCTGAATCTTGCCAGAAAAAGGGGAAGAAACTGTGATGTTCCTCAAAGCAGAAAAGCCTCTGCCAGAGCAGTCTCAAGTGCAAAACAGGCATTTCATGACTTCATTTTGCTTATGAAAACTGGCCAAATAATTTAGTACAAAACAAATTACATAGATTAATTCAAATATTTTTTAAATAAGACAGAAACACAAACCAAACCAAACCAAAGCAAAAAATCCTGCAAGTCATTTGGATGTCCTTTCCTGGAGAGGCAGTGAGAGAACAAGAAAGATATCTGACTGTGGTAGTGGTGTGCTGTCAAACAAGGACTACAGGCCTTTTCTCAAAGAGGTACTGGGGGTACTCCTGGACCAGAGCCATTCATTTTTAATATCTTACTGCTGGTTCTTTCCCAATATGCTCCCTTTAGGAGGCTTTTTGCTTTGAGGGTTCTTTTTTGTTGGTGATTTTTTTTTCATTTGGGAAGTGTGGTAATAGGAACAAATTAATTTATGATACTTTAAATCTCCTGATGGTCATAAAAAGCAGTTACTTTTCCATTTTGGATTAAAGGGCTACATTCTGTTATGAGTTTCAGCAACATAGCCCTTCTGAACTGTAATGTCTGGTAAAACCAAGGGCAAAATGTAGCCCCAGGTGTCTAGTTAGAATGTTTTATTCTCAGAAGTAGCAAAGAGAAGCAATGATATAAATCCTGATGGAATTTTTTTCTTATAACTGTAATCGCAAAATAACTGCATCCTACATACTGCCTTGTTACCTGGGCTTGGACCTTCAGCTTTGCAGTTTGTAAACTCATGATTTAAGAATGGAATTTCTGTGAGATTTTTGTCTGTGGAGGACAGTATTTCAACATGAAATAAAAGGTACTGGGAGTACTTGTTGTTATAGTGCACAACCTTTGTATTGCTTTAATCCAGATCAAAATTAGCTAGGACTCAGATGTGCCTGTAGATCAAACTCATTTTCACCGGAGGCCACATCAGCCTCGCCATTGCCTTCAAAGGGCCAAATGTAATTTTAGGACTGTATAAGTGTAGCTACTCTTGATATGGCCCCCGGTGAAGATGAGTTTGACGCCCCTGCTGTAGATTAAGTTATCCAAATCCCACTGTCTGCATGACAGTGGCATCCCGTTCTGCTGCTTCTTTCCTGTTCCAACACAACTGGTGCTACAAGGCTTAGTACATGATCTGAGAGGAAATTATTGATATACTAAGCGTATCTGAGAAACTAGTAGTTTGATTTGCACGGTTTCAGGGTACTTGATTGCTGCTCACAGTCCAGCTTTCAGGCTCTCTGGAGAAGAAGCAACGGCTGACTTGGCACCTTCCAGAATGATGCCTGAGCTGACTGCTGGAGTTCAATGAAGGATCAATAATTAGCATACAGAGGTTAATTTTAGAGGCATTCATTCAAGATAGTGAATAATGAGGATTCTCATAGCAATGTTTCCTTCTTTGTAATATAGATTTTGAGCTAAATTTTCAAGCTAAAATATGAAGTAATTTAATGAATAGTTATATTGCAGGTACTGAAACCTTTTTTAAATGTAATATATATTGTTTCTTGTCAAACAAAGGACAATAAAATACCCATACATAATAAAAGTATGACAACACTCACTGGGTTTTGACAGATGCATCTCAATAAAATGAAGAGGCTTTGCGGGATTCCACTTCTCATTAAAATGAATGGGGACAGCAGGAATTACAGGCAGTTCCCATATTTTCTGCTGGGTAATTGTATGTATTTTCCTGACAAACTGTGTGATCCATGAAAGAAAATATTCATTACACCTGCAGAATTTTAAAAGTGTCCAGAAATTTAAAAAAACCCTCAAGATTTGTATTGAAATATTTGCGCATGAAAATAGAAGTTAAATAATTATATGATGGTGAATATTATTTATGGTGGACTAATATAATCATTTTTATTATTATTATTTTTATAGTTGATATTTTAGAACATTTATATTTTATATAATAATTGTTATATTGTATATACATGTAATATAGGAAATTTTAATATTGTATGGAATTCATAGGTATATAGTGAATGTGTTTCTCCATAGTGTGGTATATAAATATTCTATAAGCTGAATACGTGCACACAGTTTACACACATATGCATATTCTCCTGTGATAACTGCATGTAAAGCCTAATTAAATTCTCCAATTAACTACACATTACTCACTAGGAAGAGCTACAAGTCCCACATACTTTTTTAACATGTCTTATGGCACTCAGACCAATAGCAGTGAGCATTCACAATAGTAGAGTGAAAATTTGAATTATAATCTTAGATGCTAGAATCTGATTGTGGGAAATAAAGTTTGACATTCAGGGATGACTTTGAAGCCTTTTCATTAATAATTGAGCATTGTAAGTTTTGCAGCTAAATGAAAAATTTATGTTGCTGAATGCTATGTAGAGCACTTCAAATGAAAAAAAAAAAAAGCTCTTGAAATTCCTTGATTTAGTGTTTCCATTTTCATTCTTTTTATCCCGACAGCTTGTCCATGCTTAAATTCTTCAGTGACAGTCCCCACTGAGAATTAATTTTCTCTTCGTTTTTCTTGTTTCCCAACAGTCAAAAGATAAGATTTGTGAGAAGAATATAGACACAACCGAAACATCTCCGTACTCCAGCACCGCCCTTCTGCCAACCACCACAAAGTTCAGAGTTTTAACAACCACCGGAGGATCCACCACTTCCCACCTGCCAACGAGCCTGCCCACAGAAGGTGAAGTGTATACACTGCATTATTCTATTGCACAAACACATCATCTACAAATCTAAATTAATTTTCTTTTCCTTTGAGTATGTGTTCTTGTTGACCTTTTGTCTTTGGGGCAGTGGAAGTAGTGGGGAATTTCAGTCAAGGCAATATCTGCTACTGCTTTTAAGCTGCAACTCATTTTGACAACAGTGAAGGGGACGAGTGCTGGATGAGGGGGCAGTGCTTGGGGTGCGTGGATAAGCCAGGCAGATTTCTGGACAACTTATGGTTACAATGAGTTGTTCACGTTCCTTTAACCATCAGGCCATACTCCAAAACCTGTTGAAATAGAAGATGGAGAGAGCCCTGCTAAAGTTAGTGAAGAAACTTCCATCACAGACGTAATTAGTTTGGAACCCCTTTGGCTATTCCGTTTAGCCAGGTGAAAATTAGAGATAAACCAAATTAAAAACATCTTTGAAATTTGCCTGTTTACATTTTTTTCAGTCAGTTGACACTGTTCTTTTCAGGTAGTGCTCACTGTTGTGAAGTAGTTTCTCTAGGCTTCTGAATGGAATTAACTGGGTAAGCGATGGTGTGTCAGTTCCCACCCTTGTTCCACTGGCTGCTTCCGTCTTGCCTTTCTGTGGTTGAGATGTCCTGCTTTCATCTTTCTGGGGACAATTCAGCTGGGTAGAAAAGCTAATCCAGACTAATCAAATAGCATCTTACCATCTATAAAAGGGAGGGAAGTTTTCTGTTAGATTTCTATGTTAACACAAGAAAAGTTATTAGGCACAGGCAGAGTTTTCAAGCAGCTCGTGACAGGAAAATTTGAACTGAAGGTATTTCAAGATGGGAATCTACTGATAAGAAAGGCTGATTTTCTTTGCAGCAAGAGAAGTTTAGAAACTGTCAGTGCAGGATTTGGACTGCATTAGCAGCATTATTCCTTGGCATTTTGTGCATTAAAGCTCACAAAAAGAACAGGAATATGGAAATAAATAGGACTTTAAAATGGTAGACCTTTTCATGATCCTTAGAAGAGGAATTAAGTCATTGGTTTATTGTCATATATTGGTTCATATAGTACTTAGTAAGACAGAATGCTCAAGCTATGTATGAACATGTAAAACAAATAAATTGTTTGTGAATGTTATGAAGCAGACCCATATTTACCAGTATTTTGAATCCTCCTTCACGCTGCAACATTCTCATAAATGTTTTTTTAGTAGCAAGAAAATAAAGTGTTGCTCATTAAGAAATAATTTTCTAATTGTGAAAGTTCTTTGACACTAGAAAGTCATTCCTAAAATTACTCATGACCTAGAAAAATGCATTTTCCTACAACTGACTTTGAATTTCCTTTATAGATGACACCAAGATAGCGCTGCACCTAAAAGACAGTGGAGGTAAGAGATGATTTTTTTTGTCTGTAAAGAATGTCAGTAGTTTGTCAAATTATACTCCTCTGAACTTCATTAATCAAAATCAGACTGTAGAAATAGCTTTTACCAGACTCTCAAAGGACTTCAGCCTTCCACATCTATGTCAAACAGCAGCAGGGTAAATAAGCTTAGCAACTGCTCAGTAAATTAAACATTTACAACTCTCTTTACAACTCTTTAATAAAACAGCAGGTTTAATTAACTTCCAAACATGGCCATGCTAAGTAAATTTTAAACTGTATTAACTGTATTATAATACAATATTATTTAACTATATTAAGAGAAGATATGATGCTAGTTCTAAATAATAATACTGTGTTATGAACTCATTTGTAGTAGAGAATTATTACATGACATTTCATTAATAAACATATCATTTTTATATCTGTGTCTCTCTGCTAGCAGAGATCTTGTATTTCTCTATGCGTGTTCCCCAAGGAAGTTAATAAGATCATCTTGTCCTACTGGTAAAGGCCTCTGTTAAATGAGGTTCTGCAGGGGACTCCTTTTGTTATCTTCATTGTGAGTTCAAGGACTGAGACCTGAGGTTTGTTCCTTCTGCCTTTGAAGCTGATGAGAATTTTGTTGTTAGTTAGAACAGGACTAGATCACTAGATCTAGTCTGGATGTGTACTCACTGCTGATGCAGAGCTTGCTTAGGAGAAGGGAAAGATTTAGGTTGTTTTCTACAGGCTTCAGAATGGTCTATCAAAGCAGAGGATGATTTGCTGAGCAAATTGATATACATTCTATTTCTATTCATATAAAGGGGAGTATTATTGGCTCTATTTGCCTTTCCTCCAGGCAGGGAGCACCGAGCTTCCCCCAGGGGCAGGGGAACCAGCAGCAATCGTGGCAGCAGGAATGGACTGGGCATGGTGTGAGACCACCAACACAGGGGCAGCAGCCAGGGTCAGCCTCAGACTACCGACCATCAGCCGAGTCTGCAGAGACAAGGCAGGCCTGGGGTCAAGGCAAGAAGCCAGGTTGGCAAGGCAAGGCTGGGAGCGGCGAGGGAGCAGGAGAGGCACAGGGGCCAGCAGCACAGCTCAGGCAAGGACCAAAGGAAGCAGCTCCCATCAGCAGTTCCAGAGAAGGTGAAGTGATGAACCAGGTCCATACAAGGAGTCTGGTCAGCAGCAGAAAGAGATGGGTCCAGAGATAACGCTACCACACAACTCCAAGTTCCATCCAAGGAGACATGGCCAAGGACAGGACAGGAATGTCACTGAACTTTTCTCTTATACTTCTTGAAATCAAATTTTGTTTTATTTTGTTGTGAGAAGTGCTTCAGTGCTCTTAAAGATTAACAGGCAAGGTGGATCAGTCAGCACTTCACTTTCCCATTTCATGTCTGCTCTGTACATGAGGCACATTCCCAGCTCAGCTGTACCCCTGCTCTGCCCTGCAACCCATCGTTGCGTGGCAGGTGGCTGGCCGGGGACCAGGCAGCTCTCCATCTTGAGCATCTCATGAACAGCTCAATAGTATGCTGTTATACTAAAAATAATTCAAAATGTGAGCTTTAGAAAACACATTCCAGTTTTGTTTTGGTCTGGGAATTGCAACAGGATTATTTTTTTCACTTGTCTACTCTTTGCCCAAGATCTGAAAAGAAAAACCCTGTGAAAGCAAAGTGATGAATAGTAGAGCAAATGAGGGATGGACGTGGCCTACTTAGTAGAGTAAGGCGCTTGAGTTCGTGGTATCACTTATCTTAAATATAGAAAGTCCATTTCCATGCAGCAAGCTGCTGCATTTTAGAAGGACAAACCAGCACCTGATGTGATTATTCACTTTCCTTGAGCTGTTCCTTTTTATTCTTGAAATTTAAAAAAAAAAAAATAAATAAAAGGAAACCACCTTCAAACGACACAGAAGCAAAGCAACACACCAGGATTTCTCATTCACACAGCAAACATAGCTTTTAATCTGAGAAGTTATTTTTGATGATACTTCAATTATGCATTGAATTTTCCAGTGACCCCTAGATTAGGCTCAGATAAAACCCCTGCAGCCACAGGAGCATTCTTTGATTCTCTATGATTTGTCAGCATTTCATAAAGTGTAGATTATTTCAGGTCACGAATACAGGGTCTTTACTTTCTCACACTAGATCCTTTAAAACTCTAATGAAAGGGAACCTTTTATAATGAAAAACAAAAGCTATATTGGATCAATGATGGCCTAGAGCTTGATGTGTCCTTGAATGATAGCAGTCAATATCTGGCTAGGTACAACAAAAGGATTCTATAGAAATTCTGCATCTCACATCTGCCTGGAACTTCTGAAACTAAATGTTATAAAGCAGCAACTAAATTTAAATTAAATTTCAAGTTCAGGTCAGACTGCTTTGACCTTTTAATTATATGAGAAAATCACTTGCAAGATAGTACTGTAATTCACCCACAATCTTATGTGGCATATTTTAACATACATTTCAAATTTGCTTGTTTCTCTTTCTTCTGTCTTCATTCTGTCTTGATAAACACGTTAGATGCCTAACGCATACATGTCTAAACCATTCTAAAATATAGTTGATGCATCTTCAGATTTTTGTTAAATCTTTATTCTCTTTAAAATAAACATTCTGTAAGTTTTAAGAAACACCCAACACTACAAATATGTATTTTTGTTATTAATTGCAGATTCTGGGGTTTTTTTTTCATTTTTATTATAACACAAAACGGATGACTAAACAGTTTAAAAAAAGTAATTTTTCACAAAAATTGTGAACAACTGCCTGTGGCTACACAGTAGTGCAGTATTTTCCTGTTGAGAACTCTTTGGTTGATGATTTAGATGACTGGCCAGCACATCTAGACATTTTATTTGACCTTTTTAGATACCTTACTGTGATGATTTGATTTCTATGAGTTCCTCTCAGTCCTTCAGCTTTATAAATCAGTAGAAAAGTGCATGTGTGTTTGACAGTGTCAGAGAAACTGCTACACTTCTCATTCATCAAGATGTACAGAAATTGCTTTTACAAAAAAAAAAAAAAGTCAAGCTATGCAAAATCTATCTACCTGAGAGAGAAAGCTATTTTATTTATTTGTGAACAGGTGCATCCCAGCACAGGTAGTGCTAGGAGATGTCTGTACCCTACTGCTTACACTCTGTGGTGGACTTTTTCAAAGATGATCTAGGTATGAACTTTAGTGATGTATAGGATTTACAGAGCTTAGTTTGAGCTTGGAATATTAGGAAGCTCAGTGAGAAATGACTAAAATGCAGACCCAAGTTTTGAAAAAAAGAGTACCTTTATATACCTTATATACAGGGATACATTTACCCAAGGCTATTTTTCTTTTTTTTTGACAGTCCCCTATGACTGGAAATTAGCTGCCATTAGTGATCTGTCCTCCTATTTCCCTTAAAAATTGCAGCCTGGGCTCCTCTTACTAGAAGAATTCTTGACAAATTATGAAGACTCAGTCCTGTTTTTCTTGTGTACCCTGAATTCCAGCTGCAGCATGTTTAACACTAGTTCGTGCCTGCTAATAATCACCTAACATTTCTTTCTGAGTTTCTAAATTATCCTGAAAATGAGACCTGCTTCAACAAAGAGGCAAGACAACCCTTTAAGAAAATAAATATTTTTGACATAGCAAAAGTTATTATGACCACACAGTCCAAAATAGCTAACTCAGGTAAACAAGTCACTACAAATTAGCTGAGTGCCCTCTCCAATTTTAAAGTTTAAAAAAAAAAATCAACATTAAACAACACTGAAACTAATATTTGTGGTGATTTAAAAATGTTTTAAAGTGGACTTTGTATGGGGTATGGCTTTGTTTTATCATCAGATCTTACCCTAGCCACAGGAAATGACCTTCCAGAGGCTCCATCTCATCTGATGTTAGCCAGAAAGTCACAAGTGCTTCTTTTGTGGCAAGCAATAGGCAAGAGGAAGTCATTCATGTAATCCTAAAAGAAGTACTCAAAGTGGAATAAGATACTATATGGAGGTGCCTAGCTCTGTCAGCTACACAGAAGAATCTAAATGACATGTTAAGACTGTGCATCTTACCTCTAGGTACCTGAGGTTGTCTCACATTAACTCTCTTCACGGTGTCTTAGCTAATGTGTTCTGTTTCCACTCCTGTTCAGGAACCTGGCAGGCCAAGATTCAGACATCTTCTTCTACTCCTCTTGCATGAAGAAGGGGGGAAGATTTAAGGGGAAGGGGAAGGGGAAGATTTAAAGTTTTTGCTATTATTGCAAAAATCCTGTTGAGAGGTTATGGATTATGTTCCACTTACTTGAAACTGCTGAACTGTACTCCTAAAATTGCAGGGTTCACACAATTTTAGGCAAGCAAGGATTTCCCTGGAGACAACTTGTCATAAAGTATTATTTATCTATGCTGTACCGTATGCTCTGCTTGTATAAAAAAATTCTTATCAAGGAACAGCTTTGGAATGGTTTCAGTAGTGTTGGAAATAAAAAACATAGAGAAAAGCATCACAGCACAGAGGTATGTAAAACAGGTGGTGATGGATAGAAATATGTTAATAGGACAAGAATATGAAGAAAGCTAAATGTTGCTCACTGCTTTCTGTCGGTTCAGCTGTAGCACTCAGAATAGGAAAACATTATACTTAGGCAAAAGTGTGGGATTTAACAGAGTATGTTGCTGTAAGAAACACGAAATTATTCTGTCAGTGTAATTCAAGTTTTTCCTTCTCAAGAAATCTTGTGACTTAAAGAAAGCACAGACAGACTTGCTGGTGTTCAGCATGGTACAATATTGAGCTTTGTGATGGTCATTGCTTGATGCGACTGAGTACTGTAATGGTTTAAATGGCCGCAAGCAACTCAGACTAAAATTAATAGTGATGACAACTGTTGTAGTGTTAGGTGATATTTTAGAGAGGAAGAATGAAAGTCCTTAGCTAACACATTTAGTGTACTGTCATCCTATAAGCGGAGGGATTTTATTTTAGTGCACTCTCATCCATTTGCTGCATTAAGCAGTTGATCAGTCTTGGACAAACTTACCAAGTTGCCCTGGGTTCTGCAGAAAATTGATAGCAAAGCCGGATATTGAATTCAGAATTTGTGGGTTACAGTTTGTAATATTCACACTCAAAGACCACCTTTCATTCCTTACATGCAATTGGAAACCAATTTTTAAAGCATTAGCTGAGCCATAACTTTGCAAATCATCATGAAACCAAGTAAAGTGTAGCAATAGCTTAACCTCAAAATGTTAACAAATGCTAAGGTAATGAACCCACAAAAGTAAGAAAATCACACTCTATTACCATGAAGAAGCTAAGTCCAGAGCAGGCTGCTCCTAAAAGAGTTAGAGAGAACATTTTTATGGAGTTTCCATTGAGCCTCTGGAGAATTCTTCTAACTGTACATTCCCTTATTCCCTCCCACAGTCACTGTATGTAGGTCATTAATCATCTGTTCAGGAATCTGCATTATGCACAGGAAAAATGCTTAGGTTTGGAGAGCCATATACCCACCCCATAAAACAAGAAGTCTCCTGGTATACTCACATTCCACATGTAAATGGAGGCCTGAAAGAGGGGAAAAATCCAGTGGCTCTGCTGAGTTCACTGTAGGCTGTGACCCTGTATGCTCAGCTGTCATAAACATTAGGTCTTCCCTCTTACCAGGAGCATATTATCTCAAAGCCACGATCATGCAAATAGGGTGATACAGCTTCCAGGCTAGAAATGACATAGGTAATACTGTGGAGGGCTAGTGGAGCGAACTTGGATATATAGGTGCAGGTTAGCCCAAAACCATGCAAGAGAGGGTTACTGCTCTTTGGTTGCTCAAAGAGGAGAGCAAACATGTGGAAAAGAGGTGTTGCTAAATTGCTTGTAGAGATCTCTCATGTGGAAACATGACTCTCATTCGTTTCTCAAGAAGAGCAACAAAGCTGGTGAAAAGTCTGGAGCACAAGTCTTATGAGGACACCCAAATCACTGCAATTTCCTTTCAGGTAGTTGTAGAGAGTGACAAGGTCTCCCCTCAGCCTCCTTTTCTCCAGGGTGAACAGCCCCAGATCTCTTAGCTGCTCCTCATCAGACTTGTGTTCCAGACCACCAGCTTCATTCCCTTTCTCTGAACTTGCTCCAGCACCTCAATGTCTTTCTTGTAGTGAGAGGCAAAAATTGAACACAGTATTTGAGGTGCGGGCTCACCAGTGCTAAGTACAGTTTCATATTCGTCTGACCAAACCGCTGAAAAAATCATCAGTTTGATGAACATTAAGAATTCACCCAGTTGCTGCCATGTGACCCAACAGCAAACACTCACCTTGTCATAAAGCATTCCGAGAATAAATTACAGGGTTCATTCTCTCTTTGTGACAAATTCAGGGTTTTGCCATGAAAATTCATTCATCTGGTAAAAAGAGGAGAGAAAAGAACAAAACTCAGTACTGACTTATCATCTTTAGGCTGATTGCTGCTATTTAGGTCATTTATATCCCTAGATTTGCTAGTGTAGCTGTGTCAGTCAGGAAGGTCAGATAAGGTATTGCCTTTTAACCCTTAAAGATGCACATGAGAACTGAGTTTGAATTGGAGCTTTTTACCATCTAATCAAAATGCAAGAGTAAAAAGGAATGACGTGGCTCTGGAGGGAAAAAGCAAAGCTTTATTTTCCAAGTCCACACAATGAAATTCTACTTTTTGTCTGTCATTTGCCCTTGGTTCCATGTCACTTTATATAAAGGAAAGCTTCTAGCCAGGAGGTAACAGACCTTCACTTATTTTTCATCCATTTTGCCATAAAACTTTGTTGTATCTCTGCTCTCACAGGCAGAGATATTGTTCTCTGGTACGAACTCTTTTCCATCTCATATCATGACAGGAGTTCAAGTGTGTACCACAATTTCGTTTTCTCATATATAAAACTATCACAACAGAAACTTTGTGTAAACCTTCAATTTAGATAATAGAAAATGCTGTATTTCATTATTTTGCAGACCTCAATGGTTAATAAGCAATAATGAGATAAATAATATCAGGAAAGTATCCACAGTGTGTTTAGAAACACTCTAATAACAGTCCCAGTTTGGACACACCTTTGTTCCTGTTAAAGTCAGCATCACGGTCACCAGGAACCAGGAAAAGATTTTCATTCCTGATAAATCCTTGAATTTTTTGGTTTTCCTGCACCAAAAGAAGCTAACCCAGTTCTAACTAGAGACATAGTATAGTAATATAAAATCAAGGTTTATATAGTCTTTATGTGTTTACTGTGCAAACAATAAGAACGTTTTAATTTTGTTTTTCTTTTGTTGCCTTTTTGTTTGTTTGTTTGGGGGGTTGTTTTGTTTTGTTTTCTTATTTTTAAACAGCATTCCAGCAGAAGAACAGTTATTTCATGTTTGTGTTTTATGCTTTTGTATTTGGCAAAAAAGGTTACTTGCTGTTTCTGCGCTGTCATTCAGCACATAATGAGAAAGGAAACTAACCTTGCAGATGTTCACATTGTCTTTCTGCTTAAAAGGTTCTTACATGTTAGAATTTGGGGAGACATTATAAACAGAGCATATTGCATGCAACAATTGCTTTTTTGAGCACAAGAAGAGTTTGGGGAAATTTCCACTGGGAAAGTTCCTTTTGGGAAAGGTTTGGTCATAAGACATATATCCTACCATGGGTTTAGCCTTGCCTGGAACGGCAGAAGTGCTGTGATAATAAGATTTCTGTACCTGAAAAAAATTCTATGTCAATTTTTTTCATCTATTTCCCTTGGTGGCTTTTTAAAAGAACTGCCAGTTGATTTTGCAGCAGAGGCTATTTTCAAAGTTGACAACACTGTTTATTGTCTCTCTGCAAAGAAAGTGAAATCAATTTCTCAGGAGTATTTGAGCCCTGGGGTCAATGAGCTGAATTTTGATTATGGAAACTACAAGTTACTCACACTTGTTGTCATTTAAGAAAAACATTTCTTGTATTTCATAGGGGTTTTTCGCATTTGGCATTCTGATCACAGCATTGATGTCCATGTAGTGCTCTTCTCTAGACTAGTAGAAATCTGGGCAGGCAGTTGTTACCTGTTATTTGGAAGAGACAAATCTAGATGCTAAACACTGAGAAAATATCAAATCAAAGGGGATTAATTTGATGGCTTTTACATAGTGGTTAGGACCTTTGCTGAAGTCCAGCATTTTTTAACATGCAGAATATGATGTTCTGCCTTCAACCATAACATAGTAACAACACAAATAACGCATTCAGTGCAAATTGGCCTGAAAATGGGTACAAATGATAAAGTAGTTTATGATGCACTGATGTGGCATTGAAGGGAAGAGCTGAAGAGTATGCAGCTGTCAAAAAGACAGTTATGAGACAGACAAACTACAAATCCACTGCTCCTTCTGGGAGCAGTTACTTCCCAGCAGGGTGACTCAGACAACTAACTGCTCATCATTGGGAATTAATAGCCCAGCCCAGAGCATGTACAATAAAGCTGGCCTTTCCTGATGGCCTTTCAATTGCTTAATTTCCATTTTCTTGGCAATTTGAAATATATGTACAAGTACTAAATATTGTTACAGTGCATGAACAGAAGTTAAGACTGGACCTTGTATACATTCATTTATTCTCAGCTGAAACTGACTATTTAATAAATTATTAATGGTTATGTCAAGTAAAAGACTTTGCTGTCTGAAAGTCAGAGGAACTGTTTTTAGTGTCACCTTTCTTTCTTGTCTTCTCCATGAATCTCATATCCCTTGCTACATAGTGCTTACAACTACTAGGAAGTCATTTAAGTGCCCTTTGGATGGGAATACATTTGAAAATAGATCTTCCACGCCCTTGGCAATGTTTCCTTTCTTTTACTGCAATGTAAATTGTGGCCTGGAAGTTTTTGCCATATGTACTGTGTTAAAAATAAAAAAAAAAAAAAAAAAAAAATAGGGCTGACACTGCTTTTATTTTTAAAAAGCTTCTATACATCTGTGTGAACTAAGCTTTAAGAAAGCTAAGTAAATCTCTTTGTAGGATTTGGGCAGGGAGAGGCTTGATTCTTGGATCCTATTCATGCCTAAGCTCAATCTTGATGTCCACGTTCAGCACAATTAAAACTGAAGTTCCTGTGTGAACAGGTACTCATGAACTTTTCAGTAAAAAGCAGTACCTGAGTGGGGATGCTTGCTTGCAATTTTTCATTAAATTCATTAATGCCTCCCACATCCTAGTTTAGCCTCTCAAATTGTTGTTTGTTGGGGTTTTTAAATTTTTTTATTAATTTATCCTCTGATTCTGTTGCTTAGCTCCTTACTCCACAAGCTGTCTTATTGACCTCATGGGAAAGAGAAGAGCAACACTGTGAGGTTTCAGCTGCCCTGACTCAGGAATGAGGAAACATAGACAAAAGCAGGGGAAATTTATATTAATCCCTACACTCTCCCATAGATTCACTCCCATATTGCAATTAGAAATAGCTCTTGGCCAGGATAATACATCTTCATTTTCCTTTTCTGCCTATTGTCACAATGGTTCCATACAATCCACTGGGCGGTGCAGCCTTCCTTGGGCTGGTGAGGAATGGTGTGGCCACACATGGATGAGCTGTTACGCTGAGGTTAACTGTTCCTGTTTTCTTTTATTGATCCTCATACAAGACATTTAACACTGTAGAAGGTCCTAGATCAATAGACCCTTCTTCTCTTACTTTCCAGTTCTCTTTTTTTAATATTATTGTGTAGTGCTCTACTTACAATCTGATGAATGGTAAAAGAACATGTACATTTATTGTTGTTGTTGTTGTTGTTACTAGTAATAACAATAACAGTAACTTGTTTGAAGTGGTACCCATAACTCAATAGCTGTTTTCCAAGAACAAATAAAAGGGACAATCCCCAACCTCACAGACCATGACACTCCAAGGCAATCAAACAAATAGTTCGGAGGGATAGCACAACAAAAAGAATAACTGCAGAAATCAAAAAAAAATCATTAGAGTCAGCTTGGCAAACAAGCATTTTGAAAGGAAATTTTAAAGTAGATTTGAAAGAAAATTTCTCATGAGTGAGATCAGAGACAGGTTTTGTATGGTGTAAGGCACTGAAGGATTTCCAGAAAGGCAGAAAACAGTGGGAATATTCGGAGAATGATACAAGTTTGTGAGACCAAATGGCCAGTGGTCTGCTGGTGTTTCTTAAACCTAGGGCTTCTGAGTGGCTCATTTGCTTGCAGTGACAGATAGAACAGCACTTCTTTTATGCATCAGGATTCTCAATAATCATTGCTTATCACCATGTTTGTACTTGCTGTGAAATTCCAGGTTGTCCCAAGTAGAAATCACACCCAGGCACAAGGAGTTCCACAGATGTTGGCTAATTTTTGAGAGATTTTTTTTCCACAAAGGATACAGTGTTGTTAAAAGACTTTCAGTCACTTATTTGGAAGCACTGCTGATAGATTGCTTGTGTGATGGAGACAGCCCTCTTTTCTCCTGATGAGAGCATAACATGAGTGGCCTCTTGGTATCAAGTTTAGTAAATGGATGGTCTTCCATTATACTTCGGTATGATGAGTGTTCCATTCAGACCAAGATTAGAATATTGCAGGGTCATTTAACATCCATCTGTTACACTTTTGGCTGTCTGATTCAGTTGCACGGGGTGATTCAGAAGCCCTCTCCAAGCTAATGAATCAAGCTTTCAGAATGTGTTTTTTAGCTAGACCTCACAAGGGTTTGTGGCATGTCTCAACTTGAAGCTTAAAAAAAAAACAAACTAAAAAGATCAAAATGTATTCAGTTAGTACTTTTTGTCTGTAAGGCAACTGCAACAGTTTTGTGAGAAAATCAACGTAAAATTTATTATGAAGGTAATTAGAAACTTCATAATGTCCAGATTGCATTCAAAAGAAAGGATATTAATTTTGTTTATTGAGTTAGAAATAGTAAAACATTTGGAAATGCCTGTTCATTAAGATTGTGAGAGTATTTAGTTGTGGGAAAGAGACATCTAACACCTTTTTCCAACTTCGCCTGTGGAAAATGGGGAACATGTAACAAAGAAAAAACAAATGCTCTGTTGCCAGCTGTGAAATGGAATGAATAAGACATAAGTTACCATGCTAATAAGTGTGCCATTTGTGCAGCTTCCACGGATGACAGTGCGGCAGAGAAGAAAGGTGGAACGCTTCATGCAGGCTTAATCGTCGGCATTCTAGTCCTGGTCCTCATTGTGGCTGCAGCCATCCTCGTGACCGTCTATATGTATCATCATCCAACGTCAGCAGCTAGTCTCTTCTTTATAGAGGTAAGACAAAAGTAATATATTGTGCCACTAGTCTTGTCACTTGGCTAGTATAACTGGGGTTCCAGAACAGAACTTTCTTAACTAAATCTAGAAAGTATTCTTGTGTTCATAGTGTAAGCTTTGAAGAGAGGGACCTACCTCACCTAGTAGGTGATGCTCTTTTGTTCTTAACATGTTTGTCACTCAGCTGCTTCTTTAACTACTAAACATATTTGTTGTTGTTGTTGTTTTTCTTACACAGAACATGTATCTAAATGATATATCTCAGATATCACTCTCTTTCCTATCCTTCATTGTCCTCACCATAGGATTTTTCCATTAGTTGTTATGTGCACTGGCATT
Source organism: Caloenas nicobarica (assembly GCF_036013445.1). Classification (NCBI taxonomy): domain Eukaryota; kingdom Metazoa; phylum Chordata; class Aves; order Columbiformes; family Columbidae; genus Caloenas; species Caloenas nicobarica. The sequence continues at coordinate 21,019,552 of NC_088246.1, read as the reverse complement.
TTATTTTGGGACATAAATTTTTTTACAATTATTTTCCTGTGGAAAAAATAAATGTTTTCATTTATTAATTGTCCAGAAGGCCTGACTTAAAGTAAGTTTTTAGCTGGAAAAAATGTTAGCTGTTCCATACTTTCATTTGTATAAATCTTTTAAGACTTTGTCACGGAGTGCGGGAAAGGTTCTTTTCACCTAGTTTTAACATCTAAGTCTAGTATCATCTCCCTTTGCTTTAGTGTAGACAGAAACAAACTTCTTTAGACCATGATTCATCTGACCTATTTGAGACATCTCCTTTAGGATTAGATAAGTTACATTTTTTCCTCCTCAAATATGGATAGCTACCTCAGGTGTAGACATCTACATTGCAGATGCTGACGTTTAGTCAGCTCAACTCCACTGTACATGACGATATGAGAAAGGAGCATTTTCCATAGGTGTTTGATTCTACAAAAAACTGTGAATACCTGTACTGACTTGTGTTTTTTTCAACTCAGCAGTATTCCTCTACCTTATGATAAGTATAGAGTTGCTAAACATGAAAGGAAACACTGATTGGTCATAACCCCTACCTGCAGTACTCCCTAACTTTTAAGAGCCCAGATACTTTCTAACGGGCAATAGTGAAGATGCAGAACCACTGGAAGTGGCACTAGGGACATAGCTAGGGATTGCTTGGGTAAAAGCCTGGACCAGGAATATATAGACATTCATTCTTAGTGACAGCAGTGTGAATCGAAGTGAGACATGAACATGAACAGAATGATTCATCCTTAAAATCATATTATAATAAATATACCGCTTAGATGCAATAGTAGTGACAGAAATCAAACTGAATTGTTTGTCAGTATTCCAGGCTCAAGTGATGTAACTGTGTTAACCATCAGGGAACAGCATCCACGTAATAAAATCAATAGTTTTCTTTCAGGTCTATGCAACATTTCAAGCCAGTTCTCCACTGACATAGACCAAAAAAACCCCTCTATTAAAGTCCTTGTACAAAAGCGAAGGATTTGTCCCTTTCTTTTTTTCACACACAGATTGAATTGCTGTTCTTTCACTGTAATAAAAACAAGTTTCTTATCTGTTCTGATGTGACTGAGAGGCTGAATAAATGGCAACACCATTTTTTAAGGAGTGAAGATTACCAAATTAAAGCACATATTTGGTTTTTTTTGTTCTCGGTGCAGTAATGGCATGTTAATTTAATTCATTCATTGATACCATACTCATACACAAACATTGATGTCTTATTCGGTTTTGTTAAACCCATTCCACTGAATTTAGGCAGAATTAATCAATCTATACATTCAAAGCTAAAATGTCTTTTAGCAAGCAATGTGAGTTTTAGAAAACCGGAAAACTTAATTTTTCTGTTTAAAATAAAGGAGAAATAATTGAATAAGGACAGGACAGAAGTAAATCAGTCAAAATCAAATTTATGCAAAATGTGGTATAAACGACATCCTCTTTTGGTTACTAGCCATATTTTGATACTTGTGAAGAATCAGCCATTTAGCAAGAATCACAAAAAGTTCTAGCCATGAAGGGATGGTCTGTCCCTTTGAGGGGTAAAACCACTGACGCAGTGGTAAAACCACAAATGGTGGAGAAAGGGATTACTCTGTGTTTTAGAAAATTTCCACAAATTCCAAAACTTCAAAGCCATTGTTGGTATCGTAATCATAGAACAGAATAAGGTGATCCATTCTGGAAGTGAAATTGCTTTTAAAAAGTTTAATAATTCAGTTTCCAAAGAAAAAAAATAGCTTGACCAATTCAAGAAATAAAGAATAGAATATATTATTCTTATATTCATCTGATCTATAGAGTGCATATGTTTACAATACAGAGGAGAATGTATCTTTTCAGACTTGCACTTTGAAATTGAAGTACAAAAAAATAACAAGGCATAACTTGTATAAATAGGTCACTGGTACAAAAAAGTGTTCCTTATGCAATTGGAAAGTATTTCTGAGCAAGCTGTTACAGATAACATGGTACCCACAGAAGACAAGCTGCATTTTTTTTTCGGAGAAGAATGAAACGTGGATCTGACGTTACCAGTCTGGAGAAGGAGCTCAAGAAGATTGCCATGGGCTTGGTCATGAAATGAGAACAAATGCATAAGTATTTCAGAAAATAATATTGTTTTGTATGAGTCTCTTGACTAATAAAGCAAGTTGCACAGTTAAACAAGATGTGACGGGTAGACAGGGAGCTTCCTCATGCAGTTGTCTAAAAAATGAGTACTACACTGTAGTCTACCATCAAGTTATCTAGCCAAATCAAGATCTGCATCAGTTTATTTGTCATCAATAATTAATATAAATCTAAGACTGGGAAAAACTAAGAATGCAGACCTGCCCCATTTGTATTTGCTTTTAAAGAAGCTCCTTGACAGAGGAATCATGCTGACATTAAACATAGCATTCGTTCAAAACTGTAACATGGCTAACAAAGAAACATCTTTTACATCTAAGATTCTAGGATGCTGTCATGATTCTGTAGGTAAAGCATCATTTTCAGTCAGATTCTGTTGGGTTTTTTAGGTTAAGGGCTAAGTAAGAATTTTTTAGTTGATTTGGTTTATGGTCAGGGTTACTGGTTACTAAGTAAAGAAAAGTATGATAAGCTGATCCTGTATCTGAGGCTTTAAGTCTCTTTCTCCCTTGTTTTCCCTGCAGATATCAGACAATATTCACTTACTACCTCACTCAAGTTTTCACATAACTCATATCGAGTCCTACTTATGATGCCCCTCATGTTTGTCATGTAGTGCCTTTTCTCAATGAGCTCCCTCAGATAAGGATAAAAACACCCACACTTTGAAGGCACTGTTTAAATTTGCACTGATAAATGCAATCCCTTGTGACACTTCTGAGCACCATTGCATGATATCCTGAGTACATTAGTTGGTTTAAATAAGTGACACGCAAAAGCCAAGAAAAACGCCATTTATTCCAAAATCAACTATTGTTTTAGAAGAGACTAACGTTATTTTGTGATTTTTTTACCCCTAAAGTCTGAAAAAAACTTTTCCTCTAGTGGTTTTGTTCATGGTTGTTGAGCACAACACATATTTGCAGCCCCAACTGGAACAAAAATAGCTATTTTGAACAAACAGCTTCATAAGTCTAAAATTTGCCATGATAACGTATCACTTTAAAAGAAAACCATCCAAATAGTTCAATACTTTTTCAAAAAATAATACCCCTTTCTGTTAAGTGTGTAGAAGATTCAAATAAAAATGTAGTGTTTTCCTGTTTCTTCCAGCCCCCATGCCATTCAACATGTATTTCATTAAGTGAGACACTTCTCTGGTGACCTAAAGACAGAATGAATTATCAAAGTTTAAGGTTAAGGGAGTTCTAGTCAAAGTTCCAAGGAATGCAGGCTCTTTCTAAAAGCTGGCAGTAAATGTGAACTAAAGATTTCCTTGCACAGTGACAGAAGAGATGTTGTATGCTTTGGTCTTTTATTTATGTATGCTTATCCCTGTGGTATTTTCTCTCTCTTGAATTTGATTTTGTTGCAAAGAATTTCCCCTTTTTGAATCAAGTTACATACCTGCTCTTACCTCGAGGAATCTTCTGTCTCTTGAGTGTACTTTGAACTTAGTTGCACTGATTTTTTGAGCGTAGCATGCATGTCAAATAGTGTTATTCATGTCTTTGTCAACAAAGCAGAAGCTTATGTCAGAAACCTACCTATAACACATATAGCTACACACTAACTATAGCAGAATTTAAAAGTAATTAATTTATTCACTAACCTATGTAGCATACTTGCACTCAGGATTTCAGGTTTGGTGGCCAAGAAGCCAAGCATAATGCCCCAGTTGTAGTGGATTACATGCCTGTGATATAATTAATAGCGAAAGTGCTACAGATATCTGGAGCTGAATGTAAACAGAGGTAAAGAAATTCCTAGCTGCGTCAGATGGATTTGCTTCAATTTCAATGAATTATGAGCCAAATAGCAGCTTTAGGAGTATTTTAGATTCTACAGCTTCCCTTCTTTTTCTTCACATTCTTTTTTTTGTATGTTTTTAACCTTTCTTGATTTGCATTTGTGTGTGAGCTTTGGCACTGAAAGTAATTATGTCCAGGTAACATTTAGCAAAGCAAAAAGCAAGGCGTAAGGCAGACTGTCTTTTACTCAGCTATCTTGTGCCTGTTTGCACCCAGTTTTCTGTGGACAGAAGGGTTGCAGATGACACAAGAAATTTTCATATGCCTGCTTTTTTTGTGTTTTTCTCATCTTCCTTACTTATATGTCGGTCCTTTTACTCTTTGAAACTTCCCTCAGCTGTCATCCTGGTGCTCTGCCTTTGCAGAACAAAGGCAACATGATCTGGCCACAGCTGAGAACACAGCAGCAGAATTGCTGGCCAACATGAAGGCAGGGAGTCAGGCGTTGTGATGTCTTTTCCCAGCTGGACGCAGAGATAGTGTGGCCAAATGTGCTTATGTAAGGCTTGACAACAGCAGAATAAAATTTTTCTGTGGCAGATCTCTGCGGGTAGGAGATTTTAAGGACTCTAAACTAGCATTGCAGGTTGGGACGATCTTAACCTTCAGCTTGTAGGTACAAAACCAAATTCAACTTACTATCGTGTAGACTCTGAAGCTGTAGGGATGTGAGTGAATTCAGAGCCTGTGTATTAATAGTGGCTGTGTATGTCTTAATAGCAGTTAATGTCACACACTGAAGAGAAGTGTGGATGCTTGTGGTTACACGTCATCATTCTTTTGAGTTAAGATCCTATTTTAAAGGTTATAGTCTTTGCCTTCATGTTCCCAACCTCCCTGGAAGTTTTCCAGAGTTTATTGTGCTGATTCAGCTGCTTAGAATCATGCGTGTACACTCACACGCACATACCTATGTCTTTTTTAGCTGTTTGTTTTACTTCATTTTGGAAGTTTAAGATGGATAATTTCACAAATCTGGGGGTTTTTTTATATGGCCACACAGAGAGTTGAACTGGTGCTATGTAGCCAGGAGGTGACCTTGGGGAGAGAGAGGGAAGAAGGAATGAGCAGCTGCAAATCTTCAGCAAATAAAATAATAGTGTGGGATTAGAGCCTAGGGGATGTATCTCGCCTCTTCCTGATTTAACTTGAATTATGTCTTTACTGGTAAATTAACTAAGCCTGGACTGGTTGTTAGCCTAGAAACTGACCAGCATGGAAGGTTCTGCATTCCTGTCATTTAACTCTGTTAGCCTGACAGTAAGGTGACGGCACGCAGGCTGTTAGCATGGACTGAGTACCATTCCCAAATCCCGAGCCCTAGCTGAGGTGGTCTGAGAAAGCACTAATTGTTGGATATTTTTTCCAACAATTGAGCTGTATAGTGGATTGTGTTGCAGTATCTGGAAACATACACTGGCACGCAGACCTAGTGGTAGCTTTTCTTCAGATTTTGACCTTCTCGTCTTCTATCTGCTTAGAGGAAGGCAACAGAAGGAGAAAATATACAAAAAATGCAAAGACAGTTTTTCATGTTTCAGAGCTCAGGGAATTAACTAGCATTTGTGGCTCACTGTCATGCATCTCTGCTCATAGCGGCACAACACAAATAAGAGCCATTCTTTAACAGCCAGCCCTGTTCTCCATGTACCATTTCCAGGTTTCTGCATTAATGTCACAGATGCAATGTATATCTTCAAATAAATGAGAAGTAAATAGGAGACAGTGTAAGAAAGAAAGAAAGAAAGCATTTTTTTAAAAGAGCCAGGTCCTCAGCTGGCTTAGACAGGTGATGAATCTCGCACAGTTCTGCTGATTTCTTTTGCGATATGGCCCGTTGTTTTTATTATATATACATTTTGCAGGGAATTATGCTTTTAGTTTGTAAAAGGCTTGACACGGTCATCAATTTGGTTTTGCCCAGAAGTTTGGGCTGAATTGTGTTTCATGAAGATGATGATTAAAAAGAAAAGAACAAGTATCATTTTTCTCTTCTTTCAAAGTCCTGCAGTATCCTGGCAATTGGAGCATTGTCATTGATCTCACTGTCATTGCCTTGTACTGATAGTAAAGTTATTTTTTCCAAAGCTTATCCATCTCAGCAGGAACCAGCAGCTTAGCAAGGGAAACCTAAAGCAGCCACAAGGGAAAAGCACTAAAATAAATAATCAACACTGACAATAAAAGTCAAAGGTGGAGAGGAAGGAGGCATTCTGTTTCTCATCTGTCAGCAGCCAGCTACTTAGATGAACCTAAGACTACAGAAACATTGTTACAACAAGAAGCGGTTTAAATCACAAAGATATTTTAAACAAGCACTTCTATTGAAAAGAAAAATAAATGAAGCCGGTAAATAATCCTACTGAATCTTAAGTCTGAAGCAATCTGGATTTCAGAACAGTTTCTGCAAAATATTAAATTAACATGGTGTCAGGCAATTGATCTTTTCTTATTCTTGGAAATACATATTAGAAGTACAGTTTCAGATATTTGGAGCCTCATCCATTTCTGACAAATTTCTGCCAAATAAATTGCATGTTTCTAGGAGAGATTAAAGACTGATGCACAAATTAAAACTGTCCAAACAATATTTCAGGTAACCATGAGCACACAAACACATTTCCTGGGCAAGGTAATTTATAATAGAAAGATCCGTCCTTGTCCTGAGAAAGCAGAAGGCCTGGATACACACATAGATTAGCAGTGGACAAGTGTACTTAGACTAATGCCTCTTGATGGTATCAGGTTAACATATGGTCATTTAGTAACAGAACTTCCTATAGGTTTCTCCCATTTTCTTAATCCATTCGAGTAAGTCATTACAAATTTTCTGGGGTTTTGGCAATTTATCCAGAATTTAGATAGCTCTGTATTTATATCTTTCCAGTTAAGAAAGTTAAATAGGCCTTTTTGGCAAAGTGTGGTTGAAGAATACAGCTTTTGAATATATTTAAATATCTTTATGCCCTTGAATTAGGCAAAGAACTTGACATTGATGGAAATGTAAGATGCAGCCTTCAGTAGAAAGAGTGAAACAGTCCTCTGGAAGTTTGAAAGATTTGAAATACAGGAAGATAATCAATAGATAGAGACGACAAAGTTGCATCAGAGCATTCGACCTAAAAAGTATTCAGTAACTTGAGCTTTTGTGTAGTTTAGTGGGAAATCAAGTTTTTTAGGGAGCTCTGGAGAGTCTTTCAAGACTTTGAAAGATTGCCCTTCTCATGATAATTCGAGTATTTATAATCACGTAAACTCAGTTTGGAAAGAGAATCTGTGTGTGTCTTGGCGAGATCCATTGGTCAAGTTTAGCGCTGAATAGGAATGAAGAGCTGATCTGTGCACAAGTGCTCTGGGATTTTATGCTGGTTGATATATATGAAGGAACTTTTGATAAACTGAAAAAATTTCAGAACAAAATGTGCACGTGGCAGGGTTGGGGAGAAGACAGAGGGGCAGATTTTTCATTATGTTTTCCCTTCACTGCTCTTCTGACCTTGCAGATCTGTACAGAATCATGCTCCTTCCATTTTTCTGTACTGAATGAAGGATAGGACAAGGATGGGATGGGAATAGTAGAGGATAGGATGTAAGAATATCAAATATGTACTACATGTTGCCAAGCTCCTTCTGTCCATTACGGATAGAAACTTATCTTCATGCAGATGTATGAAAGGAAGTGTAAAAGCTTAGACTTACTGCAGCTAACAAAATATACATTATTACAATTTCTTTTAATGAATTACCATGTCAGGAGAAAATATTAAGTGGCATAAATTTTAGAGATAGTGCATAATGTCAGCACCAGAATCTCTCAGCAGCAGGGCATCGGTCTTCAAATACCAGCATTTCAATAAAACTTTGTACAACAGTCTGTCCTCCTGTAATTGATCTTGTATATTGTTTATCCCTTGCATTTTTTTTTTGTACCATGGCAGGTACAAAGTAGATTTCATTTCTTGTTTAAGTGCACACAGTTTATTATTTTCAAATATTTTTAAAATTCATTAAAAAGTCTTGAATTGATTTTCTACCAGCTTTGCTGGAAGTCTGAATTGATCATTTCCTTTGTTTTCAAGATAATATTAATCTGAGACACTGGTTTCTAGTCTGTAAGTCAGTGCAGAAATACATAATTCTTCCTGAATCTTATCTCCTTACTAAATTGTAGTGAACTGTTCTGTTCTTATTTTATAGTTGCATCATTGGTGATCTGGTGGCTCATAATAGGTAGAAGCCTTGCTGACAGTAGAAAATAAATTACTTCGCTCTAAATTATCTCTGGACAGTTAATAGAGGCCTGTAACATAAAAACTGATGGGTCCTTTTCCATTTCCTCCCTTTTAATATGATCAACTTTACCAGAAATTTCTGTATAAAATTCTACCAATACAGTCAAACACATACAGAAGCACTGATCTATCTGAAATTCTCCTGTAGTTTTCAACTTGAGCCACTTTTTTCTCTTTTGCTTAAAAAAGTTACTGTTCAGCAGGAAATAACATGGTCTAAAGCTAGCAACCTCAAAAAAATCATGGACTGTAGCACTGTTCATATCATACTAGCTGAATTTTGTTTAGACAATATTCAATTAAGTGCACCCAGATAGGTATCAATCCTTTTTTTATTTTTGTTTCTCCTGTCTTAATGAGATGATACCATTTAGATGGATGAAAGGTCCAATAAGGCTCAAAATTCCCTCATGTTGGAAGATGTAAAAGGCAGAAACTGGTCCACTACAGGAACACGCTTGGACACCTTTCTGTGCAACAACAGTGAGAAGATACTCCAGTCTCCACCCTTTAGAATTCATATGTGGAATCCCCTCCATTTTCTTCTCAGAAGATGAATCATTTCACTGGAGAAGTGGTGGATTCTCCAACGTTGGACACTTTTAAGATTCAGCTGGAAGGGTGCTGGGACATCTTGTCTAGTCTGTGCTTTTGCCAAGAAAACTTGGACCAGATGATCTTTATGGTCCCATCCAACCTGGAATTCTATGAAAGAGTATCCATTCCACCTCTGCTGTAGACAAGCATAATGTAAGAAACATGAGAGAGAGATCTAATTTCCCATGGATTTTCCAACTTTCATTTTATCTTATTGATCTTATAGATGAACTAACTTCTTTTAAATGTATTTCATAAATTATTCTTCTGCATCCTGACAAGTATCTTCAGCATCCTGGTCATGTAAGGTCACCAGTGCTTTTCCCTCATCCTTATTTGCTTAAAATAACGAACCCAAGGAAGCTTCAGTCCTATGAGAAAAAACCTATTCCTGCTTGCTTTCTTTATAAAACACTGAAAGGAAGCAGGAATTACAAATCTCCAGCCACAGCTCAGAGGATTTCCTCTAAGAGTTCTAATTCCAGAGGAAAAAACATCTTTTTTCCTGTTAAATTGGATGACAAAACTAAGGAATTAATTAAAATACTCAGCTTGCTTTCTCCCTGGTTTTGGTTGTTTGGGTTTCGAAGGTTTTGGGCTTTTTGGTTGGTTGGTTGGTTGATTTGGTTTGAGATTTTTCGTTTAGTTGGTTGGTTGGGTTTTTTTGAGGCGGGGTGTTAGGTTTTGTTGTGTCTTCTTATTACTCTTGTTAGCAGCAAATAAAGTAGAAGAATGCATTAGGCATTTCCTGAGCTGCTTCAGTAACTCATGGACCTTTGTATCTCCTGATAACAAATAAGTTACTTTTGATTTTGTCAATTAAAACTGTGATGCCTCTACAGCTTTTTTGGGGTCAATACACAAGTCAATGAACTGATAACTTGTCAGTGCTTTCTTTTAAGACTGCCAACAATTTAGAATACCCACATGCACACAAAGAATTTGAAATTAAACAGTCTGTCACTAGGAATGGAAAATCTCACCTCAGGCATAAAGAGAAACCACAGAAAGCTGCAACTGTAATATTTGGAAATGACCTTCTAATCTGTTGGTTTATTTCTGGAACAACAGCTGATGTTTATGTTGTATGGCATTGTATCATTAGAACTGATACACATCTGTTCCATATTTCATCGTCTGGAAAGGCCAATCAAAAAGAGTAGCCCAAAATGGTATAATAGCTTTAGTTTCTAACAGCAATGCAGCAAGTAGTAACTAATCATGTGCACATCTTAAAATGAAATTAGGGAGCATCTTAATGGATTCGAAGTCAGCTCATCCTTTAATACTGCCATTTGAGACTGTTTCTAATTATTTTTTCCTACTAGTTTTCCATTGGTTTTTCATTTTCTCTTTTCATTAGAGACCTCTCGGTGAGATTCTTTTCTCATTTATACCAGTGTATATCTGGAATAATTCCTTTACATTTAATCACATTATTCTTGATTTACTTTAGTGAGTCTGAAAACAGAATATGACCCTTTTTCTTTATCAGTAACCAAACTGTCCTTCTTAATTTTAAAACCACACTGAATCAAGCTTAGATAGAAGAAAAGTCTCCAAAGTTTGAATAGACTAGGTTTCGTTATTAAGAAAAGACATTCATTAAGGAGGACAGTGTTCTGCCCTCCTATTTTGTAGAAAGGTGTTGCTTTGAAATGCCTGGGATTTTAAATTACCTGCCAAACAATTTAACTTTGGATGCTTCAGAAATAACCTGATCCTGCAATGGGAGAAAAAGGAATCAGTTGCTTTTACACTTTACCCTTCTAATGGTGATCACTGAGGAGGACTTTGTGCTGTACCCAGAGACCAGTGTGTAGCTGTTGGTAACAAGATTCAGAGGTCCCCCGAGATTTGTTTAGTGGCTGCTGCACAACAGCATCATGAGCCCAGCATAATGTCATGGCCGTGGCTGTTTTGTGGTCCCCAACTGCCCCTCAAGAGCATGAAATATCATTAGTGATCAGAAGGCAATCAAAATGGAGTATTGTGGGGACAGAAAATCAAATACAACTTTTTTTTCAGAAAAAAAAAATCATAAAATTGTTTAGAGTTTGAACTGTCATTGAAAATATGGTCTATAATTTGTCTTCACTGTTTCTCCTCTGATTTTCCTGTAATGTTTCTATATAGGTTCCTATATCTTCTAGCCCTCCTTCCAAGCAGGTTGTAACTGTTGTCAGTATAGGAAAAGAAATATGTATCAGCATATTTGTCAGATAAATTTTCCAGTAAGGAATAATCGTTTTAGGAGAGCTTTTTCTGCTGACTTTAAGAAAGTGTTTCCCTACTTTCCTGAAAACCATTCCTTTTGACAGAAACTCAGCTTGCTCACCCAGAGTCTGAGCCTTCCCAAATATTAATTAGTGTGAAAATACAGAATTTTTAAGGAACTTTTCCTTCCCAAAGGGATCACGGTCATACAGGAATTGTGTCATCTACTTTAGAAAAGATCTTTTTATTTCTCTATTTATTAGCTGGTTTTTAGAGCAGGCACCAAAGATCCTAATGAAAATTGATTACAACTTCTTAGGACCCTTATAGCCAAAGTTCATAAGAGTTTAGATGAAAAGGTTGCTTCTATTTGAACCATCAAAGTAAACTACCCAAGTAGAAATTATGACATTTGAAATAGGAAGTCATTATTGTAGTAGTCCTGCATAAACATGCCAGAATTTTGTCCTACACATTCTCCTATGGAGCAGAGTAGGTTAGCAAATTCCTGTACAGAACTAGGAAGGAAGAGCAGTGGACAGATCTTTTAAGGGGTAGTGGATCAGCAGAGCTTTATATGACAAAATTCACAGATCCACTGGTCAACAGTTTTAGATAGGAGCTATTTTATCCTCTCCGTTACTAGGACTAGTGGTAGTTATTTAGGTCTTTGAGAACAGCCATCATCCACAAATTTAGAAAGAAGGATTCATTCCCTCTGCTGCTGCTGAACTGTGCTTTTTTATTCCTGTAACAACTACACAGAGTGGGTTTTAGTATGATTTTAGAGATGAAAATTATAGGGCATTGTTCAAGTTTTTTAATAATAATTTATTGTTGTATACTTCATACTCTGAAAGTTCATTTTCTTGTTTTTGCTGTTACAGCGACGTCCAAGCAGATGGCCAGCAATGAAATTCAGAAGAGGTTCTGGACATCCTGCCTATGCTGAAGTGGAACCTGTTGGAGAAAAAGAAGGGTTCATTGTATCTGAGCAGTGCTAAAACTTCTAGGACAGAACACCAGTACTGGCCTACAGGTGTAAGACATTTACTTTGCCTCTCTTTAAAGAAAAGGAGCCCTAAGCTGCTGTAGCCTGATAGAAGATTTTGGACAAGCTTAGTCCAAGAAGAAAAACTATCTAAGATACCAGATTACCACTGCACTAGTAGTTTTTGTTAGTGGACTGAGACACAATGGTTCATGCAGAACACTTGTCAGTGGACACCTACGGTATCAGAACTATGGCACAAGTGCCATGTTATTGGCTTTAGGTATGGGGATGCACAGTAAACAAAAATATAATAAAGCTTTGGTGCACAAGGGTATTACCTTTTGGTTCAAGTGTTCTCTGGTATCTCAAAGACTGAGTGAGAAATCTGTACCGTTTCAGTGCAAAGAGCACTCATCAGTGATCACAGGTAATTGAGGAAAGTATCTCAATGCAGGTAAAGAAGAAAAAAAAAGTAATTTTCTAGTAATTCTATAAATGGATGTGAAATACACTCACTTTTTAATTATAAATTAAACTATCCACCTAACTGAGTGAGTCACAATATATGTGCTTTCCAGGAGGAGTACAATGTTTCTTGTACATTGCTGATTACTTTCCTTCTAAACAGCTCGTGATACACAAATTGGTAAGAAATGAAGACAACAGAACTTTCAAAATGGTGAAATGATTTTATTTTATGAGAGTTCACAATGAAATTGGTCTGATTTTGAGTTTCAGTGTTCACTAAAAATCAATTATCAGGTTTGTTTCAAGGGATAATTTCATTTCTGAGCAGCAGACTGAAATAACAGCAACAGATCCTTCTATCTTCCAGGGATCTTATGGACCATTTCTTAGGTAATGTGAAATGAAAAATAAGATTGTAAACAAATGGGTTTCTATCCTTTGCCATTTCATTGTGAGTCCTTACTGAGAAGCACCACAGACTTCAATGCACCCCTTCCGGAGATTCAGATACAAGTGTTATTGAACCCTGCTGATTCATACCGTGATTTTGTTTAATGCACATAGTAGTTGCATAAATATATATAAAAATATATTTTTTTTTATAGCTAACACAAGGCGGGCTCTTGTGACTGTTAAGACTGCATTTTTGTCATCCAGACAAAGGAAATGGATTGCATTACTGCATAGTTCCACTGAGTTGTAAAATAATCCTTAATATTAGAATATTTTTATGTTGTATAGGGAAGGTGGTTCATGTAGTTGCAGTACCATAACCTATCTGCCTACTGGAACCACTCTTTCTTTAATATTGACCCTTTCCCTCCCTGTATAGGGAAAGGCAAGACTATAAATTCACACCATCAAAACCAGTTAATCCTTTCATGGAAGGGGTTAATATAAACTGAGACTCAGATCTTCCATGCAGAGTGGGAACCGAAATACTTTGATGATCTGGGCCTGAGCTATTAAAATATTAAATTCAGGTATTGTATGTACATTTCATCATAGCCATTAACTATCCATTTTTTACATACTTTACAGGGCACTTGAATTGTTTTAAAGTGAGGTATACAGCATTTGCAGTTTCGGATCTCACGCAATCAAAAAAAGTTGTAGATACCACCTTAATGGTACAGTTATTTACACTTCTTGTTGATGCTTGTATGGTCTAAATTTGATTACTTAATGCTGTTTTAAAAAACAAACAAACATTATCTTTACTTGCTATTTTGTTCAGTAAATAATACAATACTATATTTTCTGTATTCTTTTATTTTGTGTAACACACTTTTATTTTCATCTGTTTTAAATCATCTAGTGTGAGTCGGAAACTGTTCAAAACCTAACTGATATTAATCTGAAGGTACTAACAAACACATTGTCTTGAAGGCTGATGAAAAGCCTGTGGCAAGTATTCATTTCAATTTGTGTTGGTCTGCTGAGCCCTGTTTCTAATAAACTGGGATTAAATTGCAGGCTGTTAATTCCAATAGCAATAACCAAATGTATGCACATATATATCTGGTGACACTCATTTTTATTAAATAAAAAGTTATCAGTGCACATCATCTAGACATGTATTTGGTGTGCAATATTTATTATTAGTTTTTCTAGGAATATTGGAAGTCATCAGCTAGGGTTCATTGGCCAAATGAAGCAATTGTAGAGCTTCCATTTGAAGCATGCTGGAATCCTGTTTGAAATATTTTTTATTTCAGAGAACATCTGGGCAAATTATACTGAGAAATTTACAAAAATCTACACAGTGCTGCAATAAGTTCAAGAGATATTTCATATAATAAAGAAGATTTATATTACTATGGGTTTACAGATTTGCACTTTGGCTGATTCACTCATGTTTTTCTTGTTTTTACCCATGTATGTAATACATGTCATGCAATGAAGCTGACAGAATGTTTGTAACATGATTAGACAAACACAAAAATAATTTCAAAATCCGTCATTTTGATTAGTTTTGTTTTAAGGCCCTCTTGCACAGCTGAAGGATGTTTATTAGTATTTACAAACTAACGTACATTTCATACTCCTTCATAAAATAATAGCAATTATTTTTTTCATTCTTTGTCCACACAGAATTTGGTGGCAGATCTCACTGGTGTATGGGGAGCATCATAGTATACTACTTTGGACTTTTTTGCCATGATGTTATATGTTATGGGTTGTAACATGATGAGTTGCTGGGTTTATTAAATAAGATTGATAGGCATATGTTTATGTCTGATAAGAACTGATATCTGAAGAGAAAACCTCCTGCATACTAATGGATGTATATTGTCTCATTGGTGTCTGCTTTGATATATTCTGTGGTATGTTCTATTTATCCCAGTAGGCAAAAGTTAATTAAGTAATCTGTTGCTGTTTTGTAATTCCATCTGGTTTTCTAATTTTTTAATATTAAAATTGCCACATTAAAAATTATACAAATACTAACCTATAGGTGTGATGAAATATTGAAATTAACTGAGAATCCTATTGTTACCATTTTATGAAGCAGCAGGTTAATTGATCCAGACCGAAAAAGTGTCACGTAACCCCCCCTCTCAGAGATCCAGCTGAAAGGTTATGCAAAAATTCATAAAGAAATTTCCATCCAGGTCTCTGAAACAGTGGCTTAACTAGCATTCCCACTGGTCCTGCATTTGAAAGTACTTCATAATATTTCATTTGTTTAAATGCTTACTTACAGACACATTTATTCTAATAGCTATTTTAACTCTTAAACTTTCCTGTAAATTTGTGTATCTAATGCATGTAATGATTGCAAGATCTTCCAAAATTATCATTTCTTATTATTTTCCATTTTTGTGTTAAATGTTCCATAACACCTAACACTCTCAGTGCTATGCTTCAGCTCATCCTGTTTCACAGAAAAAAGAGGAAAATTTGAAATACAAGGATTTAAAGCACATTACTAAGTAGCCCTTTACATCTCAGTAAGATGAAACAATAAATCAGATATATGTATTCAGACGTAAAGAAATTCTGGAACTGCAGAAGTAGCCAAATTATAATTTTACTTCCATGTGCGTACATATAATGATGCAGTCTTATTTAATTGCCTGCTATGTTTCTCTGTGCACTCTGTGATGCATTGGATGTGGAGAATGCAGTCTATTCATAAGAAGCAGCTATTCCATATTTTTCTTTCCTTGCTCGAATTTTGTTGCATTTTGTAACATACTGCCCAAACCCTGCTCAGAAGACTTTGAAGACTTTTTTTTTTTTCATGGATTTTTCTTCCTTACGAATCATCGTTATGCTTGAGGGACACATACATCTTGATTTATTTGTGTTCTGAGTATGCCTGTGAAGGGAGACAATTTTCGAGAGAAGACCAATGTGCAACGGTTCTTCCTTTTCCTGCAATTGCCTTCCTCGTTTTCAACAGCTTCTGCTACAGAAGACATAGATGTCTTGTAAGTTATAACATCCTCCACTGTGCTCTTATAATTTGGCCTCAGACCAAGTGCATTTTCTACAAATAATGTGTGTGATGGAATTCTGGGGAAAAACGTAGTACGTCACTGTATTTTGGAAAATTGTGGAAGCCAAATTAAATTTTCACAAACTGAACAGAATATTTGACTTTGAAAACTTCACCATTTTTCCTTGGTCAACAGAGTTCAAACCCATAAAAATCACTACAGAAGTATCTGAGCCAGCTGAATAATTGAATCACTAGTTTGCCATCCAAATGTGGACATCAAGGGAAAAGGAAGTGGTGAGCCAGTTTGCCAGTGAGCACAGAAGATATTTTCTTTACAGAAGAGTAATAATGCTTCCAAATAAAACATGAGAATATTTCTATATTCTATTAGAGCACCTCTTGGATAAGCAAAAGAAGTTGTAAATGACAACATCTGTCTTTTTTATTAGTAGAGAATCTCTAAACAAGGCTCTGCAAGCAGTTGTCATGAGCTGGCAGGGTTTAACATAGTAGGTGGGTGACTGGGGCATGCAGAGTATCCCGTGTTGTCTCATGTTCCAGCTCACAGACCATCAAAAGAAGATTTCACTTTGAGTGCATACTGTGGCTGAAGCAATGGCTGTGTTATTATTTTCTGACACCAGCAATGAAGTTTTGTATAAAGATCTGGCATCCCCCCAGAAGGTATCTCAGCTGTGCAAAATCATAGTGCCTACAGCCATAGTATGGGCCATTAGGAGGAGAACTGGAATAGAGCACAAATTCAGCTCAAATCAACGTTTTTGCTCTCCAGGAATGTATTCCTTCCAGTGAGGAGAAAGAAGAGCAGCAAGCACTGTTATTCAGAGTAAGATGACTGGAATCCTTATACACATGCACCTTCTTGCAGAGAACTACTCGAAGCTTAAAGCTTAAAAAAACCTCAGGAATTAAATGCTACTGAGTGACAATGTAGCATTCACCCTAATTCTCACATATTAGACAGAGACTTCAAGAACTGACACCTGCTACTAGTTTTCTTTACGGATTTAATGCTAAATTGGGTTTGGGTGTTGTTTTGAGGGAGTTGGGTGCTTTTGGAGTAGGAGGAGAAGGGGAATATGCAGGAGGGGAGGGGTGTCAGTATCCCCATATGTTCTAGAGGCAAGAAACCTTGTGTACAGCCTTGAGAGCATCAGTACCATGTGCCAATGGCACCGAGTGAGAACACATGAGGTATTCCTTCATGTCCAGCTCCATCATTTAAAAAACAAAAATGTCACCAGAACAACTAGATTCCAACTAAACCTGTTGGAGTCCATATTTCATCTCATGGAATGTTTATGTTACCCCTTAGGGAAAAAAGCTTGAACCACAGGCAGCATTTTAAGGTGGAACAGTGTGCCCATAGTGCTTTACCAGAAGCCAAATATGACAAAGCAGGATACAGTTTGCATAAAACTATAAGGGTCAAATAAGATTTTCTCCACAGCAGCCAATATTTTTATGGCTCAAGCAATAATAAAATATTCAAGTCTGTGGGCTGATTCGACTTGATTTAGACAATATCATAATCCTAAAGCCGGCCTTTAACTATCAGTTTATTGTCAAATCTTAGGAGAGTTTCTTGACTTTTTCATTTTTATGGAAATGAAAACAGTTGAGGTTGCCAAGTGAAGTAAAGTATCTTTCTGATAGGAAGAGAGTCTCATCTCCTGGCACAGTTGTCTCCTAACTAGACCAGGTGCTTCCCTGCGCAGAGCTCATTTCAACAGGTCCGGTGCTGACTCCAGGGTCTTTCCAAGATGTGTTTCATGTTTTTCAATGCAATTCTCTGTCTTGCAAGATTTTTCAATACCTCTCTACTAGATCACATTTTGTTCTTGTCTTCAGTTCTTCTCCACCTCTAACTCTGCTTTCTCACTACTTTGCTTTCTTGCACTCCTCTACGCCCTGAATGCTGAAAGGACCACTTTCAGTGACACTCAAAATAAGCCCCAATCTGAAGAAAGATCCACTTGATTTTTCTTCTGTATGTGGGTTCTGGTCAATAACAACTATCTGAAGATAGATTTTCCTGTTATAGACTGAATTCCATCCATAGGAGTTAGCAAGCTAAATTCCGAATCTCTTGGAAGCTTTTTGTTTAGACATTTTGGTCAAACAAACTACTGGTCTGTTCAGTGCATAACTTGTCCCAGATATTTTTTTAAAGCAACAAAAGGACTTCAAAAGCAGGCCTCAAGACATTGCTTTTAATTACATCCATTTAACTAAGTGGATATTTTTGCGCAATTCATATAGATGCCTGGTTCTCGGTTGTCTCTCTGGGAAGATAGTGTTTAGGGATATTCATTAAACTCTTCCCATAGAGTTTGTATAACTTCCTTTGGAGCAGCTCTTGTTTGGGTTTTTTTTTTTTAAAAAAAAAAAAGGCTGTTTTATTAATTGCTAATCTCAGTTTGAAAGATACTTAGTTTATTGACTGCTTGGGTGGCATGTTGTTTCCTCAGACACCTAGGAGCTATTACTGCTTTCACTAATAAGTATCACTTATGCCTATCTAGCTCTGTTTGGAGTGCTGTTTTTCTTACTCATTTTTGTTTTGTTTTGTTTTTTTCAATACAAGTCATTAAATTTTGTTTGGGGAGGTAGCAAATGATACTGTGGTCCAATTGTTATGTTTGAGTACACATCAGAAATGGTGGCCTTTTATCTAAGTTTTTCAGCTCTGCCTTGCTTGCGGGGACATCACGATCACACCACACACCCCTCTTTTAGTGACAAATGCAGCTTTCCAAAGGAAGGAAGTGGTGTGCCTTTCATAGTCATGTGGGTATTTGCGCAATAGCCTCTTTCCAGAAGGAATCCCCTTCCTAGAGAGAGAAGTCTGGCAGTCTAGCTTACAAACAGTGTAACTGAAAATAACTAACTCTGTAAACCATGTACAGCTACAGTGTCACTGGATGAAATTACCTCCAGTGCTCATCAGCCTCCGGGCTGGGTCCCCAGCCTGGCCACAGCCCCTCTCCAGCGTGGGCCGTGGGCCAGGGACAAGGCAGGGTAGGAGACCACAGGTGCTGTTCCTGCCCAGACAGCAGAGACAGCAGGCACTTTGCTAAGGCTTCCAGTCTCCAGAAAATGAGGGTGACCTCATGCCACCCCTTGCCTTGTCAGCGCTGAGGATGAGCACAGAGTCTTCTCGCCAGCCTGGTGAGGAAGGCACGGTGGGCTCAGATGGGAAGCACGGGCACAGCCTTGTTCCAGTGCAGGACGACACACTGCAGCCACCCACGTGCACACTTGCACCCTGCCACGCGCACCCACTTCTTCCAGCTGCTGTCAACGATGCATTTTGGGTTTCAAGTGTTTTCTCTATATAGAGCCTTGAATAGTGAGCAGTGCAGACAATACAAAAACAAGAGCACTCTGTTACCATAAAAGATGACACAAAGTCATTTCACGCTGTTTCCCTCTGTACCTCCCATAGCACCAACATGCATCCCTGCTGTGAGGACCTGATAGATCTCCTCCCAGTACTTGGTTCTTCTCACCTGAGGTGTAGGTGAGCATGTCAGTGAAAGGTTGCAAGTGCTCAGGGCTTGACTTGGCCTGCAGCTGCTGCCTAGATGGAGCCAGGCATGACAAGGAGCCTGGTGGGAGCTGACGATCAATCTTTTTAAAAGATCTAACATCTAAAATTTTAGCTAAGGATGTAAATTTTCCTTAGTGAAGTGACTTTGGTATGTAAAGTTGTTTGACTGAGTTATCCTGCTGAGTTATCCTTCACAGTGTTGACCTCAAGGACCAGAGCGTTGAGGAGCACACGATGTATCCTTAATGCTTGCCAAGGGCAATGGTCGCAGCAGAGAGCTCAGCAGCCATCTCCACCTATACTCAGAGCTAATGCTGATCTCTGACTTAGAGACTAAGTCTAGCAATTAGATCATTTGACCATGAGATGACAGATGCAACTGTCAGCCTGGGAGGCATGTGTAGTGTTGTCATCCAGGAGGGCACCCCAACTAATGGCATGTACATTAAGCTTCCCCAGCTGCTTTCTAAAGAAGCTGCTCCACACTGTGGTGAACAAAAGATGCAAGAGTCTTTGGCCCCAAAGAGTGAGTGTGGGACAGGATTAGCCAGTGTCCAACTGTAAAAGGTCTGTTCCAAGGGACAAGGGGTGTGCTGGGTCCTGGATTCTGCTCTAGAGGTGGCATTTGAAATTGTACAAGTAGGAAGCAGTTTCAGGTTGCAGCTCTGACTCAAATATATGCTTAAATCAGGGATGCTGGACTACCAAAACCAGTAAGATATGGATTTTCAGACACATGCTGCTATTTTACTAGCAAAACACCCTTGCCTTTTGTGTCATGTCATTTTTATCAGCTTCATCCTCAGGAATCCAGTCCTCCAATATTTATGTCTACAACATTTGCTTGGGAATTTAATTCCTGGAGCTGATGTGGAAATGCTCTGAATCACTGTATGCTGTTCCCTGCCTTGCTAGGTGCCTTAGGAGTGAGGATGTGTAAAACATTACTGCAGGATGCTGAGGTATTAGTGATGATCACTGAGAACAAAGAATACACTGATCCACACGCAGCACAAAGAAAAAGCCAAACTCTTCTCTCTGCTACACAACCGGAAATTCTGAGCAAGACACTAATGAAATCAGATGAACCCTTCACTGCAGAAGCGATGAAGTGCTGTGTGGAGGCTAGTCTAGCCACCATTTATTCAAATGGTTTAGCACTATCACCTTGTACTTTAGGAACTAAATGATGTATGGAGTTTTTATTTGTGTAGTCTAGTCTTTATTTGCCTATTCCAAATTGGAAATATGTCAGCTTTTCTACTTATAAGTTACTACATACACAAACCTGAGGTTTATCAACACAGTTGTTTTAATAAGAGTTCTATCAGTTGTCCCTATATGGAAAAGCAATGATACTTTTGCTTAGAGAAACTCTGAGCCGTGTTTTTGTTCCTTTCTGCAGTGGGTATTAACAGTTGTACAGCATGCAGAGAGCTCAGCTGAAGTACTAAAAAGAATGTCAGTTGCTACAAGTAGTAATGGGAAAAGTGTGAGCAAAATGACCCTCCACCAATACTCCTCACCATATCTAGTAATACTCAGATATTTTTGTGAAAACTGTAACGGAATGAGTCTGTGTGTTAAATAAGCAGCAGTAAATTTGATCTGAATAAAGGCCGTCTTTCATTTTCCATGGTTATAATCATAATTACCACCCAAACTATGAATAAAAGGCAAACCATTTTCATTAAATTTAAAAATATGAATGCTTGCCTGGATTTATAGAATTAGTGGGTTTTTTCCTTGCTGATTACCTGTAGGATGCCAGCCTGCTGTGCTGTGTATTATCAGTAAAAGCATTTCAGATGTTTTGAAATTAATTTTCTATATTTAATTAATTCAATCCTTGACATCAGCACTAAAACCACTGCAAATGTTTCAAATATTGGAAGGAGTATTAGCAAACATTTAGCAGTCGGATGTAAACACTAATAAAAATGTACAAGTAAAGACCCAAAATACAGATGTCTTTTTACACATTTTACTCAAAAAAACTCGGAAGTGTGGAGGAAAAAAAAGAGTTATATTTAAATACACTGACAAGTATCTTTCTTCATTAACCATCCCACTGACCTCAGTGACAGAATGAAGAGCATCTTGGGAAAACTAGATCCAAAAATGGCTATTTCTCTGGTAAAGCTTGAGCTCCCTCCTACTGACATTAAATTGGAATATGGAAACCATTAAAAGCCATCAGTTACTAAAGTGCCCAAAAATAGGGTGCTTCAGCTGACTGACACGTCCTAGGGAGGCAAAGGGTGCACAACTGTAGAGAAAGAGG
Source organism: Caloenas nicobarica (assembly GCF_036013445.1). Taxonomy (NCBI): domain Eukaryota; kingdom Metazoa; phylum Chordata; class Aves; order Columbiformes; family Columbidae; genus Caloenas; species Caloenas nicobarica. The sequence goes on along the minus strand of NC_088246.1, from coordinate 20,997,707 downwards.
AGAGCTTAATGGTATGCCCAGCCACCATACTGAAACTTGTGAATACCCAAATCCTCGTGGATACTCCGTTATTTCTCGTTTTCTTCCTTCAGAGCAGATATACCAGCTGTTGTAACCTGCAGGATGGCTTCCCCTCTGGCACTACACAGCAGCCAGTCCTGTTATTGCCCACCACTTCCAAAAAAAACCACCAACAAAAACGTAACAATGACAACAACAATAACATAAAATCTCAGCTAATTCATTACAGCACTTGAAAGGAAAGATTATTAAGTTTTTAAAACAGTGATTAGTCAAATGGCTGAGGGGGGGTGTGCTGGTAGATTTGAAATGAGAATTATTGGATGACATTAGCATGACGTTCTTGAAAATAAAGAGTACATTAAGCATCTGTGTCAGAGAAACATTACAGACTAAATAGAACTAATGCCATGAAATACTGCTCATAAATATAAGTGCTGCTTTAGCTGTTACTCTTTTTTTTTTCCTCTTTTAGGGGTTATGTAACACAATACACGACTTTACTCAGGATGGTAATTTGTGTCATGCTCATATATGACTTTGGCAGAGACACAGTCCCTTACAGGAAAACATTGCTGGCAACCAATAAAAATCCCTGCTCCAAAACACAAGCAATTGCATTGAAAAGAAAAACAGAAATCTGGCTCACACAAGGAATTTTCTGGTCTGATGCCTGCTGACACAGACATCAACAAGGGAACAGGTTGCTGTGGAAATGGGCAAATCCTCACAGCAACAGCCAGTTGGTGAAGCAGTCACTGGGAGCCTGACCGGGGAAGAAGCTGACAGCTGGTCGTCGGCACGGGCAAAAGCCTGGGCCTCAGGAGGGGGGAAACGTGCCATCAGCTCACCTCCCTCAAGGATACGGCACCCCTGAGGCCTTCAGACACCTCTGCTCTTATCGCAACAGAGACAGAAACCCAGAAGGCATAACATACTCCTCCCACACGCCATCATTTCTAGTGGTGGTGGTAGTAGTTTTACCAGTGGAAGTGAAGCGCTCCCCACTTCATCATTGGCTTCAAAAACCTATTGATAAATGGCCGTGCAGCCTCCAGTTCCTCTTGCTAACCATCAGTATTGACCTTGGAAAGACTTGGATCCCTGAAGTGCATTTGCAGCATCAAACTTATTGGCATATCAGTGGAATAAGGGAACAATGGGAAGCAGAGCAACCATGCAGAAAGAAAACGCAACACAATGTGATGTTTCTGGTAGCAAGAGGTAGAGGTGAATTTCCTGCCTACAGTTTCTTTTCTCTGACTTTTGTTTTAAGTGCTAACTCGCACAAAAATGTTCAATTTGATAAAAATTCCTGAAGCGAAAGTGCACCTATCCTTAGCCTTCTTAGGAAGGCTGAGTGGACAACCAACACAAGTGAAGCCAAAATTAGAAGTTGTTTCTGCACCTGAAGTACTTCAAAACCTCCAGAAAACATTTTAAAATACACACATAAAAGAAACCACAGTCATTTACTTTAAAAATCATTGTTCTTAAACACGAATTGTAATGGGGGCCCCATACCTCCTCCTAAGGAGAGGTCAAACTGTGTCATTGTACAGATACTATGCAAATGACCTCCTAAAGTCAAGCCAGCACAGCCTCAGCCCAGTAATAGCACAGATACCCTGCATCACGTACCCAGCTAGCTCATGTCTGTCTGAAATGAAACATGGCCAAAGGAAGCTCCTAAAGGAAGCTCTATCTGCTCACCTCTCACCACGGAACAGCTGTAACCAAGTTCTTTGTATAACAGCTGGGAGATTTCTACTGCAAAGCCTGAGCTTTCCAGTTCTCAAGTTTATCTTCTTACTTCTGCTTTTGTGAGGACAACACTACAAACTGCAAAGTACAACCTTATTTATGGAATGCTAGCAAGTGCTCCCAGGTTCTAGAAGTTTTATTTTCCTTGCAGGAGATGAACAAGCCAAAGTGGGAGTATAAGCAGGTAAATGCACACAAGAGAAATGTGAGTAGAAACACCAGGATAAAGCAGTGTCTGATTCAGTATCAGACTCAAAACTCCAAGTGTAATTTGAACAGCGACAGCAAATCTGAGCATTCTCCATTTCCATTCTTGCGGATATGCCAGAAAATAATGAGATCTCTGTACAGGACAACAATCCTGGGAGGAATCCTGAAGTACTGGCTGCAAACAGAGCCAGGCTTTCAAGACCCATTGGCAATGCATTTTATTGTTAATAACTCAAGCAACTCTGTTTCCAAACATTGTAATCCAAGAGGTAGTATTTTATTTCAATATAAACAAACAAACAAGCTAGTCTTTCCTTGTGAGTTTTCCTGATACTGAGCAGCAAAAGTCACTTTATTTCTGCTGCCCTCAAATGAAATTCAAAACTCAATGCTGCCAATTTAATTTTGTCCAAAATGCTAATTGGATCCAAGATAGGCTAGTTAATACTTGAATGGGGATCCATCTTGCAGCCCTGGGTATTGCAGAAGTTGTTTCCAAACAGTGGTCAATAATCAGACTACATAAACTAAATGGTGAGATAGGCTTATAATGCTCCAGGACTGCTTCACTGATGGCAAATGTGAATTTTAAAAAAGTAATCCTCTTTCTCATTTCAATGGAACTGGAAGTGAGATAAGGCATCTGACATATAGATTTATAAGAAACAGGATAAAGAAAATGCTGGGTTTGTTTATGGACTTACAGATAGCTAAATACATTTCTAAATTATATAGTTTACCATAAAATAGAATCTTTCAATTTAGTTAAATAGAACACAAGAGAAGAAATTTATCTGGGAGGAATTCAATATAAGGTCTTGGTCTCTGTAAAAACTTCTGTAAGAAAGAAAAATAAAAAAAACCCACACAAAGTTATATTTTAAATTAGTAGACCTAAAAGTTAATTTTATGTTCACATTCTTCCATCCTTTGAGTAACAGGCCAGCCACCACACCAGAACTCTTTTTTTTCTATATATGTGAATGAAGCAGTGTTGCATTTATATTCTTCTGTCCAGTAACTTCTCACTTTTTTCCCTGTTTTACATGAAGGGTGCCAAAAGTGTGATGAATTAGTCTTTTTTTTAAAATGTTATGTTAGAAAAATATGCAATACATAAAAATCCATTTCTTGGTCTCATACTAGTGCTGGTTACTTGTGAAAGGAAAGTATGAAAATACCCTCTCTTAAGTTTCTGTGGACTCCCAGCCTGCTATTATTTGGCTTTCTGATGGAAACCTTTGAGGTATATCTTAAACTATTTCCCCAAAAAAGTGCAGCAGCCTACCAGACCAAATTCATATTCATAATAGGTTCACACCATGGATGAATATGACTATCGGTTATGTTGCCAACTTCAAATGAGATGTGGTGATCCGCAGAGCTGGGGCTCTGGACCAGTAACTTGACAAGAAGAAAATCAATAAAATTACATTTGAAAATATCATTCTGAACTAATGTAGAGTCATAACATAAAGTGTCTGGTAAAAGTGTCATTGTGAGTATCCGTATCTTTTGTCCCTGGTAATTCCAAACATAATTATTTTGTTTTATTGGATATAAACCTAGTTGTATCTTTGACTAAGTATTAGTCTGGAAAAACCATTGCTGCATCTTGAAGGTTGATATGACTGTTTTCCTCCCTATACATCAGCTCCACTAATACAGAGCGCATAAGGCTAAACATTGATGTCAGATGTCTGGGCGGGTGGCTTGTTTTCCTCTTCTGCCTTGAGTAATACTTGTACATTTTGATTGTCCTCTGTGAATTTGCTGACATCTAACACTCATCCAGGAACTGGGCTGCAGGAAACAATGTGCTGGTGAGATGTGGGCAGAGGTACAATCCAGCTTGCTCACTTTTACTGCCTTGGCAAATTGTGCTGCCTGGAGCAAATGGATTATTACAAACCCATCTTACTTCACCATACGTATTAATACACGGATGAGCTAAGCAGGGAACCAAATCTGTTGAATAAGAAAGGGTCATTTTTACACAAGACCTTATCATGATCCAAACTTATGTAAAACAATAAAAGTGACAGGAAAAGCATTATACACTGTTAATAAGGTTTTCAGACAAGCAGAAATAACTGGAGTGTCATGATTATCTGATTCAGAAAATTCACCATTTGCATCTATAAAGTCTAATAAATGTGTGGAACTATAACTTCTCATTTTTTATCTATTCACTTTTATTATAAGTAGACATTTCAGGCTGAGCATTCCATGATGATTATATATTGCAAGTCTCAGGTAGATAAAGTCATGGGGCTTTTCATGTCATGTCTTTTACAACTGCCAGGGTGGCTATAACTAACCTGTAATAAAAGGCCTATTACTTAGATGAACAATATGAGGCCCAGAATATATGATGATTTGAGTACCCCAGATTCCCATACATACTGCCCAATAGTTGCTAAGCCATTTGCAGCATTTGGTTCGTTGGTAGGTAACAAATAAAATACATGCGTATCAATGTCGAATTTGGTCTTGGTATAAAACAAAAGTTCTGTTCTTCTCCTTTGATACAAAAGAGCACGAGACAGACACAGATGCAATGTACTGCATGATATCTACCCCCATGCACACCTTTCAGCTTTACTGCAATGCATTTTTCTAGCCACAGTCATTAGCGGACACAAACACTCTCAGTCCTTCTTGCTATTACCATTAGCTGTGATTAAGCTCATGGCATAGCAGACCTTTTTGTGATTGCTATAGTTTGTTCATCTCAGGAAATTTGTCTTTTTTATCAAGGTTATTTCATTGTTACTGTGACTGAGCTATTGCAGAAACGTTAATTTTTAGTTATTCTTACTACCATAGACCTTCACTCATTGCTGCTCCTCCCAAACAAAATCGAAACATCAGCTTATCCAGAAAAGATAAAATGTGTCATTGCTATGATAGAAATGTCCCTCACTCTTCTTGTTTTCTGGAATAATTTTCAAAAGCTCTTGCTAAATCTTGAGAGTGGGAAAAAAAAAGAAGTCTCAGAGCTTTCAATTTCAACTCAAGTTCACACCAAATGAAACCAAAGAATTAGTTTGCAAACACCTATGTCATTGATTTATGCTAACTCCACTTGTTCTTACCATCTTGTCAAATCAAAAACTACAAAGGACCAAAGCACCAAAGCTAGCTGGTGTGCCTCCTACATATTTGTGGCCAATGTACAAGCAAGCCTTTACTCCTCATATTATGCTGCACAAAATCTATAACGGTTACCAATAAACCATATTTTTCTCTTAGGTATCCCATTTTAACGTGAAATCTTTTTGATAATTGGAGGTGGCAGCTCACTTTGAATGCATTTCACACTTCTGGAGTACGGTGATAGAGACCATCAATACAAATCCCTATAAACTGGTATGTCTATCATGTGGAAAAGCAACATGTAGAGAAACTCCACTCCTAATGCCATACAGCTCTCTCAGATCCTGTTCCTGGTGAGAAGACTTCCCCACAGCTGAGCAGTTGTGCCCCTGCAACCCCATGCACTGTCCCAAACATCACCATAGATGTACAGGTTTCTAAGTGCAGTTACAAAGCAGAGCTCTCATATAAGGAACTCCAGACAATACTATAATCTCTACTGTATGTTAGAGGGTCTGCCGCAGCATGCATACTGACATTATATTCAGACCTGAAGACAGACCAAACTCAGGGCAGAAGACAAACTACCACAGCACTCTTCACCCCAGGCAAGTGCAAGTTCTCTGCTTCATGTGCAAAAAGCCCAGCACTGAATGTCTCGCTCAGGGAAGTGTCTTTTTGCTTTTCTACAATGGAACAACATTATTTCAGACAAAAAGTTCCATACAAATGCTATGTCAAAGTTACTACTTTGTTAATTCTCCTCTTTCACTGCTTCATACGCTAAGAAACTAAATTGGCATAAAAATTCCATGTCAGATGCAAGACAGATCTTGTGATCTTCTGACTGCTAGTTGGTGGCATACCTCAGCAAGCAAAAAGGAGTTTTACAGTAATCTTCATCAACAGCATATCTTAACTGTGTAAATGCAATTAATTACAACTTACAGAAGAAATCTTGCCACTTGCATTTTGATTTTTAAGCTTTTTTATTTTTTCTTTGAGCCTAGTGTGTCTTTTCCAATTTTAGGATCAAGACCATGAATAACACTGGGTATGATATAGGGAAGTAGTGGAAAGTGGAATGGAAAAAGTTTATTGATTTACTAATGACACATAATTACCCAGCAAATGTGTAGTTATCCTGAACAGCAACACCAGACATGCTTAAAGTGTTAATGAATGCCAAATTTCTAACAGCCTTTTATAGTAAATCCCCAAGGTGTGATTCCTTCCCTTTTGCACCCACTACTCTCTGTGCTTCTTTTCAAAATGACATATTTTTTTTTCTAGACAATCTCTTCATAATGCCCAAGTCCCAAGTGACATCAAGAGTCAGTGATAAAACCAGAAACTGAATCGTACTCCCTAAATCCCATTCACAGAGGCCAGCAATGCAATAATCCTTTCTCCCTTCACTCTCCTATGCTATGACTGTAATGATTTTATCTTTCATAAATCTATTAAACTTTTTTTTTTCCCAGAAAAACAGGGTGGAGCAAATAACTTTTTATTTGGTTAGGAAAATATGGAAAGTCACTTTCAAAATTAGGCCTCCAATGCACATTACTTATCTCATACACTGCATGTAAGTATTATTATTTACAGTAGGATCAACCTTCATTATTTTGTGAAGAGCCAGTTACCAACCTCATGGGATTGTTACTAATTGCAATATGTATGACTATTGACTTCGCACAGGAAAAACAGAAGTCAACTGGCATGTGAAATCTCCTGGTGCAAGAAAGTTAACACTGTTGCTACATGGCGATTTACAAATCCAGCCAGAAGTTAAAGCTTACAGAGCCATACGTTTTCTTACGTTTTGGTGGGGTGTTGTGTTTTGGTTTTGGTTTGGTTTGGTTTTGAATACTGTTCCCTAGAACTGTGTTTAAAATCTTGGTGCCATATTTTGAACCAAGAAATTGCAGGATGAAATCAAAGCTTGAGCTAGTAACTTAAAAAATTAAATCAAAATTTATTCTATATCTAAAAACATTGGATATATTTTTTAGGTATGTTTCATATAAAGCTACAGGTGCCAAAGCAAAGCAGTCTTGATTGTTACACTAATGGAATGGACATTACTAATTTGAGGTGGGTTTTTTTTCCAGTTAACTATGTATGTACAACAGAACAATGGTTGCCCTGTCATCTTACATAGTTTTTAGTATGTCTCCTTTATTTTCTGCTTTCCTTAATGCTGTTTTCAGAATTCTATATAAACATGAGGGCAATGTAAAATAGTATATCACTCTTAACCTTCAGTTTCAGAGGAAGATGGAGATTTCATGCCAGGGCCACTGTAAAATGATGATTCATTGAAATTCAATCATACATGTGTTGTAACACTGATCTTTTATAGCTTTCTGCAGGCTTCTGCTAGAAGATTTATAGTGTGTGCTATACTATTTTCCAGTCCTTCAGTGTTCCAATGTTAAAAAGTTTCTGACCTTTAAAGAGCCAAATTTGAGGGGTTTGTCATTCTAGCTCATCATTGTTCCCATACTCATCACTATTCTTCTTCTGGAAATACCTACCTGAGTGTGAAGATGGTAGACAAGGTTCTTTTATTTCCAAATGTCCTTCACACATGTATTTATAACTTTTCCAGAACATCAGGGGATTTTCTTTTCACTATGGTGGTGTTCCTTTTTCTCCCTCAGGTGCTCCGCACATTCATGCATCCTGATGTATGTTGAGCTTCCAGAGAAGTCCAGGAAGTGCAGCCAGTCACTTCTTGCACAGAAAGCAAAACCAGAGTGCATGGGTGTTGATCTGAAATACACACGTGCTTATCTCATGGAGCCATTCTTTATAGCCTGTCCAGAGTATACACTGCCATTATATTCCAATTAATGTGATTGCTGCTGACACAGGCATAGCTCGGTATAAATGTCTGTTACAGTCAAATGCTTAATGATTTAAGATGAAATTAAGAACTGTGTACATCTCACAAGAAACAGCACAAAATAAATCAGTGCAATGTTTAAGCTATCCATCCCTCAACTTTAGTAGTCACTGGGCAACAACCTGGAGTAGACAGACAGATGTAGGCAACACCATATCACATTCTCCCCATCAAAATGCTCTAAATCAAGGGCAACTATTTGCAGCTGAGTCACAGTGGCAAGCCTCGTTGAGCTATACATTACATATTACCTATGTGTCCCTGATTAGGGCCACTGCTTTAGACAAAAACAAACCAAATATTTTCCATTTTAATTATACTTGGGGCAAACTAAAAACTTACTTTGCCTTAATTACGCTTTTTGTACTCTTCTAAAAAAACACAAAGGGCTTGAAGAAAATAAATGCAAGAAATAGTATGACCTCAATTTTTGCATGGGTGAACCAAGCCGTACTGAGTACTCAGGTTTGATATAGTTGTAGCAATGCTTTTTAACAGGCAATGGAAACCTTTCCAATAGCAGCATATTGTCTAGAACCAGACAGAACTCACATTTTCTTTAGAATTAGTGACTTTCAGTCTGCATTTAAAAAAAAAAAAAAAGTGGTACTTCGATATGTACTGTTACACACAAAACCACTTCTCAGTAGTATTTTCCAGCATTCTCTCATGAAAGAGGTTTTGCTATTCATAAACCTGCCTTCCAGTTTTGTCAAAAAAAATATTTGGGGAGCCTTTTCTTCCCTCTCCTGCCACAATGAAATTGCATTAACAACATTTAAGATCACTGGGAAGCCTTTAGGTTTTAAAAAACCTATTTTATTCAACTACTCAATCTTTATTCCTCTTAAAAATGTAAATTAATTTGACTATTGATTTGGCCAAGGGAACATATTATACAGAGTATTGTTGTTTACCTGTGGAAAAGGAGTGGCAATGGACTTTCTTACTGGAATAAAGAACATTTCTTTCATGGATGTATTATGAAGGCTAGTAGACAAAAACTGATACCTAATTAGTGCTGATTATTAACAATTGGTACCTACTTTAAGGGGAAATCTGAAATAACTGTTACTCAAAACCAGAGATTTTACATACAGTTAAGAAAATTCTACCCTAGAAGCCTGAATACAACTTCTGAGTCTCATCTTACATAGAAGGTCCTCTTTCTTCAGCGCTAGAGGCAAGGGGTATATGGCTCTGAATTTTAATGATAATGGAATTTAATGGTCCAGGCCTCCTGGATTTGAGCCTTAATTAAAGATATACTTGATCAGGCCATTTGTTTAATAAAACACAAGACTGGGAGACTTACAGGTTAAATGTCAACCACTGCACAAAGTAAAATCTTAGAGCCACGTTGTTCTGAAATGTTCAGGTCAAAGGGAAGATGTCGACTTTAAATTGCACTGGCAACAGGCAGTGCTTGATCTCTGAAAGCCAGCAGATGACAGAAGATCCATCTACCCTAGCTTTCCAAAAGACAAAATCAAATAGGCAGAGAAAGGTAATCAAGTGCACTGCTAGGGGCACATTACTTAGGCATTTGCAAACTCACCTTGTTGTTTAAAACTGAGTTCAAATTCAGAGCAATCAACATTGGAACACCCTCTCTTACAGGCTGTGCAGAAAAAAGGGAAATATATTTCTTCAATCTCTTGTAGCATCACCAGCCAGTATACTTTTCTTTGTTCCTGATTTTATATTTCACAGCAGCTAAAATATTCTTAAAATTGAAACCTATTATTCCAGATGCATTGGTCAAAGCCCAGGGCAGGAGCTTGCAAAGGCTCCACTTGCCAATGAGAGAACACCTGAAACTGAGACCTTCAAGGAGGTCTAGATTTCTAATGCAATTTTTTACGTTTTGCTTATGAGATGTTATGGGTAGGACCTGCATGTCTTCCTTCCTAAAGAACAAAGTACATTTTATCATTCGATGTGATCATTTGAGCCGTGTTATCTCACCAGGAATAACTTGTTTAGACAGTACTTAACCTGGCTGTCTGGGTGAAATAGGGGAATTCATTATCCCTAGCTGTCAGTTTTGTACTTTCAGTAAACCCACTTAGAAGAGAACATATCAAGATATTCAAGATATCTCTTTTCTCTAAAATACCAGTATTCTTTCATGCTTCTGAGTTTAAGATTTTCAAGAACACCAAACAGGGTTTTTTCTATAGATGCAATTTGTATATTGGTATTTCAATCGTTATTCATAGAATTTTATCAGGCACTTGATTACAGTGTGCGAAGTTCCTTCCAAAAGTGAAGAGTGACTCTGACATGTAAGAAACTATAGGAATGTAGTTTGTAAAGGTTCTGTATGTGCTAGTGATAAGCTCATAGAGTTGAAACTAAGATTTTACTGCTGGTTTAAACAAAACCAATTTGCCTCTGATGGCCACAAATGAAATTTTTCACTTCTCTCTTGCCTTCCCCACCACCATAAAATCTTTTGTTAATAAAACAAATCTTCCATTTTTCCCATGACTAAGAAACAAATGCATAAGACAATTAAACCCAAAGTCAAATAGTAGGTCTGTGGGTTGGTTAAAGTTTGACCAGAGTCCCATCTGGTCTACAGTTTATGTCAGACATATTCTCTTATATAATTACAAAGTCTATTTGATAAATTGCCTTTCATAATTAAATTGGTCTCCATCAGTGAAAATATTCAAAACCAGACTGGACACAGTCCTGGGAAACATGCTTTAGCTGACCCTAAGGAGGGTGGTTGGACTAGATAATCTCAAGAGGTCCCTTCCAACCTAAAACTTCTCGTGCTTCTGTAAAGCCATAATGTCATTAAATCTTCTCAAAGGCAGCACAGCAGACTGCTGGGGCAGCAAGCACCTTGGCCTAAGCAGGTGTCAGGGTTGCTGCCTCACAAGAAATTTTGGTGAGTGGAGCAGCAGCTACTGCTGAAAGTAGACTTTCACCACCTGCAAAAGACATGACATCTGAAGAATAATCTAACCCTCTAGCCCTGCCTTTCCGTTTTCTACCTTCTCCTTCCTGAAGCAGTCATGGCTCAAACCAGCCCCAGTCATATCTCCATCCCAACCCCTTTCCCACTGCCTTTCTCAACTCCATTTGTGCAACAACACACTGTGATGCACAGACAGCTGGGGTCTGCCGTAGAGAGACTGGTGAAGGAGTGGAGGCATTAGGTTGCAAGATGAAGATGGACTGTGGGTTGGGACTCCAACCTGAGGCAAGAAGGGGGCAAGCAGGAGGAGCAGATATGCAGAGTTTCCCATATGTCCAAAGAGCAGGCTGCCTGTGGAAAAGAAAGAAGTACACTTACTCACCCTAAGAACACCGAAACACTGGTTGACCTTGAACTCTTACCCTCAGTCCCTCAGGGCCCTGTTGATCCTTTCCGTTACCTTCTTATCCTACCAGAATTCCCACTGACCTTTCCCAACTCACTGTCCCTAATTCCCTGTATGCCACTTACCCCACTAAACTGAATTTTCCAGTCTAAGGATGAGAATACAAGAAAATCACTCATTCTCGAGAGAGGAAATTTTCTTTAGCCTGTGAAACAGGAAGACTTTAAGCTGACTCCAAGCTAATTCATCTCTGGTGTAAGCCAGAGAAAGCCTGTAGATTGAACTTGGAATGAATTTGGTCTGATGAATTCACCTTGGGAAATTTAGAACATTAAAATGAACATTTTTTTTAAAATCTGAATTATATAGTTATATCTAAGGCTAAGTCATAAATTTTCAGGCGTTCATTTATTCTGTCAAAGAGCTATTTTATTTTTCATTTACCTCCATCTATCTCATAGAATAACAATAAATTCTGGATACTGAGTCATTACTGCACATAGTGAGAATCAGCTCAGATATTTATCTGTTAAAGTGAGCTTTCAGATTTCAGAGAATGGCCCAATAATAAAACTCAGACTTCCTTATTGTTTTGGTAGCCCTGCAGCTTCCTCAATTCTTTCAGTAGTTTATGAAAGTTGCAGTTTTGTCCTTCCTATTGTTTTGTTGTTGTTGTTGTTTTTCCCAGCAAGTTTTGATGTTTCATCAGGGCTGTGATGTCACTCTCCCTATGAACATGTGGGCCATGTGTCTATGTGCACACTTTGTGTCCTCCAACTCATCTATTGCATGTTCTTTCTCCTTTTTTTTCTCAATAAAAATACAACAATATGCACTTTTTCCATTTCCAGCTTATCCATTAGGAAAAATAGACCTGATTACACTTTTTTATTTTTAAGCCATCTAGTGGGTAGGGAACTTGTTCAGAAAGTGTGACACAGTGAGCATTGAGCAGTGAAAGCTTCTTTTTTGTCCCTCTCCCTTTCGTGCTGTTCTTGATCCATGTGGAGGAAACATATGTAAACTTTTTGTTCTCTCAAGTATGTCTTCCTCATGACATTTTGGTTCCTAAGCAGAGAGTTTGTATAAGTCAAACACATATTTACCACATCATCAGAGATTTATCCAACTGCAAGTGTTGTACCACAAAACTGAGATGTTTTCTGTGGAGTTAAAGATCACCAAGAAATTTTCCAAGTGAAAACTTCAGCTGTGCCAACAATTAAAGTCTAGACTAGGCAATTAGGCACAGCCTATACATTCTTCAGCTTTAATTCTTTCTTCATAATTCATGTTGTTTCAGAAGCTGTTGTTGTGAAGGAGTTTGCAACCTTTCATAAGTTCATAGACTCATGGCCAAGAAGCTATTATGATAGTCTAGCCTCATCTGCTGACTGTCAAATGAGAAAATAGCTTACCAAGTGATGACTGTATCTATAACAAGGTTCCAGACTGAGTTAGAATTTACATTTCAGAAATACTTCAATACTGATCTGAAGAGTTCAGGTAACAGTGAAATAATGCAATTCATTTGTAAATCTCTTCAAACGTCAGTAAGTCTCACTGCTATGTGTTCTCATTTTATTTTTTCATGGCTGGCCATATTTAAATGGCAAAAGAACTATTCCTGCAGTGAATAAATAAACTATGTGAAAATATCAACAAAAGATAAAATAAAAAGCAGAATTTCTCATAAAAGTTTTGACAACGACTATGAAGATATCAGGCCAAAAAAGCAAACACAGTCTTAGGAGACAGAACAGACAATAGCGATGGATGTGGTTACGCTAAACTAGGCTAAATATACCAGTCCAAACAGCAGTTTAATGCATGGCAAAACTCTTGTATTAAAAAGGCCGTACTATAGGTGTCTGTGCTGACAGGAAGATCATTGATTAGTGGGGGGGGGCAGGGAGGGGGAGGAAGGTAGTAATTGTCAGTAATAGAAAGCCATCCTGGAAATAAGTATAGCTTTGATATGGCAAGGCTGGCATTGCTGCACATGAAAATATCATTGATAACAGGGTATTCAGAATAACCTATTTTTTATTTTTATTAGAAAAATCAGACTGTACCTGACTATTTCTCCTGCTGCTCATATCTAGTAACTCTTTTAAAGTATAGAGTACTACTAGGACTCAAACTAGCTTTTATCATTACAAATACATATTGTCAGTGCCTTGCTTTGTGTACATTTTAGAGCTGCTTTCCTCAAGCTATGTCACTAGACAAACAGAACTATCAAAATCAAACATACATGCATGCAAATGCATATTTCTAGGCAAGTTTTATTCTTATTTACAGCCCTTGCACAAGTGATAGGCTTGCTGGGTAACCTTGGGACATTTTATTGTCTTTTTTACATTTTTAATTTTCTGTTTCTTTCATTAATTAGGCATATGACGCAGGTACTCCTTTGTAATCAATCTTCTCTGATTTGTCTGATGATTTTTTTTTTAGTTAATCTGCATTCTGATAGCTTTAAAATTGCCATGCTATAGCATGACATGCTAACTTTCACATGACTGTTTAAACTCCCATTTATTCAAGAATGATTTAGCATCTACACATTAAGATATAATAAAGCCAGCATCATTAGTTAGACTCCATGTTGTTTAAGCAGCTATACTGCAGTCATTCGTAAGCTTGTAAACATAAGGGCATTTTTTCAAATGTTCAAAAGGTTTCCACTGCCCCACAACCCTCTGAAATGTTTATGTAGTTTTGAAGGTGTGTTTTGGGACTGAAGGGGAAGCTCCCATGCCTCCTGGCAAGGCAGATCTCCCCATCTCCAAATACTGCTATGTGAGTGATTTTGTAGCAGCCTTATGGGTACCTTATTATGGCAGCAATTATTTCAGTTCACTCAACCTGCTGGATGTGCTGACTGCAACATCCTGACAGAAACGTTCCCAGGTAGCTTCAGGCTGCTAAGAAGTCATTCAACAGCAATAACGTTTCTGTGGGTTATGGCGTCAAGCAGTTCTGGCCCTCATCCTCCCTGAAAGAAAAAAGCTACAGCCGATTGCAAAGGTGTCTCCACTTTTGACCACTTGCCCATGGCATCTTAACGGCCAGGGAGGTGATGGGTAAGGACTGCAGGCCACACAGGATGGGGAAAGCCCAGCACTACACTTTAGCTGAAAAGCCTGCTGTTAAGTAGGCATCCTTGGACCACAGAGCTCGACATGATACGTTTTTCAAGTAGTATGGCCTCAGAGGCCCACAGTTTGAGATCTATTAGTGCCTCCTGTTCAAAAGGTTGTGGAGAAAAAAGTGACTTGCTGGAGGCACAGCCTTTGACCCAGTGTACATATGTTGGTTTCTCACTTGCTTTTCTTTTCCTTCTCATTCATCGTCATTTCACGTCACCTTGCTGCATTGGTTCTCAACTGCTTCTCTTTATGTTATATAAGCTTGTAAGGCAAATTCTCAGATCATAAGTCACCTGCATCTGTGCAGAATTGTTTCTGTCATCCATTAGCTTTAAATAATTCATGCCTCTCTGTATTTAGCTACATCCTTCTTCCATCACATACAGCATTGCTTTCATCCCTTTTGTCTGACTTAGAATAATATAATGCAGGACATTTAAAATAATTTACATTGATTTTTTTTTTCCTTTGGCAGTATATTCTTTCTGCTTCAACAGGCAGCGGCAGTATTCCTTTTGCTACTAAAGCAGAACTTGCCATTGACACTTTTATGAGCGACTGAAGGAAACGCTTTTTTTGTCCTTGTTCTTTTTTTATTCCTTGCCCTCAACAGTTATATTAAAACACTGCAGATAAATGTCAGTTCAGTGCCTACATATTTCTGAATAAGCAGAGTGAAAGAGGAGAAAAAGACATATTTATCAGCTTCATTTGCACAAGGCAAAGACGGAGTCGTCTTTCTTTAAAAAAAAAAAAAAGGAATTGTCTGGAAGGCTGCCTTTTACTTTTTTCAGTGCTGATAACATGATTAACATGGTGGTTTCCACCCTGGAGAGTCACATTTGGCTGATAAAAATAGTCAAATGAAAAGAAGAAACAACATTTTGTGGCTACTACAGATCTGGGAGATTGCAATGCAATTCCATGACTGCTTAAGGCTTAAACTTCCGACTTGGGAAGTTGAGGACAGAAGTGTGTCTGAAACACCCCATTTTAGCAGTACCCCTAATACTGCTCTGGGTAGACATCTAATGGGGAGAAGAAACTTAGAGTTTTAAACCCTCTTGTCTTCCCCCATGTACTTAAACCACCCTTTGAGTATCTTCAGCACATAACTTTGCTAAATATTGCTTCTGTTTCCTGTCTTTGTCCAGTAGTATATTTGCCAAATCTTTTCAACTGGTATTAAAATGAAAAATTATTTTGCTGAAAATGAGCCATTAAAAAGCAGTAGATTTGTGATATCTTTAGGCAAAATTCTCTTTAAGAGCTGGAAGTCTTAAAGGTGACATACAAAGCCAAAGAAATCAATTTTCCATTCTTTAATGTTTATTTATCATGTATAAAGAGCGTTCAAGAATTTATTTTTCAAAATAATTGGACTTATGTTTAATGCCTTTAAACTAAAAGAGGGTAGATTTAGACTAAGTATAAGGAAGAAGTTTTTTACAGTGATGGTGCTGAAACACTGGAACAGGTTGCCCAGAGAGGTGGTAGATGCCCCATCCCTGGAAACATTCAAGGCCAGGCTGGACAGGGCTCTGAGCAACCTGATCTAGTTGAAGATGTCCCTGCTCATTGCAGGAGGGTTGGACTAGGTGACCTTAAAAAGGTCCCTTCCAACCCAAACTATTCTATGATTCTTTTTTTTTTAATATATATTGTCTCCCTTTCAGATTAAAAATACTACATCCTCACTTTGTTCTCTGGGCTGCAGGAAACCTTGTCATCTTTGAAGAAAATCCAAAGAGAGGCTTCATAGCTCCACTGCTAGCTCAGACTTGTACATTAGCATTATGTCGTTATTTAGTAGTATCAATTATGATCCCTTTCAGAGAGAATAGGTAAAAGAGATTCAAATTCTTTTAAAGTTATAGAGGGAGTGCTGGACCCCCATTTAATACTTGGTGAATGGTCCAGCTGACCACATGGAGCTTAGCTGGAATAAGACCAGAAGCTGCATTTAAGAGTCACTGTTGTCAACTCTGACAAAATTCTGCAATGTTCAGAAAAAGAGGTTATTTTTAGTTGTGCCCTGTGTACAGTAATCAAACCTAACTAATGGGTAAACATTATTTTCTTGCTGTTAGTGAGATTCAAACACTCTTTCCTCTGCCAATTTCAAAACATGTACCCCTGGGTGAAAATCACCATGCTGGCAAAAACAGTAGTGCAACACTCTTTAAAATATGTATTCATAGACAGATCAAAAAATCATGGACTTGTTATTTTATCACAGTGTGTTCTCAGTAAATAAGACTATTCAAATATGTTTAGCAGAAAATAAATCTCGTAGCTCTGACGAGCACTACCTTTTTTACTATTATGATTTGTCTTCTATTGGCAGTATAGGAATTGCAACTGTACAGATAAAGAGGGGGTAGTTTATGAAGATAAATATCTCTAAACTGGGCACTTCTTCATGGCACTGAACATCACTAAAATCATGGGCTGTGTGTTTTCTCCAACACATATCAATCCCCTGTGTTCATGAGGAATCTGAAGTGGATGAATAGATAAGTGAAAAGTTCGACAGCAGGGGAAATGAAATATTCCTTGTCAGATATTTTACAAGCTGTATAACACACAGGTCTCGGCAGTGAGCTCACAAGTGTAAGAGGTGCTGGAGGTCATCAGCTTCACTGCGATAAGGTACTACTCCTCCTGGTCCTGTAGATGTAATCACATAAAAGGTCTAACTACAGGTTTAATCCTTTTGCTTGATTTTTCAAACTATAAAAACATGAATTTAAGTGTTTTACTATATTACAAAAACACAAAGGTGCCTGAAATTAATTTCCTTTGCCTGTTAGTGGAGAAGCATTAAGGCATGTACCCACTAAATTAGCACTTCAGATAATGTTAAAACACACCAAAAAATCTTGTTTGTGAGTGAATAATCACATTTATGCCTAAAAGCAAAAACTAGATCAGCAGGGCAGGACTTACCTCGTGCCATTTTTTGCTGTCTGAAAGTGCATGGGTCTCTCTATTAGATATCTAGGGCCAAAATACAGCTTGTGAACAGAAACTGTCACTTCCAGAGGAACATTTTCCTTATCTATCTTAGAATAAGACGAAAGAAACTCTAGAGGCATGTGTCTCCCACCAATTACTCTAGAGAGACCCAAAGTTATTAATCTAGTTAGAAATCCCTTTTTTTCCAAGTTAGGTGGGATGAATACTACCCATCTTATCCAGATAATCTTGCTGTCCTCATGAAACCCAATGTGGAGGGGAAAAAAGCTTAAGACTGTCCTTAAAAACATATAAGTGGCACCCTAATGATATTATAT
Source organism: Caloenas nicobarica (assembly GCF_036013445.1). Lineage (NCBI taxonomy): Eukaryota > Metazoa > Chordata > Aves > Columbiformes > Columbidae > Caloenas > Caloenas nicobarica. Next base: position 20,979,913 of record NC_088246.1, on the reverse strand, counting down.
TATTAAAATTTTTTAAAAATATGAAAAAAACACGTCTGGTAACTACTATAGTAAAGCGCTCCCTTTTTGACTGATGAAAGTATGAAATATTTTCCTTGGAAACGCGATGCTTTTGGTTGATTTTTTTCTTTTTTCTGAGGGAGTTACAGAAGTACAGCATTGGATATTACATTTTATATTTTAGTCTCATGAAGCAATGTTTGCAGTTTTAGACTCCCGCTTAAAGTTATTGCTTCTGATCCCTATAAATGTTGAAAATTATTTTCAGTGGCTTTCATGAATGTGAAAATGGAATATGCAAAGACAATACTCTTCCAAATAAATAGACCCAAAACACTGAAGGACATTAGAAGAAAACAGGACTGCATGTTTACTAAGCTATTGCAACAGATTCATAGTAAATGGAAAAATAGAAATAATTCTTGTTAAGACCAGAAAATTTCAAAGGAACAAATGCTGTTTTCTTATGATAAGCAAGAGAAGCAGTGTGTAACTGCTCCTACCACATCACAGTGTGTTTGCTCATAATGGTGAGATATTAATTTCTGGGTTTATTAAGACATTTGATGCAGTCTTTTGATTTGATTGCAAGAGGTACATGTTGTGCATGGCATGGTGAATCACACACCTCTTGTCAAACACTATGGGTTACAGAGGCTGCAGCACACCTACCCTATCAAGTTTTATGTCATTTGAACTCTTTTATTCTCACTCTTGAAATATTACTACATGTAATGGCCTAATTCCATGCTCATGTCTCAGACAGTTAAGTCCTCAGCAGCAGCTGAGGCTGGAATCATCAACATCCATCCCTTCAGCTGTGCCTGAAAGAGTTCTCCTTTTACAAATGAGCACCAAAGCCTCTAGCTGTTCATTATGGAGTCTGACCTAAAAAGAAATCAGGTGCTTACATAAGTGAGGTTTTAAGTAGTCTGTAGGTGCATAAATTCAAAGTGGAAATTCCTATCTCCCCAACCACATAAACATAGAACAACCTTAAGATGACATTTAATGATGGAGCTGTCAGAAATTCATTGAGTGCTTACTGGTGACCACAAGAATGCTCACTGCACTTTGAAGTCAGCACCAGTGACAACATCAGTCTCACCAACCAATGTATAAACTCCTGTGCCTGCTTCAGACAAAGAAATCAGAGAAGTACCTAGGTTCCTTGAGGGGCAGAAGACATGCTTTGGAGATGTGCAAACATTAGTCCAACTCCCTACTAGGAGCACAATTATTTTGCGTTTTCTTATCTCAAACCCTAAGTCCTAACCCTAAGGTTGCTGTTCTGAGGCTGAGATGCCAAAAAGATAAGATTTTCACCATTTCCTTTATAGACAATGAACATTTTAATTGCTCCTAGGAGACCTGTTTCCCCTAACAAAAACTGATATAGTTCATGGGGAAAGATAATTGACAAACACTGCCAGCAATATATATTATATCCTTTGGTGGATCTCCTTCAGGAACACATGTGCTTAAATTAATGCTGTATTGAGAAAAAATTTGTCACAGGATATGGAAACACATCTGTGCCTTTGGATGGGACAGCAGTGATCTTGCTGTCTTGACTATGTGTAGCATTAGAATTATGGTGAATAACTGCAAAAACTCTGATTAATTTCATACATACATATTCTTAATTGTTTAGGAATTTTCAAAGATTTTCAAAATATTTCACATTAAATAAACCATTGAGCTGTTCATTCCCAATTAAAACATATATTTTATTTTCTTTCACTATACTTATATGACAAGGATTTTGTTAACCTAAATGTATTTTTCCCTTGTTTTTCCAAGAAGAGAAACATCCATTTAGAAATGAAAGTACTGTGCAGCAAAATGATTTTGACAGGATAAACACAAGCTTTGAATTGTTTTCTCTAAATGAAATTCTTCAGAATTTTAGCTCCTTTAGGGTCCTTTACTATCAGAATGTTTACACATCTGATAATTTTGACACTCTCAGCAAAACTAGTGAGAGCTGGAAGTGCAATACTAACAGTTTACTGTGAGTACACCTTTAGTTTTCTTTATTTAGTTCTGTATTAAGGCAGTGAATTTGAAAATGTACTAACCCCACGTTAGTCGAGCCAATGTAATTCCAAACAGCTTTCTAACCCCTAGTTTGTTTGGTTTGTTTGTTCAAAACAAAACAAAACACTCAAAGAGAGAACAAACTACATTGCCCATATAAATATCTGTAAATATCATCTAAGGAATATTGGTAAATAGTGCGAAGGTTAAAAAATATTTTGAGTAATTTAGCAAACAGATTTAACACACTGATATCATACTTTTCATTATCCATCATTACAAATACAGGCAATGCTAAATAAATTTAAAAACAAATAAATGGAGAGAAGTAGCTAGCAAACCTAAGTTATAAAGAAGCCATAAGAAAATACTGTCAGTGTGTTTGGAGGCAATTGGTGCCCCCTGGATAGTGGTGTGAGCCATCAGGGCTGCAAGCCAAGCAGCTTCAACCACCTGCGAAAAGCAGTAATCTCCCTGGAAGTTCAGACTTGAATTTCTTGCTATTGTAACACAAATTAATTTCCTCTGTTTTCTCTGTTTCTCTCAGCTGAGGTACTGCCTAGTGTCTGTGGAACAGAATCAGCCAAGAATCCAATGCAAGGGTGGAGGGATGGAGGTCATCCCTCCTCTGCTCCTCCTCCCCCTTGGTACACTTACCCATACCTTCCTACAAAAAAAATTTTGAATGAGTTAAAACTGTTTACAAAGCACTTTAATTGTTGTGAGTTAATGTATCATCTATTTTGCCTTCAAGATGATGAATCAGTTTTTCTCTTTCATTAGCTTCACGTGTTCTTCCTGCCCTTCCCCTGTCCCTGACCATTCTACACACCTGTGGTATGCCAAATTTCTACAATCTGATTGGGCTCATAGGCTGCCCAAGAAAATCATTGGGATCCAAGAAAGCATCAACACAGCTATTAAGTTGTTGGTTTATGGTCTTCTACATAGGCTGTGTTTCAGCACATAGTCAAAAATCATGCTGCACAGAAGGGAACGTACAAAGAATTATAAGAGTAGCAGCAGATGTTTCTATTGTAGATCACTGTAAATATAGGAAGCCTTAGATTGACTTGCCAAATAGCTTCAGTAATTTCAGTATTAACTAGACTTAAGGCTATAAAAATCATCTAAACCACCAGTTCATTTGAAAGAGTTGTATATAGACAACAACGTTTATCATAGCTACACTATATTTCTCAAGTAAAATTACTAATACCTACTGCAAAAAGCTATTTTCCCATAACCGCTTACCCAGATGTGTTCATTTATGGTTCTTGTGGTATTCTTTAAAGGAAAGGGTGACTGGGCAATTGTAACTGATGAGAGCAATTAAGTGATTGTCTCTGGCTTCTTTCTATGAACAGGTGTCACCAGGCAAAGATGTCACAACAGGCACTAGCTGTCAACTGGCTGTCAGTTTTGGCAGAGGCTGTGGTAACTTGATTTGCAGGCTCTCACTGAGAAGAGCAGGTCTGCATTGCTTATGACTGCTGATGTATTATCAGGGTGCACCAAAAGCAGATCTGTTGCTTTGCTGGGCAACTGAACTACACAGACACCACTGGAGAGTACTGGTGGTTTTCTGGTCCTGCCCAAGCCCTGGATTCCCAGAAGAACACGTGTCAGACCATAACACCACGAAGAAGAATACTCATAGGTTTGTTCTGTCAAATTAAAGGTGGAGACAGAGAGTATTTTTATTCTGTTTCTCCAGTTCTCCTCTAAGTGAGCTTAGTTCAATAAACTTTGAGAAGGACAAGCAGGAAATATATTGAAGATTTTCAGCTGGAGAAGTCAGTATTATCCTTTTTACCTGGTTGATTCTGCTGAGGCACACCAGGATCTCATCCTCTGAGTTTGAGGAAAGGTAACTAAAACTCTTGAGATTCTCCACCGGACTGACATATCTTTCACATTCTTGCTTCACTACCCATTCCCTTCTGTTTTTTCTTATCTCACTGCAAAGCTAAATTTAAATCTGAAATCTTAACTATAGAATCGAATCAGCTACTAAGGCATAGCTCTGCCCTCAGCTCACAGATAAAGCTCTGTGGGCATCACCCAGGAGCCTCCTCCCCTGGAAGGGTCGGTAAAAAGTCTATGTGTCTGTGACATGTAGCTCATCATTCTGGGATGTGAAGTTTAGGAAGAGAAGGAAAAGAAAGCAAGAGATTAATTGAGGGAATGATGTGATAAAAGTGTAGTTTTAAACTGCTCTTGTTTCTTGCTCTTGGCTGTCTGCTTCAGCAGGATCCGTTGTCTAAAACCAATTACTAAAGATCACTGGTACAGCTGTAATAGCTTGTGACAGATGATGGTTTTGGTTTACACAGAGCCATAAACTGAGAGTGGCTATGGACACTGATACACCTGGGTCCTGAGCATCTACAGATGCCACCGAAAGGCTGGAGGAGGAAGAGTCTATCATTTCAAAAAAATCAAGTCCAGAAAAAGTCACCTATACACAAAAGAAAATCAAGACTTTTCTAGAGTTCTTAATGTCTGTTTGCTGAGGAGACATGTGACAGGTTCTTCAACCAAGGCAGCAGAGGATGTTACTAGGAACACACTTGTTTGTTTTAATAAGTGGTTTCAAGCCAGCCTGCAGTCCTGTTGGGTCAATTCTATGTCCTGAATTAACTGTGCAAATATTTACATGCCCAAATTCAAGACTATTTCTGTCACCAAGGACAAACGCATAATTCTATCATGTAACATATTATTATTTGAGAAGATGGCACAGACGTTCTGTTGGAGCTTTCATTTAGAGACAGAAGCTTATGTATAAATAGCTTGAAACTTACAAACTGGACAGCAAAATTACATATTTCAAAATCTAAAATATTGTGTTCTTTCAGTTACATTTTTTGTACTCTGAAATAAACATAAAAGTTAATAGATACTATTCTAATTTTGAGATCATATTTCAGCTTTTCAATTTGTTTTGTTCATGATCAACTGGGCATTGATGTATAAGGTTTCAATTTCACAAAAAGAAATGTGATTCATTAAAAAGAAATCTAACAGCAAGAAAATCTTTCCCGTTTCCCTCTTGCAATTTGTGGTAGTCACAGATTAAATATCATAGTAACTTCTGACACTTTTTTTTTTTGCGTCCAATAATCTCCTAGTTTCAGACTTGTTGCTTTTTGAAACTTGAATGTCTCTTTCAGTTCAGACATCACCTTTATCTGAAAGTGGCTGAACACTTTAATAAGAAAAAGGATTGAGTAAATACACTCTCTCCAGCAGACCAGATGCCATTACACTTATGGTGAAAAGCCAATCCAGTCTGCTTGAAGGAATCATGGATTTACAGAGAGAAATAAACATAGATGACAATTTCCTTGAGAAAAGAAGGATATTTGAAAAGGTTTGTACTCTTATGAATAACTGATTAACTGTGGAATAGCATATATTTAAATGGCCACAACATACACATGTATTTCTTCAGTTCGCATACTATTTATCAATGGTATACTGCTAAGTTTGGATCTGAGAGGTTAGCAGCTATTGAACAGCAGATAGGAGCTACAAATCCTCTTTGTGTGTGCAGTGTTCTGGGAAATGTAACCAGGGAGAAAATCTATGTTTTGATATTATGAAGCCAACATATGAATTTTTAAATAATTTAGTTAATTTAATCTGTATTGCATCCTATTTATTATTGTTCTCATGTTTCTATAGACATAGAAGACACAATCAGCCACTTTACATGAAAATTATACACAATTCCTTCTCTTAGAGTGAGTAGTGATCTTACAAATGAGGATTTGAAAACTGCCAAACTACTCTGAAAGTATGCTAAGGATGTAGCAGAAATTTATTGCCCAAGAAAAAATTGCTACTGTAAATTATACATGTATAAGCTGGACCAAATACATTCCAATCTGCGATCTACTTAGTTATATTTGCATGTAGTTTCATAAGAATTAATATCCAGTTCACTTCTTTTATATATTTTGAAGTATCCTTTTTTACCATTGGGTCCTCAGAGATTATGAAATGATTCAGTGTGCCAAATCCATCTGGAGTCTCTGAAATTATTCTTATTGTCATTTTTTATGTAAGCTTCTGTTTGGACACAATGTTGATTTTGATGGCACCCATGGCTAAACTCTTACATTTTCTGTATGTTTATATTCTGTATATTTATTATTATATTTATATTTATTATTATATGTTAACAGTCTTCCTTCTTCCATGGAAATTTTCTCAGTCGTCTTCATTTTTAGGTCTAGATATCATTAGATCTGCATATTTGATTTCTGAAAGATATCTACAACGACAGGAACTAAAATATTGTTTATACTACATGCTCATTAGAATGCATAAGGACACATGAACCTCACGACATTATTAGCTTATTTGGAGGGTTCAAATAAACATCTGAAAATATGGACAGTTTTCTGAGCTGCCCCAGTTTCCAGCACTTAGAGGTAACAAATCCTGGTGGTTGGCCTCTCCCATTAGACCTCTCCCATTTGCACTGGCTGCAGTGAACCAAAAGGAGAAGGTATCTCAATATTTGCTCATTTCTAAGTGTTACATGAAGAAATGTGTTGAAAAATATTTTGGATCACAATATTGAACGAAATCAATACAAGCCTATAAATGAGCAGTGACTGAATATACACATACACAGGAAGTTTGGGTTTTGCACAAAATGTTTGTACTTGATCACAAATTTCACTGGTGCCTAAACACAGAACATTTTCAAAAATGTTTCTTCCCACAGTAGATACTTGAAATTCTTATTAAAACATTATCATGTAGTTGAAACCCAGCTCTGAATCAAAGACAAGTGAATAATTCTACCACATAATGTTTGCTCCATTTCATCTCAAGTTGTTCAGTAGCTTGGAAAGATAAACTGTTATTTTGATCATCTGTTATGATACTAGTGCATTGTTTTAAGGCCAAGAGATTTAAAACATTTTTAGTCATGATTTAAACTGGTAGGAAAGTTTTTCTAAAATACTGATTTTTTTCATATTCTCTGTTTGTATATCATTTCCCCTAAAACAGTGAATCCCTCCCTGTTCATTGGTCAGTTATTAAAGGAAATTTGGTTTTGTTTAATTTGCAGTTATAGACCATCCAGAGAAGGTGGGATTCAAGTGTCTTAACTTTAGAAATCAGCACCTAATTTAAGTTAAATTCACTCTAGCTAGTTGTACAAAACATGCACCTCCAAAGAGTGATTCATCCTAATCCAGAATAGCCAGATTCTTACTTTTTGCATTTTTTCCATTTTGTTCAAAACCAGCATATGTTGCATTACTTATTGGCATGCCAAAGGTGTTTTTCTTACTGGGATTTATGCCACTCTGTATTCTGTTGGAAACTAGAAGTGCATTAAAAATGTGTAAAATCAACATGTTTGTATTGATTGAATGAGGCCTTATGGATACAGATACAGAATATGTATTAAAAAAATACGCACATACAAATGTCTTATAAAATAGAGGCAGTGTTCCTATACTGAACAAAAGGACAAACTGCTTCTGATTATTTTGAAGCAGCTATTCAGAAATATTTAGGGGATAAATGTGTGCTTACTTGTTTTTTCAAAGCAAGTTAAATCTCCACCACCTAGTGAAACTGCTACGTATGTGATGCCTAACTTGTTCAACGCACCAAAAAGAAATCCCAGGTGGCACCTCACCCTGGTCTGTGAAGTCTCCTGTGTGCATTAAGCTCACACCATTAGTGCCTGTCTCAACAGCCCCAGGTATGACAATCACACCTGGTGCAGGTGCAGCAGCATGGCAGCCTTTCCTCCGCTTTGGGCAGCAGACAAGTTGTGGCTAGTTAGCACAAAGCACAGCCTCTGAATAATAGACTAGTCTTAATAGAGTTATATTTGGAAAAATTCAGGTTCACTTCACAGATACAATTTGCGTGATAACTACACAGCTTTTAGTCACTGAACAATCTTCAAGTAATATTAATGGCCTTTCATCCCCTAGTTTGCATGTGGTGACATAAAAGCAAAGAAACCATTGAGATAAGAGGCTGGATGTTCATAAAAAGAAAAAGACGGATGTCTGGATTCTTTTTCTTAAACCATCATTGTTTTTTAGCTCAGTTTTACAAACTATGATGCAAATCTTAGAGCTTATGCCTCTAAAAACAGCATATCTGGTCTTCCTAAGATCAAATTATACTGTAAAAAACCTAGAGAACTATTAGTCCTCTAACTAATATTAGTAATGATAAATATTGGCGGATGGCCTGGGTACAAAAGTCTTGTCCTGGTCCTGAGGTCTGACAGCCACTAGCAGCCAGCACTGGATTACCACAACTTTAAGAGCAGACACAATCATGGACGTGCCATAGGGTCTGAGAGCAAAACTTGGGGAAGAATCTGTAACCATTTTTTTTATGCACAGAGACAAGATATAGACAAAATAACAGAGAAACAGTGTATTCCTTGGCCTGGTAAAAAGTGTGTTTTGGAGTATCTCTTGTGAGGAATGTTATTTCAATAGCATGGTCAGGAAGTCTGTTTGGAATGAGAGAGGTAGGGAAGATAAATGAGATCAGACTTGAAGGTTACAAGTGGAAGGGAATCTGAAGGCACAGAGGAAACTGTCATACTGAAAAGAGAGACAAGAGATGAAGAAAGATATTAAGGCAGTCAATTAGCTAAGAACCTGATATGTACAACTTCATTCAAACACCTTAGTGAAGTTAATTTTGCAAAACAAAAGCCAAAGCCAAAGCTGGTTTGGACTTGCTTCTACCTTCATCCCACTACCAAAGCATACCCAAGGTGGAGACTTATTTGGCTAAGTGTCTGGGTTTTGTTTGTGTTCATAGTCATCACATGAGAGCAATTGGAGGGCTAAGAACAGCCATTCTGTAAAATGCCTCCTGCAATACTACAAACTTCTCCTTTCCAGGTTACATTTTACCTTATATGACTCAAATTGAATGGGAGAGAGTACACTCACTGCTCAGGGAAGGGTGTTTAGCTCAGTGTTGATATTTTCAGAACCGTTTCCTCTACTGTCTCACAGTATGTGTACCTCTGAATACCTGTCTAATGGTTACAAAAGTAGCTGTTCCATGAAAAATCAAGCTTTGTGATAAGAACATTAATCAGAATGCAGCACACTTCTAAGACCCCAGATAGATTGTCTGAATTCTAGCACAGGAATATTGTATAAACACAACTCCAATACACAAATTATGGTATTAGGCTATTTGACCTTTCCTCCTTTTCTCTTCATAGCTTTCCTCATGCAGGTTACAGTTCACACATTTCAGAAATCCATTAATTATTAGTACTAAAGATAGTTTATTTAACAAATAAATATGAAATACGTTTTCCAGCTCAAGTAACCAATAACATTTCAGTCAAATGTCCTAGACAGAAAATTTAATTCCAACTTTCTCATCAATATAATGACAATTTAAAACAAATATGATTTTATAACACTGCCCTATCTTCAGGATAGATGCAGATAATTTTTTTATAACAGACAGAGGATTTAGGTAGCTGTTCACTTTGCAATATAAAGAACTTGCAGCAGCCTGACTGTACTGAATTTTCTTATATTTTTCAGAATGTCCATAATAATTACACTTCACTACACAAAATGGATGATGACCAACCTCCTGTAAAGAAAAAGAATGAACACTGCTCATTTCATGGGAATAACAATTATTTGGGGCTATTACCAGGAGGGGGGCCAAGCCTGTGATTGTAAGTCCCTATCTAAAACCATAGCCCTGAAAATGCCTAGGGAAAAAAACACAGAGAACTCCACATCCTCAGTATTTCCCATTGACTTGCACTAGATGGGTTACTCCATTGGTCATTTTCAGTTCCATCCTCATGTCTCTAATTTTTCTTTAAACTATAGGAGGCACGGTTCTGTATTCTTCTCTAGAAACTGAGTTGAAGAAATACTCTCTGATGTGGCACCAAGTAGATGATTTAAGAGAAGAGATTGCAGTAAGACATGGAGAGAAGAATAATTTTTGGTTGCTGCTGACTCTCACTGTTTCTGATTCAGTGTCAGTATGAAGACAAAGGAGACAAAGGATAGATTAGCACACATATTTTAGCAGATAGACCAATAATACATGTTTCAATGGCAAGTAACCAAACTGAAGACAGAGATTATGAGAAAGGCATGTTGCTACGTATAAAATAGAAAAAAAATGCTAGTTTCCACATATTTCAATGTTCCACCTGAAGGTGTCAAGACTTTAACTAAGCCATCTGGAGAGGCGAAGAGGATATACAGTGACATAAAAGTGCTTGTTAAAAGTCTAAGCTACTTGCAGGTCAAATTCCCAAGTAAACAGTAAATCAACAGAGTTAAAGGGGAAATGGCAGTGTTTCCACAGAGACACGAAAGGCAAATGAAATTGCTTTACCAGTGTGTAGGACATAGCAAGAAATTGCTTTTTATTCACTTCTATGGACACATTCCTGGGATTTTAGGGACAGAAAAGGGACAAGATATATTTATTTCTATTATGCTGAAGCATAAGATTTTATGTATTTATTTTTCCTTTGGCTTAAGTCATAGATGTGACCACATCACAGAGGGAAGAAAGGAAACTTTTCTTAAGGAGACAAGATTTTCTGAGTTGTGCTGGGAGGGTTAGCACATGGTATTGTTAAAACTCAGAATATGAGCCAGTGCTCAAACAGCATTTAAGGAATAAAACTCTGATTAAACTATAATAGTCATGGATCACGTTTGACAAGTTCTTCAGACAGTAGTGGATCAGGGCATTGTTGACCAAGGAATAATCCTGCTCTCCTTTTATAAACTTCATAACATTAGCAGGTGCAAAGTATAATGGAAATGACAGATACCTGTTCAAAAATAAGCTTTTGCTGTGGTTTCTCTTTCAGCTGTGTCTGATTTTGTAAAACTAATCACCTGGGTTTTAAAAAAAATTTTTTTTAAAGTATTTAAGCTCAAGGACAGCCCTGGGATTTGTGTTGGCAAAGTGTTGCAGGTGGCCCTGGAAGCAGCTGAGCTGTATCAAGTGTCCGTTGCTGTCTCACAGAGTGCAGTAACGCACCCCAGAACATGCAGAAGCCAACACGTGGCAGCGCTGTGTTTCTGTGAGCTGAGTGGTGTTGCTGTTGCACATGGTGTGAATTTTGGGTTTGTCCTATGCAGGGGCAGGAGCTGGACTCAATGATACTTGTGGGTCCCTTCCAACCTAGGACACTCTATGATTCTATGAAAAATAAATTTTTAGAGGTGTCACCTAAAAAATTCAGCTCTAGAAATTCAGGTCAGGAGGTAACATCTAGTCTCTCTTCCCCAAATTCCTCTGGAAACTGAGAGATACGGGAACAGATACTTTGTGTACAAAACTTCTTTTTTTTTGTATTATTATGCACAGCTGGATTTAGAGACTTTTACCTCTTGTTGCTTGTCAAAGGAGTTAATGTTTTGTATTTTTCCCTTCCTCTCTATGTTACTCGCACTAATGCCATCTTTTTTTCAGATGTTAAGAGAAACCGTAATCAAAGAATCCTGTTCAAGCTTCTATTTTTGCATATTTCAGTATCAGCTGTATTTGAAATCTAACAGAAAACTTGTTTATGGAAGTACCAAGAGGGAGAGGTTTTGGCTTGGATTTTCAGGGTTCTTGGTATGTAGATGCTTGGCTAGAGCTGGGGAAAAGTAAAAGCACTACAAAGACATTCTTGGACTCCTCTCAAAAACAGTTGCTTGTGGGACAAGCAGCTGAGGAGACACAGGGTAGGTTTTTGGTTAGACAGTTTGGGTTTGTTCAATAATTAACAAGCAGTCAGCAAATTCTGGGCCAGTTATTACATTACTAAAAGGTTTTGTGTTGAATTATGTGTTCATCATCATATCCTTTGGTGCCAAACATCATGTGCTCCTATGTAGTTGCCAAAATACTAATTCCTTTCCTTGTCGTCAGTGGTCTAATTTTGTGACACTGACATGGGAAGCCAAAACGTGGCTTTGTCCAACACTGATTTCTCTATAGAGGCTTCGCTATGGAGGGCAAGAGCCTTGTTGAGAAAAAGCAAAGGCCCAGCAGATGGGAACTTTATCTAGGGTTTCTTGCCAGACTACTTTCTTGAGCAAGCAAAAGCACTCAGGTGTGCTAGCAGGTCGTGTAGGCTTTTGTGTACTAACATAGTAATATGGCAACCCATCCTTTCTGTTGGTAGTTGTGAGGCTGCCAGAGGATGAAGCCTTTCCAATACTCAAGAGCCTGAAAGGCTCTCATATACTGTCACTTAAAGAAAGAAATCCTTGAATTTTGTGTGTGTGTCTTCTTTTAAACAGCACCAATAGAAAATATCATCTTTGATGTATGTTTACTGTGTTCACAATGACAGAAGGCATTTTCTTTATAAACTTGAATAGATCATTACTTAGTAACTTATCTGGGGAGTTCTTATCATTCCAAATTAAAAAATGATATATGGTATGAGTTTTCATCTCAAAATAAAATTTAAAGAATGGAATTTATTTCGAAGAAGGGCATACTTAAGTCAGTAATATTGTATTTATTGCAGCTTAGATGTGGGAAAACCTTCCAGATTGTTCCTAATTTTGCTTATAATGATGATTCCACCAAAAAAGTTGTTTGTAAATGATAAGAGGAAATTGGGCAGATGACTGAAACAAAGATAAGAATACAGTGACTACTGAAGATAAAGTATCCTTGATTAATTGGTTGAAGGGAAACAAAGACTTGAGAAGACTTTGAGAAGTGGGTATTAAAAACAAAGTGTGAATAACGTTGTACGGTTAATCAAAATAAAATGCAGATCACATATGAGGATGTTCAGAGAGAATTACCTACCTGGAGAGCAACCAGAAATGAAGACAATCTAAAATAATCGGCTGAAGGTTTTGTTTTTTACTGAGGGTTTTTTCTGCTCAGAAAATGTATACACACCATCAGAAAAATATGCATTTAACTGAATGGTATCAAGAAAGATTTTGTTAATGAAAAATATTGTTTCAAAGTAAAATGTCCCAGATAAAATTTAAAGTCTATATTCTGTTTTCCCAAGATTTGGGTGTAACTGAACTGCGTTAACTATATCAATAGCAAAAAGAAATGTCAAGCACATTAAAAGTAATGGTAGGATTTCTGGAGAACAAGAAGGCTGCCGAAGTTTCAGCTTGTAAAGAGCCATCAGAGAGCAGACAAAGGTAATATGGATAGGAAAGCTTTGCCAAACAGTGAGGAAAGACCTGCAGTTTAGTTGGGCAAATTACACTGCACTATACAACAGTATCACACTGACAGAATTTGCAATAATATCTTTGAATTCTTAGCGGTATCTGTTATTAGAATTTAAAATAGGCTGCATGGAGAAAATAACAGATTGACACAACAGGAAGAAGAGTGTTTAGGAAAGCCCTAGTTTGCTCTTGCTCATTTCATTTTTTTTTCAAGTTGCTAATATTGAAATATACAAGAAATGCTACTGGGAAACTAAAAAAAAAGAACAACTGCTGTATGTTTTCTACAGAATGAAAATGTGCAGATTTGCCTTGATGTTAAGTCCTCAGTAAAAACTTTCTGACTGGGTATTCAGATTTAACAGTGTCTTGTGAAATCAAAAGGAATTGTACAGATGCCACAGGAAAAAGCCATAGGCTGCTTAACAATGTAGATGTAGGCAGCTTTATACAGGAGTTCAAGAGAAAAGAATTATTATAGGGAAATGAAGAAAATAAAGAGTATTTTTAAGGGAAATTGAGTAATGCTTAGGCTTACTTGAGGAGCTACAACATACCACCCAATTAGATCATATGCCTGGGATTAGCAACATGATGAAAAGTGGATTTAAGGGAATCTGACAGGAGCAGCAGGAGGACGTTAGCAGTGTATGAACTCTGACCTGAAGTGACTTTATGTTGGCACGAAATGTACAGAAGAAAAGATGAGATCAGTGAAGGATGTCAGGCACTACAATGAGTAATGGCAGGAAACTATGAGAGATGGACTTACTGGATCAAAACCAAAACTGTCTGAGGAATATACTACTTCTGACAATAAGTCATTAGACAACAGGAAGAGATACTCAAGCAGAAAAATATGAAAAAAATCCACATAGAGTATCTTTTATAAAATCTCATTGAATAAATTGGAAAATTACAAGTGACCTGACAAAGGAGGAAGGACAGAACAGTCTGAAGTTTTAACTATGACTGCTCAAAATAGCTTATTTGCATAAGATATGTTAACACAGAGACAGAAGACAGATGGTAGGGAAAAATGTGAATTCAGACAATAAAATGTGTGACCTGGCCTCATTAACTCTAAATCACGTTCAGTTAATGTTTCTAACTGTCTGGAGATGAGTATAAATCACTGCATTAGAAAGTTGGCAGTAATGTGAAGCAAGTAAGAAAGGAATGTTATCTCCATAAGACACAAAGATGTAGAAAATAATAAATGAAAAAGCGTTACCAAATTTTTCAAACATTACTGTTAAGGGAACGGGAATATATGTGAGAAGACCAGATGTGACAATAGCAAAGAAAGCCAGAGATGCTTATGACATTGAAAGTACATAAAATATTGAACAGCAACAATCAACAACGATAAGAATTGGGGAATGGAAAGCAGAAATGGAACACCAGTTATTTCTAGTGCACTGGAATTTTATCATAAGGATAACATATCAGTAATGTGTAAATTGGAAGTCAGCTCTATTGTAGAAAGTCTTTTTGCAGTTGAGGCCAAAAAAAAAAGCCAAATTTGTCCTCAACACACAGTGTGTCTTAAATACACCCAACTGGCAAATTATACCTTGGTATCAAGGGTACAATCCATCTTATGTCTGCTTGGTAGATGGCTACATTGTCCCGATGGCAGGTTTTTGTTGTTGAATAGAAGAGAGAACGAGTGCGTGCATACACACACATACAAACACACAGAGGTACATATACTGGGTTGTGGGGTTTTTTTTAAATAGGAGGAAGCAAGTGTGATTTGTGTATGTGTGTTATTTTATAAAAGAAACCTTTAAAATTTAAAATACTAATAGAAATTACATGAAGTGGTGCAATTTTGCAAGCATTAACTCTCACTGATTGTAACATTACTTTTCTTTAGGGAGGGGGAAAGGAGTGATATGTGCAAGCACTTAAATCTCTGCCTATGATTTTCTTATGAGCATAAAAAGTCTTAGAAATTCTTCTGACAAAAACTCAGCTACTTTTTAACAAATGTGGTGCTCTATGAAACAAAAAGTTATGACAGTGCAGATCCAGTTTTTCGGGGGCAAGAACTCAAGCACTGGGCTCAGGTTTTAAGAGTGCCAGAAACCTTTATTTGGAGACACCTAAGGAGCTGAAGGCTTTTTTGGGAATTTGGGAGTAAACTAATTTATCGTGAGTCCTCCAGAAGGCAACTCTGAAACACACCTATAAGATAATAAGGACACTGGTAATGTATTAAATACATTAATCTAAGGTATATTCATATTAGCAATTTTATTCATCCAAAGATCCCAAACCCTCCATCTTTCTGTAATCACATACATCAGGGATCTGGTTCTATGTTTTGTCTTTTACAGCTGTGACCCCTCTAGCTGGATTAGTCAGAACAACAATGCAATAGTTCAGGGAGTCACAAATTTCTCCACTAAGCCAAGGAAATTCAAGCTGTGATCCAATTTCTGTTATCGTACTGTAATATGAAATCACACGTGACATCAGAGCTCACGCAGGGCAGTCCAGGCTCTGACTCACTCTTTCTTTCAGCAGTTATAGCCAGATATATGTTAAGACCACAACACATTGCTCTTTTAAAGTTTTATTTATGGTTATTTATGAAAATATTTTTTTCAAAGTGGAAGGAAGCTGAAAAATTGGAAAGGAAGCAAACCTCAGAAAGAATAAAATATGCGAAGTGGATGAAATAAGAGGAAGAGAGAGAGAGTACAGACCAAGTGGGCTGCAGGCAGATGCCACAGCTACTGCACTGAGCCCTGGTGAGGCTAAGATGGACAGGGCAAGAAAACTCACAGGATGAACTCACCTGAGAAGTCCTTGGATGTGACAGGTAACAGTGTGAGATGTCATCAAAAGTTACAGTGAGCTCTGTAGGAGAGGTCTGAATTTCACAGCTGGTTAAGGAGAAGTTACGTGTGAAATCACCAGACTTAACTAGAGAGAAGCACTGGGGACCTCTGGGCTAATCAAGTCTTGCAAGGTCAACAGTGCCTGGGTGACCAGATCAGTAATAACCATATAAGGTTAAGATTACCGATGCAATGGTAACAGAAATACAAATATGGGTATGGATGTCCCAAAACTGGCAGAAATGGGGAAAAGTAGTTAGTGATTGGTTCTTTATCTGGGAGAAGATAGGGGCAAAGAACTCTAGGTGCAAGAGTGGGCAAAGGAAGGAACAAAAAACGGTGCTATGCAGGGGTATTGGTCAAGTAGCCCTGTGCTTGATCACCACAGTCAGAGCAGGAAAATAAATCAAACCCACTATTCCAAACAACCATCAGGAGTTGCATGTCTCTGTAGTCAGGAGGACAGGTTACAGAGGCAGACTTCTAGGAGTGAGCTTCCAAGATGCTGTCTCATATGTCTCTCTGGTTGCTGCAAGTGTTTAAGTGGATGATGAAAATCGCTGAAGTTTCTCATCCTGTGCTGGTAGATGAGCAAGGTAAGTGCATGCCGGTCCTGGTGAAGATGTTTATATCCCAGAATGAACTTAAATGATATTCACTCCATTGCTTCCTCTGGGGCACAGTTCTCAGAAGATGGAGAAGAAGGAAGGGTGCATTAGCACAATAGGACCTTTTGCTTATTTCTTTTGCGAGGCTTTTCTAGTGTCTTCTGAATTATATTAATAGATGTGCCAAAGGGTTATGTGTTTCTAAAAATTTAAAGTCTTTGCTTATTGTTGAAATTTAAAATGGATAAACCTCAGCAAACCTCATTCTGCTCTTTGTCAGTACATTGATCAAGTGCTTACTATAATGCATTTCCTTACATCTTTCTCATTCTCTCAAGGTCCCAAGCGAAAGGGCTTTACGGCATTCCATAAAGTTCTAGAGCTCATCAAAGTCACCAGTCAGGAAGATTTTCTTCTCAAAAGTGGAGTTTTTGTTTTCTTGTTACTTTGATGACATCCCTCCTTATTGTTATTAAAGCAAATTTCTACCAGTCATGCAAAAAATTACAAACCAAAACTGGGGCAATGCTATCCTGACAGTGATTATTTCAATAGAGTTAATAGTTTATTTCCTACATAACTGTCTCCTATCCCAAGAGATTTATACTTTTCTTCATTTTCATTATGCTAAAAAAGTTCTGTCACTTCTCTGTTCTTGCCCACTATATATTGGAAGACCTCTGTCATAGTTCCAGTAGCCATTAATCACTTGTGCAAGCTGCCATATATATGTGTGGCTCTTCGTTTTCTCTGGAAAGTAAGTCTCTTTGTCTCTTTGGTGTTCTCATCATTATAATTTCTTTTCTCAGATCTCCCACCAAATGAATGCAATGTTGCGGCACAGCTGTTTCGAAAGGGAATGTTACCACCCTGTTCTTTCATACAATACCTTTTCTTATGATAAATAGATCCTCAAATCCTGTTATTTATCCAGTGCAGGCAGCAGTGAATGACCTTTAAGCAAACAAACTTCTAAAGAGAATACACTTCAGCACATGTGGGCAGAATATTTTTCAGTTATTTCACAGCAAAGACTTTAGAATATGCAGGACTGGACCAAGTAACTTTCTCTATATATTCAGTTTTTTGACAAAATCATCATTAGTTAAACTGGTAAATAGTGCTACAATAGCAGACACAGTTCGGGGTCATTTAAGTTAGTCACATAGCCTTTTTCTTTCTCATCACCTGTTTAGGCATTTTATTCAGATTTCCATTAATGTTCAGAGATTGTATTAGCACTAAAATGAGATTTTGAAAAAAAGTGAAGCTCTATTCTTGCACATTGTCAAAATATGCTTATAACCATTTGCCTAACAGCTCTTAGCTCTGCAGAGTAACATGTAAAGAAACAAAAAGCTGATGCTTGCTTAGTAATGCAACACATTCACTTTGATCTCAGTGAAAGATGAGTGTCTATACGACACATTTGGTTTGAAAAATTTTAACCATACTTTTGCTAAATACATGTGTGCTTGAAGATCCGAGTGGGAATCTGGCATGGAACCACAGCTTCTGCATACCCTCTCTTGCATAGACGTAGGTATTTAAAGTGATATAATGTGACTGATACTCATTTTACATTCACAGCTACTCACTAATGGCTGACTCATAGTGCCCCAGTCAGGATTTCCTACTGATTCTGTGTAGAACTAGTAAGAGAACAAAATGCAAACTGAAGCTAACAAGTGTCTCAAGGTAAGAAGTCAACACCCAGTCTGGATAGGAGTTTCTTTTATGCTTCAAGCTCCTCCATCTGAGCATTTTTATCCCCCAGATACCACCAGCAGTTGCTGACCACAGCTGCTGCAGACCTGTGTAGCTGGAAAATCTTCAGTGGGAAAAGATAGTAAAATGGTGTGGAGAACAGACTTGCCTCCTCTCGTTGATTTGGCAGGATACTTAGAGATTTCATCACCCTGAATTTAAATGCTGTCAATAATAAAATATTTGGCAAGATTTCTCTGGAATGCTGTCACATCCCAGAAAGCACGAAAATACAGAAAGACCAAGAACAGAAATAAAAATGAACTTCACTCTGTTACTTTCTTTTCGTTTAACTTGTGGTTTTAAAGATTTTTATTTTTTTTCTCTCCAAGTTTAGAAAATCAATGCATTTAGAAATTTCTGATAGGGCTGTTTCCTGGTATAACTTCATGTCTGATGATGCCAGGTTCATTCTAAGGTAAAAAAGAGTACTTTCTACTTACAGCCATAATGGATATTTCCATTTAGAATATGAACCTGAATCAAAAATAGCCTCTGAAAGTAGGATTTATAGTTTAATCCAGTAACCTCTATCATCCCTGGGGAGACATAGGCACCTTCAGAGCAGTGATTCATTCCATCTGCTGGCAGGTGTCCACGGCAGGCAAGACTGAGACTTTCACTCTCAATTATTGGGAGATCCTATACACCTAAATTTCTAGAAGATTATCACTGAGTGAGATGAATCTCACTTTTATTTATGAGTGTTAGATATATAAGAGCTTTACCAGCCTCTTCACAGCACTAAGGACAATGAGGAACGTGGCCTTGTGTGTATGTGTGTGTATATACACAGATGATCAGGAAGCACTAGAAAACCTATTTTACACTGAAAGAAATGAGCCAGAAATAGTTTACTGTATTTCTTCTCAGGTATCTCACCCACCAAACTATCCAGCTGTACTTTGTATCCCATAGCTCACTGCTATTCAGCTTGATATTTTAGGTGTGGAGTTATTCATACTAGGGCTTTGAAACCTGTGGGCATATCCAGGGACAATAAAAGATCTAGCTAAGTTCTGTGACTTTATCTACCCAGAAATTAGCAGTATGGTGGTTAAAAACCCTGTGAACCTATTAAGGGGGCTGACAAGGGTGCTGCCAAAGCTTTACTTCATTGCTAGCAGGTGTGCAGTATTAAAGCTAGTCTAGATATCACTAGCCAAAATATATTTATGCAGCAAAGATTCCCAGCCTAAGAAAAATGGTGTTTAGAGAGCACACAAGAAAAATATTTTGGCACTTCTTAATTGTAATGGATGAAATGTCATAGGAGAGGCTTGTACCGACCCTACAAGATCAAAGAACTACTGTGATGTGTATTTGCTGTTTTCTTATGGAGTTCTTCTTATGTTGCATAAAGTAGAAGTTTTTAAACATTGCTATGACTTTTTTATACCTCCATGTGCAGAGTTAATGCAGAACACAGTTCTCTCTCTGACTGATTTACCAGAAATGAATGCTTTTAGTATAACTGTTTCCCTGATGTGATGGGCGATTATGTTGGCAGTCCTGACTCAAACCACATAGTCAGTCATTCACTGTGATTCTTTACAATTTCATTCATTGGGATAGCAGGGGAGAGACATAGAGAAACCGAATATACTGTAGAATTTTGTGTCTTAATTGCTCACTTTCAGTGTGAAATATAGCATTATATATGTATATGTGCAATAAGCATTTCGTCTGGGCGGGGATGACAATTCCTGAAGGAATCAGTAAAGAATCATTAAAGATTCCTGTAGTACAATGTTACTTTAAAAGACATAGCCATACTAATAAGCAAATCTAAATGGACATGATGCTGCACAATTTCCATTTTCAAACCTTTGCCCTGTATAAAATTACACGTACTGATTAATAGGCATATCTCCATTTCATGTCCACCCTGTACTTGTCCCACTGTGTCTACAGGAACATTATAATGACAGTGATTTTACTCATGGTGACATGAATAAAGGGAAACTGAAAAGTAGATCAATACTAATACAATCACAGGGAAAAAAAATCTTAATCTCATATCATAACATTGCAGATGTTGAAGTGGAGTTGAAGAAGAACTTCCGACATGGTCAAGAGAACTAAAGGAATACACACACAAACACCATTACCAGTGAAGTGGAGATGACCAGAGGAAATCTTTCAAACTGTCAGGCAGAAAGATGAGAAGAATATAGTGACAAATGAACTAAGCATGACTGATTTCTGGAATGAACAATTGGAATGGGAGGCATCATATAACCCTTTGGCAAAGTAGATTGAAAAAAGAATATGTGAATGAAGTGATGTGATTAATCAAAATGAAGTGCAAATCATGGAAGAGGAAATTCAAAGAAGACTGAGAAAATTACCTAATTGGAAAGCACCAGAAAAAAAGGCAGAATCACTGATCATCAGCTAATAAGCTTTACAAACTAGTATCCTCAATTCAAAATACCTATACGACAAACTAGGAAAAGATGTGTCTAGCTAGATAATAGTAGGGAAAAATCAATTAATTAAAAAGATTGAAAATATGTTACACTAGAACAGGCTCACATGTGGGTTTTATACTCCCAGAGAATGTACACAACACAGACTTGTCATGATATATTGCCTGTCCCTTTCGAATGGACCTGCATTAGCCCATGGAGTAAAAAGGCTTTCTTGGCAGCTAAGAAGCAGGTCAGGCTATCCCAGCCATCACAGACACTTGACAATTCCTGGAAACAAGTTATTGTATCAGAGAAATAGAGCCTGTGGAAAGAAGGCAGGCATTCCAGCAGGGCAGAAGAGCCTTTTCCAGGGGGAAAGCAGAAAAAAAAAAAGTTTTAGAGCGATCTTTAGATGAAATTTATCTAAGACCAGAAAAATAGAAATTGTGTGGTGGATCAGTTTGAATATGAGAAAGTTGAGGGAAAATACTTTTTTGTACGTTATGAGACCAGCTGAAGCTGAGTTCATAACCCATCTATGTCACAGTCATCCATTATTTTTCTATTATTTCATTTCTCTATTCCCCTTTCTAGCTTAGCTTTCTCTTTTTCTATGTATTTGAACTCATTTTCCATTTCTGCTGCAAATAACCATCACCATGTGGTTCAGTAAGAATGTTTCGCTGGTTCTGATTTAATAAACACCTATGAATGTGGATACTTGTGTCAGATATTTTTCTGATACGACAATATGGGTTTTTAAGAAGCTCTGAGACTACTGCCAGCAGAATTCAAATTCTGCAGGATCAAAACATTTTGTTCAAATGTAGAGATCTGATACAACTTTTCTAAATCTCATGTGCTCTTCAAGCTTTGTAAAGTCTTTTATTTTTCTCTTGAATGTACATGCTCAGTTGGTTCCTTACACATTATGAAAAACATCTGGGATGTTCCTGTATTTATAGTCAGGATACACAATGTAAAATTTGTGGGGTTTGCTTTGAACTTGAAAATCAGTATGCTACAATCAAATTGAATAGACCTCTGGTACCATCTTAAAAAGGCGATATGTCAGATGATTAATTGCAATGCTGAAAATGCAGGAAAAAACCCCACCAACTATTCATGTTGTCTTGAACAAACTGTTAACCTTCATTTGCAGCTGAGCAAACTGAAGATGATAGGTCATTTGGCCTCTGTAGAGGGCAAGTGTTATAAGGATGTAAATGTTCAGTATCTTTTTTTATTATTATTGCTACCAATTCACACAAGGAACTTGGCAGCAAGTGAGAGGCTGCATTGCTGCTCAATTCCAGTATAAAAAGTTCTGGCTGGCTGGCTGACTATCTGAGAAATTGTTCTTTTTTCTATATAATCTAGTGTCAGGAGAGGAAACAAACAGAGGTAACAGTTCAACTCTAGTTAATAGGAATTCATTCAGGCAATCAGGTGGTCTTCAATTAGATTAATGTATGCAACACCTGGTCTGATAATATTCTAAGCCTATGCTCCTCACTGCTTAAAAATCTGCAGAACAGATGCAAATAAATTTAAGCCTTCAAAGTATTGCTACATTTTTTCTGACTAGTGAAGGATTAGTAAAAAGCAAGCAAAGGATAACGAAAATAGCTTGCAGTGCTTTTTGTTAATATAGATTAGCAGTAGGCATAACTCAAATAGCTCTCCACTTCTCATCTGCTCCAGAGCCAAGCAGCCCTGAAGTAGAGCGGCTTTGCTGTCTAAACTTGGATTTTGACAACTTCATCCCTACCTGCTCCAGACAAACATACAGAGGCACTGCCTCCCGTAGACATTCACACACCAAAGGAAGTATGTATATGAGCTTAAATGATGTATTATATCTTCACTCAAAACTGCTCAGTATTAGACCAGACCTTGTAGACCTCTTAGCAAAGAGCTAGTTTTAGGCACCTGCAGCTTTACGCTGCCAGTCCCCCATGAATTTGGTAACAGGTACCCTAATCCACATTTGGAGGGAGTTTAGACATCCATGTTCTGTGTTCATCCTAAATGCACTACGAACTCTTCATACGTATCTCTGCACAGACTTGTTTGACATCCAGATAACATCTGATATATTTGGTGTCCATCTGCTACTCCTTTTCTGTCCCACTGGCATTTTGCCAGCTGTGCTTTGGTGCATTCAGATGAGGAGATGCTCCAAATTGTTGCTCTGAGCATATTGCTTTGCCACACACAAAGTCCTCCAAGACCCATGTGTACAGATACTCACGAGGAAATCTCTGTCAATAGAGGTATAGCCTAAGACACAATTCCTAAAACCCCAGACACTGTCAGCTTAGATCTATCCCTGGAGAAACAGCAGAGAAGTTGTCCCCCTCCTGCCCTTCTCACAGGGCACAATAGCAAAACTGCTGTAATACTGGCATCTCAGGACCAAGGAATGAGGAGGTTTTGGCCTTGTTTTCTTTCTTGTTTACACAGAAAAAGCCCACATTCTTCTCAAACTCATTGTAGTTATCCTTAGTATCCCTGCCACCTCAACTGCCAACTAGCAGCATAATAATCAGGTCCCCATTAGTTAAAGAGAAACAACCAGACCTATTACTACAGGAATGCAAGGAGAGATGCTTACCCAGAACTGGGTCTTCAGATAGAGTCTGGAGCATCAGCTACAGCATCCTCCCAGCTGAGGTCAGGATGACATTTTTTTTCTGCTCCCAGGATGCAACACAGCTCAAAAAAGAACCAGAGCCTTCCTGTGAGCCCTGAGCAGAGGAATAAGGAGGTATCAGTACATCTATACAAACAGATCTCAGAATACATCCAAAACAGTGTAATTCCTATGCTGTTTCAGTTTATTGTCTTCTGTGGCCTCTTCAGATTTAAGATTCGCTAATTAGAACATTTGCCACCATTTATTTAACTATGACAATGTTTAGTGGAGCATATAAATTCAGCAAACAGGTTTTTTTTTCACAAAATGTCTGTATTTCTTAAACCTTGGTCTTAAATGATACAGTGGTGATGCAGCACCCTTGGGCCTCTCTGAGATCTCAGGATAAGCCTCCGTTGTTCTGTTATCTTGGTTACAAGCACAGTGGCTTGGGCATCAGGCACTCCCAGGCCACACCTGGGTCATCTGCTGATTGAATTGCATACCAGAACAACTCAGCATGAATTATGGCCACAATGGAAAATACTGAGCAAAGCCAATCATCTCAAGATACTATAAATAGCCATCCAAAAGTGAGACCGTTTGAGACCCCTGGGACCACAATGGGCTGTATGATCCAGTATCTCCCCTTGAGCTGGGATGCCTGAGGGTGAATTTTGCAAGGACTGAAAGATCGTCCATTGATGATTTTGCAGTGTTGTATCTCTCTCTTGAAAAGCAAGAAAATGTAAATATCAAGTCTTTACAAACTTGATTCCATTCTCTGTTGCCACTTTGCTTTCAGGTGCCAAGGAGATGTGATTGGTACAAATCAATATGGGTGTTTTAGCAGACATGTATGAAAATCCCTCATTCCCATTATACTGCATCCTGCTCTGTGCTCTTATGTATTAGTTAATGGTTATTCCTCCTAGACTGACTGCTATGCTGAGCAGGGCTGTCTCTGCAGGTTTTGCTTGGAAGGTGTAATACTGGCCAGCTAGAAAAAAACGTATTCTCTGAGCTCCTGATGGCTTATTTGTTATTGCAAGAAGTTTTAGGAGATTTTTGCTCCTAAAAAGGCTTAAGTTAAGAGAAATATTGTTTGGAGAATGAAGTCACTAATCTTTTTGTTATTACAAAATAAGAGACAAGTAAAACACTCTATAAATAAAACTACTTTAAAATTCAAGCAGTTTTACAAATCCTAAAAAAATAATCTTTCATATGAATATTATGAAGGCAAATAAATTAAATTTTAATTCTGCTGAGTACTATGCATAAAGTGTAAATCTTTTAAATCTATTTATCAGGCTGGACAGAACATGACTAATAATAAACACAGAGACTAGATTCTTATTATTACAGTCTAAAAAACAAGAATTGTCTCTTACCTTGCTTTATGCTATCTTCTATGAAGCAGAAAGAAAATACATTTTCATAAAGTTATCATTCTTCATTCCTCAGATCTCTTCTTATCAGTATTTCAGAGAAATTGTTGAAAAATTGAGTGCTCGGAAAACTTAGGAGATTTTTGTCAGGAAGAGGTAACTTGCCCCCAGGTCTGTGTACCTTATTTCTACAGGTTTTTTTAGGAGAAAACCCACAGGGAGTCTGACCATAGCAGGAAAATGTCATATCCCTTAGATAATACATT
The DNA here is from genome assembly GCF_036013445.1 of Caloenas nicobarica. Taxonomy (NCBI): domain Eukaryota; kingdom Metazoa; phylum Chordata; class Aves; order Columbiformes; family Columbidae; genus Caloenas; species Caloenas nicobarica. The sequence continues at coordinate 20,954,715 of NC_088246.1, read as the reverse complement.
CCTTTTAAAAAACTTTACCACTTTATTAACTTCACAGAAGGGGATTTTTGTTACTTTTTGGGTTGGGTTTGGTTTGATTTTTGTCTTTTGGGACTTTTTGGGGTTTGGTTGGGGTTCTTGTTGTTGTTCGTTTGTTTGCTTGCTTGCTTGTAGGGGTTCAATTTGTTTTGGTTTTGTTTTAAATCACCTTCCATTTCTCTGCCCTGTGAAAAATCTCAAGAGGGATCCCTGGCGTGAAGCCGGGGAACTAGAGATGACTTGCACAGCTTTTGCATATGACCTTTTCTATGCTCCTTGGTCTGTGTGACTTTGTAGGTGCATTTTGTCCTGTGCACCTGTAGCTGATATACATGTGCACCTGTATGCATGTCATGACCTTGCACAAACAATGTGACCTAAAGATTTCTGAAGCTTGTCTGTGGAAATCAGCACAGATTAGGCTGAGACACTCACTTTAACAAACTCTATTTTCTGCCTGAGACAACTCTCTTGCCTGCCAGTAAACTGCTTCAGGGATGTACTTCTCACTTGTCTGAAATATGCCAAACCCACTCTTCAGAGCTTTGCAAAGTGAAACACCCATTCCTATCCCACATTCCTTCCTCTCTAGAAAGGATCTAGCAGGTCAACTTCCTTTTCTTCTAGAACTGAATTAACCTCTCTTTCTCTCCTGGAAAAACAGGCAATATAGACCTCTTCAGGAGTCTTTGCTTTGTGTTTTCATTTGCTTTAACTTTTAAGAGTAACCACCTACCTTGACTTGTAACAGCCACCTGGCCTTCCAGATCCAGAAGTTTTAGGCGCTTTTTAATTGAATCCACATACATGTTTTTCCTCTTCCCTGATCAAAGAACAGTAATTTTTCAGTGACCTCCCCAGTTTTACTTATAGGCAAACCAGAATTCAGAGAAGTCAACACATGCCATTAGATACAGTCCAATTGTGAAATAAAAAAAATTTCAGCAGCAAGGAAGAAGTCTGATAGTCCAGCTCAAGTATATCTACTGCTTTCTTTTTTCAAGGAAGAAATACTTTTGTACAAAAGTTCATCAATTAAAAATGTCAGATTTCAGAAGGAGAGGAAGGTTCTAGTGTATTATATATTCTGTGCTATATCTGCTGTATATGTTCCTGCTTGGCACAGTCCTGATAAAGTGAATTACACTGAAAGTTTACTGCACCTAGCAGAATTCGCCTAGGCTTGGAAGTACAGCAAACTGCTCCAGGGGTGTACTTTAAATGTATTAGATTTCTCTATACAAGGAGATTATTTTCTTCCTTTATTAATTACTGTATCATTATGTCCTTTACCAAAGTGATATTTTTTTCCCTATGCTGTCCCTCTTTTAAATCAATTTTGTTACCTTCTGTAACAGCAGCCAATGTACCTTGCAGTGAATGCTAAATTTGTTGTCAGAAGGCATGACAAATATGACACAATGAGTACTTGTTACTGGATAAACAAATGACTTTATTTAAAACACTATTTTAGAATGTAACACATCTTCTTTGCAAAATGAGATTTTCGTAAAATTTACCAATGTTTTATACCACAAGGAACTTTCCTAAACTCTAACAGTTCTGTGTTCAAAAGAAGCAGGAATAATCATTGGAGCAGAGACCACAGCTTAACCTTTGCTCTTCCTATATACCAGCAGGGCAGCACAAGGCTCGCTCCTTCTTGTCCTAGTCCTTTCTTTCTGTCTTCCTCCTGTATACTCCCAGAGCATCCCTGGCATGGCACTGGCTCTTGTAAGGGAGTGACAGGTTCAGCAGGGCCAGGGAGAGCATGGGCATTGGGACTTCACCTCTGGGTGCCAGCTATTGGATATATTTTCCTTTCAAGGAAAACTGAAGCCTCCATCACTCTTCCAAGAGATAACACTGGTTGGATTTGAACCAGGCCTTGTGCTGAGCACAGTGCTCCTGAAGCCTCAGATACCTGTGGATGTCAGAGGAAAGCTTAACACTTCTCTTCCCAGGACAGCAAAGGAGAGTAGGACACAGATCTAAGCTAGATGTTCCAATTATGTGGAGTCACTCAATGAACTGCAGCTGTTTCAAAGCAAAGTACCTACTGGTGCAAGCACTTAGCAAATCATACCAAAATTATTATGTAATCAGTAACAAGGGGAAGGGAGATAAATTAGAGGCATGGAAGATTATTTAGGTGTTATAGATACCACAGTCAGCAGGGCCTGACAAAGTGTGCCCCTGAGGACTAACAGCAGTAGCCAGAACAGTCTCAGAATGATTAGCATTGATTTCTAAGATGCTTAAAACAGAGTGTGATCCCAAAGGACTGAAAAAGTGCAAAGAGAAAATCCTTCTCAAAGAGGAAAAAGGTATATCTAAGGAATTAGTGGCTATTCAACCTAACTTGGGTACCCCAGAGAATAGTGAAAAAAAAATTATCAAATTATCTATTGGTTCGTTAACACCAAGAGGGTGATAAGAACCATTTAACATGTATTTGTCAAAACCAAATTGTGCTTATGCAATACAATTTCCTTCTCTGACAAAATAATTGGCTAAGTGAATGAGTGGGAAGCATTAAATGTGACATATCTTGTCTTTACTATGGCTTCTGGCACAGACTGACATGACATCTTCATAATCAAACTAGAGAGATATGTTCTATATACAACTGCTGTAGAGAAGGTTGAATAAAGAATAGTTCATAGTCTGTTTTCTACCAAAAGGAGATCAAATATATTTTCACAGTGATATGTCTTAAAGTCTTCAGTATTTTCACTAAGGGGAAAATTATACTGAGAATATATTGGCAAAATTAACAGATGACATGAAATAGAAAGTTCTCTGGATAAGATATTTGAAATTTAAAGAAGTTCACACATGATGAGTTACGTATGAGGCACATCACATGAGAAGGAAAAATACTTAATGCACAAATGCAGAGTGAAAAGTTAAAAACTACTGTAAGAAAAGGATTAGAAGTATATTGTAAATCACAATGCTGCTTCAAAAAAGGCAAGTCCCTTTCTAGCGTATACTAGAACTGCTTTTATAACTTAATTGTTTTACTATATCTTGGACCATATGTCTACTATATGCCTCTGTTTTAAAACACTACACATGAACAAAAATCTAAACAACACAGAATATTCATAAGAAAGAAAAAATTGTAAGATATTTCAGGCATTCTGGAAAAACGGAAGTAGTGGAGGTTGTTCATCAATGAAAAAGAACAAAAAACAATAGGCTGTGGATTCCATTTTCACATGGATAAAAAGTGGATTTGAAACTGACAGTGATACACTACTTGCTATGGGACCAGAAAGGAAATTACTATAGATTGAAAATCATCGAAGTTTGAGTATATTTGGAAGAGCTCTTGATCAGAGATTTCAGATCAAGGAGTATGCACATCCTCATGCACATCACGCATGACTACTGCTGCCCTCCCTTTTCTCAAGTGTCAAACTTCTCTGACAGTACACCAGTTCCCACAAGATATTATTAACTGCAGAGAGGCTTCTGAGAAGAAATAAGTGATTTTTAACTTGTGGCTGAGAAGGGAAAAAATTAATTTGAAAATTCTGGTGAAATATGTGTATATGATCAAACTAATTTGTATCACAGTCTTCAAGCTGCATCCTTCCTTATACATTACTGTTATCGTCTTAATCTCTTGTTGACTGTGTACAAAATTAGGCAAAGGCATTGCCTTTTTTAAAATATTGTTTCATTTTATCATAATTATTTATAGAAATAAGAGGATTTATTGACGATTTCCATATATGTTGGCACACAAATATGCACTTACTTACCTGTGACTTATCTTGCTTTGAGTTACACGAATCAGACACAACCTAATATAAAACAGACAATAAAATAAAGATATTCAGAAATGTTCCCTGTTAGCATCGCTGTGACCTTGTTTATCAGAAATCTGAGAACAGTAGCAAGGTTTTATTACTGTGGTAATTATAAGGGACACAGTGTCGGCCTTTGCTAGCCCTGTGTTCGGTCACTCACATCTCCCTTGCCACTGGAGACAGAAAACTGCCTGCAGCAGGGCTCATATCTCCCAAGCACAGCCCAGGCTCCTCCAGTCTGCAGGCAGAAGTCTGAATGAACACAGTGTGCCTGTAACCTGAAGGCTGGCCATTCTTTCTCCACTGCTATTAGGATAAAAATTTTATGCATGATTTCAAAGTTCTGTTTTCCCTCTCTTTTGTCCATTCCCAGCAATCTCATTCCAGTCTTTTAGTGAAGCTACGCCTCAGTTCTCATTTTTTATATAATCACCTGAACCAAAATAAACTAATGACTTTTTTGGAATTTTATCCATCAACAAGAAGCATAAAATTTGCCTTTAATTGACATTTTGAACATGGCATGCTCACTTTCAGGCCATCTGTTCTTCTTCTTTCCAGAGTACAGCTGTGACTATAGAGCTACATATTGCCTGAGCACAGGAAAATCAGTGAGCTTCACTGCTTGCACACCAAGAACAAGTCCAAGCAGTGTGTCAGGGAGAGGTACCAAAGCAAACTTGTAATAGATTAACATGATTATTGAAAACAGCATTGCCTGCATATTCCCTGCTGTATTATTTGTAGCCAATAGTGTTGAACTGCTTTCAGGACTCAAGCCAGTGTCTGAGAGCTACTCTCTGCACATGCCCCACTCAGCTGCATCAATGGAGTCTAAAACAGATCCCAGAGAGACAGTGAGTTGAATGCCACTTAATTATATGCAACGATGACATTTCTCTACATCCCCCATTTTCACTGATTAATACTCCAGTCGTGGAGCCCTCGGCACTTTCTACTCTTTTTACTTTCCCAGTAACTGTAGAACAGGCAGGCTGTCCAGCATCCTGGTGAGTGGCTCAGCAAATCCCTGTCATCAGTCCCCAGGTCTCTGCAGAGGCAGTTTGGATGAACTGCATTATTCCAAGTTTCATCAACACAGCCATAATTTTCTCCATTGTATTATCACAATATCTGCATTGTCTCATTCTTTGAGAAAATGTAGTTCATCCCACTGGCAGTGATTTCCAGCCTGGACTATTAGACTGTAGGGTTTTTGCGATAAACTGCAGGAATTTCAAGTACGTTCTATGTCAAGGCATTCTGAGTTGGGTTTTTTTGTTTTTTTTCTTTTTCCCAAGAGAGGCAGTTGTCCCTTATAGAATTTTCCATATCTTAGCATTTGCAACAGGAAAAAACACCATGCTGAATTATGGTGGGCTTCTCTAGTAGCATAAAAACACTACAGAATTAATTCTCTGTAAATTTTCTTGCAAGACAGTGCCAGCAACCTCAAAACTGGATCATCAGTAATCAACTCAAGTGAGAACTTCCCCTGAACTGTAGAAAATTTCCTCAGTCCCTTAGTAGATCTATTCACATGTAAAAAGCAACTCAGGATCCTGAGATTGCCCTAATCTGTTTTCAATATACTACATATAAAAACATTGTAATCCTCATTATGTTAATCCAGGAAACAGCATCCACTGTGCCTTTCTGGTTCATGGCATATTATAAATGCAAACTTGCTTATCACCTGTTTTCACTGATATCTTTTGGGTTATCTTTTTACTCTTCATCAGTAGAGTCTTCATAAGGCCAGAATATACTATGAATATCCAGTTGAACCAGACAAAAGGCCACAAAAGCCTCTAAGACAGCCAGAATTACTGTATTTGGGTGTTTTCTTGTTCATCTGGTGACTTCAGCCTCATCTATCTAACAAGTACATTTCTTGTGAGACAAAATTTTTCTGTGATCTTGTAGCTGAAAGACTCGCTTGTGTAATTGCACCAATTAATTTCAAGATGACAGAAAACTACTTCATCTTTCCAATATACATAGGCGAAATCCCAGGTATTACTTTAGTCAGAAGTAAGTGTAACGTCTCTGCAACACGTCTTTCAAATCTCACATATGAAGACCCGGTTGTCAGGTTCCTTATTCTTCTTCCCACCACCTAGGACCTGGCTCTCTTCCATGCACTCCCACAGCTCACGCAAAGCAGAGGTCCTGTGTCCTTTTCAGCCCTGCTTCTAGAACATCTAGCATGCCTTGAGGCCTTCTCAAAGTGATAATAACTATTACAAACTAGGATTTACCAAATCCAGTCTTCTGTTCTACGAGTTTTTTTCTTGTGGACATAGATTCTCACTATCATGTAACTATGACTGTTCTAAAAATTATATTTTAATTCTATGAAGCCATACCTCTTATAGATTTCATTTAATTCTACGTATTGATATAGCTGTTATTAATTCATGCTGAAAAAAATCAAGCTTTTAGACTGTGAGGGTCGCAATGAAACAAGATTTAGTCCCAACAAAAGCTCAAGCTTAAAATCAGCTATAACCTTACCAGAACAGAGTTAAGTAACATTTGTGGCAGTTTGAGATTAGTTTCTTAGTTCACAACTTTGTTTTGACTAGGAAGTTTTCGTTGTGCCTGTGGAATTTTCTTTCTGGAAGAGGAAGAGCAAGAGATGATAAAGATTTATTTCAAATGCATTAGCTAACACGCACACAACAAGCTGTTGAAGGGAAAAAGCAAAATAAAAAGGGAAAGTATAATATTTATATTATAGCAATATTGGTCATAGCATTACAGTTCCTGCTGTATCAGCATTTTTACTGTAAATGACTGTCAAGGTTTTATAATTCAGTTGCCACATTTTTTTCTGCCCTGAGACAACATCTTAGGAGAATGGCTTTTTGATTTATCTAAATATTTAAACAAAACCACACATTTCATATAGTTTTGTCAGCCAGCTCACTGTGAAAGTCATTGTAAAATATATACGATATTAAAAATGGATGTACTTAAAATCTACTCAATAGTTTGGTGACACATGCTTTAGTCATTTATACAAAGACAGAGGAACACCATTATATTGTGTCACTTTGAAGAGTAAGGCTTGCAGAAAAATAGAATTTTTCTGAGATTTCAGTCTGGCATTTGTCAGAACCATCTTACCATAGCTGGGAAAGATACTATAGATTGAAAAAGATAACAGCCATGTTAGATATCGGTTAGCAATTGGCACGTGGCAGCCATTCTAGCAGGTGCTTCACCTGAGCCACAAGCGGTAGCTCACACCGGTGCACCATCACTGCCAGGCCATGTCAATGGTGGCCGCATTACACCCACTTGTAACATGGCTAGAGACATAATAATCGCTAGCAACTTCTTTGTAAGTTAATGTAACGTATTTCTGGCACACTGCACTTCTCCTGAGTCAATTTTACATTTTCTGGACTGTGGTTTTCTGAAATTCCTTTTATGACAGTTACACTGGCTTCCAAAAGCAAGGACAATTGTAATTGTCTAATTGGAAAACTACGTTTGTACTCATTACCCTTTTCTATTTCAGTCAGGAAGCAAACTAAAAATTAGTTAGGATTTGTACTTTGATTCAGAAAATAGCCAACTTTTTTCACTCAGAAGCCAATCACATTCAGACTGGTTGTTTAAAGAAACATATCGACCTTGTACTGGATGGTATTCTTAGGCTGTGTTTATAAGTTTATTTTGAACTTTGTCATATTGTCATAACTCATCAAAAGAATATAAGTAAACTTTACTTTTAAAGTGTTACACTCTATAGAGAGAATAAAGTTAGGAGGACCTAATGGAGTTGTATATTTTAAATCTTTCTCCTATGGCCACTAAATAAGACCTTTCCTATTCATAGTCTTCCTCTGGATACTGACACTCAAGGTTAGAGACAAAGCTTTTTATAAAAGTTTAGTATAGGATATATCCATATTGACACACAGTCTATGCAAAAGCTTCTGTGATCATAGCCAGAGCCAGCTGAATGCAAAGCGTCTCCGGTGAAGGATCATAGAATTACGGAAACATTTTGGTTGGAAGAGACCCTCAAGATCATCAAGTCCAGCTGTTAACCTAACACTGTTACTAAAAGAGGCTGAGCACAGCATCACGGCAGCAGCACTCCCCAGCCCAGCAGCCAAATGCCCACCCAGCAGTCAAACCCCCAGCCAGAAGCCCCCTTTGCTCTGGCCCAGGCCAGATGGCCGCATTGCACATGGACCCCTGACAGCCGTGTGCCTCTGACATGGCAGCCCTCCTTTCAGTCTGAGTCCATACCATATGGTATAGATACAGTAAATCCAGGGCGGCATGGAAATGTCCATGCTGATGGTATTTTTGCCATGCTTTTAAGTTATTACTCTTTGGCTCCTGGTTGAATCTGGCTGGCTTCTCACAGAAGCTCACCAGGAGAATTCGCTCATCTCACGCTGCCCACCCTGCTGCAGGCACAATACCTTCCAGGCAGTCGCACAAACCTTTCAAATAAACACAACAATTTCTGCTTTGGCCATCTGTCCATGGAATCAGATTAAAGTGCTTTTAGAGAAAATAATTCTTTGCCTTATTTTTATTGTTATTATTATTCATTCCATATTAACTCTCCTGAGCCAGAGACAACACGATAGGTCAGATTTCCCATACATCTCCCATGGTTTCAAAACCAAAAAAACCTCTCTCTGAGCCATCAAAAAAAGGGCTTTAATCCTTAAACTAACAGTGTAATTATAAATCTACACCCCACAGAAATGTTCCCTACTAGTTACCACTGTCAATAGTAAATAATTCACATGGAGAGGCTCTAATGGTAAACACTCCACTTAAAAGCTCTCCACAGCAGACAGCAGGATAACTGTAATTCAAGTCCAGAAGTGAGGAATGTTTGACTGTCACGCAATTTCCCCACTGACAAAGTGCAAACAAAATTCCATGGGTCTTCCTGCTGGAGGAAATGTGCTCAGTGGAACAGAGCTGCAAGGGTGTGGGCAAGATGTTTAAGTGCAAATATATTACAGACTGCTAAAACTAGCTCTGTCTAGCACTGCGCTAAATGATGCTTCTTGAAACGAAGCTGGGGAAAGTTTTATGAATGAGAATACCCTTCCTTCGCTTTAGGGACTATGTATGAGTATCTTGCATGGTCTTGTTGGGGAGAAGTGCTGCAAGGAACTTATCCTCCTTTCTTCACCCTCTACGCCCCACCACAGAGTAAGGCAGGAGCCCTGTGCTGAGCCAGATGATGAAGACGTGGCAGGCACCAGCCTCCACATCTGAACCTTGCCTAATCCTGCAGGGTACAGCATTACATGGACAGGAGAAGGATTGAGAAGCAATGGAAATGGAGTGGAAATACCTGGTTTTAAGGAGTAGCAGGAAAATAAATGCATTCGAAAGTAAAGCTGCTTGCAAACATCTTGTGCTTAGTAATAGTCAGTTGTCAAGTCCTGTCATAGTGACACCACCCTCCATGTACGTGGATTGTCAGCACTCACGGTCCAGCTGTCCTCTCAGTGTGCCAGGTCAGGAACAGAGAGCCAAGACAGGTCCAGCACAAAACTGTAACTACCCCACCGCAGAGGAACAAGTCACTGTTATTCTTAAACCTTGAAATCAGCAGGAATCATTTGGTATTCAGTGCTGGAAAAAGTCAGGACCTTAATCTGTCTGCCTCAGATTAAAACTTTGTTTCTAAACCTTCCTTTATTATTACCTTTGGCATCTTCACTATTTTCTGTTTGAAAGAACTCATATCATGGAAGGCACATCTGAGAAAAAATCAGACGTAAATGGAACACATTGAGCAAGCTTAAGGCAATAACAAACAAAAAATACTTTTTAAAAATCACAAAACGTTATCTTAAGTCGCTTATTACGTTGCCTTAGTCTCACCAGACATATATTTCACACTGCTGTTTCATTAATGTTCTCCAGACAAAGTTGTACAATCAACAGGAAACCATTAAAGAGACAAAGTATTGCTATACTAAATAGCTTACTTGCTCTTCCTGCATGTCTTCAAACTATAGCTTATCTTGCTTTTTTTCCATTCCTGACGACTGACCCAACATGATCAAATTTCATGTCAGTAAAACATATTAAAATGGGAGGACATTTTTAATTTTCTGGTTTTTTATTCCTGAAAAAGTCATATCAGCAATAGGGAAATTGAGTAGTATATATTATTCGCTTGATACTTGGAGCTATGAAATATAGATTATTTCCTGTTATTTACTCCTTCCTGCTCACACTTAATGTTTTTAAATTCACTGTTATGCTGGGATATTTTTAGGGAATAATAAAAAAAGCCTAACTGCTTTAATGTGTCTTATGAGTAATATAATGCATTTAATTTGTCAGGAAGAATATTTTAAATTACACTCATTTCAAGCTGAACAAAAAAAGAGGAAGAGAAGTGGAGCAGAGTCATCTGTATATGAAATATTAATAAAAAATTGTATATTTAAAATTACCTGGGCAAATGGTGCTGTGACTTACTCTATATTTTCTGAAATTAGCATACACTCCAAAAATGAATATCAAGTAGAATGATGGACAATATATAGAAGCATACTTGTTTTTACTACCTCAAGTTGCTTATAATGAAGAAATCAAGAATCGAAACATATGGCTTGTCACAGCACATTTGTGTTTGCATGCTGTGATTCTGTCCTCAGATACAATTCTGCCTTTAAATACAAGATTCCACGCTCTTTTTCTGAGGAATGTCTGTCTCATTCTGTGCACAGCAGGAGGACCACCCTGGGAATAAATGCTGTGAATACGACCATTGTCCATACTAGTGTTTTCCAAGCTTGCTTGCCTTATTTTTTTTTAAAACAAGAAGCCCACAACCATTCTGAAAGAAAATCAAGTCTGACCCACTCTTTCTGAGGAAAGAAAAAAAAAAAAAAGAGACAGCTAACTATCATTTGACATTGTTAACATTTTGTTTATTTTCATGCTTCTGTGGGTAGATGGGTACACATCATAAAAGATTTCCAGTCATTTCATGACTAGCTTTCTGGTACAGACCACAAGTTGAGAAATATTGATCTTTTTGTCTCTCATATGGAAAAAGTTTCTACTGGAGATTTTAAATTTAAATATTCAGATTTTGAATATTTAAGCATTTTCACCTGGCAACAGAGAAACAATCATGAACTGCTGTTCCAGCTTCTGCCTCAAAGGACACAGATAATATATGCTTCTCATGTAAACATTTTTTAATATAAGCAAACAGTATTTTCCATCTATCTTTTTTTTTTCCTAAAATGGTTGGATTCGTTTTGACTAATCTTTCAGACTATAATGAAAAGCTGACTATATGATATATCCCTGGGTGTAGACTCACAGAAGCAGAGCTGAAAATGAAAACAAAATCTTACAATGGCAAGTGACATTGTGAATCTTAACTAAAAGCAGAATAAGTAATTCTGGAGAGTGTCACACAACCTGTAGAAGGCATGATGGCTAGAGCCGAACAAGAGGAACGAGAATAAATATTTTATTTTTAAAGATATGAATGGTTGTGACACTTTATAAACAACACAAAGGCCAGTTCTCTTGCCCCATAGCTTTAAGCCTTAATTCCATGTCTGGTTTAAATTAGTAAGCAAATTGTTCTGCCACCCCATTACACATAATAAAACCAAAGCCTCATAGCATGATTAAGGCACATTGCTGGAACTCACAGCCAGCTGGTTCTAACAGTGTGGGGCAGCACAGCCTTTGCTCTGCCTGTCCGACGGCTTGGGCTCCTCTTCCCTTTGTACATGTCGCATCCCACCGGTCTCTGTTCTGCAGGAAAACACCTGAGTCCTGAATATGAGTGGTTCAGTGTATAGCTGACCTGCATCCGCCTGCGTATCTGTCTCCTGAGTACCAGGGGAAAAAAAAATCCCTTCTTTATGAGTACATGGCAGCTTTAATCAGAAAATAAAAGTATTGCAAGAAAAGTTCACCTTTGATTTGCAGCTGCTGTTTCAGGTACATTCCTAAAGCTCTCAATGGACAGAAGGCAAAGAGCTATGGCAGCTGAATACAGTGATCACAGGAAATGTGCTGAGATTAAGAACTTCATCTATTGTTTTTTCTTACCTTTTTCTAATGGATATTTCCTGGTGGAGGGGATTCCCATGCAGATTTCCTCAGCTGTGGGGCAGAGGTGGCCACTTGTGTAGAGGAAAAGATGGCACTGAAGCATTGTTTTCGGATCCATAACTTCAAAGGCTTTGAATACTTTCCTCAGTATCATTCCCTTCCATGATAGCACTCAGCTCTAGTTCATGCAAAGCAGTTTTTAAGAACTATAATAACAATAACAGTAACAATAACAATAGCAATAGCAATAACTATAATAATAATAATAATAATAATAATAATAATAATAATAATAATAATAATAATAATAATAATAATAGTAATAATAATAAGGGAAACACCACACACAGGCAGAGGGAGTGAGCAGTGCTGTGGTGGAAGAGAGGGAATCCTGAGTATTGAACTTGTGTTTTTTCCCCACCTGGCTCCTTAGTAGAACCCAAGTTCTAGTGAAATTCCTATTATGGCTCTTTTCTTTGGTCCTCTTCAAATAGTACGAACTGTTTCTCTGAGAAGCATGAAAGTTAAAATAAAATTTAATATGGCACGTATTTTCATGTCATTCCTGAAAGCAGACCTGCAGTTTTATATTCACTCCTGATGCTTCCAAATAGTGAGCAAAAATTATTTACTCAAAATGAAAAATACATATTTACAGAGGAAAAAAAGAAGATGTTTATAAAAACAAGATGTTGGCAGAACAGCTGTTTCACAGCAAACAAAACAGACCAACCCAAACACATTTCATCCATCTTTAGTCAGTATAAGAATGCAATAAGCACTTTGAGTCAAGTGCTCTGAGGTGGAAAGGAACGGTTGGCTTATTCTTTTTTGAAGGCTGAAAGGCACTATGTTTGGAAACACACCAATGTGGAGATGGGAATTTTTCTGCTTGAGAAAGGACTTAATCAAGAATATTTGCAATTTGGAGATGAAATAGACAGATGTCTCCTTATTTACCAAGCTAAAATGAGATGGGAAAGGGATTGCCTACCTAGGAATACTAGCAGTTCAACGTTTAATTCTCACACCTAGATCTGGCAAATGGTACTGGATTCAAGAAATATGAATGTAAAACATATTTAAAAATATAAAAATCTATCATCTGTTCAGCTCTTTTTGGTCATGTCCTTTTCCACACCTGAAATCTCTGCAGTCTGAAGAGATGTATTTGAAACCTCCAGACTTTCCACAGACCAAACATCTCCATTGTCTGTGTACAGGCTTGAGGCCAATCCAAGCTTCATCAGCTTTAGGGTTCAATGAGAAAATGGTGATTTACAGCCATGGGGGTTCATATTTCTGTCTGGGATATCTGAAATGGAAATATGTGCTCAAGAACCATACAGTGGCTAGACAGTGAGTTCATCATTGTGCAATGTCTCAGACTTACCATGCACGTGCTAAAGCAAAGGTCACCATCACCCTGGTCATCATCTGGTATGGAGCGTGTGGAACAGGGCTGATGGGAGCCAGGCACACAAACCCGCTGTGCATCCACAAACAAGAGAGGTGTGTGGATGACTATGGGTGTATTTCACTCCTTCCCATCTTAATCCTTGAGGCAGACAGCCTTGAGTTGAACATGTGACGTAAGGTACCTGGCCCATTCTCACAGAGGAGTTTTGAGAGGGTAAATGTCAGCATATGTAGTATCAGCTCATTTTCTCACTCCATGACAATTGTTTCCATTTCCAAATTAATTCTGAATGTATTTTCCCTTGTGAAAATTTATTTGTTACTGTTTGAACTATAGGCAGCCTTAGGTACTCCCTAAACCAAGTGAAAAGCATGTTATCTGAGTTTAGACACTCCAACCCTGTACACCCCGTCACCTGCTTGAAACTAGAACAGATCCGCTTTGCTGTATGAAAAACAATGTGGGAACACAAATCAGAAAAGTCATCAAAACAGCTTCCGATAGCAGTCTCTCAGCACCTTGCAAACTAGGATGATGTTATGCATCTCTGTGTATAATAAACTTTCATTCCCAGTACTTGACTCATTTCAGACAAGATCATATTCTGCACCTATCGTCAACAGGAGAAAATAATTCAGCTTATCAATCAGACCCAGTTTACAAATGCAATTATTACTTTGTCAAAATTATTTTAGTTTTTAACTCACAGAAATGTACAGCAATATAAGATTCATTTCATAATGCACTGACTTTGGTAGTAAATCTGGCTTAGGGAGCTCTTAACAGATTTTTGCCTTCCTACTCCTCTTATTTTTGCTACTCTCTTGACATTTTCGTATCCTTACAGATGGACAAACAGAGCGGTTTGCAGAGGTCACGCAATAAAGAAGTTCATTAATGATCTTTGTAAAAATAATCCACAGAAAAAAAATGTCTCTTACAAGTTCCTCCCATTTCTACTTTTCCAGCCATGAAAAGGCTCATAAAAATGCAGCCCTTCACCAAAGAACAATTTTCTCACCAGATACATTTTCAATATATACAGTGTGTCTTCCTCCTTCTCCAGGGCTGTGTCAGGTCCCAGATCCTTTTATTTTCATTTAGGGCCTTTACTCAAAAGGTTGCACACCTCTTCAGAGCTTTCTTAGGTCATTTTAGTGTGGGCATCCCAGTCTGGAGCACCGTCTATATCCACACTGCAGGTGCTTATGATGCTGCACAGCCAACCAGGTACATCTGTTTATCACATGAACAGGACACCTATGGACATGACAGGCTCTTACCTTCTCAAAATTCATCATTTCTGTAATTTACACCACTTCTCATCTGCATCCAGCTCAACCCATAATATTATAGGATTAGCGAGAACAGTAATCCTATGCCTTCATGGTGAATGCAGTCTTAATTTAACAAGGCTGGCACCAGCTCGAATGACTGCAATGATTCCTGATCCAGGGGAAAATAAAAGGGAAACGTGTGTACATATTTGACAGTCCTTTCTGGTATAAGCAGGTTCAGTGAAGATATCCCTTTCCCACATTGCAGACTTAGAAGTAACTACTATATGAAATACATTATTACTACTATAGCCACATTTTCTACACTTTCACTTCTAAATCTACCATTCCTAAATAAACGCAGCAGATTTTTATATATGGCAGAGAAAATAAATGAACTGGCTTTCAATCATAAGCTTTCTTGTTCATTTTTTCCTACAGATGAAATAGGATCTTTTTTTTGTGAACATGTAGATTCAGTGGTACCATAACTCACAAGCTACGGAGGATAATCTAGCACTATTGAAGTATCATTCAGCTATGTCCAATTTTAATTATGATTCCAGGCAGTTTGGACCTGATTTGGATCACAAGACTAATATTCATAAACTAGCCATGTCAAAAAAATACTTTTTTTCTTTTTTTTTTTCCTGACGAATTTTCAGTTGAGACCCATTGTAAGTTTCCATAAAAGCTTTTTAAATTCTGCATAAGTGAAGCTGCAGGAAATCATCCAGCTTATTTCAGTGAAACAACAGTTTAGCACAGAAAATAAACCCTTGCTATCAGGAGGGCACCAAGATTAAATGCATCTGATATTAGATCCCAAATTTTCAAAAATATTTCTTTTTAAAAATTACTTGAAAAGGGGAGCTCAACTTTGAGTTGTTCCTTAGCAAGCTCATCATATGCTGTTTCAGTGAGTTTTGATATCAGTGCAGAATACAAATACAGTAAGACTCTTTTCAGGGGGAATACACAGACACCATTGACAGTTGTAATTTCTTGTACCTGTCATTTCAGAAAAATGCAAGAAATAACAAATAAGAAAAATAAAATATAATTACTTTCTTCTTCTTTCATATCAGATTTACATACTTTCATTACCTATAAATTTAGTAAATAAATGGCATCAGACAATATAAATTGTGGGCAACAACAACAAAGCTCTCGCCAGGTCTGAGCAGAGATAGTCACTTCTCTAAGTAGATCAGTTGGAATCAATTTACCTGTTAATTGCTTCATTTTCTCTTCCAGATCCTCAGATTGATTTTCTATTCCAGACATTGGGAGCTGGCTCGAGTTTGCTGGTAGCAAACACTGTCAATCTCTGTTTCCTTATTTATCTCAGTGCATGAGTCTCAGTAAAAGATAGCATGGTACCTAACAAAGGCCTTTTTGTGCAAGAGTTTTCTTCAAATATATCTCAAGTCACAGAAAACAATCAGTACCTCAAACTCTCATTGTTATCCGCATATTCACAGTAGCCATCCCTGGACTACATTTCCAAAGGGGAAAAGTCCTGTTTGAAGAGAACTGCAACTTACTGAACAGAAACCTGTCAGTTCAGGGGACCAGATACAACTGCTGTGTTATATATGGTCTCTTCATTTCTTCGTGCTTCTTGGTTTTTTCCTGCCCACTCTTTACATACTAGATAACTCGTTTTTCAACAAGTTAATAAACAAGGAGGTTGTGTTATTAGTGTAGAGAGCTCATCAGGAATCTCATGGGCTTCTCATTGGTATTCTGGTAGAGAAGGGAATACATCAAATGTGCAGATCTTGATTCCATTAAACCAGAAGTCCAATTGCCTGCCCATATGCCCATCTCAACCCTCAACAACAAAATACAGAGAAAATTTCACTCTTACTGTGGCTTGAAATGCATTTGTTCTTCTGTCCAAACATGTTAAAGTGACTTTGTCTTTTATTCTCCTGGAGACACGGTTTCCCATTCTTTACTGTCTATTAAAATTCCTACTCTTTATACATATTCAGTGGTGATGCTTTATGAAGAAAATTAGATTTATTAATGAGAGCTGGGTGAAATCCAGGCTACATGATAGCCAGTAGAAGATTTGCCATTGACTTCTAGAAAACCAGGACTTTATCCTGAATATCTCTAGGCTGAAGTACAGCTTTTACCTTGTGAGGAGACCAGCAGACCTCAGGGGAAATTCCTACAGGGCAAACCTGTTTGAAGAACTAGGATCCAGGGAATATTAGCCAAGCTCATGGGTTAAGGCTGCATGTATCAATCTACAAAACAAGTGCAAAGTTTTCCCAAAAGATATATTCTCCTTTTGATGATTGTAGCCCTGCTGTTTACCAAGTGTATAGTCCATCCACAGTTTGCAAAGGAATTTTTATATCTGGCTGCTTTGAGACTCATATGCATAGCTAATAATCCACAGAGGAAAATGATTTGATGTAAATGTGTTTTCTAAAATTATTTCATTTCCATAAAACTGCATTCTTAATTTTCATGATAAAAAGCTACACGCACAACAACTTGGTCTAGTTAAGAATTAGGTTGACTAGAAGCTGGGCAACATATTTCAAAAAATCTATTTTTAAATTTATAAAACATATTTTATACTGTGATTTTTAATGCTTTGTAAGTCTTTCTTTTAACAGATGCCATGCTTTGGTTTGAGCATTAACAGCCAATATCTTAGTTCATCTTCTAAGCTGCATTTAATAGGCTTGAGAACTAGTAGAATTAAAAGTTTTTCTTAATTACTCCTCAGTTAAAGCACTTTTCTTCCAGTGCTAGTCATTAACTAAGTTTTTTATTCACCCATAAGTGGAGATTTGAAACTCATCTAAGTACTACCATCTTCTCTACCATGTGTAAGAAAGTGTTTATTTAACTTCTCTTTCAAATAAAACCCTTTGCAGTCATGTTTTTGGCATCTTTGCCTATTATTTTTATCTTTCCCATTAATGGAACACCTACCTTCTTTTCTATTTTCTCAATACTCCAGGCTACTTCTTTATCATTTCAGGCTCTAAATGCAGAGTAATTTAAAACTCCTTGGAGCCCTTTGAGAAATGCTTGAGTTTTTTAATTATTTTGGGAGTTTATAGTCAGGTCCAGAGTGGTTGATCTTTTACTGATTTTCTGCCACAAAGCTGGGACTGTTCCATATGGACAGCATGGTCTCAGAGCCATAAACTAGAGTACATATATTTACTCTGCCAATATTATAAACAGATCTAGCTTCCCCTGTTGATTTGGAATGTCTGAAAAAGCTACATGTGATAGCATCAAAAATGTTCCAAGCTTATCACAAATCATTTCAGTGTGCTGCTCTATTCCTTCACTTCACACTTTCAGCTTCAAGTGCTGCTCAAACTTACAAGGGGTAAATCCTCCTTATTAGCACTACCCACAAATCCCTGTCTCTCCTTTTTCTTTAGAGCAGCATCGCCTGACTTGCCCTTAGTGTCCAGGACAAGCGGGGACCAGCAGCCCTTCCCACGGAAAGAGGAGAGGTCCTCCTGTGCCCACCAGCATTCTGAACATGGTGGGAACTGCTCCAACCTAGGACCACGCTACTGTTATACTGTATGACCTTGCCCCTGTGCCTGGCAGGATTTGCTAGCCCTCTGGATCAAGAGAGGAACACACACTTTGCTCACAAATAAAAAAAAAAAATAAAAAAATTTTTTAAAAAAATTTTAAAAGGAGTACAAATTTACAAATGCATGCCCACATAGACATGGCCATACAACAGAAATCAGACATGTCTCTATCTTAATAGGTATGCAGGTCTCTTTCCAGGCTTAGCTAAAGGTGTACCAGTTAAGAGAGCTTTAAAACTTCCCTAACTAGTTAGCTTGTCTAATTCTGCCACAAAGTGAGAGACACAGCAACAAAGACTGGTGTTCATCTGTCAAATAATATTTCTCTATGCCTTGAACTCTAAACTCGTGTGTTCATCTGGAAAGTCAGAATAACACAGTTTAGCTCCCATTTATTCTGATCTTTCTAAAGCCAAGATCTTCTATTCAGTGGAGAAGATAATTCAGCCCCCAAAGGTGAAAATTGCCATCAGAGACATATTTCTTGTAATTAAGTACATCAAGAGTTTAAAATTATCTCACTCCTAACTTCACTATGTCAAAAATGTGCCAAACTTGACTGAGATGCACTTCACTGGAAATCTGGAAGAATGCCCATCTTAGAAAGGGCTCATTTCTTCTCGAGTGCTGGGGGAATGGAAGCAGAATGGCAGGGAGAAAGCTACATTCTTCACCCAAGAAACACTTGTCGATGTTAAGTGCCTTCAGTTTCAAGTGCTGGGGTACCACTGGTGCCAATTCACAATTCTCCTTTCCCAACTAGGAGCGCATCAAACCTCAGTGCAATGTGATGTGGCTGTACTAGACAGCAAAAGCTGTTCCTGTCGAGTGCTTTGCAGCTGATAGGGATCATGAAGCACTTAAACTGGCTAATAGCAAGTGCTGTATAACTGGGCTGGCTAAACCATAAGACAGTCAATAATTTTCTAAAATGTGTCATCTCTTTACTATTGATTCATCATCATTTGTATCAACTTATCCTCTGCTATTGATTGTAATCTCTCTGGGGCATGAGTGGTTCCATTATTTTTTTGAGTTTGGATGGTGCTTATCAAAATTGGTATGACTAGATAATAATTAGTATTGTAGTTTTCATAAACTGAGAGCAGACAATTGTTAATCCTTTGTATTTAATAATAGGTAATTTCAGTATAGTCAGAAAATATTAATAATTCTACTTATTTTACAATATCACAGAAGCTCGAAACTCTTTGTTAGACCTATTTCAATAAAATTATCTCTTTTGTTGCCTAGAAAATACCTGTAAATGACACTTTTCACCATATTTTATATTAGGCATTAGTTCTAGCTAATTGTAAGGCTCTGAGCTTTTTTTAGACTAGGGCTAAAATTATTGTTAACTTGAGAAGTATTCCCAAGATAAGCAGCTGCAGACAAAGGTTGGTTTTCAGAGATCTATGAAAATTACTCTCCTCATCTCCAGCTCTTGAAAAAGTCAAATGAATTCTTAAATGTGATTCTGATATAATATGCACATAAATGTCAGAAAAGGGGTTATTACCGTTACTCACAGACAAGCAGAATAGGCTAGTAATAAACGCACAAATGTTTATATTAATGATTCAATTCCTACTGCATTTTTATGCCCAGAGACAAGAAGTTCTTTCCTTCTGCTAAAGTGAGACATCTACCTTTGCACTGAAAACTAACCAGCAAATTTCTCAAAAAGGAGTTTGTTGGAGCAGAAGGGAACAAAACACAAACACAATTGCTGAAGTGATCACTAATCACATTGCAATGGTCTTTAAAAAGTCTATTTCTTAGCTACTGTTAATGAAAACCTTTGTCCATATAAACATTCCTTCATCACTAGAAAGAAATTATCTTTATGTTATATGGACCATGGAAGAACAGACAAATAACTTTCTTGAGAAGTAGCCCCAGGAAAGACTATTGTACGTAGTAAGAAAAAGTCTGTGGAATAAATAAAGCATCCAGTTTCATTACTTATAACAACAACAAAAAAAATCACTAAACTGCTTTAAAAAAGATTATGAAGAGAATAAAAATACATGCTCTAGACTCTCTTCACTTGGCTAGATAGTGTATTTATCCTGAAGTGATGTACTCTGATGTGTTCAAAGTAGAAATTCCCACAAATTATGCATCTTAATGCCACCAAGGGGAATTATTAGCAGTACTAAAACATGTGCTTTGTTGTCAAAGGCTCCTATCTTACAGCTTTTGGTCAGAGGGGAAAAGTTGGATCTCCCCGGGCTTCAGTGTTGCCATTAAGATCTATAATGTTGGTTTCCCATTTCTTTCTTTGTGTGCCAGATTTAAAAATCATCTCTCTTCTTCCTGGGTTTGTCTAGCAGAGAAAAAAAAGACCCCTATATTCAATGAGATGATATTCAGGACTGAAATAAAACCTGCCCAAGGGGCTTGCAGGCCCATTAGAAGAGGGTCCTGTGTTGCAGTCCTGCTCCTGGTACACTGCAATGACACAGAGCAGCATCCCAGGGCCTGCGAGCATCAGGTCTCCAGCACGACACAGGCAGGTTGGCTGAATCACCTCGCCAGAAGTGCTTTTAGTTTCACTTAAGAGAATTTAGTTACTCTTTTTGATAGCTCCACCATATGCAAATCCAGGCAGTTGTGTGATCTTAACACCTGTCTGTTTTTAAATGCATTGGCTTTTTTAGCCACTCCAAGAAAGGTGGTCTGGAATTATTATACTACACAGTCTGCATGTGACAACACTAGAGTCATATCACTGTTTCATTTCTGTAATAATTGCACTGTACCCAGAAAACATTACTCCTTGAAAAGCACTTTCATTTAATCGTCTCTGTTCCTTTATATTTGTTTCCCTTCTTGTGTGCTTTAATTACAAGGCAACATGATTTCGATAAATTCATCCAGCAGAGAGAAAAAGAAAAAGATTAATTTATAAATAAAAATGAATGTAACTCTTTTAAGAAATATTAAGCCATTTGCAGCAGACCACCGATAAATATGATAAGCACAAAAATAATTGGTTGAACAAGTCTAAAATTTCAATGGAATTGAATTTTTGTTCACTTCCTACCTTCCTTTGTCAGCACAATTTCAAAACACCTTGTACTTCTGCTTTGAGAAGCAACCACCTTAAATCAAATAAAAGTCTCATTAAATTTCCCACCCCCTCCTTAAGAAAAATGCAGTGATATGGCATTTCCCATTGTCTGTCTTTAGTGTTGTTTAGCAGGGTTATTGAAATGATGCTAAGACAGCAGCACAGGTGGATGCAGAATGTATTAATAACAAAATAATTGGAATGTCAAACCTCATGAATTAGCACTTTTCAAATTCAACTGCAATCAGCAGATTATGGGGTTTGTGCCTTGTACAAATTATAAACACCACAATTCATTATATGCACATACATTTTTTTTTTTCTGCAGGCTTCTTAGCCACTGAGTGTTAAATTAAGAAATTAATCTTTCAGAGGTCAATGAAAAAGGCTTTATTGCTATTCAGAAAATCAAATACTCAGAACAACAAACAGTCTAGGCAGCTCCCCCAGCTCAGTATATCACCACTCCATCTGTGCTTAGCATTCCTTCCCTAGAGACTTGGGGGGAATTTTTCAAGCTGAGCTGAAAATTCAGACAGTTCTCAGCTATCGCTCCTTTCCCCTGAAATCTCTAACTTTGATACATCAGACAAAAGGAGGAGAATGTGAACATGAATAAGGCTTAAATTCCTCCTCCCTGAGCCAGTCCCTCAGGACTGATCCTTGTGTCCTTTAAACACACAGCTTTCTGCTGAACTCTCTTCCACTCCCACATGAAATAACATCATCTCCCTTTTCTTGCATGCGTGTACAGACACCTGACAGCTTTGTGATACTACAAAGGATAATGACATATAGCCATGAGCTAAAATTTGTTTAACAAGTAAGACTTGGGAAAAATAAGCTGGGGAGGAGGTGGGCAGTAGAATTCTCTTTTGCTAGTCTTCACAACTGTGAATACATAAAATAAATAATAAACCATATCTAGTCTGTACCTTTTTGACCTAGTGTTCTGTCTGAGCCATTGGTTTCTTTACCTGGTGTCATACAGAACAGTTCAAAAGTTCAGTTCAGGTAAAAATTGTTCTGGATGGAAACAGAGACACCTTTTGGGTTTATTATTTACAGGATTATTATTTTTGTCACATAGAAAACCTGATGAAATCATTCGTTGATGAGTTACCCGGGGAGGCGGGGGGAATCCTTCCATGCTTCTATGAGTCCCTAACTCTCTTAGATAGTATCCACAGTTTGCAAAAACTCTTCCTCAGTGACTCTAGGGAAAGATATGCTTTATCTGGCATGCATCCAGCAGACAGCTCTTTAATAAAACTAATGGACAATTATTTTTTAACCCTGTGATCCTCTGGATCATTGATTCTTCTAGTCTGTAGAAATGCCTATACCAAAAGGGCACGGCCACTGGGAGTACATAATGTGACATGTGCTTAGCTTGCTTTCTCAACTCTATCAAAGATGACAGCTTTTTCTGTTTAAAGATACCTCTTTAGCTATATACAAACACAATATATATTGTTGCTCAGGAAAATACAGAAAGGTTAACCTGTATTATAATGTGGTTGTACTGCACAGAAACTCAAATTTGTAATGGCCCTGAACACTAAAAATGAAAGACACAATAAACATTCTGCTTTTATGTCAGACCGATTTTCTTTCTTCTCCTTTCAACTTCAACTAATCACTGAGTGTTCATCAGAAAATAATTCCCTCTTCTCCCTCTCTCAGCATCACCTGGGCTCTTCCCTTGCTATGATATTCCCTTGGAGCATCTTGCCCTACTGATGCTAACCAGCTTTTTTCTCTGAGTCTCTTGCTGAATGTAAGCAAGTTAAATTCTAGCCAACTATTCTCCACTAGCATTTAGCTTTGAAGGTTGAGGCCTTATACTTCAAAAGTGTTGAAAGGTTTTTTATGCCTTTAAACTTGTCTGGTTTTTAAATTATATCAGCTGGTCTAGTAAAAGGTTTCACATCTCCCCGTGAACCTGGCTTAGCCCAGATTGGGAAGTATCACATTCATTTTTTCAGGTTTTTAATGGATATTCTGCTAAGACCTTTATGTTTGCAAATATCAAGCACGTTGTTGAATGTTATAAAACTGGTCTCTTACAGCTGTCAGTTAATTTATTCAAATACCAAAAGTAATGCATTTTATATTAAACAACTAGTGAGGGAACAAAATAGAAAGCACTCTTTATCTTTTTTTTCCCTAGCAGCATCCTAGCCCTGCCTGTGGTCCACTCAATTTAGGGAATACATAATCTCTCTGTAAATTCCACAAGTGAGTGCTGCCTAGTTATTGTCACTGCAGAATGTCCAGCAAGAGGAAGCAAAGCTTGCAGAGGGATAACAGAGTATTCACATAGCTTTGCATAAATATTGGCTAATGGCTTCCCTCTGAGATATTCGTAACGCTCCAGTATCAAAAGACTTATGCATTAAAAATAACTAGAATGCATATCAGATTAGTCTTTTCACAGTTCAGAATTATGCAGCTTGGAAGAACACAAACATAGTGATGGTGTAACTCCCATGTGACACTTTCCAACCTCATATGAAATAGGCTTTTCCAAAATAAAATATCCAAAATAATGTATTAAAAATGAAATTATGAATCTATTTAGTAACATATGATCAACTTCTGACTTATAAATAAAACTATTTAAATAAGCAGACAAATAATAATTCTGTGAAGCAATTTATTCATCTACGGAGTTTTCAGTCAAAAGACATGAGCTCATACCATTCTGAGAATCTTTCTTGTACACAAACAGCAGGATCAGGCCAAAGAACTTTGCCAAGTTTCATTTCTGTACTTGCCTTCTCATACAGATCTCATATACTAGTGTCACAGGCTAAGAAGAAAAAAAAAGAAAAAAAAAGCTAAGAAACTTTTTTTCATTTCCTTCATTGCAAGATTCTTGCTCTCAGGAAGGTCTTGCCCAGCCTTGTGTAAAATGGCTCAGCGATGGGACTGACTTCATTTCTCTGGAAAAACACAGTTCTCAGCCTAGGAGTGCTTAATGTTGCTGAAATTCCCCTGACAAACAGGATACACTTTATTTGGCTCACTATCTATATCATTTACAGATACTAAAATACTGATACTGAAAGACACTGAGTGCCTCTGGTTCCTACTGAAATGGAATATAATCTTGCAACAGGACAATTTATACTGGAGTTATTTGACTCTTTTCACCTTAGGAGTAAATTTCCTGTTAAATTAATGCATGTTAAGCCACAGTTAACTTTTAAACAGCAAACAGTTGCACAAGAGTGTTCGCTCTTGGAGGAGTTTATAAAGAGCAGCAGCCCAGTCTGCTGCTAAAACGCATTCAGGACAAAGCCAGACAACTTCACAAGGGGTGGAGTCCTTGAACTAGAAAGAAAAAAACCTCTCCACGCTCATATTTTCCTGATCAACCTGCAGTTTGAGTATGACCCTGTGATTCCAATATACCACCGTGTTTGCTGTACAGCATTGGCCTCCATCTCTACCACACTTACCTCAGCACAGTGACCTCTGCAGAAAAGGGCAACAAGCCAGTTCCTCAGATGCTGTTTTTCTGAATCCTAACTCTCTTGCCAACCCTAAAGCTGGTCTCAATCATTACAAAAGCACCATTATCTGAAGTTAAACAGAAGATTTCTGTTCATGGATTTTTGTAAGCATTGCATTTTAGTTACGTAGGACTTTCCAATCCCATCAGTACAATGACATCTTAAGCTTCTGGCAGCAACAGCCCATTTCCTGATGTCATCGGATTTGAAAAACTTAGGAATAAATGCTGTTCTATAGTCCTTCTCCTCCAGACACCTCCTCTGCCTCTCATATTATACTCAGCTATCCTGACTGATCACCAGTCTTCCAAGATTAAACAATCATTAAAGAACATGTCAGTAAACCAAGTTGTAGTTACTCTTCCCCACACCTTAAGATTAAGCTAGCCCTAAACTTAAGCATATACCATCACTATGACCCATGCCTAGCTTAATATCCAACTTTCACCTGTAGCAGAACATGCTTCCTGTATCTGGATAGAAATATGTTTATACTACTTCAGACAGCAAGGTCTACAGGGATTCAAAATGTGATATAAGGTAGGTTGGTTAACTGATTTGGACTGGGAAATTTAACAGTGGTATGAATACTAGTCAGGGAAAAGATATGGCAAGGATTAATGTAATGCTAGAGACAGAAGAGGCTGCAGAATGCAGTTTATTGCTTAATTCTTCAAGACGTGGTGAGTTAATAGGACTGACAGTGTTTGCAGTGCTAAGTGTCTCATGTTTATTGGAGCGTAAGACTGGAAATGGTCAAGGGTAGCTTTGGAGTTTGAGCTTGAGTGAGGGTGAAAGTTTAGAGCTCCAGGCATTAATGAACAGTTATTTCAGGATTTCACCATTTAGGACACAGTCCTCCAAACCATCAAATGCCAGTCAAGCACGATTGCACAGGATCTGCTCAAATACAAGAGAATTCACTGCATAAGTTGGAAACTTTCTTGCTAAGTAGAAAAGGAGTGATTAACAATGCTATGAATCAACCTGACCTACACAACCTGGCTACCTACTATTCTGTCATGTACCGTGGATCAGGTTAGAATAGAGATGAGAGAACAAAGAAACTTGCCCACAGGGTAGTGTTCAGCTGAGGCTTTGGGTTTCTCTTCAACATCTTTTGTGCTCTATAGTAAAAAAACTGTGCCAGAGAAAACCTACTATCACCATATTATCATCACCACCATTTAATTTTATCATTTTTAGCTCCTACCATTTAGCACTCTCTCAAAAAACCTCCCAGACGCAAACTCCAAGTTAATACAAAAACAGGTGAGTTAAGGGTAAAATAATTTAGCTCTATGGATGTAAACTGTGCCATATCAGTTAGTCTTTGGAACCTAATGGTCTCTGTCATTTGGATGCTAGTCCAAACTCCATTTGATTCACACAAAATCTTTGGTATGCCCATTGCTGAAATGTCCCTGGCTCTCATGAGTAAATTACTGCTCAACACATAAAATAACATGGATACAAGCCTTGAAAGCAACCTCTCACGTCTCCACTGAATACTTTGAATTGAAGAGACATGATTTTCTTCCTGACACCTGGCATCTTTCTCAAACATTTTCAAGTTTCCTGCAAGAGGTAGGATTGTTTCTTTTCTGTACATTTCCAAACTGGTACAGCTGAGGTCTTTGCCAACTGGCACTAAAGGTCTAGATCAGCAGCTTCAAAAGCTGAGCAGCTAACTTTGCTTGGTAAACACCAGAAATGAACAAAAATGAGCTAAGAATCACTGTCCATAAGGTAATTAGCAGAAAGAGCTCATTCCAAATAAGTTTTATTGAAAAGTCTGATCCGTTTTATGCAGATACCTTAGTATGATGGCCAGAGGACAAGAATTTCTATTAGCAAGCATTCTATTATTCTTTTATTCAACTTTTTTCTAAGAGTTTTTCCTTGCTTTTTCCAAAATATCTGCTGTATCCCTTCAGAGACATGTTGAAAGTACAAGGTGTTCAGTTCATAACAGGGTAAAAAAAAAAGGTAAATACAGGAAAAAGGAAATTCATCATTATCATTACATTATAAAACCAGAGAATATGAAATAGTAGAACAATTCATCTCACATATAAGTTCACAATTAATAAAGACGCACCTTAGGTAAATGCTGCAACACCCATGAAATAGAGACTTGTTCTGCAATTTCACTGCTGTGCTGTACCCAGCTTTCTTGTATGTGAATTAACAATCTTCATCAATATTATCAAGATACCAAAGTCAACTATACAGAGCACTCATTCCGCACATACTCTTACCTGTGCTTGATATGATGTGCATAAGCTGTCTCATTAATATCAATGGGACAACACATTCATGCAAAGCTAATTCCAAGGATAATTATTTGCAGCACTAGCAACTTCTTTTTAATATGAACAAGCAGAAATCAAAACTGGAGTGTTGCTTATAGCAAACTTGATTTCAAAGACACTTTTGTACAGTTTCTCCTTATTTCCCCTTACATTTCGTACTGTCAGTACGTCCAGAAAGCTCTATATGAATTATTGTGTTACAATAAATCTAAGACTGTATATACAATGAATTAAGTGGGCTAGGTTGTGCGTTCATATGGATATGTACAGGAATAAACACTTCGTATGTATCACATTTTGTATAATACATATTTTATTTATAAACTATCTCTAGCGTTATCTAGAATTTAGACCAGAACTCCCAGTGGTCCATTCTGAAAGACGGCAAATTTTCCTGTAATGAAAAAAACAGGAAAATAGGAACTTTCAGTCTCAAAATTTTATTTTCTGAATTGGAATGAAGCATGTCTTATGTCTGCATAGGCTAGGTGCTCCTCCACCTTTGCACTTCAGGAGGCTTGATCTATAGATTATCTCAAGACACACACAGAAGAGACACCATCAGGGCTGGTTCCCTACAGCTTGTAGTTGTCTTTTGTGCAGCTAATTACTCATTACAGCACCCATGGAGGAACTGGATGGGTCCTTTTTTGCCTATGAAGATCCAAATGTAATTCTGTCCAGCAAGCATCCTAACACTTAACAACACTTAAGCCCAGGACTTTGCCTTACTATGAGTGATTAATGCCAGATAACAGTCTAAAAACCTGGCCACTATTCTCTGAGTTTGATAAGCATTAGTCTACAGGTCTACAGTTACTTTCTCCTTCTTTCTTTCCCCCTCCTAATTGTCTTCACCTGCCAAAGCAGCCTGAGAGAGGTGTGGGTTTGAATCCTCATAGCCTGAAGCGCTCCCAGAGTGAATGCTCCAAGAGTCTAGGCTAGAAGAAATATGCAGCTGTAGAAATAACTAACTTCCTTTCCTGTAAAGAGAGAGAACTTACTCCTTTGGAAGAAAGATTCTAGATACCTGTCTGCAAGTGGAGGTCCGGCTTTTGGATTTGAAGACATTAGAGGCATCCACATCATGGTTGTGGGGGATGACATTGCAGAAACACGTGTGTGCTCAGCAGTTACATTTGGCTGGCCTGAAGCACCCCTGCACAAATTTCAGCAGTTTCCCACTCGAGCAGGGTGATGGGTTTGCATCTTATTCTGAGGTACATATGTTCTCCTAACCATTGCAAAAGAGATCCTGGGAATGGAATGTAGCTTTCACTTCCAGAGCAGTTGCCTAAGGAGTGGGTCAAGCAGCCTCAGCCTTGTCATACCCGAGTATCTGCAGATCCAGTTCAAGTGGTTTACTAGATCTGGTTCCTATTTCTTCCAGAAATTCAGCACTGTGCTCTCATGTTTAAATATCCATTTTCTTTAGCATAGAAATAGGCAGACTGCCTTGTGCTTCATAAAGCCTGTTAATTTATATAATTTTAAATTAAAATTATTAAACTGATGGAAGAACAATTTCCTATTCATTTTCCTACTGAAAACAGCCATCACTGCCTTTTCATGAGAAATGAAAGCCTCTACTTTTTAATATCGGTCTCCAAATACATAGAAATAATTTTCATACTTAGTTTTCATCCTTGTTTCATAGCAAATTAAAAATGCAATCTACCTAGATCCTCCATGGTAGCAGATTTATGCAGCAGAATCACCGAGGCAATACATTCAGATTTCACCCTTTCTTGTATGCAGAATATTTCACATGAATGTAATTAAGACCTGAATGCAAAATCCGTGAAATTCACTAAAATATATGTGAAAGGGGTAGAGATCAATGTTTGCACCTCAGTAAGGATGGTTACTAAGGTGTAACAAAACAGCACTGTTTTGTAAAATGGAAGGAAGAAATCTTGTAATTTAAACAAAAAGAGAAATTGTGTCACATGGCCTACTCTATTAAGACATAACATCATATCATATCAAAATTAAATTAAACTAGCTATTCTTTCCCATTATTCATTAGCATTTCAAATTTGAAAAGCCTTCACTCTTTCGGTTTCAGCATTGCTACTGAATAAGACTAACGTGGCTGCTTATAATCAGCCTTTCTTTAATTTTCTCCTGATAGATTTTCAATGCAGCTCTATTTTTCTGCAAGTGAAAGCATATTACTCCATACATTCCTCATCCTTTCTTCATGCCACAGCATCGATCATACTGAAGGCAATGCATTTTCTTAATATTAATTTTATAAAACCCATTGAGCAACAACACCATCAATTCATTCACATTTGTGGATCTAAAGAGGCCAAATAAGTAGTTAACTTTCTAGGAAAGCTAACTAGGTCCTGCATACCAGAAGAGCACCAAAAATGTCTTAAATAATTTCCAATATTTAAGGCTTAATTCTTTCCCCTAAAACATAAATAAGAACACTTCGTTATTGCATCATCTCGAATCTGACATTCATAATGTAATTTCACATTCTAGAGGTGGTTGGGGATGGAAAAGATATCCAATAAAACATCTTCTTTAGGACTCAGTCTTTTGTTGAAAACGGAGCATTTTCGGAAAAAGAAAAAAAAATCATTTGGATAGATTTTTGATAAGGTTGTTTGAAACCTGTATAGTTTCCTACCAACCCACCAAATTAACTCCCTGACAACCTACTGAGCCAAAGCCCTTGAACTGCAGAAATGATGGTCCTGAAATTCTGCCCTTTCTTTATCTTATCTGCCTCAGAGATGAAAGTCCCCTACATAGCCAGTCTCATGCAGCTAACTTGGTTCCAAGCATTTCACTGTTTTCAGTCACTGGAAGATAAAAAGTCTCTATGTTTCAATTGCAGAATCCCCTCAATTGGTGGTTCATCTAGTATTTTCCCAGAGGGTAAAGTTATTGCACTATTTTTTATAGGCCCAGTGTGGCTTTTCACTCTTGTGGTTTATTTTCATTTCTTTACCTTTAAGAACTGACAGGTCAATGATCAGAAAAAAAATTTAGGAACGAAAAATCTTTTTCCTGTCCTGAAGGAATTCATATTTCTGCACAGTACACTATTATGTTATCAAAATACTGGCTGAAGCATAGAAATCCACAATTTATATCAATAAAAGCAAAATCTTAATCAACTTGGACTGCACTAGGTCGGGGAAAAAAATATTCTTTAGGTGAGCTATAGCAGAAATATATTCCTCTTCTTACTTCTCAAGGAAAGGTACCGAGGTAATGACAAAGAAAGAATTTAGATTCCTGTTCATTTTTGGATGTGGAGCTAGAACACTTCAAAGACAAAGTTCCAAAACAATGAACTTCCTCAGCCCTGCTGCTTGACACAGAGGTGTCTTGACTTAGGCCAACATCTGACATGGAATATATCAACCTAATTGAGTAATGTTTTGGCAAAATTTCCAAGTATTTGCTAACTGTCTCATAAAAGGGAATTGGACAATGTTAGTTAAAACAGTACTTCCACCTCTGTCATAAACACGGCAGAGTGCAAGGAAACTTTTTTCCCCCATGTCCAAGTCCAAGAAAGGAACCTGGAAGGAACTTTTTGTCAGTAGTGAAAATGTTGTTCCTTACTGTCATTTCTGCTTCTGGCGATTTCCCGTTCTTGTCTTTTTTCAAACAAAAGTTGGGTAATTTGTATGCAGGGAGTGTTGTACAACCGTGCTGCTGCTCCCATTTCCGTTCATGAAAGAGTTCCGATTAACTTCAATGTTCTGGGGTGAAACTTGTATAAGACTGTACCCCTTCTTATTCAGATCAACAAATAGATGGTATCACTCCTAAGACTGAAGAGCTAGTGTTCAGAAAAGTAAGATGGATCGTTTTCTAAATCTCTTAATCAATGAAATAATTGCACACTTTCTAACTGTAGAATCACTGCAGGGGGGATATTAAAAAAAAACGACGTGTTAAGAATCCAGATTGACTGCATTGCCCTGACATCTAAAAATAAGTCATTTTATGAACTGTAGTTTGCTACAGACACCACAATACAGTTATGCCTTTCAAATGCAGGCTTTCAAATTGTATCATTCGAAATATATAGTAGACATGAATCAACTGCAAAAATGGCACTTTTAAGATTCAGCTGGACAGGGTGCTGGACCATCTTGTCTAGACCGTGCTTTTGCCAAGAAAGGTTGGACCAAATGATCCCTGTAGTCCCTTCCAACCTGGCATTCTATGATTCTATGATTCTATGAATTATCAAGTAAGATGTCCAAGTAGATCTTTGAACAATAAATGTCTTTTTTAAATTCAAGTAATTTAATAACTTAGAAATATATATACCATTTGTACAAATTATAGATTAATTAAAGGTATAGAATTCCATTAACCTATGCAGAGATAATTATTGTCAGTGATAATGGAACAAGAAAAAAAATGCAGACATGAAAAGGAAGCTACATTGTTATGCTGTCAGATGTCATGATTCCTGAAAAAGCATTTACAGCACTTAAATATATACTTGCTGTTGTGGCAATGCTGACAACAGGTCTAGAAAAAACAGATTATTAGAGTGGCACTTTTTCTTTTCAGGTAATCTGAGCAAGGAAACCCTTTACAGAAATTCAAAAACTACCTGGTGAAAACACATAATCTGTCTTCATCAGTTCCCCAGAAGACCTCAGACATATGATGTATAGGAAGAAAAATCAACACCAAGCACATGTGAACGTGCTGAATCCTAGGACCCTTCTGAAGTATTAAGCTCAAAGGTAGAATGCATTTCTCTGTGCCAAGGGGACATACTTTATTTCTGCTCTCTTCTAGAAGGCCTGTATGCCTCTGAACTGAAAGCTCAACACAACCACCAATCAAGTATTCCAGCTATGCAAAGAAAAGCAGATGGAGTGTTTATCCTAGACTAGAGATCCAGTAAACCAGACTCGGTTTTATAAAAATTCCCCAAAGGTGCATTTTCTCTCTTGCTCCATTACATAGTCAGATTTTTGTCAGAATAGATAAAACAATTAACATGACCTTCAGACACTACAATATGCAAAGAAAAAAGTCTCTCTTCCTCCAAGCAATGATTAACCAAAGCAGAGGCTGTATAGTCCTCCTGTGCCTTAGCCCTCCATGTAATACTCCCAACAGCTGTTGGGATATGAGCCATTTAAACTGATACTTGTTTGTCAGAATACAGTTGTTGATAGTTCCCTAGTGCCTTTGCCTAAATATATAGCTTTTACTGGTAAATTATAACATTATGTTACATATACACTCAGCACTGCCAGCGAGACACAATTGAGCCGATCACAAAAGTGCTAAGCAGTGATAAAATAGTTTTTTGAAGCTGATTTGGAAGGAAAATAGATTGTGTATGGCCAGTCTCATAGAAAATGCATAAGCTTTCATAGAACACTCAGGAAATTTTAATGGAAACCTACCAGAAATGTGAACCTGAAAAAGTCACTCATCATATATTCTTGGGTGACATAATACTCCCTCAATGTTATTGATAATGAAGCTTTTTTCAGACAACACTTTTCCTGTTCCTGTGGGAGTACACGTATCTTTGTGATACGTTTTTCCAAACAAAAAGCCAGAAATGTCAGAGCATTTTCTTATATACAAATCGGAAAACTGAGAAAACCTGTTCACATATATATACCTAAACAAAAAATATATATATATGAAGAAGCTGAGGATGGTAACTTCATAGCAAATGCATAGTGCATTCCCCATGAGATAATAAATTGTTAGAATAAGTGTCAGGAACTGCTTTTTACCTATCTTGTGGGCAATTTTTTAGTCACAAAATGTCATTCTGAGAAAACAATCTTCAAGATTAAAAGGTGAGGTGATACTTCCTTAAGTTCTCTGTGGTTTTATGTTTTGAGCCTCATGTTTTGAAAAATGGAAGTAAATCAATTTGTTCTTCTTGCTGTCTTATCAATATATGGAAGGCAGGTTTATCCATCATATCTGTTCTGAACCCTCCAAACTCCTTCTACAGTATTGTTCATGTTTCCTTTCTTCTGTAAATTCATATATAAAGATATATGAGGACATAAAAAAAAAGTTTCAGAAAAATCCTTTTTTCCCCTGCAACAAAACTCCCAGGTCATTAAAGCATCTTATTTGAATTGTATGTGAACACAGTGACATCTCTGCATTAACCAAACACGTTGCAACTAAAATATTTGTGTTTTCTGCAAAGAAATGTGTTCATTTTTCTTTACCTGTATTCATCAAGGTTTTAGCAACTGTTTTAAAGTCTATCCAGAACTGGAAAGTGTTTAAAAAAGAAAGAAAAAAAAAAAGTAGAATCTGTATTTATATTTATTTACTGCTTGATTTATTTTTCTTAAACTAGGATAAGAATTTTTGTTGCATGATGTTTTTATTTACTATTGATGTTACATTAAAGTCACCAGATACTGGGGAATTCCAAGCAAAGGGAAAACTTGTGTAATTTTTAAACCGAAATCTACTTCATGTTTCATTTACATTGGGGACCCAACAAATTAGAAAGTGCTCTCACTGTCATCTAGAATCTGAAAGCTGTATCCTGGGAGCTAAATCTTTAAAGTATTATTAGGAAAGTTTTCTACTGTGACTACTTTCTTCTTTCACCTGCATAAGAAAAGCAAAGCCAAACAATGGTGGCACCAGACAATATAGGAAACTCCCAAATTCCTTTCATGTTCTTGGCCTGAACATGCATTTGTCACAGAGATGGATGTTTCCAAGGAGACAGAGGAAATAAAACTGAATTCTGTTCAGTAGTGTGGTACAGATAATAGTAAATTGCAATAATAAAAAACCTCTATGCAAAGATGGCATCTTTCTTTTTATTTGCTGAAATTTTTACTAAAAAAATACTTTCACATATATGAGAATCTGAGCTCTCTCTAGAAAAATCAAGTGTCTAAACATTTGCATGTTGACTTTTTTTGCAAACTGCCTGAAAGCTCAGTTAGATGAGATTTTTGGATGAGTTATTTGAAGTCCTGTTCTCATAAGATCATCAGATAGTTCTAGCTGGAAGGGACCCCAGGAGGTCTGTAATCTAACCTCCTGTTGAAAACAGGATCAGCTGCAAGGTCAGACCAGGTTGCTCAGCTCTTCTCTCTATAAACTGAGTCTTCCTGCTGTCTCTCTCTCCAGTAAGTCATCAAAGCATTAGAGGTAAGATCATTTAGAGCATTTTCCATTTGGCAAAAGGACAAGAAACTCCTGAGGCAGCTCTACCTCACCACCCCATGATGCAGAGTCGGGGATCAGCATCTGGACATCTGTGTTGCAAGTAGTCATTGACACAACAAATCTGGTAATATTCTGATAAAAGAGCACTGTGTTTCTCACTTGGACATGATGCCTGCTCTTTGGGGAGAAGGGCTGTGGGACAGTTTCCAAATTGAAAGCAGTAGAATTGAGGAGAAAGCACAGGATTTTGGAGACAATACAGGGTTTTGGTTCTTCAGAGCAGATAGCCCCCTGCCTCCTAGTGAATCAGGAACTGAGTGCATGTAAGAACAAGTGGTACTGGATTAAAGAAGAGTTCAGAGCTTGCCAAGACCAGGTTCCTGAGTCCATGAGGCAGCAGTGCATTTTGAACAGAGAAAACCTTTCTACATTGAAGTTTTGTCATTCTAGTTCTCTGTCCTCTTGTATGGAGGTCCATCCTTGGCACCTTAGCTTGCTCATGCATGCTCCAGTGCCAGAGACATGCAGATGTGCAGATACTTCTGTTTATCATTCCATGTAGGCTACCTGTAGGTAGTAACATGCTCCCTGTAGACAACTTTTCTGAGGTCCCTAATTCTTCCTCTCTTGTGCAATAAATCCTGGTGTCGTACTAGGATCCTGTTACAGCAACTGCACATTTAAATACTCTATCACTAATATTACAGAGTGATCTGTAATTTAATTTTTGAGTGGCTATGACCCCTGAAACGGGGCACCCTTCAAGAAGGTTTAAAACAAGAGAAGGTAGTTTAAATGTACAATAACAAATTCAGGCAACAGAACAGAAAACTAGGTCTTGGGTAAAGTTATCAGATGAAGGTGCCTTCAAATCAGACAGCAGAGAAAGTTATTGGCTTTATGGGAAGGAACAGAGGAAAGATCTTATGCTCTGTATATCTACAGGAAAAAAAGGTCATGAAATCCAAACAAAACCAAGTTACCAGTTCAAGAGATCAAAGGATTAAAACAAATTCTACAACAAAATTACTTCATGCTGAATACTAGAAGACAAATGGTCTCAACACTGTTTCCAAGAGGTCAAAGGAACGAGAAAATTAAGAGATGTATAAATTTCAGGCAATAGCATTCATTTTAGTTTGAGAAAGTTACAGTATTATACACAAAGGTAAGCATGGAGCATTAAAGAAAAAAAAATTGGCAAAAGAACAAAGATTAGATACAGTGTAGATGGTGCAAAATTTGAAGTAACAGGAAAGACTGTACTCAAAGTAGAGCAAATTTAAAATCAGTGATTGAAAGAAGAAACGTTTCTATGGAATTAGGGAAGACCATCTACATTTTAAAATATGTCACAATACTAAAAGAAGGTCCATATTGAACAATTATCAGATTACAGCAAGGGATATGCTTACACGTAACATGCAACTTTCATATCCCAAGGGAAGTCCCTAAGACTCTGCCACTTTTTGTTGCACAGAATTAATCTCCACTGCAAAAGCCCAAATACAGCAGCTCTGTTGGAATCTACAAAAAAGCTGCCACCTTCACTTTCGTAAGTTCTAGAAAGTTTGAAACTATTTCTAGGTCAGTAGAACCCCCAAAGACCAAAAGAAGTGAAATCAATTTACAGCCTAAACAGAAAGCAGCCTTTCTTGCAAGGATGGTCATTTTCCCACCATAATTCCACAAGCACTGAACATATTTAATACAAGACGCTATACTAGATCACAGTTTTGCTGTGAGCAACTAAGAACTTTAAGCATTGCTGGCCCTGAAGAATACTTAAACAGGCTGTGGAGCATTCAGCTGTTAGGGTCCCACTTCAGTTTCCATCATGGTAATCACAAGACTTCCATAAACTTCAAGCCTTCTGGAGCTTTGCAGTAGGAATGTCAAATCAGGACTCCAATCCTGAAAAATAATTTCTGCCTCTGGCATATCCCTGAAAAGTACCTTGTGATCGTTTGGCCCGTTAAATCAGTTTATTATTTCACAGGAGCCATTTACTCCTAATAGTAATACCTCATCACTTACATTATTATCTGCTTCAGGATCACAGTATGGCTTGTTTTTTAGACTTGATTGCTCAATGTGGCTTGAAGGAAAATCTCTCCACATTTTTAATTTGACTGAACTGTTCTTTGTCTTTGAGAAGACAGCTGAAAATGAAATACGCTATGTCTGCCAGTAGCTGCTTGTGCTATTATCTTGAGCTCGTGTTATCTACTTGGTTATTTTTTCTTTCAGATTGAAGTTTTAATTTTTATAGACTGTGATCTGAGCGTTAGTAGCTTAATAAATCAAAGAGAAAGGAAGTCATGAAAGAAGGCTAAGGACTGCTCAGAGAATGAGAGGAAGTAAAAGAATAACTTTCCTATACAGATGGCCTTTAAAGTGAATGAGCAGTTGAGATTGTCCCTGCTCAGAAGTGCCATAGCGTAAAAATACAGGGAGTGAAAACTAGCAGGAAGGGTCATGCTGTGCCCTCAGATGCACTCAGAGGTCTCCCATTGACTCCAATCAGAGCCAGATGCCAAAATCTTATGGCAGAATGTAAACCCAAGCAACCTTTTCAAACAGCAAACCAAACTGTGGTTTCAGATACACACACACACACTGTTCCCAAAACAGTGAGAGGCTGCAAGTTCTTTGCATTTCTCACTTGCTTTCCAGCCACCCTTTTCTTCACCAGGGACTTCTTGTTGGCTTAAGTCTGAACTTTGCTCACAGTCTATGTTTGCAGGCTGTTTACCATTGCTTAGCCCTCTATCATACGCTCTCTCACCAAAATCAAAGGTACACAAAAATGTTTTCAATTATACCAAAAAATAATTCTGTATTTCTGAAATACCTGTCATGTCTTTTATAGCCGTGTCAAAAGCAAGCAGATCCATGGTAAAAAAAAAATACCCACCCCAGGAGCCACACAGCAGATGATAGTGATTGAGGGGGATGAAATTAGCATAAATGGAGTTTATTTTTTAAATATATATTATTCTTGCAACTAATTATGACTGATTTAGGCTGGAACATTTGGAGTTCTGAACAAAGCATCCTACAAATTAAATCCACCCATGCATTTTTAGCCACACTATGCAAGCCTAAAATTTCTTTCCATTTAAGACAATTATTTCACATACATATTACCTTAAAATTCTTGAACATCCTACCTGAAATTTTCCAGGTGCTTAAACCTGACAGTCTGCCCTGTGCCAAAACAACAAAAAAAATAGAATTCTAGGTGAATAAAAGTATTGGCTGTGCAGTGTGCACCATAAAGCACCCATCCAGTTTATCTTGGTACATACAACTTAAATTTCTAAAACTAAATTTAAATGGTTATTGATGTTCCTCAAGAGCTTGTACTAGCACAGCAATATCTGTACAGAGCCTTTAAAGCACAGACCCTGCGTGTCTGGCTGAAGAACAGGGGGAGAGTCTTGGTGCTAAATGCCAAGCCACAGGAGGATTACAGACATACCATGAAAGATAGTGGGAAAGGCAACTTCTGGTCACACCAGGCACATGCCTGGAATAGCCTCAGTGGCTGTGGGACAATAGAGCAAGATCTGTAGTGACAGCTATAAAAGTCAAGCCAGATTCACGACAGGTAAAATTTCAATAGGTTTAGGATTCCTGTGAACAAAATCGTTTCAGATAACCAGCAGAAGGAGTGGGTGCTAGCCAATGAGTCTTCTCCAGGTGCACTGACCAGTTTATTGATGAGCTTTACAAAAGAGTTAATAAATGTATTCATTTTCCCCAAAAAGGTTGCACTCACACCAACTCATGCATGCATTTTACAGCATTTGATGTGCAGCTTTTCTATCTGTCTCAGTTGTTACTGATAGTGCGCATCTGTCTATATGTGCCTCATCTCATACTGAAACTACATTTAGGAGCTGGAAATCACCGAGTATTCAGGTGGCACATTATCCATCGTACCAGTGAACAGATGTGGGATCTGAGTACTCAGGATCATGTCATGATTCATTATCTGGAGGCTGAGATTGCACAGCTTTATAAATATGGCAATATTTAAAGTAGTTAGTTTCTAAGTAACTATATTTTATTTATTTAACTATAAGCAATATAAATTGTTCTATTGTAAAACTTTGTATGCCTACAACAGACATTATCTACTTCAAAATACCATGAATTAATTTCCAACTTCCCCATTGTTCATAAAAATAAATTCAGATGAGATTCATAATCATGTAAGTTTATCTAATGAATTTCTTTTTGTATTCTTTAATAAAAGAAAAACAAACCCAGATATGCCAAGAAAATAAGTATAAAGTTTTTTGCCCTTTAATGTATGAGAAAAGTTCCTGAGATGCTCTGCTTTGTATATTTTTTGCTATTCTCTCTAAGCAGGAAGTAATGAGTCAAAAATAATAATTTATCATAGTCACAGAAAATACATTTGATCAAACAAGGTAATTTATCAGTAAGTCCTGCTGAATTATGTACAGACTTACATAATGTTTAAGGTGCTGTATGTATGTTTAAAAATGTTACCTTTCCCAGGTCTAATATTACATGACTGTCCCTTATTTTTACTCTTACTCAGAAATGAACAAACTTACAGTGAATCTTCCTTGTACAGAATTTTTTAAAAGAAACTAATATCATATCTTTCTAGTCTTACAGCTGATAGTTTATAAAACTTCAGAATTTTAAGAATTCATCTTATCTCTGCACTTATACATTTACGTAATGCTTTTTCAACTAATCAAGCTGTCTTGGTAGACTTCTCTAGTGCTGATATGGTAGTGATTCTCCCTCAACTCCCTAAAGATATTAATCAAATCAGCAACTCTTTGCGAAGATTTCTTTTATCCCTTTCATCATTTTTTCTTTTTTAAACAAATGGTTCCTGTCATTGTGATTTATACCCACAGCAGCTCCCAGTAAAATTATATTTGCGGTGTAACCATCTAACAGCTTAGCTATGCCATGTCAACAGTCTGGGCCATTTGAGTAGTCAGTCAAGACATCCTGAGTTTGAAGCCCAGGAGTTTGTGGAGCTCTCAGTCTGGCCTTTAGGCAGTGTGTATATACATATATATATTGGGGTTTGGTTTGGTTTTTGTTTTTTTGTTTACACCTGGGTTTGAGGGTGAGAAACCAAAACCAGGAACCAAAGCCAGGAACTGAGGTTTCTGTAGACTGCAGGAGAAAAGCGGGTACCACAAGAGGGATGCCCAACCACAGGCTTTGACCACAGGATTGGACCACAGAATCAGTTTTGTCTCACTTGCCTCCTGGCCACCACATTTGCTATATCATTATAGGTTTGCATGGCAAGAGGCAGGGTGCCACGCTCCACCCCTCCACCCTAGATCACACCTCAGTGTATAGGTTGTCTCCATGGAAGCCAACTTGAGGCTGTTACACAAAAAATTAGGGAACTAACGTTTCCAGCCACAATTTTTAACTGAGTAGTGAGAGCTACTCTTGTTTGCAGTGTCTGGTAGATATACTCAGATGATTACCTAATGGATGGAGACAATTTTATGTCACCACCCGGCTGACCTAAGCACTGACCTCAGCAAATGCTTTTCCATACCAGGGCATGGGGCAAATGGAAGTCCAAAAGACACATTCAAGACTCCCAGCCATAGCCCCTCATATAAATACCAGTCTCCTGGTCTTTACCAATCCAATTCCTGTTTGCCTGAGGAGTCCAGGCTGGCTGGGGGCTGTGCTGCAAAGTAAAATGAAGATGTAATACGCAAAGGAAACCCAGGCATGTTCCAAGGTCAGCCCCAGCACTGCCTTTGTGCTGAGACTCACATGCACCAGCATCGTCTTCCCATCTTCTGATGCTGCTCGCCTCAGGCACTCTGCCGCTCACACTCCAGCGGCTTTGGTGTATGGGGTACACGAAATTCAAAACCTACGAACAATTGTAAAGGCTAAAAAGTTAGTTTTCCGTATTGCCACACTGTAAGAACCTTTGGGGAAAAAAAAAAAAATCCTAATTCTGTCTCGTTTCTGCTGATGTGCTGTGCTTTTTGGTTTCATGCTGAACAATTGAGCTTTACTTATCCGTAGCACTTCTGCAGTTCTCTTACTTTGAACTCAAGCACTTCAGTTTAAATCATAGACTTCAATTTTCACTATACAGAGCATG
Organism: Caloenas nicobarica; assembly: GCF_036013445.1. Taxonomy (NCBI): domain Eukaryota; kingdom Metazoa; phylum Chordata; class Aves; order Columbiformes; family Columbidae; genus Caloenas; species Caloenas nicobarica. The sequence goes on along the minus strand of NC_088246.1, from coordinate 20,914,268 downwards.
GGCAGATTTTTAATTCCTTCAGTTTTTAACCAGATATAACTCAAAACAGCTTTGGATGCACTTTCAAGTCTAGTTTTAAAAATAATAACAAAATGAGGTGGTTTATCTTTTTGGGTGCTTCTGGCTAAATACGTTTCAATGAATCAATAACAACAAAGGAAAACACAATTTTAAGGCAACTTACAAAACACATAGACAAAAAAAGCTCAACAGATCTGGAATATAAAGTATATTAGTCATAACAGACCAACTGGCAAGAAGTCCAGAATTACTTGCTGCATTTTACTTTCAGGGACAATTGCAAAAGGAGACCATTTGCATTAAAGAAAGTTGTTTAAATGAAATTTACAACCTTGGAATATAACATCCATGGAAAGATTAGATATTCCTGCAAATTCAGAGATTTGCATACAAACTTTTTTTCTTAAACACCTCATAAGTCTTTCGAGTACTAGTAAAACCTTGAAAGCATCCAATTCTCAAAATATTCTGAAAAGATACGATCCTAGAAAAAACCAAAATTTTCAAGTTATGAAAGAATTTTAAAAGTTTCACCTGTGATCTTCATGTGATGCTTTTTTGTTGTTACAATAATAAGTACCAGGTTTTTATCCGATGACATAAAAGTAAATTATCAGATCCTCTCTTTCTTGATAAAAACTAAATTATCAGATCCTCTCTTTCTTGATAGCCTCAGTCCCCCAGTGAGACCCAAGAGGGACTTTGCCCAGATTATTACCACCTGCTCCCTTCTCCTAAGACTTTTCAATCCACATCAGCTAATCAATATCAACACAAGTGTCTTATTCCTGGCACTTTTCAAAGGAGAAGAGAGATTTGAAACAGGAACTAAGGTTTAATTTAACACATCTGAATCTAGTCATTTTGAATTTTTTTTTCAGTGTTCAGTGCCTTCTAGAATAGTTCTAAAGTCATAAAGTAAATATACTCATTTAAAAGTTGAATGGAAAATGTCAATTTTCCATACAGAAACATTCAACAAAGGTTTTTAGTACAAACAAATTATCATATAACTGCAAAAATAATAACAAGAATTTTGACATTTTTTTAATGTGTTCTCATCTAATTTTCTAAAAAAAAATCTGACTTCCAGTAGTAAGAAGCGAGAAAGAATTCAGCTGACATTCCCCATCTTTATTTTTCCATTTTCTATATTTTTTTTCAAATAGGAAAAATACATTTATCTCTCTCTTAAAGTCATTTTGTGAAAGGTATACCTTTAAGAAATGGAAGTTACTTTCTCTCTTCCTCACATTCTCAGGAGATGAGAAGGTCTAAGCAGATAATGTTCACCCACTGTTTCAAGACAAGCATTTCCATAAATACAGGAATATATCAGGATTTTTTCTGAATTCACTCACTTTTACAATATTTGAAATGGTGACTTTTTAAAAGAATACTGAATCATACTCCCTCTTTTCCACTGAGAAAACCTTATTCATAGAAAAAAAAAAAAAAGTTGTTATCAGGACAGAGATTTCTAACAAGCATGTTAAAGAACCATTAACCCATTTTTTATTCATGAAGTCTTAAGGGGACAATATCATGTCATTTGACACCATATATTCTGCAATTCAGATCTATGTTACAGGTGTATTTTGAGGCTCTGGAGTCACTTAGACATTATGAGTAACTCATTTCTGTTGAAAGGTCAGGGAGAACAGACTTTAAATTAAAAACCAGAAATGTCTAATCACACCTTACACATGCACAGGCATTGTTTCATTTTACATTGATACATTTCATATCTCCAGGGATAGAATCAGTACCTTTTAAACAGGATATACACAAAAAATAAAGCATAATGCCAGAAAATATTTTTATTGTTGGTGTGCAGAGAATTTCTTACAAACACCTTTGCAGAAAACTTTTTTAATAACTATGTATGCAGAAGTCATCTCAATCCTTAACTCTTTCAGAGTATGATGCATAATCTGGGCAGCCTGAGCAATTTGCCACCCATTGTTGCTAACAACATCACCACCTGAGCAATTGTTTGGAAATGCAACTACACTTCCAGCAGTTCTCAGTCCCCATGTTTTGCAAGGGTCAAGGTATAATGAGTTTAATGAGAGGCTGCCTGTAAGAAATTCAATAATTCCATGGCAATCTGGAATAAAAGGTATTGATTACTTTGGAGATGCATAGACAGCTGATTACATAGAAATTACCTTTTTTTTTTTTTTTAAGAAATATTTTGATAGTAGCAGGCAGCAGAGGAAAAAATAAATTTTAAAAGAAAAAATTTAAGGGAAATTTCTCAGTGAGAGGTGGACAAAATTGTCTGGGTGGCCCATTGACATGTGTGACAAAATAGTCATGGATTTGAGTGATAAACTGTAGTGTAGGGTTAGAAAAAGTACAGTTAAATTCACATTTGCAAATTGCACAACTGTATTTTCCAGCATTAACTGGAATCAGAAGCGAAATTACTGGAATACAGGAAATTAGCTGAAACAAAAAAAGCACTGCTGACCTCAGGCTCTGTCCAGAATCAAATGTTATGATCTTAAAAACATCTGGAAAGGAATCAACACTGGTTTCAATGTCCTTGAGGGTTGTTTTTTCTCTTCCTACATAATCCTGAACACTCTAAAGAAGGTAATATTTCAGCTGTCTTTTCTGTTCTGTCACTCTTTGCTGTCTTGTTAAAAATCAGAAGCATTGGTGTGCAGAGAGAAAGAATGAAAAGTGAATAATGTTCAGATACAGCCTCAGAAGAAATCATGACACCAGACTCACTTGGTGGGGATGTGGGGAAGGGATTTACTATGCTCTACTCATCTATACTAAATAGCTAATTATGACAAAGAATGACCCAAGGTTTATGCCCTGTGGCTTGAGTGATTGGAGTTTTGTGTCTATGTTCACCTGGTAAATTGGCTGGTTTGCTCCAGACATTAGTTGGAGTATAAATCAATAAGCAGGTAGTGCAGACATTCAGCCGTGTTGAGGCAAGTGCAAGCTGGAATCCCAATTTAACACAACAGTGCAGACTGCAATAAAGTCTGGTGGAGTTTCTTAACATCAAGCTCAACCCTGTGACTAACCATGTGTATTCCTACAATGAATCTATCCATAAAGTGGCACTATGAATTGTTTTATCAGTGAAGCATTAAACATGCTGCCACAATTTGTTAAGCTAGAAATTCTGCATTATCCTCTTAAGTTTTCTGTTTGTGTTGCAAATAAAATGCTATTACCCTTTGCTCATACCTACCTATCCAAATAGCCAGAGGAAATTTAAACAATATTCTACTTCAGCTTCTTACTTTATGGCATTGGCTTGAACTCCCAGGTATAAAAATGAAACATAACTAACATGATAGGCAAAAATTGCCAGTGAATAAATGTTCTTGTTAGAGCAGGGAGCAGATTAACCTTCATAAAGCCATGAAATACAGAAATACACAGAAATTTTGGAGTAACTTATGCTTCATAGGTGAAGCAACTTCTCGTCTTGATAGTAAAGCAATGGTTCAGCGCTGTGGGGTCATGCTATAATGGCTGGTTAGGAAGGACTGAGATGAAGCTATGAGTACTAGCAATCAACATCTTTGATAATTCAGACCCTGGTTTAATACACTGATAGACTAAAATGAAAACATTTGTAATATCTGTCATTACCAGAATAATATGCCTAAATATAGAAAAAAAAATCTGTTTGTTTGCTTGCTTACCATCAGCCTTATCACCACCATGTCAGACCTCTGCTCTGTCAGGTTGTGCCTCTTGTGTGGAAGGCCAAAAGATTGTTCACATGGAGATTTTGGTACAATACACTCATCTATGAGCCTTTCAAGACACACCATTTTCTACAGTGGTGGTTAGAGAGATGCTGTCTCAGAGAATAACAGATTTGGGGTGTGTCAGAGAGGAATATTTGCAGGCAGGACTCCAGGTCCATACCAGTGATTTCTATGATGTTACAAAGACAAAAATCCTCTCATGCTACAGCTACTCTTAAGGTTGAACTACTTATACGAATAATTCTTTATCTATGCTTTTTACTTACTTTCTGATATAATTTTGATGATGTCATATGAGAAAGTATTTCTTTCTACTCCTCAGTCCTCTGTTTTGTTGGTCTGCAAATTTTCTCTGCTTCTTAGAGCTGTGGCCATAAAGCATGCCAATGTGGGGTTTGCAGAGTTCATCTGTGAGAAATGTCTCTGCGAAGCTGTCAGCTCCTCCTGTTCTTGTGTCAGGGAGGATTTGTCCTGTCCTGGCAACTGTGTACTCGAGAGGCAAGTAGATATCCTCAAAGTGTCAGCAACCTACAAAACCTACTCCACTAAAGTAGCAAGAACTGATATTTTTCATCACATTTCCTACTTTCAGATACCTCATAAATATTCATATTTACTTTTCCAGATGTCAAATTGATCACACTGTTCATTTCCTTCAGCTGGGTGCATCAAACAATTTGGTGTTCATGTCTCTCTTACAAAGGATCTCATACACAGCAATGTGGTGAGCAAAGCTATAATTTTATTTCTAACTCACATCATTTTAAAAACATTTCTTCCTTGGTTCAGAAAACCTTTCAGGGTCACTCAACACAACATTTTTAACCTTGTATAAATATTATCACATTTTAGAATAAATTAATATAGTGCTTTAAATGCTTCTTAGACACATCTGTTTGTTGTGTGACAGATCTGAATGTATGTTTAGCATAATTATTAAATGTAATTAATGTTTTTCATGGCTTAATATTCAAGCAAGCTTCACAGAAACAGAATTTTAAAAATCAACCATGTTCAATAATAGCACAGATCAGTCTTGGAGACTGAGAAAAAGTGTTATAGAAAATGTAAGGTGCTATTAATAACGATGACAAAAGATCCCTTGCACTCTACCTCACTTGTTTGCCTGCACAAACTGCTACTTAGTCTTTGGAAAATATAATTCCTACCACTTCAAGATAAATAACAAAAGGATGACATTTAAGGATTCCAGTTTAAAATACTGCCTTTTTTTTTTTCCTAGGGTTAATAAATATCGAATGTTGTCTGCTCAGCACTTTTTAAAATTGGAGACGACATACTGATGCCTTTAAGTTTCCTTTGTTACTGGCTCTTAATGAAAAATGAAAACTCAGCTACTTCACAAAGCAAAGTGGTTTTATAGGTTCAGAAAGTTCCCAGGAGTAAAGCAATGACTGGTTAACTTATAAGATTCCTAATGGGACTGGCTGCAGTTCATATACAGAGGGAATGTCATATACCATAAGTCATAATAACATTCACTCTAGATCAAGTCAAGTAGCCAGGTAAGAAAGAACAAATGTCAGGTCCTTGGAGGCAGCAGGTTGTTTCTCCTCAGGTGTTCATTGTAACAGTGTTTCCTCACATAATTTCTGCTTTTGCAACAGTGACATCCTATAAAGATAGAGGTGACATGCATGAAAACAAAAACCATTGCAGTTATGTGTTTCATATATACTATATTTCCCCGCTACATATATATGAATTATGGATACTTTGTATAACCACACTGGGATAGCACTGAAGTAGCTATATACAATTAATTTTTTTTAAGTTGTTGCATAATTGGACTTGTAAAGCATTATATTTCATTACAACTATAGATACCTGGTCCACAAGTATCTTTACTGTCCCCCAGATCAAAATATGAGTATTTGCCTTCATGCTTCTGTGGCAATATATGTATCTCATTTCTCCCTTTTTAAAAACATTTTCAGTACTGCCAAAATTGTTCCTTTTCTGGAAGTTTCTACATGGAAGCAAATGGTCACCACATTTCTTCATTATCTGTCATTTTCACCCTGCTACAGAAAACACGGACTGCAACACACCCCATCCCACCCCCCAAAAAAAATATCCTGCCCTGAACTAACTCCTTAGTCAAGGCATGTGTACTCAGGTTTTAAAAATACATCTACTCTACTGTTTTCTTAGTTGTTTTGCTAAATCACAATCCAATACATTAACCCTGATTCATATCTGACATTTGGGAAATAACTTTGCTGGAATTTTCTGTATGGCAGACTATTGAATTTTTATTTTTCCTAGGGCCCTTTGAAAGTGTCTGCAAAAGCATTCTGCTAACCTATCTGCCACTGTTAGCCGATAAGCAATAGACAGACTGTGCTTTACTGCATTTCTCCTTAGGAGTATTTGAAACTCCTCAGGAACAGACTGAGGACCTTTATCTGACATAATCTCTTCAGGTAACCCATAAGCAGCAAAAGGTTGTGTCTCAGCTCACCTTAGCAGCTGAAGTACTAATCCTGTGGATTGGGCTTGGCCACCCCAAACTCAATTAAGCAGTCGCCTACACTTTTCAGGATACAATTCAGTTACAGGTGAGAAGGAACAGGCTCTAACCTGTTTGGTGGCTCCTAAATAGTTCATTCAAGTATGGTCAAGATATCTGTAGATAGAGCCAGTTCACCGTGGTCAGTATTCTTCTGAAAAAAAATTCTAGTATCTTTTTTTTTGTTTCCAAAGTGTAGTTTTCCCTCTAATTCAACCAGCATCTTAACATGCATATCCCTTTTATATTAAAATTCATGTAACTGTAATAAAGAATCTCCTTTGCCATGTAATACAATGATAAGAAGAAAGTATGTTGTGCTGTTTTAAGAAACAGTCTTCAAATATAAGGTACAAGCTGTTCACCTGTCATGTCTGTCTCGGATGAAGAAAGGTTCCCCTAAAGTGAAATAAGTGGTCTAATCTCTACGTTAAGAGTAAGCAGCATTGTTTTTTTCTGCATTACAATATTCAACAGACCCTCTTGTTAGCATTTTTGGACAGAAGCTTATTAAAGGGCATATGAACACAAAGTAGCTAAATACGAGTAAGTAAGTACATACTGAAAGTTAAAGGAAACTTTTTTTCAATGTGAAGGGTGAGCTTTTTTCAAATCAAATAGTGCAGCTTGTTCTTTGGCTGACCAGGTCTCTCCTCTCAGATGCTCTTGTATCATTAAGCAAAACATTTTCTCACTTTTTCCACAGGAACCAGTTCAACAGGGAAAGGAGCTCTTGGGATTTGTTAAAGATGGCCAGAAAGTCTCATTTTTCTCTCAGCACACTCTTTAAATAAAACCTATCTTTCAGCTCTAAAGTTTTTGCTTAATCTTCATAGTGAAATTCACCCAGCATCTGTAGAAAATTTAAATCTCTTTATAACATAAATGTCACTTTTCCTGACAGAATCCAGGCAAAGATTTTCCCTTACTAGTGTCTCTGAAAACACATGTATAAAAATATTACTGAACATCTTGAACTTGTGTTCCATATTGTTACCCCTCTCATTAAATTGAAAACCTCTCATATTTTTATGTGTCCTTTACACTATTGTTATTTTTATTCTTTTTTAATAACAAGTAGTCTTTCACCACTTCTTCACTTTAAGCCATTTGTTTTTGCATGCCCTTGTCACCAAGTCTCTTAAAGTTTTCTAGCATACAAAAAACAGGCGCAAACTTTTTCAAGTTACTTATGCATTAGTTGCTACCAAAAAACCCCACAAATATCTGTGCCTAACTTCGCTCACAGATTACATTATAATGAGGAAGAGCTAAGAACAGTACAAAATGCCAGTAAACTTCAGAATTACTTTTTCATTTCTCTATTTGCCCTCCATCTCCTGTATTTTCTGAGAAAACAGCTGCCCACCTCTCCTCTGCCAGGGTAGCACATGGTTTGGAGATCTACACCTTGATCCAGGAATCGGCATTAACGGTAACTGCAGGAAATTACACTCCCAGATATTCCAGGAGCTTGGTGGAAGTGGACTGTCCAGTCTTTTGGTTTTCTAATGGTGTGAAGCTGCTGGAATATATTATGTCTAGAGCCATTTTTAGGGTTTTAGGCACTCTGGACATAGTTCTTGCCTAAGTCCACACCAATCCAAAATGTTAGACTTGCTCACCAAAATAAACTGATTTTAACTGCATAATCAATAAAGTAGGATCCACCAAATGATATGTAGAACTCCTTCAAGTAACGTAAACAGGATAGACAGTTAAATCCAGACCATCTGACATTGCATCCTTTTGCATACACTGTTTAATGCTCTTTGGGAGGCCTGTTCTACCTGGAATACGAGCACTCGAGTTCAGTGGGACCAGATCTCAAAATAGCACTGGTCCTCCCCAGTGCAAATGATCCCAGTTCTCTGGATTATTTCTTCACTCCCCCATGGGAAGCCACTTCCACCCACATCATACATCCTTCTCCAGCTTCTAGAACGAGAGTTGAGTATACACCATCCCCACATGTTCCCTGGTGTCCTTTGGACCACATGCTGCCTCTGTGGCACAGAGTCCAGATGATCTCCTGTATAAGAAACACCAGTCTGTACATCCCAGGTCTCCCTGTGCCACCTGGTCAAACTCTGCCTACCATGTATGTGTTATCTTGCCCTCCCTGGTAATGTAGGGAGAGGACAGAAGGAGAACAGAACAAAATCAAACACCGTACTCTGGGTAGCTGGCCCAGCCCAGCGTATTTGTTTGTACAGGTGGTCAAAGCTCTGGGCTGCGATGAGGCAGTGCCTCCAAACCATCTGTAATGAAAATGAGGATAAGAGCCAGAATCCTGTTAATGTTTGTTCTAAATAAAGGAATGAAAGAGGGCACAGAATAAAATAAATATGAGCTTGGATTGAAAACAAATGTGATTTTTATTCCCTTTCCTCATTGTGCTCATTCATTTTATTTTGCTGAAAAATGTGTTCTGAAGCTAGATATGAAGCATGTTGTAAACCGAGATGAATATAAATATAAGAAGTGATCTGCCTTTTTTACAGTAATTTTCATAGGAAAGGTAGAAAGAGTATTGTACAAGCATCATGCTGAAATATACATCTGTCTTTTGCCAGGAATCCCAAAGATTTTGATGACTAAACCGTATATACTTAGCAGGTAGGCAAATACTTTTCTTTCCTAGTCAAAGAAATTCACATAAAAGTTCCCTCCTGATTGTTTGAGATGTTGTTGAATTGGAAATGGTGTTCCACAGAAGACTGAGCATTTAAAGAAATCAACTCTCCCCACCTGCCATTTGATCAGAGGAAGCAAAGCTGAGAGGAATACTGACAGCAACAGGCAGACATGCTCAGCTGAGCATAACTGCCTAATTAAGATCTTAACACCAGGTCTGTCACTCCAAATAGAAGCAAGAAGTGAATACGTTCCATATTTTGTAGCACACGTGATGCTAAATACACACTCGTTACTGAGATTTGGTGACTAAGAAGGCAACCATGCATATCATATACATCTCAATGCCCATTGCTAGTTACTGCCAATCAAACCTTTCCTCAACTCACTCTTACAGCCTAAGGGTAAAGCGACACATAGCATGACTGCAAGCTCACTACTAGCATGGGTTATCAATAAAGTGTGTTTATAATGTGCCCTCTGCTTATACCTTTCCCACTATTTAGCATTCACAAGAATGATCCTTGCCTAATGGTAGTACACATAGAACTCCACTCTATTTCTCTGTATGTCATAGACCAAAACTTCCTCTTTAGTAACAGAACCACAGTTTTTGACACCACAAAAACCCCCTCCTGCAGCAGTCACTCTTCTGCAACCACTGTAAAAAGACCTTCATTTGATATAGCATGTAGGGAGAAATTACTCAGCAAAGGTGACAGGATTCTGGCTGAGCAGTGTGAAGACTGTCTGGAGCTCATTAACTGTGCACTGCACATGTGTCCCTGCTCATGCTTGTAGCTGCGTTACAACAACAGCTGCCAGGACACTGTATTATTGTAAGTAAATACAATTTTCAGATGTGTTCCTAAAGTCTGAACTTTACAGAAACTTACACCTTTCCTGTTTCTACATAATAAAGTTCAGCTGGTTTTTATAATAAACAGTAAATCATTGTTTTTGTCACTTCTCCAAGCTGGATTTGAGTCCATGCCAAAATTCTCCCTGAAGTCTTCTCGCTAATCTGAGCACACTTGCAGGCAATCCCCAGTGTTTGTAATATTCTGAGGTGCCTATGGGTGCCAAATCAGAGAGCTGGTTACCTGCTTCATTTCTGTCTCCTTTATAAAATCCCAGGCAGAATCCCATTAGCCTGGGAAATGGTATGCCTGTCAAGACCACAGCAAATCTAGCTAATAAATGACACCACCTTTCCTAGCAGCTCTTTTTGCATGTTGTAGGTAATGATTAAAGTTCTCTGGTCTTATTCCAACCAGAATCTCCCAGACGCCTCTAGTGCTGATTTCTTGTTGTGTCAAAGTACTGAAAGCTCAATAGACTCCCAACAGCAGAAATATTCAGTACTCTGTCAATACTAGTACTGCAACATTTTACCATGGCTGGAATTAGGCAGCTTTCTTTTTATTATATTTCCTGTAAACCCAATATAACCAGTCACATAAACATTTTCCCTGTTTCCAATTTTAAAAACTAACTGTTATAGGCTATCCTAATTACTATGCTTTGTTTGAAGCAATTACCCTTGAATTTTAAAAACAGACTTATTGTTAAATTTACAGCTTAGACCACTAATGAAATGCAAAGATTTTGTGTAATGGAAATCCACCAGGTAATGGAAATAACCAGGTAATATCTATTCATAATTATATTACTGATCCCAAAGGGGAAAGCTGTGGCACTTATATAAAGACGTAATTTTAGTGGCTTTGTTCAAACTAGTAAGGGAACAACTGGGGTTTAAAAATATAATGGCCTAATGAACTAGATGCTGATAATGAATGGAAACATCATTAATATTGACATGAAGTGTGTCTCTTTTTTAAGAAATTAGGTTTTCATGTTGACGTGATTCTTCAATTTGGTAAAATCAGGGTACTTTTTAGCTAACTAGGAAGAAAAATAATTTTGATAGTTATAAGTGATATTTCATGACACAAACTATTTTAACTGAAAAAAATGTGTGCATATGTGTGAATACAAGGTTAAGTACAGATGATGCTGTAATTTAATGTACACTGTAGTGTTTCACAAATGGAGGTAAGCCAATGAAATATTGCTTACCAAATTTATTGTCAGATCAGGAATATTATAGGTATTTAATGAACCATATTGATGACTATAATTAAGCTTATTCGAAATGAAAACTCTATTAAAAACAACCTTCAGAGCTTTTCTACAAGATGATGCCACAGAGTCTGTCATTCATTTCATTTCCAGCATTCCAAGAGTGCTGAAAAAGTTTGACTTTTTTGCAGCTGAGTTTTCTATCAACAATAAAGATGATCTCTTCTCTTGTTTTTCTCAATATTGAAAATGCAACTTAATACAATGAATTTTTTGTAGGACAAACCTAACAAAACCAGCCATTGTAAAAATTTGGGGATTTAACAAAGAAGTTCCAGAGCTTAACTCTACTAGATTTTTTCATGGAGGAAAGGGAAGTTGTTGTTGATGTTTTCAAGGTTAGAGGCCTTCTTAAATTCTATAAAGAATTTTACCACTTAACATTGGATTGTCTTTTTTGTCATATAGATTGTATCAAGAAAATGGGCTGAAACTTGGTGTTTTGCCAACTCTTAGGCTATACCTATGTTAGCAAATTAGACATAGCCAGAATTTTTTCTCTGGCACCAAGGTCAGCCAAAACAGAACGGTTTTGGAGACACAGGTAAAGTCTCCATCTTACAAAACAATGTCCTCATCCAAATCACCTTTTGGAAATCACTACAATCATATATGAGACCATGCTAACAGCTTACTAGTACAGACAACAGATTCCTGGTGCCCAAGAGCATTATCTACTACTGTTTAATTTATCAATACACAGCATTATGTCCTGGAATCAACAGATCTGTAAAGTTTCTTATTATATGTCTTTTTCTGGGAATTATTCCTTGTTCCTTGTGACATGAATAGAGCCAGACTATTCTAAACAAGCTGCTGAGATACAACTCCTTAAATGAAAGAGAAAGATAAAAGCATAATGTTGATGCAAGAATTTAAATAGGCAAAAGATGTTTATTATGCTTATGTCAGTGATGTTACCTCTGGCCTCCTCATGTTCTAAGGCTAAGAATCTGAGAAGTTGTTTGGAAGTGATTGATTATTCTTTTATTGTTAGTTTGATTACATTGCCATGCCCTGGCAGGAGGGCAAATCACACCCTGGAGAGCATCAAACACAACATAATCACCCAGTCAAAAGAGGTGATTATCCCACTGTATTCAGCGTTGGTATGGCCTCACCTTGAATATTGTGTGCAGTTCTGGGGCCCACAATTTAAGAAGGATGGGAGGGTCCCTGAATGCACTCAGAGGAGGGCTACAAAGCTGGTGACAGGGTTGGAAGGAATGTCCTGTGAGGAGCAGCTAAGAACTCTGGGTTTGTCTAGTTTGGAGAAAAGGAGGCTGAAGGTCGACCTTGTTACTCTCTACAGCTTTCTGAGGAGGGGAAGAGAGAAGGAAGGCGTCAAGCTCTTCTCCCTGGTAACCAGTGATAGGACATGTGGGAGTGGTTCAAAGCTGCACCAGAGGAGGTTTAGCTGGACATTAGGAAGCATTTATTTACCAAGAGAGTGGTCAAACACTGGAACAGGCTTCCTAGAGAGCTGGTCAATGCCTCAAGTGTGTCAGTGTTTAAGAGCTGTTTGGACAACGCCCTTAACATGTTTCAACTTTTGGTCAGCCCTGAACTGGTCAGGCAGTTGGAATAGATGATGGTTGTAGATCCCTTCCAACTGAAATAGTCCTATTTATTCTAAGATTCGGATTTCTTAAGCTGTTCCACCTAGGCTTGTTCATGATGTTTTGAGACGATTCTGCCACGGCTACACTTTGAGACCAGGCAGCTTAGCAAGAGTCATTCTGAGTTCAATCCTGTCGCCCAAATATAGGCACTGAAAGTTATCCAAAGGCACAGTACCTTCTCATCACAGAGATTTCAGATCCTTAGGGGATCTCAAGGACGCACTAGAAACACCTGTGTTTCAGCAGCCGAATTGATACCTCCAGACTTCAAGACAATGATAAAACATCAGGGCTTTGCATACCTGCAGATAAGTGAAAACATGCTACACAGTAAAGATTTCAAGATTTTCAGTGACTCATTAAATATATTTCAACAGGTTTACATTCCAGAAGGCAGACTTAGGGTGGATGAGGTTTGGATATCCTGGGAGTACTTAAAAATGTTCCTGAGTTTTCTTACCTAGAGAATGTCATTTCATAGGGATGCCTCCTTATTGCATTGTTTGCATTTTCCTAAATGTCCTTTTAATAAAAATCTTGGGGAAGAGGAAGTCTGCCTGGAATGTGCCTGCTACATGGTCTCAGGAATGACTCATAAGTCTGTATAACCTCCATGAGACACCTGCATGAAACGCACTCATTCTGGGAACGTAGTGTGAGGAAACAGGTGCCTCACCTCCAGTGTCATGTCACAGAGCCTTGGCCTCAAAGTCTGTCTAAAAACAAAACTTTTCAATAAAAAAACAAGGAAGATCAGGACAAAGAATGCATTATGCTACAAAGACTATGTACAGTTAACTCAGGAAATACAGTTAGAAATAACAAATGCTGGATCCTAAGAACAGAATACTGTGCATCCTGTTTTCTATGTAGTACCCAGCTGTCATTGCTTTACACTGTAGCAAATTCAACAAAAATTCTATTACTATCAATCTACGATTACTATAAAATGACTAATTAAATCCACATTTTAAATTGTCTGTGGAATGAGAATCCTACATATTTAAATAAAGAAGCTAAAGATGGAATAGCATAGCTAATTATACATCTGTTATTTTTCCTTTTTCAAATGTTTAATTCATATTTCATAGGATAATGCTGTAGAAGGACTACTTGCTATTCAATAAATTAAGAATTCTGATTAGGTATTATTTATAGTGCAATGTTTCTTATATGCCATAATATTGTTTATTTCAATGATAGCTATAGAAAGAACACAAAAGAAGGTAATGCAGTACTTTCTCACATACAAATAATAAGGACCAAACCTGAAAGATGATACCTAAAGCTCTTGTCTATAAGCATCCTATCCCATTCTTCATCTCAAGAGACATTAAAAATACTCAAAAAGGATGACATAAAACACACCAGGGACCGACAAGAGTGACAAGAACAGTGAGGATCAGAGTCTTTCTCTGAACAGAAAAAAAATGAGACTTGGAAGGAGGCAGAAATCACATAGATAGATTAGTGGCTTTTGATATGATTTCTCTGTCGGTCTTTTGTTCTAAATAAACAATACTCTGCTTTAAAAAGGCAGTGTGTCACTGGCAGCACTTGAAGTTCAAAGACATGGAGAAGAATATTATGCCTTTAATTTTTTCTTTTTTTAAAGTCTGTTTGATGACTTGTTTGCTTTAAAACAAACACATATCAGCTTTTGAGGGATAAAGACTCCCTTAGAAATGTTTGCTGGAACACAGTGGGAGTTTTTCTTTGAAAATTCTGAGTCTACAGAAGCCACAACACCCAGAAGGGACAAAATCTTGCCTCCACGTATCACCCAATCATCCAACTTCCAACCATCTCAGAGCGCCCTGGGCTGATGCAGTTGCAGCTGCACAGCCTCATAGCCTGTGGGAAGCTCAGTTTCCGTGGGACCCTCAGAGTGCTCAGCAGTAGACTGATTTCAGAAGTTCATTCTTTATCCAAACTAAAACACTAATCTAGACTCACTTCCTGATTTTGCATATAGTCATAGAGCCAGAGTGACTTCCAAAGCCCCGACATATCTTCCTTCTGGTTTACCCCACGCTGACCCCTGGGCTTGGGTGGCTGCTGCCACTGCTGCAAGGGACAAAGGCGCACCTAAGGAACTAAGGCTTGCTGAGGTGACCATGGGGGAGGAACTGCATCTCAGACTGATCCATGGGAGAGAGAACTCCACAACAAAAATAACAAAGCGTAATTGTGTGTTTTTCAATTATATTCTCAAAACATATGGAACATGATGTATTGAAAAGATTAGTAGAAAATTGGTATTCTTGTGGCAGTAGTTCATAATATTTCTTCAGGTTGGCATAGCAATTCAGTAGACAAAATGCGTTCCATATCACAAGCGTCCCAGTCCAGACAGATGTCAAGCTCTTGCTGACAAAGAGAGAGAGAGAGAAGGGAAGAAAGCAAACATAGGAATGAAACAGAAAAGAAAGCTCATGGCTTAGTTTCACAATCCATGAAAAGTCAGAGTTAGGGAAGGGAAAAAAATACTCCAAAATCTCTTTCTTCTGCTTCTTGGGATACAGCCTCATCCAAATTACTATTACTCATTTTTTCTTCAAAGGCACCTCAGACTCTCAAACGCACCCACACTGGGCAATAAGATCTTCACTGATATAAAACTGAAGCTTTAGCAAATATCCCTCAGGAATTAAAGCTTTATGAGAAGTAAAACCATATGTTGATGTAAAGCATTCAAAGAAGAAGTCAAGAGATATATTTTCTTCAAGTACTTTATTCTTTCAGTTCCTATCAAGTACCAAACTATTCATACAAATGTACTTAATATATCAGAGGTCAACAAGGATGTTCCATTTGTATGATTCTTGAATAAGCAAAACATATTTGGCTGCTTGAAATCTTCGAAAGCTAGTGTAAGGTCTGCCAAAGCAGAGGTTTTCTTCCATCTCACCTCTTTCTCTGTCACAACTAAGACATCACAAACATACTAAAAAGGCTGGAACTTCATTAAGCCTTTCTTCTTCCTCAGAAAAAAACTCATGGCAACTCATAACAACTAAACCCAGCAAGAAACAAAGCACAGCAAAAGCAGAGTCAATGAGATAAGAGATGACCCCCAAGTGAACATGCAAAACATACTAGCTGCAAAGGGAAAGCAAATTATTCTTATAAGATACAAGCATGTAAATTAAGCCTGCCTGGGGAAAAATGAACTTGTGCATTAATTTTAGACAGGTTTTCAACATACAGTTTGTGTACAGGTTTAGAAACAGATACTCACTCTTTGAATACCTTCTTCCAGCACAGGGTATATGTGCCACCTGCTCTTTGAAGGGAGCCAGGCCTCAGTGATGAGAAAATACAGTATACTGATAGCAAAAACTCTGAAATTGACCTATTTCCAAATCATTTCGCTATGACCAATACTTACATGTATGTGTTTGCCATGTTATCATATTTTGTTATGTACTGCCACTCTCAGTTTGTAATCTCCTCTCAGAGTATGATAACTTTGTTTCAGTGATATAATAATCTGGGGACTTGTACAGGAGCAATGGTATGGTAGGAATGGGCTGTGCAAATGTAGCTTGGGCTGTCAGGAGCACACAGAATGCCTGCCTCAGGGAAGCACAAGGCCCTGAAATACCCAAAAAGACAGAGAAAGTGAAGGAGGAATGTTCAACAAGTGAAAAATAGGTGACTTAGGGAGGAAAAGTAGGCATACAGAACTTCGCCCAGGAACAGAGGATGAGAAAGCTTTATACAAGAAGAGGAAAACAAAAGTATACACATAGCCTTTGGTGAGGACAGGACAGCATGCAAGGTCTGAAATGGAATATGAGGACAGTGTCATCTGAGAAATGAAAGCACACATACTGCATGAGTGCAATAAAGTGCACATCTCTTTACTTGCCTAAGAAATCATTGTATTCTTGTTGAGGGTTAAGAGCCATTTACACAGTGTTTCTAATACAGCAGCTTTTCCCTTCATACACTTTACCTTTGTTTGTAAAGATGCAAGTAGTCTTCTTGTAAAGAAGACCTTTTCTTCTCTATCCTGAGCATCAGCAAGCAGGCCCTGCCCCACAGGCGTGAGGAGGTGGGCACCAGCCGGGCAGGGTCTCACTGTCAAGGTCCCACAGTGTGCAAGTGGGTCAAGCAGAGCTGGACCAGGATACGTGATCAGAGTCAGACACAGCCCAGTGTCGGCCAGGCACATGCCCGGCCCCAAGGTGGGTCCGAGGTCAAGCCAGGAAGTCAGTCAGCAGCTCAGGGTCTAGACATGGAAAAAGAAATTAGGTAATAAAACACAGAGTGCCAGCAATCAATTTTTACACACAAGAAAAGCCACTTGTCATTAAACAGGACTGCAGTGTGCTACAGGAAAGTTAAGAATATTTTTGAATATGTTTAAAGTAATGTGCTTAGTGTGAAGGATTCTGATGTACTCACCAAAACAAACAATTAGGAATATTGACTGATCCAAGTTACTGAAAATTAGATAAATATCTTCAAGCCTTTAGGTAATTATTTGAATTTAATCCTGAATCGTTAATGATTATCTAGTGTACTCGGCAGCTTGTCTGAAATTATCAGGGTCAGCTTTGAACATAAAGAGGTGACATTCATCTGCCTAATGCAGACATCCGTATGAGTCAATCACCAAGGCTTTGTCTACTGTCAATGGAAATCTGTCTAGTCAGTGCAGCGGAGACATCATTCATCTTATCTTAAGTACATGCATAGAATAGGTAAGAGGAATTGCACCCAAAAAGTGCCTATTTCTCTTCATCAGCTGTAAATGGATCCTTACAAGAGCAGTTCACATATAGATGAGTACACTACAGGCCTCTGAGGTCAGAAGAAATTACTAAGGCTCTATATGCTCAGATGACAAAACAATATTACTTATTGCCTGAAAACAGGACTGGCCAGCTGAAGACATAGCACCTGATCCAAAGCTTGCTAAAAGCTTTGAAAAAGTACACCTCAATAATTTGGGTCTGGTGTTCCAAGTGTATGAAACCTGAAATTTTAATTCATTGTCTGGGGAGATCCTTCCAGGCCATGCATAAAACATATTTGTGAGGTGATTTTTAAGTTATGAAACAAGATCTCTCAGAGTATTAAGTTCTGCGAGTTTTTCTCCTCTTTTGTCTGCCAATGATATTATGATATTTTCCCTTGATTCACTCTGTTTAGCTGAGAAAAAATATTACACATACGTGTGTGATTCTAAGCTACCTACAAAGATGCTGTGTAGATAATTTTGCTATATATTCTTAACCAAAAAAAAAAAAAAAAACACCATAATACTGAGGAATAGAGCAAACAACCAGCTAAAAGACAGTAGTCAGTTCATTTTCACAGAGTCACTGTCCAGATAAATAGTTTTCCTAGCTCTCTTTGTATTTCTAAAGCACTTAAACATGCAAATAGGGCAGTGGTAAGCAGGACTGTTATTACCAAGGTGGACGGCTTGCCCACTGCTTGTCCACTGTAGTGCCAGTCAAAGTGTCAGCACACAGCGAATAATAATTAGTGTCAGAAGCATTACTGCTTGCAGAGGACATAGCTGCTGTCATTGTGTTATTTGTATTTCATACTCATAAAGAGAATAAAAGATTTATTTTTAATAGGTTTTCTTTCAACACTTACTATTTAATTTGATGTGGTTGTGGTACTTTTCTTAGACTTAGGTGTATTGTATATAATAAAAAAATACAATGCCCCATTGGTATATACACATTCTTATCAAGTTGAAGTCTTCATGTTTGGGGAAAATATATTAATCAAATTTAAACAGATAAAGAAACTACCTGTGGAACCCTGAACCAGCCAGCTTGTGCTGATTGAGTATGACTTTCTAGGCATAGTTTGACAAGACCATCTGCACTGGCACAAAGAGAGAAAACACTTGTGAATGTCAGTTTTGAAAACCTCCCATCAGCTACAGAGTTTAAAAAAAAAAAAAATCCTTAACCCTAGTTCTGCTGTATGCTCCAGGGTAAAGAAGATTCACAATATTGCTCAGAACCTTCTTTAGAAGACCTATATCAGAATATAAATAACAAACATAAGTCGCTTTTTGCTCTTATTCATCCAAACTGCTTTAGTTCAGAGCTGAGGAACTTTTGCTCTGCTTTGGAGTCTTTGATACACTCTCCTCTTTCTATCAGATTCCTGAACAAGTCCTTTTCCAATCATCACCTTTTCCCATCACCGTGTACTCTACTTCTCTCTCCTTATATTCCTGAATTTTTTCCTTCCTGAGGACTTTTGGTAGATTCTTTGCATTGGATTATCCATGGTTCCCAGGTGCCTGATGGTAGGTTATCATTAGCTTCACCGTTACTATATTCTAAATATTTCCATTTTCCTTTCCACACAGTGCTAAAAGATTGTTGAAATTTCTAATAAATGTGAGCATTTGTTATAGATTCTTCCCATTTACTACCTAGCTCTTCCCTGAGATGTTCACTTTCAAACCATTTAGACATGTTCATCCCTTTGATATTTCCAACTTTCACATCCATATGTTGAAGTGGAAATAGTATGATGACTGAAGATTTGCAGTAGCTCTGTCTTAAGGGTGTCTATTTTTCTGTGAGCCAGTCTCATTGAAATCAGCAGATACACCAGCGCCTTGTAAGCTTGTGGTAGTATATCTTGCTGAATTATGCCATTGTCATATATATTACTATCAGAGCAAGTGAAAAGACTCCCTGTTTTCTGGTGTTTTCCTTCTGACAGAATGCTTACATTGAGTGTTTATGAAAAAAACCTGAAAAAATCTGAAAGTTTTAGATGAAAGTGTAAGTTGGCTGAAGGGAATGATGAGAATTTCAGATCCATTGGTCTCTGTAAGTACCCACCAGTGGAGAAAATAGTTTGTATTTAGTATAGGGAAACATCTGTCTCTGGACTACCAGCCTTGAAACTTAAAATTTAATGGAAAGTGCTGATATGTTACTTGCAGCTCATGAAAGAACCATTAAAGGCTGAGTTCTGAGTTACATCAGGCAATCTTTCTTTTAAGAGGCATATTTTTTGGCACCATCCCTTCTATAATCAATTTGCGGGAAATATTAGAGCTTTATATCCCATCAGATTGATTTTCCACAAAAAACACTGCTGGAAACTACTTATAGTCAGTGCAGTTATGGTACTCCACACTGTTTTCTTGTATATTCTGGTTGTGTATTATATTTTCTAAAACATTATAACATGTCCTCTGATGAAAATTTAGTTCATTCTTTTATTCTGCTTGTCCTTAAACACAGATACAATGGTCCTCATTGGTTCTATTAGTACACAATAAAATACAAAAGTTAACAAACCACCTAGACTGAGGCCAACAGCATACATGCATTTTCTCAAAAAGTTGCAAGACAGCCAGAAAGTTACGCCCCATTTAAAGACAATAAGGAAATGGTAAAACAGGTTTTATGTAAATCGTGTAGTAATGGATGTTTGATTTCAGTACGTGTGTGTGTGTTTGCGCACGCGCATGCATGTGTGTGTGTAACCCAGGACCCCAAGCTTGAGGTTTGGAGACTGCAATGTAGGTGCAAGAATGGTGCAAAATCATTCCAAAGCTGAAGCTTGCTTTCTAGGAGAAGATAAATAGAGGGAGACAATCATCCTTACATTATTCTGATATACCATGGGGGACCCTACTCCAAAATAAAATCTTGCTTGCTAAGGAGTAAAATGAGGTCATGAGTGTGCAAATGGAAAGGTACAATAAAACCTCCATAGTGATCTGAACCCTACCTCTGCCATGAAAATAGCTATTGGCAGAGGTACAATATCTGGTTCCAGCTGTTATATGAAACCTAAATTGCAGTAAGCTAGTAACACTAGCATACACTCAGCATATATCTCAGAAAGCAAAAGAAAGATCCTTCCCTTCTCTGACCAAAAGGATTTTCAACCTTACTTCTAACTACAGCTGTAGGAATTCTGAGGAGCCAGCCTAAAACTTCCTAGCAACCTTTAAAGCAAAAATAAACACATCACTAACAGTTTTCTTGAAGGGCAAAAATAAACTAGAAAAGGTAAGAATAATTAGTCGAAAGATATTCCACTTCCATATATTGTTCTTTTGTATCCCACTGCAGCAAAATATTTTTTCACTCTCCTCTGTTTCTTCACTTTTGCAAAATTTGCTACAACTTTGCAGCTACTCAAATGTATTCAGTGCTTGAGATTACATTAAATTAACCATGCAGTACAGTGGCTATTACAGTCACTATTGCTATAGCCCGGTAAATCAGGCACCCTAGTCTTCTTGCTCTGTGGTAGTTGCTGATGGATGATGATTTTGTCTGTGACAGCCACTGTAGAAAGGACCTGTTATCCCTGTATATTTTCCAAATCTCATGCAGAGCAATTAAGAACACTACCTCCATTTCAGAAATGTTACCATACCAGTATTGGTTTGTAAGGATAAGTAAACTCATCTCACCAACTCGAGCTTTGCAGGAATAGAAGGATACTTATCCACCCAGTACACATAGAGTTATTGTGGTGCCAAAAGCAGCATAGCTGTGAGCACACTTCGCAGGGTAGCTAGATTTGCTGAGAAACCGAGGCAAAGCCAAGTTCTGAAGTTCCAACACAACTTGTAGTGTTGAGTTCAGAGCTAACTCGAGTATCTTGGCACTGTGCTGCATATATGCACAGTCAGCTCTTTGGAAAAAGGATGACTACAAATCAGCAGTGTTGAACATCTACTCATTGTTTTAATCTCTTAATTCCAAAGAAATCTAATAAGGTACGCACTTGACTTCTCAGGGCTTCTGGAATATCTTATCAGCATTGTCTGCCATCAGTGCAAAGGTATAATTATTGCTCTAATTTTTTGTTCTTGTTTAGAGTGAAACCAGTCTTCGATGTATGAGTGGTGAAACAGGAATAGTTATTTAATAAATAATGAAAAGGCATGCAAATGTTACAGTTGTGCTAAATATAGCTAAATGTCACGTGCACAATTTCTTCTTCTTCTGAGGACAATTGCTTTTCTTGGTAGGCTGGGAGACACACTAGACAGAAACCATCACCCCAGGGACTCAGACTCACACTTGAAAACAAAACAGCTCTGACTTCTCAGGCAGATTCATCACTTCAGAAGTATGCAAAGAGAACCTCGCCTTTGTTCTGGACAACCTAATCAGAAACAGAAATAATAATATAAATTGGTTACTGTTTGTGAAGTTATTTTCCTTGATATGACATCCAGAAGAACAATCACAGTTAAGGAATCTTGCTCAACCTTTATGCAAATTGTGCAAAATCAGTTTAGTCCAGATTTCCATGGAAATCAAAGCAACTTACAAATCTAAATTTGGCTTCTGTTGAATCCCTTACTTCTCAGGTGCCAACAAAAATTCCAGGCTATGACAGGTTGACAGTTCTGAACTACCATCAGGAGGACTGGTTCTGTGAAGTTCCCTTCCCACACAAAGTCTGCGTAAGTCTAAGTGACCGTTGTGGTTTAACCCCAGCTGGTAACTAAGCAGCACACAGCCACTCACTCACTTCTCCCCAGTGAGATGAGAGAAAGAATGAGAAGAGTAGAAGTGAGAAGACTCATGGGTTGAGCTGAAGAAAGTTTAATAGGTAAAGCAAAAGCTGCACATGAGCAAAGCAAAACAAGGAATTCATTCACTCCTTCCTCTCGGCAGTCAGCAGTTCAGCCATCTCCAGGACAGCCGGGCTCCATCACGTGGAACAGGTACTTGGAAAGACAAACACCATCACTCCAAACATCTTCTCCTTCCTTCTTGTTTCCCCCAGCTTTAGATACTGAGCATGATGTCATATGGTGCAGAATAACCCTTTGGTCAGTTGGGGTCAGCTGTCCCGGCTGTGTCCTCTCCCAACCTTTTGTCCACTCCCCACCTTCTCATTGGTAGGTCAGTATGAGAAGCTGAAAAGTCTTTGACTGCCTAGCAACAACTAAAATATCAGTGTGTTATCAACATTATTCTCATGCTACATCCAAAAAGCAGCACTATACCAGCTACTACCCAGCCTAAAGAAGGACAGTGACTGATACAATCCTAGTCTCTGTAAGATTTTATCTGTTTCTAAATTGAGAAAGAAGGAAACATAAAAGTTCAAATTTTTAAATAAAATATGAGAACTTAAATTAATTTCTTGCTGAGAATCTCATTTAGTGTCTGCTGGTTTTGGGGAAACACATTCCCCTTTCCTTCCAAGATACGCCTGCTCTTTCTTTTCAGTTATTGTTTTCATCATGTTTTGTAAAATGGCACCTTAATCTCATCTCAAAGTTGGTCTATCTGTTCAGATTTGCCAAATCTGAGGACAATTAGGTTGGATCTCCTTCACTGAATCTGGAATGTTTGTGGCTTAAATGATTTTTGTTATCACTCGTATTTCATAGAGATTATCTATGCAGGCTTGCCTCATTGGCTTCAGAGATCATTAAGTTTAGCAGTTTGAATGATTATCTTTTCTTCTGCTGGTATTTGATTGACACAGGGAATACACTGGATCTTTACCTCCCTCAGTGCTTCCACATTCTTCATTCTGCTTCCATACACTGCCTCTCTAACCTACTCTTGCTCTTAATGTGAGCAGAGAAGTCTCTATTAAGTGGGTGTGGAGCACTCACATCTGTTTATGGTTTAGTGACAGATGATTGTAGTTCAGGATGTGATATGGCCACTAATCAAGTTATGAGTAATATACCTTGGAGAACATAAAACAATGTGAATTATTGAAGCAGCAAAGATGTTTGCAGATGAGACTCTCAGGACATTAGCTTAAGTAGTGCAACTTATTTCAAAACTAAAGAGCATTTGTGGCTTTATGAGTCTGGAAAGAGGCAACAGAAGCAGTTCTCCATAATATGTGACCTTCAGGCAAGGGCATCTCTCTGCGTAGCTTCTCTTTAGGCAGGAGTCACAAGAAGGTGTTTTTGGGACTTGGTGGAGATTTTCTATCTGGGTAGTACCATTAAATAACATCAGACTTTATTAATAATGGGCCAATTACCACCATAATGATTTAGCTTTGCTCTCACCACAGTGAACCACAAGACTAAAATACTTTGTTCTGCACCTTTACTTTTATTTATTATTTGAAATGGTGGATGTTCAGGCTCTCTGATTCATGCATGAAACTTCATAAGAGATCTTGAGTAAAATAATGAAGAAGAATTCTCCCTCACCACATATACTGCATTCCTGGAGGCATTTTGCAAGACATACAGACCTTCAAACTTTCAGGAGGATCAGAGTTTGTTTATTTTAAGAGAGTGCAGTCTCAGAGGGCAAATTGTAAACTGTGAAAATTAACAAGGAGTTCTTCGAAGGCATAAAGGGAAGTCAGATGCCTAACACATTAAAAGTCAATAGGAGTTGAGCATTTAATCCCATTAGTGTCTTGGAAAAGCTGCTTTTGAAAAGAAACTTTTATGCTCTCATTGAATTTTGAAGGAGCATTCTGAGAATTCCTGAGTGGACTTGAGTTTCAGGTTCCCTGCATAACTGAACAGCAGTTAAAGGGTCTTTTTTTTAAGTTATACAGCAGCTGGGATAAAATGCCAAATATATATGAGGTGTTTTCACCCACCAGCTGTCCTCCCCTCATATACTAAACACCTCACTACATGATGGCTGACCTCCCTTTTTTAAAGACAATTGATCACCCGTGATACTGCCCTCCCTTCTCCTTACCAGCTGTTTTCCTTCCTTGAGTACTGCCTTTTGATGAGAAAAAGGTTTTTTTCAGCTCTCTGGTCTTCTTTCACTGGTTTGCCTTCAGCATAGTGCTTGCAAACCACCTTTCCCTATCACTTAGGTATACTCTTATTTTCTTTATCTATGTTCACCCATGGCTTCCCATAACAAAGGTATCCCCAAAGGGCTGCTGCTGTTCACTTCGCAGAGCCAGCTAGGCAGGCTCTTCCCATTTCTCATAAAGCTTTCCCAGCAGTTGCTCTGTATTTACTCACTATAGTTTAATCCACATGAGCTCACATACCTCACATTGTAACACTGTAATTGTTACCTGGAGCTCTGAACATGGAAGAAGTTTATTTATCTAGCTGCTGCCTCATGTCACTTGAAGAATATATGTGCCACTTTCTCTGACATTCTCCATTTCGAAGCCAAAGCTGGAAATAGATAGCATGGAGATTAATCACCTAAATTTGTAATTTCAAGGAGAAGGAAAGAGAACACACATTCATGACCCACATTTTTATGCTACAAGAATTGGTTTTCTCTAGTGTAATAAAGAAAAAGGCTGAGAGATGCTGAGACATAAGCTTTGCACAGAGAGCCGAGCATGGTGCTTGGTTGAAGCACACTGCTGCAGTTGCTGGAAAGCTCAGGAGCTATCTGGAGACAGCAGAGAATTCCTATTAAGGACAATCAGTCTACCAGGCTTCATACACCTGCCACCAGAGAAATTTGTCAACTGAGAGCAGCAGGGAGAAAATTATACATCCAGAAGTCGGAGACATCCCCATAGACTCAGCAAACTGAACAATTCAAGACTAAGGTGTAAGGCTGCAGAAGCAATGTCCCAGAACCTATCACCATATTTTCCACTCCACTTACTCTCTGCTGTGTGTTTCATTGATGGTACATCAACAACTGTTGCACCACCTGCAGCCTGATAAACTGCATTTGACCAACCCTCCCTGTGCAAGCAGGCACAGCTCCTTTTCATTCATTGCTAACTGTGTCAATGAAGGATTACAGGCATCCACAGTCACTCTAACATTTTAGGAAAAGAGGAGGGCAGGGAGTAGAAAAAAGCCTCAGAAAAAGACACCTCAGCCATACAGATACACTTTACATAAATACCCCCAGATCTTAAGTAACGTTTGCCATAGGGATTCAGTATGACCTACTGAAAATTCATGAGTATTTTTCACATTGGCCTCAAAATATCATTAGTAAGAACAAACTCCATTTTTAAATCCTCCTATTTTAATATGAAAAATATAAAACATTTTAAAGAAAAAGAAAAAATATTCTAAATTTTTCCTCCTTTAATCATTTCTTAGTGAGGAAAAGAGAAGAGATACATTTTCCAAATTCTCTCCCTTTTTCCTATTTTTCTCTTTCTTGGGTAAGAAAACTTAAATTGATGACAGAAAGACTGTTTTCTCCACCACTCACCACTTATTGCTTTTCCTTCTCTTTTCCCTTCTTTCTGAGGAAGAAATCCAAGTAGGGTTCTTGTAAAAATGTTGCCTAAGAAAAACGGTCTTATGTACATTACATTTCAAAGTTTGCATTCTATACTTGCTCACTGTAAATACTGTGTCTCACTAAGGCTTACCTGGATGAAAATCAGCAGCCTGAAAAACAACACTACTGTAAGCTAAAATTGGGAGGAGGGGCAGGGAAGGAAAAAAAAAAGAGAAAAAAAAAAAAAAAGGCAAACCACAGATAAAAACAACAGCTCCTAACCAGGTGAAATACTCTTTTGATAAACTTCTGCACATATTTATGGTATCATTTTTCATCCATCATCTAGAAAAGGAAACAAATGCAAGTTAAGGAAATGTAAAGGTTGAGACATAGTATTCCGTATAAATATTAAGTATAAATACAATATATATTTAATATATGTAGTGCAGCATAGAATTGTATAGGAAAAAATTGCATGTAGCTTGGGAAGTGTGGCAAAAACTGATTGTGGCAAAGAAATAATACAGAACAGATCTGGAAATCATAGAAATACATTAGAAAAATCCCAAAAGTAGATACATTAGAAAAATCCCAAAAGTATATACATTAAAACGCATGCTTTTGTATGGTTGTTGAGAGGAACTTAATCTTACCCATGCAATAGTCAATTTAAGTGAGAAATGTGAGAAGTGTCAATGCTGTAACAGAAGTCTCAGGGACAGAGCATTACTTGTAAGACATACTTGCAAGGAGATACAACTACAGAAAACACTTGAGCAGCTTTAGAGTGCCTAAGTGAAGGCATCATATTGCAATACAATAGCAGAGATGCACGAGATTAGGCACGGGAGTAAATCTGTAGCTCCCGTAGATCCTGATGGCTCCATTGGCTTGCTTGCTGCTGGTACAGCTGCAGGACAGGTGCTGGTCCTGTCACACTGCAGAACCACAGGCATCTGGGGACGCTTCGTCACGGACGGGGCTCTGGAGAAGCTCGGGGAGCAGAATCGGGAATGTTCAGGACACAGAGGGACTGAATTATGGGCAAATTAAAAGAGCCGAGTCTGTGTAGTTTGGCTGAGCGTACTATTAAAGGGCAAGGGGAGGGGAGCTTGCTAAAGGTTGTGAGGCATCCTTTAGTAACATATAGGAAGTTACAGCCACCAGCAATTACAGGAATTTAAGAAAGGAAATTTCATACTAAATGTCAGACAAATATCCTTCCTGATATTAAGTTCTATAAGAATAAAATAATAAAAAAACCAAAAATCAGAGAACCTCAGAGACTTTTCAAGTCAGGATGGACAAAATACTTAGAAAACGCAGAGAAAGAACCTGCTTTACCAGCAACACAGACTGGATTTTTTTAAAAGATCTTTCATCACTTTTCAGTAAGACTTCTATAGAAATAAAATTGCAGTGTTGAGAATAACAGGTATTAGTCTAAAAATATTGAACAGTTGAAAATAAATGGTTACTAGTGAACCAGATTAATCTAAACAATGTGAAGGAATTCTAAAAGAACTGGATATGAAAGTATATGTAGAATTTAGGCCACAAGTCAAAACCAGTTGTGAGCGGAAAAAGTGCAGTCTGGCTGCAGTCTTCCTTCAATGCAATCTATCATTCTGGCCAACACAACTTCATGGGCCTGCCTAATGTTTGTAATGTTTGTTAAGTTCAGAAGAAGGGCAGTACTATCGATCCAAGGACAAAAGAAGTATGAGAAGAGACCATAAAATCGGAATTTATAGGCTATAAAAACACAGTCTTAGGAGATTTGATTTTGGTATATAAAATCTTAAACATTATAGTTAATGCCAAATGCACCTTTTTTTTTTTTTTCTGAGAGACAGATAAGAGGGCAAGAGGCATAATTGCAAAGTAAAGAAAAACAAATTTGAAACAGATGTCATGTGTCCCATTTTTCTTTGCACAGAGCCGCCAAGTGTATGCAGAATAGCTTATGAGTGGGAGGCTAAAGCTTAAACACTGGAGGATCATTCAAGAAACAATTACAGCAAATGGCATCCCAAAGGGATTAGATATTAAAAGAAAATGAACCTTAATAGACTGAATAGACTCCACTTAGTCTCTGAAATTTATTAGGTTCATAAACCCCAAAACAAATACAGTAGCAGAAAGATAGAAGCTAAAGGTAGCCCACTTAATAATATTTTATTCTTTCTCTGTATTCGAGTTTAATTTTGGTCTTCTCTTTTGCTGTTGAATGGTAACACAAATATCAAATGCACATAAATACATTAGAGACATTTCAAGCCATTCAGAATCTGCTTCAGGCAAAATTAACAAGAGCATTGCATCTAAAATTTGGTGCAGCTGTTACTAATAAAAGAGCTAGTACTGCAGGCTGAAACAGCTGGGGATGATAAGTGAAAATAGAATTAAGGCTCAGCAATGCAGGTTTGCACTCCAGAGGGAATTCTGGACAAAACCTGTGTGTGGCCTCAGATCTGATTGGCTTGTCCTGTACAGAACTCTGGTGACATGGCAGACAGTGCCCCAGCCCTGGCCTTTCTGAGGATGGCCAAGCAAGTTCTGGCAGATGGGAAGCCCATGTATTGAGCTAGAAGCCCATCCACATGTTCAGACGTGTGAAGATGAAAGCCTGCAAGTCAAACTTTTTGCAGAAGTGCAGTCCCTTCCTTGCTGCTGCTCACCCTTCCCACCTGGAAGACCCCTGTGCCCTTGGTCTTCCATTAAAAGTTTCCTCCCTTCCCCAAATGTTCTGTGTCTCAATCACTTTCATGTGTGTGTCTGTTCCTTCCTGCATGGTGCAGTGCATGAGCACAAAGAGTAATGTCACACACCTCTAAAGTCTCCCCATTTAGGTGGTCACCTTGCACTACGACGTCTTACAACGCTTTTCTCTAAATAATTCAAGACTGGTGTGCAACAGAAATAAGGAACCCTGCTACAGTGAAAAGATATATTCTACATGCTACAGACCTTTCCTGGACTCTAGGAGAGAATGGAAAACATAAACTCCACCTCCAGCTGCCTCAGCAGCAGAAAGAAGGGGAACAAAGGAGCATGGTTGCCCTGGGGCTGTCAAACTGATATCCTGCTCTAACAATGGCAGCACCACCTGCTTCAGCAGAAAATGCAAGATGAATATATAATGGCATACCCCTGAGAGGAAGTTTCTTTCTGACCCCAGGCTGGTAGTGAGTCCCTGCCCCTTGCTATTCTCAATGAATTTTGCAACACTCTGCTGTGCAAATGTAGCTTGTGACTAGTGGGTATGCCTTGTCCCAGAACTCAATTTCTAATATTCCTCAGGAGCACTTGTACCAGCAAACTTGGCACAGAGGTCTCCAAACCTACACCAAAAAAAGGCTTTGGGAAGTTGTATAACAGAGCATCAGGCTGTGTAAATGTGTCAGCCTGGATCTGAAAACTACGGTCATGGTCTCCAGGCCCTCTTAGTGCTGTAGTAGCAGAGATCCAGCCAGGCTGTACGCTGAAGTGGCTGGGACAGTACCAAGGACTGAAGACCTAAACCACAGGAAATAAAACTTCAATGTAAATATGGATCAATTTCTTTTATATCTAGCCTGAGGCTGACTTGCAGCCTACCAGGAAGAGCTGGCCTGCTATCTACTTGGGGCAGCTGCAGTCTGATCCCAAATATTTTCTTTCCCAAGGACAACTGAGGGACAAATAAGATTGATTGTGTCATGCAATATGTTGGCTGCATTATATATGCTCCCAGGGTTTGGCCATGTGACAGAGAAGAAGACAAGGGAAAAAAAAAAAAGTTCCTCTTTTGGAACTTCAATGAACTTCGTAGGACTGCATCAGCAAACCAAATGAAGTGTTATGTGGTATTCCTTTGGATGAGTGCTGGACTTCAGAGGGGCTCTAAGATTTCTCTTTGCTGACAAATGCAATTAAAAAATAAGCAAGCCAAGTATGTTAACAGATTTACACTCTGAACAATTTGGTAACAGGACTGTGATTCACTCCAGCAAGCTTAGTTACTAACAGTGAGAGATGAGAAGTGGCTAAGAAGGTGGTCCCTCATCAGTTACCTTCCTGCTCTCGCCCTTCTTTCTCCAACAGCTGTTTTGCTCTGGGGCTTCAATATGCTTTGCCAAGTCCTGGGGACATCACAGCTGTATCTAAGATTACCATATGTCTACTCTTCCTTAGATATATCCCCAGGGTCTCCTTTATATGGATTTTTTTTAAAATAATTACTGGCTGCTTCTGGGTTGGAGGGAGAGGGTGATTTTAAGACCTCTCTTCTTCATTTTTCCACAAAAACCCACAAAATCAGCTACAGGCAAGGCAGCAGGAAGTGCTAGCCACCAAAATGGTACTGTCAACAGAGTGATGGAGTGCCTGAGGTGAGAAGCCTGTCACTGGGGACCAAGGAAAGAAGGACAAAAGGGCTTCCGTAGGAGGATGTTTTGGGGGAATGGGAGCAGCGTGGAGAACTGGGAAGGATTATGAGGAGGCAAGGTGCTGTGAAATAGATTATTGAGAAAAAGAGTGTAGTTCTGAAGTGAAAAGAGTTAGCAAGACTTTGAGAGGAGCTTGTGTAAGGGTTGTAGTGGTGAGACTAAAGTAGAAGTCAGTCTTTGAGACAGCAAGGATGACAGCTTGGGGCTATGTCTACATTAAGAAGTGCTGAAGGTTTTGTAATCAAAGAGTGTAAAACAGCATAGAGCATTTTCCTCCTTAGGTGCTTTTTCCCAGGAAACTGTTTTGTAGTAGGGAAATACACTTTTATAGCCCCTCTGGTATTACATAGGACCTCTCTTCCCAGGAGCCCTGCGCAGGACTCCCTTGGTCCCCATCTCAATCTCTTCCTGCTTTTGCTGCTTAAAATATATCATTACTCACAGCAAGTTCTGGTATTAGTAATACAGCTGAACATTCTATTATCTTCATTCATGAATATAAGCATCATGTCTTTACACAGAGCATGGCAGTTTTTAGACAAGGATTACATAGCTATTGTAAGTGGGCCATTTATTGCAAATAGATTTAATTCAATCCATGAAGAAGTCAATTGGAACAAGATACTCAAGCCAGAAAGAGCAAAGCTTCCTTCTATGGAAACCATGGAGGGTGATGAGAGTAAAGCATCTAGAATTAAACTATTCAGTGCCAGATTCCCACTGAGCAGTACCTGGTTCTGTGCAGCCAACAGGCTGGACTCAGCCTGCAACTCTGCAGCCAGGTCTGCTCTTCCTCAGGTCTAGAAGTGAGTGTCCTGGGTGGGCAGGGGGGCAGAGGGGATTTTGTCATCTTATCTACTTTTGTTTCACTCTGTCCCTTCTTTCCACACGCATGGCCACAACCTCAGCACATGCAGCATCTTCCCTGCCCCATGATTCTGGGTGCATACTGAGCAACCAGGCACCTTTCTCCCTAAATTTATTCCTTTAGTACTTATTCATTGATTCACAAAGGGCTGTGTTGACTTATACCACTAAAGATCTGGTTTCTCCTCCTTTTTCACACTGCAGTTCATTTGCAGCTTTCCTCCTTGTGTCTATATGTAGTAGAGTCCTGATGTTTTTAGTTTCTACATTTAACTGTCTTTTTCCTGGGACACCACTTCTAAACATTTTCTATACCAGCACAAAGGTTCTGAGGGAGAGACAAAGTCATGACCAATTCCTCCCTGCCTTTCTTATCCCTTTTCTTTATCCTCAGCCATGCACACAATTTCCAGTGCCCTACTCCCAAGTTAGATGAAAGCATCTTTCTTCAAGCCTGCATTTTTTTTGCATTACAGCCATCACCTCAAAATGACTGAACAGAGCCTAAGACTTAGTGCCTGCTGAAGCACAGCAATTCCACATTTCCAGGCTGACAGCACTGTTTTCTGCTTAGAGGAAAGCATTTGTCAACACTTGATTTCATAACCACACGCAGAGGACACATGGCTTATAAAAAACTAAACCTATTGCATAGCTTTTCTACATGCAACAGAATTCTATTGAGAATCAAGATGTCATGAATAATTTATACTCTTCAGTTTTTGTACCCCTGAGTAGACGTAAATAAATATCAGACATTCTGCAAGGCCCTCTTCCTATTAAACACTGTTTATTAACATCTGTTAAAATTAATATTTTTGGTATCCTCTCACCATTTATCATTTTAGAATGTGCTGTGTTTGTTGTTAGTGCAGTATGACAGGCAGTAGAGACCCTTCCCCTCTTGCTTTAATCTCTAGTAAATTATATTACAGTGGCATCCTTTGGGACTGCAGAGTTTTGGATACATCAGCATTTCCTTTTACAGATACCCATTTTCATTTCTAAAATTACACGCTGCAATGGCTTGACACTCTCCACATGACATCTTAGGTCATGCATTTGATTCACAAATATTTTAAATGTGCTTATTCTTAACTTACAGAGCAGGGGAAAAACCAAACGAACAAACAAACAGAAAACCTATGGCCTATTGCAGTATAAGATTTGAGTCCTGCAGAATTCTACACAACTAGGTCTGTGAAAGCATGTCTAGATGGAAGAATTAAGGCCTGTGTTTCAAATAATATCATTAAAACCAACAAACTTAATAGAAACTTCAATCATTAGGAATTCCAGAAGGAGTTAACCTTCAGCTAAACTGTGCAGTTTCTCAACATAAATCCACAATGAGGTGTATGTTCATCAAGACTGAAAAATGCAGTCATATTCACTACTGCTCCCCAGAACTCTTCTCAGGTCATGCAGTACCTGCTCCCGTTCCTGAGAGCTCAGTGAGGGTCTGTCCTCTAAGACCAACACCAAACCCGTACTGAATTTGTGGCTAGAAAAATACACTGCAAACAGCGGCCTTGCAACAGCAAGCCTTTTTTTTAGCTGAAAATTAACATGGTCTACAGACAGCATTCAAACATACGCAAATATTTTATTACTTATTATGATGTAATTCTACATCGTCTCACAAGAGGCTCCAGGACTGTGGCACGTGCAGAGCAGCAGTGATCTGAAGTTGCAGAGCAATATGGATACAATTCCACATTACTTGAGGAACAGTTTATGACTGAGTAATTACAGGCCATATTGTGATGCATATGCTCCCCTGAGTGAATCAAGCACTGTTGACAGTGTTCACGTCTCCAAACAGAAGGAGACTGAAGAGATGCAGAAGGGTTTGTTTTTCAGTCCTGGAACACACCCAGAAACTATCATGTTTACTCTTGTGCTTTCAAAAGCTTCTAGAGACATTGCATTGCCTGCAACACCTACCCTGCAGCCACTTCAGACGGTTTCTTCACTGCTGTTGGGAAAGGAAAAATGGAAATATAGGATATAAATCTATGATATAGTTGCTGGCCTGAAGAGACCTTCAGTTCCCTTCAGGCTCTATAGAAACTTAGGATACTCTATACATCACAGAATCAGGAGTTCTGGGGAAAAAATTGAATTCTTGAATATAGAATAGGGCCCAATAAAGTTGACAAATGCAAAAGGGGAAAAAAACCCACAA
Source organism: Caloenas nicobarica (assembly GCF_036013445.1). Lineage (NCBI taxonomy): Eukaryota > Metazoa > Chordata > Aves > Columbiformes > Columbidae > Caloenas > Caloenas nicobarica. Next base: position 20,880,934 of record NC_088246.1, on the reverse strand, counting down.
AACTCTGAACAAACATATTCTCTTTATAATCTCAAACATCTCCTTTCTGCAAGCTACCGAATTCAACTACCAGGAGCTAGGGCATCACAGCCACTTACAGAGATACTTTGTCAAATACAGTAACAAAGCTCCTGCTAGTGACTCCAATGCCACTTACAGTATTTTTTTTCCTGATTGCTATATTTTTTAGATCTCATTCTCACATTTTGTTGAAAAGACTCTGGATAGAAAAATCGTAGGAAAACCACCTAACACAAGCAAGGCCAGAGACACAACACATGCCCCATGGACCAGCGACTAAGTTTCAAGATCATCCCCCATCAGAATATAAAAAGTGAAACCTGAGAAACAAAAGGCAGTTGTATTTTCTACACCACTGTATAAATCTATAGTAACCCAATTAACTTTACTATAATTATTTTCTCATGGAGGCTTAGCAGATATTCCAGAGACAAGCAACAGCATGAAAATCCATCTCAGAGAGAGGTTTGAGAAGACTTTTGCTGAGAAGCCAACAGTTCATTAGCCAAGATACAGAGACAGGCAGGAAATGGACATGAATAAAAAGAACATTCACAGTGCCAGTAAATAATTTTAATGAAAACTGCAGGGAAACAAAAATTTTTGTGTCAGAACTTTTTAGATGTCTCTGTAAAGTTTTGCATTTAATACCTGCCTTCTCCTGGGGCCCAAAGCACCCTGCACTGGCCACTGCCAGAGGCGGGAGGTGCCTCGGGTCTGAGCCAGGACCGCAGTTCAGTGTCTGACATCAAGCCCACAACAAAGGAGGCATTATTCCTCTTGAAGACTTTTAAACATTAAGTAGAGTCCCTCTACCTTCCTGCACACTAATCGCACCAAGTGCCTCCTCCTCATGCCTGATTGGTGGGAGAAAACACTAATTATCCTGCTTTCAGGTGAAAAGGCAGCACAAGGGCCATGTGTGGATGCCTGTCAATCACTCTGCTCACCTGTCAGACTCCATCCTCCTCATCCTGCTCCCACATCTTTTGAAACGGTGGGCAATTCCAGCTGCATTTGATGGAAGATAGTAAATCCCAACCATTTGGGAGAAGGAGATTGCATCTCCCATGTAATTTGACATCCGCTTCCTGAGGCAGAACAGGGGCGGCTTCAAACACCAGCGTCTCTCAGTGTCTCTGATCTCCTCCAGCTGACACAAGAGGTACCAACAGAGAACTACCAGGTCCAGTAACTATGAGGACATGGCTGTCTTCCCACCAACATGTCCTCTGGACTTCTGGTTAGTAAGGAACTAAGACAGATGTTCCTGTTCCTTCCTAATGGGAAAAAAATCCAGCAACAATCAGAACAAAAGGACACATGCTCTGCTAATTATAACAGAAAATGAAGATTCTTCATGCCTTTCTAAGGGGATCCATAATTCACTGCCATCACACCTGTCACCAAAGTTCTTTCTAATTTAAGACTATGCTTTCATTTCCATTATCACAGCATATATAGAAAGGTTTATAACTTAAGTAAACTGAATTCAGGTTAAAAAAAAAAGAGGCCCAGATAGAGTATTTTTTCTGCAATATGATATTATCTGGATAATTTGCTTTTGAGAGCAGAATACAAGAATTAAGGGTGCGGGCACAGAACATTACTGTCCATGTCCAGAAATGTCTATCATTTGGCAGGCAATGAAGTAAATAATTAGAAAAGCAATTAAAAAAGTAACAAAAAGCCATATGCACTGCTGCAAATAAGATTTGCAGGATACATTTCCAGTCTCATAGAATCAGGCCATTAGAGCATTCCTACTTAGGGAAATTGACTGGCATAATGACATTGTAATTTAACTGAATAATGTATTCTCCTTCTTTCCCTTATCTATCCCAGTTTACCTCCCCCATGTGGATATGATTCCAGATTAAACTGATTTTATTAAACAATAGCTTTATTAAAAATAAAATACTATTAATCTATCAGTCAGCTTCCTCAAGTGGAAAGGCTTTAAAGAACCATTATGAGATCACCAGCTTAAATAAAATGAAACACATGGCTTCCTCAGCTCTAAGTACCAAGGTTTTGTCTCACATAACCCCACATTTCTAGGTGCTGGGTGTGCAAACAGCTGAGATGGGCAGAGCTGGGCTTTGAGTTCCACAGCATATAACCACTGAGGACACAGCAAATGTATAATATCTAGGTTTCTTTTTAATACACATAGTTTCTAAAAATTCACCTTTTGTAGTAACCCTTTAAAGTCTAACATGACAGAAAAGAATCACTGAGGATACAAGCAACTGGTAGCTGGTATCAGTTGTAGTAAGAAATGTGTAATATAAATCAATTTTTTGCATACACTAAGGGGACTCTCTGTCATTTACCCTCTGTGTCAAATATTTATATGATATCTCTGTCTTTCTCTAGTCTGGTAGGCTGGTCTGTGATAAGCAGGAGCTGGTTGCAGAGGAATGGTAACCAAAAAGTTAGCAAACCTACACAGAAATGCTAGGGCTGGACCTTATTGTGAAGAGGGTCTGGATGTAACTCATTTTGGCTTAGGCATTTAGCTGTAGTGCCTCTGTTAGACGTCCAGACATCATGGGGACTAACAGGATGATGCAGCTAATCTAAGAGCTAAATTACCCTTTGAAAATAAGGTGTCAGAGTTCAATGTTTTGAGGGTGATTGCAACTGTCCATTGGGTGAAAGTAGGTCCTCACGCCTACATGTAAACTTTGTTCACCTTTACCTCTACTGCCATAATTACATCAGGAACCCCAACACCTCCCACCCAGGAAGGCAGCTATGCTCATATAGAAGTGGTCACACTGGTGCCCTCCCAATGATCACAGAATCACAGAATCACAGAATGTTAGGGATTGGAAGGGACCTTGAAAGGTCATGATGACAGCATCTCCCTTGGGGACTTTAGCTGCTTAATGATGTAAATCAAAATTCCTACACCTCTGCATGTAACTTGTATTTCCTTAGTATAAATGGTATCTAAGTCACTTCTGGAGATAGGTCATAGGCTCTCATTTTATTTCATGCATTAAAAACATTTATGACTTGACTTTATGTGCATTTTTCCAAAGTCGCTTATACAGAACGTTGTTTTAGCATTGCTCTTCACAGCATTCTGAAAAACTAAGGCTGGCTGCTGCTTTTTTGCTTTTTTCCCTCCTAAGTGCAGCAGTTCCCTGCCATGTACTTTTCTGTACCAAACCTGATCATTAGACTGGACAGGAATTTAATAATAACTAATTGATCCTGTTATGCTTAATATTTCCATGAAGCAGAGGTCCAGATTACTCTGTATGCATTATACCCTTCATTTGTGTTGCTGCTTTCTACAGCCCACTGTGACAGCAAATTTGAATAGCTATCCTTTTACAAACGCATCCTCTATAGTTTTGGAGGGAAGTATTACCACCCTGAATATCTGCATGATATGATTATATGTGCATATGTGCATGCATCTTTGTAATCCATGCATTTATATATAACTTTCTATACTTAGAAAAAACAGGTAATTAGTGGAGTAGAATGGTCAGAAGGCCTCACTAATAACCTGTAGCACAGGTCTAAGCCCTGCTCTGAACTTCTGGTGAGGGCTGCCTCCAAGCAAGTGAGCAAGCTGTAAGTGTTGCTGAGCCAAGGAATCAAAGGTGGCCAGATATCATGCTATTATGTATTATGCTTTTGCATATGATTCAGAAATAAACGTACCTTACCCACATTAACTTGATAGGTCTTGGCCTGATGTTGCTGCTAAGAAATGTTATGAAAGGCTTGAAAGACTGTAGAAGAAATAATTCAGTGAAGTATTTTGTGTAATTCTTTAGGGTCTCTATTAGGTCTCTATATACGGTCTCTATGTCTCTGGATAATTATTTTCTTCTCTTTTAATACACAGGCTAACACACCTTTTCTGTGTTTTCCCTTCTTACTCTAGTGTGCTTTCCTGAGTTCTTTTGTCCTTAGAAACCTACCACATGATAGCTCCTGCCTTGGTGCAAGGAATGTCTGATTTGAACCCAGGATGAGAGATCTGGCATTTCATGCCAGGTATAAACCCTTCCGTCTGCACTCAGCTGGATATCTTTACCTCTTCCTTCATCATGCAGTCACAGGATCTAAAACTGGAAAACCAACAGACGTGCATGAAGTAATCAGATTTGTTAGTCTACTCCATAAAATAACATTCATATTTGCTCATGTGTATTTTACCAGAGGCAACCAACCTCAAAGTTTGTGGAACCACCCAATTTATGTCTCTCTCATGGCAAGAATAAAGAATTCAGCAGTATTATCCTTCACTTCAGTGTGTGCACCTCTTTAATATGCCTCTAACTCATTACCTGATACTTTTTCGGCCATCAAATGATCTGAAGGAGCAAATATAATGTTTTATCTGCATGGAGGACATCCTGTGTGCTCATTAAGTCTATGGCAAAGTGACTCAACAAATTGCTCCACCAGTTCCCACTGCAGCTTGAGTCTATGTATGCCTTATTATGTAGCCTTGAGATTTGTTTTAAAGGCAACTGGCTTAATCTGAGTGATTATACATTTATTTCCCAACCCAAGAGACATATCGGTATTGGTTTCTGTTTGTTTGTAAAGCAATATTGCACTAGCTGCCAAGTCATTAAAATGTTACGGCCTTCAATCATAATTTTTAAGAGCATTTCTTTGTTTACGTTTTGTTGTCCCGAAGGTGATTAGCTCTTTTGCTAGAAGGTTACTTTGTTATTCTGTTACAAGGTTCTGGAATTAACTTCAAATGGGATTAGAAATTCCTCTGTAGCCAACAGCAGCACTTGCAAGCGTTGCTTTTATGCAAGCATATGACAGCATTCAAGCTCTGGCACTGGGGCTGATAGTCCCTCTGCACCCTCTTGTCCTGTACTCTTCTTTGCAAAGTTTCATCAGCCTTTGTTCACTGGCCATAAAAAATAAGATGTTAAGCCATTCACTGCCACCTCAGCTCAATACCTGAACGTTTCTGGGGAGTAAACCCAAAAGGTGTGCAGCTTTGCGTAGTGTTTTTAAACCACGATTAACCTAAAGAATATGACAACATAACGTAAAGAAAAATTAAAAATTAATACATAATTGTTTCTTTGTGTTTCATTTTTAAATCAGAGCTGAGATTAAAAAGCTAGTTTAAATTCATTGGTATGCCTAGAATCACTGACTCCTGAGGCTTTTGTACAATCACCACTATATATTCTGTCCATACTCCATACGAATAAATGTGTTTAGAGCCCTAAACTAAGCTGAAATTTGGTTTGTATAGGTGCACAAAAATACGTTTGCTCATCTAAATTATTATTCACCCTAAAAACGAAGTCAGAGCTCTGTTAGACTCTTGAAGCGAGTAAATTTGGGCTGGAAATCTCAAGAGAGAAGATATTGTATTTTATGCTTCCAGTTTTTTGGAAATATCCCAAAAGCAGATATATAGAAAGGCAAATATAATGAGGAGAAGTCAGCCAAGCTCTTTCAAAGGCTTGAAAAGAATTGAATTTACTTTCTAGATGAAGGTTTTTATTTCATCTTCAGTATTTGTATGTTTTGAGATATTTGTCCTGAAGTTCAGTATGCATAGGTGCTTCACCAACACACACTTAAAGCACTATCACATGGATACATTTATGATCCTTTGAACTAATACTCTTATGGCTTTTTCTCCTCAAATATGTATAGAGCTGATGAAAGATCTGAATGTATTTCAGAAGTGATGTTAGACATCGAAGTGAATAGGAATACTGTACTGAAAGTTACCTCTTTTATAAACCTAAAATATGAATTAGAAGTTGAATAAGCAAGAATCCAAAATAATTCTTCAGGTATAGCATTCTAAATAACTTTTAGTATCCTATCATCTCACCATAGATACAGAAATGCTTAGTACATACATACCTCTAACTCTTCTTACATATTGCAGATTCCTGGCATGAACCACATTTGCAAGTTCAGAGCATTTTTATAGCCAAGTTCCTGAAAAACAGGTTGATTCAACCTAAAAATAATAATTAAAAAAGTAGTAAAAAGTAGTATAAATAGAAGTAAACTAATAATGGCATATTTGAGATAAAATTTTGTGATTAATATCGCACCAAGGCACATCACAACATTATTGTAAAAATAACCAGCAAACCTTCTATTTTCTAATTTAACAAGACCACTTATGCTCTGTGGTCATATATTCTCAACAGAACCTGAATTCTATTACTCTGCAGCAAAACATTTCACCTGAAGTGCTTCCCAGTACCTCTCAATTCTCTCATAATTTATGACTCCAGGTTTGGAAGTTTTCCTGTAGCGCGTATTCCCCTGGCTCCTGACTGAACTGCACTAGGTTAGCATGGGGATGCTCTCTTTTACAGACAATGACACTGTATTTACATGAAGCCTTCCAGGCAGAAAAATATCATGCCTTACAAAGGGTCTAGGAATCACCTCAATTATTATTACACTGTAGTCATATCAGTAGAAAGTAATCTCTTCATCTTTTCCTTTGAGAAGTGTTTTATTTTGAAGGGGATAAACAAAATGTGTACTCTGAAGGAAATACATCCAATATTTTAGATTGAGCCACTTAATTAAATTATACTGAAGAGCAGAAAGGAATCATATCTTGAAGCAATTTCATCTAAAAGGACTTATATTAAATTAACAAAAGCCTGAATCTTGAGGTCCTTCTTTAGTTTTCAGTGAAACAAATATTTAAAATTGCAGTGGAGATGAGCCATTTTAAACACAGGTAAACAAATCACAGTCTGAATGGTTCGAGCCAAGAATGAAATAAAACAGGCGAGATCCTCAGCTGGTGGATAACTGCACTGCTTTTAGCTAATGTTTTTTGATTTATACCAAGCAATTTCCTCTCTTATTTTTTTTCCTTTGAGGGTTCTTTTTGTCCTCTTTCTACTAATCCCCTGCAGATCCAGGAAAAACTTGAATACATGAATTCAATTTTAGTCTACATGAATTTTGCCTCAAAGGAAAGCAAGGATGACTTCGATGTCCACCCCACAGAGAAGGTAGGCACAGTCTGGGGTGGAGTTAGAGACTGCAATGATCAGCAACACTTTACCTAACATTGATTTACATGATGGGATTCACAGTTCTATGCACAATCAATGAGCAGAGAGATAAAAGCACCTCAGAATTAAATCCTATTTTAAAATAAATAAATAAATAATCCAAGTTAGCTAACAGGGAAACACTGAACTAAGCATAGGTCCTCAATCCCAACCATCTCTGAGGCATCATTTTGATAAGATGAGCTTTAGCGAGACAGCTGAGCCACTTCAGATTTAATTGCCAACTGCACCCATGAATGAGGTCCTACCTCTCCTCCCCTTCCTCTTCTCCTCTCCTTTCTTCCAGCAGTGAAAATTACCTGGTCCCCCAGTGATCAGCTGAGCTGAGTAAAGTATTTGTTTTATTGGTCAGTTAGGTTTCTGCCAAATTCAGTGAAACAAATCAACATTCTGACAAACTCCAGAACTAGTGCAAGCTACAGGTCAAGAGTGTGCACATAGAGCAGGAGAGGGGAGAAGAAGCAGGATGTCCCCTGTTACAGAACCAAAATATTAGATTAACCCTGTTTGGCTTATCTTTTTCTGAAGTTCAAGAAGAAATGTTTCTTTGATCAATATTCAAATGCCTGAACTTCCAAGTCCACAGAGTGGTGTGAAAATGGGTGTTCGGCTAGTTCTGTTACACATTTTGACCAGTGACTTCCACTGTGTATTTTATTCAGAGTCCGAACGTCAGACAGTTCTAGCATTAGGCAGCTGCTCGCTGAGACCCTGAGGGCTGTGATTTTAGACTTCAATTTTTTAATCCTAAAGCAGTGTCTCAACAAGACATAGTTTCATAGTCAGTAAAAGATACAACTTTATTGTAGTGACAATAATACCAGATATTGTATTTAATTTAATTGTGTTTCTGAGGCCTTTAGCCAGCCACCACTTTAAGACCACAGTGCCTCGGTAAGCTGGGATGCAGTGTCCCTCCAGGCAGCCCACCATAAGCAGAGTGGCTTGATTTCAGCTCTATCAGACTCATGATTGTTCAGACAGCATGGCAGTAATAACTCTTTCACATAACCCATGCAAGGGCAATAGAATAGACAGTTCCAATGTAATGAGCAAGACACAAACATCTAGAGAGAGAATAATTACAGCCCCCCTTCAGGTACACTTCTAAGAACAACAGAGAGAGCTACAGAAAAGGCAGGAATCAAGTTAGGGTGATGATGCAGGAAGCATCAGTACTAAAGTCTCCTAACAGCCACGATTTATATTGAGTAATTCACTGGCTGAGAATAGAACACAGCTATCAACAGAGGAACAACAAGACAACCCTGTATGATCATGTGTTTCTTAAGACATATTTGATATAGTCTGTTGCTCCGCAAAGGGAAAAACACACTGTCCATAGACATCACTGTTAGTCTTGAGGTGAACACTTGGCATTTACAAAATCCCTAAATAACTTCATCACATTCAAAGAACTCCCACTGGCCACCTGTCCTGTTGTGAGTATTTAATCTTCTTCTCTTCTAGGGATATATTAATAAATCTGCTATTGGTCCTTGTGTATGTATCTTTACACACTATGTGTGGTGGTCAGCTGGTACAGGAATCTCAGCACCTCTGTACATGACATGTAAGTAAGCCAATGTGTAAGAGCCTGAATAATATTCTGAAATACCCATTGAGAAAAATGCCCTGAGGATCCTTATTTCAGATCAAGGGCCTGACACTTAATAATACAAGTTAGCCCCAAATGAGGATACTGTCTATTGCCCAGTATTCTTGAGACATTTTTTATTACTGCATTCCCCTAAACTTCCTCATTAAAAACTGGAACACAATTTTGAAACAAAATATGATAGAACTGCAGAGAAACACCCACCTGGATTCTAGGCATGAGCAGTTGCATGAGCCATCTGCACATACCATATGTTTAGTGCTTGATTGAGGGTGAAATAACAGGGTTTGGAGGTAGACTGAATACCTACAGTGCAGTTAAGAAGCTGCTTTCCTTCACACTTTCTTACACTTAAATCTCCCTTTGATTTTCTTGTGATGTAATTTTTTTCTCCCTTGTCTATTGGTAGCAATCAGTGCATACGAACAAAAACATTATCCAGTTCCAGCCTGGTGTAGGTCAAACACTGACTCCTGTTTCAGACAATCGGTAAGTTTAGATATTTTGAAACACCTCGTTTAGTTCCATGTTTTAGTCTCCCCCCTACCTCCAAACAGGACAACTTTATAAAAAATGTAGAAGAATTTGGTAATGAAATCAAGTGCAGCATACTTAAGCTTCAAGCCATGCTTAACTTTACATGCTGGGAATAGTCTGAAGCCAGTTTTCATAGTGCTGCAGCTCTACTATCTGGTTCCAGAATTCAAGCTCAGGTTCACCCAAGAGTTTACAAGCCACATGTCAAAGTTGGCTCAAATTTCCCATGAATGCAGATCAAAAGCTTCAAGGACCTGAAAACACGTTGGAAAAAAAAAAAAAAAAAAAAAAAAACACACCTCTATGGATCCAATGGAATTTTAGTTTGCATATGGAGACTAGTTTAAAGCCCAAGTGCATTCAGAAATGCTGGACTATGAACCTATGTGAACAGAAGCCATTAATTTTCCTGTTAGCTTTGAATTCTCTCTCTCACACCAAATATCAACATGCTTTTTTTCTTCTACCAGCCAGGATTGTAGCTTATTAGCAACATCCTGAGCCCAAGAGATTTTCAAAGGTGATAGCTGAAACTGCTGCATTTGTTACTCTGCTTGCAAACTAACGGCATATTGTGAACACCTCCAGAAATAAAATAGTAATAATTGTGTTATTGGTACTCATCATCCAGCTACAAAACATCTAAAACCTAGTATCTAAGGTATGTGCAGCACATATTAATAGTTTTGCAAACTCATAGAACATCCATAAAATGCACAAAATTTTAAATTGTTCCAACTCTTGCTTAGTTGCCTAGTATAAACCCAAAGCAATTAAATTCAATACAATGAAGATAGACTAGACAGAGTAAGTAGTGTTTAGTAACCATGTCTTTTCAAGATGTTGTTAACAAGATACAGCTGTGGCTTTGGAGGAGAAACGTCTTGAACATTTGAAAAATAAAGGGTTTTGGTACACAATAAAGAGGCTAAAACCATGTGTATCTAGAGATACAGTATTTTGAAAAGTTTTAGAATGTAAATGTCAGAAACTTTTCTTACCAGGAGTTCTATCAGAAGTAGGTATTAGCCACATAGGTATGTGTGTGTTCAGAGATAAGTGTGTGTTAATTCTAGCCATGTGTGTAATTTCCTGTGTGTGTGAGAGTGACTCCAGTCCATAATATCTGTGCTTGAAATCTCTGTAGTAATCCTTATAAGATTTCTTGCTCTTTGTGGCATGATCTTTGGAAATCTCAGAACAAAAATTTTCAAAGATTTTCACCATCCTGAAGAGAACAAATACTGCAGTACCAGCTGGATTTTCTTGACTGTAGTAACATTAAAAATGAAATTTGGAAAATAATTGTATTTTCCAGATCCTTTTGAACTAAACCCAGAGTGTTAATAGGTGATTTTGTATCTGGAGATATGATTGTCCTATGGCAAATCAGAACTTTCCAACCAAAAGTATTGTTTTCATTGTGATCACCCCACACCAGCAGAATCTACTTAAATGCTTTCATTCATTCATAAAGAAAACTTAACTATCTAGTGGCTTGACTACAAAAAATACAAAATTCAGAAAAATGTCCTGTTGGGTGAAAAATCAAATTGGATACCTTGTATCCACATTGTTCTATCATTGCATCTTATTTGATCAGACGATGGTTTAAATCAAAAGGACCCAGACAGGTTCCCTCATGCTTCACATTTTTCTAGAGGCAGTGTGTTAGATCTGGATTATTAAAACTTCCATCTTGAGAGCACAACTCAGTCTGCCTGCCAAAGAGTGATACTTTTCAACAGTCTTTTGAAGCCACATCCCTCTCTCAAAGAAAATGTTAATTGTCTTAGCTTGTACAGCTCAGTAGTACAAAATGGACTCAGTATGATTTGTTACCCAATCATTACCTCGTCAGTTCCTTACACTTGGTTGCAGTTTGCTCTGACCACGAAGAACACAAGCTTCCATCCCTCATCTCTGTTTTCAGTCCCCACAACATCCTAAACACCCTCTCTCTGGATGCTTGCACAAGTATTTAATGTCATGAAGAATGCATTTCTCATTACCACATTAGAATCAACAAGTTGACAAGCAGCTGCAGGTGATGACTGCTACTGAGCTGAAATGTTTCACAGCTTGGCTCTTGGCACTGCTTATGCTGCACGGGCTTTCAGCAACTGGTAGTGGCTGATTGCCATGTTCAGAAGGCTCAGTTTGTTCTTTCACATGTATTTGGGACTCCAGCCATGATTTTGAAAGGTAAAATCCTCACAAGAGTTAGGCAACCATTTCCATATGTGAGGGCCTAAGCAAATGATTTAAAATCTGATTCTGTTGACTACTAGATATGGATATAGCCATCTTAGTTCTGCTTCAAATCCTGGCTAGCTTCATGGCTTACAGCATTACAATGCAGTCTTCCAGCCATGACATTAGACACTGGAGGCTGTGTCATGTGCAAGACAGAGACCATGCCATCCTGGACAGAAAAGGTACACGTATGGGCCATTGCTCTTTCTTTGGCAGGAGTGGGTTGGGGAAGTGCATGAGACCTGAGAGCCAGAGACATGAATGACATGTGTCTGTCCCCAGATTGTCATCCTAAAAACCACATTCAGCCACCTGCTTGAACTTGTAACTTTGTACAGATCAGCAAGCTGCTGAGTTCAGCAGCTAAATAATTGTCTAAACCTGGTTTGATTCAGATGACAGTCATCTCCCTAGTTAAGTCCCTTTGATAAGTGGTCTGGCAGGTATTTTCAAAGCACATCACAAAACTGCAATAGTGTCCTCTGCTTTCCTGTAAAATGCCATAAAGGACACGCCACTTGTTGCTTTCATATAAACTCTTACTTGCTCCTGTGCTCATCTCAGCAGTGGGAAGTAAGGGTTCAATATGCTTTCTGCCTAAAGAGATAAGAACCTACATTTCATACTGTCCAGGCAATTACCACTTTCAAGGAGATCACCCAAACTGCCAATTCTAAACGTTTATGAATGGGAATGAAAATCCCTCCGAGTATGTGCACTGAGCTGAAAATGAAAATTTACAGGATGAGAGAATGAGGAAGCAATGGCAAGTAAGGCTTTGACTTGGTAACCCAGTGTTTATGTCATTTAGTCAGGACTGACATATCTGCATTTTTGGTCACAGCTTCTAGTGCTATTATAGTTTAGCAACCAACGGTTTAATGTAAAATGCAGAAATCACTCAGAAGAGAGACAAGAGTCCAGGACAATCTTGGCAGTGAGCCTCAGGACTGAATCATGCTTCTTCTCATGCACATCATCTTTCTCTAAGCCAGTAGTGATGTCTCTGTAAGTAAACTAGATGTGTTCATGGCCATTCCCTGGCCCTGAGGTCAGGTGGCATGGAACAACTCATATTCGTGCTGCCAAACTTTCTTAACTTCCAAAACAAGGTGGCCACATTCAAACTACCAGCTGGGAAAGGTCCCTGGCCTGCAATAGCTCCCAAACCAAGTAGCAGAACTGTCTGGAAAAACAAGAAGCCAAAGCCACACAGTTGCCCGTTTAGAGGATTTCACAGTAAACATTGATTTTCCAACACCTGGCAGCGTTTCCCAGAGCTGTTTAATTCACTCATACAGAACGCTCAGCTTGATTCCTTTTTGCCAACAGCGTAGTTTCCATACAAGGGGCTGTCTCTGCATCTCTTTAGCCTATAGCCTGGCCATCACAGACCTGCCCATAGGGAGCATATTTGTGGGCCAGAGCCCCCTGGATGCAGGAGGGGACAAACCTGGACTCTCCAGTCTCAGGTGCCCTAGTCCCAAGGCTGTTAGGCAAAGCTAATGTGCCTTCTTCAGGCCTAGTTTTCACAGGATGGTATGGCCTGAATTGTGCAGGGCACTTGACCAGATGACCTCAGAAGTCCTTCCAATCTAGATTACTCTGTGATGCTATGACACAGCTACATTTTCTCAGACTTACTAACCTGTAAGTGAGTGTTACATATGCTTAGACATTATGGTGAATTCCAGTCCTCTATCAGCCTCTCCAAACAAAGATACTGCATCCCCCCAAGAAATGCTCCTGCATGAGAGCTTTTATTGAATGACCTGATTCCTGGAATAAGGCAGCTAGACATAACCTGTGTCATGAGGCAAATACAGATGCACAGGTCTGGGGCCAAATGAGGACAGCTACTGCAAGTCTATGCTCCCATGGGCTTGGATGGTCACTGCTCAGATTTTTCTGAAGGTCCTTTATATAAAACTGAATTACATTTAATGTCCTGTATTGAATCCTGGGTTTGTAGCTAAATGTTAGATCAAAATTACTGGAACTCTTATGTAAAATCAGGTTTTGTTAAGCCTTGTGAAGAGAAGGCTAAAGGAGAAATCTGGTTGCAGTTACATACAATGTGAAAGAGTGTTACAGAGAAGACACTTAGACTTCCACTTTGGCGCACAGCCAAAGGACAAGAGGCAATGGTTACAAGCTAAAACAAGGGAAATTCTTATTATACATGGGAAAATATTCTTTACCATGTGAGTGGCTAAGCCACTGGAACAGGATGCTCGGAGAGACTGTGGAACTTCCATCCCTGGAGATTTTCAAATCTCCCCTGGACTGGGCCCTGAGCATCCTGATCTAGATCTAAAGATAGCCCTGCTTTGAGAGATGATAGAACTTCATGACCTCAAGAGCATTCTTCCAACCAAAATCTTTCTGTTATTCTACGGTATTGTCTATACAGGCAATGAAAAGAGTCAATAGGACTTGGTTCCATTTGAACAATATGAGTGTCTTGCAGAAATCCATTTCTCCATCATCATCCACCTTCTGCATTTTTATAGCTGAACTTTTTTACATTAATCCAAATTCTTCTATCAATTAAATCTTATCACTGAATTAAAATCAAGAAGAACATAAATTGGATTCTCCTTACAAGAGAATCTACCATTCAGTATTTATGGTTCCATACTAAAAGCAGTACTTCTGATTCAAAACCTGGATTCATTACTGAGGCAATATAAAAACAGAGACTAAGGTTTAAGAAAAACATGCACAGTTACATTTATTCTTCTCAGCTCAAGCTATCATGTAATAAATAGTTGCTTAATAGTAATTTTTCTAGTAGGATCTGCAATTTAATGAAGTAAATTACCATTCCTGGGAAACCTGTACATTAAAGTTCAAGTTATAATGATGTAAGCATTATCAGAGCAACACCTCAGTTAATTAAATAAGTTGTAATAACTTAACATTAAATTGGACTTCAGATTCATATTGAAGAACATGAACAAGAAATCTGTAGACTGGTTAATGTTTAAATGCCTGGCTCAGCCACTTATGAACTTGTTCCTCGTGTCAGCTCAGCCTTGTTTAGCTTGGACAATAAATTTTTATATAATCTAATTTTTCACTTAGCAATTTTTTTCTGGTTTGATCACATTTGTTACTCATTTTTCTCCTATTTGCTGAAATATTTGTGTTGTCCCTTTGTTTTCTAGATCGATTGTTTAACATCATGATTTATTTCTACCTTTCTGCTTTTTATTCCATATGCATTTCATTTGTCTTCCTTTGCACTTACCTACTACAAGTAGGATAGTATAAAAAAGTAAATAGTCCTTCTAATTAGTTGGACAGAACTTTTGTCATTTTCTTGAGAAAGCAAAACTTCAAGGATTACTTTTGCGAGAATAATAAATTTCTTATTGACAAAAGACAGCTCAATGCTTCTACATATCAGACACATTACAACAATGTAGGAATTGTTTCCATAGGATTCGGTGTTTTGAGAAATGGAAGATATTAGTTGTGTATCTAGGTGACATTTCATTTTGAAATGTGACAGAGGAATTAAAAGAATGCATTGTTTATGAGAGAGGGAATATATAAGGCATTTTACTTTCAGACTCATCTAAAATGAAGTCAGGTTTTGCCATATTTGCCCTTACCAAAGCTTTGATATTAATCTTTAATACTCTGCTTATCACAGATATTTTCTACCGCACTGATTATGAGATTGTATATGGCCATTAATTTGTGTGGACTTCATCACACATGCTTTGACAGTACACCACAATTAAATGTTCATTGGTTCATTAAACCATCACAGCCAACAGTGTCTGCTGAGCTTAATGAAGCTAATGTGAACATCTTGAGCAATGTCACAGTAAAGTGAATATTCTACATAAAAATGTTCATATCTGATTACCACTCTTTCGAAGTCAGTTATTATGTTGCAGACTACAGGCTAAGGCTTTTTTTTAGTGCACACTTCTTTGGAAACTGCTGTAGTGCATTTGTTTTGCAGATCCCATGAGAAAACAGTGTTATTGATTCTAAGGTTAATAGCCCATGGGTATAAACGACCACAGCTTTACATTTTGCTTTCCAAATGTTTAAATGCCAATTTTATACATATAGCTATATTTCTGAAGAAATCTCTTTAAGGAAATATCTTTTCCACTACATTATTTTTAAAAAGACTGTACACCACTCTGGACAATCAACCTTCGTATTTTAGCTTCATGTTCAGCCTTGCCTAAAATATGACAAATATTCCCACTACCTAGATGGATTAAAGTCATAGTTCATGCAATATAACACAGAAGTATGCAACAGGATGGGAACTCAGAATGGACGGAGAACGTGTAAGGCATAGAGTGAGACTCCTGCCCTCAAACATACATGCGTTCAATGCAAATATCTGACATTCACTTGTGAACCTGCAGGTCAGATGGCTTTACATGTCAATAGACAACTACACCTAGATCAAAATTAATCACATCAGAAGATATAAGACCCTAAGAAATCTGAAACAGATCAGCTAAATCACATGCCGGAAATTGTCGTTACTCTCCATTGACCACTAGCACAAAAAACCATCTCTACTATAGATGTCTAAACTTAGGCAAGAGCAATTTGACTCTGGACATTCAAACACATTGCAATTCAAGTTTACCACTCCAGTTTCCCCTCTGTTGCTTTAAATTAACCTCACACTCATAGTCCCCTATTTATTGGCAAAACTCGGGCAGCAAGAAAGTGACTGAATTAATCAGTGATGGCAACATTTCTAATATCTCGTGTCCATAGCTTTAGAAGTAGAAAACAAAGTAAAAGAAAGGGTTCTGCCTTCAGTAAAGGAAGGTGAACTATAAATTAAAAACTGCTGGCTCTTTAAAAATTCTAGGCACATGAAATGAAGATATAAATTACTTCCATTTACAAATTTCCTCCAGGCAGCAGGGAAATGAAGCCTGATGTGATTTTGATAATATATAGCCATGTCTTCTCAATCTGCAGTCAGACAGTTGATTTTCTTTTTGGTTAAATTTTTTACAAAGTAAGAAGAATATCCGCTGCATTTTCACTTCTTAATGTTTCAATCACCGCAACTACTCTAACTTGCTCCTGTTGTATAATACTATACACTGTAAAAACATGTACATGTGGTAGATAGATGTTATTCAAAATAATGTTACACAGATACATCATTTTAGGTGTGATTAAGGCTCTGTTTCTGTGAAATACTACTACTGCTTACATTGGCAACTATATTTACGATAATTTCACACAGAATTGTCATAAAATTACATGCAAACATGTACTTAGATGTCTAAATATCAAATGGTTTATGACTTTAGATATACCTTCTAGAGATATGAACCAAAAGGCTGCTCCAAAGCACACAGCTGTTGATACAAATCACTCACAAGTCAGCTCCAATACACTCACTAAGTGACACATATAAAGCAAATTGTCATTCCAGTACACTTCAACTGCTAGAAATAATATGAGCAAAATTCTTGAATACTTTAAAATGAAAGAAAGGAACACAAATATGAGGTTGATATTATTTTCATTAATTAAGAGATATGCACTGAATTCATTCCACAATTGATATGCATTCTCTGCAAATTTTCCATCTTAATAATGGTGCCTGACTCACTATAAGCAAACAGAATTAAGATCAAAAAGAGAGGCTTTTTTTAGCAAGTACAAATCACAAATCTTTGGGGTAAAAATAAATAAATAAATGAATAAACAACAGGGTAAAAATTTGTTCTTTTGTGGCTTGGATAATAAGTCTATGAAACATATCCTAGATAACCTGCTTTGCACAGCACCAGCTGTACCTGTTTTGGAATAAAATATGAATTTCAGATGAAGATTGAAGTTTCTTTAGAATTCCTTGTATATGTCACCAACATGCTGTTTAATAATACAAGATTATTTGATAAAAATCAGCAGTTATTCACTGCAAATGCCATTGCTTTCATTTTTTTAAGTATGTGGAAAATGACACTTCAGCTTTTTTGTATTTAGAGCCAGCGTTGACTGTACATATTTACTGGAATAGAGAGAGCAGTATGCAGCAACAAATTGTGAGAAATCAGAAACACAGTGCTTGGCATTTTATGATGGGAATCTGGATCACATCATTTGCCATTACTATTTTTGCACTGTAAAACTCATGAGCCTTTTAACTCAAGGGTGTGAAAGCCTGTTACCACACTGGGTTAATGGTCCCTGCTCAGAGGCACCTTTTGATTAGACAGTCCATCCGCCCATACTCTACTGCCTCCAATCATTAAAAGAAAATAAATTGCCCAAATGTGCTAAGATGATATCAAGAAAGCACAGAGTCAAGAACCAGGCAGGCCATTCATTCTGAAGTAAGGCTAAAATCTAACAGGACATACTGCTCTACAAATTTTACTGTATGTCAGGTATTTATGTCCCCACAGGAAAATCTAAGCCACAGAGAGACCTGTTTTGCCTTATCTGTCCTTAGCACACAGGTAGGATGTGGAAATCTGCTCGCTTTCATTGCAGTCTCTCAGGATTAGTGATCTCTACAGAGAATCTCAATACACAAAGACTCCTGTGCAACACTTATAGACAAGGAAAAGGAGTATAGTCCTTTTCTTTTTGAAAAATGTGAAGAATCAGACTGGTGACAGCTTTATTGAGTGAGGACCCTTCATCTAAAATATTCATTTTCATTTGGGATTTTTAGGAAAAAAATATAGTAAGCAAAATAATTTGCATTCCAACCTACTTCAAAAACACTGCATGCAGAAGATAAAGCTCTTCTGAAATGCTGATAGCCCAAGCCAGCTTTCCAAGACAATACTCTATTCCAAAACCTGGTATAATTAACCAAGAGAGTAAAAAAAAAAATGTTTGGCAACAATACAATCCCTTCCTCACAATCTACCTGGTCCCACCCCACTGGGCTGGGATGGCAGGAGAAAACTTTGCTTACAGATACGACATACACACACCAGCTCACCAGGGAAAGCATGTGTGGCTTAAAGCAGCTTTTTACTCCTCTGATCCCAAGCCATCTGTGTAGCAGATGTCCTCTGGTGTAAACTGGATCATATTGAATGTTTGCTGCAGGGCTTTTCACACATTTCTTTGACTTGTCAGCAAACTTGTTTTAACATGAGAGATTTGTCTCCCATCTAACTCTGTTTCTCTCTCTTTCTTACAGACGTATATATTCACACAAACATCCTACCTAACAAGCAGCAGAGAGCATTACAGGACAAATAGAAAAGAGACATCTGAATTCCTAACGTATTGTGTTATATTGCTGCCCATCACCACTCTGTCTAATTTCTCCCTAATTATCTCTCACTGTGTATCTTCATGTAGATGGTCTTGTGCAGTATTCAACACTTTTCCTGTTTCTGTTGTCAAAATACTGTTAAGAGTACCCTTCTATGTTGTTTTTTGTAGGGTGATTTTTTTTGGTTTCTTGGGTTTTTTTTTTCTCTTGCCATATCTTCTTTCCTCTCTTATTTGGGTGGATTTGGCATAAAAAGAGCTGTCAATGCCTAGAGGTTGAGAGCATCATTCTCACCGTGTTAGAGAGAGGAATATTATGCAGCCACCTCTAGAGAACAGTAGGACACTTGATTCATCTATTCTGTTCTAAAATTTGGCTTTGTAACTTTTTTTTTTTTTCAACAGAGAAAACTTTGTCCCAGGTAGTGACAAACCTTGTCCTTATTTCTTGGTCTGCTATGACAGTTAAGAAATCAAGTTGGAAAAAATCCTTTAAAATAACTGAGATTTGCTGCACCAATAGCTCTGAAGAGTGAACCAGGTCACTAAACAGTCACCAGGAGTCCAGCAATCACTATGGGAACTGGAGTATGTGGTAGCCTGAGCCATATTGTGTACCAGCAGGAAGAGCATTATACGGTAATCCCAATTGGAGCTGACAAATGGCTCGCTGTGACAAATGTGTTCATTCACTATTTGCAGTGGATAGCTCTTTGCTCAAAAAGAAGGGCTGTTTCTTGAGAAGCTGGAGGTGAGAAAAGGCAATTTTAAACACTGACATTTCCCAGTTACCCCAGCTTAGCAAGGAGACCTGCAAGCTGCTGTGCGCTTTGATGAATGGGAGCTTCGGAGGAAGAGAAGCAAGGTCCCAGGTAGTTTTCCGGTGCCTTCTCTCTACATTGTAGTTTAGTTTAGTTTAGTTTAGTTTAGTTCAGTTGAAGTAGTCACTGCTCAGCCAAAAAGATTATTTCCTAGAGACAAAGTGATTTTTTAGCTACCTCATTGAATATGCAAATAGCTGAAGGTTGCTGGCATTTGTGGATGTTAAGTTCATTGCATTTCATCCTATCTCTAAACAAAAAAAATGCAGTTCTGGGATAGTAGATCCCTGCAAGACATTTTCAAAGGAGGTGTTACCAGCCTCCAGCCCGGGGCACAGCCTCCAACCATCAGCATCCTTCACCCAGAGGAAACCTATTGAAGCCACTGCATAGCATTGTTTCCTCCGGTCACAAAGCAGCAGTGTAACAATGGCTTGAGAGAAGTACAGATTCACGAATGTAAAGGTTTTGTCTACAACCCTTCATGTAAGGAGGACATGTTCACTGCACAAGAATTCACACAGACCACATAGTTTTGCATTAGGAAGCAAATATTTCCAGAAAAAATCTCCAGAGCAGGCATACAAGGCGACCTGTCCTTGTCATGAGTCGAGCCCAGGGGTTTGCCCCCGAGTCACACACAGCTTCAGGGTGCCTGTAAGTTCCGGTCATAGAAGTGCCACGGAAGAACAAAAAGGGCTTTGGCAGGGGTCATGTACACAGTCATGCTGTGTCAGCCACTTCAGACCAGAGAAGCCATGAAAAGAAGGCAGAGGCACTAGAGGCAGAGGCTTTTTCCCTTTTATTGAAAAATGCTCTATCTTAAGAGAAACTTGGTCCAAAGGGCTTCCTAGCAAAGGGCTCTGTGAAGCAAAGAAACACTGAACAGGACATAAGAAATATAGGAGAAAAGGTGACCTTAAGTCAGTTCAGCTCTAGCACCAGGAAAGCTTTTCTCTGCCTTTTAATACCTTCCATTGCTTCAAAGGGAAACAAATGAGAAACAGCCATTCAGAAAGGGCTCTTAGCCATGCACTCGTTAGACAATAAAATTTAGCAATGTTTCCTTGCCAGCAGTCCAATCCTAACATTACCAAACATCACTCACATAGTTCACACTGAGGTCATTCACAACCATTTTGCCACTACCAGCACCAGCAACATACTACTGAGCACGTAGAGCCAGACCCACCAGTGGATGCCAGCTGCTTTGTACCACTCCAGTGATGCGAAGCAGCTGTAAACCAGGTTTAACAGGCCAGTTAAACTAGCTTTATTATTGCTTTGTGTTGCTGACACAGTGCAAAGCTGCCAGAGGAGCCCAAGGAATCTGATCGTCTGTGTTCTTTTAGCAACAAAGTGGAAGTGTTAATCCCAACTCTAAATCCTCTCGAAATATTTAATGAAGTCCACTGGGAGGATCATACACATTGACTGCTTTAAACTGAGTTCACTAACTCTTCTGTAGACATGCCCTTTCTGTCAATCTCCCTCAAAACAATGGATGTGCCCTCTGTGTGAGTGGCCATTGAGCCTTTTGCAATAACATACATTCATATGTATCAACAACTTAAAAATTATCTGCCCTCATTGACAACAATAACTTCTAATTTTATGATGACATAGTAAACAGACAACCTTCCAGGCTGCCCACATCATGACACCTGGTCTACTCAAGCAAGACTGTGACGCATAAAATTATCAACGTCCACGACGATAATTTTACATACACGTAACACACACATACTTACACAATAATCCCAGAGCAAGAAGATATTGTGACAAGGCAGTTTAATTATTTTTATTACGGACCAAGAGGCAAGAGTTCAGACCTCCTTTGAGACTCATGAGGAAGCAAACTCCTGCTCTATGAAGCTATAAATAATACAAAGTTGAACGACCTGAGGCGTCAAAGGCAGCTGGATGTGGTGATAGCCATACTGGTTTCTGTGTGCTGTCAGCCACAGAAAACTGGCCTTTCTATAGCTCAGTGGGACACCTTGGATCAGTCAGATGTTCAACTTTCTGAACTCTAAACAAAGGTTTGAAAAGAGTCGTCTATCAAAAAAAACCTGTTAAAATGGATGAGCTGCAGATTTAAATACTGAAGTGTGGAGATCATTATCATCTATCTACACAATCTTCCAAACCTCCGCTACATAAAATCTTGCCAGACCCCACTAGAGAGCAAAAACTCCTCCTTTCATTGCAAAGTTGTATTTGCATAATTATGATCATTTTCCTTTACCCCTTTCAAGTTTTACATATTCATTTTCAGCTTGACATAAAAACTACTAGATAAAGCTATAAGGCATTTTTTGTGGATGAATTAATAGTCTCCAATACATCTGTTAAATATGCTGTTATCAAAGGAAAAAAAAGACTTTGTCCTTCTGAATTCAAAATTATATAATTATGCAATGTCACTCTGAACAATAATGGCAAAACTGTTCTAAAAAACCCCAGTCTAGCAATCCATTAAAAATATATATCTTTATAAATTACCTATAGCATCTACATACAGAACATTAGAATTTCCCATTTCCAGATTAAGCCTGGCCACTCATAAATATCTAGAAATTTGACATTAAGATTTAAATAACAACAGAGATAGTTTTTTGTATACTGCCTTTCCCATCTGTGACTGGAATAATACAATTTGTACTATCCACTTAGAATGACATTTTCTGTATGCAGAGACTGAAATGCCTCCAAATAAATTTCAAAATAACCTGGAAAACAACTAAGAAAATAAGTTTATGTCAGAAAAAAAAAATCTTAACTTATTATTCTTTCTCCTTTTCCGTTCTCCTCCTTAACCTGGTCTTGAGAGAACATGAAGCAAGATCCACATTCATGAAGGTACTTGGGAATCTAATTTCCGTCTGGGTGTCTAACTTGCACTCAAACAAATTGGAAATCAATGGGAATTAGGTATCTAGTCTTATTTCTGGGCATGGGCTGATGTTTGAGAAATAACAGAACATTCACATCCTGTACAAATTGCACTGGGGAGACAGAAAACAAGATTTTTTTTCTCTTCCCTGGTGGCAGGAGATCTACACTGGCGGATTTTGCTGGATCTGATATATAAATATATATATATATATATATATACACACACACATATAGTAGCTACAATAAACTCAAGGAAAGAATACCTGCCTAACCAGTGATTAGTGTGCCCTCATGGAGTGGAAGATGCAGCTTGACCTCCAGTGAATAACACTGGGATAGGAGGGAATATAGGCAGGAGGGTATATAAGGGAAGAGAATTATTTTGTTCAGCAAATTGTTCCTTTCTGCCACCACCACAATTTGCATATTTTTCTCCACTGATTGTACAGAAACTCCAGGGTGAACAGCTCAGGTGTAGCTGTTTACACTATATATGTTTAAAGCTAGCTTCCATGAAGTTCATCTCTGTTTTCTACCAAAGTGTGAGCAACGAATTGTGTGCTTTCAAAAAACAGGATAGCCACTGCTTTCTCTGTTGCATGTGGATTACCTGGTATCTGAATTCTCCCTGCAGTCTTTCTCTCAATAAGGATATACCAGGGCCTGTCTCTTCAGCCTGGCTGTATATTTTCTTGAACCATATCGGAAATTATAGTTCTTCAGAGCACTTCGTCTTTTTATTATATTGGATTTATATCAATGAACTGACTTATCCAGAAGAGGATTTGGAAAGCTAGGCAAAGACATGCAGAGTGATACTGCAATCCTTCTTCCCCTAAGGAGCCACACCAAAGATATTTTAATTTAAAAGGCTTAAAAAAAAAAATCCATTAGAAAAACAGGAAAATAGCAGTTGTCATTCTATGGCAGCCTCCAAATTATGCCTCCTCTTTAATAAGCTGTCTTTTGTTTCACATATTTTAAGAGAAATCAAGAATTGAGCAGTGAACTGAAGCAGAGACTATTCTTCTCTGCACTTCAGCAGAAGAGCCAACACCACCAATAATTCATGTAAAATGTGCCGTACCACACTGACATCTGCAAGGAGCTCATCATTCTTTGATGTATTCTTTTATAAAGCTTCTCTCTTTTCCTTCGCCTAATCACCACCACTCCCCATGTCAAATGAAAATCTAACAGCACAAAGTACCCTAAAGCATGTTAGCCTGAAACTGAAGACAAGCTGGAATATTCAAAGACTAGAGAACTTGAATTTTTCTCCTCGTCTGGCAGCTGCTCTTTGTAACTTGAGGCTCGTCTTCGTGAAACATTACCAAGACAAAAGCACTAGTGGCAATCTTTCACTGACCAGTACATGAATATAATTCTCTTCAGTAACTCAGAAGTAATATCTGGTTCCCATACAGTACACCCAGAGGAAATCTTTGCCAGGCAGAAG
Source organism: Caloenas nicobarica (assembly GCF_036013445.1). Classification (NCBI taxonomy): domain Eukaryota; kingdom Metazoa; phylum Chordata; class Aves; order Columbiformes; family Columbidae; genus Caloenas; species Caloenas nicobarica. The sequence continues at coordinate 20,857,006 of NC_088246.1, read as the reverse complement.
TTTAATTATCAAGCAGGATATTAAAATCCTGATACCAATGCTGTCGACATTTCAATAACAAATACGGTTCTGAGAATCATTGCTTCTTGAAATATACCTTTAATCACTTCTAATGTAATAACATCTCTTCAGCAAGTCCTGTTAATATTGGTTAAGTCAGGAGCCATATTAATCAGTGGTACAGATGGACAAATTCTGACTGAAAACAGCAGCTGAACTGATTATAAATTCTTGCCAACTTTATGGAGAAGAACTAAATTGATTTTGAATTGTACACTTAAAAATTCCTCTGGTTCTACAATTTTTAAAAAAAAAGGAATCAAAATTTCCTACAGAGCAGCTGAACATACTGTACCTGGGGAGTTTTGTGGCAAGTCTCCTTCTTGCACAATGGCTTGGGCACAGAAGGGATTCTGCAGTTTAATTCAGACATAATGCAAAGTTGTGTCCCAAGAAACCAATAACAAAGTGATAGATCAGCTGCCCCAAACTGCTCCAGGCTGCTCTGTGCTCAGTCACACTCAACAACATTCATATGATTAACGATACGTCTCTAGTGTAAACACAGCAGAGCTAGCCCTCCCATCCTGCCTCAGTCAACAGAGAATGAGTTAATGCTCAATAGACTCCAGGGTGCAATTCTTCTCATCCTAAGATAGCCATTTAAAATAGGTCAGATAAATCTCACCCTACAACTCTACTCCTTGCATTGACTATAAAGAGAGCCTTATGGTGATCGACTCATAAGGAGCTGACAACTGCATGGCTGATTCCTTGGGCAGAGTTTATTTATTTGGGGCTATAGATAAGACAGAGGATCTAAGCGAGACTGGTGCCCCACTGTACTGGTAGCTGGAGGCCAGGTGGGAAACCCCAGGGCATGTGGGCTGCATGTAAGCAACTGCATGAAGTCGTCTGAAGTAGTACAAACCTTATTTCCTTCTCTCCTTCTGTGAAAGGACAGAGACAGAGATGACAGAGATCCATGTCCAACTTATCTAAGTCAGATTTGCAGCAATTAATGGGTTAGAATCATAGAATCATTTTGGTTGGAAAAGACCTTTAAGACCTTTGAGTCCAACCGTAAACCTGGCACTGCCAGCTCCACCATACCATGTCCCTAAGCGCCACATCTACATGTCTTTTGAACATCTCCAGAGATGGTGACTCAACCACTTCCCTGGGCATCCTGTTCCAATGCCTGACAACCCTTTCCGTGAAGAATTTTTTTCCTAAGATCCAATCTAAACCACCCCGATGCAACTTGAGGCTGTTTTTTCTTATATTACTTGGGAAAACAGACCAACACCCACCTCACTACCACCTCCTTTCAGATAGTTGTAGACAGCGATAAGGTCTCCCCTCAGCCTCCTTTTCTCCAGGATAAACAAACGCAGTTCCCTCAGCTGCTCCTCATCAGATTTGTGCTCCAGACCCCTCACCAGCTTTGTTGCCCTTCTCTGAACTCTCTCCAGCATCTCAATGTCTTTCTTGTAGTGAGAAGCCCAAAACTGAACACAGCATTCAAGGTGCAACCTCACCACTGCCCCATACAGGGGCATAATCACTTCTCTAGTCCTGCTGGCCACACTATTCCTAATACAAGTCAGGATGCTCTTGGTCCTCTTGGCCACCTGGGCACACTGCTGGCTCATGTTCAGCTGACTGTCGACCAACACCCCCAGATCCTTCTCTGCTGGGCAGCTTTCCACCCACTCTTCCCCAAGCCCGCAGCACTGCATGGGGTTTGTTGTGACACAAGTGGTGGACCCGGCACTCAGCCTTGTTAAACCTCATACAACTGGCCTCAGCCCAACGATCCAGCCGGTCCAGATCCCTCTGTATGGCCTTCCTACCCTCCAGCAGATCAGCACTCACATCCAACTTGGTGTCATCTGCAAACTTACTCAGGGTGCCCTCAATCCCCTTGTTCAGATCATTGATAAAAAGACTAAACAGAACTGGCCCCAATACTGAGCCCTGGGGAACACCACTCGTGACTGGCCGCCAAGTGGATTTCACTACATTCACCACAACTCTTTCAGCCCGGCCCTCCAGCCTGTTCTTTATCCATTACAGAGTCTACCCATCCAGGCCATGAGCAGCAAGTTTCTCCAGGAGAATGCTGTGGAAAACAGTGTCAAAGGCTTTACTAAAGTCCAGGTAAACAACATCCACAGCCTTTCCCTCATCCATGAAGTGGGTCACCTTGTGATAGAAGGAGATCAAGTTAGTCAAGCAGGACCTGCCTTTCATAAACCCATGATATTGGGCCTGATCACCTGTTTGTCCTGTATATGCCACATGATGTCACTCAGGATGATGTGCTCTATGACCTTTCCTGGCACTGAGGTCAGACTGACAGCCCTGTAGTTCCCCAGATCCTCCTTCTGGCCCTTCTTGTAGATCAGCACCACATTTGCTAATTTCAGGTCACCCTACTGTGACCGTAGGCTAAACCTACTTGCAAAAGAACAAGCAAGAGAATTGCAATAGTAATATTACTAACACGCTTTATAATGTACACTCAGCTATTTCCACTATGTTCTAGTCCTGTGAGAAAAGAAACCTTTGCTTCTCCACTGTCGGATGGATCAGAGTGACAACATAAAACAGATCCTTGCTTATTAGTGCACTCTGATCACGCAGAACATCAGAGTCAAAGAGTTGTAACACTGAGGTGACATCCTCAGTGTGATTTTACTTTCCAGGAGCTGATACAGTAATCTTGTCTGTTTTCATTATAATGCTTTTCATCTTTTCATATTTCACAGCACATTTTGAAACCTGATACCTGACCATCACACAGTACTGATTAAATTATTCAATTGCCTGAAAATAAATTCATTTTTATTTTTTTCTCATGTTTAAGTTAGTGTGGCAATTACCACATTTTCAAAAGCCACCTCCATTTACTATCAAAAGAGGATGCAAGGAGGCAGGAGCTACGGAAACAACTGTCTAGAAAAGGCGACCTCTTCTGTTCTTGGAATATTAATGTTTTAGCCATGAGTCAAAAGTGCTGGGAAGAAGAATAAAGAAAACAGTAACAGAATTTGGAGTTTATTCTTCTTTAGTGCTCTCTATATTGGATTGTGCCTGGTTCTGAAGCTCTTGAAACTTAAGTAAATTTTATTTCTCTGGAGTGAGCTGCAGCATCAAATCTCAGATTGTTATGGTATCTCCTATCCTTGTTTACCCTACAGGCTCTATTACTTACTTCTGTCTCTAAAAGTGCATTGTTATTATAATAGTTTCCATATCTTACTACAGCATGCTGCTCTTCTAGAGCCATTGAAAATAACTTTGACTTCACAAAATTTAAATTCAGGCCAGTATTTCCTCCCTGCTGCCTAAAACATCTCTCAAAAGCTGCATTCTGCTGCAAAATAGTTTAGAGGTTTTTGTGATTCATACACTATGCCTCATGTCAGCCTTTCAAACTGCACAGGCTCAAGGTTGGGCTTTTACAGCTGTTTGTAAACTTTACGCTGCCCCCAATAGCTGTTTGACTATCCAGCTGCTGCCTGAGCTCCAAGGCCATCAAAGAGTTATGTTGAACGAACTTCATTCCATACAATAGCAGGACAAGGGATGCTAACTTTGGCCAGACTCCCCTTCTATATATAAGGTGAATATCAGAGTGATGGATTGGAGGAATTACGACAACATGCTTTGAGTTTGCAAAGGCATAGGCTGTTCGTTCTTTTTTCTCCATCTGAAAAAGCCTGGCTGTCAGAATTAAGGCTTTGAAGCTCATTCAGTCTCTTTTTTCCTGCCTGCTACTTGCCAAGCCTTTAAAAGAAAAGAATGACTTAGCAGTGTGCATCCAATTAGGTCATGTTTACAAATATTCCTCACTATCTGTCCAGTTTTAACGATGATATATGGTTGTTCTGGGGATGCACAGTGAGTTTGAAACTTTACATTTCAGACATAAAATCTATTGTGGAGTCCTGGTGCTTTTATTAAACTGCACTCTCAGAGACAGAACCTCATTCAGCCCTTCTCAAAGGACTTTGTATATCTTATGTTCATTTTATATTTCTTTAAATATATTTAAATGTAAGCAATTCCAAGCTCTCATGGCCATAGCTTAATTGTAAAGAAACTCATCCATAAATGATTTATAAGTACACAGCACACACTTGCTGGGATGGCGGAGGGGAGCAGGGAGGAAGAAGAATCCAATGTTCTTTAAAACTCTTGCTCTCCTGTATCCCAAAATACAATTTTTACTTGGTTTTGGACACAGGATTTTTGATAGCCGAAGCCTGAATTACACTACTACACTGTGTATGTCAGATTTAAAATTAAGACAAGAAGCCTTCATCATCACCAAAGACATTTTAGGCATGTGCTTGTTTTCTGAGCAGAAGAGGGAGGGAAGCACTTAACAGGGTTGCTGGGATGGGAAAGTTGGGGCTTCTCCTGCACCAAGTGCCTGAGCACGTACAATGGGCAAACGACCAAGGAATTCATACAGCTAATTCACCAGCTGAACAACTGCACAGTGAGTTGCTGTGATGTACTAGGACTGTATGAAATTAGGAAATGTTGTTAATTCATGCAGACTTGAATAGAAAGAATCTTCCTGACACAGAAAAGACATAAGCAAACATTGCAATAGGACTAATAGTGGCTTTACAGGAGTGAAAAGACCGATTGAATATACAGACACAAAAGCATAATTTAATGTGTAAAGTCTCTTGATGAATAGGTTAGAAATTCAACAGTAAAAAAAAAAATGCAAACGCCTGTAAGATTTTTTAAAGGGATAAAGACTGAAAATAGCCTGTGTTTTTTCATTCTAATAAAGTTACCATCATAGTTTTCCCATAAAGTCAAAGCTTCTTTATTGCTAATTGGGCTTGCTTGCAGAAAGCTTAGGCATTCAAACAGTTTACTTACCTTCTACAATTTCTTGTTTTATAAAGTAGTTGCTCTCATTCGTGATCTTTTCTTTGATGAAGAAAATGTATTTAGATTCCAGTGGAGGAAAATAAAATACTGGAGGTAATTACTCTATTAGTGCTAATGAGTTTATGCCCACAGGTTAGGAATAAGGAAGGGAAAGAATTGTCATCAGAGAAAGGAAACTCTCAGTTTGTCAACACCTATAACCAGCGCTGACTCTATAATTTGCACTATTTTGGGTCTGCACAGGAATTCAGGACACATGCAATCCAACATTTAAATTTTTTTGTGTTTTCATCTGTGCTGACCCAAGCAGAAGAAGTTTACATGCTTGTTTCTAAATATAGAAGTTGAAGGCAATGAACACTAACATGAAATGATAGATTATTTATTTGTAAAGATATCCCTAACGTTATCCAATTAATATTACAGGGATTATATAAACCAAGATGCAGATATTTTTGGTACAGAACATTTTTCTGCTGCAAGGCCACATATACAGAATAGTTATGTAACGACAGATCTTAACAAAACATGCATCTGTTTCCTATAACAACCTGAAAAGTTTACTCAAGATATAGCTGAAGACTGTCAAGTGAAAGGGCACTGATATTCCAGGTAGCCCAGGAAGTTTCTTCCTTTTAAGAAAGCAAAAAGAAACGTACTTCTTTTTTTTTTCACAAAAACTTCACCCTTCATCTCCTTCGCAAGCAGGACAACATCTTGGTCGAGCAAATCAAGGGCAGGAATTAATGTTCCTCAGTGATATCTATCGTGTCTGAATTTCAATCTCAAGTGTTTGGCTTTGGTATAGCTCACATAAAATCAAGCCCCAGAGTACCTTAGTTTTTAGGCTTATTAGTTCTTTGTTTCTATTTTTCCCCTTGGATATAATCAAGGGAAAAGGTCAAGTACAACTTCCTGCGCCACAGTCTCTAATTTGGCTGGCACACTGTCACCTCAAACTGCAATCTTTTCCCTAACCCGCATGAATCCCATTATGTTTCACTTACCCAGAACCTGAGTTGTTGTTTATCTTTTAACGAGTACTTTGCATTATTGTTTCTCTCACATTTGCTGGAAGTACACAAAGGGCATGTCCCTGCAGTTCAGGTAAACATGTCCAAGTTAGCCTTGATGTAGCTAATCCAGTATTGACAGCTACAGTAGGCAGAGTTCAGCACAGCAAAACACTGAAGTTCTCACCTAGCTCCTTGATCAGGTTTTACTTTGCACACCATGGCTTCACAGCTGGCAGGATCCAGGTTATCTGTCTTACACACCTCAAATACATTTACCCAAGCTACATAGCAAAACATCCCATATTTTGCTTAAGAATCTAGCAAACTTCCTTCAAAGAGCAGGCTGCTTGACTTATAGAGCAGAAACAAGCTCAAAACATTGTCAGAAGATTTTAAATTCTAATGGATATGTTTCACACAAAATTTGACTTTAAAATTCTTACTGACAGCAGACTGTGTGAATCAGCAGCTATGCTTTGTTTCAAACCTCATCTACATTGGACAAATGTACCATGAGAGTAACATGACATTCTCCAGTGAAACATCACACCACAACAGGGCTTCCTGGATGTCTACATCTGATCAAATTAACTGGTGTTAGCAAGGTAGGACATCTAGCTTTTACTATTCCTGTTTCTATTACTGTTCTTCACCAAGACTGAAACTTCATTGCTCTTTATTGTAAATAGCCTAAGAGGTTGAGAAAAGCTTTTACAAAAAAAAAAAAAAAAAAAAAAAAAAAAAAACCAAAAACCACCAAACAAAAAAACCCACCACACTCTACAAATCCAGCTAGATACTAGATTCTTTATTGAAAAATAATAATAATAATAAAGTTGTCCTACACTCTGGGAAACAGCAGTGAAAACAATGCTATAATGTCACTGAAGAAAGATTCTCTACCAAGAAATTTATCTTCTACTAAAAAGCTCTGACAGGTTTTTTGCTCTTTCCTGGCTGACCTCTACCACTGAGTAGCAGCTTGCATTGATCAGCCATGCCAGGACCTGGGACGGGGAATTGATCAAGGTTAAAACTAACTTCCTTTGTTTGTGGGTTAGCTGTAGTTGTGCTCAGTTGTTGGATTTGGTTCACTACAGTATGGACACTTCTGCTGGGGGAATAGTGAAGAGGGTATGAGGTGGAACAAAGGGCTGGTCAGGCAGGGCTGGTTCCTTTTCTCACTGACATAGATGACATCAGGCAAAACAACCCACAGAACTTCAGTTATCTCTGCTTTCCACTTTGTTTTACACAACCAAAATTAAAGTCTAAACAACAAAGTCCCAGTGCTTTTCATTTATCTGTTAAGGTGTGTGTATATATATATATGGGCATATATATATATATATACAACCATATACATCGAAATACACTTCAAAAGAAGCCAAAGTGAAAGTTTCTGAATAGCAACTAAAGCAGCATCTTTACTACAAACCTTGTTTAAAAGTGAAAATATCAAGAGCCATCCTCCACTAGTTTATACAAAAATAAGCAACTTGCCTGACTTGTATACAAACTCTTAGTAGGAACAAGAACCTAAGGAAAGTAAAAGGGTCAAAACTTTACCCCATAATGTTCTTCCAGCAGACAATCATGTAACAACCACTTGATAATTTTAAATGAGAGCTAAAAGACACTAGTCACTAAGGAATTTGGTTTGCATCCATGGCATGTACTGCCAAGAAAAGCTACTCAGTCACCAATAAGCTATTAATAAATGGTGATTCTTCTCCCAATTCTCAGTATTTCTTCCAAGGGAGAATTGACATAAGACACTTCTAAGACATAATTAGACACTCTTGATCTTAGGTATCCAAACATATTTTGGCATTGCCTTTTATTAGTGCTTTTGGGCACTGCTTTAGGTTTCATTTTGGACAGCACCGATCACCTTCTTTGTTATGTGTAGGACAGAAATTAAGGATTCATGAACCTTGATATATACAATTAATTATCTTTTTATGCCATTGCAGATACTGTATTTAACATCTGATGCACAGTACTACCAGTAAGATCTCAGTCAAGATGTAGAGATGTAAATGTATGATTCATTTCACAGCAAATTTACCCCATGAGCAAAATGAAACACTGAATATTTGGAATCAAGAACTGGAAGAGATATCTACAGGCCATACTATTCTCTTTAGTTCTGGGCCTGAAAATCAGTTACCATCTCTGATAGTTTTTTGGCTGTGACGATGTTTCCAGCCAGGGAAGCAAGAGCTGAACCGCGAGCTTTGTGGTGCAACTTCAAAACACCTGTCACATCCTCATTGAATTCTGCTGCACAGAGTCAACAAGGGTTACTGAATGAATTCCTCTAAATTATTTGACAGGTGATGTTTGAAGATCTGGGGGAAAAAAAATGGGGGGTGGAAAAACCACCACAAGCACTTCTCAGCTGTGTAAGACAGATACATGTTCTGTTGTCCTGTTTTCTCTCCTTTCTTCCACCTGTCACTTCTCTCAGAATTTAAAGCTGGGGCTGACTGAGCAGATCACCTGTCTGCTTGTTCAGGAAGAGCCTTCAAAGCACACATATAAAAACAGGAGAAATAGTCACTAAAATCTTCAGGAAACAAATGTCCAAGTTTTCACTGGAAAATCCAGTATCGTTTCATCCAGACTTATTTTCTAGTCATTTCATATATAAGCTTCTCGTAGCATGACTTCTAAGACATAGCACCATCGGAGATAATTATTTCAGCAAAAGTCATAAAAAATTCTCTGTGAATTACTTATTGCTTACAAAATGTACCAACAAGCCATCTTGGGAAGCAGCAGTAATTCTAGTGTCAAGAGCCCTACTCTGTACCAGTAAAAGGGGGTCAGTGCAGCAGGCTGGACCCTGCCTAGTATACCAAAAATGTATACCAACAAAATCAATGTTGTCTTACTGAAACCAATAAATTATTATGAAAATAGAAAGTAATTAGAATGATGAAATTAATGATGCAAACACAAATTTGGTCAGGACACAGGGAATAGTACTCCTCCTGTTCTAAAATGTGCTTTAAGAGCATGTGCACAATTTTAATGACTTGATTTTATGCGTAGCAGTGTATTGCTCTACAGCATACTGTGTCAGGACCCTTGAACAAATCAGCCACAGAGCTGGTCCTTTACTGAGTCACCATTCATAGCTTCTACAGGATGGGCAGGTGGTGGAGAAATATTCTTAATTTGAGGAATGACAACATGTCTGTAAAACTGTCTGGTTTAAAAGCTTCACACAGTCTTTCTGGGACAAAACTTGTGTTTTTCTTGAAAAGATAAACAGATGTTACATTCAGTCCAGCTTGTGTTCATTAGCTCATGTCCAGCTGTGAGATGTGCTGAACTTCAGCACTAAATAGTCATTAGCTGAACATAATTTGGTGCTTTACAAACACTCAGTAAATACAGTAATGTTTATCACAAATCTTTCACTAAAACTTAGGAAATACTGCTTTCCGTGTTTTCAGAAGACTGATGTCAGAAACAACTTGTGCATTATGCCAGGGCAAAGATGATCAACCTTCAAGAACGGATTGGCTAAAAATAGCTCTCTAGCAGTACTCACAGTCTTGTCAAACACAGGTTAACAAGTACCAACAACTAAAAGTTGAGAAAGACAAAAAAATAGAGTTGAAAGATAAAGCAGGGGAATTATTTCAATGACGGACATTTCCTCTTCACAGACCATAAATTAAGTCTTCATCAAAGTAATTGGAAATGGTCTTGATCATATTGTGTAAATAATGTAAAAAGTTTAAAATTACTTTTGTAATGTTAACACATTTCCTGTGGGACTGGATCACATTGCAAAGAAACTACTTTTAGCTCACGTTTACAGAGCAGGTAACTGGAATTTAAAAGATTATGGCATGCTAAACAGCTTTATTTTAGTATCCAGTATTCCTGTTTTCAGTAATGTATTTTTTTCTTTTGATGAAAGTGTCTCTATAACATCTTGGCAATGACCTAGCAATAAACAAAATAAAAAATCTGGAATTAAACTCAGGCTCTCATATCTTCTGCTGTGTTCTTTATTACATTCACAAAACACAATGGAGGAATCCAGCAACTCTATAGTCAGAATTAATGAGGTAAATTGTTACCTGTAGAGAAAAAAAAAAAAAAAAAAAGCTGAAAGCAGCTTTAGAACTCTTACTACTAAAATTATATAGAAATAGATAGTTATTATGACTGGAAAAGAGAATGCTTAGAAAAAATTTTTTAAAATGCATCACAGTGATATTCAGGCTGAGGAGCTAAGGACCTAACTATGGACTTTAATGAACCACAGGCAATTACTTTTGAAAATTCAAGGCCATGGAGATTCCTTAAAAGTAACTCAAAGCTTGGAAAAGAGCAATCAAGGCAACTAACCACTTAGCAGCCACTTTATTACACTCTCATATAAAGGAGAGGAGCCTGTATGGTGCCACACAGAAAGCTAGGAGAAGGAAGCCTTCAGTGCACAGTTTCCCAGAAACCCATTCCCAGGGGCTGAAGCCAATCTTTGGTTCTATTCAGAGACAGGAAGCCACACAGCCACATCTAGACCTCCACGATGGCCTGAGTTTGAATTCACTTTCATTGCAAATGCTCTGATCAATCAACATTACTTTTACAGTGCCATGTTATCCAGTTCTAGTTTGGAGCACATGAACTGGATCACCAAGGCCAGGATACCCCAGCGTAGGGAAGAGCCACAGAGGACCCAGAGGACATGGACCCAAGGTGGAAGAAAGCGGTAAAGGAGATGTAATTTTACAGAGCGAATAAATATGAGGAAACAAGTGGAGCTATAAGAGCAGCAGATTTCCTACAGAGGCCCAAGGGGAGCAGTAGCCAAGTCTTAGCAGTGTCTGATGGTGGAGATGCTGCCCAGGCTCTTCTCTCCATCACACTCATGGACCCCAGCTAGGCTCTATGTTACTGGCTTCACTTCTTAGCGCAATGTAGGGGTTGTCTTTCTTTCTGTGCTTCTGCTGAAGGTTTCTTAATCCTTGCACTCATTTTAGGCAATGAGGGAAACAAAGAGAAAATAAATGAAATTCAGAGAACTGAAATTATTTGCAATTGGCATATGAAGAAATTTTTAAGTAAATAATACATTTGGCAACTGTGGAAGAGAGATTAAAGCTATGCTCATGTAGAAAGCATCTATATAAAGAAAAGGCAAAGGAACTGCTTTATCATGTCAGTAATACAGGTCAGTAGGTAAAATGAAGAAATCATATATTTAGGGAAGGTCAGTCAGGGATTACTCTGACAGTCAGATATCAACAGTTTGGAAAGGAATATCCTCATTTTTGATCTGTAACAATCCAAGCGAGGCTGAGAAACGTACTTGGAAACATGAAAGGCAGCAAGGAAGCATCATCTACTTACCTCTGCACTGTCTCCACATTAACAGAGCCCCCACTGCTTCAAGGCAAGTTTTAATCATCTGCTGACATAATATTATAACGATGAAACTGAGACTTTAAACAGTCTTATGTGCATTTTCCTTCCACAGAAAAATAAAATCTCCCAAATGAACACTGAATTGCAGACTCACCCTGTATACATAAATGTAAATAGCTTAATCTCTTGTATTAATTCCATTAATTTCAACATAGCCACAGCGAGGTTCTCATTAAATACCCCTGTTCCTGCAAAGCTTCATTTCTGTGTGTTGCATATTGAAAAATTTCAGATGAAACTAAGTAGGAAAAGATTTTGAAGTTGGCGTTGCTTGAGCGACAAAGTGCTGTGTTAAGTCCATGTCCAGCCAGCAATTAAAGTTCATTTTTAATGGAATCACATGACATAAAATTACTGCTTTTATCGCTAGCACTTGAGTTTTTTCTTTAAAAAAAAAAAAGTATCAAAAACATTAATTTGCTTTGGACGAAATGTGGAACAGATCAGGTAATGAAGATGCAGTGTACGTAAAGGCAAGGAGAGGTTTGGGGAGGAAAATCCTGTCACTGCATGAGTAGCTGTCTCTGCAGCAGATTAGTTTGTCTTAACAGCATAATGAAACCTCTGCTGCTCTAGCATCTCTTACTGCAGCTTTTCCTTGACCATGCCTTCTGCACTGGCTTTCTTCTTGCAGTCATATACAGCTTTTTTGTACACTCATTTAACTCTACGAACTCATAAGACACCACCATAGGCACCACCACAGGTTTCCAAGTAATTGTCACTGTTCATGGAGCGCATAGGCATTTTTAAGTACTAGGATACCTTTGAGCATCACAACAATATTTTGTGTCAATATGTTTATATTTTAAGTGTCGAATTACGATAGTTGAATGGCATCTCATCTAATCCAGTAAAAAAATATTAATGAAACATTTTTATTCCCTAGTTATGTCTGCACTGGAAATCATATTTGTAATCAATTTGTATTGCTAAAGCCTTTTGATTTTATGTAGAAATGTGAGTTTTCATTCCAATTAACACAATTAACATAGCCATTTATGCACATGACAGTTAGCAGACTATGTCTTGCTGCTAATTCTGATAATTCATAAACACAAACTATGAACACTTTTTTAATGGTGCACATCTGCCCCCTTGTGCCAGTTATACTTGACTGCCTTTTTTATCACTAAGGGGACTACAGAACTACGGCTCACTCAGTTCTGTAAGTTTTAAAAGCTCACATGCAGGTATTTTGCTTCTCAATCTCCCTTTCAGTGTACAATAGAAAAGAGGAAGAGATGTTGGTGTACATCTCCATCTCAGCTACTAGAGATTTATTTTTCTAAAAACGCAGAGAGATTTAGAAAAATGTGGATAGGTACATAACTAGCAGTGGTAGTAGTATGTGTAACAGGAGAATTACAGCAAACAACCATGGCCAGCAGCAGCTTCTGAATGTCTTGGCCAATTGCTGCATCTGCACCAGGTGCAGACACCTTTGCTCCCATCACAGCAGGAAACTGCCCAGATAAAAGACAACACAAGAGCAAGCTTGATCTGCACTTCAACAAGAAAGAAAACAAGAAACTGTGAAGGCTGTTTTTCATTGTAAATCCTCTCATGCTTGGAAGAATGGTAGGTCAAGAGAGGCATCCAGTATTTTCAAGGATAATTTGATTCAAAGCGAAAAAATTAAATTTTAATCCAGGAATACTCCTTCTGTTCCTCCAGGTTTTGTAGGTGTAAGCTATGGCCTGGAGATTGTGAAAAATATTCGTCACAAGTGCTCACATACATACTTAGGAGAAATGGTTCTTGACCATTCACCATGCTTTCTTGCCCACCACAAGTGGTGGGGCTCAGTTCCTGGGTGACTCAGTCTGTTCCAGCTCACCGGGGTACCTCCAGCTCTGCAGCTCCTCCTTCCAGCTCTGCAGCTCCTCCTGCTTCCCCCAGATCTGTATCCCCACCCAGCACACCACATCCACCACCTCCAGATAACACGTCCCCGTGTCCCTCCTGCCACAGCTACCACTCTGCTGCCTGAGATAAAAATATGCAACAAAGTAGAAAGTGCAACTTACAGAAAAACATTTTTTTAAAAAGAAAAGGAGGATTCAGAAATCTGCTGGTACTGAGTCAATGCTGAATGGCATGGCTGAGCCTGAGGAGCTGCAGCGTTTGAGAAAAGTGTCCGCGAGGCCACGCGCTCAAGCACCTTGCCCCAAGGACGTCTGTGCTCAGGAGCCACTGTCACCAGCTGAGGGGAGGCACCACCAGCTCATTGAGGGCAGAATTTCAGAGCTTTGTAAGGAGCACTCATACCTTTAACAAAGCTGGGACACAAAATCAGGATTTGGCCCTCACTTATTCCACGTGGCCCATTTCTGCTTGAGGATTTCCTGTCTGTTGAAGGCAAACATGAGCATTCTTTCACTTATTCCATACAACATGATTTAAAAATAACCCATGATATGTGTCCAGCCACATACGACACACTGAGTCAGAGCTATGTGCTATATATTGCCCATTTATGGTTTCTTGACAGCATGTAGGAAATGCTGAGGCCAAAACCAGGTATCAAATATCCCCAAGGCTGAAGCTTCTCACTTGGGATGGCACAGGCATCCATCCATTCCCTACTCACAATTCACAGCCCTGAACATTTTGCTGAGGGCTTATCTCAGCCCTGTTATAAAACCAAGAAGAGATGGTCTTTCAGAGCATTACTAGTGGACATATTTATCCCTCTTTTAATCCAGTAACTTACATCCTGATCCAGGGTTTGTTTGTTCTTCTCACTGTCAAAGGGGTTTGAATAATTATTTTGTCCAAGAATAACATCCTAACTGCCAAACCGTGGTGAATTCAGAACAGACATCCATTTCATTGATGCCGTCCCATTTCATATAGCATAATTAAACATTCTTAAACTAAAGGGATAGAAAAAGAGACAACATAGCTCTAGTCTCATTGTTAGACACTTTCTTCAAGGCTGAGCAAAATTTTTATCATCCCTAATTCAGTGAACTTTTCATTATTTATAGTTAGGACATTAAAGGAGGATGACTGATTTCTTAAAGCACATTGGGGTGTTAAAACATTGAGTGACATTTTCAGCATCACTTTGTAACCAATGCTGATAATTTCAGATGTGATTTGAAAATCCCACTTGTCTCTCATCTCCATGGTTGTGAACCTAAATATATTACAAAATCTGCCCCTTCAACCATGTTTTTGCCTCTGCTAAACACAGAGCATGATACAGACAAGAAATATGGCACACTAAGAAACCTTAGTCTGGTCTAAGAAACAAGGTCCCCTCTGACATGATCCACAGTTTCCCAATGTTGCTTTCCAAAACCATGTAAAACTGCCCAGTCTTGTACAGAACTCTTCGCTGCATATTGGTACAGAATTCAAATGAGAAAAAGCTTTCTAAAATAAACTAATGCACAGATGAGGTAGGCTTGTTCCACCTACCTTATCAAGCTGTGAAGTTCTGGTCCAGGTGTAGGTTCCTAATGGTCATCGGGGTTAAAGCATGTTGCAAAAAGACATGAAAAACCTATTGTTATTTTATATTAAAAAAAAAAAAGTTGTGTTTCTCAAACAGGATTCATGTAACCCTAAATAATCACTAGACCAGCAGTATTTAGAGAAGGAACATTTTTTAGGGGCATAGGACTGTATGCACTTCATGGATCATCTGGAAATTAAACCAAGTTGCAAAACTGCAGCTTTATGATCTCACAGAGCACTGATACCGCAGTGATGGCTGCTTTTTCCAAAGGAGTGATGAGCTAAGAAAGCTCTCATAGGAATCTTTTCTAGGTGTTTGCTCTAACATTGTGATTGTAGCTGCTGGAGTTCATTGGAGCACATGTCCTCCCTTTCATAATAATTACAGTTACGCAACAGAGCATTATGGCCGGGGGCATTTGGACAGGAAATATGTTACGTGTTTTTGATATGTTGCTTGAGGGTGGAATAAAGGGCCTTAGAATGGAGGATATTCCACAGATGTTATTTAGCATAACAATGAAAAATTGTATGAAGAGAAAGTTATTTGAAGTACTCCAACATTTCTGGTCTTTTCCCATTTCTCATGAAGGTAACTGCCACAAGAAATGCAACCTTCAAAGTACAGCAGAGTAAAATAATTTTAGTAGGTATGGAGGGCCAACAGAAAATACAGAGAACCAAAGGAAAAGTTCATTTAAGTAAAAGGACCTTGGAAACTTCAGGATTTGAAAGCATAACTGTAAATTGTTGTCTTCCAAGACCTCACTCCTGCCCTTCAACCTATTCTTCCATTAAAGATTAATTTGTCTAACAGCATGTTAAGTCATGCTGTGAGGAGCAGAGCTTTCTCATTACTTTTTTGAAAAAATTAGAAGGAAAGATAAAGGTGGGAAGTGCAAGCAGACTGAATGTCAATCCAAATTTCTAGCCTGACGTTCAGCCTGCTTGTTTGCTCCATTTTGCACATGGTTTGCCAAAACTATCCGATTCACCTTCTGCACTTCCATGTTGATGGAGGAATTATTTAAGCCGCACAGCTAATTAGCTGATTATAAATAATTGTCATCTAATTCTTGTCTTTGTTTTCAACTGATGGATTAGAAATTAAAATGGCAGTCTCTTGAATAGCTGCATCACTCAAATAAATACATGAACTCCATTCTCAGTTGAACCACTTGCTATCAAGACCTGATAATGCCATTTATCCTATCTGACTTGAGATATCCACACTGTATAATGCTGCAGTCATCAAGGTCTGCCTAAACAGTCCCTTAGAGCCTAATTCATCTAACTCATTTTTGATGTGTGCTTCCTGAGATCAGTACAAGCTACAAAACTGAAAGTTGTCACTGTCATCTTGAGTCAGAGGAAACATAAGTCAGGGAAAAAAAAAAAGTGTTTATTTTAGATAATGACATACTTATTTATAGAGCAGCTGGATTTTGGTGCAGATAATCGTGTCTCACAGAGATCCTATCTGATGAATTCAGAATAACCAGTGCTAGGAACTCAAAGATTCCAGGAATCAGGATAGTGCCTATCAACACAGCTTCCACAGTCAGCAACACACTACATGGCATGAGACCTGCGCTCTAACACTTATGGAAAGACTCCTGAATCAAGAGTTCAACCCAAAATCAGAGATAACATAATGAAGATACCAATCCTTTGAAGAAAGGAGTGAAAAAGAACTTATTTGGGTATCGATGACACAGTGAAAAATGTGATCTCCCTCTTTTTTGAAATCAGCAGCTGATCTCAGAAGAAGGCAGAATCATAGAATAGAATCAAAGAATCACAGAATTATTTAGGTTGGAGAAGACCTTTAAGATCTTTGAGTTCAATTGTAAACCTGGCTCTGCCAAGTCCACTGCTTAACCATGTCCCTAAGCACCACTTCTAACACATCTTTTAAATACCTCCAGGAATGGCGACTCACCACTTTTTTGGGCAGCCTGTTCCAATACTTGACAACGCTTTTGGATACACATTTTTTCCTAAAATCCAATCTAAACCTCCTCTGGGGCAACTTGAGGCCATTTCCTCTTGTCCTGTCACTTGCTACTTGGGAGAAGAAACCAACACCCTCCATGCTACAACCTCCTTTCAGATAGTTGTAGACAGCAATAAGGTCTCCCCCCAGCCTCCTTTTCTCCAGGATAAACAACCGCAGTTCCCTCAGCCGCTCCTCATCAGACTTGTGCTCCAGACCCCTCACCAGCTTCATTGCCCTTCTCTGCACTCACTCCAGCACCTCAATGTCTTTCTTGTAGTGAGGGGCTCAAAACCAAACACAGCATTCAAGGTGGGGCCTCACCACTGCCCCGTACAGGGGGACAATCACTTCTCTAGTCCTGCTGGCCACATTAGTTCTGATAAAAGCCAGGATGCTTTTGGCCTTCTTGGCCACCTGGGCACACTGCTGGTTCATGTTCAGCCGACTGTCGACCAACGCCCCCAGATCCCTCTCTGCCAGGCAGCTTTCCAACCACTCTTCCCTGAGCCTGTAGCGCTGCCTGGGGTTGTTGTGACACAAGTGGTGGACCCAGCACTTGGCCCTGCCACACCTCAGACAATTGACCCCAGTCCAATGATCCAGCCAGTCCAGATCCCTCTGTATGGCCTTCCTACCCTCCAGTAGATCAGCAATCCCACCCAAATTGGTGTCATCTGCAAACTTACTGAGAGTGCATTTGATCCCCTCGTCCAGATCATTGATAAAGAAATTAAACAGAACTGGCCCCAACACTGAGCCCTGGGGAACACCACTTGTGACTGGCCACTAACTGGATTTAACTCCAGTCATCACAACTCTTTGGGCCACCCATCCATTTTTTTACTCAGCAAAGAGTATACCTGTCCAAGCCATGAGCAGCCAGTTTCTCCAGGAAAACGCTTTGGAAAACAGTCTCAAAGGCTCTACTAAACTCTAAGTACACAACCTTTCCCTCATCCACGAGGCAGGTCACCTTTTCATAGAAGGAGATCAGGTTAGTTAAGCAGGACCTGCCTTTCATAAACCCATGACAATGGGCCTGATTGCTTGATTGTCCTCTACGTGATGCATGATCACACTCAAGATTATCTGCTCCATAACCTTCCCCAGCACAAAGGTCAGAATGACAGCCCTGTAATTCCCCCGATCCTCCTTCCAGAATGAGGCATCCAGAGGCAAGGAGGGACAGTGAAAGCATAGTCAAGAAGACTCTTCACAGAGAATTGTTCCAGCTGAGCTAACACTAATTAAGACTTCTTGGGATAAACAGGAATGTATCATTGTTCCTTGAGTTCTGCTCAAAGGTCTTGACAGGAGAACAGGTAGGTGAGTCTCAATCCTGATGTAGGAACTATGGAGGCCAGAGTGGTCTGAAGGCCTGACTGGAGCAGTCCTAAGCCCATTTGGTTTAGTGACAGACATGTCAGAGCCTGGCTGAAAGAAAAAGAGGCAAAAAGCCAAGATGTACAGTGAAGCCCATGTACAGCTCCTGGGGGAGGGAGAGCTTAATGGGGAGATAACACTGTCATTTTGCAAGAAATTTAAATTCTTCTCGGTGCCTTGAGAAGCCTTTGGGTCCTGGCAAATCTGCTGTCCAAAACAACACAGCCCCAGAGCCTGTGAGCATGTCAAGAGAAGAAAAGATGGAGAAGGAGGGAAAACACAGAAAAATTCTGGCTTATATCAAAGAACAACCAAAACAGCTGCCAGTTGTTTGTGAAATGATTGAAAATGGATATTTATCTGCCAAGCAATATTTCAAGGGCCAGATGTTAATACCTGGAGAATATATCTTTTTGTAGACACAAGTGGTCAAAGCCACAAGTCTTCTGCATGAGAACAGGCCTCTTCATATGTAGATTTTATCAACGGCAGGCAGGTGGGAAAGAAAAGTTAAAGTGTAGAAAATCAAGGATTGTTTAGACCCCATTTAGGACATAGTACATAAATATGAATCTCCCATTTCTGCTGTCGTTATTAAATATGTACCAAGCACATAGCACATCATGCAGTATCAAATTTGTGGAGCAGGTGAGCTCTGTGCTGCATCACCTCATCCCAGTACTTACACAGCTCAGGGTTAGGAACTTGCTGCAGTGCCACAGGGCTCAGTCTTCTGACTGTACACGATGGATTTCCTTCCCACAGTGTACGAGAACACACAGTTTTAACTGACTGACAATTGGTTCCCTCTGTACTATCTGAAGTCTCATTTCCTGGAGGGATAAATTTGCCCTTATGAATGCCATATGCCAGTGGCTGGCCTGCCTCTGGGATTCAGACTAATTGCTTAAAAGCTGGACTCCATATCTGCACACTACCCCATAGTAACTTCTGACTCTACAGACATAAGCACAGAGACAGGCCAAGCACATGTATACACTGTTGTTCAGCTTACAGGTTAGCTGTTCAAACAGCACTCTTAGAAATAAGATTGTCTCGTACTAACTTCTGCAGCAAAACCTGAGTAAGAAATCTGTGGCTTTTCAGTGCAGCCATGCCTTCCCACCTGTATCATGCTACCTCTTTCCTTATTCTGATATTACTAGTTGTGCCATAAACTGAACCACTGAAAGAATGAGAATAAAAGGAATCATTTGGAAGAAAAAAAAAAAAATCACAATCATTTGGTGATACCATTATATTGTTTCCCACAGGTAGCTTCACGAAAAGAAGAGAGAGGCACACTGCAGGCCAGACTGGAAACGTGGTTGGGCTTGGTGACTTGAGCAGGAGCAGGGAAGGCAGGCAGTACTTGTCACAGCCAATGCATTGGGCAACTATTCCCTCAGCACAGAGAACTCTATGTAAAATTAGCTTAGTCTTGCTAATTAACACAACAGACAAAATCAAAAGTCCAGTTGTGTGACAGAGCAGAAATGAGGACATCCTAAAAGCAGTGACAGCTAGAAACTCTTAACCTATCCAATGTACAGCACGGAGGGTCTCCACAGGACTTTCAAGTGCAAGTACATAGATCCTTTTGATAATGACACTCTATGGGGTCAGTAAAGACAGGAATGCTTTCTTCATTTCAGCCATCTGTTAGATTTGACACTGCTATTGAGTGAGGACATAACCCTTCAGCTGCTGAACACATGACTCCTACCAACTTCACATCAGTGGCGCTCAGGAGGAGAACCTTCACCTGCAATACATATTTAGGACTGTATGCTTAACATTCAAAAAAGTAAAACATGTCCCTAAGTATAATAATCTTCTTCAACTACAGGCAGAACAGTTTCAAAATACTTCTGGATTTTATTTTAACTTAAACTTTCTTACAATGTTGTAAAAATAAATTTGTCTAAGTGAATAAAGATAACCCAAGAACCACATTTGTATATAAAATTGTCTTAAAGAGGCCAGTAATCCAATTTGTTTTCATTAGTGCTGCATGGAGAGCACACCTAACCAAATGTCCACCTAAAGACCAGGAAACTGGTATTCAGTCAAATCAGGGGACCTCCTTCACTTACTACCTTTGCTTATTTAAACAAACCAAGGCACTCTGTTCTATTCAAGGGTTACAAATACAGACTTAAAAAGCAAATTAACCCTCCGAGGAGAGGGCACTTCTGAAATAAAATTATGTTTTATGAAACTGTTTTCTGAAATCAAGCTTCAAGAATAATAGTGCAAAATATTCTACTTAAATTTGAAAACTCAAAGCTTTCTTAATTAAAACAATATACATCTTCAATAGCTTATATTAATGGGTACAGTAGCTTTGGAGAGTACTGTTTATGAATATAATACATACATAGTGCTGGTTTAATATTTTATTTTAATTACTTTTAATGTTATGCAAAATAAATTGTTATGTTACATCCACTGTGACATCAACTAAAATGTGAACTAGTTTGCATAGGTTAATACTTTGGGCAGCACGATGTTGCTCTAGTCCACCAAGGCTTAAATATTCACAGTGTAGAGGAAGAAAAAGGAATTAAAGCATTTCTACTAAAATATATTTTAATAGCTGGTGTTAACTTTCTGCATAACAAAAGCCAAATCAAGATGATACATCATATGATCCAAGAGTAAGTATATCTGTCCTTTGAAACACAATTGTTGCCTTCATTACTGTATACTCCCAAATACAGTACAGTTTTGCAAAATAACTAAAACTTTACACACTTTAAAGCAAACATAAGCCAAACTGCACAGCGGTTCATTTTTGCTTTTTATATCACACTGCAAAAACCAACAGCTGAGTTTCCGCATCATGCTAATCAATGTCAATACAGTCATTGCTGTCTTCCAAAGGTCTAGCCATTTCTAATAGTAATATTAAATACACAATTGAAATGCTACAGTATAGCTTATTTCCCCTCTAAATTAATCATAATTAAACAAATGTCAACAACAACTGGATTACAACTTAAGTACAATATGCAAATTCTATTTATCAGACACAAGAAGCATATGAAATTCCTTTGAATATACTGTTGTAGTGCAGGCAGTTTAGGAAATATAGCTTTCAGGTTTTCTTTCAAAAGGAGAGATGGGGTTCCTAAGGCATAAAGCTGGAGAAAATCACTAAAGCATTGCAAAATGGTTTAATCTTCTACAGCTCACCCGTACTTTGCATTTGCCAGCACATCAGTTTGGAGGTCTTCTTTCAACAGCATCTTTTGTCTGTTTCAGTATATTATTTAAACATTTACTAACTAAAGCATATTCTGTAATTTAAATGGAGTATTAATCAACATAATTAAAATCTAACATTTTATACCCTGTACCATTTTCTGCCAAAGAGTTCTGTATTTGTCATTTCTTTTTCATTGTACAAGATGACATGCAGTCACTGTACAATAAAAACTAGAATTATTACCTTTCCCAAGTATTGGAGACCTTCCATAACCCCGAGGAACACTCAGTAGGGACACATTTGTCAAAAATATAATCCATGGGAGGTGATTCTCTGTCAAATCCCAATCTGCTGAAGTGGTTTATGGTATGTCAAATGTAATCAAGAAAACCCTGTTTCATCAAGATTAAATGCTAATGCTCCATAATGAAAAATTACAACTGCAGTATCTGTAAGTAGCTTTGTTTAGAAAATGAAGATTAGCCAGGCAAGAAACAGTAATGAAAAGCAAGGCACCCATTTGTTCTTATATATATGTATGAATGTGCTCTATGTTGTTTTCTACGTTTATACTTGTGTCAACAAGAATTACAGCACATTGCGTCTTCTTTATTTCTAAAATGCTTAAAATGGGAATGTATGAACTTCCAACCTGAACTTTGGAACATCTTGGGAAATTTGGCTCCTTGGAAGTTTTTTCCTTTCCCCAGAAAAATGCTGACTACAGGAAGAAAGTACAGTGAGAGGAACATGCTGTGTTAAAAAGGAATATACACTTTAAAGGTGACAAGACAGCATATAACATCTGTTCACTTCTACATCCCACTGCATGTAACAGGCTCCAACACATGCCTTGTAAAGCCCGTGCTGACCCAATTTAGTTGCTGATTCAACTTTTCTTACCTTATAAATTTTAGATCTTAAAAAACTTTTACAATTGCTCTCTGATAATTTTGGGCCTTTGATAGCATTGCTTAGAACAAAGCTGAAAGTGACGTTAAAGTTTGTTTTATACCAAAAAGCAGAAACCATTCCATATGACCAGAAATTACTAAGCATATAACACTACAACATAATAACCTGACTACATGAATGAGTAACTTAAAAGGGATCTTAGTAATTCTGCTGACATACCATTCTCAAGAGAAAAACAATTCAAATACTGTTTTGTTTTCTTGACCTTTATTATTTTGCAAACTGCTTTAACTGCTTTGCTAGGCTAATGAATATTCAAAATCCTGAAAGGAAATTTTATTTCCATTGTTTAGCATAACATAGTCCTCTAATGCCATCAAATGCTCATTTTCTCATTTACTTTTCACTATGCATATGGTTTTCAACACTGCAAGCCATCTCCTCACTGACAAAGAATGCTAGTGTATTTATAGGTGGAGACTTTCTTTTTCATGAGTCAAATAAAAATTGCAACTTGATGCAATATATCTATTCTCAAATTTCTTTTTAGTCATATCTGGTTAACCAACTGACAACTTGTTTTTATTGTTCTCAACATTACCTAGATAATAGAGCAACACAGCAGCAAGCGATAGCCAGTTCTGCCTCAGGCATCATCAGAAAAATTTGCCAGCCCTCCTAAAATAGGATTCCCTTCCTCGCTGTTGATGGTTAGTGATGAAAACTGACACAGAAGCAGACTGCTTGTTTCAGAGCTTCTAGCTCAGCTTACCACATCAGCCTTTTTCAAAAGCCATTTGACTTGCAAAGCTTGCTAATTTAGTGTGAAGTCACCAGTAACACATAAGGGTCTGTTGCAGCAGCAGGTCCATATGCAAAACTTTCAAGCATTTTAAACTACAGCAGTGTCACTTATACAGATTGCATATTTACAGTATTCCATCCCTGGTTTAAAACCACATTTTTTGAAGGTAGATGCTTCTGGTCAGCTTTAGCTTTGAAATTAAGCAGCTGACAAGAAAGCACAGTCAATTCCACAGTCATGGACATTTTAAAATTTTTTTTTTAATGCAGTCATTTCACTCTGTTTGGCATCTGGAATCAGTCCCGTGTTAGCAACACTTATAAAAAAATTGCATAAGCTTTCCAATTCCTAATTGTATGCAAAAATAGAATTAGCAGGCATTCGCATTGACAACTTTCAGTTGACATGACAAATTCATACTGCCTTCCTTCTTTATTCTTTAAATAGATATTGCAGGCTGCCTTACTTTGTGAAATGAGAAATACAAAATTTTCTCTAAACTCTATATTTAATTCTACTTTAAAAATTTCAGCACATGCTCAACATTCTGAGAGCTACTCCAGGATGGCTGCACACCAGAAATGATAGTATCGGCAAAAATATTTTCTTCCTTACACATGTATGCATCCACATGAGTAAGTTCCCATGTGAATCTTTAACTCTTTTGTCCTTCCTCCCAGATTCTATCCCTGGGAGGGAATGGAGCACCCTCCCAGCACCCAGTCCAAGTAAAGCAGCTGCTGAGACAGTCCCCCTTACAGGTCAGTTATGTCACCAGTTATTTTATCTCCTCCTCAGCCTCACAGGTTGAGACCTGGCTCTCTCAGTTCTGACCATAAGTTAATGGATGCAAATAGCGTCTGTGAAGGTTTGTCAGCAAAATATCTTTAGTGTTTTCTACGGACGGCTAAACTGAAACATGATGGCATAGAGTATGTTCGACTTCTGTTTGGTTAGTTTTCTCTTCGGTGTCAGTTATGAGAAAGATTAAATCAGTAAAAGAAAACATATTTCTTCATCTTTAATCATTTGGCAAGCATACAACCCACTGTTGGATCACCAGCATTTTTGGAGGAAACTGAAGCAATAGGCCATTGAGCTGAAATTGCACTACAATAACCAGAGCTGCTCTTCGCTCCTCAATGGAGGTGCAAATATTTCTGCAGCAGGGGCAGGTACATTAATTAGCTCATCAGCAAAGCAGCCATTAAGCGAGTTACCTGTGATGAGGAGGGATATGACTGCAGGCTTTGTGTGACTGCACAGCACTGAGGCCTCAGGCTATTTATTTACAGCAGTACAGGTGAAGGCAAAGGAATTGACATGAAGTATTGGTTGTTCGTTGCTCTAATGGAAGTTTCTATTTAAATGCTAAGTATTATTAGAAGGAAAAAGAAGAGTTGGCAGGTTTTATACTCTACATAGTCTTTGCAAGGAATTTTTTGTTGAAAAGATACTGAAGAACCATGAATCCAGCTATGGATCCAACTGATGGACTGGGATGCAAGCAAAGCTGATAGAAGGGGTCAGTGTTGGGAATAAGAGAAAATGGGCAATCCAGGAATAAATGTGGATGTGCAAGAATCAGGAAATTTTTGCTGTCAAAACAGACTTGCTTACTGTAAGGCTGCTGGGCGGTAGGGTTTTTTATTTGTTTTTACTAGCATATTATTTGCCATTATTTCAAAAGATTCAATTATCTACTCAGCATTTTTATTTTTATTAGGATGCTAACTGCTGCAACATGAAACACTTCCCTAATAATTTGAAGATGTGTTCAAACTCAGTGGGTTAAACTCCTGTGACTTCAGAGTGCCATAAGAAGTGAATCAATTTTATGGTGGTTATAAAGAGAAATGATGTCTCTGAGGTACAGGGAAAAGGTATTTCCCCTTTACAGTGAATTGACTGAAATCTTTATAAGATGAGCACAAGGCTTCCATATATGTTTTTCATTTTGAGAGAGCACTATTATAAGCAATGCTGTTTTCAAAGCTCTGAGCTTCTTGTTGATTATTTATCTTTACTTTAAAGGACTTTAAATTAGATTCTGAGCGAGAATGCAGACTGTTACAGCAGTGATAAAGTAATGAACATGTACTCTTAAAAGATTCTTCTGACTTTTTCTAAAAGGTTAAGATTTTGAGTAAATCATAATAAAGCTCAAAGGACTAGAGACAAAAATCAGTTAACAAACTCAATATAATTTGCTGGAAGCATTCCTGTTTTCCCAGTTCTCTGAACAGTACCATACATCCAGCCATCATCAATTGGTTGCACATTGATGATATAATCACCATCCCTGAAGGAAACTTCATCTTCATCTTGAGCACTGTAGTCATACATAGCTCTGTATGTTCTCTGTTGAAAGAAAGAAAACAAAGCTGTAAAGTCTCAAGACAAAACGGAGATAGATTCCTTCTCTTCCTTCCACAAAGAAAATTAAAGAGCAAGACAAAGAACACAGGGAGCAAGGCAGAGAGCGAAATCACAAGTTACCTGTTGAAAACAAATAGTACAGCCTCCATCCTGTCAAATTTAAAATGAATGCAGCCCCTTTTTCTGAATACCAAAATCATTATTTTTGTGAACCTACATTGTCCAAAGTCCTCATACAAACAGATTTCAAGCCATTCACTGCCTCTTGAAATATTCCAACTGTTGTTTCTTATATTCACTAGTAACAGCTCATTACATCCAGTCATGGCTAGCTGTGCTTCTGCTCCCTATCTGCATGATTCCCAAATCACTTCTCCAGTGTCTTCACTACAGATAAGAAACAGTCTTCATCCACGTCATTAACTTTGCCATCTCACTAAATGTTCTTCATTTCATTAGGATTTTACCTCAAATTAAGATTTAGGAATATATTATTATCTAATAAAAAAAAAGCAAACAATATTTCAAAAGGTCTGCAAAAATAAGTTTTATGAATACTCATTTTTTGCATATTCAGATAAAACATTGATTTAAAGAGAACACGAACTCCTATCACTAACTAAGCCAAATTTATCTACACCTCTGTCCTCTATAAGCCAAGATTTCTGTTTTCTTTCTAAATAGAGTATTTATTTCCACTCATAACCAATAAAATGCTATCATTTCCTGGAATCCAAAGTGGATTTTCAAACTCAGAAGGAACAAAAGCTTCCCTTCGTATCTTACCAGCAGAACAAAACTAGCTCATTTTAAAATTCCCAGGAGTACTTTCTTTTCTTTACCCTCTCGACAGAAGTCAAGAGCAGTTCAAGCATCATTGATAATATTCAATTTCCCTACCAGCAATTTTTTTATATGCCACCATATCTAGCTGAATTTTTCTGGTACAATGATTTAAAGAGAAAAGAGGTAAAAACAGTCAATATTTGAGTTAATGCCTAGTACTATTGACTGAATCTTTTAAGAGACAGCAAACTTTGTTCTGCTTCTCAGCTGAAGAAAACAACTCTGGATTAGTTTTAGTCCAGCTCAAATGTGCTTTTTTGAGTCTTTTTAAACAAAATTATTTTCAGAAAGATGGAGATTACTCCACATACAGTGAGTAGGCCATTTGTCACATGTTGGAAATGCAGGATCATCTAACCCAAACAATATATGGCAACTCAGTATTACTGTTCCCATGCTAAAAATATACTTTTCATCTTGATTCTGACTTTATCATTGGTATGGCAGATTAAACACTACAGAAAAATCAACTCCTGTTTAAAAACTGGAGACCACTACCTCTCCTGACAAGCCTACTCTGAACTTTGAGTCTTGCTCCATAAAATTGTTCTCTCTCGTGTCTTGTAATGTTGCTGCCCTACAGGCTTTGACCAAGAGTGATTTTTCCACCAGAGGTATATGGTTTCTTGCTGGTTCTTTAATGTTGTCCAAGGAGTAATAGAAGGTGATTTTAAAAAGCATCATGGTTTATGCACTAAATCAAATAAACTAGTTGTGAAGGTTCTATCATCACCAAAATTCCTTAAAGATTCAGAAACCAGAAAAGAAGCTGTTGGGAGACACAAAGGAATGGTCTCTGCCTTGGAGAATCTGTTTGCAACTATTTCAACTAATCTTTCCACTGAGCCTTGAAACTAACTCCCCAAAAAAACAGTGAAAAATATGCTATTACAACAAGCTCAGCAGCAGTTAGTCCTTCAAACAATCTATTTCAAAAAATGGCCCATTTAAGAAAAATGGTAGTAAGTCCACATCTGGCATGAAGGAGAAAATGAATTTTCCTCTGAGCCGTGCTTATATATCTCCCTTAAATGGGCAAAGACTGGAGGAAAAGATTAAATGTTTTTTTAAACTAACATATAATTGGAAAAATACAAAGAAGCTTTTGCTCACCCAGAGGATGCTCACTCACCCTTAGAACATCTTGGTATAGGACATACTACAGCTGTCTCCTTTAAGGCAGCTTGACTACATCACTGTGGTGGCACAGTTGTGAAGACAAGCTGGTAATTTCAAACTTTAAAAAAATTTATTAGGGCCCTAAATGCTGCTAAGAAACCTAAATTTATGGCCTTAACACTTAATTAGGTGCTAAATGGCTGTCAGGAGAAATCTCCATAATAATCCTGTTAGCATTTAATGCCTAATTATCACTTCAGAGTGTAGTCTGGGTTATATAATTGAGAATTACAATGCTTAAAGGACTCAAAGCAGGGATTTTTAAAATGCATTTTAGTGAACTATTCCTCTGTCAGTAGTGAGTTTAGCAGGTACTGAAAGCACAAGAAGGTATAAGAAAAGGTTGGGATTTTGTAGGACAGTCAAATACCCACTTATCTCACACCTCCTCAAAGGTCTAACTTGTAGCTGCTGCTTAGACAGAATCGTGAGTCTTGTGCATATGAAGTACTGAAGCCCAGCTCTCATACTCCCAGCTCCTCGGCCAGATGCAAGCCGACAGATGTCTATTTCCACTTCATCCACCAGTTTATATTTATTCTATGGATTGCTCCTTGCAAGGAACAGTACCTGCTGCAGCCTCCTTCACACAGAACACCTATCAAGGAAAGCCAACTTGCAACCTAGGTTTTGTTTTCCTATCACTTTTAGTTATCTAAAAGCATGAGAAAACCCTCTGTTATTTTCCAAAGAGACAATCAGCCTTCAGGAGCCTGTTATAAAACATTCTGCACTCTGAGCAACAATTTAATTCAGCCCATTATGCAGAACTGCTCATAGAAAGTGAGCAAAAGTTAAGAATCAAAAAAATAATGCAACTTATCTGGAAAAAAAAAAAAAAACACCTACCTAAAGCCCATGTTAGGATCATGCCTGATACAAAACATAGCTCAAAATTAAATAAACCAAAATTTCTATTTCCCAATATAGAAAATTGGTGGATGTGATTATAAAATGAACTTAGGACTTTTGGTGACCCTGATTTGATAATAATGCAACAAACCAGTTTTACTACAGCAGTGAACTCTCCAATCATCCCCACCCTGATATAACCCATGGGTTCTTAACTCTTACGCCAGGGATGTCATGGCCAAACTCAGGCACTGCTGGGTGACTTTATCACCTTTGCTGTTTTTAGCTAAGTCTCAAAAACTGCTTGTGCTTTGAGATCAGTATTCAGGCCGGGATTTCTTTCCTTCAGTCCCCTCCTACTTTCTTCTTTCTTCCCTCTGCCTGGCTTAGCCAGAAAATGCTGCATCTCTGGCAGTGCTGCTCCAAGCCCAGAACCGAAAAGGCAGCTGAAAGCAATGAACCTAACATTGTGTAATTTTGTCAGGTCTCCTACAGTATGTCCACAGCACATTTTAAAAGCACTCCAAGGCTGCCATCAATTTTCAGTCTGTGCAATCACTCTACCTAAACACATCCCCAAGCAGGGGTTTCCCCCAGCACACACTTTGTATCATCTCAAAAGCTGTGTGTAACATGCCCAGCACACCATGATAAGCTGCACAGGCTGAAGAAAAGATAGTCTTTTGATGGGAAGGTGGAAAGACAAAAGAGCAAGCCAGGTTTCTATCTGTATCAGAGATGCCTCTTTTGGAGCAAAATCACCACCTTGGGGGCTGATAAGATCATGCTCTGTCTTCCTCACTGGACTGGCAAGTTAGTGGTCAGTATAAGGCCAGCAGTCCTTGAGTTTCTCCCTCTAGAAATGTTTGGGGTTTATTATCTTCAAGGAAACCCACCCATTTTTAACAGCAACAATATCTGTTCAAGCTATGATTTTTGCTGTTTCCTTTCTTCCCATGACAAACAGCTATTATCACTTTAAAGAATGTCAAATGACGACAGTTTCACAAAAGGGATAAGAATCCTGTTAAAAGGAGACGCAGTCAATCCGCTGGTTTTTAAGTGCTTTCATTTCATTCCCCTCCTTTTCCTATTACCTGTGCATTCGCAGTTCTGGAAAGAGAGGCAAATGATGCTTCTCAAGATGATTGAAATTATATTGTTTCAACAGGCAGCCCACCAGGTAAGTCAGTGCTAGACAGAGATATTAGGGAAACAGTAGACATCTAGCTGCCCAGGTAGCTGCAAAGACTGCTAAGTGCATTTTTAGATTTGTGGGTGTCTCCACTCTCTATATGCTGAATTTGAGGGCTCTTGTTTTTCTCCCCAGTGACTAGCAAATCTGCAGGCAAAGCCCAGGCTTCAAGGTCTCTTACTTTTTGGACTCTGGCCCTTTTGGAAAGTAGCCATCTCACCAAGTGTATCCAAAGAATTTCCCAGGTTATTGGCTCACCCAAAGATGCAGGTATCTGCATCCCAGACTTCCCAGCAAGTTAGTCCCCTCAGCCCCCAAGCAGCTGAGAAACAGGCAAGCCTCAAAGCACCCAAACCTCCCAGAACATCATGATCTTTACAATACAAAATGCCATGGAGTTTTGATCTTAAAGAAAAATACAAGTTTCATCTAATATTGAAAACAGTTTTTTTCAGCTCAGCAAGCTCTAAGTTTGGTTCATAATTATCTACTTCATCTCTAAAAAAGTGACAGAGGTAGTAAATATAAATCCATTCAAAATAGTTTAAAATCGAAAACTACAAGTAGATATTCTTAAGGTAAAAGGTGACAGGATCTCAACTATGAAATCTCTAGGCAGTGATATGATTAAAAAAATACGATAACCATTAAAACTGAACTTTATATATAAAGAATTCAAAAAGAAAAAAGAAGTTCAATTTCCTAAGAACCCCAGCTGAATACCCGTTCAGCTCTCCTTCCATGACCAATTGCTTCTAAACGAAGTATTCACTCCAGCTTTACATTCCCATCCACCACAATTAAGAACTTAATGACTGTGGCAGTTGCCCAGCAGTATAACTTGATTTGGATCAGGCACGAGTAGGTGCATGACTGTTCTGCTGAATTAGAAGGGCACACCAACCTGGAGTCTAATCTGGCTTTCTGTAAGTGGAGATGAGTAATATGGATAGGCACAAAGTCTGCTGGTACAAAATCAGCAAGTCAAAACATTTTAAACAAATTTAAACCAACAGAGTGATCTTAAGAGATCAATGGTTTTCATCCAGCACTAGGAGCCTGAACTCGTCACAGGGCATAACATCAAACATGAAATACCGTCCAAGTGTTCACTCTGTTTTAAGGAGGTAGAAGATCCAGTTATTTCTCTGCCTTCTGCAGATCAGAAATGATTTTTTTTTTTAATGCATTTTTTAATGCAGTTCTTGCCACTGCCCTCAGTCACCTAATCTTTTTTATACATGAGGACTATCACTCACATTTAGGACTAGGACAGTCAAATAGTCCAACTACACAAATCAAGGGGAACAACTCCTTCATACTGAAGAGATTTCACAATAACTGATCGTGTTTCTTACCAAATAAAATCGTTCTTAAAACCCAGTACTCACCAGACCTGCTGAATGAGGCTGTGAATGCATGGACCTCATGGATGACATACTGGTCTGGTGCATGTATCCATATCCTTGGGACTGGCTTTGCTGATATGCCCCAGGGAGAACAGGAGCTGTGTGTTAAAGAAATACAGACATATTAATTAAGTTTTTAAAAAAATCCTTATCTAGCATTTTGTAGAAACTATTTGCATTGTAATAACAATTCCTCAGTTTGAAACAGTTCAGAATTATTTCCATATACAGCATAAAGGTTTTCATAGGTTGAATTACACATAAATGTAACCAAAACTATAGCAATATATCCACAAACACTATCAAGGTTAGTTGGAAGGAAAAGCTTAACATACCTTAAGAAGCTGGACCATAAAAAGGCATACAAAAGCTTGAGACACCACTGACTCAATTATGATACTGTCATAGATGACGCACTAAATATCATGTGCCACGAACTGCCAATTTTCAAATAAAGACTGAGGAAAAAAGCTATACACTAACACAGTTTTGAAATGTTTCAGTAGAAATTCTCTGCAATCAATTCTTAACTCATTGCAAACTAACTCTTATTTATTGGTCTATGAACAAAGAAGGACTGTGATTCACAGGAAGAGACACGAATGTAAAAAACATGAGCCCACAGTTGAGTTCCTTAGTTTATTCTGATTCCATCAACATTCTTAGCCAAACAAAGACCAACAGTTATTGAAATCTTTCAAAGTCCATCTCTTTCAGTATCTTCCTGTTACCATACAATTGTTCCCTCTCTTTCACATATATTTTATTTGCATTATTTTAACAATTACATTATTTGAACAATTCCATAGGCTGATCATTAATATGTTGACATTTATTATACCAAGAGCTGTTGAGAGAGTTAATACAATCAACAAGAACTCCTCTATTGCTCACTAGGAAAGCATTGGTAAACCTTCTGTAGCTGTTCAAACAGCCTATTTTGGCAACAGACTGAGTCAGAATGTGTTAAAAACATGTTTGATCAAAAATCTGTGAGAAATAAGCACACCATAGGTGACTATCCACTAGTTTCCCAGCAAACTCAAGAAGCATTTTTAAAGCAAAATTAAGAGACTGAAGTGCTTTTCAAAATCTAACGATTAAAAGTTTAGTCACTGCATGTCTGTGCATGTTTTGTAAGACTCGTGCGCTCTGAGAATAAAGATTTCTGGCTTGTATGGAGGTTATTAGTCCATCTCCCACTGTTATTTACTAGAATTTCACTAGTTCAACTGGAAATTCATTTAGCTACACTAAAAAGAAAATGCTTTTCTGTTGATACTTCTTCAAGTGGTCCATTTATCCAGTATTCTAACTCCTCTGAGAAAAGCTGTCTTTTCTCACAGGAGATGGAGCCCGTGCAGTCCATGAGTCAAAAATCTTCCAACATGGAGTCAATCAGCAGCCCGATACTTTCTGAGATACATCTCATTGGCTTGCTAGGAAGAACTACTTCTGGAACAGCCACCACAGACAGATTCAAAAAGGAGAAAAGCTAATGTAGGAGCTAATGAGGCTCACAATGTATGGAAGGATCCAGGACTTACAAAATGAAAAGATACAGGAGAAGCAGGAAACAGCCATGAAAAAAAAAAATTAAGTAGTATTTATATTTGCAGTAATAATACTCTGTCCTCTGTTTAAGTGATCAGGGCAATAAATGCATGTGAAAAAGGGTTACTGAGAAAATGTTTAGTGAACCATTTCGGAAAGAAAAGACAACCTTGTGCTTTCAGCTAGGTGGTTTACCTATCCTGCTTCCCCAAATAACAATATCATTGATTACAACAAAGTTTTTTCTTAAAACATCCATTTAGTTTTAGTTAGCATATTTAAACGCACTACGTATGTAATTACAATTTGGGATGTTATTTTTTTGCTTTAATATACTTCTAAAGATAAGTAACGCTGCATATTTAACTAGGGTTTTTCTCATTTAGAAAATGTTGCAAAGTATTGTAATGAATCGATTGCTTTCTTAAGTGACTGAAATTAAAGTGATACACAGTCAGATGCAACACTGGAACATGATGAATAATGGATGTTTTAGAAGTGCCAAGTTCATTCTAATGACATATGAGTACAAAGACATTTTTAAAGCAGTTTAATCATCAGAGAATTGCTGCTCGTTAACATGTTCACAAGATTATCATGCATTAAGTGAATAGTCTTAAGTAGTTCATCAAATAATTTATGTTTCAGTGTTGTTACAAGCTATTTGTACATGACCAGATGTAGCCCTTCATGAGAAAATAGAGAAAAACATAATTTAATCAAAGGTTCTGCCATCAAGCCAGAAGGAATATATTTTGCCTAATCCACCACCAGTATATACGTAGGTCAGTCCATAGAAGCAAATGGAGTCTCATCTCCTCATAGCAGCAGTAAATTGGCCATGAGGGTTGAAAAGTGAGACCAGCTTGAACTTCTTATTTTAATAGTAGTATCTTAAGGCAACACTGGCCACTGATGGGTCAGCACCTGCTTGCTCTGCAGCGACCAAGGGCTGGCCAGCTTTTCCCTGGTCCCTGGCAGGGGCAGACACCCCAAGAGGCATTTTCTTCTTCCTAAGAGAAGTGAAGACGCTGGTGGAAACATTTTACTGTTGATTTCTTCTCCCCAAACCAGATCCTTCTCAATTTCTACCAATCATCCCTTGCCAGTTTAAGGCAGCAAGCCTACTAATGGTCAGCTTCGTTATAGCCTTCAAATCAATAGGCTTATTTTGGGGAGTATGACAGATACCTCCTGCCTCCATAACTGTCAGCAGCAGGTCTGAGATGTGCTTTCCGCTTCTGCAATCGGCTTCTTGCAAGCTGAGAGAATTCTGTCAAACTTTCTCAAATAACCTGTTTGCTAATTTACCTGCAACGATGGAAACTGTAAGCCCAGGGAAATAAAACCCAATCAGGAGAAATTTGGGAAGCATTAGAAGCTGAAGTACGATGAAAATATTCTATAGAAACACAAAGGAGGAGGTTCTAGGATTCCACAGGTTTGCTATTTATCTTTCAGTCATTTATTTAGGTAGCATATGTATCAGCATAAATATCAACACACATCAGTCTTAAAGACACTTGATTGAATAATTCCACCCATTTTTTTCCATTAAAAGAATACTGTAATAGGCCTGCAAAAACCGATCAATAGTTTTAATCTATTTTTTAATGAAAAATATTTAAGAAATCTCCAGGTGCTTGTCTATTTGGAAGATAATTTGGGAATAATGTAAATAAGCAGATTATTGAAGAGAGAGCAGATCTAAGATGTGTGTCTGGTGACATACAGATAATTCAAGGTGAGATTAAATGATGCAGAAGGAGAGTCTGACTTTTCTTCATCATCATCACCCACAGTTAAGTGCAATCTTTCGGCTCAGACCAAAGTGTAAAGTTCTACAACATCACTGACTGCAGCAGCAGCAAAAGCAATCGTTTTAGTTAACCTCAGGGAACAATAAAACACACTGGTGGAACATGAAATTCATTTAGCTGAAGCCAGATTTATTGGTGAGGGAGCTGAGGGCTGACCATTGCTCCCAGAAGTACAGGTGGATGTTTTTTCTTTTTGCATTAAGACTTTATCAGATGCATCTGATGTATCAAAACTTTCTTTTCTTTTTCTTGTCCCACTTACCAAGCAAACCAGATATTCATTTTAAATTATTTACTTGAAGGAATTTATCATATTTCTGTTATGATACCTTTATAGGGTTCCCCAGAGAAAAGAGAGAAATGAATGAACATGATAAAAGACAAACAGAGAGGAAGCCTCCAAGAAAAAGATGAAGTTGAAGAATGATAGGGGGTATCAACTTGCTGTAGCAGACAACGGGGTCTGCAGAGTGCGTATCGATCAGGATATGCATTGAGAAGGACTCGCCAAAAAAAAAGGTCAGACTGTGGAAACAGAAAAGGACTAACGAAGAGAGCTTTCTATAACTGCAAGGTAAAAAACGTAGTTTATGCTGAAAAGAAAAATCATTTACAGGGCAGTTTCCAAGGTATAACATTTTATTGAAACCATACTTAAATTCTCTTTCTTTTCTACAGCAGAACCTTGATAACCCTTGGTAAAGCAATGTATCCCCACTGCTAACTACTGTATTTTTGTCATTTATGCAATACATGTCATTTACTGGACGAGATATAAAATAATAATCACTTGATTTACTCCTACAGACATCACACAGCTTTAAGCATTTATTTAACTTCACGTGTCCATGTTATCTAAACTCCTGTTTTCACTACCAGGCTACTAAGACTTCAGAGAACTCACTAATAATATTGTGACATTTTTTGAAAACAGCAGCATCAGAGAATAGGAAATAAAGATAATTACTTGTTACATGTGTAATTCTAGTGTCTTTAAGAGGATGATCAAGCTGTAGATATTAAGAGGAGCACAAAAGTTGCAATAGAGCCAAAATACAACACAATCATATGTCTTCATCTTACTGACAGTATGACTAGCTACCCTCAAAATAGGTGAAGCTGCTGGTGGAGACCATGTTGCTCCACATATATTGAAGTCCTTCCCCTGTTTTGCCTTGCTGCAGCTTTATTTTCCAGACCAGACCTCATGGTCTTCCCTCAGAAAGCCTCTCCCACAGCTTTCAGTTCCTTCTTTCTTTTACCTCTCCCTTAGAAATTATTGAGCTACGTCCCATGCAGCAGAAAACATTGACAAAGTAGCGACACAATCACATGTGCGCAAGTGTAGGTCTAGAGTACACTTCTGGGGTACTCAGGTACACCCCATACATTGTTCATGTGGAAGGGTCTTTGCCCAAACTGCACAAGCCCCTTGACCACTTCGCAGTCCAATTTACAAGAATACACAGCCAAGGAGATACAGCTCTACGGTAAACTGTTACTGCTGCATTGAAGCTGATGGAAAATAACCACTGGTACCTTTTTAAAGCTTTCTCCAGAAAGCGTCACAGAGGCAACTTTCGTTACAAACTTTGGCTCAGTACTACATTTTTTTTGTTTTCTATCACTTTCTTCAGATGTTGGCTCCCCATCATTAAAATATTTAAAGTGTTTGGGGTTAAAATTTGTACTACCACTCACATCCTTGAACAAAGTGGTACATTATCACCACTTACCAAGACTGGCACATTTGAATACTACGAACAGGTTTCACCTCTTTCCTGAATCTAACCAAATTCAGTGTTTCTAATAACAAAATTACTTCTGCAGTAATGCACCTGACATCACACAGGGTCTGAGTCAGCTACGCTTATGTGCTGAAGTAGTAGTTCCCCTCCAGTAGCTGTCCCATTAAAATTTGCAGCAAGACTTTTTATGAAAAGTAACTAATCAACTTGAGTAAGGACAGGAAAAACAAATGTCAAACAGATCTGGAGAAAAAAAAAAAAAGTAAACTATATGAATCATGGAATAATAGAATCATTTAGGTTGGAAAGAACCTGGAAGACCATAGACTCCAACCATTAACACTGTCAACTCCACCACTAAACTATGTTCCAAAGCACCATGCTACATGTCTTTTAAATAATGCCAAGGATGGTGACTCAGATACTTCCCTGGCCAGCCCATTCCAATGCTTGACAAAAGAACGTTTATGTATGTATTTGAAGTTACATTTTCAATATATTTACATATAAAATATGTAAAAGTACTAGATGTAAGTAACAAAGATACTGTTTCAAAAAGCTTGAATTCAAAGGAATAAAGTGAAAACCGAGAGACAACATAGTACAAGAGAACATACAATAAAAAGACAAAGGCCATGATAGAACAATTAAGGCTGGAAGAGACCTCTAGAGGTAATATAGTTTGTCTCCCTTTTAAAATCAGAGCCAAATCTGCAGTTAGGTTAGGTTGCTTAGGGTCTTGTCCAGTCAATTTTGAGTTCAGGATGGAGATTTCGGTATACCTCTTTGGGCAACCACACATTCTGTAATTCCTCCTGTTTATTTCCCATGCTGTGATTATTCCTGTATAAGCTCTGGAGATGAGCTCAGCACAGCACTGTGTTAACTATACAAGTATCCTGAGAAACAGTTCTAAGGAAAGATTTGAAGAAGGCTAATGCATTTATTCCACAGAAGTTTACCTCCTGCCCAAGCATGAACAGCAAGATAAATGAAACACAACTGTGGTCAACCAAGAATTTAATGAGAGTTTTAAAGAAGGCTCATATCACAGTCTAATCAGAAACAAGAATCTTGATGCTTTGGCAGCAAGTAAGGCAGGATAGGTATGATAAGAACAGGCTGTGAAAGGCATGAATAGAGAACAGTAGCTTGACTGCTATGACAGATGAGCTTTCAGCAGGCTTTTAAAGATGATGTGCTAAACATTATTCTCTGCGAAACTTATAAAGTGTTGGAAGAACTTAGCAGGAGTCATGAGGTGGTATGTCTCAAAGAGGCTATAGGCAGTCCATCCCCTATTCCCATTGCACATTTGAGGCTGATGCTCCATGAGCTGGCTGAGGCAACCTAACACTCCTGCCACCCTTTCTCTTCCTCTCAGCTGAGTTGTCTTTCTGCTGGCTTGGTGAGCTAAGTCAGCTCACCAAGGGATCAGGCCAGGAACACATGCAGTCCAAGGAAAGAGGCAGGATCAGGTACTCAAGGCCATGGGCAGCAGAAGGAAGCAAACAGCTAGACCAGCTCAGCTGTCCCAAGGTATGTCCCCTCAAGCTCCTCACCTCTGTGCAAGCTCAGAGTTTAAACCACAAAAGAGCTGAGGCTCTGACAAATGCTTCCACCCAGATGTCCCAGCATCCAGCCCTAAACGATGCATCCCACGTAATGCAGAATGCTCCTGTGTGCTTGCATGTGGCATGCACTGCTCAACTACCCACATCCTACGTCCCACAGTATTTGAAAGAAGTCATAGTGGAAGTTTAGAGAAGATCAAGCCTAATACAGGCAGAAAGACTTGTTTACTTGACGGTAAAAACATATATTAGAGAACTTCAAGACTTTAATGAATGCGCAACAACCACCCAGAGACAGAGATGGTGAAGAGGCTAAAATGCAGTACAGAACTCTGCAGCATCTCTATTGTACAGAGCAAGGGGATAGTCGCTAAAGGATATGATACAAAAGCAGTCATAGGAGTATAGAGAACAATCCGAAGACTACAGATACATTAGATACAGATAACATTAAGAAAACTTCGGTAATGATTTCCCAGTGCAGAACTGACTGCCATGAATACTCCTGTCCCAAATTGGGATGAAAAGAAAAAAAAATCTCAAAGGTTCATGCAAAAAGAAATTTTAAAAATCAGGTAAAGAAACTATTTTATGTCAATCATTTCAAAAATCTAGGTTTAATTTTGATATTTTCCATTTTTTTAATAATTTCTGTGACTCTTCAAAATAAAACATATTTCAACATAAAGTTGGATTCTTTGTTTCAAAAATGTCAAGGTCTAATCTCAACAATCTCAAAACTGAATAAAATGGATTTTTGTGGTATTGCGACATTAACCACAGGTGATGCACTCCTATAAAGAAGTTTGGTATTAAACTGTCTTCTGATGAACAATATCAAAATATTCCCAGCCAGCTCTAAAATTAAATTGCTTGGCATTAACTTTTCAAATAAGCTAGAAAATGGAAACGTGTACTCTAAACTGATTATAATTCTTATCTATTATAGAGTTTTATTATTTTCTAGTCATAAACAGTGGCACACAACAGTCAAATTTACTGGGAATAGGTCAGACAACATAAGCATATAAAAAGTACTAACCTGAAGACCGCAGATGGTGAGACCTGATACAGAACAGTGCTGTTTTTAGAACAGTAGAGAACAACACGGTAAGGCATCTTGGCATTTTTTCTTGTAACAGTAACTTTCCCTTCATTTCTTTTCTTTTTTTTTTTTTTTTTCTTTTTTTCTCTCTTTCTTGCCCTTTAATTGTCAGCTAGGCTGCTTTCATGGATATCTGAGCTACCAGGCTTGTTGCTCTCAGTGGTGCTGTCAGAAGCAGCAGTTTGCCTGCATACTATCCATTACAGGAGTCAGTATTAGTTAGTAAATTGGAATGTCAAACCCAGATATAATTAGGTTGTTGAAATAACAACCTGAAAGTATGGCCTAATTCACATAGGGTGCTAATAAATTTCTGCCATGCTCACTGACCTCATTAGAATTGATGCTCTGAACTACTTGGAGTCAGTGGCAAATTCAGAACATTACAAGCTTAGGAAGTTTCCATAACCTACATTATAAAGACACAAGAAATAAGCCAGATTTGAAAAAAATTAGGTGGAGGGCGGAATCAATAAAACTATTTCTTTTGTATTTTGTATGAAATAATTATTCATGATGTAAAAAATCAAAATGTCATCACCCACAAGATTACTTATAACAGATAAAATCTTTTAAACTAAACTTCCTTAGTGTCATGATAAGACTAGTAGACTCTTTTAAGCACCATCATTTTATAACGCTATTTTATCAGCTAGCAATAATTAAGCCTAAATATATGTACCCACCACTGAAGATTATTGTGGGAAATGGAGAATTGTACCAATATAACTCTTAACAGTAGTTTCATTATAAAAAATTAAAATTTTATTTTGAATGGAATTAAAACAGAAGATCACACATAGCTGTTCAGCCTATGTCAAAGAAAACAAAGAAATTTTGAAAGGAATGACAAAAAGAACATCTAATGTCTTCATGCGACATGAAATCCTGTATTTTATTCATAATTTGTTTTCCCCTTAGAAGGGCACTATCTCATATTTCAGTTACTCCGGAGAGCAAACATACAAAAACTTCACCTGTTAAAAAATTCCTGATTTGTATGAAAAGCCGATACTAATTACTGGTTACACTGGTCTTTGTTGTATAAGTCCATCATATATCCAACAGGAGATGGAGTTCGAATTTGGGAAGTACTAGCTAGTCCAGTGGAAGAACGGTTGGCAAACTGCCTCTCTGGTACATCATAGTCTATGTGTCCGGTCATTCAGGCCTTCTCCTTAATTCTTCATACTTTGAGAAACAGTGGATTGGTCAATTCCATGATATTCTTTTTCAGGGCAACCTGTTTACTGAGGTCCATTCCGGCCCCTCTGAAGGGTCTAAATCTCCTTACTGCAAAAAAACACCAGTCTCTCATGGACATTTCTGCCTTAAATAAAAGTAGTATGGCTTTCATTGCCCTTCAGAGGAACTGCACAAAAGGGCTGTATTCAGGGAAAGCCCAGACTAGCGCTGTCTCCAGAAGTGATGTCTGCAAGCTGGTATTAAACATTAAGAGTCTAGCAAAAAATTGAAGAAAACAAGGATGTCCTATTTTCTACTGTCAATGTCAAAAGAAAGAGAGCAATCAACTGAACATCCATTCTCTTCACCAAAAGAGGATAACACAGGAAGATTTTTGCCAAGATGTGCTTGTAGATGTTCCTTAGAGCATCATTTCTATGGAGGAACAGGGACTGGAGGATACTGAGTCACAGCTCAAAAGCCTTTGCAATCATTAACAATTTATTGTAGTTGTTAAACATCACAGAGTTGTGAAGTATTAAATATTAATACACGTAATACTGTGCTCTGCCAAGAGGAGAAGAAGCTGGTTCCCAAACAACCCACAGAGTTCCTGCCTATGACTGTGTCTGCCTGGAGCAGTGAGGTGGTGAGTAGCAACTTCACAGCCTGCAAAGAGCACAAGCCAGTGCTGTCCTGGCAGTGCAGACCATTTTGATAAACAGAAAACACCATCAGCTTCCCAAGACTGCCTTTGAAAAGGTCATTTAGGACTGTAAGACCATAAGCACTTGGAAGAATAGATTTGATAAATGTAATTCCATAGCAGCCCCTTGAAACATAAACTTTTTCACACAAAAGCTAAAGGTATTTGTTATAAAATAGGGTGGTAAATGATTTCCCAGGAAATTCAGTAAGTAAAATGTTTCAAAAGGTTACCAGCCTTTAAAAATATAGGAAGAGGCTGTTTGTGGTAGTCGCTCATACTGACAGGTTTTTGTGCTTTTTGCTAAAAAACAAAGATAAAATGGAAGTGAACGCGACAAAAAATTACAATTTAGAATGAATGACAACAATTACTGTCTTCATCCAACTTCCATGAACAGTTGTTTCTGGGATTTTAAAAACTGTATGAGTTCCATATCTGACATTTAGAATTTTACGGGCAGTTACAATAATCTATTTCACTTATAATTTGGTTCACTTAAAATACAAACCATTTATCCCCCTTCCAGATCCTACTGATCAGTTCTTACTACAGCACTGTAAAAATAAAACTACCTCAAATGTTTGGCTTCTAACCCTAAAACTGGAGTCCTATTTGTCCCCAGCTTTGAATCCTAAAATGTCACTTTAGGGTTATAATGATGAACATAGAATATTCTAAACTAGTTAAATGTACTGCAACTGACAAAAAAATAAGTTTTGAATATCTAACTACAAAATGTTTTCTAGATGTTTAATTCACTCATTTTCCTCACAAAAGCAGAGTTAATACATTCAATACTCTACTGCAACTTAAAGACACAAGAATTACTAACTGGGACCAGAGGAGAACAGATTTTATACTTGGAGCACGGTTTATACAGATGCTATGGGAGTGGGCAGGAGCTTGGCTGGTTGGTTTTGCTTTGGCAGAACCATTGACCTACCTGGATTGTAAAAATTATAGTTTTTTACTACAGTTTCTAAAACGCAAGGTCTTCAACTCATCTCTACAGCCTCTAATGCATGTATTTCCACATATATGTCTTACATTATATTATGTCTTAGGAACTGTTCTAGCAGTTCAAATATAAAAGAAGTGGCTCCACCCATTTTGTATTGATTACAGCAGAAACTGCTATGAGTGTTATTTTGGAATTAGTCTTCAGTGGTAACCATACAGTCCAAAGAGTTTAGTCTATGTACCTATTAGTAACTCGTGTATCATAATACTT
Source organism: Caloenas nicobarica (assembly GCF_036013445.1). Taxonomy (NCBI): domain Eukaryota; kingdom Metazoa; phylum Chordata; class Aves; order Columbiformes; family Columbidae; genus Caloenas; species Caloenas nicobarica. The sequence continues at coordinate 20,815,043 of NC_088246.1, read as the reverse complement.
ACACATATCCCCATTTCCCCTACTGGTACTGTAAATGGGACAAACCAAATCACAGGGCAACGTGCTCTGGAGTTCTGAATATGAACCGCATTCAGGATTTGGTGTCACTGACAAACAAACCTTACTGCCAGCTGACTTTTTTGGCTGACATTCCACCTAAGCTGCAGCACGCCTCGGCTGAGAAAACAGAGCACAAGACGCCTTTCCTTTCCTCACCCACTGCACCACATTCTTTTATTTATGACAGCACAAAATGTCTGAAAGGCAGCCGGAGGTATCCCCAGTCCCAGTGGGGCCACAGTGTACCACAGGAAGCTGCAAATCCTTCTCAAATTGTGAACAGGCAGGTTTATGCTCTAGGCTTCCTCACAGACAGAAAGAGTTAGTAAAATGAAGGTTGTGTTAACATGTTAACATTACCCACATGCCTTCAATTACAATTTGAACCCACTTACTGAACATCAACTGTTGCCCATTTACATTAAATGCAAGTTCTTCTCACGGAAGCTGTGCTTTGATTTCTGTGCAGCTGTTTATTTGCTTAGTGGGTATAACTAATCTGAGCAATGGTGGAAGGATAGCATCAAGCAGGACCAAGTACGTGACTGCACGTTATATTCCTAATGATATTTATTGTCTGCTGGATATAAAATCCTCTGAAGTGTATCAAAAGTTGCTCTAGGGGACCACATTGAACAACTGAAAAAACTGTTCGCCAAGGGAGCCATTAATACTTCCAACTGTTCAGTCACTTGGAAATTTCCCTTCCACCTTCTGCTCACTAACTGTTTAAAGCAAAAGGGAACAGCAAACTCAGACAGCTGGCAAGGAAAACAGAAGGATCCCCTGAACTGCTGTCATGCTACAGAAATTGAAAATGGGGTCTCTTCTGGATTCTCCTCCACCTGGATGTGTGGGAATTGCCTTTTGATGCTGCCAGATGTCAAGGGTGTGGGAGAGAAGCATGAGAATCAAAGACAGGCAGAGGGAATCTAAGCAAAAATATTTCGGAAGTGTGAAATGTAAAGCTCTCCCTGGAACATTAACTCAGTGAATACACACTAAATGGAAATGTGCTTTCATATGAATCACAATTTATATCTTAAGGTATTACAAGCAATGTGAGATATTTAGTTTTATCCCCAGAGCCCTAAATCAAACCTTAATCAAAAGTTAACTTAGCCCTCACTTAGAGTGCTATATGAAGTTTCAAGTTTTACATTAAAAAATAAGATTTACAGATACTTCATACCTCTTTGTAGTGGAAGAGAATGAAATCTAATTTTCTGGACTAATTTCTGTCATGTTGTATGTTAACAAATTACTCAGCAGACAATACTAAAAGTCTGATAGTCCAGACTAGGACAGAGATTTTATAATGCTTAAGCTAGTGCATAAATGTGGTCCCATTTCCATTCTGGATTCCTAGACTTATATGGCTTAAAAGGCTAAAATGTTTTTTTCAGAGGACGCCAAGTTATATTAAGCAATCAGAAATCTTTTCACGGAAACTTATCTAGATGTTAGCACATGTATAAGGAAGACACCCACCCTGTTTCTAACCGAAATCTTAACTCTCACAACTAACCTTGCTTCTAGTTTTCCTTCTTACCTCAAATCTAGATGTGAAAAAGTATCACCTTTCTAACACCAGGAAATCTCCCACTGTTTACAAAAATCCCTCTATCTGTAATGTCATTATTTTTAATCAGAAAAATTACGCCCTTTTCAACATCAGTAATCTGAAAAAGAGGAGGCAGAAACTGAAAAAGTCATATACACCTCCTTCAAATGAAAGGTGCAGTTTTCAGAAGGGACAGAGGTCCATCTTGCTGCCTGAACAGTGTGGTTGCAGCAACACTTTATAAAGTTAACTCTATCATTTCAGCAAAAAACCTATCTGGAAATGAAAGACCAGGAGTCACCAGTTTTGAAGGAATGTAAGTTCTCCAACTTTCATGCTAAATAATTTGTGGCATCAGATAGATACCAAACATATGCATGCACTTGTGCCTGCCTTACATTTGCAGAGAGGTATTTAGCCAAGTTCAAAAATATTACAAGATGTTTATGGATGATGTATTTATTATTTGACTGCAGTCATTTATAGTACATCATACACTTCAGAACTAAAATCATCTGATTACCAAGATGGAAAAGCACCGTGACACTGTTGAGTGGAAGAAGACTTTTTTCCATGCCTTAGCTTTCAGGCTGGCAAACCTGCTGGGGGTTTGCATGTCAAAGAAGAAAAACCAAAGCACCATATAGTCCGAAATAAAAAATAGTGAGCAACAGATGTAAGAGTTTGGTGGATAAGAGAAGTGTGGATGTGACACTCACCAAGAGGGAATACACAGAGCGTTGTTTTGATGTGTTCAGCCTTCTGTGGCAGTGCAGCCTGCTGATACACTTGAAAGGGGACAAGAATCCCAGAATAGCCCATGATTCTTCCTGTGAAATCTACAATTCCTCTCCCTCCAAATGCCATGTTTGATTACTGGACTCCAGGGAACGTTATGGAAACAGAGTTCAGCTACCTAGTATAAAAGAACC